>NW_027437192.1:8556199-10034949 GCF_033239565.1 Halichoeres trimaculatus
TTTCGGCAGCGCTTAGTGTTTACAATGAAATATAGATCACAGTATCTATACAGAACGCTGACAAAGCTAAAAAAAATGGTTTTATTTTAATGATTTTGGATCAACTGTTAGAGATTTGGATTTTTTGTGCTCATTGTTGAGTCAGAAAAAGATCAATACTACATCTTCTTGTATTTAATCTTCTCTAAAACAGTCCCAGATGTGTAGGTGTTGACTCAAGTCTATAGAATGTGATATGACAGTTCCTTTCATGACTAAACTCTGCCTTACAACGCTGCCTAATAAGATTAAGCTGCCAACAGGATTAATAATATCAATGTCCATTCATGACTTCTGCTTTTTTCAAACGTCGGAAAGGAAGGCAAACATGACTAATCTGAGCACTCAGGAAGCTACATCCTTCTTCTTCGTACTGGGTCAGCAGAGAGGAGCGTTTCCTCTCCTTCCATGCCATGACTGTGATTTATAGCATCTGGTCACAGGGATCGCTGACGTGGAGGACACATAAAGGAGCGCTACAGTCTGTTCAGTCTCCCCCTTACTCCTTTCTTCTTGAGGCATCCGCTCAAACCTGAACAACTTGCAAAGACCCCAACACCCTGCCTGGTCTCTGAGTCAGTCGATCCCATCCACACCCAAACCTCTCAGCAAGAAATCCCCCCTCTCCCACCCACCCGTATACAGGGATCTGAGCCCTCAGGCTGCAAATGAAACACAGTTGGCAGAGATTTGAGAACTTGAGCCTCATCTGACCGCAGGAGCTGAGAGGAGCTTTTGTCTTTTTCGTTTCAAAGTCAACATTTTTTCAGAAACACCTACATGAACAGGAAGAAACAATCACAATACGGTTACTACAATAAAAACAGAAACAAATTTATTGTTTATTTTAATTAAATGAAACTGTTAGCTCACAAGCTAACATGTTTATTTTGATGTAAACTGATTTAATTTAGGCAGCATAATATTTAGAATAATTAGGAGGAAGAGTTTTTTTGGAAGCTGAGTTTTATAACTACTCTGGGAATTATGCTAGTTAGCATTCACCACTGTTTGCTGGCGTAGTTAAGCTAACAATTGATAGCCCATCAGATGACAAACTCCCTATGTGTTATTGCATAAGGTGGCAACATTTCACCCCTCCTTCCCAAACATCGACCACAACAACACAAAAAAGGTGGAGACCACATTTTCAGGAAACAATAAAGCAAAAACTCTGGGGGGCTAAGCTAATTAGCTAGAGTAGCGAACATTTTAAGCTTTTATTGAACTGCTAAAGCTTGTGTGGGGAGCTTTAAGCTGGTTAAGAAACAGAATAAAATGATCAGGGATTACTTTTAATGCTCTACAAATGCAAACAAGGACTAGACTACTGTATCTAAAACATATTTTTTTGTTTATTGAAACCATTGCCGTTTGACAGTTTGCCGAAAAAATCATTACCTTTAGTGGAGAAACTGACGTTTTTTTTATTTGAAAACAAAACAGGTTAAGTTTTTGGTCAGAAAACACTACCTATAAATGACAAGGACAAGAGAGTAGTAGAGAGTAAGGTACCACTTTGACCAGAGGAGGCGCTAAAGTTGACACAAATAGAAAGTTCTTCACAGAAGCTTTAATAGTTTCTTCTTTTATGCAGTTTTATATCTGTTGATGAAAACTAGGAAAACAAACTAAAGAATTCGGCTTTATTTACAGTGTATTAGTCTTGCAACAACTACTCAAGTTTTAGCATCAATTATCACCACCCCTGGAGGAGTCTGTTCATATGTTACATATTCTGAAGAACAAGATCATTTTGGGCTCCTGGAAATAATATGTACCATTTTTACTACTCTGAAAAAAAGCAAACTGCTTATTTGAGGTAGTTGATTCAGTACATCTCAGCCTTTGTTTTCAGAGCAGGGTTAGTTCTCTTTCTAGAGTATAATGGTAGAGGATGAGTAATGATAGACAAAGCTTGAGCGGGGAGGTTTCCAGGCCAAAATCTACTTTTCCAGTCCGGCTGGGATGTTGAACATGAGCCAAGAACATAACGTCAGCATGACTGGGAAGCTCACGGGGCCAAAGGGAGTCCACGTCTCATGATTACTTCCACAGAGGAGCATTTAACTCCTCACTGAGACACTACCGGCGGGGAAGCAAGGCCGGAAAAGTTGATTCGGTGACATTGAGGATATAAGGAAAAGGAAGTTTCCACCTGGGGAGGAGTAGTAGCGTGCTGGTTTTGAGCTCTCGTAGAGACTAGTGGAGAGGGTTTTCTCTCTGCTTGACACAAAAGGTGAATTGTTTCACTGCAGGACGGTGGTGCCACTCCTATTGTGGGCTGCAAACAGAGAGTCTTTGAACATGTCGTGTCTTGGACAGGATTGGTTTGACTCCAGGACTTGCCGAGAAAAGAAGAAAGGGAGCTTCTTGCTGTGTTTCCTCAGAAAATAGATTTATCTGATTTTTTTCTGCATCTTCCCTCTTCATGGGCAGTGATGCAGAAACACCAGCAGGGATGAAAAAACTATAGTGACACAATTTTGCTTGTTGGCTGCAGTAACTGTAAAAACAAGACTGGAATAAGAGGTCAGCGGTAGTTTAAGTTTAAAACTTTGTGTATCCATGAGGAGACGGCGTGTAAAGATTAGAACTGTCGACATGCATCAGAGCTAAACCAAAGATGTGCCAACCTCAGACCTGAATGAATCACTTTGATATGGGATTATGATCCCCTCGTCCAGCGCTGCAGGCAAACCAGGCTGCACAAAACTAACAAACCCTAGTTGGCTTTTTCTTTCTGTCTTTTTCAAAAGGAACAAGACTCACAGCTCTCAGAAAGGAGTCAGAGAGGAGGAAGAATGTTTCTGTTTATCTAACGCCCCGGCCTTTTTCGGCATCTAGCATTCCTCCTCATAACGTCACGTTTATCAGCCCAAGCTGAGTGCAAGAGCTCATGCTGGAGCAACCAAAACATCCTTTGTTTTTCATTTTAGATAACTTACTGATGGGTGATTTTGCCCCAGAACAATGCAAGCTTGTTGACAATTTCAATAGAGGCAGGATTATACAGAAAACATTTCACCAGAAAGACAAAGGTCTCATGATTGGGTTGCATTTCTGGCACTGGAGGAAAGCTACAGAGGAGACGTCCTTGCCTCAAAAACATGTGATATCGCTGTCCTCCTAACCATTAAATAACCAGCATCCAGTTAAACCCTTGCACAAAGTTTTCTACATTTAGCACAAAATATAAGCCATATAAAGTCCCAAACGTCACTCAGTGGTAATGAACGTCAAAATCACAGACTGTATGATACATGGATGTAGTCTCTATGATGTCACCCATTGGTTTTTGAAGCATAGTTTTGATACCTATAGTCAGAATGATAAAATTCCTACTCAACCTATCTTTGAGCTGACCAAATATGAGGCAAAGAGATGGAGTTGAGGCTGACTTTTAGCCTCTTTGCTAACAGATACGGTGCGTCTGCCTCTCTGTTTACAGCCATGACCTTATAATGGAAAACTCTTATTTTAGCATCTTCAGAATGAACAGGTTTTAAAAATGACCCCCTGTGAAGTGTTTCACAATAAAAATGATCAAATTTGACCAAAATTGTTTTTTATACTGGAAACATGTTTATTGTAACTGTAAGTATCGTCTATTTTGAGTGAGTTTTCATGAGGTTTCTAGTACTTCCGGAGCCACCCTCAAGTGGAGACTTTAGGAACTGCAGTTTCAACACTAAAGCAATGGCTTCTTTTTGAAGCTCAAAAGGCTTTCCTTTTGGATTAAAGTCAAACTGTTTTTGATGTAAACATTAGCTCTTTTGAATGGATATGTATGAGGTTTCTAGTACTTACGGAACCAGCCCCAAGTGGACGCTTCAGGAACTGCAGTTTTAGCAATTTTACATCGGCTTAATTTCCAAGCTCCAAATACTTCCCTTTCAGATTGCAATAAAATTTAAAGCCCAATATATTTGTTTTTTAACATTTAAGGACAGATTTATAGTAATCATGTATTTCCCTCTGGATTCTGGTAACGAATGGCTACACTTGTATAAATACTGAATCTGAATGCATTGCAACATGCATGCTACCTATCAAGAATGCACCCTTGGGCACTTGATACATTTTCCTTTTGCTGTTATGGTGTTTTGTTGGCATTTACCAACTCTGACAACTACTACAGTATCGCACAGTACCTCTTAACCCTGCACTGTTGTTGTTGTTTTCCATTCCAATCTGCTGCAATAAGCTCATTACTTCAACAAAGCAGTAGATGACAGTAGTAGCATTTGCCAAAAGATGTTGCTCTGGTCACACAACAACAAAACAATCAACTAGATAGTGGTGAGACTGTTGATGCATAATGTTTAAAAATAACGACACTTTTCCATGGTGCATTGTCACACAAGTAACACGCCTGGAAATTCCTGTGTCCATCCATCCACAGACCATATACTCCCACACATGCAGGGAGAAAGCAACATAACAGCCAGCCATTGCAGTGATAGAAAGCTGCAGCAGATGCAGGGCTGTCCATTTAACACTCAAGTGAGGGGGGTGCAATGAAGAGTCACCTTCTCTACCAGTACACAGGTCAAGGGGAGATGTGAGATGGAGGTAGCAAAAGGCTTGTCTTTTCCGTATGGATGAACTGATTTTGTTTTCTATAATCATATTGTGCATTCACGCAGCAAATATAAGAACAAGACACATCCAGGTAGAAAATTGATGATTAATGATAAATTGATCACACTAGACACCATACAATAGACATTATGTAAAGCTGGTGTCCGAACACAGGATAATTAAACACCCAACCAAGCAAAGGTCAGGGTGTGTGGATCAATTTCATGAACAATTTGTATGATTAAACCATCACAGCCTGTACAGAACAAGAGTGATCAGGGCTTACACATATCAGCTTATTTATCTGTAATGCTAAGGATTTACAGATAATAAACACTGGATAAATACAGAAATGCTGTGTGAGGGGGAACAGCTGGAGATGCTGATGTTGAACCTCTGCACCAGTCAGTGTTTTGTGCTGCTGAAGGTCTCTTGGGCAAGGAGTGAAAAAAATCCTTGATTTGATTTGTTTAATTTCTCACTACTATCAATGGTATTATACCTTGTTTTGTTTTTTGTTTTTTTTTGCACACCAGCTCTCCAGTGTCAGGTCTGCCTGGTTGTGTATGAGTGCCATTTTTCACGCCGTGCACCACTGACGTGTTCGGTAATGGAGACCACATCGCGGTGCAGCATTTCCAGGATCTGTACTGGTTAGGACCCGCCTGTTAGGGAGGCAGCTCTGTGTTTGGAGTGCAGGAATTACAGTGGGGTTGTCAGGGCGGAAAAAAACATCCCATCTTACTGCTTACAATGGGCGAAAAAAATCATATGTTGCATTGCAGCAGCTGTTGAGTCTAAAATTTCCGCTGAAAACACGGACACGGTTTGATTATGAATGGTGGGATGGGGAGATTAAAGGAAATATCAAGGGGATAACATCATTTTTAATACATCTCCCACTTTCATTCTCCACTAAGGGTGTTTATGACCTATTTTCATGAATGTAATATACTCACTTTTGTCTGTTAGCGTCAGCTTCTCCTCGAAATTATGTCCAAGCTCCTTAAAATCCATTGTTTCCATTCAGGCGGATCGTAGTCCTGTTCCAGTTGCTGTCATTCCTCAGAATCCTCCCCGAGTACAGGAGATGAACTCCCGGTACAGATCGCCCAAACACGCCCTTGGTATATCCAACCGGAATAGAGGCAAAAAGTGAACAAAAACACTTAATGGAAATGTGACAGGACCCGAAAAACAGACAGCTTTGGGTGTCTAAAGTGTTCAGTTACAAAAGTTTGTCAAAATATATATTTTCAAATAATTTTCTCGTTTAAGTCCAGTGGGTCGTTAGAGGAAAATCTACAGTGCGGGAATAAAATTCCTTGGTGAGTCCTGTGAGCTGCCTGATAAGAGCTAAGTTACAAAACACGAGATAACGTTTCCGTTTGGGAATTTCAAAATAAAACGACTCATACTCTTCGATATATCTATTTCAATTTGTAGCACGGGGCTTATTCCCCTCTGTGAAATTAACTCTTTTCACTCAATAAATAAAAGAAATATTCAACTCTACAACTATCAACCAGCACAGAGAAAAATGCTTTTCTTTATGAAAAAAGTAAGGTAAACCTAAAACCTTTTGTAAATATACTCACCCTGAGAACACTAATATATACAGTCCATTAAAAAAAAAAACCCTGTTACATTATTTGATCCCTTGTCACCACTATTATATAAACTATATAAAAAGTATCATAAATATTTCATGTATTTTAGAAGACAAGATTGAAGGATACTTACTTTACTCCATTGTGATGTGGTTTTCTTTGATATCTCCGACAACTTGTTTAAAAAAAAATAAAAAAAAATAAAAATATTTGGACATAAAATCAGTTGAAATTACATAAAGTATAAAATAAAGAGTCTCTGGGTGTATTGCAACAGAGAGAGTTTTAAATCAATTTTTGTGTGTATAATTTTGATGGAACGCAATTTCAATAACCAAGTCTTTAAATTCAAGAAAAAAAAATAGATAGATACCTTTTAAAGCTCTGCTAAAGATGAACAGATATCGCTCTGTCGAAGTGGATAATACTAATTAAGTATTAATTATTATTACGTTAAGATACGTGAAGTGGATAAATTGTAATTAACGGGTGTTTTACTTTGGAGGCCAAATTTTGGGATTTCCGGTTGTTGGCTTTAATGCGTCTTGCTAGCTTGACGACACCGATCCCAGTGAAAAACCGCATGCCGGACAACTGGCGTAAACCAACTGTTTCGCAACACAAGAGACTATTTAACTCCTCGAATACCAGATCACTTCATCGGTTAAGGACACAACGAAAATGCGACAAAACCTTTTTACTTCAACTACAACTCTGCTCCCATTGGATTTAATCGCAGAGAAAACGCATAAAATCAATTATTCCAGTCTTGAACCCCGTGAAAGGTGGATGGTTTGATCCATCAGATGATTTCAAGCAGCTGAAGTCACCCTGCTGACTGGAACAAGTTGGGTTGTCATAACAGTGAAAAACGGACTCCGTGCGTAATTACAGCTATCAAGCACGAGTGAATTAACTTGAGATACCATCATTAGATAGATATATTACTGGAGTACCAATCATAAGTTGACAAAAAACAGGCATTTTTAAAATCGGTTTTAATCAACAGTTAGATTAAAAAGAAAAATTAAGTGTAATATACAAGTACAATATGTGACCCATAACACATCTAATTCTCTTTCTAGTGCATATACAATGATAATATGTTATTCAGCTCATGGTATTGGACTTGACACAGTGGTTAACAATTGATATGACCTTCCTGTCTCTACTGGAGACAGAGGAGGGCAATCTTCAGGCAGGAAATCTGCTTCCAAGTCTTATCTGGTAACAAGAGAAGCAGTAAGTGGTTAGAAAAATAAATAAAACTAAGGAAATAAAACCCAAAAGTCTGTTAACTTAGCTTCTATTTAAAAAATAAACCTTGATACATGTGCATCATATCAAAAAGGTTGTGCATTTTTAATGTGACCTCTTCTCATTAATAAAGATTAAAGAAAGGAGCAGAAAAAGCTTGTGCAGGGTTGAGTTGGTGTGTCATCTATTTTTTAAGAAGGGGGTTTTATAAATAGTCTGACCAGTATCACACCCACTACCTTTTTGGTCATCTGGATGAAAGAAAAAAATCCCATAAATTATGGATTAAGTCGTCTGTTTTTATTACTTTCATGCATCTGCAGGATGCGAAGGATGGAGCAGAGTAAAAAAACATGTCATAAAATGTTATAAAATGTCCCTGACAACTCATTTAGAGATGAAAGGGTGGGCTGTAGGACAAGATGGTAGAGCTGTGCTTAATGCTAAATGTATATGTGAGATGAAATATGTATGAGCCATGCAGCTCAAAGAGACATTTAAGACGTTGCAGACCTAAGGAATCAAACATTCGCTGTTACTGGGGTCTTGATCTTTCCGACTCCTGCATCGTGGCTATAAAACTTAATTTTCACTTAAAACAGGGCAACAGATACTTAATTTTTTTTTTCTAACCTACATTATGCCCAAACAGATACAAGCTTAGCTTAAAAAAAATTAAAATGAAGCTACATTGAATCTATAGATGGCCTGTGCTGTGCTGCAAACACAGCTAATCAATGGATCAGCTGCACTGTTTCTCTCAGGGGAGGAGAAGCAGCTCTATCAGGGCTAATGGAGTCAGATCTGACCTATTCATGCCTGTGAGGGAGAGAACAGCTCTGTTGTTGAGTCTGGAGTCTGTTTAAAAAATGATTTGTTGCTGCAGTTATGGGAAATGCAATGCAGCTGCAGAGGAGAGGCAGGCAGCAGTCAGCCTCTTTCTGAACTGACACCGGACCAAGTACACACCACAGTGTTATTACACTATTTGCTGCTTTGTTTTTGTACTTACAGCACTTTTCTCATCAGATTTCTGCTAGATTAACCTCTAACAGACAAACAATGAGAACTAGATAGTTCTACAAATCTGTGCACAAACATTAAGCTGAGTAATATTTTGAATTTTTAGTTTGACATGAAAGAAAAGTATTTGGGGCATAGAGATGAAGATGATGTCAAAGCTCTAATAATGCAGTTCCTCCAGTGTCCACTTGAGGCAGGCTCAAGAAGTGCTAGGAACCTCATACACACCCATCCAGGACCGCTAATATTCATTCATTCATTACTTTTTATGAACCGCTTATCCTGTTCAGAGTCGCAGGTGGCTGGAGCCTATCCCAGCTGTGATTGAGCCAGACTGGTCACCAGTCAATCCCAGGGCTGACACAGAGACAGACAACCTTTCATGCACACTCCCACACCTACAGACAATTTAGAGTGACCCATTTATCTGATGAGCATGTTTTTGGACTGTGGGAGGAAGCTGGAGTACCCGGAGAACCAGTGACCTTCTTGCTGTGAGGCTGCAGCACTAACTGTTGCGCCAGGAGCTCTGATACAGACAGCCAAATGAATTTATTTACAGGCAAGTTCAAAACAAAAAAGTTTTGGTCCGATTAGCTAATTTCTCTATCTACACACTCAACAGGGGGTGAACTTCACTAGAAAACTACAAACTTTGTCCGAGAAGCATCAAAAAACTCAATAAACAGCAGCACAAACACTGCTCGGTCTGTTGTTGTTTTCATCCTCCGGCTTAACATGCTTATTTGACTGAAAACATTTTAGGCATGTGTGAATGAGGCTGTGACAGGACAGGGCTGTGACGTCACGTTTGCGACGTTAACGGCACTTTAACATGGCAACAGATGCAGTTAAATTAACCACACTCCTTTATTGTGGATATGTTTTCAGGTCTAATGCTAAGACGTGTTTACTTCCACAGCTATCCAAATTTGCTTTCCTTGAATAAAAGCAAATTATAAAGTGTACAAAGAATTTTAACAAAGACTTGATGAGCGACTACAAAGGAAGTGCCTTGGAGCAACTTCCGTGACCTCGGGGAACCATGAATGTTTAAAACATCCATGGTCTTGATATCTACAACAAAAGGCAAAACAAATATTAAGTTGGTTTTTAAATTTAGAAGATCCCCTGAGACAAAATAAGATATATGTTCTTGTGATCCTGAATTATTAAGCAATATTTCAAAGTGATTAATAAGTTGTTTCATTTTGTCAGCAGACTGGCCAACCAATTACCAAAACCACCTTTAAATCTACACCACTGACATGGATTTAGACTTAATACAGTGAGTTAAACAAGTGTTTCTCATCATGTTTAATTCATTTCGAGCTCTGATTCCTAACACGGCATGTGTGAATAAGGCTACAGCAGAAACTAATTATGCCTGCAGTTCACTGATGTACTGCCAAATGCAGAAACCATCTCTCTGCCAGGGTAAATAAGTTTAACTGGATCCCTTCTGACTGTGTTGTTATAATTCAGAGCCAAATGAAACCTCATATATCTGGTTAGAACAACTCATTTTTTAAAGTAAGAACCAAAGAGCTTTAAGTAACATTTAACCCAACAGGTATCCCTGAACTGTTCTTACACACGAGAGCTTCTCAGACTTTCTGTGACTTAATGCGTGTCCGTACTCGCCTACACCTGACTAAGAAACTGGGAGGTACAGCGAGCCGCCCATAAACCCACAGAGGCATGCAGTTAATTGCCCCTCCTACACACTCCTCTACAAAAAGACTCCAACCCGAGACGCCTGCAGTTACACTTAAATCCTTGGTCTGGACCCTCCCCAGAGCACATTTCTGTCCGCAAAAAGGAGTTATAAAACACTCTTTTCATTGTAAAACCCTGGAGTGCACAAAGGTTTGGTTTTTATAAGGCGAGCACACATATTTGGAGAGCACACTGCTGAAGTCAGAGTCTGAATATAACCACAGCTGCTGCAGTGTGGGAGTGCAGCATGTCTGCAGTTGGTGAGGCTATCGAGACGAGAGCTGGGGAAATATTTCCAACTGATTTCCTTCTGAGCAGATGACACTGTGGCCCAAACCGGATCACATCCTTTGTCCATGTGGAAAAAAGGATGAGATATAAATAACAGCTCTTTGGAAGTGTGTTGGCGTTTTATTCTGTCCCAACCAGAGAGCAGATCTCTCCCCATGGCATTTGTTTCAACGTTAACAGCTGCATCATCTGGTGACCATGAAATGCCACGTTGATGTTTCAAAATCAGCTTAAACAGAGTAAGAACTCCTCTTCGAGAAAACATTTACTTTGGAAAAAAAGATACTTGTTGAGTTTAGTCAGAGGTAGATGGAAAAGTGGATGACATACTCTTATCTGCATCAAAGATTCGAGACTACACTGAGCAGGTTTTCAGCTCAGCTGAGCGTGAAAGATGGAAATAAGGAGAAGCAGTGCATGGATGTCTACTGTTACCAAAACTCCTGTCACTTGTCTTTGCATTATGCTAAGCCTAACTAGCAGGTACTGTCTGTAACCTTATATTAAGGCCACAGTGGGACAGTGAAAACTCAAGATAACCCTAAATTGATAGAATTATTTCGCGTTATTTATTTTTGTTTTCGGTCTCTTTTTAGCCTCTAAAATTTCTCCGGATGAAAGTTTCACCCGATGGTTCTGTATAGTGGTTTTTCAGACCTTTTTCTGTAACATTAGCTGCCTGTTGGACTTCAGAAACAGCCATTAGGGCCTGTGTCCACTGACAGCATCTCTTTTTCTTTTACATTGTGATATTTTTTACTCCTTTCAGTTTCAGAGCACTTCCAGTTCTTGGATGAGAAAAGCTTTCCTGTGGTACTTCTACTTCCCTGATGACTATTAGATCTGTTGAATTCTAAAATTTTCAGTTTGCTTCACATTTACTTTTGTTCAAAATAGTCCTGCAGTGTTAGCGTAAGCAACAGCACTGGAGCTGAAACTTGGGCTCTTGATAAACAAGAGTGGTTAGTTGCTTCTTTGTATAGACCTCCGACATTGTTATTGCCAAAGTTGACATCAGAAGTCTTGGTTCTTCTTGAATCTGATTGGCCGGTTAGGTGGAAGTGATGATGAGGAACGTAGCGGTGTTCTTAACATTTGAATATTTTCAACTGAGATGGCCAAAAAATTACTAAAGCTGGATGATTTAGCACAGAGGATGCTCTAACTGTGTTAGATTGGAATAAAAAGCAGATCACAAAAAGATGCTGTTGGTGTGCATAGGCCTTCAGAATGAAGTAACAGAAAAACAGAACAGCAAAGTTGATCAACAAAAGAGTGACAAAAAAATCTCTGTAAATCTCCTTAAAGGCAAAAAGAGCCACAATTTTGATGACAATATGTCGAGTTTGACAACCACTGACCCCTTTTACATCATCAGTTGGTTTATGATTATGATGAAAATATTGATTTTTATCACTAAAAATAGGTGATCATTCCTCATGTGTAATAAGTTAACCCTAACACAACTTTCTTACAGACTTTGGGTTCCAGTAACGTGTTGCAGAAACTTTTCCATCCCACATCTGACAGAGGCGTGACTGTTGTGTCCATTTGTTCCCCCGTGTTGAGCACCATCCCTGCCTCATGCCCCGGTTGGTCACATTGCTCACATACAGAGTCACACTCCACCCCTCTGCCTGCCCTGCAGCAGTTGGCACAGTGGTGTCATCTCAAGCTCTCAGCTGTTACTGTGGACCAGCAGCTGTTAGCGACTGCAGCAACACTTTGTGCTTTATCATCCACAGATAACAGCGTAGGGAAACTCAAGTGGGGGTGACATGAATGGCTATAAATGCTTATATGAATAAACACTAATTATGGATCATTTTGGGGAATACTGCAGCCTTAAACCTTGTTTGTTTACATGTGGATGGAAACACAAACTAAACACACGCCAACATTTGATCTTTATCCCTTCATACCTGTATTGAAGCATTTTAACAGAGCACAGCATGTGTGTGAAGCAGGTACATATCTGCTGTGTGGTTTTCCTCTTCAGACTCATACAGGAATCCAGACGTTAGGGTCTCTATAGATGAAGGACTGCTTTGACAAAATCTGAGGATTATAGAAACCTTGAAAAAGAAAGAGGAAGTTCAATTTAATATTTTTATCTTTAAATCATACAGTATGTGTAGATGAAAGACTCATAATAAGGACTTCATATACAATTTGTTCACCCTGTCAACAGCAGGATGGGGAACTAATCTGCTTTTCCTAGATAGCTGGAAAAGATCAGATAAACACGACCTGAAGTAATTACACTAAAAAGCGTATTGACTGCTTCATGGGCTAAAATTTTACTGTACAAAATGACAGGGACAGGAGCTATGGACCATTTGAATGGGGGATTTACACTTCTCCTCTGCTGCTGCTGCTGCTAAGAAACAGATCTGCATGCTTTGTGAGCAGGAGTCAGGGACATTCCCTGTTTGAATGTTTCACAGTTTGTGAAGGTGGGGAATTCACTTACTCAGCCTCAAGCCCCAAAAAAGCGCCTTGCTGTGATGCTTTTGTAAATCAACCACCAAATCAACCTTACTTTTTGGCTTGAATGACATCTGAATTACTCATTCTCTTATGTGGGAAACAGTGAAGGAGTTGATGGAATCAAGATTTATTTCAGTATTACACATTTAGGATTTTGGTTGGCCAAGAAAAATCCAGACTGGTTACAGCTGAGCCTGACTAGGTATAAAAGAACACTGACACTTGGATAAACAGTAAGGAAACTCTCTGCAGATTCCAGGAGTTACTTTATGATGAAACACTGTCATTAAATTTTCATGTGAACCTACTTTTCCTCTCGCTGCTTCATTTACATATGCTTAAGTCAGCATCATCCTGCATTTGCCTCACTGAATCCAAGCACCCACTGTGGTAAAAATGCAAATTTATTGCAAAAGTATTTTAATCCTGGTTTATTCACGTTAGGATGTACAAATCTTGGATAACTAAAAAACTCAAACAGCAGTGTACATTTGTAATATGAAGAACACCAAATCACAGAAGTCCATAACTCAAACTGTTCTGCAGAAGTTACTCATTGAGTTTCACGTCGCGTCACCTGAATTTTTCTGGTTTAAATAAGACAAATGTCCCTATCAAATTAACCCCATTAAAAAAGAGCATAGATGTGTTGTCTGGCATTACCTGGCCCTGGGTTTGTATTGGCCTTGAAGTTTTGAAAGGTTCTTTCAGTCTTGGATGCAAACGCAGCCGTGGGCACAGGATGCTTTGACAAGTCTCTATGATCATCTATGTCATAGTGGCCTGGGCCAGGAAAAGGAGGGTCCTTTGGGAGGATCAGGGGAGGACATGCTATGGTCCCATAACTTCAAAAACAGTAGAAGCAATCTTCATATTAAATTTGGAATAAACAAAAGCAGGTATAAATGTAGTGTGTGTTTGCTCACCGCAGGATTGTCCTCTTCACTGGTGCAGGAGGCTGATAGGGGCTGTAGGCTCCTGGGCCAGGTCCACCCTTTTTTACCGGAGCCGGTATCCGCTTGGTTTTGGATCTGAAGGGGGATGAGACTGCCTTGGGGGAGTTGTGGATTTCACTGGTGTTCACTTTATAGTGACCTTTCACAAATGAATGAAGTGGGATTGAAACTATGAAAAGAAAGACTGAGCACAAAACTTGGTAGAATGATATAAAACTAGTCTAAAAAAATGAAAAACGTAGAGAAATCAAGGTAAGTTACATGGTGATGGTCCATCTACGTTTGGGTAAAAAGTGTCTCGAGTGGTTTTTGATAGGAAGGTCGATGTACCGTCGAGTGAGGAAAAGTTCTCTCTTCTACAATATCTGATCTGTCATTTCAAGAGAAAAACAAAATTCTACACGTTTCAGACACAAAACAGTTTCAGAATAAATAAATAAAAGTATTCTCCACAATAACATACGTCATATTGATTTGGGGCTGGAGTTGGGTGCTTGGGACCATCCACCTTCAAAACCAAAGGTGGCCTGAACACTCTGGATACTCCTTTGTTAAAGTCACATTTGTTTATGAAGGAGCTCTGGAGGTTGTATGCATTGGGTCCGGGGATGTCTTTCTTGGGGTAACTGGAAGGCCTGAGAGTCTGAAGGAGAGGATTACATAGAAATCCTTTCATCTGCAGAATCTAACCTCAACTAACTACATAACCACAAAGGGGTTCAAATTATAAATTGAAATCAGTTGTTCAGAGTCTTCTGATCTATTCCCTTGAAACCTGGAATCAGTACAGTGACTGACTCTGTGGCCTGACCTTAGGCATGACAAAGCCTGTGGTGCCTTTCTGTGAAAATGACGGACTTTGGATTTCAGCACTGGGGACACAGGCATAGCTGGCTGGTCCTGGGTTCTCACTCTGTAACACAGGCACATATCATGTTAAAGTTAAGTGTTTTAAACAGAATGTTTACATTTAAGATTTTTCAGACTTCCTACCAGCGATGCCTGTAAAGGAAACCTCTGAGCTTGAGACAGAAAACCCTTCTTTTCCTGATGTGTTTTAACCGCTCGTTGGTGTTTTGTTGGAAATGAAGATAAAAATGCTTCAAAACCTGCTTCAAGAGCGAGACACACAAATATGTCATACATTTTTTTTAAGTTAAGATGACAATTCAGTGGCTTGACTCACTTCCAGTAACTCCTCGATCCATGCTTTCCATGATTTGTTACAAATCAGCTGGAAGTTACCGCTGAAGTTTTTGGATCTGAAGTCTCACCAGTCCTGCAGATGTTGCTATGGTGAGGCACAAACTGCGTGAGTCAAGCTTGTGTGCGGTTGCGATCGTTTAGCGCCATCTACTGGTATCATTCCAGCATATCAAGCGTTTTATACCCACCCGCCTGTTTTGTTTCCAGATAGCTCAATCCATCATGGCGATGCATGCGAAGGCGACTCCGCCACAGATCCCGGACACCCGCCGGGAGCTCGCTGAACTGGTGAAGAGGAAACAGGAACTTGCTGTAAGAGCACGTTACTGCAGTTCGAAATATTACAAAGTTAAGAATTACAGTTAGCTGTAATAGGAGCTAAAACGTTTGGTACTCAATGTCTCGCCGAGTGCTAAGCTAATGCTACAAAATGCTAACAGTGGCTATCCCTCTGTTTGCTTCTGCGCAGTTCAATGCTACGAGCTTCTGCTAGCAGGCTAGTAGCTAGTCAGCTAGCATTGGGACAATAGTGTAGAGACAGAGACGTTCTCAGTTGTTGTCTGATTATATTACGTTGGCTTATCTAGAAAATTCAAATGAAAAACACATTTTTAAATCACAACATTTTTTGTAATTTAGGCTTTTTGTTTGTTGTCGGCCACCGCCACGCCGAATATATTAGCAGGCATGGCTATAATTGTGCCGCCGCCCGGTTTGGCTGAGTTCTCGCGATATTTCAACTGAAAGGCATTTTTTTAAGCTTTAGACGTGAGTACAATTACACAGCAAACTCAAACTCATCTATATTAAATTTGAGCTTTTAATATATTAAAATACATAGAGAAAACTGTTATATTGGAGTGGAGTCCATTAAAAATACTCTAAATAAAAACTGTTTAATAAAAATTCTTATAAATACCATAGTATCCGTGAAATGAAAGGATAAACCAAAAGGAGTACAATATTTGAATGAAAGTTAGTTAAAAAAAAAAACTGAATTGATTTAAAATAAAATAAAAGATTTTTGTGCTCAATCACAGGAGACACTGGTGAACTTAGAACGACAAATATATGCATTTGAAGGCAGCTACCTAGAAGACACCCAGATGTATGGCAATATCATCAGGGGATGGGACAGATACCTCACCAACCAAAAGTAAGTGCTGGATTCATACAGCAGGAATTGAGTATCATTCTACCCATTGATAAACTATTGACCATATCTTAAAATTGTTTCCAACAGGAACTCCAACAGCAAAACTGATAGAAGGAATAGGAAATTCAAGGAAGCAGAGCGTTTATTCAGCAAGTCATCTGTCACATCTGTCGCAGTAAGCCAGTCTCCATCCAAACAATAATATCAGTTGCACCATAAGAATCACTTATTAACTGAGCTCTCTGTTTTGATCACAGGCGGTTTGTGCACTCGGTGGGATACCGGATCACATGAATGAAAAACGTAAGTTATTGTTTCAACTTTCTCAAGCCAACCAAAGCTGCTTGCTTCATTTCCTGTTGTTGTTTTCTGGTATTAAGATTGCTCCTGTGTGTCTTGGTCCTGTTAGGTGAGGCAGGCAGCGGCACAGAAAGCGACACCTCTCCAGATCTACAGAACCAAGAAAACGAGCCCAGTCAAGAGGACACAGAAGATGTGGACTCGACGCTGCAGGACCTAAAGCCCCAGAAGGCTGCCTCCTCTTCCTCCTCAGGCAGTCATCACGGAAGCCACAAGAAGAGGAAGAACAAAAACAGACACAGGTACACAATCCAAAAACGTGATGCGCTGTGTCATTGTGCTACATGTTACATACACACCACTTCAAAATTCTTAGACCAGTTGAAAGATTGCACAAATTTACATTTTGTACTGTTAGAGCTTAAGGATGTTTTAAGTAGAGCTTCAAAATGCAGAGAGAAGAAATGTGAGGAAGACAAAAACTGAGTAAACAGTTTATTGGAAATGATTGAACTGAAATAGGCTGTTCATCACCTAATCTAAAGTTTGAGACCAGTCTCTAGAAGCCAAATTCTGCACAAAATCCTGGATTCAGAGTCATTTTCAGGTACAGACCTGATCAAAATCTTGAGACCAGTTGAAAAATTGCTACAATATGCATTTTGCACATTTCGACCATAATGAGGTTTTATGTAGAGCTACAATATGCAATTGCGAGAAGGGGGAGTGTGACAAAAAACAAATTTGCAAAAGGTAAATTCTAGCAATTTTTCAACTGGTCTTAAGATTTTGATCAGGTCTGTGTTCACACTGTCATGACCTCTTGATGGTAGAGGCAGAAAAACTTTCTCTCTTTGAACGTGGTTGGATTGTCAAGCTGAGGTTTGACACAGTAAGATAATCATTTTGAATTTCTACAAAGATCCTGATGACACAAAAAAGTCAAGTGTTGGATCCCAAACAATTTCTCCAGCACTGAGCCAGACAGCTGTGAACTTTGGGAAAACACTGTTTTTGCATTTTGAAACCCTTCTTGGAACCTTTTCAAGATTCAACAGTGCAAAATGTAAATTTGTGCAATTTTCCATCTGGACTTAATAGTTTGTTCAGGTGTGTGCTACACATTTGCTGGACAGGTTTAGAAAAGAGACACGTCAAACTAATTTTTTTCCACATGGGGGCGCCAAAAACTAGCTGACCGCTCCTCACAGAAGTTGAAAAAAACTGATTACACATTAAAAAAATAATAATTGTGTTGTAATGGGTGAAAAAATGTTTTGAAATAGTTATTTACACTTCTTTACACAAAAAGGTGATTATCATTTACTCAGAGGTGTTAATATGTTTTGTCCCCATACATTTCATGTCAACCTGTTTTTTTTCTGAAGTCTGAAGCTAACCACACATTAACACAGCAGGTGCTCCAACTTGCTAACAGTGTCAGAGTGGTTCCTTCACTCTGTAAAGTCTGGACTGCAGTATTATGTAGACGTAGGGCTTTAGACCCAGGTTGGTGAACTAACAGCTGCTGCTTTCTTCCTCCCCCCTAATGCTGACCCCCTCCCTCCCTCAGTCCTTCTGCCATGTTTGATTATGACTTTGAGTAAGTCTGGATTTTACTTCCTGCTCCTGCTGTGTGTGCATCCTGCCTGCTTGTAAACCCCATCCTCAACTTTTCTGCCTTTCCTCCTGCTCTCAGCCTGCTGAACTAGAGTTTCAGTTAAAGCCTGCTAGTTTTTCAGTCGTGCTGCATGTCCAACTCTGAAACCTCTACATGTGAATGCACATCACTAGCCCGCATTCTCAACACCGTTAGATGCTCTTGCTTGCTGCCGGGGTTTTTTCCACATCTTTCTGACCCCAGCTTCCTTTCGAGTGTGCTTCCCTGATTCCAGCATTGAAATAAAACATTGCCAGTTTCCTCTGGTGCTGGGCCTGCTGCAAATCTGTACAAAAACAAGAACAAATACATGTTCATTTAGCGTTCTTGTTGTGGGCTTGTTTTTTAGGCTTTTTCATGACACAGTAGTGGTTTGGCTTTCATCATTATGCCCATCAAAACCAGGTTATGACCTGTCCCTGTCTAATTTAACACTGTTTTGGTTTGGTTGCAGATTTGACATGAAGGTGAACAAGAAACCCAGAGCTGTAAGTTGAATTTTCATTTGTTTTGGTTTTGTTTTGTTTGCCTTCATTTGTTTATTTAAAAATCTTCTTGGAAAGTAAATAGATAAGAACAACAAGATAATTTTTCTGTCACTGAATTGATTCACTCATTAAACAATTCTTCTAACCTCATCACCCTCTGCCTTTCTGCAGGATTACTCAACCTAACAACGATGACTTGAGGACCTGAACACACAAGGATACGTGTAGAGAAACACGAGATATCTGGACTTTGTGAACTTTTTATGTTTTTGTTGGGTTTTTCTCCCTCCGTTTTCATTTTTCAGCCTGTACTATGTGTATTGCTCGAAACATTCCCCTCACCACCTACTTTTGGTCATGGTTAACATTTTTTTTGATCGACTACCGTGAAGTAGAAACATGGTGTTGCATGTTACTCGAGGCCTGATGAGGCCCTGCTCCAGTAACACACCATCTTGTATAGTGTTAAAAAAGATTGTATTTATTATGTAGTTGATTTCCATGTCTCCCATTGTAAGAACGTCATGTTTTTTGTTAAGCGTCACACGGTCGTTTGCCCCTAAATACCCTGGTGTTCTTTTATTACATGGATTGTTTTTCAAGAAAATAAAAAAATACCAGTAAATCAATGATGTTTTGGTTACTTATTTAAAGATCCAGGATAAAAGGAGAGCTTTAAACCACCTATCACAGCCTTAAAGACATTGTTTAATGCTGTGAATTTGAAGTCTTGTGAAACTCTAAAATGGACCATATGTTGGCTGGATTCCCACACGCTTGGTTCATTAAAAAAATATATATGATATGGAATAGCCTACAGTCCAGATAGCAGTGTTTACTTTACTTATATGGAGAAAAGCCAGTGCATTCTCTCCCCGAACAGCACTTAGTTTGTTTTATGACAATAGTTACTTGAGTAAACAGGCCTCTTAAAGCACAGGCTTCTGACAGATCTGCACTGTTTCCTCAGCCCTATCTGGCTTGTCTCAGTCATAAACTTTGGTATTTTGTGCTTTTATAACAAGTTGATTATTAATACGCTTTGAACGTTGTTTCCAAAGTTGTTTTAGCTCACTAATGCTATGAAGCTCCATCTCTTTTCTGTTGCAATTTCCAAATTATTCAAGAGGTGGCGCTAAAAGATATGGTAACGCAAATCTTAAAAGGTGTGACAAGCTTCTCTTTAAACTTAATCTTCTTGATTTAATTGTGTATTTGCTCCTTGTGATTATTTTTCACTGAATATTTGGGTTCATTACCTGTAATATGAAAACATGTTGATGTACTGGTACATGACACTTGATTTAAAAGTAAAAAACAACACAAATCTGCCTGCAATCAAAAAACTAAAACAGCAGTATTGAAATCAAATACACTTGCAAGGTAAAACATTTGTACTTTAAAGAACTTTTATAGTTATACATATACAAAACTATGAGTGTCTGATATTACTCACAGATCTATGGTGGCCCTGAAGTGCAAAACACAACAAAATTATTATATTTTTTTGATTTTTTGTTGTTGTGCTTTGTGCTTTAGGTCCACTGTATAGGTGTTTAAAGAGAAGAACAACCAAAAACAAATTTATATTTAAACAATTTGTGAATTTTTTTTATTTATTTTTTTTTGTTTGGGAAAAATTCTTGTCAGTGTTTCTTATTTCAAAATTTCAAAGTAACCAGCTGTACTCACAACTGTATGAGAAAAGCAATGTAAAGAAAAATGAAAATATGATAACAAGGAAATGATAATAGCCAATATTTGTCTTTTAAACGTATTGCAATATATAAGTTATACATTAGCATGAAGCAGCTAGCCTTCTTTTCTCTGAAGGTGACAGCTACAAAAATAGTCAACCTAAGAACTTTCTTCCGCAAAGCAACAATAGACAAGGTGTTACAAAACTCAGTTTACCATATAATTTTGATAACTTGCGCTTGTTTACGTTTGAAAAGGAAACAAAATCCTCATTGTACTGCATTCTCCTGCTCCAGTTTCGTAAATGGCCACCCAAGCTAACAAGTCCCTTCTTTCGATTTCTATAAAGACACCTAAAAAAATGGTGCCTTTTCTTTCAAATAGCTTGCAACAAGAGAATAAAGAGCCAAATGTCCCACAGTGTTAAATTTCAGTGAAGAGTGTCTCTTGTATTTGGGTTAAATAAAACACACAAAGCTCCTAAAGAGTGAAAAATTCGGGAGTACTCTTGCAGCAACTAGCATATTAGTCACAACTGGTCTGAGACACCACCACAGGGGGGAAGGAGACAGACGTCCTGAGGATCCAGAACTGCTGACAAACACGGATGATGGAGAGAGTGACTGGAAAAAAGTCCATCCCAGGAATGCAGTCCTTGGTTTCATGCTGCTCCACCACTGCATCCATCTCAGAGACATATTTTATCAAGCAGGAATGTTTTTTACTGCTGTTTCTCCAGCAAGTGGTTAGCTGGAGAAGTTGGTGACTGTTTTGGTCCACCACTTCACTTCTGCTGAAATATTTTGATGTGACAGGCACACTGCAATCAGATTTTTGATGTGAATTATGGCCTCCAGTAGATTAATTGTTATGACTTTGGCAATATGGTACTCAGTATGGTTAGCTGGTGGAGCTTGACTGTTGTCCCAAAGAAATGTGGCAAGAAATATTCTTAGTCGCACAAGTCTGAATTATAAAAAATCATAACTCAGGATGTAGCTTTTTCAATCATCACCAGGCAAAAAACTTAACATATGAACAAATACCTAAAAATGATCGAGTTTTAACATGCCATGGTAAGGTTTAAACATTCAATGCTACTAGCATCTGTTAGCCTAGCCTGAGTGAACATTGAACAAGACCTACATTTCTACAAACTACGTGACGATGTTAGCTTAATATCCCAACTGTCAGAGGACACTGTACCATAGAAATGAAAAGTAACATTAAATTAACTCTGAGGATAAATTATCAAATCTTAGGATATTTTGTCATTTAGCAGTCCATACACTGATCACAATACTGTAACACTGAAAATATTATATTATATTAAACCAAGATGTCCCTATGTTCGCTAGACATAAACTTGTATTATTATAAGGTGGCCCTGAAGTGCAAAACATGACATTAAGGAAAAAATAAAATACAATTCAAAAACAAAAAAAAAAGATAAATAAATAAATAACATAACAAAAAGTAGAATGATAATAACAAAAAAAATAAAACCAACAAGAGAAATGGTGTGGTGAAAATAAATGGAAAAAACAGAAAAGGAATGTAACTGCTCTTACGGGGATGGTAACTGGCTAGACGAATGTAACTGTTTGTTTTTAGCTCAAGGGAGCTTTCTGTTTTGTTTTTTTTTTTTGTTTGTTTGTTTTTTGTGTGTGTGTGTGTTGTGTTTGCATGTTCTCTTTTGTGTTTGCTGTTTCCTGTTTTCTTTTTTTGTGTTGTCTTTTTTGTTTATGCGTCATCTTCTTTGTTGCATTCCCATTTTTTAATTTTTTTAATTTATTTATTTGTTTATTTTATTATTTCATTTCATTTATTTATTTGTTTGTTTATCTATTTATTTATTTATTTATTTATTTTTCGGGGGGGGGGGGGGGGTAGTTATTGTTGTTATGCTGTCTTTTGTTTTGTTTTTTTTTTCAATTTTTTTGTGGGGGTCGTGTTTTGCACTTCAGGGCCACCATACTGTTGCTCATGTACTTCCATTCTAACTTTAGCCTTTTTTCTTTGCAGGTTGAGGCCTCAAAATCTTGCTGCATGGCTTTAAATTGTTCTTATTACTTCATGTATATTTCTGCTTTCTGTACCGGTTTTCCGACAAACAGATATATTTTTGAAAAGCTGTCGTAAATGCTTTCTTCCTTACTTCACAAGCAGGTTTCACTAGCCCCTCTTGCATCTTTACTTGGGTTGCTGATTCATGGTTTAATGACAGTGCGCTGAGCGTTTACACAGGTTTGGAGACATACTGCACATTTTTCTCTCAGCGGTGTATCATTTCCTCATCTCCTCCCATGTCTACTTCAGCCATCCAGCACAGGTACTGCACAGGCTGTGTGAATGAGACCAGCTATACATGTCAGCCCATGACTCACTCACAAGTCACATTCAGACCACTCAACATCACCGGCTACGTAATGCGATCCGGCTGGAAACTCACACAGTCGCACCAGAATACATTCCACACATTTAACTTCGGGGTGTGTGAGTAATGAGGCATGAATGTTCAATGTGTGTTTCACCTCTTAACACCAAATCTTTGTTTCATTTCCTGTCACTTTGGGAATTTATCTGGAAAGACTTGACCAAGGCAGAGCTTTGACTGAGCTGTTGATGAGCCAAATAGGATTCCTGAAGCTAAACGTCAATGACTCCGCCGTATGTCCTTTGAGCTTTTGTTGTCCAGATTACCAATTTCTAACAAACAAGTGCAGCAGAATTTGAGTTCAGTGCTTTAGGGGGATTTGGTTTGTTGCCAGATGGTCTTCTCTTCACATGTGACAGATTCATAAAGGATGTTCAGTGTCCAAACAGTGAATCATCACGGCTCTTCTGGGAAGCCTCTGATTGTGATGGATGATATTGTTGTGAAGTTGATAACCAGCATGTGTTCTCAGTTAGGTCCCAAAATTATAAACAAAAAACAGCTTAAAATCGTGATTTCTTCAGCATGGAGTGAATGATTGCAAACACCTTAATTCAAGCCCCGCTGACCTTTACTGGAAATGAAGCTTTTCTTATCTGCTGTGTTGTCATTTCTTGTAATATTGTTTAACTCCCTGATCCTGTAACATAAAAGCAGAAATAGTTTGCCTGAGCACAAACTTGTTTTAGTAATTAAAGGGATAATCTTGACAGAAGTTGGGCCAGGAGCTTATTTGGCTGGAAATGCTCAAACATGAATTGTAAGAGACCTAAGATGACTTTAAGATATCTGGATCAGGGTACTGTAAAAGCTGCAGGGTCTCGTGTGGGGAGAGGCCTCCTCTTGTTTTCTGTGGTCCGTCTGTCAGAGTAATGTCATCTAATTGCTTTTACAGCCTCCAGCAGCAGACCCAGCTGACTCTGGGCCCCCTCAACAAGCTGAGCCGGGATGACGTGAAATCTTAGATATTCACTGAAGAGCTTCAACCCCGTCCTTCCTCCTCCTCCTCCTTCTTCTCCTTTTCCTTCTCTTGGGACCAAACAAGACTGTTCGCCTTTATCCCCACAAACAAGGTCAGAAATATTTCAGGAAGAGTCATGGGAAAAGCTCAAACACACAAAAGCACGCCACTAAGGTTTTATTTTTCATCTGGAGTTGATCTTGTGATAGAAATTTTACCGTGTGTGTACTGTATAGGACGGATTTGTTGCAACAAGTCAACAGTTTTTACGTTGGCCCATAAAAGATGATCAAAAGCAGGATGTTACAGGAATGTAAATCACTTCTGAACGGCTACATTTTTCAGTTTATGAGGGAATACCAGGCGCCGGGAGTCTAAAGAGCGCCCATTAGTCTACATTAGCACCTGTCAGGGCCAAATCCATCAATGTCTTTCCCCATCTCTATTTTCCCCTTTCAAATTCTTTAACATACAGTTTATAGGGTTAGACAACAGGAAGACAGAGTGGGAAATGACGTAGTGAGGGGTCATAGGTTGGACTAAAATCTGTGGCTGCTGCTGTCCATGAGGCTCAGTTATTTTTAAGCTAATGTCTCCTCAACATCCTTCACTTTTTCCAAATAGTACACAACTTTTTGTGTAGCTTAAACAGTTATATCACATCATATCCAATCAGTCTGGTTTAAACCTGCTACAAGTAGGCCCTATGAGTTGATCATTACTTTGTATGGCTCATTTGTTGGTCATAGACACCAAAATGGTTTTGTCTTCAGTGATATTTTTATTTTTGCTCCTGTGTTTGTCAGGAGATCCTACATGTAACCATGGCTACATTGTTTACATGTGAAATCAGTTGTTAGTAGCCTTTAGCATGCCAGTGCTAACTGGTGCAAGGCCTGATGTTTCCCCACAAGGTGAGTACAAGGAGGTGAGGACGATAGGGATGGGTACCTTTCACATTTGAAACGATACGGTACCAATTCCCGGTACCTGGCAATCGGTATCGGTACTCAACGGTACCGATTTTCAGTACTTTTGTGTGCGTAGATGTAAAAAAAAATCAATTTGTTTAATAATAAAATGTAAATTATTTTTATTTAACATATTTATTCTCTAATATATAACTTTTTAATGCTGCGTTCATGTCCAGCATGGGAAATCACCTACTCTTCCACTCCCTCACAGTCACAAGGATGCATTTAGGTACCTAAACATGGTACCTTTTGATTTTACATGAATCGGTACTGGTACTTTTGACTGAATTCAGTCGGTACCTATAAAAGTATCTAATTCGGTACCTATCCCAAGAGGACGACATGCTGGTTCTCAGGTGTGAGCGAAGAAGTGACAACATCGACCTGTCCTTCCATCCATCGTTATTGGGAACGTAAGATCTATCTACAATAAGATGGACAAGCTAGCCGTGCTAAACCAGCAACAGAGGGAATACCAGAGAGCAGACTAGCATCATGCTAGTCACAGACATGGCTAACATTAGACACCAACGCCACATTGGAAGAGCTTCACCTACTGTGAGGATCCAGGAGACAGAGACTGAACAGACTCCTAAAGAAGCTCAGTCCTGGACCCTGTGGAGGTGGAGGCTGGCTGAACTGGACAATGTTGGACAAGCTGTCAGCATCTATTTTCTTGTGGACCTTTTTGCACTTTCTATACACTTTCTTACTTTTGTTTTCTTGATTGCTGCTGTTACTCCTGAATTTCCCCTCAGGGATTCTATTCTATTCTCTTCCATTCTATCTTAAACAGCTGTTGAAATCTGCCATAATGATCTAAGTACTGTGGGTCAAACCACTCTGGAGAAATCTCCTGCCATCATCTCGTCCTCTGCCCCTCCTCCTGACGTGGACACCAGCCTGGCAAAGCCTCCACACAAACACAGTCGGAGCAGATCAGAGCAGAGGTTCTGAACTGTAAATGTTTTTGCAGATTATGTAAGTAATAGCTCAGGATGGTTTGCATGAGACTATGAACAGAAAACCATCTTTGGGAAACTGGGTGAAGGTTGGTCAGAGGACATTCTCCCTGGTTTTAAGTAAGAGGTTTTCTGGACAGATGACGATGATTTAGGCTTCAGATAAGAGAATTTATTTATGACAGCATAATTTGGCATGGGATAGTTTGGCTAATTCATGCTGAGGCTCAGTGGTAGAGTGGGTTGTCTCTAACCTGGAATATCCAAAAGCTGAAGCGTCCTTAAGCGAGGCACCTAACTTTGAAATACCCCTGATGGTCTTTGAGTCTTTGAATATGTTGTGAATGTAGAATAGAGAAAGCATTAGCACTGTGCCAGAGAAACAAAGTCATCTTGAGATTCTGTAGCAGGTTTGCCATCACCATCCCTCGATGATAACGCCTTCACTTTGGTCCAGACTTAGTATCTCTATGATTGTTTGGGGAATTGTAATGGAATAAAGTTCAAGATTTTATGGCACCCAGAGGATAAATCTATCATGCTTTGGTTTGGTGTTTGTATTTTCTTCCTGTCGTCATCAGTCTTTGATTTTGGACTCTGGTGCAATATCAATCAATCCAATTTTCAATCTAAGTGCAGTATCTTATATTTTATTTCTTTAGTGTATTACCACGGGACATATTTCACTCTAGTCAACAGTTTATTGGTTTATCATTTAGAAATACTTTCACAAGTGCAACTCAATTCCACTTGTCGGATCACTCATTTATTAATCTTATGACTAGCTGACTAATTAACATATTGTCACTATTTTTCCTCATTTGACTTGACCTCGACACTTTGTATATTGGAAATCCTCTTTTGTATTCTGTATTTTATTTGTTATTTTCTTGCTAACATATTGATTTTTTTTAGCTCTACTAATTTTGCGCTCTGACACAGCAATTTCTCTCAATCTTATCTTATTTCTTGTTTTATTTTGTAGGTTTCACATCTTCACGTTTCCCGTGTATTATTCATAGTTTTCTCTTTTGTCTTGTGTTGTTTATCAGTGATCCATATCTTGCCTAGTACTCCTTATGTGTGTGTTTTCTCTTAGTGTATCCTGTTTTGTTTTGTAGTTCTTAATCTCTTCGTGCCTGGTTAAGTTTGACTTCCTGTCTTGTGTGTTTCCCCTCTCGTTGGTTAGCCTCATTAGTTTTCACCTGTGTGTGTATCCACACCTGTTGCTCGTTAGTGCACCGTGTTTCCTTTCTTGTCTCACTTCTTGTGGTGAATTTTTGTTTTCATTAATTCAGTCATTTTCTGACCCGCTTCTCCTGTTCAGGGTTGCTGGTGGCTGGAGCCTATCCCAGCTGTTATTTGGTGAGAGGCGGGGTACAGTCTCCAGTTAATCACAGGGCTGACACAGAGACAGATAACCTGTCACGCACACACTCACACCTACAGATAAGTTAGAGTGATCAATTAACCTGGTGAGCATGTTTTTGGACTGTGGGAGGAAGCCGGAGTACCCGGAGATAACCCACGCGTGCACAGGGAGAACATGCAAACTCCACACAGAAAGGCCCACCGGCCAAGCTGGGAATCGAACCAGTGACCTTCTTGCTGTGAGACTGCAGCGCTAACCGTTGCAGCCCCAATTTTTTGTCTTCTTCAGGTGTTTTTTAGGAATTTTCTTTTTTGGACTGTGTTAGTTTTTGATAAAGTTTTGTCTTTTTGATCTTTTGTTAATTAACCCTTCATATCTCTGCATAGGGGTCCTCATCTTTTGTTTATAACCCACCATAATAAAGTCTTTACAGCTTTGTTTTTTTCCCTTACATTTCTCTTAGCCCCACCCTGAGGTAAAAAAAAAAAAATCATTGTTTCCAGTGAAACTTCCCACATCATGGATGATTGTAGAAATCAAATAGGGAAATTTATGCAAGGTCACAAAGTTTTTAAAAAAAATCAATTTTAGAAGTTAACTAATATGATGAATACAGTGAACCTTAACTTGCTGAATATGAGCAGTACCAGAGGCCATGGCTCAGTCTGTGGGGTCTGACTTGAAAACCTGATGATACATGGTTCAAGTCCCTGTATGAAACCTGGTATGGAAAAAAGAATTGGTTCCTGGAGAGTTGCTGGTTTACATCCTGGGTACTGCTTGGGGTGCTTTTGAGCAAGGCACTGCTGCTTATTGCATGTTGTTATGTGCAGAAAAGAGTGTTAATATAATTTCCTCCACCATGAAATGATCCATAGGTTGGCTTTTATCACATATTTTATTTCATGTTGGCCTTAAAGATGAAAAACATGTTTGAGAAAAACATTTGGATACAGCAAGCAGAAGAAGAGAGGACGGCAGCTTTACACGTTAGATTATCATTTAAAAAGTATAAATATGTGTGCCAAGCATGGGTCATAACATTCAAATTTCTATTAGACAGCCATGAAGAAAAAAGGTTTAAAAAGTTGAATGAATAAACAAACATTTTAACTTAAAGGTTTAAAAGTATCTTCCATATCTTCTTTAGTCTTAGGTGTGCAAAAAATAAAATAAAGGGAAATAAAGTCGTACATGTACAAGACAGGACGTTTCTGCTGAATTTATACAAACATTTCAAACAGCTGACGAGACTTCTGAGCTGTGAATACTGAGCTTTGTATCATCTTGAAACTGTGACTGATTTAGTTGTGTTGCAGTGTTCATGTGCAAGACTGAGGTTGACAAGTTTCGTCCTCTGCCGGAGTCGCAGGTGTAAGGTGTGGTGAGCGCCGGTCAGTCGTCGCTGTTGCAGTCCGTACACAGGATCTTATCACGGTCGGGGAAGAAACCGGACCCCACCAGCGACACGGAGCAGCGGGAGCACTTAAAGCACGGCTGGTGCCACTGCCGGTCCTCAAAAGAGACGTACTTCCCATCTCCAAAGCCTGCGACACACGAATGAAACAGCGAATAATGGGAGAAAAGTTTACAAGGGGCAGAAAATAGAGTTAACGACAGGCACGCAGCATTGCACAAATAAACCCATGATAACATCAGCAGCTGGAAAAAACAGTGAGAAGAGCTGCCAGTTCTGTGAACCTGCTGGCATCTATTTCACAGCTGTGGTTAAAAACACCTCTCATTTCACTCTGGTATGTGGAATTTTCCTGCCAATGCTGAAAATATTGGCAGATGAGGAAGATGAGATAGCCAGGACTGAGAGGATGTTGGACATTATTGTACATGGAGTGGAACAAAGTCTTAGCTGTAATTTTAGTGCAGTTTTAATGTCATAAATCATCTTTTAAAACTTAGAGTTTGATAGTTTTGAGACACGACACATACAAACTAAAACAAACTCAAGGTTTTCTGCCTTTGCTTGTACACTGAAGTGAAAACAAAACACGTTAGGCTTTTATTGTGAAAGGATTTCTCTGGACAATAGGAAGAATTTTCACCAGACTCACTCAGGAAGAGGAGGTTTTAAAAAGTCAACCAACTGCTCACACCCGTTTGTTTTCTGCTTTAGAGAAAGGTTGACGAACAACTTCCCTGAAACGACAACACTTTATGCCTGTGACTGATCCACTGACCTGTGATGGCCGTGTTGCAGCCGGCGCACTTCTTGGCGTACAGGCTGCTGAAACACTTGACGCAGTACGGCGTCTCCCCCTGAGAGGTGAAGGGTTGTCCGGCGAGCGGAGCTTTGCAGCCCGTGCAGACAAAACACTCTTTGTGCCACACCTCGTCCTTATAGGTCACCCCTCCTTTGGTCAGGGCCTGAGGGACGGAAACAGATGATGTGTCAGTGGAAATGACATCGACGAATGTGGTAAAATCCTTTTATCCCATGTTTGCAAACAATCTTACACCAAGACGATAAAAGCAACTCGTTTGGTTTTAATTACTTTGAGTACGACTAAATCAAACTCATTTCCTCACATAATGTGGTCGAAATATCTATGAGCAGCCAAGCAGAACATTGTGACAGAGCTCAAACCACAAACCACCAAGAATTAATCAGTGAAAGTTTATTAAAACCTCAGATTTAAATCTGTCATCTCATAATGAAACTTCCCTTTGTGTCTTTATCCTCCCACTCAAAACATTTAAAACTTAAATCACTGTCATAAACTCATACTGATTTAATTTAATTACAGTAATTGATGACATGAATACACTAGAGAATTAAGCTCTAGGTTTGTTTTCATGGGTTAGTTCTTTCCACTGTGTCAAATAATTAGTTGCCAACATTTCCAGTGAGTGCTCTTTTGAGTTTTTGTTTCCTCTTTGTTTGTTTTTTTCAGTCACTATACGCTCTTATGAGTGACCAAAGATATGTAAAACACAAAAATTGATTTAAAAAAGTATTTCTGTGAGTCAAATAACCAAATATATTATGGTTTTAGTGTCTCAGTTACAAAAAATGTGCCACTTTTCTCTTGCGAGATGATAAAAAAGTAACTTAAAGAGGGGTATTGTGGCTTTTTAAGGCTTTAATCTGTTCCTCTGGTGCCCCTGTATTAGCTTTGCATGATTTACAGGTCAATGTTGTCACCCTGGTGTTTTAAAAAAAAAACTTATTTCAGCCACTGTGTGAAACACTTCTTTTTGAGGTGCTGTCTCTTTAAGGCTCCACACTCCACAAGACCCCCTTCCCTCTGATTGGACAGTCCTTTTAAAGGCCTGTTGGAGGCGGAGCAATGATGAGACTTTTGTGTTTGAGGTCTGTCCCCTCCAATGTGTCATGGAGTAGTGAGGAGATCTTTATGTGATGGCCTCATCATCTCAAAAAGTCTCATGATGATCTTGTGAAGATCTCAGAAAGACTTTGTGCAATTTTTGGAATGGACCATTTTGACTCCTTTAAAGACAGATTCAGGGATTTTCTACGACATATGAGTGTGTAGTAGTTTGAAAATCTGCACACATTAAGTAGTGAAATCCAGCATTTTTACTTTATCTCCATTTTTAAAATATGGGAAGGCATTATACCCCCTCTTTAAGTCAAAATGAAGCAGCATCTACAGACTGTCAAGCTTCTGTGTAGTGTGGTATTTCTGAGTTTAAACTGGTAGAATCAGACCTAATGGTCCAGTCGTCTGAAAGGTTGGAGGTCCAGAAAGTTGGATGAAATTAACCTCCTTTATTTTGACAAAAACTCTTACAGGAGCTATCTAGCTACCTATTTACATTATCTAAAGTTTGATATTTATAATATAATAAATGAGTATAATGATACTGTATTTTAGGGGTGAGTATTGGCAAGAACCCCTTGATATGATACACATCACCATACTTGGGTCACAATACGATCATATCACAATGTATCACTATATCAAAATATGTGATATATTGCGATATTGTATGAGATGATGTTTATGTGAATCAAAATATTACTCAAAGTTGAAAGGACCAGTGAAAACATTGATGTCTATGGCACACTGACTTGCTCAGTGCAAAAAAACACCCACATTATCAAGTTTAGAAATTAAATATTTTAAATATACTTCAAGATGGTATTTATTTTACAACCTATTGGCAACATACAAGGTAGTAGCTCTTTGGCGCCATCTAGGAAATACAGAAGTCATATTATACTTACATTATACTTACTTACAAAAAATATCGATATTTAGAGTTGAAATATCAATACTGTATTGGAGGTTAAAGTATCACAATATATATTACTGTATCGATATTTTTTACTGTGTCTATGTACGGGAACACATTCCTTAATTTATCCCTTGTTTGTATGATCTTTCTTTTTTCACATCATCGTGACAGTAATGATAGACTGGTCCTGCTTCACCTTCTTGCAGTGGCTGCACTGAGGAGCAAACCGGCCCTCGTAACACGGCACACAGTAGTAGTTGTTCTGGTCAGGTATGAAGGCCTCGGCACCTATCGGCTTCTCACAGCCGTGACACATAAAACAGTCCTCGTGCCACGCGGAGCCGCCGTACTCCAACATCCTCGAACCTGTCAGAACAAAAAGGGACAGAAAAAAGGATCAGATCAGGACTGAAACCAACAGTTTTCATGAATGTTTTTGATATCCTCTCTGACTTTGTACAGTCTGTGATCTCTGCTCTGTGGTTCAGTGACTTTAAACAGGAATAACATCTGATAGCGCTCACTCAGGCTCAAAGAAAACTAAAACCTATGATTCAGTTTGACAGCTCAACCTGTTCTCTCACAAACCATTCAATTACATCAGCTTACCTTGCATCTAAACAACGTGACAAGCTGAAACAAAGCAGATCTCAACCTCGTAAACACAGATGCTTCTGAAAAAAATAGAAGCCAGAAATGCTCTAGAAACTGGACATCAGGGTTTAATTTAACGACTTTTGGGACCTGAAATGCAGCCCAGAGAGATGACAGTGTTTCAAGCTTGAACTTGGCTGCACTTTTAAGAAAACGGGGGTGAGGGCAGCGGCATTTGAAGGCGCTCCAGGCTGTAGAGAAACTAAAGAAAAAGACTGCTCATTTCAGAAAAGAAGTGGTGAGTGAAAAAATCCCACACTGCCCACAAGGCCCCGGTAATTTTCAGTCATCCGACACCGCTGCTGCTGCACCCGTGTCGTCACACAGCGCCCAGAGCTGAAAACCCTGCTGGGAGATATTTTGAGCCGAGCAAGGAAACAATCATTCTGTCACATCTAAGCTGTCACACCCCAGATAACAAAAACTCATTAGCCTCTTTATCCGTGCAAAGATAGGGTGTGAACTTTCCGTCTGTGAGCGATTACGCAAAGTTCTGAGAAGTGAGTGTGTGAACTTTGGGGAGAAATGTGTAACAGCCACTTGTTGTTATCTCTACCTGGTTTGACTATCTTGTCACAGGCCACACACTTAGAGGAGTACTCGTTGCAGTAGCAGTCGCTGCACACCAGAGCGTCGGCCTGGCTGGTGAATGGCTCGTCTGCCAGCGAGCGGTCACAGCGGAAGCAGCGGAAACAGTGTGCGTGGTAATGTCTGTCCTCGTAGAAGAGCTCCTAGAGGAGGAAGAAAGTCACACTACACTTAAAAAGATGTTCAAACTAATAAGAATAAAAGAAGTCCTGATTCAAATGAAAAACATGAACTTTGTTTTCCTTGTCTCTTAACCATATGCGTTAAAGATTATGAAAGCAGTCATCTATTTCACCACAGCAGTAATCCACATGCACAAGTGAGGATTTCTAAAATATCCCCTGAGAAGCCATAAAATAGAAAAACAACAACTGCAGAGTGATAAGAGGCATGAGAAAATATGCACCTCATGACCTAACCATAATTTGTGGTCTGTTTCACACTGACTCTCTTGTCACAAAAACAGCATTAGTGTCTGGTTTTCCAAACAACAAGACATTTTTTCTTTGTTTCCTTCACAAAGAAAAGTACAACTTTCCATGTGAGGTCCCCAAGTCCCTCGAACATCAGAGGAAACTATTTTAAAACCACAGATCAGCACATTAACTCTTACTCGTTATTTGTCCCAGGCTAACATGTTGTCAGCTATTTAGATATGTTCTTTACAATTATGTAATTTTCAGCTATCAGCCTCCTCCTAGCTAATGCTTAATTCACTAGCATGTAGCTGGTTATGGCTAACAGTGATTCACCTCTCACTATTTGTCCAGCAGCTGTGGTTTTGTCTTGGAATCTAAGCCAACGCTAGGTAAGCTAAGGTTATGCTAGCTAGAGCCACCCCCAACCCAACCCCTTTGATTGTGTACCCTTAACTTAAAAACAAAAAACAACAATATCAACTTCTGGTCACTTGTTGGCAAACAGTCAGTTAGCTAGTAGATTTCTGTTCCTTTGTGAAAAACAAAAAAGATTAGCTTTTAGCACCTCCTAGCTTACAATAAATTATCAAGTAGATATCTAGTAAACTGTGGCTAACAATAGCTGGTGCCTGAAAGTAGCTAATTAGTTGCTCACTTTGATTTCAACCTTTTCTCACAGACACCACTGAACAGATATTTCAGCAGACACTTCCTAGTTAACGCTAAATAAGCTTGTATGTTGCTGGCTGTGGCCAACAGTGATTTGCCTCACCGCAAATCGTCCAGTCAGTGTTTTTTGTCTCAGAATCCAAGCTGACACAAGGTTAGCTAAGATTATGCGAGTTAAGAAATCACCTCTGGCTTCTTCATTTCATACTCTTAAACTTACAAACAGTAATATTAACTTCCAGACACTTCTTAACAAACAATCAATTAGCTAGTAGGTTCTCATTGTACAAGGTAAAACTACTAAACTGAAATACAATAAAGTAACAATAAATTAGCAAGTAGGTAGGCTATCTAATAAGTGTGGCTAACAGTAGCTTTTTACTATATCTTGTGGCTAAGCTAACATCATATTTGCTTTGATATCAAATCTCTCAGCCTTGGTGTTGTTTTGTCTCAGAATCCAAGCTAACACAAGGTTAGCTAAGATAATGTTAATATAAAAATCACCTATGGCTTCCTCATGTCATACAACTTACAAACGGCAATACTTGCCTCCAGACACTTCTTAACTAACAATCAATTAGATAGTAGGTTCTCATTGTACAAGGTCAAAACTACTAATCTGAAATACAAAAAGGTAACAATAAATTAGCTAGTAGATATCGAATGATTGTGGCTAGCAGTAGCTGTTTACTTTATCTTGCAGGCCACACTATATTTTGCCTTACCACAGGAGCAAAGCTAACATTATATTTGCTTTGATACCAACCCTCTTAGCCTAGGTGTTGTTTTGTTTCAGAATCCAAGCTAACACAAGGTTAGCTAAGATTATGCTAATTTAACAATCACCTCTGGCTTCCTTGTGTCATACAGCTTACAAACAGCAACAATGGCTTCCAGACTCTTCTTAACAAACAATCAATTAGCTAGTAGGTTATCATTGTACAAGGTAAAACTACTAAATTGAAATACAATAAAGTAATAATGAATTAGCTGGTAGGTATCTAATAAGTGTGGCTAACAGCAGCTGTTTACTGAATCTTGTGGGCTGCCCAATATTTTGTTTTATTATGGAAGCCAAGCTAACATTATATTTGCTTTGATATCAACCTATCAACCCTCTTACCAGTAAAATCCCAATTTAGGAAAATCAATTCTCAGTTGCTTCCCCACTAGCGCTAAATTAGCTTTTAAGTAGCCAGTAAGTAACGGCTTACAGAGGCTGCTGCCTGAACTAAAAATGAGGAATATCTGCTTTATACATGTAAGCTTGAATAACATTAGCTAGTGAGAAGCTACTATTTTTTCCCCAGTAATAGCTTTTAACATGCCCAGAGTGTTATCACTGAATTTCAAACCTAATTGGCAAATAATTTTGAGAAAAACAGGTAGTACAGGGATATAACAGCATATGGTCATCAGAAGAGTCCAGTTTGTCTTCTGACAGTGACTATCAAGCTGTTTACTCTTTACTGAATGATAACACTACACACTTAAAGCTGGATGTTATTGTTCCCAACAGAGACTTTCTGCCTCCCATCTGCTCTGAGGTCAGAGGTCATGGTCAATGTGGAACACAGATTTTCTAATTTGGGCAACACTGTTTTCCTCCACGCTGAAGAGACTGAAGCCTAAGAGAAATTCTGTGCTTTCCCTTTTTCCATCATTGTTTTCTGTAAAAATCAGAATAACCTACATAGTGTTTCAGTCTAACAGCTGCTTGTGTTCCAGTTCATCTACAGTTCAAGCAAGCCCTGAGATAAATGGCCCCATTGAATACTGAGAGGTATCCAAAAACGTATTTTTGAGGCATGGGGTTTCACTGTGAAAGAAACAGCTCGAGCAGAGGGACGGAGAAGTATGAGGGATGGATGATGTTATGTCTTGTGCGGAGGAGGAACGGCCAAAGCAAGCACAGTCATGATTTACAGCCAATCCCTCACAAGGAGTTTATAATTTACAGGACACTGAAGGCCTCGTGGCGTCTGAGGATGTTTCCTTTGAGATAGTGTTTTTAATTTTCACTAAGTAAAGCTTCTGGACAGCTTGAAGGGAATCACAGACAGTTTCATCATCAGTGAGTTGAGGGATGGTTTATCCAGGAATGCCAGCTGCTTTTCCTAAAAAGCAGTCGGAGATTTATGATTCCTGCAGAAATAGAGGACTAGTAGCAAAACTAGTTTTTCAGTAGTTTTACTGAAGTTACATAACCAAAACTAACCACTTGTATCTCAGAAGTTTGGATATCGTTTTCATACTACTGCAGACAAATTTTCATGTTGTAGCCCTATATTTTATTGTTTTAAAAATATTTTATGTAATCTTTTTACAAAAAATAAATAGACTAATAATAAAAGATAATAAATAGAATTAAATGGTGCAAAAAAAAAAAGTTTGAAGCTGTAATTTTCCATTATAGGAGGCGCTGAGCTCACCTTTGCATTATGCCCGATGATTTCTTTGCACTCCTCACAGGTTTTGGCGTACAGACGGTCATAGCACGGGATGCAGTGAGGTTTCTCCTCCACCTGGATGTATTTGCGTCCGCACAGGGACTCCTGGCAGTTTTTGCAGTCAAACTGTTCACTCATGGTTTCTGTCTTTGGCGGCACTCCTGTTTAAAAAAAAAAAAAAAAAAAAAAAGAGGATAATTTACAGGCACAGTTTGAGCTTCAGCAAGAAGACAGCGCAGGAAGGAGGAGAAGAGAGATAAGAAAGTGGGAGAGAAAGCAGGAAGATGGGAGGATACAGCTCTTTGGTTGTACAGCTGGGAGATGAAGTCCAACAAGGAGGGCAAAAATAGGAGGAAGAAACAAAACAAGTGAGAGCGCTTCGAGAGTTTTTCTAAACAATGTGCTGTACAGCATACTAAGAAGATCTTGTAAAACTTGAGAGGATCATTTGAAGGATATTCAATCAAACACAACCAGCAGCAGTGGAAAAGTGAGTTTTGAGTAATTCCTGGTTCTGAAAACAACCACTGCTCCTCCCTTGTGTTTGGGGAAAGGAAACAGGAGGTTAGCATCAGAGGAACAGAGGGAGTGTGGCATGAGGTCCTGGTGGTGACAGGCCTTCTGAGTGAAGAAACATGCGGTGAATTGTGGGCTGAGGCATGAGGTAAGATGTAGGCAACCTTAACGCCCCTTAACAATGGCCCAATGTGCAGGAAAACATGATGGAAGTGACCCTGGGGGATGAGTGGAAAAAACTTGCTCAAGTGCTTCGCTCCATATTGAGAACTTTCCCTCTAAGCTAGCCCTATGGAAGGAAATGTAACAGAGCACCCTTTGGGAGAAACATGACAAAGAGCCTACCAGGGTACCCTTCCTTTGGATAAATCTTGATATAATACACTCCTGAGGTAGAAAGACACAAGAACGTGAAGATGAGCGATGTATGTGACACTTTAAGCAGAGAAAATGAAGCCAAGTGTCTTCCAGTACCACGTCTTGGAAAAACATAACTATGAAGAAACAATTATCTTGGATGTGTATCCCTATTTTGTACAGAGGTGTCAAAAGTATTCATCTCAAGCTTTACTTAAGTAAAACTGTAAAAGTACAGGATTTGAAACTACTTAAAAGTAAAAGTAACTTTAAGGGGGAAAAATGCCATTAAGGTCAAAAGCTTAGGCTGTGCCACAGTCTCTGCCACGAACATCTTCATACTATGCCACATGTGTCTGTTATGTCCTTGCTGAAGTGTGGCGTGATTTGTGTCATGTACAGGTGTGATGGATGTGTATAAACCATAGACTGTATATAGAGTGGACAGCGTGGCTCCACCATTTACCATTGTACGGTTTTGAAGCCAAAATACCCCCGTCACAGGCGCAGCCATTGTAGCAGTTGCAGCCAGAGTCTGTGCAGTAGAGACTGTGAGGGATTCTGGGAGAATCTGAGTGGGGCCAGGTGACAAAAATATTAATTACTTTTTTTCTTACGAGAGTCTAATCACTTCCTGACTCTACCTCACAACATATTTTATGATCCCCCCAAAAAATACACAATAACGGCAGCTGTCAATCATCGTAAAACCTCAATTTTAACCTCTAATGTAAATGAAACTTTTCCAAAAAAAAGAGGACTTAAACTCAAGGCAGCCAAATGATATCTTCAAATCACCACAACAATCGGACGTGAGAAACATTTCTACGAGGTGTGTTAATTTTAAAGTTTGACCACAGCTCATCTGGAATGACTGGAGAGACGTTTTTTTGACCTATACTGCAGCCAGCCACCAGGGGGAGCAGTTTTTGTGGAGACCTCACTTCAAGCCGAGCGAGATGAAATTTGTACTTAAGTAAAGTAAAGTATTTTTACTTTCTTATTTGACACCTTTGGTTTTGTTTAAAATGGATGTATTACATTTTCAGAACAATGGACAACTTCTCAGGACACTGAGTTCTTCCTCTTTAATTCTGGACACAGACAGTTTCTTGCCCAAAGTCAGAGTCTGCAGTTATTGGACAAAACTCCTCATTCTCCAAATAAAAACCAGAATTCTTCTAACGCTAAAATTCAGTAAAGCACAATTCAATTTTGCATTTTAAATCAGGGAAACTAGTGGATTCAAAGGTACCCCTCTCAGGTACATGAGACTAGATGCCCTGTGGGTGTGCCAATTTGCAGGGTGCCCTCCAAGTCAAGAAAACATGATAAAGCACCTCTAGGGTGTCTCTGCTGTAGATTTCTTATGTAAGGTACAAAAATGCAGGTGGTCTTAGTCTAAAAATAAAGTAGTTTTATTCTTTATAATGGTTTGGAGCAGTTTCAAAATACATGTCTCACAACTTTCTACATCCCAGATGGGCAAAGACAGACTTAATGTTGTACCTGATGCATTTAGTCTTGATGTAAAAAGTTACAAGAAAAGTTCAGATTTTGGGGGGGGTTGCAAATCTGGACATCATCTGCATAGAGTTTTAAGTGAAAATCATACTGATGGATGATGATATGAGGCTGTAGAGTGAAAGGAAGGTAGACCAATAGAGGACCAAGCACTGAGCCCTGTGGGGCGTCTAGGAGCAGAGTAGTACAGGAGCTGTTGTGTGTCTCAGAGGTATAACGTTAGCCAGAGGAGAAGCATAGCTGTAGTTTAAAGGGAGACAAAGACAAAGAGTCTGGGAGGAAAAAGATATCTGTGGTGACTTAAAGATTAACTTGCACTTTGAAAGGAATGGAGAGCTTTACATCAAACTGTAATAAAGACTTAAATATTGTTCCAAATGTTCCACTGACAGAGAAATTGCTTTCTCTCAAAGAAAGGGCTGAGTGTACACTTTAACTTAAAAAAAAAAAGGAATTGCTGTTTAATCATAAATCAGCCCAGTAATGACATAACTGCTTCTCCTGTTACAGCATCACTCACACTAATAAGAGAAAGCTCAGTGACGTCTGGCTCTCCCTCCCCCTCATTCTTGCATGAAACCCCCTGTGGCGGTTTGGCGTTAACAAAGAACAACCAAACAATATTAATTGTTGGGAGCTGAACTGCAACAGCGGTCTTGATTTCAAAGGCTCTCCAGGGCTTTTTCATCTCTGTTTGGCCTGAGTTTAAAAGGAAATACCAATCATTTATCAAGTTTATTTCTTTTGTTCTCAGCTTCTTCCTTCAGTGTAACTTTCCCTGTTATCGAAAACAAAACCTTCAACTTGTCAAGCTTAATTTCTGTGACTTCCATGGTGGTGTGCCGTGTTCTTCAACATCTGTGAGTGTTTCCCAGAGATGGGCATATGATTTCACTGAAAATTACAAGGAGTTCTCCAAAACTGTTCTTTACTTTTTTTTTCTGTTTTAACCACAATCATTTAAAAACCTGTGGTTTGTCTTCACAATAACTCCCTCTTAACTATAAACAAACAAAACATCTCCCTGACCACTCTACAGTTTCAGGAGAATTTCCTCTGAGAGCTTTTTTTTGTTGTTGTTGAATTTTGAATAGGAGAAAAATCTTCTCATACAAATCTTCTTTTGAGATGCATGTTTCCCGAATCTCAGATGCCTCATCATGGAGCTTTTTATGACTTGTTTTCATGAAGGATGTAAAACATGGTATCACAGGGGAGATGGGGTTGATCTTAAAAACCTTAAGACAAACTCTTTTTCCAAACATGTTGTTTTCATCTCACTGACTCTGAAGTTAACATGAAAATTTAATAAAAAAAAAAACAAGCATTATAAACATATTCAACCCCTGCTCAGTGTGAATGAACAACTAAATGTGTTATTTGGATAATAATTGTTTGTTTCAGCAGGTTATAAACATGTTTAATCCTGCTGTGAAAACAAACAGTTTAACATGGATGTCTATGAGGCTTTCTAACTTTTTGGAGTCAGCCTCAAGTGGATACTTAAGGTATTGCAGTTTTTTGCGCTTACGTATTTTCAAAACTTGAGTTTTCCAGTGTTATAAAGCTACATGTTCACATCATAATAACAATAATATTCACATCGAGTCATAGAAATTGTTATGCAACCTCGAATAGTTTGGTGAAGGCTTAAACTGAAGTTCCCAAACTTTCCAGCAAAGCAACACCCTACTGTGGGAATCCACCAGTAGACCAATCCAAAAACAAACAAAAATGAATTAATCGATATAAAGGTATACTATACCCAGTTCAACTGATAGGGAAAAATTTGAATAATGTAGACATATTGCTGTTTCCAAAATTAACCTGCTGCAAGTGAATCTGTTGTTATCCTGGTGAAATCTCATCATGGTCTTATGTCAGCAAATACAAGTGGACACTATATTTTAAGCATTTTCTGTTTGTATAGTTTTATATCAAATTTAACTTCCAATTGTGTTCATTTTTTTTACAACGATGGATTAAATATGAAATTTAGAGAGTTTTTGATTTAAAGGCATTTTGAAAACCCTCCATCAGGGTTCAGTGACCCTCTGGGGGTCCCAACCCCCACTTTTGAAACCACAGATTCAAACCCTGTTTTGTTTTTCCATGGCCTGTAAACATATCTTTTTTTGTCATGAAATCGGGTAGTTAAGCATGGGTGTTTATGGGGATTTCTAACCTTTTGGAGTCAGCTTCAAGTGGACGATTGAGGTACTGCAGCTTTTTGAATTTCTGCATTGGCCCCATTTTCATCACCAGAAGTTTCTGGGTTTTATAAAACTTCCATTTAAGCATGTTTCTGAACCAGTTTCAAACAGACATAGGCTTATAAAAATTTGTTATGCAACATGAAATAGTTTGGCGTGAGCCTGAGAGCATAAAAATGTTAAATCAGAGCCAAGTTGATTCCATATTTGAAGAGGCGTAATTTTGTTTTACTTATGAGCGTGAAAGACTTGAGAAACGCTCAGGTGGAAAAAAGCTGGCTGCACAGACAATAACATCACTCCAACACAGTAAAGTATTAACCGAGCGTGTGCAGTAAAGGGAAATGAGTAAGGAAATGAAGTGTGGGAGGTTAAAATACCCTCCTGTGGATCAGTTAAGACAGGATGGGGTTTAGGAAGCTACGTTTATACTGTCCCGTGTGGGTAAACATGTTGGAGTTCAGGTTAAATGTCCAAGCTCAGGATCAGAAAGCCAGACTCAGGAATATTTCCCACTGTCTATGATTTTTACCTCCTATTTTGGGCACATAATTACTTTAACATGTTTCTTTAATGTCAAAAAAGGAGGTGGGTTCAACAAAGTGCAGCTTAAAAAAACGTGTGGCTTTGAAACTTCCTCGAGGGATGGAGGAACGAGTCGAGACCCCCTCTGTGCCGCTTCATCAGAAGTAGACGTCACTGGGTCGGTCAGAATGATGAGAGGATCACAGGGTCAGAGTAATCTAATGAAGGCCGGCTGGTTTCTTGGAAAAACATTTTGGTTAGTCAACGGTCACTCATGGTGAAGGTTACCTACGACACATTAAAACAAACCAAAAATCCTGCAAAGTTTCACAGGTAGTGCCCTTCATGCTCTGTGACATCCAGGTATTTACATCTGGTCTTGTAAGGAGTCACGAGGAGTCGTCTTGAAAGTGTAGTTTACATTCCTCATGTCTGACTGCCATCAAACATTTTCTGTCTAATAACCAATGATGCAGGAATTTTAGATAAACATAAAACAAGATTTAAACAGCCTGCTCTCAGTCATGTCTCAAAGCCGATGCCAGAATCTGAAACTCCTTCTTCTCCACGACTTTTCCCCCCAAAACCCTGTCAACACACACAGAAGACCCCCTCACATCCCTCCTTACAGATAACAACACAACTTCCTTCTCAGGGGCATCCAGCTAGGTCAACAAAACAAGGAGGAAAACCCAGCTGAGACCAAACATCACATCCTCAGTCTGTTTTCTGTCAGATTCCTTGTCTGAGCGGGGAAATCAGCCCAACTTCCCTCCTCAATGTCTGAGTCGGAGTTGGGGTTTCTATTCTCGTCTGCCCATGCTCACGATGAATTCAGTGATAGAACAATGGTGTTCCTTCCGCACATAGTCCTCACAGTTATTAGCTTTATGTTCCTCTTCCTGAGTCACAACATCTGTGGACACATTCTGCGGTCTCCAGCTGTTGTCTGTCATCAAAATTCTCCTTCGGGTATCCGAAAAAAGGAGTTCTTATGGGACCGGAGCCAAACCTCAGCAATGACTAATTAAAATCCATCTCTGTTACAATCAATGTTTATAGCTCCCAGAGGACGGTCCATTTTAGCTTCATAATAAGCAACACAGCAGGAGAAGCTAGAAGGACTCGTGCTGCAGGAAAAGTTGAGTGACAATATGAGGATGAGGGCATAAATTTAGCCTAGCATAGATTTTCAAATCCAGGAACTCTTGGGTCCGCCTCAGCTCATAAACCTCCTTATTCACTCACTGCATCCTTTTTAATGAACAGAATTTTAAAAAAGACATCTTCTTAATCTCTATATTCAGTTCCACTGCTCTTTTCACATTTTAACCAATCAAAAAAGGCTTTAAATGAGTTCACTGTAAGATGGACGCAATGTAAAAAAAGCGAACTTACATTTTTTTAGCCTTAAACAGTATTTCAACAGTATATTTGATATAATATTGTGAGTTAGCCCAGCAAACTGAGCCACTTGTCTGCTTTATGAGACTTTCTTGAGTTACTAAACGTTCTTTTTTAAGTTACAGTTTAAAACAAAAACCATTACTTCTGTAAAGTCACATTTCTTTGTAGGAAAATGCGGGAAAGCCAACTTTTTTAAGTAGGTATCATTGCAACTTCCAGTTGAGAAATCACAAATTAAAGGTCCCATATTATGCAAAAATCACTTCATTAAGTCTTTTAGTGAAATTTGTGGGTCTACGGCTTACCTCCCAGCCCACAAAATGTGATATTTAATGACCAAACCTGTATTTAGTAGTGCTTGTGAATGTAAAATACTGACCTAATACGAGCTACTTGGAATTTCTGGGATTTGCCGACGTCAGCGATTCCCTTTCATTGACCAATCAGGAGTTCCATGCTCAAGCTCCCCATCTCAGATGAAGACAAGACTAAGCGGCTAGAGTTCATTTATCAAGGAAATGTTCCAGCTACACTCAGTAAAACTGTGCATGTGTGTGCTAGTCACTTCACAACCGAGTGCTTTTCCAACTTAGGACAGTACAACAGAGGGCTAGTGAATAGACTGGTCCTGAATCCAGGCGCATTACCAACCATCCATCAACAAACCTCAGACCCTGGAAATGTGAGTATTTTAAATGCTGTGTGCTGTGGAGCAGATGTAAGAGCTTTTCCTCAGTGTCCCCCTGTCTCTGTGTTAGCTCCAGGATGCTAACTTTAGCTGCGGTTAGCCTGTTGTTTTAGCCTGTAATGTTACGATAAATGAGCTTCGCTGTTTTCTCAACATTGTGCACTTGGGCGCTGCTCTCAGTGACGTGGAAGAGCGGGGCGGTATCAGCGGTGGCTCATTTACATAGGAAGGCCACGCCCACTAAATCAGAGCGTTCTGAACAGAGAGGCTATGAGAGCCTGGAAACAATGCTGCTGAGCTTGATTTATTGGCTTTTTGGACCAAAACATGTTACTACCATTTCATGAAGACATCAATGATCCATATTAAACTGCAGAAAAGGAGCAGAATATGGGACCTTTAAAATAGTAAGTTCAGTAACCTCAAAAGCAAAACTCAAAAATGTACATTTAAAAGTGTAACTCAAAATTTTACAGAAGTTTGTTGCCTTACAATTTTGAGTTTTCTTAACTTTCTTTTTTTTTGGTGTGATTTTCAGGATAAATGATGCCAGTGGCATATGAATTAAACTGTTTAAAGTTTTTAATAGTATCACCTTTAAGATTTGTATTGTACGAAAGACAGGTTTAATGTTTTTATTCAAAAAGTGAGGCTAAAACAATTAAAGCTCCCTCTGCTGAATGGCTGCAGTATAGACCATAAAGCTTTCCTCCTCCATATTTACAAACAGGACGTGTCAAACTTTAAAACCAAAGTCCATGTCAAAAAAGTCCCCCAATCATGGTGTCTGTTACTAAAGTTAGTAATGATTAGTTTACATATCTGCACTGGTTTTTTGTTGCTTTGGTTGATCAAAATAAAGCCAAACCACAGAATGCTACTAATTCCATCTGTCATCTGTGCTTGTTTACATCCAGGTAGTAGAATTTAATAGTTCTAGTGAAAAGAGCTCACTCTTGGTTCACTTCTCCACACAGTTTAGTCTAGTATTGTTACTCAAGTCTATAAAAATAGGAATATAATGCCATGACAGCTCTGTTGACGAATGTAGCTAATGTGGTGCTGTGTTCACTGTGACCAACAGTTACTGAACATTTGAAAACCATGAGTGTCTGCTTCTAACTGACACAATAATCCAGTCAGTGGTGATTTAAGGGATATTTCCAGTTTCATCTGTGAGTTAAATGTGTGTTTTGGTTGGCAGAAGGGGCAGGGCAGTGGAGAAAAACACAACAGAGAAGTAACTCCAGGAAACAGGAAATAATCCAAGAACAAAGGGTTAACTTTGAAAAGCAGTCACTGTTCGCCCTTTTCTTTATCCTCGTCAGAGTCCATGGCTTCTTTTTTGTGTTAGTACATCCTGACAGCAGAGACGCATCTGTCAAGCATCTATTCTTCTGACCTTCACACCATTCAGACCGTCTGACATTTATGGTCTATAAACCTGACTCACTTTCAGTCACACCTTGTTTAGGAGGCGTTCACCACAGGTGTCCTTTTGGTTTGCAGCCAGGGACACTTGTCAGCATCTTTCTCTTCTTCATTTAGGGACAATAAACCAAACAGTCGACCGTCTTCAGTTCTCTGTAAAACTATTTGAACCCACTTTTCACCTTGATGAGTGGACATGTTGAACTCTCCACTGAAACCCTGTGCGTTCCACTGACAGATTTACAGGAGTGACTCAATTGAGCCAAATGGCGACAGTCTCCCAGGATCAGCCACCAGTCCTCCTGTTTTTGTCCCTTCATGGTTTGCTGCTGTCGTTTTCACTCCCCTAAACCTGACAGATTCCTACGACCGCAGCCAGGACCTCTGTGAGCCATGAGAGCTGCTGCTGCTGCAGGGGGTTTGTGTTTATTTTCCCCCCATGCAGGAATTTAGCCTGTGTCTGAGGTTTACAAACCAGATTATTCTCTGTCACACATAATAAAATCCAGTGTAAATATGTGAGAAAGTGTTAAATCTGTCACCGATACCTAATGTGAATTCATGCATTGTAAAACAGCCACGGCGCCTTTTAGGGGTGAAGATTTTACACCTGGAACTGAGCTCAACACGCTCTGGTCTGTTTCAGGAAAGACTGTTTCTGAGTGTTTCCATGTCCTTCTCATGGGGAGACCATGGCTCAGTGGGGTTAAACACACATTATACACCCAGCAGCTCCTTAATACATACATCTTGCAAGTCCCAGGTTGGTCCCCCTTTTGCCTTCTGTACTGCCTCAATTCTTGATGAGAATCTCTTGTTCACACTACATCCTGAAGAAGCTGTATTGGGTCAAGGCCCTGTTTACACGACCTTTCATCTGAATACACCGAAACACAGTGAAAACGCAGTGAAAAAAAATCTGCGTTTATACGGAAACGCAGAGGGACTGAAAACGCTGTAGTAAGCATGCCAGGCCTGCAGATGGTGCTCTAACTGTTTTGTCCAGAAGCCGCTTTTGGTAGATCTCCACCGAAGTAGAGTTGAGTCGATCATCTGGTGAATTGGGGAATACTAAGTTAAAAAGTGGAGCAACAGATGCACATTTTGTTTAAAGACAGTCAGCAGATTCAGCAGATTGAGCAGCACGAGCACAACATGGTAGTTGGCGACGATTGTAACAACGGTACTGATGTCCTGTTGAATGCGTGTCAACTGCCCCTATAGCTTTGTGACATGGAGATGGGTAAACTGTGGTCTTATAAAGAAACAGACAAGGTCAGTAACAACAATCAGGTAGTCCACAGATTTTAAACCATGCTCAGGTGGAACAAATTGGACCAAAGCCACGGACCGGTTTAATGTCAGACAATATTTTCACGTATTGTCTCTTCTTCTGTCTCCTCACTGGCTCTTTTACCTCGCCCCAAAGAAACTTTCCAAAGCTTTTTTTTCTTTTGTCCATTTTGCTAGCTTGGGGGTTTAGCGTCAAGAATGACTAATTTTTTTAAATTAAAACATTTTATGTGCGACCCTGTACCAATTGCCTCACGGACTGGTAGCGATCCACAGCCCAGGGGTTGGGGACCACTGCCCTATGCCATAACACCAGCAGCCTGAGCCACTGATACAGGGCAGGATGGATCTATGCTTTTCTGCTGTTTACGCCAAATTCTGAGCCTACCATCTCAACGTCTAGGCAGAAATCCATACTCAATGTTTTCCAACTTCTATCGTTCAGTTTTGGTGAGCCTATATGACTTGTAGCCTCAGTTTCCTGTTCTTCTTCCTAGTCTTTAGGTGTAGTCTTATGCTGCTGTAGTCCGCCTGCTTCAAGGTTGGACATGCTGTGTGTTCTCTCTCCTCTGACCTCTGACCTCTGGTATCAACAAGACATTTTGGCCCAGAGAACTGGGGCTCACTGGATGTTTTCTTTTTGGGACCATTCTCTGTAAACCCTAGTCAACCCTAGCTATGCAACAATGCCACATTCAAAATCCCTTAAATCACATTTTTCTCTCATTGTGATGCTCAATTTAAACTTCTTCACATCCACATGCCTGAAGCCCATCCTCCTTACTCAACTTAACTTTTGTAGATATAGCATGAGAGAAAGACGTGGAGATGAGGCCGGCTTTGAGCCTCCTTGCTGTCAACTACCACGTGCCGGGCTGTCAGTCAAGTCAGCCATGAAAACTTAAAACCCTAATATCTTAAAACCACAAAGTTCTAAAAAAAAAATATGTTTTGAAGCCATTCCCTGAAACTTTTGGTTTTAAAGATAAGGAGCCTGTGAGGAACCTTCACTGGCTGTAGACTGTTGTTATCCACTGGTTGTTCAATGACTCTTTTCTCTGTTGCCGTTTCACACTCGTTTCAACCCAAACTATGAGCACATTCAGTGGGAACAGGAAACTCTGTTACCAAGTTGTTTTTTAATTACCACCCCTCTTTACTGTTTTCCCCCCCGACATGGATTACAGCTCTTTACCAGCCTCTGAAGCTCAGAACAGTCCTCATATTGTGCGTCTCCTGAGTTGCATAACTTGGCTTTAAAGACATGAATGAGAATATTGACTGCGGCACAATACCGCACAGAACAACAGCAGAGCCCCGCAGCGTCGGAGGAGAAGTGACACCCTTATTCCTGCACCTATAAACTGTTTCTGAACAACACGGAGCAACAAGGCCGGTCTCTTCTGGCTGTCAGATGACTGCGCTCGCTTTTATGTCGCAGTACAAAGACGCTCAATGTGCTGCGGCTTCCTGCAGATCACAAGGAGAGCTTCAGCTGCACGCACACACATCGAAATGGACACACGTTGTTTGTTTGTGTTTGCTGATTGAAGATCTCATCTTAAGACCAAATGGGTTGAAAATGGAAATTATTTGCTGTTTTTGAGATTTTATCCAACTTTGGTTAAGAAATCTGATCTTTCACACTTTGTTTAGTATCTCTGGAAATTAACCACCCACAACCTGTGACACCAGACTTTTAACATCAGGGAATAAAACACCTTTAAATACCGGGCGCATGTCTGGTTTTGTTTTATGAGTCTCCAGCTGGCTGTTTGTTTACTCACAGAGACAATGTGAGCAAACAGCTGCAGTTTCACCTCTTAGGCCATTGACTAAACTCACTAACAGGTCTCAGTCAGACAACAAATAAACAAACCACCACCGTGCTAAGAGTTCAACACAGAGAAACTCCCAACCTGTGGGTCAAGACCTCAAAAAGTTGCTGCAGGAAGGTTAGAAATGAGCACTTCACTCTTTTCTTAGCTCTAAAACATTTTTGTAATTTCCTCAAAGAGAAACTTTTCAGGGCAAAATGTGAATGAATTTCTGTGACATCAGGTAGCATGTGAAAGTCTGGTCTAATTGTGATGCTTGAGACAAAGTCCAGGATCAGTTGGATTATTTCTTTTAGAGGACAGTGAGTGTTGCATATAACTGAGACTGACGGGAAATGTCATAGAACATATGTTTGAACCATATAAACGTTGGTGAATGATAAAGAAAACAATAAAAGCACAGGAAGAGATCAAAGAGATCGTAATCACACGTCTCCGGAGTCTCCTCAAATGAAGTAGGCCGATCTTCAGTGAAGTTACTTTTGGCAGCCTGGTTGTTGCACTTGGATTGTGCTTGCCGGGGGAACACTGACCGATACAAACAAACAGCCCGCTCGATCAGCCACTTTTATCCAATATAAACTCAGGAGTAAACATTTTTTCCCACAAGCCTCCAGCTGGCACTGTTTGTTTAGTTGGAGACCTGGGTGTTAATGATAACAAGTGTTTTGTTTTCTGAGAGACTGGGCCTGCCGTCTCTACTTCATGTTTGCTGCTGGATTTGTTTAACTTTGATTCTGAGCTTCAGTTCTGTGATGGTTGGATAAAGAAAGACTGAGGGTTAGCTTCACTCTGGTTTTCAGCAGGTTGTGGACAGAAAAAGGCAAAAACCACTGGATAGCATCAGTGTTTTTAACCATAAATAAATACAGGCATAGATTACAGGCCTTGATAACTAGAGACTTAAGAGTAGAGCTAATTTTGGAGACTCAAAAAATAAACCAGAGATTACTCAACAGTTAAAAAATCTTGCTCAGAGTATCAATTATCTTGAAACATGCAGCGCAACTAGCCTAGCTTGTCCAAACTTTACAAAATCTGCCAACTAAGACCACCAGAGCTCATTTTTACTCTTTTTTAACCTTGTTTGTTAAATCCAAACAAAACACACTGCTAACCAATTTCTATCAAAATTTATGTTGTACTAAAACAATCGACTGCTAGCTCTAGCTAGCTAGCTTCTTACCTAATGCACTTTTCTGTTAAATAATCCTAGCAAAAAAGCACAAAGAGTTTTCTCTTAGCAAATACAAAAAAGATTACTCAATAAGCTAATAACAGTGGTGGTTAAAGTGTGTGTTTTTTTTTAACAGAGTGAAGCTGGCTTAAAGATTAGCAAGATAGTGCTCGCTTGTTTATAGTGTGCTCGCTTTAGCTTCATACTTGTTAAATGAAATTTTATTCTTTTTATTTATGTATCAAAGGCATTTAATGCAGCAGACTTTGTTTCCTTGAAAAAAAACAACCAGGATGTAACACAAATAGATCTAAGCTAGCTCTTTGCATGCTAGCTAGAAAACTGACTGCTGCAGTTAGCTTCATTCTTTCTCCGATTTTCACTGTTTCTTGGCAATGGCTGTATTAAGACACTCTGAAACTTCTTACTTTTTCTTTTACTATTTTTAGGAAACAATCCTATATTTTATCAATATTTTATCAATTTTATCTATCAAAATGCAACTGCTAGCTTAAGCTGGCTAGCTTCTTACCTAATGCACTTTTCTGTTAAACAATCCCGGCCAAAAAGCAGTAAGTATTTTCTTTTAGCTAATACAAAAAAGATTACTCACTGCCTATGGTGGCTGAAGTGTGTTTTATTGGAGCAGAGGTAAGCTAGCTTAAAAGATACTAAGCTAGTGCTCGCTTATTTATAGGTCCCTCGTTTTAGCTTTATACTTGTTTGATGAAATTTTATTCTTTCTAAAAATGTATCAAAGGCATTTAATGCAGCAGACTTTATTTTTTCTCCTTCTATACTTGCACTGCTTGAAAAACCCACAAGATGTAACACAAACAAAACTAAGCTAGCTCTTCTTATGCTAGCTAGCAAACTGACTGCTGCAGTTAGCTTCATTCCTTCTCCATTTTTCAATGTTTCTTGGCAATGGCTGTATTTAGACACTCTGAAATTGCAAACTTCTAACTTTTTCTTTCACTTTTTTAGGGAACAATCCAATGTTTAAATTTTTAAGCCCCTGATTCGCTACAGAGCCCGGCTTGTTATGTCCACTTTTCGTTATGCTAGCTTCTGGAGCCTCCAGCTTGATATTTAGCCAGATTCACAGAGGAAAAAGGAAATGGAAAAGACAGTTAGACTGACTCATGATGAGACTGTTTTATGACCATGAGTCTCTTGACAATCCAGCATCATCTCCACACAACTCTCCATTCTGGCTCGTCTCCAGTGATTGTAAACCGGGCCAACCTTCGCCCAATGCAAGAATTCCAGAGGAATGTGACCGTGGTCGAAACGTGGCAAAACCGTGCGGTTCCTGCTCTGAGAGAAGAAGAAAGTATTTTTCTTCCGCCCTCTGATTTCTAAGAAAAGACAAAAGTGAGGAATTCCTTTTTTTTTTTTTTGTGCCACACGTACAAACAGAGTCACATTTCTGCAGTCAGAGCTGGATTGTTTGAATGAATCTATTAATTTCACCCAAATGGATTGGAGCATGATGACGGTGTGTGGTGATGGAAACTATGAGCGGTGCTGGAGGGGGTGGGAGGCTGGTGGTTGGGGGTGAGTTTGCTGAGCCTCCAGAATAAAGTTTGTAATCTTGAAAGGAGACATGACATCACTCTAACTGAACAAGACTTCACGGTTTGTTAACAAGACTCTGAATGCCCAACTGATAATGCTTTCATTCCTCCAGATATGGAGCCATATTTTTTATCATATCAGAGCCAAGTCAAGGAACACTTAAGCAAGGGATTGTTTCCTCAAAGGTCTCCTTGTTCTTCTTCCCATAAATCCTGCTTGAAAAAAAGGGGCTGCAGCACTTATTCACAGTATCAGTTACTCACTTTAGACCCCGCACAGGCCCCCAACCCCCAATAACATACACTTTATCCTCACTCTAAAGAAAGAACATCCTTTCTTGTACATCCTGGATGTGGGGGGTCAAATATTTGGCTTTGAAAAAGTGTGGTTCTTTCAGAAAAACAAATAAATTAAATTAGAGAATATTGGCATAAGGTTGTCATACTGTTAGTGTTAATTTTGAAGTTTTATAGATGAATGGGAACAAACTTTTGGATTGCAAGTTTGAGAAAAAACTACAAGCAGGTGTTTTGATTTCATGCCTGGAAATATTAATACCTGATATTCTCCATGAGGACGGATTTGATTATAGACCGGATCCATTGAGTAACAGCTCATTCAGCATCGTTAAATTACATCTTCAGTCTGGCAAACAAGTAAATCTCACAGTATTTTTTGTACAGAGCCAATCCCCTTATTAATCTTCTTATACTGAACAAAAACCTGCTTAAAATGCAGTAAAATGCGTCTTTACGCGTCGTTTTGTACCAAGTTACCACAGGTAGGATCTAAGCAATCCGCAGGGGTTCAGACACAAAAATATCAGAACATTTAACCAATGCAATCTCACAGGAATACACTTTAAATTCACCATAAAGTGACTGTTCTCCATTAAAAATGACTTTAGTAAAATGACGCTTTAACGTACCTCTCTTTGCGCGTCAGCTGCCTCCGCAGATGCTCTCAGCTGACTCCCTCCCTCTGAGAAGTTTGAGCGCTTCTGCTTCTCTGCTGTGTAATCTGTCAGACACTTAAATCCTCCGTGGACTCCCTGCGAGCTGAAAGTGACGACTTTCCACTGACTCCACAGCATGTGTGTGTGTGTGTGTGTGTGTGTGTGTGTGTGTGTGTGTGTGTGTGTGTGTGTGTGTGTGTGTGTGTGTGTGTGTGTGTGTGTCTGGTGCGTAAAACAAACCTACTCCTCCAAACTCCGCCCCTTCCCTCTCCTCCACTCCGTCTTTCCACTCCCTGTGATCTCTGGCTCTCACCTTGTGGAGGGTTCACGCTGAAAGAAGGTAAAAACAGTGTGTGCTGATGTGTATTTTGGATGTAATTGAATATTTTAAATACATAGTGGGGTTTAAGTTTCCAGCTGCTGATGGAAACCACTTTATTATCTCCCAGAATGGAAAATTCCAGCCTTAATCTCATATTTGGAGCTATGGCAGTTAAATGTACATTACTGCCTATTAAACTGAAACTATAGATCATAAAAGTTATTTGGTGTTTTTGAAAACAAAATGATTAAGTTTTACTGGAGAACCCCTTTAGCATTTACACTTCACACGCTCAGCATCTGTATGTTTAACAGTCATAAAGTATAAAAAACACTTCTTAGATTTATGTTGTAAAATATTCAAAACTGTTTGAATAAGTAGGTTATGGATTAAGTTAGAGATTATGACTTAATACATTTAAAGCTCCTGTGAGTGGTTTTTAAACTGTAATGGAACAAACTAAAAAATGGACAATGATGTCCCCCATGACCTACAAAACAAGCAGAGAAGATAGTTACACATGTAAGAGCCCAAATTAGCAACGATATGAGAGGTACTGCTTTGTCCACAAGGGGGCGCCAAACTCAACGCAAACTGAAAGTTCCTTACAGTAGCTTTAAACAATCTATTTGAGCAATAAAGCGTTTATTGACGCTGTATCATACACAAAACCTTTCACTGACAACTTAAAAACTTGGTCTAAAGTTCTTGAGACATTTTTAGTTTGACACAAGAATCCTAAAGCTCCTGTGAGGAGACTGTACCTGGTGGTTCAACAGACGGAAATTTAAACTATTGCTTCTTTATGAACCATGAAAGCCAACAAATTAAAAAAAATTTTTTTGAGGTTGGTTGTTTTTCCTTTGTTTTCTTTTTGCATATCGCTGTGTTGCAGGGAAAGTGTCAGATCTGGTGATAAACTGCTGAATCAGTCGTCCTAAATACAAAGAACTGTTGTGAGTGTCATTACACAAATAAAATCAAAAACAAATGTCTTTATGGTGAGAAAAGACCTCATACTACAACATGACTGTACAAGATATGAATGGCAGTTGGATGTATGTTCCCTTTTTGTCCACAGGGGGTGCCGTAATAGACTAAACCCAGGAGTTCCTCACTGGAGCTTTGAGTAAAATTTTTAAAAATTAACATAACCTTGACTTTTCTGATTTTAAATGTTTTTACATCCTAAAAATGTGTTTTTATGTGATTTAATTGATCATTGATGCTAAATAAGGGTTAAACTTCATTTTCCCCTCACGGCATCATCTCAGTGCACAGTTATCATCCATCACACACTCTTGTGAAATGGATGATGGATGTTAACACTCTGTGTATTGTCCTCACTCCCCAGTTTCGTGTTTGTTCTGAACTCTCTGCGCTCCAGGATCTTTTCTGTGGTCTGGAGTAAACTGTAGGGTCTCACAGAGCCAGATATCATTTTCCCTCTCATTGACCTCTGTTTTCCACAGCGGTGAGCAGGAGGTCTGCAGACGATTAGAGGCTTCAGCTGCGGCTCCGTCCTGCCAACACCCATTAAGTCAGGATGAAAACTACATGAGGACATGACGTGAAGAAGAACTTTGAGCCATGTGTGTGTGAGAACTCTTTTTACTGTTGATGAGATGCTGAGTCTTTGTTAGAAATAAATACAGATGGTTAGGGGCACCAAAGAGACCCACAACTGACAGGCCCCAAAATATTATTGAAAGATTAGTGGTGCTGAGGCAGTGGAGCCTAATATGATATGTTTTCATGGATCCTTATGTCCCTGTCCTTTATTAAATAATTGAGACATGAGTGACTGAGTGCCCTGATGTGTCAAATGCTTTTATGTATATGCTGCCATCTACTGTTGGAACACAGTGGTTGCAGGCATTTCCTGCAAAGAGTTGGAATTTAAAAAAAGTTATGAAGCCAAAAAATTACATTCCCCAAAATAAATATAGATTGTGAGAAACTAAACTGTTCAAAAACACCCTCTAACTTTCTCCATATTTTGTGTGTTTCTTTTTGAGATTTTTTTCAAAAGGTTTTTATATTTTGATGATGAAAAATTTGTTTTTGTTGTTGTTTTTTTTGATTGTTTGTTAAAATTTCCTGATGTATTTGTGAAGTGTTATCTTGTCCGAAACTTAGTCTATGACAGCAGCAAACAGCCCTAAAAGTTCAAACTAGAAAAGTACTGAAAACAATTCAACACAAACAAAAAAGTGAAGTGACGTTTTCATCACCTCTTAATTTTTTTTTTGGTTTGGTCTATTATTTCTTTATAAACAGACGACTTCTGATGCTTTCATGTCATCACATCTTGATTTTTACGAGTCTTTTTACCTAAATTTCACTTTTTTCTTTAGTTAAACCATCCAACAAATTCGAATAATTTTAAAAGCTTACTTTTGAGTCCTTTAAATAATCTTTTAGTCTGTTAAGATATATCTTTTTGTCTCAATCTTAGATTTTTTTGCATCTTTATGACCTTCCTGTTACTCGTTACTACTCGTTAGCTGCTGGAATTTTCAGAGCATCTTGAATAATCTTTCAAGACCAAAATAGTATTGTTTTCTATGACTATGTAAACACCTAAAAAAAGTGGACTCACTTTTTTTATTTTTCTCTTTCTGTTTTTGATTCAAAAAACAGACAAAACATACTTTTTTGATCACATTCATCTTGGGTGCATCATCCTTTAATCCTCTCCATCATCGTCTTTTCTCACAATCATACCACTTTTTCTCTCTGAACTACTGCGAAAAATCATGCCAGATCGTTTTTTTTCCCCCACCAATATTAATATCCGTAAATATCGATTATCGGTCATAACAACAATATTAATATCAGTATCAGCCAAAATTTTCACATCGGTGCATCCCTACTACTAAGTCTGGTTATCTCTGAGGTTTTTGTAAATCATACATAGGTATAAATATTCATTTTAGTCTGTTTCATAAACAGCTAAAAACTCATCACAGGAATATTTATGTAATAAATCTCTAACATGAAACTGTTTACGTGGAATAAATGACCTCATGTCACATTTATGCAACTTGCAAATGTATCCTGACAGCTCTTCATGTGCTGTATATGTTTGCTTAAGATGAAACTAAGCATGACTCAGCAAATATGAAAGATATTTTATTTAAGAATTATGTACAATAGTAATAATAAAAAATCATGATGGTCTGTGAGGAATGACTGGGGTCCCTCTTATGCTGACACTGCAGAGCGAAACGTCTGCAAAGCTGTGGAAAGTGAATTTGGTCAAATCGCTCACAGAAAGTCGACTGTCAAAGAGTGAGAGAGGATATGAGAGTGAAGAGACTCGTTGATATTTGAGTCAAGTCTCTGGTTGTGTGTGTAACAGATGCAGTGCTTGTTTGTGCTTTTTTCATACAGCGGGGTAAATCTACTTACAGGAGTCCCTCCTTTAGGGTAAAAGAGCAGGATGATGGATTAAATGTGTGAAGTGAAGCTCACAGAGATATGGCTCCAGCTTGAGTCGACAGAGCTTTCACACTTTGTTCAGTTCGATCTCAAGGAAGCCGGGTTAAAGGTCTGTAATGTGTAGAGTTTACAGAAAAACTGGCCAAGAAGGTAAACACAGCTCACGGAATTAATCGATATTGAAAGCAGGTAGTTTTTTGGCTTATATCACCCACACTGATATAAATCTGATAAACTTAACTGTACCTTTCATCCTCTACTCACTCCTGGATCAGATTTACTCCAGTGTCCTCAGGTACAGTTTCATCATTCAGGCTCCGGCTGGAGCTCAGCTTCTCTAACATTCAGTTGCACAAAGTAAGGCATCGTAAGTTTGTCGGGATACTTATGTGCCAACAAACTATTTCTAAACTGTGTCTTTTCCTTGTCCAAGTTCTTTAAATAGCACTTCCATTCACAGCAGCGTACTTCATGTTGTTGCGGGATGAGCTGACACACGGCGTTGAGTTGCCAACTTCAAAGACCTCGTGGATGGCTTTTCGGAAACAATGGAAATTGTACTCGATCAGACCTGTGGAAGAAAAAAAAGGTGTTTAGCATAAAGGATTAAAAAAGTGAAGGATATCAAAATCTCTGAATGAGATGAGATATTAAGCGGTTTGGCTATTTGTAGGGATGCACGATATATCGGTATCAATCGATGGGTAAAAGTGGGCCGATATTTACTCATTAGCTGCCGGCCATTTTCAGAGCATCTTGAACGATCTTTCAAAACCCAACTTCAAGGAGTGATCTCTCTTCTTTTATGTCTTTCTTTCAGTTTTTTGATCCAAAAAACAGACAAAACCTACTTTTTTGATCATGTTCACCTCAGGCACTCCATTCTTTGATTCTCTCCATGGTGTCTTTTTGCATGATTGCTCCACTCCTTCTCTCTGAACTACCACGAAACATCATCTCAAATGTTTTTTTTTTTACCAATAGTGAAATCAGTGAATATCAGTTATCGACCATGACAGCAACATTAATATCGGATATCAGTATCGGCCAAAATTTTCATATCGGTGCATCTCTAGCGGTTTGTGATGGTTTTATAAAGATTACTGACATCAGTGGCCACCAGTGGCGATTGCCTTAAGACTGCAAGGGAAGCTCAGCTTCCCCTAAAAAATGTCCCCAAAAAGTGGTGATATGTTCTGCTGTGTGAACATTTCATTGACAAAATCTGCGCTAGAATTCCTTCATCTTTTGTTCAGAATCAGCTACCTGTCACAGATAACTGGCTCCACCTCCTTCTCATTCATCCCCGCAGCGTATCAGCGCTTTAACACAGTCGGACGCTGGGCGTCTTCTGACTTTGGGGAAGCGTAGAGTGGGTTGTTCCATTGTGGAAACTGGACGGTCATTGGATAAATGCTGGGCTTTGTCCCGCCCATCGGCCGCTCAGCGTCGCTGGCCTGGATGCTCGGCTTCTGCATGATGATTGGATGATCTGTCTGAGGCCGAATCTCTTTTTGATTGACAGTGAAATGAGCCAGTCAGCGATCTTGAGCATCTTCTGAGTTCTACATTCAGTTGTTCTGGACTGATCCGGAGGCTTTATCGATCCCCAGCGAGTTTACTTTTCTTAAAAACGACGAGCGTTGTGTTTAAAGATTCTCTCTCTTTTCACCAATAAGCAGCTACAGCTACAGCTGTGGAGCTTCTCCCCCTGTCACTCACACTTACAGCCTGTCGTAGTCGCACGTAGCAGCTCCAGCTGTTAGCAAGCTGACACGGAGGGTAGAATTTACGTTTAAATAAATAAACAAATTTATGATGTAGGCCGGAAAAAAATGAGCTTCCCCTCCTTGACTGACCAGCAGCCACCACTGGTGGCCACACAGTGTGACCAAAGCATAGCTCACCTTTCCTCTCGAAGCTCTCCTCTCTAAGGATGCAGACCAGGGCAAGGAACTTGGTCACCTCTTTCAGGTAGAGCACTGTCGTGTTGTTGAGTTTGATGATGGCCAAAGACTCTTTATCGTAGGCACAACCGCTACCATCCTCCATCAGCCTGCAGAGAGAGGAGTCTTAAAAACAGCTCAACACTGATCGGGACACTTTAAGTGTTAGTATTAACTCTCACCCATAAATACAGGAGACATCGATGACTACGTCGATCATGTCACAGCAGATTTCATAGGACTGCATGTCCACGGGGGAGCTGTCTGTGGCGATGTAGATCTTGCTGACAACGTCAAACAGGAAAGCTTTCTCTATCCCAGAATGCTGCAAAACATGACGGATGATACTTAGACCTTGTAGTCCTGTCTTTACGAATGTTAAATAAATAGGGCTCACATTAGACTGTTTCCAGACTATTTTGTAGTTGGTTGTTTGGAATTTAAATTTCTGTTTAATGTGATTTTCCCAAGCAAATATGTGTCTACCACAAACTTGATAATGTCATTTTAATCTATCTTTGTCGTGAAGTAAAGTAATATTAATCTAATAACTATAATTCACATCAAAATGTGGTTATAAAGACTCAATGAGGCTGGACTCTTTCTATGACCCTGCAGGTAGACAGCTATTTAACAAAGCAGTAAAAATAAAACAACTCACAGAAATGAAAATGTTCAGAAGGTTCTCCAGGGTCGGTAACTGAGGAATGAGCTTCTGTACGACTTTACTAAAGGCTTCAAATATGGAGTGATCGTAGATACTGGTGAGGTAGAAGCTGAGGACAGACAAAGAAGGAGAGGATGGATTATAGGCCATAAACGTAGAAAATTTGCCATAACATGAAAAAAACTTTAACATACTGGGTATACCTGCAGAAAACTGTGTTTTTAGGTGAGATAATGGCATTCAGGTAACAGTCAGCTCAAGTTATATGTGTTAGGAACAGTTAAATCTGGTTTTAGAGTAATCTGTGACTAAATCTTTTTCTCAGTAACTCAGAGAACTTGCGGCGACCTGACTCGACCTGTACAGACATGTCAGACTCACCTGAGGTGAAGCTTCTCCAGCGCAGCATCAGCCAAATCATCATTGGCCCTCTGGTGAATGTCTCTTTGTGTTTCTATTTTATGATCATCTGACAGACCGTCCACTTTGTGTATGAACACCTCAAAGTTGATGTCTGGATTCACTTTGTAGGCTCTGGTGACAGTGAGGTGTAGCCGCCCGAGAGCTTCAACGTAGTCATCCTGAAGGTGAAGACAGAGAATGAGCGCAAACAAAGAAAAGTTTGTTAAGCATCTTATTTTCTAAAAATCTGAACTTTACTTTAGACGGAAGTTATCCCACCTGAGCATCGATGACAAAAATGAGAGCACCGGTTCCCTTGAAGATCATCTCACTGTCAAACGTCGGGTCGAAGAAATCCACCTGACCAGGAAAATCCCAGATCTGGAAGTTGACAAAGGAGCTGCTGGAGATGTCGTCTTTGTAGATTTTGTTGGTGCTCTCGAGGAACAGAGTTTCATTGGGTGACATCTTGTGGAAAACAACCTTGAAGCAACATAGAAAGAGTGTTATTGTTTTAATCTTCTGCTCTTTCACAGACCACATTCTGCTACAATGGATTTCGGATCTTTTAACTTCAAACTTTTTTCCCAAGATATAATTAATATAAATATACTTCTGTGTTTTGTTTTGTTTTTGTTTTTTAATGTACAGACATAGCGACAGAAATTTCTGGCTTAAAAACATACTGAACTCAAGATTTAAGGGTTTTAAAGATTACATTTTTGATTGCTTTTAGAGGACACTGGTTTTGAAAAATCATCTAAAGTAGGTAAATTATTGTTAATATCAAAACATAATAATTTTCAGAAAAGGTTTACAAGCGTTTTGGGGGTCATTCTGGTCGCTGCAGTTTTAGATATTTTAAGCATCCTGATAGAATAAAGTTAATTTTAACCAACACATTTAATAATTGATAATTTTACATTTAAGGAAAACTAAACTAATCACTTCAAAATCAAACAAGTGTCGATCAGTTTTTTGGGTTGAATAGAACCGACACAATCTGAACATAATAACTTTCATAAAAGTGGGATTAATTTCAGGATTTAAGAATTAGCCTCTACTAGGTGCTGCTAACACACTGTGACAGCTTTGTGTTCACTTGTTTCCCTGTCTCGTGACTGAGCAGGTGTGTGTTTGAAGTGATTTACCTTCTGGATCGAGGACTTTCCACTCCGCCTCAGTCCCATCAGCAGGATCCTGGGTTTGTCAGCTGATGAGGAGATCTCCTCCATGTCTGGCACATCCACCCCATAGCCAAAACTTTTGGGGAAAGACCCCACAACACCGTAGCTCCCCGTTAATGTAGGATCGTCATACTGGATAGACATCCTGTATCACTCGTTCTCCTTTTTTTACGCTCTCCTAAAAAGCCAGTCGGTGCATTAACTCTTCAGATTACAGGATTTATAATCCGAACAGGAATGTTGTTGTCGATGAGTTTCGCAACGAGCTAGCATGGCAGGCTAATGAGCTAGCAGCTGGAGATTGGTGGTTATATCTTAAAATGCTGAGTCACTTCCTGGCGATAAACAAGCGGTTCAATAAATGATATAAAGAGATTAGATAGACGTGATGTCTGCACATAAATCACTCAGAGAGGAAAACGGGAGAAGATTTAATAATAAAAAAAAAAGCCTTGTCACAAGTTAGACGGGCTACAAACCCCGCCCCTTTGTTCTAATTGGCTGTTTGCTCCAAACATAGTCATGTGACGAACAGTCCAATGGAGATGGGGATATTGGCTCTTGAAGAGAGTCGATTCTTTTGGCTCATCTCACTGAAAAGAGTTGGCTCTTTTGGCTCGTCTCACTAAAAAGAGTAGGATCCCTTGACTTCTTAGTGGTTGCCTCAGATTTTTCAGTATCAGAATCAGCTTCCCAACTTATCTCAACTACATGCTCTCCCAGCCAGAGTATTCATTGCATAGTTTAATTTATCATAAAATAATGTAAAGTTGTGAGAAAACTAAATGACCAATATGAACAACATACAGTGTGTCAAGTGTTTGCTATCTATAGTTTTGTTTGTATACTCAACATATTAAGTATGGACAAGAATACTATAAATAATAAAATTAAAAGGTACATCTACAACACACATCCTAACAAGGTGATAATAGTTAACTAAAACGAAACTAAAAATGAAAACTAAAATTTCAAATACATTGTGGTTAACTCTAACTAATAAAAACTAAAAAAGAAAACAAAAACAATATGTAAACTAAAACTGTTTCCTGTGTTCACAAAACTAACTGAAACTAACTAAAATTATGGAGAAAATGTCCATAGTTTTTGTTTCTGACAATGTAAATAGCCATTAGGATTTAAATTAATCTGGCACTTTTCCCAACCAATTTCACGACAGTTTTCGGCAGTTGTCAGTGCCGTACAGCACCATCATAGTGACGTGCTGGGACGTGCTTGTTTACTGCACTGACTGGCTGTTAATAAGGCACCTGGTTAATAAGGTATGAAAAACTAAAACTAAACTGAAACTAAACTGAAACTAAACTAAACCTAAGCCTTGTTGCAAAAATCAAAACTAAATAAAAACTAGAATGCCCGCTCTAAAACTAATTAAAACTAAACTGTAATGGGAAAAAAAAAATCAAAACTAACTAAAACTAAACTATAATGACAAATCCAAAACTATTATAACCTTGCATCTAAATAAGCCTGAAAGTTCTAATCTCTAATTGCCATTTATCAACTTTAATTATTTTGATTAAGAAAGAGAGAAAAGCAGCATCCAGGGAACTGTTTAGGTAATCTTTGGTGATAGCCAATGAGAAAAACAAGGTGCCTCAGCATCTTCTTTCTCCTGTTATTATCTACACTGATTTGGAAAAAAATCACTCAGTTTCTTCTCTACTTGGATACAGATGACACCAAACATCTTGACCAATCATGTGTGGCTTGAGCAGAAAAAATCTTCACAGATCCCGTCGGTCACTTCAAAGAGTCGGCTCCAAGAGCCGGATCGTTCATGAGTGAGACGTCAATACAGTCCAACAAACACAAGCAGGAAGAACACAGAAACGGTGAGTAATGTTTATGCAAACTCACGATATTTGGGTCAATAATTAGATTCCTTGACTGAACCCGTTGGACTTTTATGAAATGATTCAATAATTTTTAAGCTCTTTGCAGAATAAATGCTCTACATCTTGTACAAAAGTGTGCGTAGTCTGTGATTTAGTGATTCAAACTTCCTCAATCATTTGGTTAGCTCGGTCAGGCTAACTTCTCTAGGATTTCCTGGAAGTCTTAAAGCATTACTTATTGCCCAATGTGTTGCTTTCTTGTTGCTTTTTTGCCATTAACTCCCAAACAGCCTCTGCCTGGGCTGAATTAGTCGAAAACGTTGAACAACACCCCAAATATAACCGTTATATTACGTAAATTGAATTTAAGAGAGTAACATTTATCTAAGCAGTTAAATAAATGTACAGAAAATAGTCTGTTACTCAAATTTTTTATTAGAAAGCTAAGGGATTGAGTTCATCTGTTAGGGATCTTTTTATTTGCTCCAGTCTTATACTGAAGTCTTCATGAAATAGTACAGAATCAGTCAATCTTTATTTATATAGTGCCAAATAACAACAAACACTATCTCAAGACTTTTTCCAAAAGCCATAACAGCTAAAGTCTGGCAGGTCCACAGCAGCAGGCCCTCTGCAGTAACAAGCTTTCATTACAATGTAGGGTTTATAACTTTAATGGATTATAAAGTTAGACTGGCAGATGGGGGAGAGGTAATGAGGAGCTTTGTGTGTCTGTCTAAGCCTATAGCAGCGTAACTAAGACCTGGTCTAAGCCTGAGCCAGCTCTAACTGAAGTTTTTATCAGAAAAGAAAGATTTAAGCCTGCTCTTATAAGTAGAGACCATGCCTGCCTCCTGGATTCTGAGTCTGAGCCTGATAACTGAAGGCTTGACCTCCCATACTACTTTTAGAGACCGGAGTACAACAAGCAGGCCTAGATGCTAGTAGCACAGTGATCCTAAAGGATAATATTGCACAGTGAAGATGGTTTATTACCATGTAGAGCTTTAAATCAAGGTAATTGTATTGCAGAATTTGACCCTCCTATGTTTTGGTTTCAGGGTCCAGGATGTCATCAGCCCTCCTGTGTTTCCTTCTGGCTGCTTCAGTGCTGGTGGTTACTGGCAGCCCAGTTCATGTGTCCAGTAATGGGACCATACCACTGGTGCTGTGGCATGGCATGGGTGAGAAACTTTAAAGGTCCCATATTATGCTCCTTTTCTGCAGTGTAGTATGGATCATTGATGTCTTCATGAAATGGTAGTAACATGTTTTGGTCCAAAAAGCCAATAAATCAAGCACAGCAGCATTGTTTCCAGGCTCTCATAGCCCCTCTGTTCAGAATGCTCTGATTTAGTGGGCGTGACCTTCATATGTAAATGAGCCACCGCTGATACCGCCCCGCTCTTCCGTGTCACTGAGAGCGGCGCCACAAGCTCCGAGTACACAATGTTTAGAAAACAGCGAAGCATGTTTACTATAACATTACAGGCTAAAACAACAGGCTAACTGCAGCTAAAGTTAGCATCCTGAAGCTAACACAGAAACAGGGGGGACACTGAGGAAAAGCTCTTACATCTGCTCCACAGCACACAGCATTTAAAATACTCACATTTCCAGGGTCCCAGGTTTGTTGGCGGATGGTTGGTAATGTGCCTGGATTCAGGACCAGTCTATTCACTAGCCCCCTGTTGTACTGACCAAAGTTGGAAAAGCAGTCAGCCGTGAAGTGACTGGCACACACATGCACAGTTTTACAGAGTGTAGCTGGAACATTTCCTTGATAAATGAACTCTAGCCACTTAGTGTTGTCTTCTTCTGAGATGGGAAGCTTGTGCGTGGAACTTTGTGGTTGTTTACAGCCAAAAAACAGAGCAGTGATGGCTCTTCAACTTTTGTCATTGAATATCACATTTTGTGGGCTGGGAGGAAATCCAAAGACCCCAAAATTTCACTAAAAGACTTAATAAAGTGATTTTTGCATAATATGGGACATTTTTACACTGAAATTAAATCAGTTAGAGTATAAAAGTGGCACCTTAATAACCATGTGGTGTCTCACTGATGTTATATGGGCTGACATTGTGAAGGGAGTCATAATTAAGTTTAAATGAATTAATGTTTCCTTCAGGCGACAGCTGCTGCAACCCGCTAAGCATGGGGGCCATAAAGAAGATGATTGAGCAGGAGATCCATGGCATCTATGTGCTCTCTCTGATGATTGGAGGGAATGTCATTGAGGTACTGTCATACTTTAAAAAAATAACTCCTTTATTAGAAATAATCATAGCCTCTTCTGATCCACCTTTTGAAGCTTTTTAAACGATTATGTGAGCTTTTATTACAAACAAAAAGCAGAAAAACTAACCAGTAAAAAGGTATGTAAATACCAATAAGTTTGAATTACATCCATGAGTAGTTGCGATGCAGGTTGAGACCATGGACGACAGAGTGAAGTCAGAATTACGTGTCAAACAGAAAGTCTGCACCAACACCACAAAGTGCCAGTGATGTGGTTTGCAGCAGCCCCTTTGATTGATACATCCACATGACTTGTAAGGATTCCTATTCTGTGACATTTGCAGTCCTAGTAGCCGAGGTTACATCAGAAAAATGGCTCCTTTACGACTCCACTATGTCATTTCTCAGCGGTAATATTCATAACAAGCCGCCGTGGACTCTGCTGCTTTCTGCTTTGATGTGTCGTAACACCGTGACGCCGCGCCGTGCTCGTTTTCTTCTCCTTAACCTTGCCCGTCACGCTCTGAACTTTTCATGTCTCTCCCCTCTCAGGACACAGAAAATGGGTTTTTCATGGACGTGAATGAGCAGGTGTCTATGGTGTGCAGCCAGCTGGCCCTGAACCCGGAGTTGAAGGGAGGATATAACGCTATGGGCTTCTCCCAGGGGGCTCAGTTTCTGTAGGTGGACACTGTTCTGGACACTGTACGCTTTTGTCACAAGAATGTAAAAGAAATTGGAGAAATTCTGTGTTTGTATAGTTTCTTTTCTTGCCTGATTCTCTTGCATAGTGAACCAAATAATCAGAAAATGGAATATCTTTTCTGTTTGAGAGAGAGGGGATGGTAATGTTGGAGTCCTGAACTTGCAGCTTCTGTCTGAGCATGTTTTCTGTTCAAAGTCATTCTCCTCCCGACGAGAATGAGGAAGCTGGCTTTGATTCTTTTGGTTCCTCTCTTCACAGACGAGCTGTGGCTCAGCGCTGTCCCTTTCCACCAATGAAAAACCTCATCTCTGTCGGGGGCCAGCATCAAGGTAACGCTATGGAAAATATCCCAGAACACCGGTCTGTCTCACTTCCTTTTGCAGGGACTGTTTATTAGTTTGAATTGACAAAACAAAAAGACACTGACTGTGAAAGAAGCAAGTTTCAGTAAAGCTGGAGCTGATTTCTAACGTTAAACTTACCAACATACATTTTTTGTTTTTATATTGAGTTAGAAATGGCTTCATTTTAGACTTTGTTTTGATACCCCATCTTCAAACTATGGCTGTAATTTATCGAGTACTGTAGAAATTGTACATTTTTAAGGTTGACATCCTCCCTGGAGACATAAAAAGATTTGCTTTGGAGCACTAGAGTAAGTGTTTTTGTCTTATTTTAAGTAAAAATGGTCTTAGTACACTTGATATGAGCCACATTCAACTTATCAGTCCAGAAAAATGTCTTGTTTCAAGTTATTTAAAGGAAAAATTGAGGTCTGAATTGCTTGTAACACGTAAAAAAAAACATCTGCCAATGGAATAAGAAAAACTTGCTTGAACTAGAATAATGTCTTAATACAAGCTACTTTTCTCTTGTTCCATTGGCAGATTTGTTTTTACTTGTTACAAGCAATTCAGACCTCTTTTTTGTTTTTAAACAGCTTTAAACAAGACATTTTTCTTCACTTGTCAGTTGAATGTGGCTCATATTAAGTCTAAAAAGACATTTTTTACTGAAAATAAGACAAAAACACTTGAAAGATTTCAGTTTTTTGCAGTGTAAACATATTGGAGATAGACCGATATGGATTTTTTGGGGCCGGTACTGATACCGATTATTAGTAGGCAAGAAGGCCAATAACCAATATTTGAAGCCGATATTCGTTTGCAGTCAGAGTGAAAATATTGGTGTAAAAAATGTTGAACGATTCAAACTCCAACACTTAACTGCATTTAATACCTTCAGGCATATGTTTATTAAACAGTTCCCAGGCTAAGCAGCATATTTTACGAAGTTCAATGAAACTTAAAAAAAAAAAAAATAGCTAAAGTTTTCTACAGTAAATAAAGTTTTCCAAAATTTCTATGTAACTGCAAAAAAACTGGACAGAATGTAATGTAACAGGCATGTAATGCAGTAGAATTAGTTTTCTGTTTGGTTTAACATGACTGATTTTAAATGACCATCTAGGGCTTCCATAATAATCGGCCCAGCCGGTAATCGGTCTATCCCTAAAACATATCCACAAATACGTGGACTGATCCGCAAATGTGTGAGTCCATTCACAAATGTGTAAACAGATTTGTAAATGTGTAAAATATTTACGAATGCGTGCACAAATCCACAAATGCACATGAAAAAGATTCACAAATGTGAAAAAAAGGTTTGTCATTTGTGAACTTTGCTGCATTTGTGGATTTTTTAGACTCCCCTGATGTGCTTAGATCCACAAATGCATTTTTTTCCATCAGGGAGACTCTGTAGCCAATCAGAAGTCTCCCTCCTTTTTTAGCCAATCACAGCCGTGATCACTGTTTAGATTATCGATAATAAGAAAATCTTGTTTGTAAATTTAACTTAAGCAAATTTCCACGACTCTCCTCAGTGTCTTTGGATTCGTAACATTTTAGATCTTTAATTATGTAGCTCCTTAATCAAATTTTAAGCTCTGAAAGATTTTGGCACAACATACAAATTTCCTCTGTTTTTAATCCTCAGGTGTGTATGGGCTGCCAAGGTGTCCTGGAGAAAGCTCCCACATCTGCGACATGATCCGCAAAGCCCTGAACAACGGGGCGTACACAGACCTGGTTCAGAAACAGTGAGATGTTTTTGATTAACTGTTTGCAACACTGATTGCACTGGACTCGTTTATTTTCCTGAAACACTGACTCAATGTTCCTGTCTGTGTCGATCAGTCTGGTTCAGGCACAGTACTGGCACGACCCCCTAAATGACGACCTGTATAAGAAGCACAGCCTGTTTCTGGCCGACATCAACCAGGAGAGGGTGAGTCAGAAAGCAGAATATAAATGTCTGCATATTAATGTATAGCCTGAGTCATATCAGCCATAATCAGCTCTGTTTTCTTTTAACTGTTATTGTTTTATTGAAGGCTGTGAATGAGACTTATAAGAAGAATCTTCAGCAGCTGGAGAAGTTCATCCTGGTCAAGTTCCTGCAGGACACCGTGGTGGATCCTGTTGATACTGAGGTAAAGTGCTAAGACTCTCTTCATTTTGTAAATATTGTTAAGCTGCTTCTGTATAATTTTTAGTTTATCTGTTTCCTCTGTAGTGGTTCGGCTTCCTGAAGACGGGTCAGGCCAAAGAGACGGAAACTCTGCAGGAGAGCGTTCTGTACAAAGAGGTTAGTGTGTTTGTCATTTACAGAGAAAAACAGCTGATGGTGTGAAGACTGTCTAGAATCAGAAACAAATTAATCATCAAACATTTCACATTTTTATAAACCAAAATCTTTCTGTTCATAACCTCACTTTAATACCTTATGAAATGGTAAGCTCTTTAGGTGGCAGTGTTTTTCCAGTCACATATGAATCATGTCACTGCACAGCGAAATCAAGTGTCAGAGAAACTGAGGTTATTAGAACAAAAAAATGATGATTATTCAGGGTCAAATTTAATATTTCTTTAAGTTTTTTGATTGGGCAGGAGAGAGGACAGTGGACAGAGTACGAAACAAGTTGAGAGTGGGTAGTGACACACTGGAAAAAGGCCACCTGCACAAGGCCAAACCTCATAGACTGTAACCTAGACCGCTAGACCATCTGTGCTCCAAATGTCATATTTCTTTATGAACTACAGCATTGAGTTCACGCCTCACCAGCGTCAGTTTCACTTTCTATTTCTGTCACTTCTATTTATAAGTCAATGGCCTGCAAACCTTTTGAAATAAAACTTTCTAGTGAGAAAGATTTAAAAAGAAAAATACCATAGAGCCACATTGTGTAGCTTGTACTTGTGAATTGGTTAACCAGTAAAAAGGTTCCTGGTTCGATCCCTTTGCTGGCCAGGTGTCTGTATGTTAGAGGTTGGTAAAAATATTGATGAATTAATGCATCACAATATTTTCTCGCCCAATTCAGTGGCTCATATTAAGTCTAAAGATTTCAGTTTTTTTCCGTGTAAATGTATCCACAAATCCACGAATCTAAAATGTGTGAGTTGATCCACAAATGTGTTAACAGATTTGCAAATGTGTAAAATATTTACGAATGTGTGCACAAATCCACAAAAGCACATGAGAGGATTTAAAAATGTAAAAAAAAAAAAAGTCGTCATTTGCGAATCGATGCATCACAATATTTCCTTGCCCAATTCAGTATCAGTGTACCTCCTGGCAAGTGGGGGGTGTGGCTTTGCGTGTTATTTGCGTTGTATGGACGAGGGCCACATGTAAGCAGCAGCAGCTTAAAACCTGCTCCTTCAGCTTCAAAGTCTTAAAACATTTGGGTTGTTTTATTGCTCCAAAATGTGAGGTGACACACCAAATATGTTCACGTGGGCATGAAAATTGAAGCATTTAAAACAATTTGGAATCTAATCAATATCAAATTGAATCATGAGGTTCTTAGCAATAGCCCCCCCTACTGTATGTGTGGAGTTTGCATGTTCAGATTCTGCCCGGCTCTCACTGTCCGGGTGTCTAAATATGAAATATAAAGTCATCTGTATAAATGTGTAACTTGATTATAACACACTGACTGGTTAAAACTCTGTTACATTTTAACTAGTACAAGAGTTGCTGCAACTCTGTCATAGTTTAAAATATTTAAAACATACAAACACAGTGTTTAACTGGAATGAGTGTGGACCCATAAAGACAACTTTAAAGTGTTAAGTTTGTGCACTTTTCTGAGAGCATTACCCAAAGTTCCTCAGTAATATGTTCTCCTAAAGTACTTTAGTAGGGTTTAAAGAGATCAAATGTAGAGCAATGATCTGGTTATAGATATGTGAAGTCTGAATCAGTAGGTTGATCAGGAAATCAAGAAAATCTATTTTTGACAAAACTACTTGAAAATATCTAAAGAAATGTTTGGGTAGGGAGAATTTTTCAGAAAACTGTTGAAAAGATGCAAATGTGTTTTCAACAAGGTTATAATAGTCAACTAAAACGAATCCAAAAATGAAAACTAAAATTTAAAATACATTGCAGTTAACTCAAACTAATATAAACTAGAAAAGAAAAAAAAAAGATAAGTAAACTAAAACTGTATCTTGTGTTCGCAAAACTAACTGAAACTGACCAAAATAATAGACAAAATGTCTTTCGTTATTGTTTCTGACAATATTAACAGCCTTGAGGATTTAAATTAATCCGACACATTTTCCCAACCAATTTTACAACAGTTTTCGGCAGTTGTCAGTGCCGTATGGCACCATCATAGGGACGAACTCGGCGCTTGTTTACTGCACTGACTGCCTGTGCGCTGTGCTGCGACGAAACAGTGAAGCAATGAAATAGAGCATCTGTAATAGTTTATTTGCATGTGAGTCTGACTTTAATTGTATTTTAATCTGCCTTTATTGCTTAAAGCTCATATTTTATTGTTTTATATAATTTATGTTAATATTTTTTATATTAAATTTAATTAATTAAGGCAGCAGCCAACAGTTCAGTATCAGCATTGACTGAGCAGTGAGCACTATGTTGGACTGGAAAATTAACAGTATTACAAAATATTTACTCTGACTTTTTTGAATCCTGCACCTGGTTAATAAAGTATGAAAAAAACGAAACTAAACTGAAACTTAACTAAAACTAAGCCTTGTTGCAAAAATCAAAACTAAATAAAAACTAGAATACCTACTCTAAAACTAATTAAAACTAAACTGTCAAAGAAAAAAAATGTCAAAACTAACTAAAACTAAACTATAATGACAAATCCAAAACTATTATAACCTTGGTTATTAATGAATAAGTCTTTAAAAGTTCTGATACTTAGATGAGACCAGATACTGAATGCACCATCAGTATTGCCTGCAGCTGCTTTTTAGTCACCATGTTTGTAGTTTTACTTTCCTCATTCTTGAACATTTAAAAGTCAGTTTGTAGTTCAGTATGACTCTTCAAACCTGTCTCTCCTTTATTTCCAGGACCGTCTGGGTCTGGCAGCGATGGACAAAGCAGGAAAACTGGTCTTCCTGGCGACTGAGGGAGACCACCTGCAGTTCACCAGAGAGTGGTTCACCGCCAACCTGCTTCCTTATCTACGCTAAAACAGAAATCCTTGTAAAATTCAACTTTAACATCTGTGACTTTTAATTTTGCTCTGGACTGAGTTAACAGCAGCTTCATGAGAGAAGCAGGGAAGCACTGTAAGCACATGATCCATTCCTTTTGCACTAATCACCTGTCGCACGTTGATACTGTTTCTGTAGACTGCTGTTGTCTCGATTAACACTCCTCTGCCACATGCTCTGACGAAGGATTGAGGCGTGTTTCAGAAAGTTGAATCCTTGCACTGTATTTGTTCATGTTTTAAGTTTTATCCAATAAAGACAAACCCAAACAAAGATGTTTTATTGCAACATTTTTAATGATGTCTCCAGTACTAATGAGCAGAACTCTGATTTTGGACCCAAAAACAAAATAAAAAGGAGGTAAAGAAAAAGAGACAATATAAAAGAAAAGTCAGCGAACAGCTTCAGAGGAAGTGCAGACGTGGCTACGATTATTTACTATTCAGTAATTGATCATATCTTTACAGGTGATTACAGCAGATATTTCCACGACAGAGAACCAGGTGGAGGTGAACTTTAAGACAATGATTATGTCCTTTAGCCTCTTTTCTCTTTCTCCCAATTTTTAACCGACACCTCTTTTCTCTTATCACAAACTTTCTCTTACATGTCTCCTTATTAGGAATGTTTTTAATATTCGGGAATGTCCGATGTGTGGGTTTGAGGGAAAACACATGGAATGATAATTATCCCGTAGCTTTGGATTGTTTAAACATCTTCTAGATGGAAAGTTCCCATGTTTTTATTCTTATTTATGTGCTCTGACACTTGTTTGTTCATATTATTATCCACTATGAATGTTAATATTTTACACTCAGCATCAGCGGATGTGATATGGATGCTGTTATGGTCTGTCAAAGGGCCCTGATGGACAAGTGCTTCACCGGTGAATTGCATATAATGGAAGAGAAACGCCAGGACTTAGACGACTCACACCAGCCCCTCCTGAGTGAGAAGAGGAGGAGAACAGAAAGGGGAAAAACAGCCAGAAGCATCCTGATTGGCTGCAGTGCTTGTGTCCCATTTTGGCTACTCTACGTGTTAAATTTAGCTTAGCTTAGCATTATCCAGGTAGGTACAAAATATCTCAGAGCGTCGCAGCTATTGGCAAAACTCGGGGATGTTTTTGAAAAGTGCTCACAGCGGGAAAGCCCAATTGGAAAGACAAGCTGCTCCCTGCTGACTGGCTCGAGGGTTTTGCTCCAGAGAATAAAAAGTGAGCAGTCCTCTCATTGGCTGATGGAAGGGACAGCTTAAGCTGTGATTGGCTGGTAAGATGACAGGGACAGGGAGGGGAGGGAGGTGTAAACGCATGAGGTCCAAATCTCAGTCTACAGTGAGAGTTAGCTGGTGGGGCGGTGGATCAGTCAGGAAGGCATTTAGCAAAAAATGGGAATGGGGATGGTGTGGAGGAGGGGCCGTTTCACACGCTGTCCCTCCGTCTATCCAGCGATCTCTGTTGCTGTGGTTACAAGCTTCTTGCCGTCCCAGACGGTCTTGAACTGCTCGGGAACGGCGTGCTCCAACTGAGAGAAAATGAAAAAAGCATGATGAGTTTGTTTAAGGATTTACACTCAAGGCTCCGACTGACTCAAACTAAAATAAATAATTTCACAAATCTTCGAGTTACTCACAAAGTCTCCGTCGTCCTGGGGTACCAGGATGTTCATCTCTGAGCTCTTGGCGCTGACGATCTCGCAGTTCAAGGAGTCTTTGCTCAGGTAGACGTGGCAGCCGTCTGTCTTGTTGATGGAGATGGTGGGGACCTTTCCCATGACCTGGACACGAGAACACAAACAGAAACATGACACGTGTTTGATCTTTATCCTGCAAGGAAACAACAAAGCTTATTCCTCATGTTTTGTTTTTCTCACCTGGATCTTCACGTCCTTACAGTTGATGACCTCTACGATGCCGACAACATCATCAAACACCAGACCCATTTTCTTACAGTTGTCTGACGAAGAGGAGGACAGAAGAATAGAAATAAAAATGTGACGTTGATGACTGTTTAAAAACATTTTTATTTAGCATTTTTTGGCGACGTCTTCAGGATTCTGACTTGAGTTTCTTTCTTCTTACCGATAGTGATGGAGTTGAGTTTGCCCTTGACCTGCAGGGTGCTCTTATTACACTTGTAAGCGTAAACCACTTGTTTGAGCTCAGTTTCGCTGATTACCAAGCCCTCTGCTCCCTCCTGGTTCTCCTACAGAGGGAATCGAACGATAAAAACAAGGAGTGAGCCAGAGAATAAAGGTTAATACTTACTGATGATATATGTAATCAGAGTAGATGATGATGACTCTGGAATGAAACATGTCTATGAAGCCAAACAACCCCCCGAGAACAAGATTTCTCAACTTACTACTTTCCACTTTTTTCCATCCAGCTCCAATACCGGCTTCTGTGTGCAAGCTGGGGCAGCAGGTCTGGGAGTCGGGGAAGCGAAAGGTTTGGGTCCGCTGCGTACTGGAGCACCCTGACCCCTCAGATTGGGATTCTTGTGGGTCTTCTCATTGTCGCTCACGTGTTTCAGGCCTGGAGACGTAAAAACAAAAAGGAAAATGCATCTTGAGTCCTATATCTGTATTCACAAATGTCTTCTCTTTATCTTTAAAACTTTTTACAGAGAAGACTGATTCAGAATATTTGCTGCTGAGGGAATTAGAAGCCTTACTTTAACTAGATGTATGAGTAGTGTGGCAGAAACCAGACGAGGAGACCATTTGCACAGCTTTTTTTAAACTGTATATGATCAACATCAAAGATCAATCAGTTACTCTCTGGGAAAATCTGACACTGCATTTTTCCAGACGACATAATTTCAGAATGTGATCACTTTCCTCCCTGGGGACAAAACGTTTAACTGGCTTGAAGACTGATCAATCAATCAATATTCATACGGTACCAATTCACAACAAATGTTGCTTCTGGACGTGAGTGCAAACATGATCCTGACTTTCAGCGGTTTCCTCCTCTGCTTGCTTGAAAAAGCCTTAAGCCTCTTAAAAGTCCTCCTCACTCCTAGCAGTTTTTAACCTTAAGACCTCTCTAAAGGGTTAAGATGCTTTGTGACCAACCTTTGACCTTTGCAGGATCTTGTCTTTAGTTCAAGAGGAAGTTCATAGAAAACATCACGACTCACAAATTTTGTTAGAATCTCATTAAAAGTCGTAAGTCTTTGCATTTGGAAACCTTGTGAATATACTCTCTACGGTCGCCACAAAAACTGCTCCCCCTGGTGGCTGACTGCAGTATAGATCAAAAAATCCATCTCCCCAGTCATTCCAGATGGGCTGTGGTCAAACTTAAAAAAACTAATAAAACTTGTAGAAATGTTTCTCACATCTGATTGTTGTGGTGATTTGAAGATATCATTTGACTGCTTTATTTTCAAATTCTCTTTTTTTCAGATAAGTTTTGTTTTCATTAGTTAAAAGAGGTTAAAAACAAGGCTTTACGTCATGTTTAACAATGATTGACAACTGCTGTTCTTGCGTATTTTTTTTCAGGGATTGGGGAGGGAGAGCAAAGAGGAGATTAGACTCACAAAAGAAAAAAGTATTATTTTTGTAAACCTGGCTCCACTCAGATTCCCCCAGAATCCCTCACAGTCTCTACTGGGCAGACTCTGGCTGCACAACGGTTGCCAATGGCAGCGCCTGTGACGGGGGTATTTTGGCTTCAAAATTGTACAACGGTAAATGGCGAAGCCAAGCTCTCCACTCTATGTACAGTCTATGTTTTAGACCTGTAAATACATTTCTCCTCTTGTGAAGAGATATGAAAATTTCTGATATCAAACCTTAGCACATAAAACAAAGATAATTGTGTTTAGTAGAGTCTTTCTTGTGTAATGCGTCTTGTCAGTTAACATAAGACTGTTGCAAAGCTTGTTTATTTTAAACAAAGCCACATTTGTATGGAACGTGTGTTTGCAGGAGAAGCAGCAGAGCTGAGTATTTAGGTCGCACCCATGTAAATTTGCCAAATTTCCCTATGACAAACAGGACAACTTCAGACTAGTGTTTCACAAAAGCAAGATGCAACAATAGAGGTGTCAAACTGTACTCTGCTACAATAACTTGATGTAAAGTTGCTTCTAGGTTTACGAAAAGAATAAATTTGATATAACATTAGAAATGTGGTACTCAGTTGAGGTTATTTTCCAACGTGCATCTACAACTTTACTCTGAGATAGCTTAAAATGTCAGGGCCAATTTTCTGCACTGTTAAATACAGCTTTTCTTTTGTTTATCAAATTCATATATTCTTTCTTTTTAAGATTTAAAATTTCAATAGAGCACTTTAAAGATTGGTATATTTTCCGTTTCATCACCATCTGACTGGTTACTTGGTTACCTGGTATTGTGCCACCCATACTCGCCTGTCTGAAGGACTTGGAGTGTTGTTATTCCTGAATTTGGTTTAATGCTTTGATTTTTTTAGAAAAACCACTTAACACATTTTGTGACAAATGTGTATTTGGTGTTAAACCATAAAACACGGGAGGCATAGAGACGTCTGTCCCACAGACCGCCTACCTTTGGTGATGTCAGACCCTTTGTTGATGGAGGCGAACAGAGCGTTGCGACCTTCAGCTGCAGAGTCGCCACCGCCACCAGAGCTGATGTCCATAGGGGGGGGAGGAGGTCCAGGAGGAGGTGGAGGAGGACAACCGCCGGCTGGAGCCCGGGGAGCTGCAGAGGCTGAGGCTGGAGGACCCTGAGGTGGAGAGAAAATGTAGAAATTTGTAATCATTCAGGCTGATGAAGATGTTTAAACAATTTTTTTCCGACACCAGGGGGAGGAAAGTAAAGATGCTCAGTCAATGACAGCGTAACAGAAGTGAAACAGATTTCAAAGATTGGTGGCTCAACTTCGAAAGGGTATAGGTAGAATTTGTTGTTGAAAAATAGACACAGGACTGTTAAGCCCTTAGCACACCAGAAGCGTATTTTTTGTGTGAATATTTCGCACATTGTTTTTTTTTAACCTACCATTTTTCAATGCAAGCTTTCACAACAGCAACGTTCTTTCGCTGAGCCATTTTGCAGCTTTGATTTTTCAAAAGTTTCGCTTGCGACAAGTATACATTCGACCAATCAAAAGGCTCGTTGTTGAGAAGTTGTATACCAAAACATTCAACACTGATTGCGTTTGTGTCCCAATATCCAGTTCTTTACGACAAAAGACATAAAAACTACAAAGACATCGATTATAAAGACATCGTTTGGAGGAGAAGAGCTGTGGAGATTGAATATGATGCCTCCAAATTTTTCTCAATTTCATGCCGTTTATTCACGTCGCGGTTGGTGTGCAAAGGCCTTCAGACTTACGCTCTTGCTCCAGGACAGGCCGGTGGTATGGTGCTGTTTGATGTAGTTCTGCAGCTCAGTCCAGATGGAGAGATAAGCCTTTACCCATTCCACATGTGTCTTGTCCCTGAGAGGAAGAAACAGGACAGGTTTTTAAAATAATAGTTTTTTTATACCTCAATCTGAAAATGTTTTAATCCTTTACACTGGTCTCTGCTTCTCGTTTTAATGTTCCTTCCGTTTTCTTACAACTTAAACAAGAAGAGTTTACGATGTTCAACCTGAGTCTAAACCTTTATAAACAACTTTTCCGTCCAGAGTCTAACTTTGTACTAAGTTTGAAAAGATACATCTCCCTTTGGTTTCAGGCTATAATCTTAAACACAGGAAGTGAAGCACGGGCCCCTGTCACAGTGTTGTGTGGTTTTGCTGACTCAGCACACGTTTCAAAGAGTCCAGAGGAAGAAAAGATGGAGGACATCTGGACTGAGCAAACGGTTTGGCTGCACATAAGAGTTCCTCTGCTTCTTCAGTTGTCAGGCAGCCCACAGTGGATGGTTTCAAGTCGTACTCACTTCTCCTTGTAGTCCTTGAGCACACGGTTGGTGTAGAACATGGCGGCGTCCTGCATCTCTTTAACAAAGGGGCCTGGTTTAGGAGCCTGGGACACAAAGGAAAAAGAAATGCATCAATGTCGTTTCTGAATTTATACTGTTTTTATCTGACATTGTTGCATTTCTGCTGAGCTGGACAAAAATGGACAAAGAGTCTGGAAGTGATTAGCTTAGTCTTGAAACCAAATCTTTTTCTCCCCCTTCTTTCAAAGACTGAACAATATTCAGGGTTTCTTAAGCTTTTTGGAAGTTGATTTCTTATGTGACAAACATCGTCTGTTTGTGCAGAGTTCAAGAGAGGATCTTCAAGATGCTGGAGTAGGCGTACAAATAATGAGAGCATCCACTATGAGTATGTAGAAACTGTATGAATAATTCATAAGAGTCAACAAAGAGTTAATTCTCTAGAACTGTAACAGAGAGGCTCTGTTGATGCTGCTCGTGTGTCAGCCAAGAAACCGTCGCTCACCAGACACTGATGACAGAATCTAAGAGGCTCGTTTCCGGCTATTGCACACTCATTCATCGCTCCGCACAAACAAACACAACACATACAAAAAACCCACTCTCCATGACACACAAACACCCCCCATCCCTGTACTCACTAAGGCCACCCATCCGAGCGCCGGCACGCTCTCGCTTACAGCGGAGAGGTGGTTGAAAAGTTGCGAGGTGCGGTTCTGCTCACGAAACTCCTGCACCTGACTGACGGCGTTGGAGACCGGCTGGAGGATTTTCTTTAAAACATCCTGATGACGAAAAACCAGGCACAAAATTTACATTTCTTTCTTTTTTTTTAAAGTCTGAAATATTGAATCAATCTGTGCTGTGAACTCACATCAGACGGCTTCTGGCAAGACGAGGCAATCACCAGGACTTCTCTCACACTGCTGAAACCCTTCTTCATCATATCTGCCTGAGAGGAGAGACAGAGAGGGGATTTATTTTTCATCTGACAAAATAATCTTAACCCTTACAGAAATATTTTTAATGTTGTCACAAATTTTGAAGAAGCGTGTGGTTGTGAGACACGGACATTCACCTGAAAATAAAAAAAAATCCACCTGTTCTTATGACATAACTATCTCATAAAACAGGATTTTTTTAATTTATTTTTGAATTTCCTGTTACAAGATACCATCTCATACAAACAAGAATATAAAAAGTAAATGAATTCCTGAAAAATCTTTTATCGTCATCTCGATGAAGAAACATGAAACATGTAACTGTTTACTAAAACACATTAAAAAGCCTACTGTAGCAGCAAAAACACGAGTCATGCAGCGGAGCATCATGGGAAATCCTGGTTTTTCATGAAGTAGCATCTCATAAAAACAGGAAAATCAAAAATACTTGAATTCCTGTTTGTACAAGATAGTTATGCCATGAAAACAGAAGGGGTTTTTTTCTACGCCACTGCAGAAAAGAGGCAGAGAGGAAAAATAAGAAAAGACACAATGACTAAAAGAAAGACAGGAGAGAGGGAAAGGGGGAGAAGGAAAAAAGAAAGGAAGAAAAAAAGGAGAAAAAAATAGAAAAGGCAGGAAGACGAAAAGGAGGAGAGATAGAAGTAAGAAAAAGAAATGAGGGGCGAAAGAAAAGAAAGAACAAAAAAGGAAATGAGCATGAAACAAATAAGAGAAAGGAAAAGGAGAGCTGGAAAAGAAGAACTAAGGAAACAGAAAGAGAGAAATAAGAAGGTAAATGAAGCCGGGATGACATAAAGGAGGAAAGACAAGGAAGTAAGAAAAGGAAAGGAGGGAAGAAAGAAGACCAAAAAAACTAAAGGTGGGAAGAAAGAAAGAATGAAAAAGTAAAAGAAATGAGTATGAAGTAAATGAGAGAAAAAAAGGAGAGATGGGAAAGAAGAATTAAGGAAATAGAAAGGAAGAAATGAGAGAAGGAAAATGAAGGAGGGAAAAAAGATTTTAAAAAAATGTCTAGAGAAAAGAGAAAGAAAAGAGAAAGAGGAAAAGAGAAAGATGGAAACATTAAGAAAAAGGGGGAAAAGAAGGAAAGGGAAAGAAAGGGGGACTAGGAAAAAAGAAAAAAAGAGAGAAAGAAAGAAAGGGAGAAAAGAAAGTCATGTTTTTACTCTCATTGAGCCTCACATGTTTCTGGACGTCGCCCCCGATCTTCTGACTGAGGCACACATACTGAGCCAGTGGACCGCTGACGATGCCATCGTAGGCCTCAACGTATGCAGAGATAGCTACAGATGTGATCAAAGAAATAAAACAACATTAGTTTAAAGTAAAAATTACAGCTGTTATAAACCACACAGTGATTCCACAATAATCAATATCTGAACCTCACCTCCTCCTGAGCCTCCACCAGAGCTGCCTCCAGAGTCCGCCATGGACTCAAGACGACCAACCACCAGCTCCAGCCGCTGCACCAGACCCGACAACTCAGCCATACCTGTGAGGAGAGGAGAAACAGAAAACAAATAAGTGATCTTGATTAATCCCACTGCAGTCATTCAAATCTCTCAGTCAAATTAAACCACACAGACACAAATCTGTTCTCCACTTCTTGTTTGTCTTCGTCGTGTTATTTGTGCTGTTCTTAATCACCACAGGCACTCCGGTACTTTCTGTTCAACTCTGCTAATTGGAGGCTAAATGAAATGAGGTGAAGGAAATCACAGCAATTAAAGCTTTGTTGTTTTGGTGGAAGAATAACAGAGATCTGAATTATGGGTAGGATGTATTCCTACAAGACTGAGAAGAGTCCAGCTGTTAGAGAATGGTACAATGTGTCTGTTCGGCAGGTCCAGACGTGCTGAGTAATGCGTGGAGAGTGTTTCATGTTAACTCTCTGCAGAGTGCACACCTGGCCTGTTAGCCAAACTGTGTTGTTTCTAGTTTTAAAACCTGAGTTTCCTCAGGAGCTCCAGCTGTCAGTTGATATCTCTGTAGTAATTCAGCCAACATGCAAACTGACTCTCTCTGATTTACTCCTTAAAGAAAAAGATTAACTTCCATAATCCTGAAGTCTGGAATAATCTTACACACGTCTGATGAGGAAGAAGCTAACGTTACATAAGAGAGAGGTAACCTGACACCACCTTCGCCTGTGTGACTGAGTGCCAGCAGTCTCAGGTGCTTACACCTGGCTCACTGTGAAAGGAGGCAAACAGAGCACTCTCACTAATGAAGAGCAGGCAAAATACACCGGCAGCCATCGTCTCACTTTCACTACAGAGCGCCTCGGCTAAATCTGCAGAGATCTGATGACCGAGAGACTTTCTGGCTGTGATAGTTGATGGTGATAACAGTTAAAGGCCTGGTTCAGAGGTATGAATGACAGTGGACGTCAACCTGAGGGGAGGACTAAAGACTGGTGGTGCTAGCACTGCTAATGTTAGCCACACTAAAACATTGTTCACCCACAAATTCTAATCCGCATTTTGCTGTATTGACAAAATTATTCTCAATTTCAAGAGTTTTCTGTTTTGTTTGGTTTTTTCATACCTTTAGACTAGTCCAAATTTTAACTTCGGTTACAAAATTCATTAAACACAGGAACTTTGCTTTATATACTAATTTTGAAGCTGGGACACTTTTCCATCATCAAAAAATGTGTGCAAAATTTAGAAACACTTTCAGCTCTAGTTTTGTGGTTTAAAAAAAAAGTTTGGATTTGTTTTTTTATAGGGATGCACCGATGCTCTACTCTGCGGTAAGACCGGTAACGTTTTTGATAAAAGACAAAAATGAGTACATATGGAATAACTTCAGGTAATATCTATTTAAACTATAAGTGTTTCAATGTTTAATAGCAGTTTGGTTTTAAAAAAAAGCTTCAGAATTGACAGAAATGACTATTTGATTGTAAAATTAGTAGGGATGCACAATATTATCGGCACAATATCGGTATCGGCTGATAAAAGCTTAAAAACACGTTTATCGGTATCGTCAGATGTGAAAATTTCTGCCGATAGGCACAGCCAATAAGGTGCTATTCAGTTAGGATTATTATTATTTTCCATCTGAAAAATAAGCTCCTTAAATAAAATGTAGCACTTCATTTATTTGCACTGCAGAGCTCTGTGTCTGTCACCAGGTTGTTACAGTAGCTCTAAAATAATCAAATGCAACTTGGTTATGTTAAAAATGCATTGTACATTTAAAGTTCATGTGATCTAAAGAAATTATTTTTCTGTATTTTAATACTGAATGTCTTGAGTTTGAAAAAATAATACATTTCTTATTTATGGTAAAATCAAATGTTTTTTGTCTTGCTTTATGTGTGTTTCTTAAACAAATAAGACCGTCACAATAAGAGTAACATATAAATTCCAGTACAGGATAGACTTAGCTTTCTTTACAGTGAAAAAAACAAACAAACTTGTGATATCAGTATCGGTATCGGCCAAAAGGGGTTTCGATATATCGGCATATCGGATATTGGCAAAAATCCAATATCGTGCATTCCTAAAAATTGGGGCTGGATTGGCGCCGATACCAGGATCGGATTGATGCATCCCTAGTTTGTCACCCCATCAGACAGCTCAATCAACATGTGAAAAAGTAAAGCAATGGGCAGAGAAGCTGTTTGGAATCGGCAGAGAGTTCGGCAAATTTTTCATGAGCACAACCCACATACTAAGCTCTGCTGCTTCTCCCACAAACACATGATCCTTGTAAATGTGGCACCATTTGACAGAGAAATAAAAAGGTTTTCCAACGGTAGGGTGTTTACTGCCAAGAAGCATTTGTTACAACAAAGAAATAATCGACCAAACACAGAGCGCCACACTTTTTGATTTAAGTTTCAAATTTATTTTTTGGAAATAAAGAAAAAGGCGAGTCACAAGAAGAACATACTGTTATCATATGACTCAAACCTGTACTGATGCCAGTGTAAATCATGCTGTTAGACTGCAACACCCTGTTTTAATTTGCCTTTATCCTTCTATGTATGATGTCAACCCTCAAGCTGTGAGGTGAAGTCATGAATATGGTAGGGTAATTCCATTGTTTCAAAACTTACAAGCGATAAATTGTGAGATTTTTACACATTTTAGGACTTTGAATAGCCAACCAACAGGTAAGCTGAAGCGTGAAGCATCAAGTTCCTTTCTTTCACAAAAAGTCTTCCACACCCAGAGGTTTAGAGCATGCAAATACTACAGGCTCATTGTTGCATCTGCGTGAGCCTGACCTCTTAATTCTCCACAATCCATACAGATAAAATTAGATCAAAGCAGGACACACACACCTTCTGTACCCTTGACCTAAATGCCTACATGTTCAGGGCTGCAGCAACAGTTTACCTGCAGATACCAGAGTTCACTTCCTGGTCTCAGCTGAGATGACTCACCAGCTACAAAAAGAAGGGAGTGGCCCCCTTAGGTGTTTGAGGGAGTAATAGACACTTTAAAAAAACAAGCACTGAAAAGTTTGAAGCTGAGCTCTTACTTAATGGATGTTTCACTCACACTGCCAAACTGATTGAATATACATCTTAAAGTGACCACTAATGTATACTCAAGCCAAATGCTGAGCTTTAGGGAAACTCCACCATCCAGCAAGTAGAAACAACTTTCCAGAGACATGAGGGCAGATTTAGCAGTGACTCACACCAGGGAATTGAGCCTTTCATAACATTTTCCTTAGATTATCCTTGAAGACCTAAAAAAGGCAAGAAGGGTGGAGGAAGTCTGGTTTAAAGGAGCCTATTTATCTCGCCTTCGGGACAGTGGGTTGTGTGAGCATACGCCTAAATGGTTACAAATTAGAGATCACACTTGCCTCAAGAATACCAAAACAGTCTATGAATGTCATACATACAAGTTATGTAAGCACACAGATCCACAGCTAAAATATCCATTGTCTAGTGTTAACATGTAAACAATGTTACCACAGGCATCATTCATTCTATGTAGAGGTGTCCCAGTCCGATATTAATATCGGATATCGGTCCGATATCAGCAAAAAAACGAATATCGGTATCGTATCAGAATGCATCTAAAATCTCCTATATAAGCAGTCCATTCCAGACTCCACTCCTGCTGTTTCTATTTGATTTATTCAAGGATATTTTCTGGGTCTTCTAATTTATTCTTTATTTTATTCAATTACTAATATTTTTTTGTGTTTAATGTTAAAATTTATTTTACCCATTGGTTAATAATAAATAGGTAAGTTTTTCCTCATACCTACTGTTGCTGACTACTGTTCTTTGTTTGAATAATATCACTTAATCAGGCCTTTTCTAACATGACAGACATACTACAAAATAAGTAATAAAAGTATACCTGTTGAATGCTGATATCGTATCGGATTAATATCGGTATCGGCCAATACTCAATGCTGCAGTATCGGTATCGTATCGGAAGTGAAAATGTAATATCGGGACATCCCTAATTCTATGTGTAGTAATACTCCAATAGCAGGCCCCATGGAAGGTGGCCCTGAAGTGCAAAACATGACAATAAAAAAGAGAACATAACAACAACAAAAGGGGTATGACAAAAAAAGGGGAAAAAACACAATAGCCAAAAGAAAGCATAGTAATAAAAAAAATCTAGATGTTTTGTTTTTGTTCTGTTTTTGCACTTCAGGGTCACCATATCTGCCTCTTCTATATGGTTTTACTGCATTTTGCACAACCCAGCCAACTACATCTCGATGCCAACTTTTGCAGTCAAACAGCAGAAATGCACCATCAGCATGCAGGGCAGTGAAGTGGGTTAGGCCTCCTGTCTCTGCCTGGGGCAAAGCGTTCAGACATAAAGAGGGAGCGTTTAACTAGCCTTCTTTTTGGACACAATATCCCAATTTATCGTTCCCCACACAGGGAGAAATAGGCCACCACAATGACGGTGAGCTCGAACTGTCCAGACGGTCCTACTTCAGTGTTCACAGGGCTCAAACAAATCAAGTTCAAGCCGCTGATGTTAATGCGATCACTGGGGTTTCAATCAGATCGTTGCTAGCTGGCTAAGCTAAGGCTAGCAGCACCGGTGGGTGTTCTAAAAAAATCTGCGCCACGGGGAAGTTGTTTCCCCACCTTTCTAGCACCCCTTACCCATCAATTACCGATTCAAAATATCTGTTAAAAAAAGGTATTTTACCAGCTTTAGTTCTCACTTCAGCTGCAACGTATTTCAAATACTGCTAACGTTTTGTAGTCGGTGTTTTGGTCAACTGTCTGGCCCTGTAGCGACTTTCAGCAGTTGGAGATGAATTCTTGTGTACTTTTTCAGTTAAGACTTACCTAGTATGTATAAACCATGAAACGTTCACTCGAACTAGTATATAAGATATTTGTGAGGATACGCTCAACGTGTAAACAGCTGTTTTAAAAACGTCAACTGCCACTGAGAGTCGCCAGATAACTGGGTCGCTCGTTGAACCGAAACACCAGTGGGTGTTGTGAGAGGTCTCTAAACCGGGCAAGCCTATTACCGTCCAAGCAAATAAACCTTTACCTTAAAAAGTCGAATATCAATTTAAAAGCAGTTTTGAAGAGGCACTTTGAGTCTTCATTTAAGTTATAGCGAGTTAAATGGTGATCAAGATGAGTCAAAACCCCACCTGCAATAGTGACAAAGCTAGCTTATTCAGCTCCTGTTATTGTATGTTTTTAACAACACAGCAAAGATTTTCAGCTTTAATTGACAACTACTAGTCAGCCCAGCGTGATGCATTTCCTTTTTCAGCAGAGTAGCTGCTGTGTGTTTCGGCATTTCCTGGATTTTTTTTTAACACACACCCCTCCCTGTGTTAGCTAATGCTGCCTGAGTCTGCAGAAAAGATGAAGTTTCCACATTTAACTGAGAGAAAGAAGAAGTCAGAAATTCACGGATGAGTGAGAAATTTACGAGTGTAGTTCAATGAGAGGCTAGGCGTCTGATTTTACAGCTAACAGTGTACCAAGCTTCAGCTAACCGGCTGTGTCTGTTAGCATCACACCAATTTCAATAAATAATTTCTGAATGATTCGACGCCGCGGCAGCAGCAGCAGGAAGCGGCGACGCGCTGTTGTCTCCTTAACTCAACGTTTGACGCTTTAGCAGAAACCCCCAAAGCGCTCCAAATGAGGAATAGCAACCAGAGCATGTAGCTTACCTGCTAATGTGGTCAAGCAGTGATTTGGTATTTAAAATCGCTGTCAATTTCGCCGCTGGTGTGAGCAGTGTGCAGACAGGGCTTCGTCTTTTTCTTCCTGTATGTCGGCGAATTTACCCAGCTGTCACCGCGCCGCGTTTCCGCCCTTGTTCGCGCAACTAATTCCTTTCCCATATAAGGAGTGCGAAAGGCAGAGGGCAGCAATATATGGGGAGAAAATGAAGAAGCAACTGTTTTCCTTCCTTTAGGATATATCTGGATGTAATGCAGTAGATAAATCATCATGCCATTTACAACATCCCCACTTAAACACAGGGAAAGGACTCAATCTGCAGGCATATGTTGCATAATAATTGTAGTATGCAACCGAGTGCTGCATGTTTGAAGTTCTCTGTCATGCCTTAACATGTTTGCCTGGCTGTTTCTGGCCTGTTGTGTAAGAAAGCATATGACTGCACTTATTCAAATGGAGTTGGGTAGAAATATGTGAGTAAAAATGACTTAAAAACAATAAGATGTGCAGACCAGAAGGAGACTTCTTGTAGGATTTGTGCTATTCAACCCAAAAACCTAAATATTCAACTAACACTGACATCTCATACTCACATCAGCTACTTAAATGTCTTATTTTCTTCATCTTAATTTATTGCCCATGCAAATGCTCACTGACCTCTGCCTCCATCATGAAGTAAAACAGATTAGTCTGTCATCTCCAGTGCTGAGCATCAAACGATAACCATTAGGCCTGAAGACTATAAAAGTTAATGAGAAACCAAAGTATGATGATGTGTGAATGCCATGGTGGCTGTATCCAGGTCAGTGCATGGACACTTCAGTGAGAGCATTAATAGCTGATTAATGACTCTGTAGAGGACATTAAAAATAAAAGGAGACAAAAAAAAAGTCAACAAACATCTCTGTCAGAAATCTCAAGAACAAACTGAAACATTTTATTGTAATATACAGATTATCCAGTTGCATCAGGAGTGCTCACACAGAAAGAAAGGGAAGGGGCTAATCCTTCACAAACACCTCGTCTAAAACATTTTAAATTAAACTCCCTTCGTTTCTCACGACACGTCTTTTTCTCTGTCCGACTTCACAGTGGACTCATCAGAGCCAGGGGTCTATTCACATCTTTAAAGTAAAAAAAGTGACTGGAAATGTTGCACGTGTAGCAGAAGTAATGTTTTGTCAACTGGGAATTATCCTCAAATGTTATTTCTTGCTGTAAGAATTGTTATTTCTTGAGATGTGCAAAAACACAGGAAGAATCTGGGATTTTTAGGAAGCTTTCACAACAATTAACAAAGTTGGTTTAGTAGCCTGATAATTTCATTTAATTTGGCTAAAAGACACATTTATATATTGTAGCAATCTCTGCTTGGTTGCTTTGACTGACATCAGCATGAGAGTTACTTCTTTTTTTTACTTCTTTTTTGCGCAAATGTTTCAAATTATTTCTTATTTCACACAAGGTACAAATCGAACTGTGTCCATGGCTTTTTAACATTCAGCAACAGAAGAAAAAAAAGTGACTTTCAGGCCGGTTTCACAGAACGAGCAATCACACTGAAATGTTGCAAGGGGGGAAGTCTTATGGGTTAAAATTTCCCCTTGGTGCCGATTGGTCGGGAAACATTTGTCCCCGCTGCTGATACAGGGAGAAAAATATAAAGATGGAGCTTCTTATGTCTGGTCTTTAGTTTCGTAGCATCTATGGCAAACAACCCTCTGATAATGGTTCTCCTTTAATCCTGTTTATAGGGAAAAACTGTTCACTCTGAGGCCAATCTAGACCCAGGACTCAATGCCTGATATACTGAAAGAATGATCTGCAACAGCAGCCGTTAACTTTGGCCAACCTAAGAGGAGCCAGTCAGATCATGGTAGTTTCACTTCAATTTGAGCCTTTGAATTTAGCCGCAACATTTTCTACTTTAATGTCATCTATTTCCAAGACCCAGATTTTTGGTGCTCCAAAGTTAAATCTTGATTAATGTTTTGGATTTGAAAATCCACTTTTTGTTTGTTTTGGCTCATGTCATCAGTGTCATCCAGATACAGGTTTTTAAAGATGAGCATATCTGGATAACGAGTGCTGTAAATTGCACTTCATACCTAATTTGTCCACTGGAGGGGGCCAGATTCACCACAAACAGCAAAATTCTCACGCTTGCTTTTTTAATTTCATACGTTTGATATGGAAAGCTCTTGGTTGATTTACTTTGGAGACCAAAACCTTTTTGTTGTTGTTGATGCTTTGTTTTTCAACCCTTAATTCTACCTTGTACATTTTGTCACTGTGGGGGTTAAGCTACTCAAATTTGGATTACAAAAAATGTTTAAAGTATCAGCATCATTGTAAAAATGTTGTTTTGATAATCCTGAAACAAAGTGTGATTGCTCGTATGTAAATGCCGTCTACATGAGATCAGATCACACAGGACGGTCACCCAGAGCCAGAAGATCTCATCTGATTTCATAATCCTGAACAGCTCAATTTCTAAATTTCACCCAGTCAGTGTGATAGCTTTAATCCAATCAGATTACTTTTGACAACTTTTTATGGCTGAACCTTCAAACTTCACCCATCACAGCTCTCCCCTTTCAACGAACAAGAGACAAACTGAGCCTGAAGCTGACAGACATTAAATCAAAGTGCATCTAATCACAGCCTAAAGGTTGTTTGTGACAGAAAGAAAAGAACATACAGTGGTCTTCATGTTTCAAGCACTAAATGAACATCCAGGTGATCAAACAGAGTCCAGTCTGATCCGTTTGTTGTGAAGCACACTCCTTCTCGTGCTCACTAACGTTGTTGATTCCAGTGTGTGAATTCAGCGACTTCATCCACAGCGAAGCCTCCAGATTAAAAACATTCTACCTGTGACTCTTCCATGAGATTATAACAGACATAAAAACATACAAACAGCTCTGAGGAAAAACATCTTTTGGCCCAGCAGCCAGAAAAACTCCACACATACACTCATCATACAAACATGCAGGCGGTCATTCCTGGATCAGATTGCACCAAAACTGCAACCTGTCGCTCCGCATGCACTTTTTTTTTTCTTCTTTTTCCGGAGGAGGAGGAGTGTTTTTCCAGCTCTGTTTTGGTTCAAGTCTCCATGTTTTGTAGATCTGCTGCAGAGCTAGCCATTGGTTTGGACATGGCAGTGTTTGGTAGCATCACGTTTGACCTGAAACAGTGAAAACGACGTCTTTGTGTGTGCGTTCATGCGAGCCTGCGGAGAGGCAAGGTGTGAGCGTGTGGAGTGGCTGGTTTCTCGTGTCACTGAAGCTGAGAGGGGCGACAGTACATTCTTTGTGTCTCTGTGTTAAATAAAAAGGGGGATATACATTTTTTCCTTTCAAAATACAAGGCTTACATCTTGTTTTCAGCACAATCATGTGTTTTTAACCTCCGCATTGGCTCAGCGTGGGAGCAGGGAAGTGTCAGTACAGTGGTGTGTGTTTCTCTGTGACAACATGTCTCCAGCATCTTTCTCCTCTTCTTCTCCTCCTTAATCTAAGCACACAGAGTTCATCTTTGTGAAAGAAGAGTGTGAGGCTTTTAGTGCCGAGGAACAGGAACAATCATCAGGAAGAGTGAGGAGCAGTGAGGAGGAGTGTGTGTGTTTGTGAGAGTGTGAGGGCAGCAGCGAGCTCCCCTCTGCTCCCTTGCTATAGCAGCTCCTCTCTCTGCTTCTTCCCTCTTACAGGGCCCTGGCCATTCCTCAGGGAGCCGTTCTGGGGCCTCAGGAGATGCCCGCGCTCCTGTTCTGTCCAGGGGACTCCGCCCTGCCCGTCGTCACTGTCCAAGTCGGAGTCTGAGTGCATGAGGGCGGAGGAGGTGGGGGCAGGGACCGGCTTTAAACGAACTAGAAAGATGGGGGTCAGGGAAGAAGACGGTTTAGTTTAATGCTTTGATCTATCAGGTAAACATTTCAACTAGTGTTTACATTCTGAAAGCCTGGATTTAATTAGATGGATCTTTTTATTCATTAAACTTAATTGAGACACCAGTGGTGTGTTTGCGTGCGTCTCACCAGCTCGAGGCGGCTGCAGCTCCAAACTGTCTTGCTCGTCAGCTTCTAGTATTTTGTATCTGCTTTTACTTCTTCGCACTTTGCTTTTACGCCTGAAGACAAACAAGATTTCATCAGTTAGTGTCGAGGTAGTTTGAGAGGGAAGACTTTAAACAAACAGCTGAGTGTCAAATAGAAAGCACTTTTCAACACGACACCAGGCGTAGTTTATGGTGTGAAAAAAAGAAAAAGAAGGGCAGTATTTTGCCGTTTTTGAAATTTTACTCACCTGTTGCAGCAGCACACCATCCCCCAGACAACTGTGGCTATTGCGACCACAATCATAAAGGAGGCTATCGTCACATAAAGTACACTCCACTCTGGAAAAAAAAGACATGAAAGGAGAAAAGAATCAGACTGCGTAATAGCTGTGTAATAACTGTGTAATAACTGTGTAATAGATTAAATAAAAATGTAACAAACTAACATCAGACTTGAGAACAGTTTTACTCTCAGAGTCATCGTTGCATTTGACTTTGTGTTTCCTTCCATTTATTATTTTCATCATCATTTCACAGTATATGTTTATTTTATGCTATTCACTTGAGGTGTTATTACCTCCGCCAAGGATGTCATGTTTTTGGGTGAGAGTTTGTCTGTGAACAACATAACTCAAAAACTAACCAACAGATCCAAATGAAATTTTCAGGAAATGTTTAAAATTGGATAAGAAAGAAGTGATAAAATTTTGGAGGTGATCCGGATCACTGTCTAGATCCAGGACTTTTTTAAAGGATTCTTTATCATTGTGAGATAGGGCCGTTTTCACTATATGTGTATATAACTCCACGATAAATGGTCAGATTGCTTTGCAAAACAATACAAGACAAGGTCACCATAATTTCTGACAGAAGTAAAAGTACGATCCAGATCCTGGTAATATTCTGGATACTAAGATATTGAATATAAAATATGTACTGGGTCATCATAATTTTCAACACTGTCAGGTAACAAGTTATCGTACAAACCTGCAACTAACACCAAATTGTAGCAGATAGTCTGCTGAACATTAGGACTAAAGTGTTGGTGACAATCACAATATGCTTGGCGGAGGTCTGCACTCTCTGATTTAAACATGTCTTATTTTTGTCTTGTTGTTACTTTTGTTGTATAAAAAAATAGGAAACTACCGTAAATAAAGAGTTCAATTTTGTTGTACTTGTCGCAATGTCAACAAAGGTCTGTCCATCTATGTATCGAAGCAAGCACGAATATATAAAAGGATTCCGACTTTGATCTCATCTCACCACAATTGCTCTCAGCGTCTCCGAGCTGAGCTCTGATGAAGTTCTCCATCCAGAATGGATGGCAGACGCAGCGCCGCGTGTATGAGTCGCACTCGCCATGACTGGAGCAGTTGAGCTGGCAGACTGGGGAAGAAACAGAGAGTAGCAGGTTACATAAAACTTTAATATTACAGACGTCACATCAAACCTGTAGTTGAAACCTGTAGCTGCTGGTCGCGGCATATGTTCCACCATTTGTCTACAATATTGTTACTGATTAAGATCACATCACACAGATTCAGAAAAAAGAGAAGAGGGACAATTTAACCTGTAGAAACAGCTCAAAAATCTAAGAAATTTGACCTTTGACCTCCATCATTATCTGACCATTAGCTCAGTTATTACAGGTCTGGAGGTTAAAGCAGCTCTGGGTTTTACAATTGCTCACAGCTTCTATATTAAAGAGGACATGAAGACATCTGTTTTTTAACCGATAAGTCATTTTGAGATTTAAGGTTGAGATAAAACAGTGTTTTTAGTGATTTAATTGTTAGCAAATGATTAGAAAGGCAGTGAAATGGAATAAATAAAATCAGAAACATGGATGATGAATGATTCATCGCCTCATTCCTCTCATGAAACTCCCTTGCTGAGTGTGTCTGATACTCACTGACTGTGTCCACTCGACGAGCCTTGTAGATGAGGAAATCATTCTTTTGTTTGCGTAGTTTATTTCGCAGGCCCAGTGCAACGCTGCGACCAGACAGAGGAGGGCGCCCTGGACCACCTGACACCAGGAAGACCAACCGTGTGCTGAGGAGGGAGAAAGAAGGGAGAAACGATCAGTGCTGAAATGTTCAAGTGTGAGTCGAAACAAAAAGCTTGAGGACACGCTACAATCAGAAAATGAGCACACTTCACTCACCTGTGCTCATTGAACGCACTGATCTCTCTCACAATGATGTCGCTGTCGAGCACGCCCAGTAGGACCCCGACCTGTCGCAGCAGCATGTCGCGCTGGCGGTGGGAGACCTGGGATACGGTGACTTCCAGCACCAACTCCACCAAGTCATGCTCCCATATGTCTGATAGAAAGAGAAGGAAAGAGAGATAAGTGGACGGTGTCTGTGGACATGCAGGAGAGGAGAGGAGAGAGTTGGATCCATTCGACGCTCTGAATTCTGGGAAACAGGCCAGAGCATCAAGTGAAGGATTAGATGCTGGCAAGGGTCATGTCTGCTCACCTTCTGCTACTGGCTGCTGATCCTCCAGAATATAACTATTTATTTTGTTTATATCTGCTTTATGTATTGGAGGTCTAACAAAATCAAACCTTTGGCGGCAGTTACACCAGTAAGTCAAAGAATTAGTATCTGGTGCATTAAGACAAACCAGTAAAGAAAGAACTGTCAGAAGCGAACAGTAAATGGATGTGAGTGTGTTTGTGTCTGTTTGCTCTACCTGGTTTGACCTCCAGTGTTCCCGTGTCGGTGCTCGTCTGTCCTTTACTGTCAGTAACAGTCAGAGTGAAGCTGTACTTCCCCTCTACCAGGTTACCCAAAAACAGCACCGCCTGGTGGTCAGAGTTGTTCAGTACATCCTGGTGAAACAAAATCAACAGAGAGAGGTTAAGGTTTGGAAATATAACACTTTGGAGTTTTTTTGTTTGATTAAAGGGTTAAAGTGGGATTAAAGTCAATTAGTCATAACAAAATCTCGTCTCACCCCAGCAGCAGGGCTGTTGTCGTCTCTGGTCCACAGATAGCTGATTCCTCCTTTATCATCAGTGGAGTGGGATCCATCCAGAGAGGCAGTCCTGACGGGCAGAGCGATGGCTGGACTCGACACAACATGAGCCAGTGGAGGCTGGTCTAGTTCTGGAGGTGACAAAAAATAAAGAATGAGGAGATCACTAAATCTTAAAAGACTGGATTTTTATTCACTCAAGTGGATTCTGGTACAACAAGAGACAAATATTTGAGGAACATCCAACATGTTTCTGTTCCAACCCAGATTATGAATTGATGATTGATTTTCAACTAACAGGTTTTTCAAGTGTCTGAATGAACACTTTCACGGCTTTGTGAAATATGAAGCGCAAGGCAGGGTTTGTGTATATAACACCATTCATGCAATCCATATTGCTTTACAGAGTTAAAAACAAAACAAAGACAGCATTGAAAGAAATATGTCATGCAGCAAACATAAGCATCATAACATTATTAGTTTACAATTCAAGCTTGAGGATGAAAGAAAGTAAAATATATTTTCTATTCTGAGACTCTGAGTTAACTCTGGTACAAGGCATTAAAGGTAACATGCATGTTCAATGTTGCAGTGGTCCCATTAAAAATAAATACAAAATTCTGTTAATATACAAATAAAGGAATCAATTTAAAAAGAGAAAAAAACTCAAACATTAGAACTTGTTGAGACTACAGTTTGTAATTCAAAGCGGGGCAAAAACAAATGTTACAAAAGGAGTTTTCAATCATAACAGGATGGAGTAAGCAGTAAAAAAAGGAATGATTAAAAGAAATGTAAGAAAAACGAGAGGTGAAAGTTTTTTTTTATCAACTGAAATAGAAATAAAACTGTACTGTACTGTATTATGATTGACTAAAATACACTATAAGTAAAGAGAAATTATCTTGAGCTTTTGCCTTGGTCAATTTAACTCATACATTAAGTCACTATTTCGATTTTTTACAATCTGCACAATGACTTAATAGAAAAACACTGAGGAACAGATCTCATTGTTGCTTGACTGTTCTGAGTAAATGCATTTTTTAAAAAAAAGGTATGTTTCGATTAATATTATTCAATACTTTTCTGACAGTTCTGAGTCTTGCCCCTGACAATAAGCCAGTTTTTCAAAAAAGACTAAACTCATACTGAAGTGAATCAGAACTAAATGAAGAATAAAAAAAAATAGAATAAAATAAATAAAATAAATAATAATAATAATAACAATAATAATAATAACTCAAAACTTAACTGAGATTGAAAATAAAATTCAGACCAAAATAAAAATAAAAAATAAAGAAAAACATTAAAAATATAATAACTTTCGTCTGTTCTCCACAATAAACATGAACAATGGAATTATACAGAGTGGAAGGAACAGCTGTATCTTAATTATTTTTCTGAATTTTTTTTTATTTTATAAATTTTTTTCAATACATTATTGAAATGTCATCTTGAGAAAAGCTGTCTTTTTTATTATGTGTTCAGTTGTTATTTTATTTCTTTGCTCTTAGATAGTCACCCAAAATCAGACTGGGTGTGTGAGTTTTAGTTGGCATGCTGGCTGCTGTCTGTAATTAATTCCTTTGTATATTTTAATCCCATGCCACTGATTAATTTTTCTTCTTTTTTCTTTCAGAAGCTTTTTCTTAAGAATTTATTCATTCTCTCTTCTGCTGCTGCTCTTTGTCACGATGCCCACACACACTCACTCACACTCTCCTTACCTTCCCTCACGATGACCTTGACGGTGTCGACGCTCTGTAGCTTCCTCTCATCCGTCACGGTCAGGGTGAACTCGTACGTGCCGACCTCCAGACCTGTTACTGTGGCAACGGCGCTGTCCGCATTTTCAATCTTCACACCGTCCGGACCCCTGATGGAGGAACAGACACAGACACAGAGACACTGAGTATGAAAGATAACCTGCTGTATTTTAAGATGTAGCAGCCATGAACGAAAAAATCCAGTTTATTTATAATTCAGGGTTTTGATTTGGTGCCGTTAGTGTTATTTGTTGTTGCTTGTTTAGGATATAGCTTAATCCTGGAGAGTAATGGTCAGCTGGGTCACTAAGTTTTCGGTCAAACACTATTTTTTGAGCTTATCATTTGTTCACATTGTCCTCATCATCAACAAAAACTAAAATACATGTTTTTGGATACAACTTGACTTTGTTATTAAGTGTCTCAGCTGATTGTCTACACCCTGAGGTCCCTCCACTAAGACGTGATCCTTTATATGATGAAATAATGTTATGTTAATAAAGAGCCAGTTGACTGACTTGGTTTGTTTCCAGTGGTAGGTGGCTATCTTCTGGTCGTCGCTGCTCTTGCTGCCGTCCAGCGTGGTCCGATCAACGGGTAGAGTCAGCTCTTTCTCTGGTCCTGCGTCTGCTTGAGGCGGCTTATTATTTTCTGGAGGACAGAGAGAGGAGAAAGGTCAACGATACAACAAAGGTCTCAAACTAAAAAAAATACACAAGGCACAAGACCTACGCAGGGTCAACACTCCCTCTGGTGCAATACACTCTGCCTGCGAAGGCACCAGGTGCTATCAGCCCAGAATGGCTCCAAATCTCTAGCCAGACTTTTCTCCTCTGTTGTTCCCAAATAATGGAATAAATTCCCCAACTCCATAAGATCCACAGAGTCTCTTTGTACTTTAGAGAGATGTCTGAAGACTCAACTGTTCAAGGAACACTTAAGCCCCATTTCCACCAAGCGGTTGAGTTCAGTTCGTCTTGGCACGGCACACATTTTATGGCGTGTCTACCAACTAATCCCGGGACAGGTCCCCAAACAACCGAGACGAGCCATCCCACTTTTTGGCAGCTTTCCATAGGGTTGTCAGACTAAACTGATCCGATCTCGGAAGGTAGAGCTACAACACTGCAGACCATTGATTGGTCGAAAGAATCGTCACTTACCATGCGACAGCGGCTGCATTTGAAACAAAGCTTGACTGCACTTTGTATCAAAGAGCTACATGGAAATCACAAAGGAGACAAATTGCTGGATGTCTTCCATCGTTGCTCTATGTTTACTGTGTCGTGTTTTTCTTCTTGGTTTGGATTTATTAGCGGGGCATTGTGTCGCGCTGCTATAGCGTCAAGCTATTAAGTTACTGATGCGGCTGTTGGCATCCAGCTTACACATCTGTACCGAACTGTACTGACCTGAACCAGACTGCTTGGTGGAAACGGGGCTTAAGGCACTGATCTGACCCTTCCCCTCTTTGTCCTCAAGGGTGGAGTGAATCAGAAGGTCTCGGACCCAGCTCTGAGTGAATACTTAGCACTGACAATGCTAAATAGTGAAGGCACTTCTTCTGGCACTAGATGGCAGCGGACAAACAAACTTGAAGCACTTCGTAGCAACTTGCTAAGGTTTTTCCCTCCAGTCTAAATTCTTGCTTGTGTTGGTTGTCGCTTTGGACAAAAGCATCTGCTAAATGAAATTGTAGAATTGTTTTAAGCACAGTCTTTGGTAGTAAAAAGGCCAACTGTACGACTGTGTACAAACATAAAGGACAAAATTAATTGTCCAATTTCTCAACCACTCTGAATTACAGCCTCCAGTCATCCATGTGCTGGCATTTCTCTAGGACATCATAACTCAAACAATCAGACCCAGCAGCCAGGTTTGAGCTCAAACAACAGGTCTTGTTCAAACACTCAGAGATCGTCACACTATTGTGTGCGTGTTTGCTCGACTACAGTCCACACAAGCTGCTTAAGAGGAGGAATTTACACGTGCACCTGCAGTCACCTCCACTCACTGGGTCATAACATGGGGAATATTATGTTATGTTGAGCAGATAAACCGTCTTATCAGCATCATAAACACTGAAGGTCAAGTTTAAATACAGATAAATAACGTGCTCTTAACACTGTATGTGCCTGTTTGTAGCCCAGCGGAGATTATAAAAGGCAAACAGGAAGAGGAGACAGCCAGAAAAACAGGATTAAAAAAAACTAAAGCTAAGACTATAAAACAATAGAGAGTGTGTTAGCTGAGGAGCTGATTCAGTAAACATTCCTCTCAGAGCTCAAATATGCACAAGTGACATAAACAGGACTGATTTCCTCCTCAGGTGTTTACCTGGTTGCACAATTACGGTGACCTGGGCGGTGTCCTGCTGTCCAGACGAGTCTGTCACCGTCAGCTGGAAGGTGTAGTCTCCCTCCTGCATGGCTGACAGCTGCAAAATCGGAGTCCTGACGCCCTAAGAGGGACAAGAAAGCTTCCAGTGTTAGGCGCAGCTCTTCTATTGAGGTGAAAAAAGAGCTGAAACATGACGCTTTACAGTCTTACCTGCATCTCTACCACTTTGTCTTTGCTCTCAGGGCTCAGGGACCACTCATACAACAGGGAATCGTGGTCGTCTGTGCTTTGGTTGCCGTAAAGAGAGATGGAGTTGCGTGGCAGCTGTATTACCTGATGAAGAGAGAGGAAGGATCAGTTTTCTTAATAGTAAGGCAAATAAAACAGTTTTTTCTACAGGAAAACAGAGAAAGAAAAGACTTCTGACCTGGTTTGGACCGGCATTGGCTACAGGCCGGTAGTCCTTGGCTTTATTGACTGAGAGGGTGGCCTGTGTCGAGCTTTTGGCTCCATCTGAGTCTGTCACTGTCAAACTAAGAGAGGATGAACACAGGTTAATTCTCAAAATAAAATTCAAACATTGGGTCCCAAAATCCCAAGATCCCATTTTTTCCCTGGGATTTACCTGAAGGTGTAGTTCCCAGGCACCAGGTTGGTGAGGGTGAGTACAGGGGTTTCAGCAGAGACCTTCTCCTCCCTCAGGGGACCTTTCACCTCCTCCCAGTGCCACGCCACCACCTTGTCATCATCCGTGCTCTCTGTGGGGAGTGATGCAGAAGGTCAGAATGGTGACACATGTATTCGTCGGGCTTCTCTTTAACTGCTGTTAAATATGTTTGCACTTGTGTGTTTGTCTTGTAAGAAACTCACGGCTGCCGTCTATAACCGTGGAGCTGATCGGCAAGGAGATCTCCTGGAACTTCGGGGAAACCACGGCAACAGGAGGCTTGTTTACCCGCGGCTCTGTCAGGTGGAAAACAAGAAATTAACTCGCCTACTGAGCTGTAAATGAGCTGAGGCTGGGGCACAGTTTGCACAAAGTCAGCAGCTACCTCCTCGGCAAAAAGTCGCAAACAAGACTGTGAGTGGGAGGAGAGCAGCCTCGTCTTCCAGAAGTTAGATCGAAGTTTATTCTGTCAGAATGAGACAAAACTGTCGACTCCATCCTCATGAATTCACATTATTAACTCTACTGAAGCAGCAGAGGCACATCATCAGGGTACATGCTGAAATCCTGAGGTTGATTTAAATACCTTTTAAGACTTTTTTCAAAAACCTTTAAAAAAATCCAAATCACCGCGACTTTAAGCTGTTGTTAACAACCCATCTTGCATTCTAACTGACATGAGGTGAGCTGAGAAGGAATACAGCTTTAAAGAATAAATGAAACTAAAGGCAGATTTATTGACATTCCCATTCCCAAGACAAATAACAGAAAAACAAGTACTTATTTCATCATTATCAAAATGTAATGCCCCTGAAAACATTTTCAAATGGCTCTTACCCATTTGGACTAGCCTGACACGCCAAGCGGGCATATGGAACTGTCCGTCTGGCGTGTCAGGCTTGTTTGTAATAGTCATGAGGAGGGAAATAAATTTTCATGGATAGTTTTGTAGTCAGAGCTTGAACATCCATAAAATTCAATACTTTATAAAATCATGATTAAGACTTTTGAGTACTTTTTAAGGGCCTTGATTTTCCCACAATTGATTTTTTTTTCAAACAACATTTCATTAAATTTTAACATGTAATAATAGATGAAAAAAACAACATAGACCCCAGCAATGACAATAATTTATTACTGTACTACATAACAAAATAGTATAAGAGAAAAAAAACCTAGAGACAAAAAGAAAATGACCAAAAAAAAATATATATATATAAATATTTTATCATTATGAATAATAATAATAATAATAATAATAATAATAATAATAATAATAATAATAATAATAATAATAAATAAATAAATAAATAAATTTTAAAAAAAGAAAAATAAATAAATACATAAAAATCCACAACAATATTAATAAAATAAAAAATATCAATGAAGGAAGTAAATTGTTGTCAACATAACTGAAGAGGCAGCAGTAATGGCAACCTAAAGCCCTTAAGTTATTACAACTTTCTCATCTTAGAAAATTCAAAAAAAGGTTTCCAAATTTAACAGACTGTTCTCTTTCCTCTTTTAACAATATATGTAAGTCTTTCCAGTGCAAGACATGTTCCCATCTTCTTCAACCATAGTTTTACAGAGGACAACTGCGTGTTTTCCAAAAAAGAGCAGTCAGACTTCTTGCTTAAAGAAGCCCAAAATCAATTAAAACTGATAGTTTAAAATTGACAACAAAATTTTCCAGATATATATACCTAAGATACAAAGTTTGGCTTGCAAAGGAACATTCTTACCCACCATCTGGGAAATGCCCTACATCACACTTTGATTTATCAATTTCTAATACTTTCTAGGACTCTGCAGACACCCCGATAATATAAACTTGGCACAAAAAGTGCAAAGGATGATGAACATAATTAACATTTAATAGATTATTTTAATTCTATAACATTGTAAAGCCTGTTTATTTACCTTTTTAATGAAGCCACATTTGTCAGGAACACACACTTGCTGGATGAGCAGCAGAGCTGAGTATGAGGGTTGCGCCCACGAAAAGTTTGCCAAGTCTTCCCTTCAAATGCCAAACAACTCTAATATTTGTGTTATTACCTCAGACTTTTTTTAATCACCATTTCACTGCAGGCTTCGAAATGTCACACAAGCCTAATTAAGTTAATTGTGTGTACATAGCCTTTGCCTTCTATCACATGTTGTAATTTTGCCAGTTTACACACCACAAGACACTCTCTTCCTGGAAACCTGGATAAGGATGAGGAAAATGTCTCAAGAGCAAAATAAATAAAAACCTCCAGAGATAAGACAGAGGGGCAGTCTTTGAATATATAGAAGTGTTTCATTAATAAAAAAGCAGGAAGACATTAAAACTTTCAAATAACTTAAGATAACTCAGCTCTACGGCTTCCTCAACACCTACTAGTCCCTAATCTGATTTTGTATCATAATTCTTTCTCTTTCTCTCTAATTTTTCCTTTAATTCTCTTGTAAAGCTCAATGAAATGTACTCTATGAATTAACCTCTATTCTAAATGATTTTATCCTTATTTTTTCTAAATATGCTACAGTATAAGCCTTGAAAGCTGTTCAAATGCACCAAAACACATATGTGCATCTGTTTACTCCTTGCTTGTTGCAGTTAGTGCATGAAGGTGTGGTTGCAAAACCACAAATTCCACAATGCTTTGATGCAGTGAGAGTAAAAGTCTTGCATTTTAAAATGTGACACATCCTCCAAAGATTTGATAACTTACTGCCAATTTCTTTCAGAGGTTGTTTTTAGGTTTTACCTAAAAAACTGGACCCTTTTTGTTCTTTTGTTTTCTTTAATCTACGTCCAAAGTAACCTCTGTCTGTTTTGGTATCAGATTACAAACACAAACCTGGGCAGAGAGGCGTCATTATTCACAATTTGCACAGCAAAATACTACAATCTTATCAAGTGTTTTTGTCTTACGTTAAGTAAAAATTGTCTAATTACACTTGATATGAGCCACATTCAACTTATTAGTCCAGAAAAATGTCTTGTTTCAAGTTATTTAAAGACAAAATGAGGTCTAAATTGCTTGTAACAAGTTAAAAAAAATCAGCAAATGGAATGAGAAAATTTGCTAGAAAATTTGCTTGAACTAGAATAATGTCTTAATACAATTAACTCTTTTCTTGTCCCATTAGCAGATTTTTTTAGACCTCATTTTTGTTTTTAAACAGCTTAAAACAATACATTTTTTCTGCACTAGTCAGCTTAATGTGGCTCATATTAAGTCTAAAAAGACATTTTTTTACTGAAAATAAGACCAAAACACTTGATAAGATTTTAGTTTTTTGCATTGTGGATGAAAGTGCCACTTTGAGCTCACCTGGTTTAACCGTGACATTAACGTAACCCTCGCCGTGGGCCCCTTCTCCATCCACCGTCACCTCAAACTCATACAGACCCACAGTCAGCTGAGAGAGGAGAGGAAAGAGGAAAGAGGAAGTGATCATTCTGAGATGAAACTACTGTAACTATTAATACATTCAAAAGCTCTCAGGCGTCATGTTTTCATATCAGGCCAAACATTGGCCTTGGTTTCTACCTGGCTTAGTTTCAGTGTCTTGCTGTGCTTCCCTTCCATCTCTCCGCTGTAATCTTTGGGAGGAGTTTTCAGACGCCAGTCAAATGCATAGTTTGTCCCTGTAAAAAGAGCAGCATTAAATCACGTTTGGTGACCACAAAATCCATCAGAATTTCTGTTTAAAAGGAGATACGATACTCTATCAAATGTGTCTGTGGCTTTACCTTGAGGAGGCGGAGGGACGACAAAGGCGTTGAGTTCCACTGTGTTGCGGGGCAGTGTGACCTCCACGTTCTCGCCTGCAGACACCACCAGCTCCCTCACTGTCAAATTAACGACAGAGGATCAGAGATAAAACCAGAGAGTGCAGCATGGCAACCCAAAGACAGACTGATCATACACACACATCCACGGACACCTGTGTATATAAATTGCCTTGTTGGACATTGTCTCTGAGCCATGCAAATCCACACACCTCATAAACGTGTAACTGTGCTGTAAAAACAAGACTCCTGGGCCTGAATCAGGTTGAAATTTTGTGCTCTCCATGCATAAATATGTGCTAGTAGGATAAAACAAGTCCTTGAATCCTTGAAAATCCACAGATTGATGCTTTTTGCATTTCTGATGATTATATGTTGAGTGAATTTGCCTTTGCAGTTAAAGCAGGGTTACATTTGCAGAGGTGTTGCATCAAAGAGATGATAAAATAATATCTCAGTTTGTTGTCTATCACTTTGTGCGACACCTCCCTGCTGGTTTACAGCCATAAAATTAACAACACTTAGTTTTGATGCAAATGATTTGTTATTTAGCTGAAGCAGCTCATAAAGAAACTAGAAAAGCACTCAGAGAGCGCAGATCTCCGCCAAGCATATTGTGATTGTCACACAACTCTTAAGTCCGACTTTAATGTTATACTCCCTTTCAGCAGACTGTCTGCTACAATTTGGTGTTAGTTTCAGGTTTGTACCATAATTTTTTAGATCTTAGTATCCAGAATATTGCCAGGATCTGGATCGTACTTTTACATCTGTCAGAAATTATGGTGACCTTGTCTTGTATTGTTTTGCAAAGCAATCCAACCATTTATGGTGGAGTTATATACACATATGGTAAAAATGGCCCCATCTCACAATTATAAAGAATCTTTAAAAAAAATCCTGGATCCAGATGGTGATCCGGATCACCTCCAAAGTTAAATCACTTTTTCCTCATCATATTTTGAACATTTCCTGAGAATATCATCAAGATTCATTGCTTACTTTTTGAGTTATGTTGCTCACAGACAGACAAAACTCTCCCAAAAGCATAACCACCCATTCTTCCAATGGGTCAAGCTAAAGTAATAACAAATCCTACAGTTTCACTCCTGCAGTTTGTGTTTCTCTTCATGAGACCCTCACAGTCTGTTGATCAGTCACTGCAATGCACAGACTTTCCATTTCAAATGCTTCAAATCTGGGATTAATTAATCATCAGGGTTGTTTTCTCCGCAGCATCCCCCTCAAAACCTCAAGATGTTATGCAACTGTTTCCACAGTTTGACTGCTTCACATGACCAGTGAGCAGTTCCCAAAGCGTAAAATCATTTTCCCTTTAAATCAAACTATGAGCTGCGTTAAGGTGGCAGAGGGACTGCGAGCTGCTTCTCGTCCCTGCAGGCCTAATCTGCTCATGAAATGCATCTGACCTTCGTTTGGCCCGCGTGTTGTCATTAGCACCAGCTCAGCCTGTTAATGTTTGCTAGAGTAAATCTATTGTTAGTCTAAACAGCTGAAGCGATTTCATCTAAATAACGACACGCATTGTTTCGAGATAACCTGGAGGGAGGAAAAAGTGACCGTACGAGCTTGTCCTGTTTGTAGAAGTGCTGTACGTTTCAGCACATTCCTGTGGATTACAATTACACCCATTTCACTTCACACTCACAGCTCATGATGCTTCCATCTGGAAGAACAACATCAGGGCATCCTGCCACATAAACTGAGGGATTTCTCATTTTGTCAATAGTTGACTGAGGCAGAAGCACAGATGGAAGAGTGGAGGCTCTTTTGCAGGATTTCAGGACAGAAAACCGAAGCTTCTGCACTCCCTCCACAGATTTTACTGCACAGTTTCTCTTTTGTTCTTCTTGCATTAACAGTTTTTTTAATTCTAGTCAAATTTCTCCCACACCCGAACAACCCCCTGAAATGTGTGAACCAACCTGGGACTAAACCCCATTTCTGATTCTTAAATCAAAGGACATAAAATGTATTTTCAGCAGCTCCAGCAAAGAGAATATGAGTAAAATCTTCCCTCAAGCTACAAAACCAAAATGCTCCTCCATTATGGATTAATTCATGATTAATAAATGAAGACATATTACAGTACAAGCTAGAAATAGGTGATCTCTATCCGGGCGTGAGACACTATCCTCACCAGCCTGAGTCGGAGTTGCCGAGATGGTGGCTGCAGGCGTCGTGGGGCTGCTGACGTCACTGCTATTGGAAGACGCAGCGTTGTTGTCTACTGTTGAGGCCTGCTGGGATGAAGCTGAGGCGGCGTCCGTGCTCCCATTGGCTGACCGGCTGTGGTTCTTTTGGGATGTTTGGAGGAGTGCAAGGGTGGTGGGAGCTGTTGGAGATGAGTGAGCAGTGTCGGGTTTGGGGCTTTCCTGCAGAAAGGGTTGAAAATTGAAGGTTTATAATGATGTGCAAAGGTGCAAAGGCAAGATTCACAAAAAGCGAGGGCAAGGTAGACTTTGAAGTCCTTGTATAAATGCAAGAATAACAAAAGGAACACCAATTACTTAGAGGGGGTATTCTGCTTTCCCATGTTTTAAACAGGGATTCAACATAAAAGTGTTGGAAGTTTACACTAACGTGCAAATTTTCAAACCTCTACAAGTTTACATTTTGTAAAAATCCCTGAAGCCATCTGTAAAAAGCTCAAAATAAACAATTTATAAGGTCATAATGAGACTTGCTGAAATGATGACGTCATTGTATGAGGATCTCCTAACTGGTTCATAATTTGATGAAGAGGCTGGACTTAAACACCAGCCCAAACCTCTGGCTTCTACTGGCTGCCAAAAGGCTTGCCAATCAGAGGAAAGGGGCTTGCTGTACCGGGGTTACTTAAAGAGACAGCAGCTAAAACGAAAACGTCCACCAAGCGTTTTGTGATTGTCATTCAACACATTGGTTCTACTTTAATGTTATACTTCCTTTCAGCAGACTGTCTGCTACAATTTGGTGTTAGTTGCAGGTTTGTACGATAATTTGTTACCTGACAGTGTTGAAAATGATGATGACCCAGTACATATTTCATATTCTGGACCTTAGTATCCAGAATATTGCAGGATCTGGATCGTACTTTTACATCTGTCAGAAATTATTGTGGATTTATCAATACATATGTTGAATCCAGCCCCTATCTCAAAATGATAAAGAATCCTTTAAGAAAGTCCTGGATCAAGATGGTGATCCTGATTAGCTCCAAAATTAAATCACTTCTTTCTTGTCCCACTTTGAACATTTCCTGAAAATTTCATCAAGATCTGTTTGTTACTTTTTGAGTTATGTTGTTCACAGACAAACAGACCAACTCTCCCAAAAACATAACCTCCTTGGCGAAGGTAATCATGTAAAGCTACTACAGTGGTACCAGAGGGACAGAAGACGCCCTCTTTAAAAGAATCTGCTTTAAGTAAACAATGTGGTTAATGTGTGTTACCGTGAAGGTAGCTTGTTGACTTCCTGCATCCTGTGCCTGAAGAGCTCGTCTGCGTCTTTTCATGACAGGACCCTGAAATTCAGATTCCCTCAGATTAAGGCTTACATCTTTTTCACGCATTGATAGTTTAACATGTTATCGATGTTTATTTCCTTACCTTCGAGAGCAGCTGAAGGAGCCCGAGTGAATCGTGGTGGGGCTGGGGCAGGGAGGAGATGGGGCACCCTCTGTCCAGCATGCAGCGGAGGAGCACACACCGCCCACCCAGGCTCCATACGGCGTTGCAACTCGGCTCCAAGCAGCAGGTCTCCCAACACGTCGCCCCTGCTTTCCCCATCGCCAGGGGGTACCAGCCCAGGGTGATGACGCTGCTCCAGTGGATCCCGAGCACCCCACCAGTCACACGGCAGAGGTTTGCTGACACACCTGGACAGAGACAGAACCAATAATGATGCATTGTACTCAAAGGTATTTTTCAACATGTTTCAACCAATCAATTACTAACAAACAAAGGAGATGTTTGAACTCCTCCACCCACACTTTTCAACATCTCCTTTGTTTGTAATCAATCAAAGCATTGTTGGGTATTCTTGGCGTTGTCAGAGGCCAACGGGCTAACTCTGGTCACAAGTCGTGAGACTTTTCACGGATTAGATTCTCTGCAAAAGCTGACACACCGCCGCAGCCTGAGCAGTCAGCCAAGTCAGCAGCAGAGAGAGGAAGTGAGGCTTTTCCCTGACAAAACAAGACGCTGATTAAAACCCAAAGCACAGTATGCGGCACACACAAAACCCCCGTCCTTGGAGCCAGACCTTATCAGACTTTTATCATCAGAGCAGTGAGCTGGTGCAGTTAACAAGAGGCAATGCCCTGGGTGGTTAAATTATTCTTATTCAAGCTGTTTAAGTTTCATATGAGCTCACTATAATAATCCATCCACTGCCACTGATCGATGGTTCAACGAGTGACGGGGTCTGATGAAACAGCACAGACTACAGAGAGAAATGGAAAGCTTCATTCAACAGACATCCACAAACACAGCAGTCAAACTAGTTACGATTAGGTCCAAGACAAAAGAATGCAGCTGAGTCATTATCGGGAAGAAGAAAACCGAAGAAGTAGCAAGAGTTACCAGTTTAACAGGTCTTAATATTCACCTCTCGAGAGAAGAAAATGAGCTCAACTCACCAGTTAGACCAACCAAACACCAAGTCTGTTCCATATATGAACCTACCAGACAAATTTGTGTTGACATTTTAATTCAGTTTTGGCCTGCTATTTCCCTAACAATGAGAAGGTGGATAGAGGAACTTTCAGGCTGTATTGGTCTTGAAAGATGAACTTAAGCTGCAGAATGAAAGTGAAAGGATTTTAAGAGTTGTGGGTCATATATGACCATCATAAAGGATGGAAATATGAGCTCTGACTGCGAGGAAATGAACAACATAGTTTGAAAAGCAGTCTACAGCAGGGGTGGCCAACCAGTCAGAGACCAAGAGCCGCAAAAAATACCGTGGTACTAAAAAAAGCCACATCAAAAATGCACTTCCTCTCACACATAAACGAAAGGACATAAGATGAAAACCAATACACTTCCAAATTTTGAAGTGACATTTATTGCCTTTGTAAGTGCGTTTAAATTCGTACCTGGAGCCATGTCAAAGACAAATTTCTGTGTTTAGAGCAGAAAAGACAAAGTTCCATCCAGCTATTTATCTAGATAGCTATGAGCCCATGTGCAATGTAGAGAAAAGAAACTGAAACTTAAGTATCAATCTCATCACCCAAGTATTGATTAATACTGATCACAACGTTGGCATCAATATACCAATATCTTAGATTGATTGGCACACTACTACTCATAACAATATATATAATAATTTGTTTCATGAATGGATCAAAGAGCCACACACCGAAAGGCAAAGAGCTGGTCTACAGGCTTTCTTTATACTTAGCTTGAAGGGGCTGTGAGGATTATCCATAAAAGCTGGAGGTTTTTCCAGGATAAAGACTTCATTTCCCATGAGCACTAGCACCTGCTGTCACAGGGACGTGTTTCTTACTAATGCTGAGTTCCATTTGTACTCGGCACTGGGAAGTCAGGAGTGGGAGTAACGTTATCTCTGAGTTCAATGTTCCAGTTGCCAAGTCGGAAACTGTCTTAACAGCAGTATTTCTGTATATAAACATGGAATAATACTATATATATATATAAGCCTGATTTATTGCGACAAACACTTGTCAGAAATTCTAAAATAAACAGAATATAACAGGAGCTGAACTCGGACTTTCTTACTGGGAACTCTGGGGTTGGTGTTCCAACTTACAAGTCGAAAATTCCAACTTCTGAGTACAAATGGAATGCAGTATAAGGCGTGTGTTTGTTTTTAAGCAAATAAATGGAGATTGGATAGTAGTGTGCACAGACTTTTCAAAGAGCAGGGGTGAAAAGAAAAAAAAGGCACCTACAGTGTGCATGTTTGCCACCCAAGAGAGCTGTCTATCACATTTTAATCAGCCAAGAAGGCAGTTTCCACTGTTTTTTTTCCACCCAAGAGAGAAGTGTAGTGTGTTTTGCCAACCAGAAGGGCTCCTCAGTGCACATCAGAGCACATTTTGGCTCCAAAGAGGGTACTACGATGCACGTTTTCTAAACTAATTAGCCACCCCTGTCTCCCTGCACACCGCTGAGACTAAATCATTTTTTAACACTACTTTTCTCTGCTCAAAACAACTTTCAGTAGGATGAAAAGTGACGAGATAATGAAAGTAAATGAAGATGATGTATTTACTTGTAGTCACACAGATATGTTGTTTTGAAACGTGACAACGAGGAAACTCTGTAAACTCAGTTTGTACTGTAGATAAGTAGCCAGCTACATACAGCGCTACTTACAGGCCGCTGCTGTGAGACATGTCTATAACGAGTAATGTTAGTGAATCCTGGTTATGTCCTCCCAGAGCTCATCTACCAACCCCAACCTCACCAAGCAGAGCTAACGTAACCTCACTCTTCATTTTACTGATACTCTCAAGTTTGAACAAACCACTGCAAATGAACATTAGCGCAAACAGCTTCACCATGCTTTAGCCCATGCGCTATCACTCTCCTGTTTAGCTTTCTTCTGCTCTGACGTCCTTTTGATTTTTGTCAGTCCAGCTCCAGTGTTCAACATGACAACAAAATAAATATCAGCAATCATTTTCAGCAGAAAAAAGCACAGATCTTCTCACTGCTATATTTTGCTGGTTGGCATCATCTTGGACTTTGAAACAATACTTTATTTTATCAAAACTGTTCAAGAAAAAAAAAAAAACAATAAAAATAAAGAGGGAAAAAAGAGGTTACAGGCTTACACAAGTCCCCAAAATCAGCCTTGAAATCTGTTACACAATGACTCTGCTTCTCTGCTGATGTTTGCGCAGTGATGCAGCTGAAAAACAGAAGTGCATCATGGTACATTAGCTGCATCAGTGTAGCATTGTTACACTCTGATGTACAAATACTGCCTCTGATTCAGCCAGTAGGACTAACACTCATTCAGCAATGGCTGCTTCGCAAGGCCGTGGTGTCTCCATCTTGAGCAACTCAGGGGACTAACGGTATTTTTAAACATGATGAGTAGCAGGATATCCGTCTGCCAACATAAATCCCTCAAAATAACACAGAGTTAGAGATGAAAACATTCATCACTTTTATTTCTTGAGCTATAAGATGAGATTCAGGTCAGTTTGAGGATGGTCAGTGAAAACTTCAACCTGCTCAAGGCAAAACTGTCAGCAGCTATGGAGGCGTCAAAATCTAATTTGAAAAAAGAGATCTATTTTTTCTCTGTGTTTGTTACTTGGTTACACCAAACAGGAAGCTTTGCAGGAAAGTGGACAGTGTGGACAACCACAGGCTGATTTTTGAGGGGTGAACACTGATTTAGCCTCTTCTAGGTGGAGATCCATTGGAGACAGATGATAAATCATTCTTTGGACAGGATTTTGTTGAAGCATGGTACCTAATTGTTTCCATTTCCAAAATAATAAGTGATCCATTTTGTTTTATTTTTTTTCTAACTTCTCTGCCTGGGTTGATGTATGATTTAATAACATCAGGGAAATCTTTCTGATGTTTTAAACTCTGCACAGTGAAGGAGTGGTTGATAGTAAACAGTGTGTTTAGTATGAACAGGATCTATTGTTATATCTTCAAAAAGGTGCGTTTGTGAAACTCTGTTCAAAGTAAGTTGAAGACGTAAGACTCCAGCAGACAGATTTTGTGTGGGTGAGTGAACAAATATCCAACCTGTGATGTTGTTTTATATCTTCAGACCTCTTCACTCTCTGTTTTCTTTAATCGTTTTGTTTAGTAACTGCAGCTAATCAGCAACATGAGAGCAGCGGGTGGCTTTTTGGGGGTTTAGTGTAACTCAAGATTGGGAAAACACACATCTTTTTCCCACACAAAAACACACAAAAGCAGTACAGTTTGTTTGAGAAAGGACCCTCTGGCTTCTGTTTGGTCGTCCCACCCTTTGTCCGCTCTGTCCCCGAACCCCACAACCCACACACACACTGTCTACACACAGAGCCCCTATTGTCCCGTTACACACTGTAACCCACTGAGCAGAGTGGCATCAGAGTGAAGGCACACACACACACACAGACACACACAGTAGGGGTGCCATTAGCCCTCTGTCTCTGTCTCTCAGAGTAGAAGGACAGTAAACAACAATTACTAAACCCAAATCGAGGCGGGTATCATAATAAGATTGGGAGAAGGATGAAGACCCGCCCTGAGTAACCAAAGGCGTGTGAATCTACTCCACAGATGACTGCTGGTATTGTCAGCAGAGCAGGCACAGATGTTAATTACCTTATCAGTTCTCAGAGAGCCAATGTGGTTTTGGCAGTTGGGTTTAGGCTGGTTTGTTTTACCTGTGGGAGGGGCCAGGAGGAGGAGGTAGGTCAGCGGCAGGAGGAGGACTTGAGGTAAGCTCCAGGTAAGCAGCTTGTGGTGTGCATAGGACATTTTACACTGGGACCAAGGACCTGGAGAGGGGAAATAAAACTCTGTTAATGTGCTTTAATATTGAATTCAACAGCCAAACAATGAACTTTGTGGCTATTTGCTTTAAGAGTAAGGCCTCATTGATCTTTAGTTTGGCCTGGATTCTTCTTCTCTCAGAAGGAACATTAGGGAAATTTGAGACAAAGCTCATACCTGGCACGACTTACAACTGCAAAAAACTTTAAACACATACGCAAACTAGAAAAGCACTCAGAGAGCGCAGACATATGCCAAGCATATTGTTATTGTCAGGCAACACTCTAGTCCTACTTTAATGTTATACTCTCTTTCAGCAGACTGTCTGCTACAATTTGGTGTTAGTTGCAGGTTTTTACGATAATTTGTTTCCTGACAGTGTTGAAAATTATGATGACCCAGTTCATATTTCATATTCCAGATCTTAGTTTTTAGAATATTACTAGTATCTGGATCGTACGTTTACATCTGTCAGAAATTATCATGACCTTGTCTTATATTGATTGGCAAAGTAATCCGACCATTTATGGTGGAGTTATATAAACGTTTAGTGAAAACGGCCCTATCTCACAATGATAAAGAATCCTTTAAAATAAAGTCCTGGATCTAGATGGTGATCCTGATCACCTCCAAAATGTAATCACTTCTTCCTTATCCCATTTTGAACATTTCCTGAAAATCAAAGAAAGATCTGTTTGTTTCTTTTTGAGTTATGTTGGTCACAAACAAACAAACAAACAGACAAACTCTCCCAAAAACATAACCTCCTTGGTGGAGGTAATTACGCTGATTTCCTTATGCACAAAAGTTTTTAAACATTTCCTGACAAACATATCACATGCTTAGATTCCTTATTCCCCTTCCATACTGGCTTAACTTATTTTCGTGCCAGGTGTTTTGTCAAGCACTCCCTCACAAGGCAACTGTTTCGCCTGCCTCACATCAAATTCCTGAAGCAGAGGATTGTTTTGCAACCTGCCGTTTGACTATGATGAGGTTTTGCTGGCTGATGTCTCTTTAAATGTTGAACAAGTTTATATAAATAAAAAAAAATTAACAACGGTTATAGCTTGGCTGTTCACGCAGGATGTCCTGTGTTACGCAAGTAGAATCCTCCACGATCAGTAATCTGTAGAGTTTGACTCAATCTGTGATAACAGACTCAGATCATCAGAGGTGATGAGAATAGTGTTAGGTACTTTCCACAACTTTAAACTTAAGAAAGTCTAAAGAAGACTGTTTCGAAGCTGCATTTCTTAACAGAGCTAGCAACCACTGGCTAATCACAGCACACATTCAGCCCCCTACAAAACCTCACTGTGGTGTGCTGCTTCAAGTCTTTTATCTGAGATTGGCCAAGCTAGTAAACTACCTACCTTATATTCACTAAAGTCATGCTACAGTCATGCTAATCATCTCACTAAACTTTATACAAGTAAGAACTACGTTTCTTTTGTGCTGGGGATGCCGGTGGTTGCACAATGTAGTAAGATTAATCACCTCCGCCAAGGAGGTTATGTTTTTGGGAGAGGTTATCTGTTTGTTTGTCTGTAAACAACATAACTCAAAAAGAAACAAACAGATCTTGATGAAAATTTCAGGAAATGTTCAAAGTGGGATAAGGAAGAAGTGATTACATTTTGGAGGTGATCCAGATCACCGTCTGGATCCAGGACTTTTTTAAAGGATTCTTAACATTGTGAAATAGGGCTGTTTTCACCATATGTGCATATAACTCTACTATAAATGGTCGGATTTCTTTGCAAAACAATACAAGACAAGGTCACCGTAATTCATGACAGATGTAAAAGTATGATCCAGATCTTGGCAATATTCTGGATACTAAGATCTGGAAATATGAAATATGTACTGGGTCATCATAATTTTCAAAACTGTCAGGTAACAAATTATCGTACAAACCTGAAACTAACACCAAATTGTAACAGACAGTCTGCTGAAAGGGACATAACATTAAAGTCGGACTAAAGTTTTGAATGACAATCACTATATGCTTGGCAGAGGTCTGCTCTCCCTGAGTGCTTTTACTAGTACAGATACTTTTTCATTTTTTTAACAACACAATAACAATCTGTTGTCAGGCTTCTCCCATCTCTATCTCACATTTCAGTGGAGAGCACTTCCAACAAAATCAATAACAGCTTGTTTGAGCAACTGAATCAACGGATTAATATCCAAAGTAAATTCCTAAAAGTAATCAAGCACAAGGACCAATCAGAAGCTGCAGCAGCAGCAACAACAACGGGTCATGTTTACCTTTCTCCCGGCCGGGCGGTGGAAGAAAGAGAAGTGGGCAGAGAGCGGGAGCGAGGAGTTATGTTGGCAGCAACGTGCTGGGAGGAGACGGGTGAAGACAGGTCAACACCAGCTCTCGAGGAAAGAGATCCAACATGGCCGCCTGTGGGGCCTTCACAGGCTCAGCTGCGAGAACTGCAAACTGAGAAAAGGAGATGAGATGATTTAAGACAGGGTTCAAGAAACAGAAGGTGTCAGTGTAAAGATGTTATTCTAGCAGAGGATTTGTGTGTTAGAAAATATCCTCCCTGATATTTTATGAGTGGTTTCTCTTTATCTTTTCTTCATTTACTGATGGACTTAAGTGCTTCAGCTCCACAGACAAGCACTCATCGTAATTTGACCGTCCTTTGAACATCAACTTGATAAGAAAAGTTGATGCAAATAATATTCAAACACTTCATCTCTGCTCTTCAATGAGTGCCAAGGAAACAAAAGCCACTTGACTAAATTGCCTTGAAATAACATTTATGTTATGAGATAAAGTAGATCTTCAACTACACAAACATAAAATTCAGGCTTTCTGTTGTGCTTTGTACAAAGATGAAATATATCCTCTAACTGAGTGCCGTGGGACTAATATATCAGGTCTCCTTTATTATGCAACTATTCAGTTAATATCCTGTTGACAGCCAAATGACTCACAATCCTGTGAGCTCGCTGCTTTGAAGTGTCACATCAAGTTAATCATGCAGGGTTCCAGAAAGCCGACAAGGTTAAATGACAGGTATGTTGTCTCTGAGTCGCAGACAAAACGAAGCTCGACACAATATGCAAAACATGTTCTATTAGCTGTGCAGTTTAGCCATCATACATGACTCGTCTGCAAGCATCAAGGCTCATTACACAGCCTGGGAGCTGACGCTGAATGTGACAATGAGTCGGGGTTGATGTCTTGAAATTTGAACAACGTTTTGGAGTTCAGGATTTCTAAGTCACGCTAACATAGCTTAACAGCAATCACTCACTAACTTGAAGTTTGAGTACAAGATTTATTCCTCGCATGGCGCCAGTTTGTTACTGTGTCTCCCACTTCCTATCCTCGCTAAATCATAATAATCATAATAAGAAATAAAGTATATTCTATTCTATTATAATAAAGGCAGAAAAGCCCAAAACTATAACTTAAAGAAAGCCAGGAACAAAAACTGAGCCTCTCTGCTCTGCTATCTGACATCTTTGTCACACTTCTGGTGGGTTACTCTGGGTTAACAGAGTCAGATATGGGCAAACCCCTTGAGGAATACAAAGCAACATTACTCTTAAATCATGCTCTAGGCACAGCCCTGAGTTTACATCTTAACGCTTCATATCCTTTCTTTCAGGAAGTGTGGCAAGGAAGTTTGCCATTTCACGCTAATTGCGAGTGATACCAAAATCTCACGCTGAATGAGTCACAGAATGCAGACAGATCATGACAATAGTTTCCTTAGAATAATAATCTGTCAGCTGAAGGAGCAAAGTCACACTTTAACTGAGGATTTTTATGAGAAGTGCATGAAGCTCCTCTGAGTATACTCTGCGTTTCCCCCCTCTTGGATTCTTATGCAAGTTCTTACAGCAGAAGGGGGATAAAAAAGAAAAAAAGCTGTTGTTGGGGGGCGTGAACAGTTCTAGTCCTGGGACACGGTGTTCAAGAACTCTTATCCACGTTGTCTCACCAGGAGGTTATACTATGGTGCAGAATGGTAATAAATCAGGAGGTTTTCACAGGCATGTGCTGAGCAGACAGTCTGCAAACGTTAGCCAGATGTTAGAAATCCATATGGCTGGAAAAATGAAACATTATATCTATAGGAGGGGGTTTTAAGGTGGAGAGGGGAGATTCTTTTTGCAGGACTTTTGCTTCAGTGACTGAAGAAATACACACCTGAAGTAACCCTGGAGTCTCACGTAATCAAGCACTGTGCATAATTAAGTGTTTGGATTGATGTTCATCATTTAATAGATGTTTTCATGCACTCAGAAAGCAAAACTGCCATCAAACCTGTAGAAGCTTCCTCCATATGGATGCTCGAGTTCCACCTGTGCTATAATCAGCAGCTCAGTGAGATCCAAATCCACAGTCATTTGTCCCCTCCGCACTTGCTCCTCTCTCCCACGTGAACTCAAAAAAATCTCAGGTGAACTGCACCAAACCAGCAGCCAGAGGAAGTCAGTTCAGTTTTTCCAGCATTGAAGTATTCCCCTGATGAATTCCCACAGTCTGATGGTAACTTGGAGTGGATGCAGCAGCAAAAACTCTCAGGTGCACTCAGTCACCTGTTCTAATGACAGCTCGGCCATTATGGACTCCTCAATGCCTACTTTCCCCTCGAGATGCTTCTGAAGAACAATAACCTCTGTCACCAAAAAACCCTCTTATGCATCCCATAAAAAGAACCTCCTCTTCCTCCTCTTCCTCTTTCTCACAGTTTTCTGCAGTCAATAGCCCACTTGTCAGCTCTGTATTGGCTCCCAGGCAGACAGGTTGGTGGAGCTTTCTCTGTAATGACACCAAGTCCCACGCACAGCTTCTTCTTCTTCTGACTGCAAGAGGAGAGGAAAGTTAGGTTGGTTTTTATTTCTCTGCAAGGCGGTGGAGTGCTTGAAATAAACAACATAATAATAGCAACTTTCTCATTATGCTGCAGTTATTTCAGAACAGTGCCAACAAACCCATGTGTTACAGCTACAGGAGGTTAAAAAAAGGACAATTAGATCATAATGGATTGATCCAAGCACATGACCGTATGCAAACACACAGCGTCAGATGGACTCATATCAGCTTTCCTTGTACTTAAGTTGATTTACGGCCTAGTGCTGATTGTAAAAGTGTCTTTTTGGGTCATTGCACTTATTTTGTGCACAGGATAGCACAGTGTGTAAACAGATCAGAGTGTTGGCAATACAGATTAACATTTGTATCCCTGTTAGTCATTACTGTCACATGCTTTTCCATGTGCTGCTGGGTGTTACATTTTCAAATTAATGGTTTTCACGGTGTTTACTGATGGATGAGTCTATTTGGATGCCTGTTTGTTGGGTTGCGAGGCAAATGTCACAACATTTAACTTCAACTCATTTGTGGATGATTATGTAATGCAAAGGTGATCGTTTCAAAGAGGACAAATATGAAAAAGGTGGTATTTAAATACTTGATCATACTAATTTTTTTCCACTGCAAATAGAATAGGAAGGTTTCTTTTCGTGAGCATTAATATCTTTACATTCATATTTTGACATCAGCTACTGTTCTGCAGACAGGGAAATGAGGGTCACAAAGTAAAGAGTCAGAGCACGGTCTACTGGTATAATAATGGGATGTACAATAGTTAAATCGCCCAATAATATCAACTGACAGGTATATGAGTCAGGTTTTTTTTACCTCTTGTTCAAGCTTTAAAAAAAGCATTAATCAGGTCTTTAGTAATTTATATTACTCAAGGAAATTATTTAATTTGCAGAAAAATCAAAGATGTATGGAATAATGCATTGCTAGGTTTGATCAACATGTAGAGGGAATTTCCTGGCTGATTAAAGTGCAAAGTAAGAGGATGACTGATAAAATGAATGGAAGTCTGGCATCCAAAAGAGGACATGAGTTACAATATCAGCGAGTTATTTCATCAAAATGGTGGGCTCCTGCATTATGTACCCTTCCAGGTTTAAACGGCAGTCAAGATTTAGCCAAGATGATCTCTTTAAAGCTGTCAGTTAATTTAATAATGGCCGATAGTAACAGCCTGCGAAGCCCAAAATTAAAAACGAGAGCAGTGTAATCAATAATACAACAGCTCTGATGCAGGCACTAGCTCTCGTTGTGGTTGTACAATGCACACTGACGTGTCTTTGCATATTTTCGGTCGAATCCCACTCGGTTTCTTACCTGTATAATCCAGGATCACCTCAGTTTGAGGCACCTTGAGGCTAACAGCTGCTGGCACTCGCTTTCACTACACACCGTGCAGGGACACCGTGCGTTTTAAGAGCAACTGTCACGACATTAATTCGAAGAAGAAAACAAGCAACACGGACTTACAGTTTTTGGAAAGGGTTTGGGTTTCTTCGTCAAGTCACTGCGGTTTTGTGTCGTCGTTGTTGATGTCCCCTACACTGTTAATTAGGTCAGTATTCCTCTCGCTTGTACAGCTGATGTGCTTGTGTGACCAATGTCAAACCAGTCCTAGTGATAAGTTCTGCTTCCGGTTTAGATTTTCAAAGCAAGGTACAGTGACACAACCGTTTGTACTGTTTTTTTGCAGAAAAGTCACGATTAATGTTATTTCGGTGAATAAATTCTCACTAATGTTTATCAATTAACATTTCACGTCGAAAGAGATACGTTTTTTAACCCAAGGTTTACATTTACAGGAGCTTAAACTAAACTGAAATCGCTGAAAGTTAATCTGACTACTTCCGCCAAGCGCCACCTACCGAGCAAAAAACAAAAACGAACGGATAAAGCTCAATTAAACCAATTAACCGTCTTTAATTTTTTTTATTCGTATCATTAATTTAATACAATCAAAATGAAACTTTAGGATATATTTTTGGGCACAAAAATAACGCGATGCCGTTTGCTTGACGTTACAAGCGGGACCAAAATGGCCTCTCCGCCTTCCAAGTATCCGCTGTGTGATTGGCTCCTTGGTATTGTCGGACAGTTTTCATTGGTTATTTTCAGCGCCGGATTGAAGATTTACTTCCGGATAGTGCTCACGAGCTGTTGAGCGCGTGAGAGGGCTGTCAACAAACGTAAGTTGTTTTCTAAACGTTACTTTGAATTTCATACGTAGCAGCCTTGGCAACATGTTCTAAAATAGATAAAACAGAAACATTGGTTATTCTGCATTTAACAGCTTAAGGCTAACGACTTGTTTATAACGTATTTCTCCCCAATTTTGCTTGTTTTGCTCTTTAAATACTTTTCACAGGTCATAATGGCTAACAACGCTGAGGTTAACGGCGAATCAGTTGAGAGCAACCAGCTTTCTGATAAAGAGGAGCAGGGAGGAGGAGAAGGAGGAGGAGGTTCAGAGAAGGATGCAGGAGGTGGTCTAACCGACTCCCAGTCAGAGGTGTTGGAGAGATGTCTTCATGCTCTCAAGCATGCTAAAAACGACAGTCACACGTTGGCTGCTCTACTTCTGGTAAGTGTCGTAAAACACTGTACACATTACACACCATCTCCACTGGTGCCCAGTGTTTTCAATGCTAGAGTAGAAACAGTTTACCGTAAAACTTGGACGTGTTTTACAAAGCTTTCATTTATTTCAGATCACTGTAAAATGAATATTTTTCCCATTGTTTTGATCCAAATAGCATTTCCCCAAGGACTCTTGCTATTAATTCTTTTCCAATCAATAAGTGATATTTGTATAGTGGTACACATAATCACAACTTAACTTTAACAAAAGTTTCATACCTTATTAACCTATAGGTTAATGTAGAATTCCAGCTATTATTAGAGAGGTGGTACAATTCTGATTTTCAGCTTTCCTGTTCTTTTGATAACTTTCTAGTAGCTTTGCAGGTTTATAGAGGTCTAATTTATCTCTGCCTGTTGTATCTGAAAAATCTTCTTTTTCCTGGAGCACATCTTTTCTCTTTAGCCACTCTGGTAGCCAATCACTGTTGTCATGCTACGAAATTGTGTTTCTTTATTTCAAATAACAAAGACTGAAATATCAACATGATTTGGACCAGGGGTCACCAACCTTTTTGAGACCAAGGGTTGCCTCAAGGGAAATTATTTATACAGCACATTTTAAAACAACCGCAATTGATCAAAGTGCTGTACAAGCTTAAAGATAAGATCAATGACAACACAATCACTAAAAATAAATAGTCAATAAAATGAACTCAAAAAAGCAGATAGGTTAAAAAAATACAATAAATAGCAGAGGAAAAAGCCAGAATGATTACAGCAAAATAAAAAAGTTGGATGTCTCGCTTAACTGGTATTAAAAGCCAATGTAAATGTAGAGAGGCTGCTCACATGTCAGTTATTATTATTCCACAATTATTATTAATGATTTACACAAATGATGGTAGGAAACATCTAAATTTCTAGACTTTGCTCCTTTGTGACTAGTGCTGTTTTTTGGAACATGTCTCACAGGCACCTTAAGTGTTTCTTGCGGGTCTCCATAAATCTTAACTGGGTTGGAAAGTGCTATAAAAAAATCCTGGCATCAAAGAAAAGAACAGGATGTTTCTGTTCGGGGAGTTTTGGGTTTGTCATGCTCAAATTTCATGTTCGTTTCGCTTATTTCTTATGTGACTTTTTAAACGAGCTGTTCAAAGCAGTCTCTTGTCTCAAACCAGGATTCTGGTTTGGTATTGGCATACAACATTTTAATTTTATTTTTTGTCCTTTTGAATATGAAAAACACTGAACAACCTCTTTAAATTTTATTTTATTGTAGTTTTGTGTTCCAGATTAACAGGCACCAGCATGAGTAAACAGTCATATATGTTGAACCTTGTGCCGAACTTCTATTTTCTCTTCCCTCTCTGTAGATAACTCGCCTATGCCCTGCTAACCAGCTCAATCAACCCACCTTGAGGCGCATCTTTGAGGCAGTTGGTCTGAATCTTCCGGCTCGCCTTCTGGTGACTGCATTAAGAGGAGGCGACAACTCCAGCTTACCCCCTCATGAACTCCTCTCACTGGGCACAGCTCTGTTGGCTGCTCTGAGTACAGACCCAGACATGGCCTCCCATCCTCAGCTCCTCACCACTGTTCCTCTTCTGTTGAGCATTTTAGCAAATGGACCCATGAACCAGCAGAAACAGGAAGCAGAGGATCCAAGTAAGGATCAAAAGATGGAGGACAGGACTTCCGGTGATGTGGATCAATCAGCCCAGGATAACAGTAAGCAGAGCTGTGATGGAGGCAGAGAAGCCAAAGAAGAAAGTTCCTCCTCCAGTCTGGATAAAGCTATGGCTGCTGACTGCTACCAGGTCCTCACAGCTGTGTGTGCCTTACCCAGAGGTTCAGACCAGCTCCTGAGCAGAGGAGGCATTCCTGCTCTTTGCCAAGCAGTGCAGCAAAACCAGACTCTCAGCCGTGACAGAGGGCTGGCCTTGTTAGGCTGCCTTCTCTCAGGCAAAACCAAAGACAAAGCCTGGAGTAAACACCCTGCAGAGCTTCTCTCTCTGCTGGTCCAGCTCTCCAAAGACTTCTGCCAATCCAGAGACCAGACCAGGCTGGACATGTGTGCCCAGTTGGTGCAGTTTCTGCCCCCAGTAGGGGTGGCTGTAGAAAACGAGGAGGTGAAAGGAGTCGTGGCTCAGCTATGGGGGGTTTTAAGGCCAATGATGCAGGCGAAGTTGACACCAAGACAAATCGGGCCAATACTCATCCTCAGCGCCTGTCTGCTGGATTTATATGGGTGGGAGCTGGTGGGACCTCCAAAGTTCTGCTGCTTACTGGTGAACCGGGCCTGTGTGGAGGTCAGGATGGGTTTGGAGGAACCGCCTGGTAATGACCTGAGCCCTGAGCTGCAGCACACACTCACAGGTACGGAGAAATGTTCCTGTGACCATGTCAGACTGATGTGATGTACCCTCTCATTTTTTATTTCATCCAGTATTTTGTTTCCACTCAGGCTGTTACCGGATCATGGAGGCTGCCATCGAGCAGGCCTGCTGCATGGGAGTGTCACAGACCCCTGCACCTACTCCTCCAACCTCCTCCACCCCCACCTTTCTCACTCTGCAGCAGAGCAGGCAGGTCCTCGGGGTGCTGGAGGAGGCCTTCTCTGCATTAATGTACCACCTGCAGCAGGTGAGATGAGACAGGAAAAGCATTTTGATTCTGTCTTTAGATGTGTGATCACTGATTTTGCAACCAAGAAATCCTTTCAAAATAAAGTGTAGCCTTTAAATTAGAAAGCATTATGCTACATTGAAAAAAATAACAAGCTCACAACAAGAACCAAACAAAGTCATCCAGTTTTGGGAAAAATAACGACTTCCTTTCAAAAGTCTTTCACACAACACAACTTCTAACAAAGCTACACTTTGAAAAATGTAGATTTGTGTGTGAGTAAGTCTAAGATTAATGTTCTCGCTCTATTGATTTAAGAAAACAATGGTATTATGATTGTAATCCCACTTTTAATTTCCAGAAAATTAATTAATTAATTCCAAAAAATAATCCACAAATTGAGTCATCGTTAAAACAACAGTAAGTTTGTAGCTCCACTGACAAACAAGACAGACTTCTCCTCATTAGATCGTATTCTCCTCTATTGGAGCACACGTTACTCGTCTTTACATCTTGTTTATTCCACGCTGGAAAAAAAGAATAATAGATGCATTGCCAGAGGGAGAGTTTATGAATTTAATGTTTAGGCAGAGTAGGAAGATTTAAAGATGGTAGCAACATTCAACATCCAATGGAGCTGGGATATGTGACAACAGCACCTCTTTATAATGTCACAAAACATAAGAAGGAAAAAGTTTTGTTCATTAATATTTATGAGAAAATTATCCTCTCAATTTTTTTGTTTTGTGGCAAAACATTAATTTTTCATCTTAAACACGTCGTCTTCCTCTTCTATTCTCTGTTCGTAGGTGGATCCGAGTCGTTATGGCGAACCTTTCGTATTCGCCACATTCCGCTCTCTGTGCTCGTGGCTGGCTGAGGAGACTTCCTGTCTCAAGGAGGAAGTGACCGCTCTTCTGCCGTTTCTGATCAACTACTCCCGGAGCCACCTGCAGGGCGAGAGCGCAGAGCAGGGCCTCTCTGATTGGATGGCGGAGATGTCCGTTAGAGAGGAGCGCGAGGTGTGGACGGGGAAAGAGGCTTTGAGGTAAAAAGAAGAAACAAGAAAGAGAACAGCAGAATGTAACATGATGTTCTGTAGTGGATTCATCCTCCTCCTCCTCCTCCTCCTCCTCCTCCTCCTCAGGTATCTCCTCCCTGCTCTGTGCCACCTGTCAGCAGAAGATGGTCCCAGGAAGGTGCTGCTCACGTTGGACACCCCGGCTCTGCTGGTGGACTTCCTGATGCAGAGCTGGACGTCCCTTAAGGGGAAAAGTGGGGTTGTGAGCACCCGGGATCCCAGCATGGAGACCGCCTGCTCTGCCCTCCTTAACTTCACCGTCACAGAGCCGGAGAGAGTCAGGTATCTGGGTTTGAAAAGTGAAATCTGCATTTTATTATCAGACATGTGCTCAGAAACTGGAGATGTAAAATTATTTGTTCTGTGTTCAGGAAGGACCCGTGTTTCAAAACCCTGGAGGCTCTTCTAAGTGAAGCACTTCCTGTTTTGGTGCACAAACCCCGCCTTCTTGTTCTTGCAGCGAATTACTGCACATTGGGTCTTATGATTGGCAGACTCAAGCCAGCCTCCTCAGGTGAATATGCTCATGTTTGTTTCGGTTTGTCACACAAATACCTTCATATTTTTTCACTTCCAAGTCCAGTGCTGGCAAAAACCATTTCTAATGTATTAAGGCCCATTTATCTTCCCTTTACACACGAAACTGTATCAGTCTGTTTCAAACGATGTTATCGTCACTGCCCACATTCTTCCGTCCGTCCTTTGCGTTGGCATTGCAGTTAACCAATACATCCACCAGGGGTGGGGTCAGCCCAGAGTCAAAAGTTTATGACAACAAAACTCAAAAACAAGACTGTGGAAGACTATTAATAATGTTCTGCCTGCATACAGAGACGAAAACGGAGGCAGCGTTGTAGCAGGCAGTGATCGGTGAGGCAGTTGAACACTTTGCGAAAGTTACGTATCAGTAAGCTTCATAGAAACATCCAGAAATACAGACGAAATGAACGCAGAGCACGGACAGAAGGCTCTGTCCGTATCCGTATCCATGCGTAACGTTGAGCATAAATGGGCCTTTAGTCACACTTTCTAGTTCTCTCTGTATCTGCTTTCTAAAAGGCCTGAAGGAGGCACATCATGTGAGTTTTCAGCAGGACAGAAATGCTGCCCTCCATACTTGACAAACTAAGTTTGTGAACAGTTATAATACTCTAAAAAGTATACTTTATTAACTTTATTGTAACCCTCCTAAAGCCTGCAGAAGTCAGCTGATTTGTTGACTGTCAAATGATTTTTTAACAACTTATATTTTATTCCCATGTTCAGCTGAAGCTGGCCACAGGCGCTTCTTCTCCTCAGCTCTCCGGTTCCTCCGCAGCGCTCTGGACTCCAGCTCCAGCCCCGGTCCTGTGAAGGTGAGCCCGAGCTGGGAGGAGAGCTGGGACGAAGTGGAGGAGCTCTGGAGGCTGAGCCTGCAGGCTCTGGGAGGCTGCGTTCGCGCTCAGCCCTGGATCACCGCACTGGTCAGAGAGGAAGGTTGGCTCAAACACACACTCGCCATGCTGAGTCAGTGCAGCGCTCTGCCTGACCAGCACACACAGGGGGCGCTAGAGGAGGCTCTGTGCGCCCTGGCAGACACATGTCCCACCTGTAAAGGGGAGATTTCAGACATGATGAAGAGGAACGATAAAGGAGCTTTGAGCTCTATGAGGAGCCTGAAGAAGTCTGGCAGAGCAAAGTGAAACCAGGAATTGAACTCTCTGTGTTAATAAAGGAAAAGTAGATCGTCATGAATGATGTGGAACGTGTGGTCCAAAGCTTCTGTTGATGAAAATCAAAGCCCACACACACACAGAAAAGAAAATTGTAAATTTACTTTCCAGTCTAATCTGATATAAATCAGATGATCTGAGCTCTGAAGAATGACAAAGTATTAAAGGCCACTAAAATCTGACTCTAAGATAAGAAGAATATTTTTTACAAGTTTAAAGTCATGAGACGATAAGGTCATAACTTTTGAATACAAACATATCGTATTGCAAAATTCTCAAAACATTATGCTGCTGGTTTTTTGTATGGATTCAATTACCAACACAGTATTTTTAAGATTTAGATTTTGGTGAAATCTAAAGTACATGGTCACTCTAAAGAAGGTGGCTCGCAGCTTCAAACGACTTTATGTTTGATCAATTATGACCTTATTTTCTCACATCTTCTAATTATTTGAACCTCAGTTTCTTTCTCGGTGTGGCCCTGATACTTTATTCTGAAGAGAGGAAAGCTGCCCCCAAAACATGTTTATTGTAAATTCATAACACCTTTAATAAAGAGATATTTTATTAGAAAATCAATAAGAATCTGTTCAATTTTGTATTACTTGTCATCTGTCTTGTTTTCTATCTTGCTTTTTTTGTGGCTTTGACCAATGCTTATTTTTTTGTCACTTACTGTACTTTTTTCCTAATGTTGGACCAAAACCACGAGATCAGTCCTGTCACGCTGGGTTCTCTGTCGTAAGGTGGTTATAAATTTGAAGTCCTGGCTGTCTGAGGTGACTCTTATTTTTTTTTTCCCCTTTTTTTTTGCTGCTTTAATGTTGTGATAAATTCAAACACGTGTGATACTTTTTGAAGTTTTTGGTCTTGGATCATACCAGCAGTGAGTTTCTACAACTAATGGTGTCTTACCCTCCAAACAGGAGGCTGCAAACTGGCTTGATTACAGTTAAGGATAGGATTGAACAATTGTTAATTTTCTTGGACTTTCTTTGTGGTTTTGTATTTAGGAAAATGAGCAACTTGCATTACCACAAATGTTCTGAAAAGCTGCTTCTGTTTGTCTCAAAAGGAGTCACTTAAATCCTCAAAATCTGAACACAGCCTCACAAAGCCCCTCCTCACATCACCACTCTCTGTCAGAACTTCGAACCTGTGTTTAAATGGATTCAGAGGCAGGCCTCGGAGATGTGAGCCTCTGTTTAAAGAGTCCTGTTTCTACCACAAGATGGCGCACTGACACTTGATTGGCTGTAATGTGTCCTGAAGTTCTTAAGTGAACAAATTTTACTAATAAGTGGGTAAATAATCTGAATGAAAACTTTGACACGTTGGCTTTTCATTTTATTTCCTGCCTCCAAACCAGGAAAAAGGACGATTTTTTTTTCTATTTTTCAAGTGACGGGAAAAATACCAGAGCGCCTGTTTTCAGTTACAAATGTTTTTTTTTTCCTTAAAGAGCAACCAGAAGTGGTGGAAAAATGAGACTTGTAACGGTGACATGTAAAATGAGGTTAACATTGTGCAAATATTTGAAGATGAGAGTCATTTTCTTCGTTGATCTCGAAGGAGGCTACATTTCATCAAGGTATAACTTTTGCTTTATCTTTTCCAGTGTTACTCTTTTCTTTTTTTATTAGGGAATTTTTTTCTACATCAGTTCATGCACCAGCCGTGAAAAGTTTGTAGCCATCCCATCCCTGACTCCTGTCACCTCCCGCCCTCTTTCCCTTCACCCTCCACCCCCCTCCACACATCCCCTCCGTACAAACTCCTGCATCGTATCTCAAACTAACTCACTCCTCTCTGTACCTTCAGCCCGTCTCCTCTCCATCCAGCACGTCACATTAACTCCCTCGGCTGCAGCCTGACACCCAGAGTGAGAGCCTCCATCAGCACCAGCCTGCACCAGCCTGCACCACCATGCTCTGGAAATCCCGGACCAAGACTGACGGATTGCAGGTATAGAAAACATCAGAGGGTTTTTCCTTTTTTAAGTTTCTTTTCAGCTATGTTATGGGGGTCCAGCACTTTTGCGTAAAGGTCTGCTCATGGGGGACCTGCTTGGTGCGGTTTCATTGACTTCTTGATTGTTTTACGCGTGAACGATTCCAGTGGGTGGAATGTAAAAAAAACGACGACTGAAGTTTGAATCATTTATCTCTAATAGTTTCTAGAAATCCTTGCGTAAAGTTAATGTGTAAACTAAAACAAATTCGTTAAACGTGATCTTTTAAATGCTTTTCCTAAACATGATTAAAAAATAAAGTTATTTCTCAGCGTCAGTCTGTGCGTAAAAGCCAACGATTGCCATTCTCCAAACGAAACCAGCAATAAATGTCAAAGAAAACCGAGTGTCTGAGTTAACTGTCTGTAACTCAATGAATATATCTCTTTAAGAGAAGTGGACCCTGTCGACCCCTCCCCTCCCCATTCTGCCGGGCGCGCGCAAAACCTATAAGTAGTGCGCTCATGGAGAGACTGGAGGACTCTGTGTATGTTGTGCGCGCGTGTGTGTTTCTGACAGCAGCGTTTCATCTGTGCGTAAAGAGCTCCGTCAGACACAGATAAAGGGAAATTAAAAAACACATTTGAGTTTCATGGAGCGGTAAAACAAGTCTGGATTACATCTCGGAGAATTTGGTGACATCTGTCAGTCGTCTGAAGCCTGCACGAGCGGTTGAGTTGTAAAATTTGGGGGAATCCAGAGAGGTCCAGATGTTAATCCACACCTATTCGGCAATGGTGAGTTCGACAAAGACTCGTGTTTTTTTCTTCTTTTTTGGATTGTTGATATTTGTTTACAAGTTTTAAACCCGTGCTGGACAGAGACACTGGCACAGTTATTGTGGACTAATCTTAAAAAAACGCGCAAAATTTGCTTTCATTTTTCGGAATCAGCTCATTTTAAGGAAGCAGTTCCACTGGATTCAATCAATTTGTTGCATTTCCTATACTAAAATTTTTAGCTTGCAGATTTGTGTTTTTTTGGGATTACAAATCAACATATTTCTGAATAAATATTGTTGACTCTTCTTGCTCCATAAGAATTTAAGTGTCCAGATTTCCAAATGAGCCGCTCTGACTCATAGTTTAGAGCTGCGGCACGGTGCATCTGTCCGCGGAGATGCGCTCGTCTGTGCAGTGTCAAAGCGCGTCAGACCGGCTGACAGTGAAGAGTCCACTCTGTGCAAACACTGTGACATGGGCACATAAGATTATAATTTGTCTTTACAGCTTTAGATTTAAACTTTATTGTTGTGAACTGATGGGGAAAAAACTCCAAACTCCACAGAGTGAGGTTGATGTATGACAGATACGTGTGTGCGCTTTTGGCCTCTGTGGCATGGCACATAATGGACATTGTTCCAACACAACGGAATTGATCCGGGTGACCCAGCTTTGGAGAAATCCATTTCGATCAGGATGTGAGAGCAGAAATGTAGGCTAGTGGACTACATGGGATCTCTCTGATACGAGGGTTGAAACCTTGTAAAGTCCAGATCAGATTTTCTGTGCCTCATCAGCTTCAATGAACCTTTTCTTCTTCTACTTGAATTTCCAGTTGCGCTTTTGAGGACTCCCTGACAGATAATTTACAGGTGTTTCTCCTCCCCCTCATCCTCCTGCAGCAGCGTGTTGTTGTTGTGTTGTTGTGTTATACCTGTCCCTTCTTTTGTGCGGCTTGTTGGTGGCCGTGACCTTTCTGACACTGTTCAGCAGCGATGCCAAAGGCGTCTTGTGCCAGTGCGCATCACTTCAAACCGAGCTGCTATTTCAATCTACCAAATAAAAACGGGAATACATTTATTCTTTAAAAAAGTCTGCTTTGTGATCCATTAAAACCGTTTTGTACATTTCAAGTGAGCATTTTTGTGACCTTTGTCTGTGGTTGACTGCAGTCCTGTGATTTTACGCGTCATTTTGAGTAAACATATTTCCTTGGCGTGAAAACGTCAGGAATCTATCTGAAATTTTATTCAATTTTACTTTCTTATTCTTTATAAAACTATGACATTAAAAACTTTATAATTTTCCTCAGGACCGCGCAGACGGACTAAGCGGCTCTTCGCCGAGTGGGCGCCTCTCCCAGCTCTCCTCCCTGAACCAGGCCGCCTACTCCTCAGCTCCCCCGCTCTGCCACACTCCGGCCTCTGACTTCCAGCCTCCGTACTTCCCTCCCCCTTACCCCCAGTCCTCCCTGCCATACTCCCAGAGCCAGGACTCAGCCTATTCCCACCTGTCAGACCCCTACCCCTCCATCAACTCCATCCATCAGCATCAGCAGGCGGCATGGCACTCACAGAGGTCGCGCTCCGAGGAAGGGGGGCTTCTGTCACAGTCGCACCGGGCTCTGAGCCTCGACCCCCGACGGGAGTACCCAGCTGTCCCTCGGCTGCTGCACGGTCTCGGGGAAGGTGCAGCCGCGCTTGGGGATGGTCCCCTCGGGATGCACCTGGGACACCACGGCCTGGAGGATCTCCAGGTGACTGATTCTTTTCAACAGTTTTTGCGCATTGCACTGGTAAGACGGTGCGTAAAAGTCACTCCAAACAAGCATTAGATCCCCAGTTTTCTTATTTTACACACTCAAGTTCTAATCAATTACAATGATAAAATGTAAAAAGGCGAAAAATAATAGTACAGGATTATTTGTAAAACGCGAGGATGTTGGTGAGAAGGCCTGAAGGCAATTTACCATCCGTGTCTTCATTTCCCAAAATTAGTGATCAATCTCATTAATTTTAAGAGATTTTTAAATAAACACCTTTAATTAAAATTTACCACATTTTATTAATCACCTGTACTCATTAAGCCCTGATTTAATTTTTTAATTGTTCCAAAAACGTGCTCAAAAAACTTTGTTTTTTTTTTTCCATGAGACTGAAATGGACAGGCCTTTTTATACACTGTCTAAAAAATTATAATGCTGATGTGAAATTTAAATGTTAAGCCTGAAGTATGAACTTGTACAAGAAAAAAAAGTGGAAACTCTTTCATATTTTTTAAGTATTCGTTAATAAACACATTGACATTTTTAGCGCTCTTTTGATTACGCGATCCTTTGTAAATAAAATAGGATTTCATTATCGTTTGTTTAAATTTTTGAGTTTTTGATTTTTAAGCTAAATTACGTGAAATTATTTTTTGAAACAAAAAAAGATGATGACATAAAGATTTGGTTTCCCTAAAAATATATTTTTTAAATTGTGCCATTAGTCGGTCTGTTTCTTCTCCTGTCACTCGTGCTGTGTTGTCTCGCGCGGGGACAAAGTGTTAGTGCTCGCGCTGCAGTCCTCGTGCCCTCTGCACTTTTTCATATCATTGTGTGAGAAGAATAGTTGTTGAGCTTTATTGAGCAGTCAGCCTCCCTCCTGCAGCAGGTGCAGCTGCAGACGCTGTTTGTTGCCTCCTGCAGTAAAGAAAGAAAAAGAGTAAAAAGAAAATAGAAACACCGAGACCAATTGATGTTTACGGCCATTAATAGAAAGAAACGTTTGAGAGGCGCGCGAGGCGAGGAGTCAGCGCGAGCGTGCTGCTGCTAAACGCTCCCACATGACGAGGACCTTTATTTGATTAATGGATTATATCCTCCGCGTTTGAAGGCTCGTTTACTCTCAGCACAAAGAGACATCCGAGGATCAGACTGAGGGACTGTTTCATCCGCAGAGAAGAAAAGATCAAATAAAATGTAAAAACTTTAATTCATTCGATAAATGGGAAAGCTACGGTGGCTGACTTTTGAATTTTTTAATCAAACGCTAAATTTAGAGTTTCTGTTTTCCCAAAAATGACTGCAGTGAAAAATATATCCCAAATATTTATGTACAAGTTTTAGAAATTAGTTTTTGTTTTAAAAAAAAGAAACAAACCTCCTTTTTGGCTATTTAGTAAAAACTTAAAGTGACAGTAGGCTATTTAATGATTTTAGGAAACGTATTTTTATAGGACAAGCAAAATTATTATAAACAAACAGCCCCAAAAAAAACATTTATTCACCAAAATTTTACCAACAATTTTTAAAAAACTGAGAAAAATGTTTACAAAAAGGAAAAAGACAATTACTCCAAAATAGTTTCTGTACTGTGTTTGATTGGGGTTTTTACAATAAAATACCACAATTTTTTTTCATAATCTGCTTTTTATTTTGCCAAAAGATATTGTAATTTCAATCAAACTTTAGCAACACATTTAGTCATTTTATGGTAGAAATATAAAAACATTATCCTTCCTGTCGTCCATCATTTATAGCCCATTTTGCCTTTAAATCGAATAAAAGCAACAGATTTTATTCTTCACTCCACACACAGAGTGTTTTTGTGCTGTGAGGGAAAAGCTAACGCTGGACCTTCCATCTTGCTTTGGCCTGAGAGAAATCTGTGTGTGTGTGAGTGAGTGTGTGTGTATATAACAGTGTGTAGAGGTGTGTGTGTGTGTGTGTGTGTGAGGCCAGTGGATAAATGATAGTGACTGTCTGTCTGTCTGACACAGGGAATGGAGGAAGGATCAGCCTTGGGCATCCTCGACCACTCTGTCATTAAAAAAGGTAAGAGGTGGAAGAGCTCTGTGTGCGCGTGTGTGTGTGTGCGTGCAGGTACAAGTGTGTGTGTATGTGTGTGTGTAAGAGAGAGAGAGAGGGGGAAAGATTGAGTGTGTATGTGTGCATTTGTGTCTAAGTGTGCACCTATATAATTGTGCTATACATGCTGAAGGGGGTTTTGTGTTTAGGGGCCTCCAACACCACTCTCTCTCACTGTCTCTCTCTCTCACACACACACACCCGCACACACACACACACACACACTATAAATAATTCTGTTTTGCTATTTCATTTGAAGTCAAGAAGTCCTCTAATACTCAGCTGCAGACTTCACCCCAAAGGCACACATTCTTAATGAACTGTTCATGGTCATATGAGAGTGTGTGTGTGTGTGTGTGTGTGTGTGTGTGTGTGTGTGTGTGTGTGTGAGAGAGAGAGAGTAGGGGTGGTAGTGGGGGGGATTACAGTGAAGAAGAGGAGAGAGAAGTGGGGCAGAGAAGAAAAGGGAGGAGAACGTGATAAAAGAGGAGTTGTGGGGGAAATTTTTGCAGAGTACGATCGCTCTAATATTACCGACTCAGAGTCTGCGGGAGACACAGGGGCACGATTAGGAGATTCAAGTTGGATCTGTTGCTTCTGGAGTTAGATACATGTGTGATAACATCTCTTTTTCCAAAAAAATAAAAGAAAGAAAGAAAATCGAAATCCTAATAGGTGGCCTGTTTCAGCATGTAGCGAAAAAAGAAGCTGTAAGACACCTTTTGTGCTCTAAACTGGCAAAAACTTAGATGATCTTCCGTTTTCCTAATTTTTTTTTTCTTTAAGAAGGCTTTTATTTTGAAAGGAATCATTCTTTTATAACAATATGAAGCCTATCTCCCCCCAATAATCTGATGATTTGTTATAAAAAAAAGAGTGATACTGAATGTAGAGGGGATGCTGTGTGTTTTAGAAACTCTCCTTTGCTCTGATCTTAAGAAGTTGGTCCTCAAAATGATTACAAATTCATTTAAAAGATTTGAATTCTTTCTGTATGATTGAAAAAAATAAGAGAAATACATTTTGGATTTTTCAAAAAACCCCTGATTGGCTTAAATCTTCATAGACTAAAAATAATCTATTTGATCATATTAATGAAAGTTTAGAAAAAGTAGAGCCGTCCCTTGTCTGAATTAAGATTACACAGAAATAAGGACATCATTCACCTAAAACAACAGAAGGAATGAGCTCCGTTCACACCAGCACTCATTTGATGAAGTGACAGCCATTCCTCTTGTTTGCCAAACACTCCGAATTGATCCATTACCGCAGCGAGGCTCTCCCCGGCGAGCTCTTACAGCAGATAGCAAAGCGAACCTAAAGGCCTCATGAATACCAAAATCCACCAGGGAGAAGAGAAGGAGGCAGAGAGTAGAGGACGGGGAGGAGATAAAGAGAGGGAGGCAGGAGAGATGATAAGAGAAAGAGGGGAAGAGAAGGAGGGGCGGGGAGACGACAAAGGAGAAAGACTCTCCCTTTTTTTCTGTGGCCTTGTCGGATCAACTCGCTGCTTGTGAATGAGAGGATTTGAGAGATTTTTGTAGTTCAGGGGATTCTGTTGGACACCCTTAAGACGGCACAGATGGCCCTCGGTGTGAGAGGAGAGGTGGCCTTTAAGTTTCCAACTATACAGTGGAAATATCAAACATGAAAGGAGAGGAGAGGAGAAAAGAAGGAGGAGATATTCAAATTAAACATATACATATGAGGAGCAGCACTTAAATATATTCTCCCTCTCATATACAGATGCTTTAAATGTATGTGAGAATGAAGAATGTCAAGTGCGGCCCTTCATATATCATACATGATGGATTACTTTTAATCCAAGGTTTGTAATGATATAAAAATCTCTTACTGCACCTTTTAATTGTAGATTTTCCACAGTTAGTGGAAACAATCAAATTTATTGACGTGTGTCTAATTTCTCTAACTTTGGTGGTCTCCAGTTTGTACCCCACAGCAAATACAGAAGAGTGGAATTTAAAAATCACATTTAAAATGCACAACTCTAAGATATTTTTCCAAATAGCAATGGATCTCCTTCTGTTTTTAAAAAGTATACATCCTCAGCAAGTTGCATCTCGACATATATTTCCAGATAGATTCCTTAAAACAAGTGTGTGCTCCTTCCTTTACTCCAGAGAAACACAGGACTGATCAGAGTCTGAAAAGTTTACCGCTGCGCAGAAAAGTGAGTGTGAATTGAAGCTCCTCGAGGTGTGAAGTGAAGCTATTTGAGAATGCACAGCTAAAACGTGATCACCTGCAGTTTAAATAACAGAATCAACAAGCAGCGCTCCAGATTTAGAGCTGTGGACGCGGGGGAGTACATGACACTGAATAGATAAATCAGGAGGAGGAGCACTGTCACACACTCATTTGCAAAACACTGAATGTCACTGAATAAGACATATGTTTAGAGTGATGGGTTTGATTTATCCTTGCTCTCTTTTTTCCTCCTGCATCCTGCTTTTGTTGCAGTTTCCAAACAAAACAGTAGTTCTGAAAGTTTGAATGCTGATTTCTTACCCCTTTTCCTATTTCTTCTTCCCTTGATTTACCCCCCAGTTCCAATCCCCTCCAAGCTGAACGGCTCGTCTCTGTCAGCCCTCTCGCTCTGTAAGGAGGGTCTAGGGATGGGAGCTGTGTCAAACCCTGCAGAGGTCTTCTGTTCTGTACCCGGTCGCCTCTCGCTGCTCAGCTCCACCTCCAAGTACAAGGTGACAGTCGGGGAAGTGCAGCGGCGCCTCTCCCCACCTGAGTGCCTCAATGCCTCCCTCTTGGGTGGAGTCCTCCGCAGGTAAGAAGAAGACACGATACAGTCAAATACAGATCCTAAGCCAGCCGTCACAAAAGTTTTAAATCAGTCTGACTGATCTTAAATCTGGTTTTACACAAAGATGTTTCACCAAATAAGGTCTTTTTAAAATATATCACCGAATATGACAGGTTTGGTCGGACACGCAGTTTTTGGATCGACTTTAAAGCTTCACAAGCTTGAACGATTAAAGCTCCTGTGATGATTTTTTATAAAAGTTACAAAACTGGCTAAAACTAATAAAGATACCTCTTCATGACCCACAAAAGCAATCAAGGGCATCCAAAACGAGACTGACTATTCCTTTATTCCTGTACATACAGCAATTTAAATGTCAATATACCGCTGCTGAGGGGTAGACGGCAAACAACAGCATTTTCCCCAAATTTTCAACACCAATATTTTTGGGTGTCTTTTTACTTTTGAAAGAAAACAGGGTGACATTTACTTACAAATGTAGAAGGCAAAATAAGCAGAGATTAAAGCTACTGCTGTGTCAACAGGGGGCGCCAAAAACGCCACAGATTAAAGTTACCTTTACATTTCTAAGTTTTATTCTTTTCTCCTATTCTATTCTGTTCTAGCTCCCTTGAGAATGTTTTGTTCGCCCTGATTTTGCATGCCCTGCTTTTGACAAAGCTATGCCTCTTGTGCAAAAATATCTCCTCTTGCTTTCTTAAACATTTCCCCCACTTTGAATCTTCACTGTAGATCTTTTTCGCAGGCCTAATGTTCATTTGGGCTGACACCTACCCCCTCCAAGTGGTTGCTAGCATTAATGAAACAGTCAGCCTTGTTGTTGATGGTTTTGCTTCTTTTAAAGGTCTTAAAGTAAAATCATGATGACTTTCAGTTTTTTTTATAACCACGTTAAAACTCCTCACAGGAGCTTTAAACTGAGTATTGTCTTGTCTCACAAACTTAAAGTGAAAGACGTGAAAGATCTTCCCTGAATCCTTTCACACAGGTTGGATCAGTCATACTTTTGATTCTACAACTGACAACATCTTTTTCTGACTTTTGTATTTTTGTGAAAGAGAAAGAAAACAAAGCCATGGTTTGTGGGAAATGTAGTCCAAGCTCAGGAACAAACAAACTACCATAGGAGGAGAGCAGCCATGCGTTAAAATAAATGTTAGAATAAGTTGTATAATGTAACAATAGTAAAATGACCAAGATACACTCTCCTACATCCCCTTCTACAGTAGTGTGTAGATTATTTCTTCTATTGAATATGAAAGTGAGAACTGCAGTTGTATTTTTTTTCTTTTTATTACGCTCTAAACCACATGACGGGGTCTTTTGGTGTAAACATCCTTTGCTATGAACATGCCCTCTATTTTCCCCAAGCCTTTCAATAGGCTTTGACTTAACTGTGGGGCCTCTGCTGAGGACCCAAAATGGGTCATGGGACTTAATCACAAGAGGAGCAATGTGTTTTAATGAAGCGCAGCCCTGAGGCAAGAGAACAACTGTATGATTTGGGTTTCCAGGCTGAAATACTTTAAAGGGACATCATTAAAAGAAGTGCTGTAAACATTACGAGCCCTTGTCAGCTGAGAGAAACAGTTATTCCTCTGGTGATAATGCATCACTGTCGATCATTATGAGAAACTTCAGTTTTCTCACTTCAACTCTAAATTTCAGTTAAAAATTACTTCTGTGTTTAGGAAATCAATTTGAACACAAACTGACTTTATCAAATGCAATGCTTTAAGTTTAAAGATAAACCATCCAAAAGTTCAGACGATTTCATCCCCTACAGCAGCAGTTTAAACCTTGTTTACTTCTGTCACATGTAATTAAACAATCAAGCAGCAGCTGTTATTTCTATAATAGATTACTTTATTTCATAGAATTAATGTGATAAAATAAAATTATGCTGCATGACTGCATACAAATGGTTGTGTTCCTGTATAATAGATGACTGTTTGATTATAAATGGTCCAATGATGCTATACAAATCAGCCTAATACACAGAACACAGTATGATGATGATTATGATGTTATACGATACAGTGCGATTTGATACACACTGCAATATGATTGTACATGATACACTAAGATAAGTTGCGATACACTACGATACTCTTCAATATGCTACGATACGCTACAAATCAAACTGAAATGTAATTTTGTTGCGCTGAAACATGTGCAATGACCAATCAATCAATAAAGCTTTATTGGTCATTGCACATGTTTCAGAGCAACAAAATTACATTTCAGTTTGATTTCAGTGTGATATGCTACAGCACAATATAATAGAAAAAATACATAATGATGTGATATGCTACGAAGCAATATAGTATAATGCAACACAATAGAGGAGCCGTTTACACGACAACGGTTTTAGGGTGAAACGCAAAAGTTTTGTTGCGTTTCAGCCGACCTAAAACCCCCAAAATTTGAAAACGGCCTCCAGAGTGGGATTTTTCTGAAACGCTGTCGACACCGTTGCTGTGTCAACAGTTAGCCGGCGTTCTCAGTGGAAACGATGACATCATTCTCTGCTTCGCGCGTGCGCATACAACAGTCCAACGGTACCGTTGTTACGATCGTCACTGACTAACGTGTTGTGCTCGTGCTGCTCAATCTGATAAATCTGCTGAGTGTCTGTCAACAAAATAAACATCCGTTGCTCCACTTTTGAACTCTGTATTCCCCAATACACCAGATGATCGGCCCAACTCTACTTCAGTGGAGATCTCCCAAAAGCCACTTCTGGACAAGAACGTCATAGCGCCTACTATAGGCCTGGCATACTTACTACAGCGTTTTCAGTCACAACGGGGCCACAGTTCAATTGAAGATACTGCATTGGGATGTGATACTATAGCATGCGATATGATACAGAAAACGATAGAACATCATACACAATACAATATATTACATTGTGACATAATGCAATAAGACACTGTAGAATAACATATCTCAACATTTGATGACCAGCAATATGGTTGGATACAATAAAAAAACAGAACTGTATGAAATGATACAACATGACATAAAATACTATGTTACGACATGGTACATTGGAATATAACACAATACCATACCATACAGTTTGATTTTAAACGATACAATATAATTCAAAGTGATAGTATGTGATGCGAAGTTTAATACTCTAGTGTACAATACTATGAGATAGGTATTATCTTACACGATACAATGCGGTACAAGACATTACCATATTATTTGGTAAGATATCGTGAGAAAACAACAAAGTAATTCTGTAACTGTTGATGAATTGCAGAACAGTTGTTTTATAATGCACCATCATATTTGGTTAACTCCCAATTGCCCAGAAAAAGTAAATTACAGGATTACTGTTTACTGTCTTTAGCGCCACCACAAAGACACGAAGACCATCTCAGCTTTGCCAAAGTCGAGACTGTTTCGTTTATGACTAGTACCACTGTATAAACAGCTTTCATTGTTTCTGTATGAATAATTATTAAAATGTCCCTACATGTAGGAATTTGAGAGTAAAGAAAGGGATGAAAGCAGGCAAGAAAAGCTGAGCAAAAACTCCAAGACATTCCAAAACCTAAAAGATCCTATCAGGGTTGACAGGGAGCATACTGGAGAGAGATTTCAGCTTCACATTCACTTACATGTACACACACACACGCACACACACCATGACAAATCTCATAAAGACAAACAGACACGGGGCCAGGATACACACACACACACACACACACACACACACACACACACACACACACACACACACACACACACACACACACAGAAGGAGCATCTCCTAAAACTGCTCTCTCTCTGTCTCCGTGTCCTCCCTCAGGGCGAAGTCAAAGAATGGTGGCCGCTGTCTGAGAGAGCGTCTGGAGAAGATTGGCCTCAACCTGCCCGCCGGGCGCCGCAAGGCCGCCAACGTCACTCTGCTAACATCTCTGGTGGAGGGTAGGGAAAGCACACACATACATCCTCACACATACACACACATACACGCACACACAGTGACCTGCTTACATGCTGACAGAAAGAGACACATATTCACATAGAAATATCTCTGCATGAGCACACATGAATAAACAGTCAAAGCACGGCTGGCTGCACGCGTGCGGGGCCACACACATGCACGGGGTGTCGTTTGAAAAGCCAGTGTGTGTCTGCCACACAAAGCCAAAGAGCAGTGAACTGTTTGAGTGGTGAAAGTGAGAAAAACGGCTGCAGAGTTTGTCTCATGACCCAGCCTGACCTGAGTGCTCACAGAGGTCGATTGTGTGTCGTTGAAAAGCGTTTATACGGCTGATTATTTGATTTGGATCTGAACCGAAGCCTCGCGAATGCATCAGACTATTCATTATTGTATTGTGCAAGATTTTGTTTAGTAACAGACCCACTCCCTCCTCTTCCTCCTCCCCCTCCTCATGCAGGTGAGGCTGTCCATCTGGCGCGGGACTTTGGTTACGTGTGTGAGACAGAGTTTCCAGCGAGAGCCACAGCTGAGTATCTGTGCAGGCAGAGCGAGCCAGACCAGCTCCCAACACGACGCAGCATGCTGCTCGCCACAAAGTGAGTCCTTTCCCTATCTTTGTACAGTTTATCTTTCTTAGTGTGATCTTTTTTAAAGCAAAATGCCCGGTTCATCACCTTGTTGTGGTTTTAAAACAATCTAATCCTGTATCTTCTTCCTCTCAGGGAGATCTGTAAGGAGTTCATGGACCTGATGTCCCAGGACCGCTCTCCTCTGGGCGGCAGTCGACCCACTCCCTGCCTGGAGCCCGGTGTCCAAGGCAGCCTCACCCACTTCAGCCTGCTAACCCACGGCTTCGGCACCCCCGCCATTTGTGCCGCACTCTCTGCCTTCCAGAGCTACCTGATGGAGGCGATCAAAATGCTGGACAAAGGAGAGGGCGGAGGGAAGAGCCACCACGAGAAGGAGATGAAGCACCGAAAGTAGACGGAGGACGAACTGCTGTGTCAGTGAAAGAGAGGCAGAAAGGGAGAGAAAAGAGGGGAAAAGACTGACTGGTGTCCCTCTGTTTCTTAACCTTTGCCCTCAGGATAAAAACTTTTACCTCCCAGAAACCCTTGAGGCCCCTTTTACTGAGGAGGCGGGGTTTATGATGATATCTGTTCTGTAATGTGTGTCCTAAACCACCTCACTCAACATGACGCATGGACCTCTCTTCTCAGTAGCTGGTTTGTGTCATGATGGCGTCTCCAGGATGAGTTCCTACATATGGCTGTATAGTTTTATTTATTCGACATTATTCAACCTTATTTTTTAAACTTTGGTAAACATGTCACCTTTATCAGTGTTTTAGAAACCCACTGGCTTCATCACACACACACTTTTTGGACTGAACTCGTCTGGAAATTGTCCTAAGCCATATCTAAGACAACAAACCTGCTCTTTTGGAACTTTTTGGAGTCTTTTAACTCCACCTGGTTGGACGAGCACGGCTTCCATATGTAGTTCTTTTGAAGGGGTGGTCATGGGAAATTGAGTTTTAGAGAGGTGCGAAAAGGAGGAGTCAAAGGCAGCTACAGGAGATTTGTTTTCTTTTATTTTGAAGTGCTGCGTGTTGGTAACTTAAGAAAATAACACAAATCATTTTGTACTTTCTGTGTATGTTTATTATTAATGTTATTACTGTTGTTATTATTATTGTATTACGGCATAAATGTAATATATTATTAAACAATTAAGAACGATCTGTGAAGTTCAACAGCTGTGTTTTTATGTTTTACCAACACTCTTATAGATCTTTGTAGATTAATTATACCTACAAATTATTTTTACTTGTCCTGATCTGTAAATTATTTTTCTGGCAGTTACAGAAATTACTCGACAGAGTAAAAGTAAAAGAAACAACAGCTTCAATAGAGCCTTAAAATCCCACAGGATTCCTCTTTTAAATGGCCAATTTCATTTTGGTTTTTGAAAAAGTGTCTAAAGGGCCTTTTTGAGCTGATGTTTGGCAAGCCACTAAAACTAGTAAATGCTTTGTTGATGTCAGTACATTAGACACTTTGAGTAACTTCAGTGGATAAACATTTACTATTCTATCTATAACCAACATACTATAAGTGATTGCCATACTGATTATAATATATAATTTTACTTTATAAGTTACTGTGAAATTTGGTACTAAATTTGGTGTCCCTTAAGTATTCACTGATAACGTTTTCTTCATGGTGCCACCATCAGATATGAACTCTAATTTGTCAGATACTTCGGTTGATAACCAACTATCTGTAAAACTAAATGTACATAACATATTAGCATTGTAGAATTGCAATGTGGGGGGTTACAAAGTATAATATATATATAAAAAAAATCAGGATTTGGCTGTACCCATTTCCTCCGTGCTGTTAATACTGTAATAGCCCACCTCCCAGCATAAAATTAATTTATCAAATAAACAATTAGCTATCATCAAACCAAACCAACAATAAAACCAACCACCAAACATTAGCACACTATTTTCTCGCTAGTATTACTCCACTCGTTTTTTCATAATGTACTTTGATGCTCAAGTTAATACAGTAAAGTAAAAGTAAAGTAATTGTTTATCTGGGTGACAATGCTAGCTATGACGATGTCAAATGCTAACAGTAGTTGCTACTTAACTAGTCCAAAAGGTTCTGAAATACATTGTTTTACTTCAAAATATGGCTTATTTTGTCCAAACACAATTATGAATGTCTTTCACGGTTGTATGAAAGAAATTAACGATGTAAATTTGGTGATTAAACATAATGTCTGATTTTAAACAGCGCTAGCTTAAACATTAGCATCTTGCGCTGCTGAGCTAACTTAGCTTCCGTTTCAGCTAAGTTAGCTCAGCAGCGCAAGGGGTCTTGATTTTCCTGTAAATAAAAAGATTTTTTTTAACCAAATGTGAAAGTGGTTTTGTTCGATTTCGATACGTTTATGTGCAATTAATCTACAAACTGTTCTAGCAAATCGCGCAGGTTTAGCCTCGCTTTAAACGTTTGCTTAGCTCCTGCCTTGTGACCCAAATCTGTGACCACACATGCGCCCATGCTTATGAAACACTTTCTTTGGGTTCAAAAAAGAAGAGCAGGAAAATAGAAATAGCAGATTTGTTTGTGGTTTGTATCCAGTTACACACACATCATCCAGGGTCACCGGAGACGGCGGCGGCGTCACCGTTGTATCCCTGAACCGAGCACTGCACCTGACAGTCGCGCGAGCCCCAGCGCCATACAAAGCACACACCTCTGTTCCCTCCATCTGTTCTCCATCTCCCCTATCGACCACCCCTCACCTCTGCTGCAAACTCCTTCACTTTATTTAACCAGGACGAGATATTCTACACAATCACTGCTATCCAGGGACCGCACACATACACGTGTCACCTGCTCTCAAACATCACTCATCATCTCTACCTGCCGTACGTCCCCCTCTCTCCTTCTCTCCTCCTATCTCATTACCCTCCTGTGTCAAACCCCCCTCCCCTATTCTCTCCCTCTATCTGACACTCAGCGGGGCCGCTCTCCATCTCTCCCTGTGCCTGCAGGCAAACATATGCTGCTCTTCCCGTCAGATTCCGGTGTGTTTGAGAGAGGAGGGATTGTTTAATGTTTATTAATCACCTGTCTGTGCTGCAGAGAGGAGACGGTGATTATAGAGCCACACACACACACACGCACACGCACAGGCTGTCTGCTTCACACACATTCTCACCTATTCAGCTGTGGTGTTACCAGCTTGGCCTGGTTTCCCACTTTACAGCTGTGTATAAGTATTCTCGTTTACTGTAACACTCCATGTATGCAGTCAAAATATGTTGGTTTCAGCTGCTTCTTTTGATAATACCACTCAGAAGCAAATCTATTGGCCTATTCTTCAACAAAACCCATTTCACCAACAAATAGCCTATATATATTGAAATAAGGTTTTAAACACCTGCAGTCAGGAAAACATGTTTAAATGTTGAGCTCAAACACTTGACCTCTGTTTGTTGTTTTAACGGTTTTTAAATTCTGGGTAACCTTCCAGCTCAAGGTGAAGAAATGCTCATAAAACTACCAAAAGTAAACATTATTAAACAGATTTAGATACAAGGTAATCGGACATTTAAGTAAAGAACACTAAATGGTTCACAGTGGCTAAGGTTAGCAGAGCAAGCAGAGCGCTTACATGGTAACATCCACACTCTATGGTGGCCCTGAAGTGCAAACATGGGGGAAAACAAGAGCACCCATCTGCAGGGACTGAGCGTCGCCATATCGTCAACACAGAATGTGCAATCAAAGTTATTACAGAAGATTCTTTTGTTTTTGGAGTCTTTTTTTTTCTTTTTCTAGTATTACCAAAGTACAATCAACAATATACACATAGTTGCAGCCAGGGGCAAAGATACAGCAATCATCCAACAAAGATGCACAAAAATATACACATAAAAACACAAGAAAAAAAAAAGTTGCTATATTCTTCCTGTTCTTTTTGACTTTTTTGGCGCTATGGTGCTCCCATTAAACTGAAAGTTGGACATATTCGAGATTTTATTCAGGGCTCCATAACAAAATATGTTTTTATTTTCCTGTTTATGGTTTACGGAATTCAGACTGGCGCTATACCCCTGGTTGTGTTTCTTCACCATTTTTGTTGTATTTCTGGTTTAAATTTTTGTTTCTGTTTTGTTTCTTACATGAATTACTGTTTCATTTGAAACATGCATAATACATGTCAACAGCATAACGTCTACAAAATCTGGTTACGTCGAATTTGTCATTTATGTTCATTGAGATCTGGTATTATTGGCTCTAAGGGGCGCCTGAGTTCCTGCATGGTGTCATACAGATGAAAAAGTGAAAAAAATAGATGAAGAAGACCAACTATAGGTTTGTCTTTTCCGCTATGTGTTGACGATATGGCGATGCTCAGTCCCTGCAGATGGGTGCCTCTTTGGAAAAAAGCAAAATGCAAACAAACTAAAAAAAAAAAAAAAAAAAAGAAAATTCAAAAACAAGCAGAGAAAAAATTGACACAAAATACAAAATGCACATTCAAAAGAGAAAGAAAAAAAATAAAAGAGAAAACAAAAATACAGAGGTCAAGACGAAAACATGAAAACAGAAAATTCAAAAACAAATCCGGAAGACAAAACAAAAAAAAATGCAAACACAAAAGAGAAAATGCCTTATATGCCAGTTTTAGCTAACAACTTTGTCCATTTACTAAAACTAAAAATGGCCAAAATGTGTCATGCTATAAGATGCTATCTATACTAGTTTGGATTGTACAGCCATGTAGCATTAGAGCATTAGTGGTTGAGTAATAGCTTAGACATACGAGTGACGTTTCAGGCCTTTAATAAAAATATTAATAACTTGTTTGGCCTTTAAAATGCCCTTGAGGCAGTTACAGCTGTAAACCTCTACTTGTTGTCCTTGCTGTTGTTGCACTGAACACCTGATAAAACACTTCACTCTGGTACTTTTATCAACTTCTCCAGGTAGGTTTTCTCCAGATTGTGGCTCAAAATTATTTAAATTCAGGTTGTGTTGTGTATCACTTGGCTGTAAAATAAACAGAGGCTCTAAAATATTGAACGAGTACAATATTTTAAAAATAAATGTATCACCTGGAGCGATGTGGATTTGTTTTGAAAACCCGTCTGAGGAACACAGACTGAATCCCAATCTGAACACCTGTACAACATCACCTGATTCATTCGTTCTGCTGCTGATTCTGCTGCTGTGTGCGGGTCATGTTTATTCATTCACTGACACTGCAGCAGAGGTGTTGATATGACTACATGGTAATTCTTTTAAGGCTCTGTTTTGTTAGTTTTTAATTAAGGCTGTGTTACTGTTTTTCATTTCAGGGTTCATTTGAATGTAGCAAATATGTGAGAGTAGTTTCCTTGTTTCTCACATTTCTGAGAATTTGATGCAAATCATCCACATTTTCAAAGCTCAGAGCCATGATTGTCTTGACTTTGTGATAAATTTGAAAAATAATTTGATGGAGTTTGGTCTGTTCTGGGGAATTAAACGATAAAGCTTCTTCATTTTGTTAAAGTAACACTTTGTGTGTTTTCATTACACGTGTTCAAGCATGAGCGAGTGTGTACATTGCGCACACTCGCTGAGTACAAGTGCAAAAGTACACAGCCAGGAGGCTGTTCTCTTTCCATGTGCAGATGAGCAGACGAGGGAGTAACGAGAAAGCACCACAGGGACAAAGAGCTCGTATCTCAACTGTGTGTCACTTTTTATTGGAACAGAAAGAGCAAGGAGGTCAACAGTACAAAAAAAAAAAAAAAAAAGAGGGAAAGAATGGAGGGTGTGAGGGTTGGTAGTCAAGCAGTGAGCGGTCACTTGGCGCCAGAGGTGAGCTTCTCCAGGTCATGGATGCCCTCCTTGTCAATCAAACGGACGTTGAAGGAGGGGAGGTTGAGGATGAAGCGCTTGTTTAGCTGCAGGAGGAGAAAGAAAAAGAAGATAGAGGGAGAGGTTTAAGAATAAATGAAAAAATATACGCAGAGAACAAGTTATAAAAAAAAGCAAAAACTGAGCAATGAGATTTAAAAGACGTCAAACAAGAAATGTTTCACAAGCTGTTGTTGTCACTCCCATCTAAAGTATCGATCCAGAAACTCAGAGATTTTCCAAACACAGTCTGGTCCGTCTCGTTTTTAGTCCTCTGGCGTCCTCATCATTAGTAAAGTGTACAGACAGCTGTTAAAAATCACTTGTTTTACGTTCTTCTCAGTGTGTAGAGCTGTCCAGTCTCTGCTTCACACGCCAATCACTTCAATGAATCGATAAATAAACAGCTGCTCATTTCTACCCATGAAAACTTTTGTCTTGGTTATTTTCTTCTGTCGTTTAGTCTGCTGGAGGCCGGTGGCGGTCCCCTCGGCGCTTCTCTGAGGTCAGAGCGGTTAGGGCCTGAGCTGAAGAACAGTTATTGTCTCTTTTCAAAGTTCAAAAGTCAACTTTTCTGCCAATTCTGCCATTTGTGAGGGACACATGGACGTGGATAGAAGATCGAAATGCTGCTTCTCTGAGGCCGCTGTGTTGGCGAACATTAGAACAAGAAGGGTTTCAAACTCGAGGAATGTCCGATGTCCTCGTGTCCGTTCAATAGACACCCTCAGAGATGGACAGTTGACTAACTTGCTAAAGAATCAGTGACAATTTTTTTCTCTACAATCAGAGAAACTTTAAGAAACTACATTTCTTTTCTCGATTTCATTGTTAAGGTGCAGTTTTTATTCCAGTTTTCATTTCTGTTATCTGTATGATGATAACAATTTAAACTTTTTTTAAATCACCATGATGGACTGACATTTTGGACAACCTCTTATGGTTTTCTACCGGGATCCAACATCTGACTTTTAAGTTCCTATAGAGGGTATGCGTTAACGTCACTTCCCCTCAGGGACACACTCACTTCAGTTGGACTGAGGGGCAAAACAAACCTCACCTGGCATTTTGGAGAGCAACAGCTAACACCGCAAGACCAGGAAAAATGTGGAATATGAAATGAAATTAACCAGGGGTTAACGAACATCAACATGTGGCCAGAAATCGTGTCCTGACATTTATTTGTTCCTGATTTCAACACCAGGAAAACACACAATTTAAAGCTTGAAAGCTACGAAAGCTTCTATATGATTCAATTCACAGTTTACAGTGTATCAACCCAAATGAATAAACGTATTATCTATTTGTACTTTTGTTATTTAACATAGACTGTATTATTGTCTCCACAACAGTATTTAATTTAAGTGAATATCAAATACGTTATACAACACAGCTACATCTGCTTGTGCTGGAGTTCCCCCGTATTTGGAAAACATGGTTAGCCTCAATTTAAGCTAGTTTACAAAACATGTCAGACACAATGTTCATAATCGCACAAAGACAAAGACGTTTCAGTAATGAAAAATATAGCTGAATGAAAAATGCAAACATTTAGAGATTTTGTAATTTAAGGAATGAGTTAACCCAAAAATACAGCATAAATTAACACGAACCGACACAGAATAGGAACCCCCTCAGCTATCGTTGCCTGGATTGTTTCTGAAATTTGCAGTTTCTCTTTTCTTTGTCTTTTAGTAGCCTGTCACCAGATAGCTTTGTTTGCTTTTCAAACATGTTTGTTCAATTAATCGTATAACAGCTTTCCCCCATTTTCTGATTTTGTTCTAGAGTTTTTGACCATATTTAAGCCAACTCTGCCACTCATCTCCTGCCATTCAGTGGGCATAATCGCAGTGACATCCGCTCTTTACTGACACTGATACTTCTACTGTGATATCAGCTGATAATGATACTGATCCGATCCAACACCAGTATCAATTTAACAACCTTCATTTCTTAATATGAGGATGAGACAAAATGATGTTTTGGCAACTCCAGTTTTCTCTAACGTGAGCTGAATGGATCTGCCAAATGAACTGGTCCATTTTCACAGATATACAATCTAGCATTTTAAGTTTGTATCAAGGCAATACTTGATTCCAGGATTGGATAAGTTTATCATCTCTACTCTCTACCAAGGTTATAATAGTTAACTAAAACGAAACGAAAAACGAAAACTAAAATTTATGATACATTGCAGTTAACTCAAACGAACGAAAACTAGATAAGAAAACAAAAACGATAAGTAAACAAAAACTCTATCTTGTGTTCACAAAACCAACTGAAACTATCTAAAATTATAGACAAAATGTCCTTAGTTATCGTTTATGACAATATTAACAGCCTTAGGATTTAAATCAATTGGACACATTTTCCCAACCAGTTTTATGACAGTTTTCGGCTGTTGTCAGTGCCATATGGCACCATCATAGTGATGGACTGGGACATGCTTGTTTACTGCACTGACTGGCTGTTTATAATATTTTCTTGTGTTTAAGGAAGCAGCCAACAGTTCAGCATCAGCATTGACTGAGCAGTGAGCACTATGTTGGACTTGAAAATAAACAGTATGACAAAATATTTACTCTGACCGTTTTGAATCCTGCACCTGGTTAATAAGGTACGAAAAAACTAAAACTAAACTAAAACTAAGCCTTGTTGCAAAAATCAAAACTAAATAAAAACTAGAATGCCCGCTCTAAAACTAATTTAAACTAAACTGTAATGGAAAAAAAAATGTCCAAACTAACTAAAACTAAACTATAATGACAAATCCAAAACTATTATAACCTTGGTCTCTATCCTTTATGTCTGACTTTCTACCAGCTGTTTGAGGTATCTCTGTCTCTTTTACCATTTTTGTCTGTTTTTAAATTAGTCTAATATTGTATTTCCAAAGCAGAGGCTTCCTTATCTCTGGCACCACAGTTTGAGGGGTTGTGTAGCACATTTCCAGTTGTGAACCATTTCCTTTAGTGCCACCTTTCAGCATCTTCTCCACCACAGGTTCAGCGTCATTTTTTTCGGGGACAAAGTTTGAAGACTGTCCGAGGTAAAGTACCAAATGCCCAAAAAGCTTTGGTGTAGAAACAAAATCACTAGTCAAATTTACTTTCACATTAAGCGAAAGTTCATTCTGACTTGTGCTGTAAAATTGGATTCATTTAATTTTGGGGACGGTTTAGCCATAGCATTTTAATTCACGAGGGTTCGACCCATTAAAAGCTGGAAGCCTTTTTTATTAAGTTACAGCTGCTTTAAAAAATAAACTTCAGTAAATCATATTAAGACTTCAGAAATGAAAACCTTCTTGAACTTACTTCCTCAATGCACTTCTTCAGCAGATCCATGGCCTCCTCTCGGGTCAGATCTAAAAACCACAGAAGAAGAAAGGCATTAAACACCTGTCTGTGTCACTCTGGGTGTATCATTTTGTTTAGACTTGAATCATTTGCTCATAGTTAATTATTTTATTCAGTAAGAGTGAGTGAGTTCAGAAAGTAAAGAGTGAATACAGATAAAAACCCTTTCTTTATTTCTCTCTCGTCTCTCCTCATTCTCACAGGAGCAATAAACAGAAACAGAAACATGTACGAGGCGTCTCCGCACTGACCCGGTCTGTAGTGCCGGTCGAGGATGGACAGCGTGAGGAAGGCTCCGTAGCCGTGGGCAGCGAAGGGGGCCTTGGCCAGGGAAGACAGGTAGTCCATGTAGTAGAGACCTGGGCCGTCTGTGTCATCGTAGCCCGCCAGCAACAGGTTCACATGATAAGGAGTCTGCAGAGGGAGGGGGGAGGATTAACATTCAGATCTATACGGAGGATTAGAAAGGTTTGGTCTTTAATAATTTATCAGGAAAGGTCAATGCATGAGAAAAAGGTGTTAGAGCAATGCATTTTAATCATGTTTACTGAATCTGTGTGGGTTTGAGAAGCGAGGTAAAGCAGAGAAACATTCATGAATATATGTTTTAAATAGTCAGAGCGGAGTGGAGGAGATTTTATTCATTCAGATATTTCTTAATAAAGTTTGTCAAAGGAGTAGTACTAAATGTTAAAGTTAACACACTGCAAAAATTGAAATCAAAGCTTGTGTTTGTTATAATTTTAGTAAAAAGTGTTTATTACACTTAAAATGAGCCACAAAATATGGTAAAAATGTCTTTATCAGGATATTAAGACAAAAATGATAGCTAGACTACTTCTAAAGAGTAAAAAATCTGCCAATGGGGTGAAAAACACATTTGTTTAGTTTCTTTAAATCAAACTCTTCTTGTGATGATTCAAACCCTAAACAAACACCCTTAGTCTTCAATTCGCTTTACATTAAAACAAGTATTTTTACAATTACAGTGAAAGGGGTTTTAAAAAGTGCACTCACAAGATATTTTAAAATCATCCTTCAGCTCTTGATACAAAAAAAACTCTCCTTAGGATCTTTACTCTGCCGCATAAAAATGATCACATGCCTGTGTGCTGCTGGCTTGGGCTGTTTGGCATTGGCAGAGAATATTTGGCAAATCTTTTCAAGGGCACAACCCACTAACACAGCTCTGCTGCTCATCCTAAAAACATTTGGCTGACAAATGCGGAAACATTTACAACAGAAATGAAAATTACTTTGAACAGTACAAGAAATTTATCTGAAAAGTCAAAAAAATGTCAAATGTTTTATTTTGAGATATTAAAGGAATAAGACAAACATTACATGGCAGTTCATGGAGTTGACCTGCTGAAACTGACTTGGGCCGCTACAGATTTTTTAATTTTTATTTTTCATAACTAACAGCATATACCTTCAATGTTCCAATCTTATTTTATTGAAATCATTGAATGATACCTGAGAAACAATTAAATATTTATGTTTTTACTTAAACAACCAATAAAGTGTCCTGAGTTTAGGTCTCAAAGCAAAAAGCAACACTGGCTGGCTGTCAGACCTTCCCGGAGGTATACAAGATCAATTTAATGTGAAATTGGGATGGGTTGATTACAGATCCCCAAACATTAAAGAAATCAGCCGACATTAAAAGCAATTCAATTGAAATTGACAATTAAAAGCAGTCGTTTTTTTTTTTTGTTTTTTTTTTGAGGGGGGGGGGGGTTGTAATATCCTGAATTAAGATTTTTCTGGACTTGCCAAGTGAATCTAGCTTAAATTGAGTATTTAAAAACATTTTTTATTAGAAAAAGGTTTTTAGTTTTGATTTTTTGCTGTAACTTAGGTCTTGTACACATTCAGCCAGGCATTTTCAAAAAAGGAATAACCCCACTTCATTCATTTTTTAAATACTTTCGTCCACACTCAGCTTGTGTGTGTGGCTTGAGGCATGTCAAACACATGTTTAACAGTGTTTTCCAGACATAAAACACATGCTAGCTGATCAGAATGAGCCCGTCATTCAGCTGTGACATTTGAGGACCCGAAAACTCTGTTTATTGGCTTCTACACGTAACGGTGAAACCTGAGTTTTCGGGAAACACCGCTTTTAGTGACGTAAAGCTGCGGTTTTGTTTGGATGACAGGCGTAAACGTGTAAATAACGTGTATGCGGTTTCCTAGATACCCAGCTACCTGTGGACATGGCCCTAAAGAGCACAGAATCTCACCACTCCTATCATGCAGAAGTTTCTCCTAAATTTCTTCCTTCATTAGATCTGCCAGTAAATTGATGTCACTTCACACTTGAAAAGTACAACTTCTCTTTCTCAACGCTGCCGAAATTAGTGTCTCCGACTTAAAAATGAAGTGACGCTCTGCAACATTAACACCTCATAAACAGAAAAGGAGGAGTAGGGGGCGTGGAGGGTGGTAGGAAGGGAGGGAGGGAGACGAGAGGTGAAAGGGTGTCACAGGACAGAGAAGGTCTAAATGTGTGTGTCAGTGTATGTATGAGTGTGTGTTTCAGGGTGTCACCAGCAGTGTGACATCTGTTGGGAGTCAGAAGCACCCCTGTTGCTCCCTCCCTCGTGCCCTGCCCTCCCTCTTCATCCCTCCTTTAACTCCCTCCCTCCCTCCTCTCCTCACCCGTGCCCTGGAGTCGTGCCAGGGCTCATTAAAAACTTCTAAAGTCGTTTCTCTTGCCCCTTCCTCCCCCCTCATCCTCTCTTTTTTAAATTACATCTTTTACGCTTGCAGCCTCTTCTCCCTTCTCTCCCTCCAAACACTAATTTTCTCTCTTCGCCACTGTTCAAAAAAATCCCTTTAAAGCAAGACGATTTTGAGGGATTTCAAAACAACTTATGGCCCAAATTCCAGAAGAAATGAAGCGGTGTTTGATTAAAAAGCAACATTAAAAATGAAGTTTTCAATGAGGCAAATATGAATCATACAACACCACGGAGGCTGTGATCCCCACCTGGCCTCTCATTTCAATTTCGCTCTCAGACGACCTGCTTGTTTCTGCCGCTTGTGTGTGTTAGCACCGTGTTTGCCACAAGGGCAATGAGAATCGTTATGTTCCCTGTGGAGGAGGCTTTTGAGTGTGTGTTAACGATGTTTCAGAGCACACACACTGTTTCTCTTTCTCATATGTGTGTGTGTGTGTGTGTGTGTGTGTGTGTGTGTGTGTGTGTGTGTTTGTAAGGCGTGAATCTCAGGATGAATATCAGTGTGTTTGTGTGTGTGTTTTAACTCCTCAGTGAGCCTGCAAACGCCCCAGTGGTGTCAACCCCACCCACCGCACACCTGTCTCACTGGTTACACTGTAACAATAATACGGACTTGGCATCACAATAACCATCTCTTCCCACGTCGCCTCGGAGAGAAGCAGGCGCCTTGTTAACCAGCCACCTGAACTCACACCCAGATTCACATGCAAACAATACACATATGTTTTCTCATCTAAGGTTCGATCCCCCCCGCTGCGACTCCTCGCTCTCAGCCAAACAAGACAACCCGAATGCCACAGAACAAAAGCTTCACCTGCCATCATCACCACACAGAAACATCTCAACACAGATTATTGGAAATACCCCAAAGACCAGAAACAGAGGCCAGCATTTCACAAAAATGAGAATGAGTAGCCATGAAACGATCAGGAGCGACAACGATCTGTTAGCTCTTAAAACTTGCATTACATGTGGCGAGAAAACACAATACAGGGACGACAAGACACCACTGGTCTAAGGTTTCAAGTTCGCCCCATGTACAGAGGTTAAAGACTTGGTTGCAGTGGTCACTCCTTACCTTGATAACTTCTGCATGTCTATGCTTGCAACTCGGGATGCACTATATATCGGTATCGGCCAATGTTGGTCATATTTTTAATATATCAGTTTCAGCCGATGTGTAAAAGTGGGCCGATATTTACTCATTAGCTGCCGCCCATTCTCAGAGCATCTTGAATGATCTTTCAAGACCCCCAAAAATATTGTTTTCTATGATTATGTAAACACTAGGGGTGTAACGGTACACAAAAATCACGGTTTGGTATGTACCTTGGTTTTAGGGTCACGGTTCGGTACATTTTCGGTACAGTATGGAGCAAAACCATTTGCTTGTTTAGCATGTTTATTAAACCAAAAATCTTGCCATTATACAGCGAGGGGGGAAGCTCTTCAAGCAGCCATGATGCACAATTCAGACACAAGCTCCTGTGGCTACGGAAGCTCTTTGATATTCATCTTCTGATTGGCTCACCCTGAGACGTCATGTCCACATGATATGCACATGATCGCAAAGCACGTATCACAGACCACTTTCCTCATGAATATTAAAACGCTTTCCCTGCTCAGCCAATCATAGACGAGTCCTCACGTGAATATTAAAGAGCCATGTGCAGCGGCTAACGTAAACTTACTGTACTCGTTCGAATACAGCACTGTACCGAACCAAACGGCCTTATGGAGCGGTTCGGCACGGATACATGTACCGTTACACCCCTAGTAAACACCAAAGCTACCTAGGAAGAGTGGACCCTCTTCTTTTCCGTCTCTCTTCCTGTTTTTGATCCAAAAAACCTGACAAAACGTACTTATTTGATCGCTTTTTTTTCGGCGCTCCATTCTTTGATCCTCTCCATGGTCATCTTTATTCTCATGATCGCGCTGCTTTTTCTCTCTGAACTACCTCAACACAACATCTGTGTTGAGATAGTTGCATTTTTTCTTACCAATATTGATATCGGTAAATATTGGTTATCGGCCAAAATTTTCCTATTGGTGCATCTCTACTTGCAACATTTCCTGACTCTCTTCAGTTGTCTGATCAAAAAAAGGCCAAACAGTTCCAAAAATTTAACTTATACCACACTTCAATATAAAAGAAGAGACTAAAGCATCTGCATTAAACGGCTAGGAGAACGGAGCCAAAGGTTTGGCCAAATATTTAAAAAAATCTGATAAATGTTTGAGTTTAACTTCTTCAAGTGAGCTATGAGGTAAAGTTTGGCTTGTTTGGTTACTTTTGGAGAGGGCAGAGCTAGCATTCCTCTACGATTCCAGCTTCTATGCTAGGCTCAGCTAAGCTAAGTAGCCTCAAAGTGGAAATGAAACTGTTTCAAGAGCAGCAAACAGCGTGTAGCTCACAGTTTTTCTGATGCAGGCTGGAAACACGTGACAAAGGAAAACCATTGGTTTAGCACATTTTTTCATGCACCCCATGTACAGAGGTTATAGTCCTGTCCCAGCAGTCGCCAGATCAACTCCCTGTTTGCATGGCTTTCAACATTTCATGTCCCTCTTCAGTTTTCCTGTCCAAGTACAAGTACAAGGCCTCCACATACTGCTTGTAAACTGTAGAAAAATTGATGTCAACTTGCTAAACTTGAAGTAAGGTCCCCACAAAAACTGCTCCCCCTGGTGGCTGGCTGCAGTATTGGTCAAAAACTCCTGCACCCCAGCCATTCCAGATGAGCTGTGGTCAAACTTTAAAAAATTAATACACCTTATAGAAATGTTTCTCACATCCAATTGTTGTGATGATTTGAAGATATTATTTGGCTGCCTCTTGTTCATGTCCTTTTTTTCTGAAAAGTTTCATTTTCATTAGTAATTGGAGGTTAAAAAGGAGGCTTTACGTCTCGTTTCTAGTGTATTTTTGGGGGGGATTGTAAAATATTTTGGGAGGGAGAGCCAAGAAGAGATCAGACTCTTGAAAGAAAAAGTACAACTATTTTTGTCGCCGGCAATGGCTGCACCTGGGTATTTTGGCTTCAAAACAGTACAATGGCAGAGCAACACTGTCCACTCGATATACAGTACTATATACAGTATACTTTGGGCGAGCTCTCTCAAACTGCTAGGCTTATGGTACCCCAGGTCGAGGAGCTCTACTTCTTTATATAAAATACAAGTCAGCTTGTTCTGTTATCAGTAGAAAGTAGAGCTAAGTCCTTCCCCAGTTGTCACGCTAAGCCACACTAAGCTTGCTAGCTAGCTTCATATTTTAGTTTTGCACCAATATTGGGGTAACATCCATCAAAGGATCAAGCTTTTTCATGGCCTGAGACCAAATGAAACTGCTTGGTTTACAGTTCCATCAAACAGCGCAAATGTTGTCTAGCAACAGGTAGCTAGCTGGCTAACTAGCTACTACAGCTCGGACCACTGTTTTGATACTTTTATTGAAAATGTCAACCTTCATAACGTCTGTTTTTAACAGCTTGTTGCTAATATTTAAAAGTAGATGACTCAGCCACTTGAGAGTCTGTCATCTCGCTGAAATTGGTGCAACAACAATCGCAGGATAAGCTAACACAACCTTACAGCTCCAGAAGAAGTAAGGCAATCTTTTTTGGCCTCAAAAGGAGCCTTTGGATTAGCATAGCCTTTAATAAGTGGCTGTGAAAAAATAAGTCTCCAAATGCCCCTGAGTTTGAGTGGAGAACGGTATCAATCCCTTCAACTGTTTGCAGAGCGCAGGTCTGCACTAAGCCAAAACAGACACTTTTATTCCTTTCAGTCATTCCCAAAAGCAGCACACAGAGTAAAAACTGTTTTAGTTATGACTCAAATTAAGGTCACTCTGCTAAAAATCATCACAAACTCTTCCCAAAACTGCTCGTTCACGTTCCAGCACCCCCTCCTTTCTTCCCTCCCTCCTTTCTGCACCCTGCCCCGGGGCATGTTCCCTTTATTGGCATTTCTCCTCAATCTGCTGTATTAATTGTTCATCTGTGTAGGAGCAGGGGAACAGTGTGCAATATGGCACCAGTAATTATTTGTGCCCATTGTGTGCCCGTGCTACAGAGATATCTGAGAAACCCATATGGGGCCAGCTGTAGATCAGCGCAGCAGCACTGCGGCTAACTGTTGCTGTCGCTTCGTACAGAAAAACGCCAAAATTTAACAACTCAACTTTACAAACCTGTGAATTCAACTTTTTTTTTTTTTTACATAAAGCCTCTTTATTCTACCTGTAGTAAAAAGTTATCGCTGGGAGGCGTTTCTGCTTTGACAAAATGTCTGAAAAAGTCAGATTTGATATTCATAAACCATCTGTCTACCCCAAGTTTTTTCCAAATCAATGTCTCATTTTCTAAAACAGCCAATCCTGCTGCAACTTTTAATTAAACATCAATATAATCCAGGCTTTTATTCCATTTCTGGTCATATTTCTGCATATTAGTCAGTCAGCTAAAACAAACAGAAGCAGAGCAGATGCAGAGTTTCTATGCCCCTAAAACTTTGCAGTTGTTGTTCTGCTTTGTGGTGAATTTCATGTGTATCATTACTGATATGCATGCAGCACAGCCGAGGCCTCAGGTGATTTATGTGTGTGTGTGTGTGTGTGTGTGTCTTCTCTAAAGCCTGAGTGAACGCTGCACTCCAGAGGTTAGCTGAGTTGTTTTCATGGACGGCAGGCTGGTAAGCAGAGCGCGGTCGTTTGTGAACGGGGGTTTCGCTCGCTCTGCGTAGACATGCTCTGCTGACTTTAGCTAACTACACCTCCCCGAGGTCGGCTGCCACTCGGGTATGACGTCTTTCAGACTAAAGGACTCATCTGTAATTTATCCTGCAGGAATAAGGTCATCAGAATTAAACAATATACCACTGATTAATTTATCAGCCAGTGGTTTTTAACCTAGGGGGTCTGAACATGCCAGTGGAATCATGGGAGGATTTTAGGGGTATGGGGGGTGTGTGTGTTCAGATTTAAGGATGGTAGGAAAAAAGAGGTTGTGTACAAAAAGCAGATCATTATCTTTCCTCTCTGTCTGGGTTAATCTGCAATGATTTAATCAGATTAATTAAAACAAACTCTTTCATATGCAGCCGCTAACAGAGCAGAGGCTCCTGGGCCACGGGCGCTTTTTAAAAAATACACATTTTGTTTCTCTCAATAAATGAGTGTAAGCTCCGGTTCAGAGACCAGCTCATGGTGTCAAAGTTGATCTGTGGTGGAAAATGCTGCATGTTGGAATTGTTTGTTTCAAAAGTTGAAAAGAGTTAACAGCAGAATAAGCTGCGTGGCACTGGTAACAAAAAGATTGGGCCCTTCTTTAGAGATGGGTACCTTTCACATCTGAAAAGATATGGTACCTAGCAATCGGTACCAGTACTCAACGGTACCAATTTTTGGCACTTTTTTTGTGTTTGTGTGGTAAAAAATATCAATTTGTTTAATAATAAAATATGAAAAATTTTCAATCTAACATTTTTTTTCAATATATAACCTTGCAATGCTGTGTTTATGACCAGCATGGAAAATCGCCAACTCTTCCACTACCTCAAAGTCACAAGGATGCATTTAGGTACCTAAACATGGTACTTTTTGGTTTTTCGTGAATCGATGCTCGGTACTTTTGACAGAATATTTTGAGTAAGCTGATCAGAGAGTTCTGTTCTTGTTTGATTGCTTTCAGTTACATTTAGGGATCCACGATATATCGGTATCAATGCCGGTACTGGCTGATTTTGGTAATTTTTTAACATATCAGCATTGGCCAATCGGTAAGAGTTGGTCAATATTTACTCATTAGCTGCCAGCCATTCTCAGAGCATCTTGAACGATCTTTCAAGACCCAAAAAGTATTGTTTTCTATGACTATGTAAACTCCAAAACTACCTAAGAAGAGTGGAGCCTCTTCTTTTATGTCTCTCTTCCTGTTTTTGAACCAAAAAACAGACAAAATGTACTTTTTTGATCATGTTTATGTCTGACACTTTATCCTTTGATTTGAACTTTTTCACAGATTTGAGTTTAAGTGGCGTAAACTTGAGTTTAAAATATGTTTTACTGTTAATAATAATTGCCTGGTTGCCAAATATACTGGCAAGTTTGAAAGGTTAACTTGGTCAGGATATATTTTGATTTGTGATCCTAATTGTGATCCAAAAGTTATGGTTAAGTAACACTGTTACTTTTGCTTTATGGTGGCCCCGTCACCTCCTTATTTGGAAGGAAAATAAGTTTGAAAGAAAAGGGAGATATTGAAAAATTCAGATTGCATGATTTTCAATATGTTCAAAATTTGACCATCTCAGATTGCTTTTTTTAGACCAATATTGATATCGTTAAATATCGGTTATTGGCCATAAAAACAATATTAATATCAGGTATCGGTGCATCCCTAATTAAATTTTATCCTCGTGTTTTCAAATGAACTGTTCCACATTACAAAATCTTCTGTTTTGCAGCTTTTTGCAATTTTTCAGTTATTTCTGGGAACTACATTGACCCGAACAATGAATATTTCTCACTAGCAAAGTTTTAAATGATGACACCAAATAGTTGGGGGAACACTCGCACTTTAGGAGCTTCTTCAAAAAGACTAATTAATGACCCAAAAGAGACGTAGCACCGACTCTTTCCTACACAGGATGTGCAGAAATCAAACTTTCTGAATCATCGATACCAGGCTTCAGCAGATGACTTTTCTCACTTTCACATTCAAGTGGACAGCACACATTACATATTCTACATACTCAAGATGTTTCAGGGGTAAAAAAAATAGATAAATAAATAAAAAGAAACAGCATAAAAAACCTGTTTATACAACATAATTTGCAAATGTCCGTGTACTCTGGAGGTTGATGAATGTGAGAGCAGCATAGCTGCAGGAAGGTGTGGGCTGCAGAGGAGAAAGTGCTATTGCTTCAGTTTTCTGAGCACTCCTGAGGACGCAGCGTTCGTAAATCCTGCACTCATAAAACCAAATTCATCACCGTGAGGCACGAAAAATAACGATACACTCGCAGCTTATGGCAAGACATGAATATAAATGTTATCCTCCACAACTCGAACAACCTTGACAGAATAAAAACGATCGTGATCCTATAGGTCCCTCTGTGCACAGGCTGCCGATTGTGTTTGTGTGTGTATGTTGACTCCTACTCGTTCTCACACTTGAGTTTGTCTACCGGGCCCGCTTGCCTCTCCCCTGGGACCCCCTCTCCCCCTCCTCCTCCTTCCCCTCCTCTCCCTGCTCCATGTGTCCCACATTCCCTCTTCTGCCACACTAATTGTTTTTTGTAATCATTTTCACCTCTCTGCTGTTGTGACAGGCAGCGGCTGCACTACTCTTAACAAATTAGTGCAAAAGACACAACGAGGAGAAGTGACTTGAGGAGAGCAGAACGCAACCAAGAAGAAGCACCTGACTCGCTGAGAGGACTTTCAGTGATACTAACAAACTCTCACTTTTCTGTATTTTCCTGTTCATAAACTACAATCTAAAATGAAATTATAATATCCAAAATAAATTATCTCTAAATGCTGTTTCTCAGTTTTTATGTTGAGGTAAGATTTTCTTGGGAAAACAAATCTGTTTATGTTGCATAGAAAAGAAGTCACTTTGACGACACTACACTGAGCGACAAAGTTTAGCAGAGAGAAACAAGATTCATCCATTTTCTGGAAGAAAATAATATCTTGGATTTATTTTGTAGTAACGGCAGAAACTGGAACTGGACTGTCACAAAAAGGATGATTCTTAATTCCTAAAAACACCAGAGGTGGGAAAAAAAATCAAACAATTTTCGGTCTTTGTTCATAAACTGGACTGGAAAAAAGTTACCACTTCTTTTCCAGCACAGGGTGAAATGTTTCTCTCTGACTCACATGATGTGCATTTTATGGGGAAATATGGCTCCTGATTAAGTCTGTAGACATTATTATCATCATTTAACTTTTTTACATGGTCTGATGATATAAAAAGCAAACCAAAAATCACAAAAATTGTTAACATCGAAAAATCGCAATTCAAATCGAATTGGTGCCCCCAAAACTTGTAATAGAATCCAATCGAGAGAATAGCATTTAGTGCCGGCTCTAGAAAACACTTCTGATTCTGGCCACAGGTGTCACTGCTAATAGCAGCAAACGAAGGGGCAACATCCAGTTAGTAAAAATGAAGCCTGTGCAGAAGTGCTAAAAGTTGCTGTTCATTGTGAACCAGCTTGAGGCTGGCTGCAGAAAAACCGGAAGTCACGTACACACCCAGCCATAAAAAAAGGGACTTTTACGGCATTAAAAAGCATATTTACAGCCTGGTTCAAAAAACGACTTGGGTCTAAAACGCTGATTTAGCTATCAGCACACACTGAACAGTGAGTGAATTATTTTCTAACTTGGCAGTTTAGAAGTTATTAGGATCGTTTGATTGTCCAATCAGAGACACAGCTGAGGTCATGTGACTGACGAGCGCCTTGTAGCTGTTCAAAATGAAACTCACAGCCAGTCAGGTCATATCAAATGTGGCTGCGTCCACAGATTGGCTCTTTTTCAACTGTCAGGAACAGACATGTGACGTCGCAGAGGCTACATCCATGTTTTATACAGTTTATGCAGCAGAAGCATCGTCCTCACAGCATCTTTAAAACCAAAGTCGGTGGAAAACAACTACCCAGCACAACTCTTTTTAAAAACACAACAACCATTGTATTTATATTCACATGTGGCTGTTTTTTTCACTTCTTAGTTCGAAACATTTCCACACTGCTGATAGTAAAGCCAAAAAGTTGCTACAGTAACAGCTTGACCCCTGAGCATTACCGTCGATAAAGTAGGTCTTTTGCTACTCTGTGTTGTTTTTATTTTATGCATTTAGCAGCACATTGTACTGGGTGATGCCAACACAAATGGATCAGATGAAACGATCACATCAATTAAAAAACACCAAGATGGACCCTGATTGGATGGTTGAAATCAGGATTGGGATGCTGCTAGTTTTTAATTTCGCTTTTTCACACATTTTTCATCATCATGTTGATTCGTATAAATGTAGCACAAAAAATAAAGCAGTTAATGTTTTAATAGATAATTTCTTGTTAATACATCTCATACAGTTGTAAAGTTTGTTTATTTCCCTATGGAATGGAGCTACATTCACAGGAAACATGCATTTGTGGGTTGCGCCCATTAAAAAAATTGCCAAATCTTCTCATCGTTGATGCCAAACAGATCAGATTCTGCCATTAGATCTCTCATATCACATATGCATGTTCCTCCCTTAAGGGCTTAGTATCTCTATCTAAACTCAAGATGAGATATTCATAGTTGGTGACCTAATCCATCAGCATTCACGTCAACTATCTTTGATAACAATTAAAAAGCTTGAGTATTATTTTTCAACCATAATTCTCCAAACTTGACTTTGTCTTCATTATAAATTCACTTAAATCTTGTTTCTACTTGTGATTTTCTGCCAGGGCTTAAGTGTGATTCGCTTCTGGAGCTATCTCAGGTCTCTGTAAGGCCTTAGGACTCCCATAATAATTTCAAAAAGCACTGCAGTTTCTCAAGATGTGTTGTGCATAAATAAACAAACCAGCTCACAGAAAACACACAGAGAGGCCGATAAATGAGCTGCTTACCTCGCCTGGTTCAAATCCAAGCTTACATAAGTAATGAGAGCGATATCTGCACCTCCATGAATTTTTTTTCAAAAGAGTTTTGTTTGTTCAAATTTTGGATTTGAAGGTCAAAAACTATTCTGGTGGTAGTAAGTGAGCTTTTGAGATAATGTTTGCGTGTGTGTGTGTGTGTGTGTGTGTGTGTGTGTGTGTGTGTGTGTGTGTGTGTGTGTGTGTGTGTGTGTGTGTGTGTGTAGAGGTGGGGGTGGGAGGGGAGTAGTGCTGCAGGCTCAGGTGTTAACGTGAAGTCTCAGTGGGAGAAACCTTCGTCACCGCTCACAACAAAGTGTCAAAAGCACCTGACTCTGTCAAAATGCATCAACTGGTTCAGACTTGATGTCTCGAGCTGATAGAGACGCAAACATGAGGATAATTACAGGTGAGAATTAATTCCCACTGAACTTCAGACCAAAGCCACGTCTGCAACGCGTCATCAAGGCCCCGGTTGTGTTGAAATGATTGAATTTCCAGTTTAAAAGAAAAAACTTCAATCAGAAATTAAACCATTTTTTGACATGGTCGAGTAAACCTCTCACATATGAATACCAGCCCCTCAAATTGAAGCTGGTATTACTTTAACTTATGGGAATTAATTTGTGATTCTATCATCGCTCCCCTCGAGCAAAATGAGATTGCAAGTCCTAACAGTGGAATGTAATTAAGTTAAAATAGAAATTAAAATTTTTATAAGTACGTTCACTCATCACTCTGTGATGGACTTGCTTAATTCAGAGGATGACCACTGGTACAGGGGATTAATTAGCGACTGAGGAAACTCACAAAGATAACTGTGTTGAAGTGATGAGTGGTGGTTTTGGTTTTAAGCACGCAGGTAAAAACAAGATGAAGAGAATCATAAAGGTGAGAAAACATGATGATGAAACAAATACAACAGATGGAGTGTGTTACGTTGGTGGAGGCAACACCACAGAGCTGTTCAGTCTGTTTTCTGTGCTTCACAGTGTGAGGTCTAAACTTTTAGGGACAGTTTTTTGAGTTATATTTCCAGGTTTTTACAATGAAAATATATTGTTAACCAACTGATCCCTTGTGGCCGTTAGTTCTCTTGCCAATTACTGAAATTCAATAAAGTTTGGCTCCTTTGAAGAGTTTTTAACTGGGGAAAAATGCTCAAGCTTTTTTATGATCTTCAAAGCAGATAAGATGATTGGAGATCAATTATTTCTTCTGCGGATGGGTACCTTTCACGAACAATAGTTGAACGATAGTTTCAGGAACGAAAGTTGAAACGATAAGGTACTGTTGCTTGGTACCTGGTAATTGGTATCAGTACTACTTTTTGGTATTTTTGTGTGTGTTCATGCAGTGATAAATATGAATTTGTTTAATAATAAAATCTCTTTATTTATTCTTTAATATATTAATTTGCAATGCTGTGTTCATGTCCAGCATGGAAAATCGCCTCCTCTTCCACTCCTTCACAGTCACAATGATGCGATAACAATACCTATTCGGTACCTATTCCTAATTTCTTAAGAGCTTTTTTTGAAACTTGTAGCTTCAAGTTCAACTGTTACTAAACTAGATTATCAGAGTTTGACTCTGAATGAAGGGTTGGCTAATATTAGAGTATAAAAAATGATAATGGCACAGATTATTGGCTGTTTATGAGACTGGTAACCAATATTTTCAATACTGACCACGAGCCAATTAGGTTGTGTTGTGAGCTGGTCATAATGTAATAACAAAAATTAGGCAACCATAAGCTGTATGCTACATGAACACTGTTTTTGTGAAGTCACTCATTTCTGTCTAATCAGAGATTTGACATAGTGAAAATGCTGAACTACATTCAAGTTCAGTGTACGCTTACAGAGAAATTAGCTATTCAGATTCTGTTTTTTTCCCAGGCTGTAAATGTTTTTCCTAAACTGGAAAAGTCGTCTTTTTTAAGGTGGTGTGTCTGTTGTTTCTGCAGTGATCCTTGAGTTAAATCTCAAAGAACTGCAACTTTCAAGGACTCCTGCATAAGTTTCAAATTTTTTAGATCACAAGTTGTCGCTTGGTGGAATCAGACCTGGCGAGAAATAGACCCCAGCATCACAGCCAAAGCAGTAAACTTTCAATAAATATATCTTCTCATCAGGTTTATATAAAATAAAACATTGATACATAATACCAGTTGAATGTTGTATCGATAATCAGCTAATCCCTTCAACTAACTTTTTGCTTGTTAGTGTCCTGCCCAATTGGCTACATTAAAGCACATTGTGTCTATGAAAAACAGTTTAAATACATCATCCTTTCAAATCATTCGAGCCACAGATGGCGTGCCAAACTCCTAATAGGTCATTGCTAATCATAAATGTAGTTGAGTTTTCTTCACAAATGAAGTTAAATTTGCTTTAACGAAGGGTAGAAAGAATAAAAATCAGGAAAAAAGTCACTGTAAGGTTGTGGTTCCACATCCAACTCAAACGTTTCTAGCTCATGGAAGAGTTAAACAAACAGATCAATTATTTTAGGTTGAAAACTTCCATTTGCCGAGATGGAAGTACTTATTTTCTAAAGCTTTACATTAAGTATTTGTGGGTTGTCTGACTGTGAGGCTTCATCTTTTATCATGTTATCCTGCAGCAGCTACATTATAATGGGCAATGTGTTCCTCAACTCCACCAATTGTTTTACTACAGTTATGACGATTGTTACCTCCATCATCTAACTGTTCTCTAAAACTGACAACGTTTTCCTCAGGGCATAAAAAACAATTCTCACAAAGTTATCACCACGGCTTTATGGGCAGCAGATAGCTATTTAACCGACTGAGAATAAAACCAGGGACTTTAAATGTAAAATCAATGCCAACAGGGACTTTTTAACAAGGCACAAAGAATATTTTTGTCGGGCAATAAGAGTTAGCATAAATAGGTAAAATTCTGAACAAAGCTTCTGGTGATGTCTTTGTTGCTTTACTCTTGCAAGCTTGTCTCTGTCAACTTTTTATAAACACTTTTTTATGTTCATAAGTCTAAAGAGATCACATTAGTGGGATGTTTTCACGTTTGAAACTGCTAACAATAGATCATTACAGTTAATGTAAACATGAATAACTTACTGCAGGCTGGATGCTGCAGGCTCTGAAGTTTTGAGTGTGTAAAATTCAACATATTTTTATCATTGGTGGTTATGTTATTAAACTATGAATGGTCTCAACAATGTCCACAAAGGTGTTTGCCACTTACTTCATGGAGCTCCCCTGGGATATTTTTCTAAGTAAGTTAAAAACAGATTCTTTCAAAGATGAGGTTGTAAAAAATAATAGAGGGTGTGTTTGTAATAGTTACCCTGCTCCGAAGGTAGTCTGCAAGGTTCTTTCGCGTGAAGTTTGCTGCTGCTGATGGACTCAGTTCATAACCTAGTGAAAGAAAAACACAGATTCATAGGTCTCAGAGATTTTGGAGTTAAACTTAAGACTTTCAAAAAGGAGGAATGACAGTGTAATGATGATGAGCTCACGCCTCCTTACCGTTCCTCATTTTGTAGAGCTGAACATTTTTCTGGATGTACTCTGCAAACTGTACTGTGTCTCCTGCCTCTCCAACACACAGCAGCAGGATCTTCTCACTCAGTTTGAACATCTTGTCATAGTCTGGAAAACAGAGACACATTTTCTTTTAACACAAGTATATGTAATTGATCATAAGGTGCTTATCGGCTGCAGGAACTTTCATCAGGACCTAGGAACCTGTCTAAGTACTCTGAGTTTCAACAGCAGGAGCTTTCTACATTTAGTTCCTGGGTCACTAATGTTCCTGCAGGGCCTGCAAGCTGAAAGTTTCTATTGTGGATGTGAGTTTTAATGCAAATTATCTAAAACAGCCTAACCCATGTTTTAACCCAAGGTCTATTACTCTCCCGAGTAGCTCTCTTCTATTCTGTTACTTTTTGCAAGTCCAGCTCCAGTGTCTGACATTACTACGAAATAAATGCAAGAAATCCTTTACAGCAATGAAAAAGGGCAGATCTTGGTTTTAAGTCTAAACTTTGCCAGTCAAGTTTGTGGTGACATAGGGACTTTCAGTCTTCTTGCAGTTAATTGGTTTGTGTCTCACATGACCTAGACAGAGAAACTTTGAAGTGGCATTAAGTAATAACTAATTTTGGCTCTTGAGGATCTAATTTTAAATCCTGAACTATGATCAGGCATATATAAAGCAGTGAGACTCAAGACCACATTTTTATAAAGTTTTGACAGGCCTTTAATAACTCCTCATCATTTGTCATCCTTCAACCTGATAGCATATATTTAGCATTTAATTTAGACTCTTGCTCATACTGTTGAATGCACGGGGTACCTCAAATCGTCCTTTTCTCATGAGTTAAGTTCCTGCTGTCGAAATCCAATTAAAGCGACTTTTGCTGACTAACTAGCTGTTACTTTCACTTTCACTGACAAGAAGTCTGCCGGGCCGATTTAGCCAACTTTGCTAACTTTGCTTTAAGGTTAAACATCCGATAAACTCGTATTGTTGTCTAGGTATCAGTTCTGGAAATAGAAATATCTAAACTGAGCAAAAACAGATCATAAGAGAGTCAACCGTTGACAGTTTCCTGAAATAATCACAGCTTCAACTAGCTTAGCATGCTATTATTACATTCAGGATTTTTGTTTCCCTGAGGTGAAGGGAGAGTAGTAAATCAAATTTGCTCTACAAGATAAGTAAAGACATTTAAATACTACGCATTTTAGCTAATGTCCAGTTTGAATGAACAAAACTTGATATTTCTGTTAGCAGGTGTAGCTAAATGAACCGGCTGAGTGGCTAACTGCTAAGCTAACGCGTTGTCATACCGTGTTTCATCTGGATGATGCTGCTGGCTGCTACATTATCAGCGGCGACGAGGACAAAATCAGGTCCCTGAATCCCGATTAAGTATTCCATTTTGAATAAAAGCTGTGAAGTTAAAGATTCAAATAACTATCTGAAGCAGAAATGGTCTCTTAGCTTCTTCTGTGCAGATTACACAGCAAAACTTTGAGATGAGTGGCGCACGTGTGATGTCACCGGAAAAACACAGTCGTCCTTTCTTGTGCGACTCGGCGCAGTGTTGCCAGATTGGGGAGGTTTCCGCTTTGGACGAGTTAATCAAATTTAGGCTGCTTTTCAAAACATCTTGTTGTTCTGTAGAAAAAGCTCCGAAGGAAATATTAAAATAATAGTTGATACAATGTGTCAAAGCATAGATGAAAACGTACACATTTCAACAAACTGTTGTGTCCTTGCATTCATATCATTAGTTTGCTGTAATTACTGTGACAGAAACTTTACAGTTTAAACAACATGGCGCGACAAAAAAAAAAAGATCTTGTTGAGTGCCAAGCGTCAAGTCCTATGCAGTGATGATGTTATCTGATAAAGGTCAGAAAACAACAAAAGATGTCCAAAAACACTGAACTGAAGACTTTAGTACAAAGCTGCTTGTCGCACATCAATCAATGCAGCTGATACTTATGGAACATTACTGAAGATTAAGGCAGATCATTCGTTAAGTGCATATAGTGTGTTCTTTATTGTATATGGATAAGCTTTACGGTTTTGAATTAAGTTTCCAAAGGAGTTGGTGATTTAGATGTTTTTATTGAGGTGGGCGGGTTTTACGTTGTGTTTGGGCTGGAACTGTCAGCCAGATCTGGCAACCCTGCTCAGGCGGGCAATTTGAGCGGAGAGCGGCTGTTGTTGTTGAACCCGTGTGGCGACACTCCTCGGACATTTGTCAAGAAAAACCATAAGAAACGGATCTATCGACGTGGAGAAGGTCACAATGAACGAAAGGGAGTCTAATAATGTAATGGCGGAGAATAATGACGTTAGCGGCACGCAGCGAAGACGGTCGCAGCGGTTGAGTTCGTCTCCCCAGGCTAACGTTAAAAGTGACAACAAAATGGCGCTGGTCAAACGCTCTATCACCGTGAGGAAAATTGCACCCAGGAAAACTGTTGCACCCTCCGAGAACAACAAGGAGAACACACCAAGGCGCTCTGGATCACTTAAAGTCATCCAGGAGAAACCTAAGGTCTCAACTCCTGATGCTATCCCTGTTCGTGGAGGCTCCTCCTCGGCTAAGAGGAAGAAGAAGGCCGTTATGCCCTCACCTATCCTCCCTTCATCTCCCCCTGCTTCTCGGCCTCCACAGCCGGTGCTGGATCCAGAGGATGCAGTGTGGTCGCAGAAAGTGCGTCGGTCCTACAGCAGGCTCAGCGACAAGTCTTTCAACAGCCCCAACTCCAGAGAGACCCTGTTCGGCTTTGAGAAGATGAACACCCCGGAGGTGTTGCATCGGGCGCGGGGATCCAAACCGGGCCTGGAAGTTTCTGGATCTTTGTGTGGACTGAGCTCTTTCACATCCATGCTGGAGGCGGAGGACTGTGTACCCGAGGTGGACACAAACATCCCTGGAGTGGCTGTGGTGAAGGAGAAGAGGAGGAGGAGGAAGGTCCAGCAGATAGACAACGTGGAGCTGGACGCACTGGCTGCTCAGATGAACGCAGAGTTTGATGAGGCGGAGGTGTTTGAGCTGGTTGTGGAGTAAATAAAGACTGAAAGACTTAAAATGATATGTTAAGGCATGTTGTTTCAACACTGACATGCTGAAAACACTCTTACCCTGGGAGGACAGGACTTTTCTGTCAGTTTGACACTCAAATATATCACGTTTTTCCGTATTTCCTGCTCTACATAATGTGCAGGTGGATTCATTAGAGTTTCATACGCTTGGTTGTTCATGTGATGCTCCAAATGTGTTGTTTTTTTGTTCCTGCAGTGTTGTTCATGACTCATTATGATCAGTAGTTAGAAACCCTCTCTTATATGGCTATTATGAAAGCATTTGTACATATATGAGTTCCCGTGTTTGCATTTCTCTCTTTAAAGTCGTTAAAACTGCATTTTTGTAAGTGCATTTTTTTGGCTTTTTTTGGCTTTTCAATGAAATTTTTCTTCTTCAGCAAACTGGTATTTTGGTGCTTGATGCATAAATACAAGAGAAGCGTGAGTACTGGAGTATTCAGGGTCTTTCATTATAATATCTTAATGGTTCGAGGAAAAAAAAGGAAGACATCTGGACAGGAGTCTAGAGAGCCCTGATACCATTTTAGTTATGCAGACTACCAAATATTCTTTTGATTTTCATAGTTTGTTTTAGCTCAAGTCAAAATTATGAATTAAACTTTCAGAGGATGTCAATATGAGCCTGTAATAACTGTAATATTCTCTCAACTCAGCAACATTACCTACACATCATCATGTACCATGCTATTCTTACTAGATTTGTATTGTTATGAGCAAACTGAGGTTTCTATCAGAGCTCTCATCATGACATCAGCTGTTGTTTAAAACCAGATTCTCAACACTCCACTGTGTCCTGAGGAATAAAAAATGCAAGTGTTTGGCGCACTCAGCTGAGATTTGGGGCCATAATAAAAACGTGCCGCTGATCATTTCAACATGCCGAGGGTTTAATAAGGTCACAGAAAAACATGATGGCTAACACATTCCTGTAAACAGCGCTGGTCTCCGGTGATTATGTTGAGGCAAAGTGAATGACTAAGTGGGCGATGTGTTTGCTTTAATGAGATTGCTGGACAGGTAAAACGTTTTCCTCCAGAGCCTCGTAAAGGTGTGAGTAGATATGTTGCATAATTTGCACTAACAAGAGGGAGGATGTTATTAATCCTGGTGCATGCGTCTACCTGTGGAGACACATGCGTCCTCATAGCTATGGATAGTGAAGACAGGCAGATACGCTGAGGTAATATATGGATGTATGAGCCATTTGGTTAAAATCTGGGTAGTCTGGCCGGATAGTGGGGGATCAGACAGGGCTTGACAGTTTATATCATGGGATGTAATTTCACAGTATTTTGTCATAATTTCTGCATTAACTTACAAGGAATTTCTTTTTTTTGTATATAACTGTAAACAGCAAAAGATTGTTGGACTAAAATACAGTATTGATACTTTGAATTAAAAACAAACAAACAGTACTAATACTGTAAATACTTTAACAGTAACTTGTGAATTCACAACCAGTAGTGTAGGTGTAAGCTCAGCCCCCACCGCCTAGTAGTTTGGTTGACTCATCACTTATTTTGAAATATATCAGTTCCTCTAAGGCAGGGGTCTGCAACCTGTGGCTCTGGATCCTTATGCAGCTCTTTGAATCCTTTGCAGTGGCTCCTTGTAGCTTTGAAAATATCATTAAAATAAAGGTCTTTTAATATTTTTCTTACAGAGGGTATTAATGATAACTACACAGACACTTAGTAAAAACATAATATATATATTTTTTAATAGAAATGCATCACCTCTTGAAACAAAGCTTTTGATTTTTTGAGATTTTTTTTGCAGTTTTTTGAATTTTTTTTTTTTAATTTCCATTTTTTGACATTTTTACAAATTAAGAAAAAGATTTCCACATTTTTTGAAGATTTAGCAAATATTGACTTTTTTAAAATAAAAATCCCTTTTTTGCAATATAAGAAAATTTTTACAAGTTTTGGAAATTAGGTGAAATTTTGAAATTGCATTATTAAGGTTTTTTTTTGCAAATTTATGACATTTCAGCATTTTTTTAAAAAATTTTGCACGTTTTTGAATTACATTTTTTTATTTTGCATTTTTTTTATTTTTTTTTTAATTTCCAACTTATTGAAACTTCATACATTTTGCAAATTTATAAAATCTATGACTTTACAAATTTCTTTTTTTTTTCTTAAATTTGCAATTTTTTTCAAAATAATAATAGAAAAAAAACTAAGAAATCATATGTGCAAATTTATAAACACAAAAAAATCTTGTTTAGATAATTATTCACCTGATTAAACTTTTTTGTCTTAATGTGAAGATAAAGTAGATTTTGCGGCTCCCAAATGACTGTTATCCAGGTGAGCTGAGGCAAAACAGCTCTTTGGAAAGTAAAGGTTGCAGACCCCTGCTCTAAGGATTGAATAAATGAGGGAAAAAAGTAAAAGTAGGACTACTTATCTAAGATTATTGTGTGATTTCCTCCACAAACCTCAAGCCATGTAGGATTTGGTAAGGCTCTTTGCCCTGTCTCCAAGCCTGGGTGTAATAAGAGAGCACTTTTAGTCAGTATTTCACTTGTGATACCTAGGAACCAACCAGTGTCACTGTAGAGCCCAATTAAGATATAGAAACAACATATACAGTTTCCACAGCTCTGTAATATAAGATGGAGTCACAATAAATAAACCCTTAAAATCTTTATTACAAAGTTAAAGACGTGAGAGACTGACAAGTATAGCTTCACTTCTTATACCAACGCTGTCCTCTGAGGCTGTGAAGTCTGTTATTTACATCTGCTGAGAGCACGTACATATGCTGATAGTATTTGTGTGTGTATGTGTGTGTGTCAGGAGGAAAAGAGCAGAGATAATGAGTGCATGTGTGTTTGGGTGTGCAGCAGCGAGCGAATAAATCCACAGTTTGCTCACGCATTTTAGGATGCGCAGAGCGCGCTGTGTTTTCCTCCTCAGGTGCCATTTCATGTTCATACCCTTCATTTGGCATTTCAGCTCCCTGGGAAAGGAGAGAATTTTTTTAGCAGCAACAACACATGACAGCTTGCCTTTTGTATATTTTTAACTAGGTATTCTTGTCTGCTTGTCACTTTGGGTGAAAGTTACAGACGGAGTGAAGTCGTGGGGTGTTTTGTGAGGTGCTGTCGCTTCTGCTGGTGCTTGCTTTTGGCTTTATTTCTTTTTTTGAGTCTGATCATGCTATTAAAATTTGTATAACTGTATTTGAGGCTGAGAAATGTAGAATATCTGACAATATATCTGACAGTGCAAAATAATGTAGCTACCTTGTAAAATTAAATCATGAAATGCATTGTTCTAACAATGAACGACACTAGTAGAGGCCATAGTCCACTGCTTTGATTCTTTCATGTGGTCCTTTGCTCCGTATCCTTTCACACTTCTCTATCCACTGACAGATCTCTCTGAATGAAAGTTTCAAAGCCCCCCAAATAAACTTGACGTTCATCAGCTTGTAGATGCTTTGACCGATGACTTTCTGTATGATTTCTTTATGAGTTGAGTTAATATTAAACTATAGATTAGTAAAAACAATGGATAGTATAAATCTCAAGGGAAATATCTAAAGTTAAACCAACACATTGGTTTCAGAAACAACATTTTTGTCTGGAATGAACAACTGAAGCTAGCATTCATCCACCTCCTAGTTCATCCACATGTCCCAGGTATTTCTCACTATCTGATATTTTATGCTAGAAGTTCAGGCTTTCCGTTTTATCTTACTTTACAGATTGGGTTGTAGCTATCTAATAGCCACCACCTTATGTTTTCCCCTTTTAGCTAATTACATGTTAGCTAAGAAAAACAGAGGTTATTTCTATTTTTTTAGGTTATAAAACTAAACAAGCTATTTTTTTTCATGTTACATTACTAACAAGGGGTTGAAGCTTTCATCTTTTGGCTGCTGTCTTGCAAGCGGCATGTTAGCTAGAAAGAATCATGCAGCTGTTATTTTCTCCCAGCAAATATAATATTAGCTAGGAGTTTAAGCCCTCCCTTTTAAGGTACATTACTAACAGGTTGTACTTATCACCATCTAGCTTTGACTGGATAACAGTGTTACTTCTCCTCTAGCTAACAGCTAACAGCATGTTAGCTAGGAAAAACAGCTACCAGGTATGTCTCACTAGCTCAAAGTATATTTGCTAGGAATTTAAGCCTTTCCTTTTTTAGTACATTACAAACAGGTTGTAGCTATCACTTTTCAGCCATCCGGTATGTTTTTCATCCTCTATTTTAACAGAGTACATCATATTGCTTGGTTTTTTTGCTGACATGTTTAGTGCTAATGATAAAGCAAGGTAGTTTTAGAATAGAATAGAATATAACTTTATTGCCATTGTAACAAGTACAACAAAATTGAAGTCACAACAGCAATCAAGAAAACAAAAGCAAGAAAGTGTATAGATAGTGCAAAAAGGTCCATAAGAAAATAGATGATGACAGCTTGTTCATCATTGTCCAGTTCAGCCAGCCTCCACCTCCACAGGGTCCAGGACTGAGCTTCTTCAGCAGTCTGTTCAGTCTCTGTCTCCTGGATCCTGTCTGCTCACAGCAGGTGAAGTTCTTCCAACATGGCATTGGTGTCTGATGTTAGCTCCATTAGCCATGTCTGTGAATAGCATGATGCTACTCTGCCCTCTGGTATCCTCTCTGGTGCTGGGTTAGCATAGTTAGCTCGTCCATCTTATTGGAGATAGATCATACGTTCCCAATCAATTCTTAGCTCACACCTGAGAACCAGCACGTCGTCCTCACCTCCTTCTCCTCACCTTCTGGGAAGACATCAGGCATTGCACCAGTTAGCATTGACATGCTACAGGCTGCTTACAGCTGAGTTCACATGTAAACAACGCAGCCATGGTTACATGTAGGATCTCCAGGCAAACACAGGAGGAAAAAGTAGTAAAAATATCGCTGAAGCCACAAAAAGTTTGGTGTCCATGACCAGCAAATGAGCCAAACAAAGAAATGATCCACTCCAAATACAAAGATTACGGAAATGAGACGAAAAAATTACAAGAAACAGACAAAGAAGAGACAGCTGCTGCAAAAGGCAGCCATAGCCAACAGGGCGGTGCCTAGCAACAGTTTTCAATGATTCAAAAGAGCACATGCTCTTATCTTGCGTAAATTTGATACGAGGTAGAAAATAACCCCATCCTTCCTAGCCAACATAATGCTAGCTTACCATAGCTAACTGTGTTTTGCCTCTTTCTGGTAAGCTATAGTTTACAGATTGTGTTGTTTGTGTTTGAAATTAGGGCTGACATCCCTTCAGATAATTTTTCAGTTGCTGATTTTTCTAGAAAAGTTGAAATGGTACTCTGATGTGCAACCCGTGATACAGTTTAACGACATTACGGCTGCATAAACAGATGAGCAAAAAAACAGACGAAACAGCATTCTCCTCCTGTCAACAACTTTCAGCCCAAGTGACAGACAAGAACACCTTGATGAAACTTGATAAAAGCCTTTTATATTTTTTAACAAGGCATTTATGTCGCTTGTCACTTTGACTAACGTTCCCAGACAGTGTGAAGTGTGTTGTTTTCGTGTGCTCGCTTCTGCTTTTTGAGTGTGTTCATGCTGATTTTTTGGGTTAGGTTGGATATTTTACACTAATATTCATGTGTTTTTCTTCCCCCCTGCTCTCCTCTCTTCTTCTTCCTCTCTTTTCTCTCCCCTCATCCCTCCTCACCCTCCCACATTTCACTCACGGCAGTTGTCGCTGGTTCAGCTTGACTGCTTCGTTAGGGCTCATCATTTGCATTCAGATTAATTATCTAATTACCGACAAATGTCCGGCGGCCACCCCACACTCCGGCTCGTCAGCTCTCAGCCTGTAATTATTTTAATCATTTACTTTCATCTGGAGCGTTCCTGCCATACTCCTGTGTTTAGAGGCCATTCTTAATTACCCTGCCAAGACACTCTTTTCATGAGAGGGAGGGGAGGGAGGAGGGGGGGAGGAGAGGGGAGGGTTGGTTTGAGGGGAGAAGAGAGCAATTGGGTGAGGGAACATGTGTGTGTGAAAGAGAAAAAGACCAATGGGGACATGATCCAGAGGCTTTGACAGCACAGAGGAAGCTCCCTGCTCTGCTGGATGCTCTTTCCTCTCCCTCTTTTTTTTCTCCACTTTCTCTCTCCATACACCCCCCAAAAACCTCCCCCGCCTCCCCAACCAACTTCCTCATCTCTCCTCTCACCCCCACCTCCCCCCTCTTCTCTACACCCCCGTTATACTTCCTCCCTTTTTTCCCTTTATCGCAAGCACACACAGGAATCGCCTGTGGGCTTCAGTGCTCTGACTGCTAATACACTGACACACACTTATACACACTTACACACACACACACACAGAAACAGGCAGACAAGAGAGTCATGTGCCCTGTTTGTGGCACTCATCAGGATGCACACATCTCTCCACTATCTGCCTCGAAAATCTATACTCCTCTCTCAGCTTGTCTGTCTTTCTCTTGTTCTGTCTCCCATCATCCCTCAATCCTGCGCACATTTATGTTCCTCCTCTTTAACCCTCTTGTCCCACTATTTCTGGGCCCGTCCTCCCTGTACCTCATCCAAGCACAGAACATTTTCTTCTGTTGTCACGCTCAGGGTGGGAAGCTCCAGTTGTCCTATAAAGAAAGGCTGTTGTATGTCTGAGTAAGCATGTGTAGATGTAGGATATCTGATAACCCTTATTTCTCAACTACCTCTTAATTAATGAATGAACAAGTCCATAGAAAATATCTTGGGCCTTATATAAAGTAAAAAACAACATCAACAGCACATGGAACAGCTTAAGATGGCATCAAACTATCATGAACATTCAAATCAAATATCAAATAGCATTACTGTTAGCCAAGAAGTGGCTAACAAGATGGTCAGTAAACCCTCAAAAAACAGGAATGAAAGCTATCATATCAGCATCCATATAAACATTTGTTAGCATCAGATCATTTGCTGTTCTTATTGTTATCTTACACACTGATCAGGCATCTTCTGTAAAATTAATATTTTAGCACTTTCACATTCACTTCTCGAGGAAATTTGTGTTTGGTGGATTATTTCTTTGCTGTAGTGATTCTTCTTGGCAATAAATCTCATAGCATTAAAAAAGTCTGTTTATTTCTCTTTTAAATTGAGTCATATTTCTGAGGAACATGCATTTGTGGGATGAACAGCAGAGCTGAGTATGCCAGGTATGCCTATGAAAAATTTGTCAAATTGTCTCTGCACATGTCAAACAGCTTATTCTACTGTTGATTCAACTAACAATATTTCATCATGGGTTATAAATTCATTTCTATATGGTTAGATGGGTGTGCTAGCTTAGCATATTAAGTTGTAAAGAGTATACTTACCAACAAGTTAGCTAACAGTATGCAGTGTGTTTGTGCAGTGCTAATGATCACAAATGCTAATGAGTTATCATAAATGCTGCCATTTATTTCTACCATGCAGCATAAAAAAAAACAAAAGAAAAAGAAAAGGAAAAAGGAAAAGAGAAGGAAAGGCAAAATATAAGCCTACCAATCACCCACTGTTTTGCTAACAGACAAATAAGTAAGTAAGTTATTTCGTTCCACCTCATGTCTTTACATGTGTGAAATGACAATAAAGCTCCTTGAATCCTTGAATCCTTGAATCCTTGAATAAATAGCCTGGTACTAGCATTAACTAGCATTAGCAGTTAGTCAAAGAGCTTTTTTTTTTTTTTTTTTTTTTTGTCTTTTTATGATCATGAAACACTGCTTTTCAGTGTTATAACCTTTGAGCTTCATTCAAGCTAACGTTAATGTGAGCTAGTAAGTAGCAGAGTACTAACCCTGGCTGTGTTTACTTTCTATTTCTAACCTTCTTTTTTTGTCTTTTTATGATTACAAACCCTGCTTAACAGTATTATAACCTTTAAGCTTGATATAAGCTAATGTCAATGTTAGCTAGTAAGAAGAAGTGTTTTACTGTTTAGTGCTGTGTTTACTTTCTATTTGCTTTTAACTTTAGCTAATCATTTTTTAGCACAGTGTTATATCTAACTAGACACTGAGTGGTTACCAGTTGCAAGTACCTTCTTGCTAGCCTTAGATTAGCTGAGAACATTAGCAGGTTTATATCATGCTAGCTTGAAAGTGACACACATTCTTTGTTTTGTTGTTTAAATGGTTATCAAACAGCTGTGCAGCATCAAATATGACCAACGCAACTTAACTCTATAGAGCCCAGCATAGCACAATGATTTGTAGGTTAAGTTCTGACTGGTGATGGAAAAGAAACCAGATTAGATGGACCTTCTTTTGGCATATAAAGTCTGGGGAGTTACACTTTCATGTTTTGTTTTCAGCATGTTGGGAGATCATTTTATGAATTCGAGCACGTCTTTCCCAGGCTAAACCCCGTAAGAAGGGCACTGACTAATGGGAAAATCTATTAAAAGAAACTGTGTATTGTATGACTTCGATATAGATAGCCATATCTATATTAGATAGCTGCTCACCGCTTTATGAAATTCCTGCTTACTACTTTATGAACATCCTGCCCACTGCTTTACGGTTTCCCATTTACACGGTACATTTTAGGTGCTTTCCATCCTGTATCGCTCACTGCTTTATGATGACTCATGTATGATAAGACACTAACATGAGATTAAAGAGGGTTATGAGCCGGTCATGAACTTGAGTCTGCATGAGTTTGTATGTGTCTGACTGAAGGCCAGTATAGGCCTAAATTCTTAATACTACCGGACACCTGTGAAGTTGGAGATTGATACATGGGGAGTGACGAGTCCAAATACACCATTAGACTTATGCTTAAGTAAAGGAAGTTGAAGGAGGAGCCCCATACGCCTACGGGTTGACCGGACATTATTAAAAACAAAGGAAATATCATATATAAGAATAAAGGGGGCGTAGAACCACCCCCGGGATGAAAATGCAAAAAAAGAGGTGGTTTGCCATTGTAGAGACAGTGTTTTTGAACCGTGCAAGATTCACACTCCCCTCCTTGTTCACCTGTTACTGAATAAAGTGCTTTTTGGATGTAACCTGGACAGCGTTTTGCTTTTGATTTTTGATTCTTGGACGAACCTGAAGATACAGAGACGTCAGATAGCCTCAAAGCCTCGAAAAAAGACACAACAATGTCCCAGAGCGGTGTTTCCTTCCTCTAATACATTTGCAGAAATCCAGTATGAAGCCTCAACAACCAAATCAATACATCCAGAGTGCGGTGGTTTTCATCACTTCCCATGTTGAATGCACCGTATCATGTTTTTTACATTTTTGAGGCATGACATTTCTGTATTTGGACTTAAGCCTTAACATCTTATTCACTTGGTATGGTGGATCGTAGAGGGTTAAGCTTGAAAACACAAGTTGAGATAGTTGAGTGCTAGTTTGTCAGGAAGCTAACAGGTTTCCAGATGTCCTGTTTTAACATGAAAGATGGCCTTATTTTCACTTTTCACTGCCTTTTCAGTTATCAAAGGTCCGTAAGTGGTTAAAAAAAGAATCTGTAACACAGCAGTGTGAATCTACAACAGCATCTGAGCATTATGGCACAGGAAAACACCCGCTGTGTGAACGTGGTCAGTGAGAGGAGACATCAGGTCATCTCACTCCCCCTCCAACCCGCTATCACTCCATAACGCTGCTCTCACTCAACCCTTAAGCCACTCACCCCTCTCCCCCTCTCCTCTCCCCCCTTTCCTGACTGTTCTTGTTAAGAAAAGGGAGAATATGAGAGAGAGGGAGAGATACTAGCTCTGTAATTGGGCTCTTGAATATTTAAGTCACTGGGGATGAAAGTTTAATGAAAAGATGATTATCTACCAGTTTATCACACCACTCTTTCATATTTCATTTTCGCATTCTCGTTCCCGGCTGCATTGTCCGTTTTGGCAGCTGTGGGTACAGAGGGTACAGGGTATAGGATCCAGACAGTATGTGTAAGATCGTATGAAGCAAAAAGAGGGGAAAGGATGAAAAAACTGCCAAGGATATGGTGCACGGGCGTTACTTTAGGGAGATGTAGATGTGGTGTTATGGCAATGCCTTGACTGCTCTTGATGTCACAGACTGAAATCCATCAAGGATGTCAAAAATGTATCTGCACTCGACATTGACAGCTCAGATATACATTACACAGCACTGTCTGCTGAAGGAAACACATGCTAACTCTAAGCTGTGGTCAGCACAGACCTACATCCTTGTTGAGTCTGTGAGGGCTTAGTGCTGTCCCACTGTTAAATCCTTGATGTGTCAGGGATTTCTTGCAGACTCCTTGAGCCCTTTATGCACCCTTTCTGTAAGTGGGCTTAGCCGCAGATTTAGAGTGAGGGAATTACCCACAGTTCATAGCATTGAGAGTGAGACACAGGATTCCCACATAAAGGCCACCAGCACAGAAAGGTAAACAAACGCCATAACGTCATTTGACCAGACGTCGTGAAGTGTCGTTCTATGCTGACTTGATTGATGAAAGTAACTGAGTGCACAAGGTGGTGAGGACTCATGAGGATTTTAGTCTTTAAGTGTTTAGGGCTCAGTGAGGAAATTGAATTTTAGCCCCAAACAATATCAGGTTGTAAAACCTTGTGAAATCTTGCAGGATATTTATGCAAAATTGACCAAATTAAACCGTTTTTTGTTGTATTCAATCACTGATAAGTAAAATATCGTACAAAAGAGATCAGTGTGGCCCAGCTGTTATATCACACACCCAAGTCTGAAAGCTACAGGCCTCAAAGTAAGCGGCCTGACTATGATGCTGGCCTATGGAGAATCCCCCCTCTCCCTCAGGTTTCTGCTCTGTTGTTTAGATTAAAATATGGAAAAGCCCCAAAATAAACAGGGCCCAAAAATAATTGAATGTGTCTTAAAACTAAAATAAAACTCACTAATTGTTTGAGCCATGGAGAAATCCAAGTTTTTGTGCCTCATTTTGTTTTTTTGTAGCGATATTATATTAGTGATGTTTTTTTTTTTTTTGTAGATTTCACTTGAATATATTTCTGTTATACTCAAAGCTGTGATGACTATCTGGAAAAGCTAAGGTTTTTCTGGGATAAAGACTCTGTTTCCCATGAGCACTTGCACCCAATGTCATATGTGGGACTCTAATCAAGGTGTGCGCTTGTTGTGAATCAAACGAATGGAGAGCAGATTTTTTTAACTCTACTTTTCTTTGTTCAAGACAACTTTAAAACAGATGCAAAGCGGTTTATTAATAGAGATTGCTTGAAATGTGACAGTAATCTAACTTTATAAACTCAGTTTGTAGCTTAGCATCCAGAAAGTGAGCAGACAATCAGTTTGGTGTTCAACGTCTAACATTTGTGAATCCTGGTTATGTCCTACCTGTACTAATCTACCAAGCAGAGCTAGCGTAACCTCACTCTTCATTTTATTGATAGACTCTCAAGTCTGAACAGACCACTGCAGGATAACTGCTGAATGAAAATGATCACAAACAGTTTAACCCATGTTTTAGCCTGTGCTCTATCACTTTCCTGTTTAGCTTTCTTCTGCTCTGACGTCCTTTTTTTGTAACAGTCCTGCTCCAGTTTCCGACACTACAAAATTAATCCAAAAAATCCTTTTCAGTAGAGATAAACACAGATCTCTCTTCTAACTGCTAAACTTTGCCGACCAGTGTTGTGTTGTCATGGAGACTTCCAAGTGCAGTAAATCAAGTCCTAGTCCTGTTTGACGTGGATTACAGATTATAATCAGGTGTTTATCTAGAAGCGTGACTTTTTCAAGATCAATTAAAAAGTCCTCATGGGGACTTGAATTGATATTGTTCTTAGTTTGTCAAGATGATCAGAAAATCTGAACCTTTAATTTTTCAGCTGTTGTATATTAGTGCTACTACCATTAGAGATGATTGGAGTAAAGTGGCACATGCATGTACAGTAGCTTTTGAATTTTCCTCGGCCACTTTTAGCTTTGGGCCATATTTAAGTTAGCCTTTTTTTAGAAACCAGGAGACAGAAACTTCATGTCACATCTTAGTCTTAAATTACCACTTCACAAATTCATGATCTGGAAAACTGCAGTTTCTCAGAAGTAATTAAAATTCTCTTTATCATCAGAATCTCAAGTCTATGATTCACTTAGAAAATTTGATTGCCAAATAAAAGGTTAATTGGTATTTTTGTTTAACATATGGAATCTGGATCAGAATCAGATTAACCCTATTGTACTGAAACAGAAGAATGGGCATGTGCTTACAACAAGGGCAACAAAATACTAAATCAAAACACTTGACATCCTGTCTGTCTGCCTGTATGTTTATATTATGAGACCATACATCACAGTTAATTTTTTAAATTTGGTTAAAATATTTTCATTTGTTCAAAGAAACACAGAAATCAACTTCATTGCTTCAGTTTTTACATTTTGAAGGAGGTTAATCTGCAAACAATTCTCCACACTTTGAAGATGATATGGAAACAAGGTATAAGAAAGAATCTCTGTGCAATTTTAGGGGTATAACCCTGAGATTTTGATACTTTTTCACACAAAATATCACACAGAAGTTTAAGCCTCAGCTTAGAAATTTGTATAGTAGTAAATTCATCGTCAAAGTTAACTTAACTTGCTGGTTTTACAAAGTCAACAAAAAGTTAAAAAAAAAAAAACAGGCAAAAGGACACTCTTTCCTTTAGTTAATTGTGCAGGATAAACAGACGGCTGTTTGTTATTCATTCCCATTATTCATAATGGTGGGGACATTAATCCCTTTTGCGAGAAGATGGTGTGAAAAAGCAGCGTTGACGTGTAGCACTTTCTCCAAACCCCAGTGGAATATCGGGGACTGTGGAGTTTGGAGCAGGGGGATTAAGTTGCGGACCCTCGCCTAGCCTCAGGCCACAGTTTGGAAGCGGACACAGTTTGGACGGCAGAGATTAGACATTAAGGTACTGTGCAAAGAGGCCACTTCCAGGCAACATGGGGGATCTTCTCTGACAAATACATTCTGGTGAGACTTCACTTTGAATGCATGAAAGCTAAGATAAGAGGAGATGTTCTTACAGAGGCCGCATCATGACAAAAGATTAGTTTGTGAATTTAGGTGGCGTACAATTTGCATTCTTTGTGCCATTTGATGGTTTTTTGGCAAAGTTGCAAAGATAAATTCATGAGCTGCATTATTAAACAGCTTCTTCTTGGTGTACAGAGCGCCATATGTTGATGTGTGCGCTTCAAAAACCTGAAATCCAATAACCTGTATGAAAGACGCCTCTGGGGACCGAAGGGAGACGGAATTAAAGAGTGTGTTAACCCTGCCTTATGAGATACTCTGCATTCATTCAGTCCCGTAAAACTCCATCGAAAAATGTGGGATCTGTATCGTGCTCGCTCGCTTATCAGTTTAATCCACAATTTCACGGCGCAGAGGCGGGTGCTCGCCGCTTTTGTGGACAGGGTGTCACCGTTTAGCCTCGTATCTCCGCGGCGTAGACATGGGAGGAAAACCAAAGCGAGGGGGAGACCTGCCTCGTCTTTAGGTCAGGAGGGGAGGGAGGAGAGAGGAGAGAAGAAAAAGAGCAAGTTAAATGGAAGTGACAATCTGCAAACATTCCTGCCGGCAGCTGCGCAGCATTCTGCATGGTCACCGCCGGGGCCCCCCTTCTCCCTCCCACCGCGACCCCCCATGCCTGGCACACGCACCTGCTGTATTCACCCACAGCCAGATAATCTATGGGCGGGTCCCGGCCGGGGCTCCCACTCAATGAGCTCTTGAGAAAACCCCTTATGCGTGAAAAAGCTCCCTTTCTCTGCCTTTTGTCCAACACAGTTTTATGGGACAACATCGGGCTTTATGAGGTTTGGGGGATTTTTCACGGGACTCCATAGAAGGAGATAATCCTTTCAGGCACGGGACGAATAAAAAAGTTTTAACCTGCTGTTTTCATATTTATTAGCTGGTTAGAGCAGACGAGGCAGCTGAACCGTCACACACACCCTCACATACACCCCTCCTCTTCACACACACACAACCTTCAAGTCCTGGAATCAAACACTGACATGAAGCTGCGTCTTAAGAGGGACCTCATTATGGACCTGATTACTTTAACTGAGAGTCAAGTGGGCGACTGACACAGAGGTCACTGAGGCCTTAAACGCTCTGTTTGAGTCAACAGGTCCTTCAAACACATTAAGTTAATAAAATGTTCACATGATCCAGCCTGGTTTTGTTGCGTGTGTTGATTAAATTGTGGCACCTTCATGGTTTTCAATTTAGGCTCCAAGTTAAGTTGAATTACTCTAATTTAGAGCAGAAGGACACGAGCAATTTGAGTGAATTCAATAAATGAGCTCAACAAGAGAGTGAAAAACACTCCAAATTCATTATTAATGGGTAGATATTTAATTAAAGAGGTTAGGTGTCACCCATATTGAAAATGTATCCTTATTATGTGAATTGTCCTCTGAATTATTATTATTATTATTATTTTCAAATTTTGTTAATTTTATTTGTGGTTAAAGCTCCTGCAAAGATTTTTTTAGCTGCCATCAACACAGACAAAACTTGGAAAAAATTTCTGAAAAAAAAATTTAATTAATTGATTAAAAAAAAAAAAAAAAAGATCAATTATATTTGAATTAATTAATTCTATATGATTATTTCTTTGTGTGTGAAACTACTGGCAGGGGGTAGCTGTCACATGCCTGTCAAAAATATTGCTGAGTCCAATACTTCATTGTAAAATAAAGCAGGGTTAAAGTTTTTGGGTGTGGAAAAATAACCAAGGACAAAATCAGTGCTGAAATAAGAGGTACTACTTTGTTCACATGGGGGCGCCAAAATCAACAGAGACTGGAAGTTTCTTACAGGAGCTTTAAACCAGGGAGTTTTCCTAAGAGGTTTTTAAGAAGTTTGTTCAAGCTAAAAATTAAAGCTCAATTAAAAAAACAAAAAAGACAAACAAAAAAACTAACCTACGCAGAAGAAGTTTGTAGTAAAAAGCTGATATTGGAAATGGAAGAATAAGATTAGAAAAACGCAAAAAAATCATAAAAATTGGACAAATTTAAAGCTCCTTTTGATCTTAAAATTACAAAATTTCTAAAGAGTCTAAATTCCTTTAAAGGAAATGTGTATTGGTTTAATTGAAATAAAGCTCCTTTTATGAGTGAATAATTGAATAAATTTTGTCTTTCAAAAACGAGCCTAAAACAGTTAAAGCTTATCCAAGGAAAAATTTCAAAACTGACCAAATAAAACAATTATCTATCCATCTATCTATCTATCTATCTATCTATCTATCTATCTATCTATCTATCTATCTATCTATCTATCTATCTATCTATCTATCTATCTATCTACATGTTGTGTTGTTTCTCCTCTGACGACAGGTCTTTCTATCCAGTTCATCATACTCAGGCCTCGGGCCCACAAGCCTCCCCTCCCCTTCCACCCGTCCTCACCCCTCTCCGACTCCCTTCATCCCTCCCTTCTCTTCTGCCTCCCCTCTCTCCCTCTCTCCCCTCCACCACCCCCTTTCTGTCAAAGCTGATTGTTTCCACGCCAGCAGAGTGCTGCGGGCGAGCACACTGTCACACTACATCAGGCAGAGGGGAGGAAGGGGGGAGGCAGAGGGAGGATGATAGGGTGGATATGTGTTCCTGTGTTACAGAAAGAAGCCCGGGCTGCAGCAGGGATTCCCAAACTTTTTCATGTCAAGGGCATCAAGATACAAGACCTCTGATTGTTTGTCCTGAGGAGTCTTAATGTGAAAGGGCTTTGAGCTGAACACTAGGATGTAACTGAGTGTAGACAGGGAGGGTTACGGCTTCCAACTGCTATAAACGAACAAAAACTAACAGCTGGTTTCCATTTCAGAGCAGATTTTTTAGCTGTATTTTTTGATTTGACGGAAAAGTGAGTAAAAAGCTCATTTAGGGGAATATTTGATATCATAAACCCAATATTACTCCAGTAAAATATGAGTTAAGTTGTTTCAATCAGTAAATAGTGTTGGTACAAAATCTGCATTGTGGTTTTAGGACATTTTTACACCAGCTTGATTTGAGTTGAAATATTTGCAAGCATTTTTTAAAGCTTGGGAAAAATGACTTAAAGAGGGATACTGTCAAAAACTGGGGAAAGAACTTCAAATGTTTATAAGAGCTAGCTTTGATAACAGCTTCCAGCTATTAATTTTGGCTCATTAATCCAACTGTATCATCTCTCAGTCACCAACAAATATCTAACAGAGGTTAAGTGAACCTAGACTGGGACGATGGGATCGATGCTGACCCAGTGGTCTCTGAACACGTGATCGCAAAACGACAATCCAAATCACAAAGGTTTTTGTTTTTATTTTCAAGCTATGTTTTATTTCTGGTGGACAGCATGGACTACAAGTTTTCAGCTTTAAAAGTAGGTAAAAGAAAGAAAATTATCATGTGAGGTGTTTTTTCTAAGTGCAGAAAATTCATATCTGAAAGCCTTAACTTGGCAATAAACTATGTATGTTTTGTGTTCAATATAAGAACACATAACAACATTTTTCCCCCAGCAGAAGACTTGTATATGAGCAAATGGCGCACAATTTTCTTTAGCTATTTCAAATAAGTGTGATTATAAAAATATTGTTCAATTTTATGTAATTTTTCATTGTTTCTGTCTCTTTCAGTGCAAAACTGAAAAGAAGCAAGATAAAGATGGTAGATCAATCTACTCAACATTGAATTTCCCATTTCTTAATATTTTGTTGTTTGACCCTATTAAATGAAATAACACCAACTAGATATTTCTTGTTGCACACTTACTCTAAGCGTTGCAATTTCTTGTGTAATCTGATTTTTTTTTAATGTAAATAAAAGTAAGACAACAGGAAAACATGTAGTTTGTTGTCAGATAAGTTTTATCTTTCTCTAGTTCCTCATTCTTTGACCTCTATGACTTCTCTGCGTTATATCATTCAACATGTAGAGAAAAATAATCCTCCCTGTGGGAACCGTTTCATGGATCCCAGGTGGTCCCCCTGTAGTGTGCACGCATTATCCAACTTGTGTGCGCACTGCTGCCCCCTGGTGTTGGGACTGAAACATGACAGCAGCGGGTAGAGATTGACTCATGTGTGTCTGTGATGGAGTGTCTCCCCCTAGTGGACACTTTCAGAAACAAGCGTGATGTTTGTGTTTGCATCTCCTCCCAAAACAAGAAAATAAAAAGAATTTCTCTTGATGCATTTCACCTTTATTTTAATATTTCAAATTCTGTGATTTTCTTTTTGGTTTTTGAATTACTAAAAGACAAAAACTCCTCTAATGACTTGTAAAGTTTGGCTCCACTGCTTTCTGATAACAATTTATCTTCCAAGGCCTTGAAAAACTATTTTTCATTCATTATAAAATGACTTCACCATTCATATTGATGAATAGCTTCAGGTGAGCTTTCTCAAAAACAGATCAATACATCATAAAAATGTGGTTTTCTTTTTTTAAGGTTATATTTGAATTTTTTCTTTTATATTTTAAAATTTTGTTTTCCTCAGGCAATCACAACAAATATAGCACAATAGGCTTCTAGAGTTGATTACTATAACCTCAGCAGTTAAAAAATATAAAGTATTTTAAAAATTGAGGTCAAAAGGAAAAGCCAGATTTGTTGTTTTATGTTCAGTTAGTCCCTTTGCTAAAATGCATGTTGGTTATTAAATGATACTTTGGATCAAAAAACCTTTAACATTATATGTGGAAGTCATCTGGTATGGTATGATTCCAATGGAGGATGTACAGAAGACAATGAAACATTAATTTTTAACAGTTTTAGACGCCTGGAAGTCCCTTTATGTTACACTACGCCTGAAACCATCATTTAAATATATTTCTATTTCCGTTTTTTTAGGTTTAAAGATAAAAAAGTTCACACCTGCCAAAGTTTACATTCTGTTTTTAGCATCAGTCAATAATAAATATTACATGATCCTTTTTCTCTTTCAAATGCTGGTATGGCTTTCTAACAAAGCGCTTATTGTAAGTGGTAAAAATGGGTTTCACAGATCAGCTGAGCTATAAGAACAAATGTTGGTTTGCTGTGACATAGAAAAAAATCTCTGTGCTGTGTGTTTACAAAACTGAAACATGCTACTCATCATTGGACTGTTTGACCCTTTGACCTTTTGAAAATGCAAGAGTGAGAAAACATTATTTGGGTCAAAAACATACTGTTTATCACTTCTCACAAAGAAAACAAACGAGTTAGGCATCTATTTAGCTAATTTGCTCTGCAAATTTATTTTGACTCTCAGGCTACCATTTGCACACGTTTCCTCATGTTTTCTTTTCTATCCTCTGAAAACAAGAGGAAATTGTTGGTGTTTTCGCCATAGGGAGATGTTACAAAAACCCCAAATATCTAATAATAGTTGTTTTCAGAGGCGGAACTGATTAGGTATTACTCTCTTCGTGTGAATAAAAGCAGCTCATTTATCTCCATGTTTCATGAGCTTTGTTTGGATGCTTTCATAACCCCTCTAACGACCCTGAAATCACGTCACGGAGGTTTACAAAGTCACCATCAAAGACGTGTTTGTTCCTCCGTGTTGCCCCTTTCTGTGAGGTTGCTAACACGTCGGCATTCCGGTGTAAACGTGTTATCCGCGGCTCCCAACACCCACCTTCAGCCGGTGAACAAGGGATCAATATGGAAATCGACTTCGGGGCGGTGTCTGCGTCCAGGAGAGGCGATAAGCGGCTGGAAAATAAACGAGGAGTTAGTTTGGAGGGGAGGCAGCTCGAGCCGGGGATTATCCCAAACTCGCCCCGGGGTTTGGCTCTCCTGCGCGCGACCGGACCGGCGTCTGTTCACCGCGGCCGGGTGGAACCTGGAGCCCGGGGCGCTGACTGACAGGCTGCACCCTCAGGGCCCCAAGCGAGACTCAGGTTGGAGATTACAGGGTGGCAACGCGGCTGGTATCTCCCCGAACACACGCACACAGAAAGAGGTGAGATGATCTTGAGTCGCCCGCGGCAGCAGTCATGCCCATGAAGATTGACGCCTCAGCCTCACACGGCTATCACACGCCACGCAGATCACACCCTTCAAACCTCGTGTGATGAGCAGATACAAGCGAACTTTGTTCGCCTGACAAAGAGGCAATTGTTCGCTGAAAGGTCATTCGCCTGAGGGCTCTGGTTCAGCTGAAAGTACATCTCGAGAAGATAATAACTGGCCTTTTTTAAGACTTATCTGCTCAGAGAGGGCTTTGATAAACCTGCTCCTTCAAATCAACATGTCTGGAGTTAAATTTAGCCTTCAGGGCACTCTGAGTGGGTTTATTAGAAAACTGATTGGACTTTCCCTCAGATTATTCTATCAATAATTTGATTACACAACCACGAATTTCACAAGATAACATTTAATGGAGAAAAAAAAAACATGAACACAAATGCTCAGATTCAAGATAATTGTGTTTATTTATTCTTTGTAATTCTCTTATCTCTATATACAGTATTATCTCAGTGTATAAATGATCTTTAATGTATTATATTCATATTTATCAATACTTTTTTGGTGCAGCAAGTTTTTCTACACACAGATCAAGACAAACAAGGACAAAACAGAATATTCTCGACATAAATATCACATTTATCATTTCCAAAATGCAGCTTAAGTCATACACTGAGAGTTTGTTTTCAGTTTTATCCACACTTATTGATGCTCTGAGCCAGACAGCGCGAAAGAAACAGAAGTTTGTGCGACATTACAATCGGAAATATATGTTAAGCCTGTCAGACGAAGATGAGGGGAAAGTCATTTTTGGCAGGAAAAACAAAAAAAGCTGTTTTTATTTACTTTTTTTTAGTCCTTTTTCTGCTTTATGATTGGCTGACAGCAGCAGGTGGCGTGGTGTTAGCCACAGCAGCAGCAGCCCCCATGCGCAGCAGCTCCTTCCTGTGCGTGAGGATGACGTCAAAGCTGGACTGCAGGCGGTTCTGCTGCTCCTGGATGCGGCTCTGCAGCGTGCGGACCCAGCGGATCAGAGCCAGGCGACGGTACATGGTCAGCTGCACCTGGTGCTTCTCCATCTCCTGCGCTTTAAAGTGCTCCCGGTCTCGCAGCGTCCACACGGCGTCCACCAGCTCTGGCAGCTCACCTTCAGAGTCCGAAGACTGGTCATCATCATCGTGGTCTTCTTCTTGCTCTTCTGTTCCCTCCTCCTGAAGATTCCCCAGGTTCCTATTAGTCAGAGACCTTCGTGGGACGCTTCTGGGTCGTGCAGATGGTTCTCTGCCTCTGGTTTTGGTTTGGTCGGTTTCCTGGAGTGGGGATTTTGGTTCCCCAACTCCAATCCGGTCCCAGCCTCCCATGAGCGTCCCTTCCCCTGCGCTGTCCATGTTGAGGGACGACATGCTGCCCCCTGACTGGTAGCTGATCTCAGATTCAGAGTCGCTGTCGCCCCATTCGTCTCCGTCCAGCTTCGCTTCCTCTCTCTTGCCTTTCCTCCTTTGCTCCCTTTTCTTCCCAAGCTTCTCCTCATCGTAACTCATCATCATCACCCTCCTCACCTCTTCCTCCATCCTGCCTTCCTCTGCTCCATCAGGGGGGACTCTTCCGAATCCGTCGTCCCCACACTCAATTTCCGGCAGAGGCTCCAGAGGGCTCCAGCAGGGCAGGCGGGAGCGTGGTGACATCACACTGGAGTTGTGGTGATACCCTGAGGATGGTGAGGAGTTTGGTGGATCCCGACCAAGTGGGCCCAAGTTGCGAGGTCGCACCTGGTTGCGGTTCTCGTCTCCTCCTCTTCCTTTGTTTCCTGTGCTGACCTCGTCATTTTTGCCCGGCAGGAAGTTGAAGTTGCCGTCTTTGTCGCCCTTCCTGTTCCCCAGTGAGGAGGAGTCATTGTCGGAGCCTCCTTTCCCCCCGTAGGACGAATTCAGAGGCTGGTCCTGATGAAGCATCACTGACCTCGACTGAGACTCACTGTGACAAGAAGAGACAAAGATGCTGTGAAACAGATTCCAGTGAAGAAGCTACAAAAATAAAACTGCAACTCATTAAAGGAAAGTTCCCCAGTTTGATTTTTGCGAGGAAGCTTTGTTGCATGTTGTTTCGCTCTCTTACATCTGTTATACTCTGTTTCTAAGCTCTCAAATGAAGGCAAGAAAAGTCTGGGATTAGATCAGATTTTCTCAAGTCATTTAAATTTCTACTTTTATTTATACACGACAAAATCAAAACAAAGTTATCTGATTACTTTCTAAATATAGGCCGTGTCTTGACTGTACTTTTAAAACACTGCTTACAGAGGCATAGCTCATATTAAAACAAGCAAAAATACGGTTAAAGGCAGAAACATTGAACTGTTTCAGACGAGTTGTGTCAACTTGAGAAGAAGAAATTGATCTGCATCATCCACCAGCAGGAAAAGGCAATTTGACAGATTTTTTAAGTATCTGCAAGTGAAATTTGTACACAAATATAAGCCAATTCAAACTGTATAAATGATAAAGAAATGAGTTGTCCACGAAGCCTGAAAGGGGATGTTACACTTTGACCAACAAGCATCACAAATATGCGGTAAATGTGATTTGTAGGCTAATAAGGCAGAATTAAGAATAATACAATAGACAAACACTAATGGGTGAGTAAAAGCAAGAGAAAAGAGACAAATATAATCTAGGTTAGTCATCCAAACCACCCCAAACACACACACACGCGCACACACTCACACCAATCTCCTTGTTTATAACGTCTAGAACTACAGGCTGGTCCCCACACTCCATTTCTATTAGCATCAAATATTTACATGTCTCCTCAGAATGGAAATTTCTCTAATCCTGACTTCAGGCTGCTGTCAATCAATCCCCCCTCTCTTTCTCTTTCTTTCTCTCGCTCTCATCCTCTCCTCTTTCCTCTCCTTTGCACGCGCGTTCATGTGGTGCTGAAGGACAGCGACTGGCTGTGGCGGTTTACGGGAGCGCGCGTGCAGCAAGCGTACACTGATGCCAGCCTGACGGTCACGAGTCGAAGACAGAGATTAGTATTGAAAAATCGACATATTAATCGTTGTAGACGTGAAAATACGATGTTAAATTATCACAGAATGCTTGAAAATCATGTATTATCAGTTTAAGAACAGATAAAAAGTCCAATGTCCAAGTCCAATTTGAATACGCGATAAAAAAAATAGCTAACGGTCGCATTCACAGTCAGGCTGCTGCGTAGAAGATTCTAGGTGGTCGAAAGATGCCTGTCTTTACACCAACGACGGCAGGAAATATTAAAAATACAACTAATGGCGTAAAGTGGCTGCATATTTACTGATAAATTGGAAAACTGGATGAAAAATACTCGACTAGCATCCTCGTACATCGGCTAAAAACGCCAAAAAGAGACCCTTTGCCGCGGTAAAAGAGAAAAAAACAGGTACATTTCATGTACGCTAGCCGTTATGTAACGCTCACCCCATGCCAGTGCTGTCTCCTCTTTATCCCTTCTCAGTAAAAACAACCTCAGTCTCTTCCTTTCATCACTCTGTGAAAGTCAAATGACTGAAACTGAGCCGCCCGAGTGTATTTACATGATGTTCTGAATTGTTCTTACCTTTCTGCTGGTTTTCAGTTAGCAGGAGAAGCTGGACGCTGTGCCCTCCCAATTCTCCCCCTCCTCCGACCCTCCTATGTGATGTTTATCGTCCTCTTCCTCTCTCCTCCTCCTCCTCCCTTCCCCTCTCTGTTTCGGTGGTTCTGGGGAAAAAAAAAAACAGAGAGGAAAGCACCGACCTGACTGACTAACAGCTTCCTGAACTGGGTTGGGACAGCAGGGAAGAGGAAACAGGAGAATGGACACAAACAGTGGGGACACAGAGAGCTGAATGTACAGTAAGGAGAGTTAAGCCTACATATATCACAAGCCTCCAGACACATGACATTAGGATGTAAGCTGTATGACACGGTTTGAGCATTTCACAGGGCTGTAGTTCTCCAATGTCTTCAGCAACACTCATGATTCATAATAACACCATACATATCCTTTAACACCAGCTAAAGTTTGTCAAAATGAGGTTTGAGCAGCAATGTTTTCCTTATTCCCACCACTTTGACCTATTTACACTTTTCTTCCCTTTAAACACCCACTTATTATGTAAAATACTTCAAATTACATGTGAGAATCTCCGAAAACACTTTCAATTTTGTTCATGTTGATTACTTATTAAAAATAGTAATAGAGACATGTTCAATACTAGGAGGAGGAGTTTCAATCTGGTTTACTGCCTCTTCATGACTTGCAAAACCAAGTGAGACCATCAGCATTAAGTTACTTAAACGTCTTTATTGTTACTTTTGATGCCTGAAATTGCTGCCTTGGGTTAGGTGTCAACATGAAGGAACCTCTTGTGTTTTTGAAGAGATGATGGTGTTATAGTTTAGGTTAATGTGTTTTTGATTAATCCTGTGATGAGACAGCAAGCTGCTCTGAATGGCTTTTTCATAAAGTCACACAAGAATTATGCCCTGGTCATAACTTGTTACTTTAAATAGAAAAACACGAGTTTGTTGCATGGAAACTGTGGAAGAGGCCTGAAGAGACAGTACCTGGAAATCTTTAACATTCCTTATTGCAAATATTCACGAAAAATATCAATGACACTGTTCTGATTAATTATAAACAGAAAATACATAGGAGGTACATTTTTGTCCACAGATAGCGCCAAAATCAACACCCATTTAAAGTTCCTTTTAGCAACTTCAATGACACTGGTAAAGTGTTAGCATGGCTGATGAACTCCTCTGACCTCTGTCCTATCAAGTATAGTTTGTGATGCCTCTTAAGTGTTTTATAACTTTAATTTAAAAAGGGGTAAAGGCAGTCAAAATGTGGTTGTAAAGATTAATACTTGGCTTTATTTTGAATCCTTTATATTGTATGTATAACCTGTTGTATGCAGACCATAGAGCACCAAAAAGGTCATCACTTTGGCGCTTTCTCTTTTATTGTCCTAACCAAAGAGTTATTCTCTACATAACCAACACTACATGTTCGAACTGACCAGAATTCAGATATATTGGCTTTCTAAAAGGGAAAACACATCTTTCACATGCAAAGGCCAAAATCTGTATCCTAGTGTCTCTATGAAAAAAACTTTAAATGGACTGATTTATTGAGAAAGTTGCCTGTCTTACCAAATCAAAAAGAAAACATACCCAAGGGAAACAGACAAACTGAAGTTGTACACGAGATATATTAGGTACAGTTTTATGGCAGGTTTAATTGTTTGATTGCATTTTAAAACTAGAAAAGCACTCAGAGAGCGCAGACCTTTGCCAAGCATATTGTGATTTTCACCCACACTTTAGTCCTACTTTAATGTTATACTCCCTTTCAGCAGACTGTCTGCTACAATTTGGTGTTAGTTGCAGGTTTGTATGATAATTTGTTACCTGAGAGTGTTGAAAAGTATTAAGACCCAGTACATATTTCATATTCCAGATCTTGGTATCCAGAAAATTGCCAGGATCTAGATCGTACTTTTACATCTGTCAGAAATTATGGTGACCTTGTCTTGTATTGTTTTGCAAAGCAATCCAGACCATTTATGGTGGAGTTATATACACATATGGTGAAAACAGCCCTATCTCACAATGATAAAGAATCCTTAAAAAAAATCCTGGATCCAGACGGTGATACAGATCACCTCCAAAATTTAATCACTTCTTCCTTATCCCATTTTAGATATTTCCTGAAAGTTTCATCAAGATCTATTTGTTACTTTTTGTTGTTCACAAACAAACAGACAAACTCTCCCCAAAACATAACCTCCTTGGCTGAAATGATCTTCTAAACCAAATTTGCCCTGCTTTTTGTAAACTCGAATCTATGGACATTTTATACTTAATCCCTACTTGCATTGTTGTCCTTGTTCCAGGTTAGCTAACTTCAGAAAAGATGGATTTTTAGGAATCATTTTTATTGTTTTTTTCTTGCACCATGACCTTCAGATAAACACCTGCCTGAACAGTCTGTCCTGTGTGTTTTCCAAATATTGTATAAAAATGAAGATTTCATAACAGCATTGAAAGACTTTCAGGCTTCAGCAAACTCATGACTTCAAGGAGGGACAAATCACACTCTCATCCACTGGTTAAAAATAATAATCTGCTGGTTTTACGCAATAGTGGTTCATCTCTGTGGGCTCAACAAGCAAGGTCATGAGCCTCCTTTGTTGAGTGGCATTCTGGGAAATTGAGGAAGTGACGCAATGAATTTGAAGGCAAATCACGCAACAGCGTTTTGTACTTTCTCTCCATCAAGTCTCATCACATAAACGGTTGTATCTACAATTACATGTGGTTAAAGGCGTGGAAACTCTTACCCACAATGCAACAGTGACATGGGCAACAATATATTTTTAGAGTGCAAAGATGGAGGATTTGTTGCAGTGTGATTTTTTCTTTTTCCTGCAGAATGGTGACTGGCTGGTTTTGTGATCCTCGGATCTAAGAGCATGGCAGTTGATTGTGTGTGTGTCTGTGTGTGTGTGTGTGTTTCCAGAGGTGTGTGTGTGGTAGCCTTTAGAGAGGCTACATCAGACAGACTTAACAAGTGTTCACCGTCTCTCTCCACCCTGCTCTCATCCCCCTGACATGTCGTCGCTGGCGGCAGAAAAAGCCTCGTCCTCCCTTCTTCTTTTTCTCCACGCACACAGACACACACACACACACACACACACTCCCCCCCTTTTCTCCTTCAACAACATCCCCATTCAAGTGCATCAGCTCCAGGCGTCCTTCCTCCCTCCCCTCCCCTTGCTCCCTTTCCTCCCCATCGTTCACTAGTAGCCTAAGCACATAAAAAATACATCAAACACAGCCGTCCGCCCAAGGCCTCGTCACACGCAAAATCATCTCTCCCTCCATCTCTCCCCACCAAAAAAAAGGAAAAACCCAAGTTACAAAAGACAACTACAGAGGACACTGATGGAAGCAGAGATAGTCTGAACCTGGGTCGTCTGTGTGTGCGGCCTCCCGAGGGAGCTCAGATTATTGTAATGTTAACACTCACACGTTTAAAAAAAGGAGCATGACTTACCTTGTGCATAATAAGACCTTGTTTGAATTGTACACAGCCTGCAGCCGTGTGACCCACTTCCCTTCAGTTCAGCTCCACATCTGCTCCAACCACCAGTCTCGGCTGTGACAGGGGCCGAGGGCAGGACGGGGTACCAGAAACCCTTGGGCCTGCACTGTCAGATCACCCGATGCCGAGACTGTAACGGAGAAAAAGCCTGCTGGACTTGAGAGAAACAAAACAAAAAATGTTAGCCAAATTAGCCAAGACGTGCTAAATTGAACCACTAATCCAGCACGAGTGGGTAGCCCTGCACACTAATTCCACACTTTTATTTAAAGGCATAGATGTGAGCAGACATGCAGGCATGACACACAAGCTCGCACACTCCCTTGGGTGCTACAGCTCATGTTTCTCCTCAATTATTCCACCCTTTGCCCTCTCCCACTCTCCCTCTCTCCCACTTCCTCGTAATCTGAATATAAAAAAATACAGATCCGTGTCTTGTCCGCTAGATATATAGAAGCCGTGCCAAAACGTGTAACCTTCCTCCTCTTTCAAGTGTGGGGAAATCTGGGAGTTCAGGGGCGGCTTTAGTGCGCTGACCTCGTAAATTTCCTCTCAGGGGGGGTTGGATAAAGTTGTGAGATTCAGTTTTTTTGTTGTGGATGAGAAGAGGAGAAGAATTATGCCAACGCTCTTCAAGTTTCAAAGATATTATTCCTATTAAATTCCAATTAGAATTGATTTCTTGACCCTGAAAACACACCCTCGGGATCCAGAGTCAAATCTTCTCTCCATTAATTGCATTGTAATGGCTCAAAGATAATGATAAGTTTAGAATCATATTATTTCTTTTGCCCAAAGCTTCTCTGCTCTTTAATTTTTCACAGGAATTTGTCAGATTTCAGACCATGAAGGTAAACTCTTGGATACAGGTAAAGCAGCAACAACAGCTCCAACAGCGTCAGGAAGGAGCTGCCCTGCCTGCAGGTAAAGCAGCTCCCTATGCGCGGCCCCCTCCATGGGGTTCATCTCAGACGCTCCTGGCGTTGGCCCCTAATGATGTGTAATGGGGCCTCCTGCGCCCGTTCCTAACCCCGGGACCTCCTCCTAATCACCGTGACTCCTAATGAGATGGAGAGACATGAAAGGGCTCGTTAGAAGACCCTCCATTTGACTCCAGCCTATTATTAGCCACTTAGCAAATCATTAGTCTCTAAACTGCAATTATGCTGCAAAGCAGGAGGAGAAAGTGAGACGAAGAGTCAGGAGAATGTCAGCGTGGACACAGACTTGTAGAGTGAGTCACTTTAGTTCTTCTGACTGTCAGAAACTCAGTGTTTCAGCAGGAAATGAAGCTTTAAAGAAGAACATACACACGAGACAAAGAGCTTCATCCTCACCACCCGAATGAGAGCTGCAGGTCATTTATAGCTCCTGTGAGGAGATTTTGACTGTTAATGAAACAGACTGAAATTCACAGTGATGGCTCCCTATGTTTCAAAAAGACCACCTTCAAAAAGACAATCAGTTTCTAGACTGTAATTTACAACTCCTGTAACCTTTGTGAGAGGTAGGAGTCAGAGAAGATGATTAAAAAAAAGCCTCTTTTTACTTTTCCACAGCAAATATTATATTGACACCTCAATTGAAAGGAGATTTTTTGAAAGAAAATAGTGCTTACACGTGTACAAAACCAAGATAAACAGATGTAGTTAATACTGATTTGTCCACAAGGGGCGCCAATTCAACATTAACAGGAAGTTCGACACAGTAGCTTTAAAGAAAAGTTTTTTTTCGACCACAGGCACCGGGATAAATTTGGCCAATAAAGTTAATGCTGTATTGCAGGGGTGGCCAACCTGTGGCTCGCGAGCCGTATGTGGCTCTTTGCCTTTCGATGTGCGGCTCTTCAATCCATTCATAAAAATATATATAGTTATGAGTAGTGGTGTGTTGATCAATCTAAACTATATATATATATATATATATATATATATATACATATATATATATATATATATATATATATATATATATATATATATATATATATATATATATATATATATATATGGATGCCAACATTGGGATCAGTTGGGATTGATACTTAAGTTTCAGTTTCTCTTCTCTAGTACGAATTTAAACACACAAACACAGTAAATCTCGCTTTGAAAATTGGAAATGTAATGATTTTCATTTTATGTCATTTTGTTTATGTGTGAGAGGAAGTGTGTTTGTAAGACCACGTGTGTGACGTGGCTCTCTGTAGTACCACGATCATTTTTGTGGCTCTTGGTCTCTGACTGGTTGGACACCCTTGCTGTATTGTGAAAAAATAAAAGTCTTTGTGTTTCACTCCTTGTCCATTAGGTGGCAGTAGTATAATAACAAGGGTGATGCAACAGAGGGGAAGTGACATAGAGTGAAAAAGCTGTAATCTCTGGTCAGAAAATATGAAGCAAATCTGAAAATGTAAAAAAAAATAAAATAAATATGTATATATATATATATATATATATATATATATATATATATATATATATATATATATATATATATATATAAAACCCTGCAGTTCCTCAAGTGTCCACTAGAGGCTGGCATAAGTAAAGGAAGCTATTTACATACCCACTCACTATCAGTTTACAGTTAGGATAAAGTTTTGTTATGATTCATTATTCTTGAAGATATTTTTGTTTTGAAAGAGCATGGCTGACACAACAATGGCTGACAGGTGGAGGCACCAAAGTGGGGGTCGGCACACTAATTGAAATACCTTCTGAAATAAAAAACTGTTCACATTTGCATGTTTCATCTGTAAAAGTAAAAACAAAAGCATGGCTAAAATTTTCTCTGTTCGAGGAATGGTGGTGTGTGTGCTCTAAACAGAGTTAAACCAGCACGCTTCAAAAACTGTTTTTGACCAGAAACCTAATCCTAATCTCCAAAAGTCTCAATAAAAAAATTGCATTACTCAGATTTTTCAAGGCTTAATATGAACTCTTGTTCTGAAGCCATTCAGCTCTGTTCAGCTTCATGTTGGTAATGTTTTGATTTAATTTGTAAGTGCTAAGTTTTTGTATCCGCATGCTACATTAAGCGCATTAGCACTGTTTACAAAGTGCAGCTGAGGCTGATGGTAAGTCTGGAGTATTGATTGTGTTTAGTTGTGAAGCAAAGTAATGGATATGATTGTTATTACACAGAAGAAAAAGAGCAGTAAGTCTTAAAATACACTTTTATTTACATGTGAAACAAACATTTAAATCATCATGTGAGAAATCTCTAACCAATAAAAACAAATAATCCTATTTACATGATAAAACACTTTAGATTTAACCTCTGTGGGTCAGGGCAGGCTGATGTGCTTGACATCATAAGAGGCCTCAGTGGTGCTCCTCAGTGTGCTGCTTGAAGGTAATGTAAACATGCGAAACAGCGTGTATCAGTCTTTGTACCTCCTTCATCTGCTAAAGGTCGATCTGCTTCTAGAAAAAGCAGGTGTTTCGTTTCATCAGCGTGCTCCCCGCGGCATGCTGTTGATTATCTTTCAGTTAGTGTGTTGTTGAGGCCTCACTGGCCCAGGAAGTTAAAGATGCTCCTCTGGGGGCCTGTCGTCTGTGCAGTGGGTTTGTTCTCCCTGCAGACTCTCTTTGCTGCGGGGGTTACAGATTCCATCGGTCCCCTCTTCTTCATCGTCTGTGAATCAAAAGCATCAGAGGTGAACTTTTGGATATCTCTTGTACAAAACATCAAAACCAAATTAAGACGAAACGTCAACTTGATGTGCTTAAATCAAAATCAATTAAATTACACAAAAAAAACCCTGAAAAATGCAGTTGATGATTAAATTAGTTTTGTAAAAACTGCAAAGCAACACCGTTATTTATAAGCCCCTCTACCAGGATCTGACAGGAACTTTAGCCTTTGGCTCCCCCTAGTGTCATAAATGTGTATGACACCCACATCAACAAAAGTGCTGGTTAAAATCACATGACGGTCACAGTCTGAAGAGTTTCTACAATGTACATCTCTCAGAGGGCTTATTTTAGATCAGACACAGGCTGGATGAATCAAAACCGTTGAAGGCAAGTTCAAAGTCTTACAGGCAGAAGGAACTTATTGATGAGAGCAGTGTAAAAATGATGCTACTGAAAGCTGGTGACTGGCTGTTTGCAGGTCATAAGAGCAAAAGTGAGCTCTGCTAAATACTGGAGATGATTATCACGAGGTGGTTAAAAATTGCAAATGTCATTAGAAGCTGCATTTTTGTTGTTGTAATTTAATAAAAGGTAGAGAAAAAGTTGTTCTGGCTTGATTTGTTTAATTCAAACAGCTGAAAGTTTTAAATTTAGCAAGTCAAAGTAAATTTTTTAATGGAGGTTGAATGATTTTGACAGCAATTATTTATGTGTTTTTAAGACTTTAAAGCTTTAGATTTTTTCCCTCCATGTTTAACTAGAATTCTTTTGTCTTTTAGACTTAATATCCATCTATGATTTTAGACCATACTACTGTGTTTCTTTTGGACTTAGGTGGGGGTCAGTGACTGAAGACGAGAGATTAAAGCATGAAGAATAGAATAAAGAATTTTAGTTTTGCGCTGAAAATTATTAACATGAGCACGTTCATTTTAGTGTCTGTGAGCTTATTTCAAAGCCTCCTAAGTTTAACTGCCGTGTTAACCCGAATAAAGGATAAGGTTTTTTCGCTGAAAATAACGTGAGAAATTGGGGGGTTGTCGTATAATCGTGGTCTAAGCATTGACACATGCTTACAGTCGTCAGGGGTTGCTGCACGACCGGTAGTGACACAGAGACACAGTGACAGGAGCTATGAACAGGAAAATGTAGAGGCACAATGATTGTCCAGAGCAAAGTGGACCAAAAGTTGGGTAAGTTAACAGACAACTGAAGCAGAGTTATGATGCTAATGTTAAGATAATGATGTTCAATGCAGCAGAGACTTCAAACAACTGTCAGGCAGCCCAAAATATGGAGTTACGGAGCATAATCCGTAAAGACCGTCTGAAAAATGCAAACCATAAAAGAAAAGTTTAACATGGTCCTCAAAGCGTTTGTTACCAAGAAGTTGACAGGAGGGTGTGTGAGTTTGTTGCTGAGAAACACAACGAAGTAATGCCTATTACCAGAGCTGTTGTGGGAATTACATTTGAAACACAGATCTTGGTGATTGTATTTAGAGCTAAAAATGAAAGCAGTCTCTAATTATTATTTCAGTGATAGTGTCAGAATTTCAACAAAGTAAATTTTGGTTTTCAGCCTTTTCTGAAAATTAGTCTTGGAAAGAGGGGGTTGTCCAATATTCAGGTCAATACGGTAAATATCATAATAACAAAGTCCTGTAGTTGGCCTGCTGGCCGGAAAACTGGTTTCCTTTCCTGTTTTTTGAAGATTCCCCATACCTCTCGATTCTTATGCATTACATTAATGCCCACTAAACTTTGAATTGAAAAGCTCCAGTTGCACCTTGTATCCTGTTAATTGTAATTGATATTTTTTTGTAAATATTCCTAAATTTTTATCATTATTTTATTTTATTCTATCTTATTATTTTAAATATATATATATTATTGTATATTGTATATCTTAAACCTTTCTATATTCTATCTGCATTTGCGTTATTTTCTTGTTAATTGTTAGCACCAACACATCAAGACAAATTCCTTTTATATGCAAATGTACTTGACAATAAAACTTGATTCTGACTCTTCCTTGTGATAATTGCCGTATGACCTAAACACAACATGTATCAGCCTGAATATAACATAGAATGCTCAAAATTGGCATGAATAAGCAAAGAGAAAATGTAGTAAGATCAGAATCAGGCGCTCTGATGATCATCAAGATGTCACAGCCCTCATGTGTATTTGGAGGAGTATTCCAGTGGTGAGGGGTGAGGTCAACACAGGTATTTTATCAGTTTTTCTGCACTGTGTTACCTCAGATGTGACCTTGACTTCCTTTCACTGACCTGTTTCTGAGGACCGTCCATGCCGGAGCCGTCCTTCTCTGGAGATAGAGTTTGGAACAGAAAGCCTCGGCTGTTTCTGGGCGCCAGAGGATTCCCCTCTGAGATGGAGGCCAGCTTCTGCAGGACGGACTGAGGCTGACTCAGGAGTGAGCCTCTCCTCACCTGGAGGAAGTTGAAGAAACAGAACCCTTTGATTGAAGCCGTGCATGTGAATTAAACTTACATCATTTTGCTTGAAATTTTTGAAACAACTCAGACTTACAAGAAATGTCCAACTGAATCTGGTCAGACAAATCCCAAAAAGTGTTTGATACAAAATCGAAAAACTAAAAACTGTCTGTGGTGAGAGTGACGTACCTGTAAGGGCTGTGACGGCCTCTGGAAAGGATTGAGAGATGCTGTTGTCTTCTTTTCAGGCTGAGGGGCTACAGGGAGCTCTGGATTGAGATTTTTGAGAAGTTTAGTTTGAAACAGTGTGAAGACATTTCATGGAAAGATGCTCTATTAATACATTTCATACCCATTATTTTGAATTCAGAGCGTATTCAAACACAGTTGTGTCTTTACGTAAATGGAAGAGGAATTAAAAACTCAAATGCTTGTAAAATCCTCCTAATGCAGAGCTGACTTTGTCATTTGGATATGATGACTTTACGAAGCAGCCACCAAAAGAATCTCATGAATATTGTATGAAGGCACTCAGATTTAGTCAGATTTCTTTTTCCAGTAACTTAAGAATGAATCATCTGTTGGGAAATGAAGAGTCTGGCAGCACTCTCCTCTCAGTGTGTCCGCTTGGTTGAGTTCAGTTAGCTTGGACGAACGCCAGCGTTTGATGCAAACAGAGCGCGTGTGTGTTTCAGATTTGATCTGCTCTCAGAGAAGATTTATTATTGTTCCTAGTGCTGGATGTAACTTATCTGAATTAAGTTTTATCATTTCAGAAACATCTGGATTTAAAAGCATCATGTCGGCACAGTTTCTTAAACAAAACAACATCCCTTTTCTTCGATCAGTGTGAGCTTTAAATCTATTTGAATCTAACTTTATATAAAGACGACGCTCAAACATTTAGAATAACCCCTCAGATGATTGTGTCTAAACGTTTAGGTCTTTGAATTTACGAGGTGTCAAACCGTCCTGACCTTTTCTCTGCAGAGTCTTGGCAGTCAGCTTCTTGGCTAGCTTCATGAACTGACTGTCTTCCTCTCCGATCTTCTCGTCGTCTGCGTCCAATTCTTCTCCTTTCTTGGCTTTTTGCTCTGACTGTGCGCAGAAGAAAGAAAAATGAAGAGAATATAACACCCACCACAATCATTTTCAGTTTTTTTGTTGCTGTGAGTTCAAGAAGAGCTGAATCTCAAGTATGAAAACGTGATGTTTCATAGTCATTAACATTTAATAATTCCTTCTTGGTTTTAACATCCTACCTGTTCTCTGAGCCACTGCTCCCTCTCTAGTCGATCTTTTCTCCGCTGGATCTCAGATGGGTCAACATCTGCATCCTCATCGTCCTCTTCCTCACCCTCTCCCCCATTTCGCTCCATGTTGAAACCATCGTCTGAAGGGAGAATGAACAACAAACTCTCAAAGGACTGTTTGGGAAACTTTTAAGTTCAAAGAATCAGAACAAAAAGATGAAATCCTTAATTCTTAAAGTTTATTTTGCTCTTTCAAGACATTAGTGGATTTATTATAAAACTTTGATATTTTGATTATAAATTGTGCATCTTTCTCTTTTCTGTCCTGGATCCACTAAATTTCTCAATGTAAGGGAATTAATTGACATAAAAAATAGCCAAACCTATCACCAATCCATTACCAGATTTTGGTATTTACCGATATTCTTCCAGCGGAAGCGGCGGGCTCTTCCCGGGCCGTCAGAGTGCAGGTCACCGTCAGCGAGGTAACGCTCCTGGTAGAGCCTCAGACGGCGTTTGTCATCATCCATGATGTGCTTCCTGGAGAGATGAGCAGTTTAATCACATGTTCCTCTCAGTTTGAACTAAAGTGTAGAAGCTGGTTTGTTTAAATGTAGGTGGTACACTGCAAAACTGAAATCTCATCAAGTGTTTTGTCTTGTTTTCAGTAGAAAATGTCTTTTTGGACTTGATGTGAGCCACATTCACTTGACCAGTCCCAAAAAATGTCTTTTTTCACATAATTTATAGACAAAAATGAGGTCTGAATTGCTTGTACGAAAAACTTGAGACCTCATTTTTGTCTTTGTGATTAAAGCTGTTTTAAAAGGGCTCCTTCAGTTATAATAAGCCCCCATACTTTGTAAGATTTCATTACTCATCCAGAATTGTGCAGAACAACTGCTCCTCTTCACTCACATGTGGATTTTGTTGACCTGGTCCTGCAGCTCCTCATCAGAAGGAAGCTCCTCAAGAAGCTCCTCTTCCTCATATTCACTCCCCCTCTCGTCATCCTCATCCTCACTGCCCAGATCGCTGCCCGACAGCTCAGCCTCTGATTCCAAATAATCAGCCAGACGCCTGCGGAGAAGACGAATCGACCAGTTAAAACCTGAGCTTTAACGGACATTCATTTGGAGTTTCATTTTTCTACGCTTACATTTTCTTCTTCTTCTTCGTGACTCTGCGAGGAGCAAACACTCCCTCCATCTCCTCCTCTTCCACCTCATTGTCCCCGTCTTCACCAGCATCTGCCTCGTCTTCATCTCCATCTTCATCCTCCTCATTGTCTTCAGCTTCGTCCCCATCATCCTCCTAGATAAAGCAACAATTTATCGTATAACTTCTGGTATGGAACACACTTTCAATTGTTTCTTGTTGGTCATCTAAAAAGTGAGTTGAGTGAAAGTGAGTCAGCATTTAACAAGGAGTGTTTTCCTGTGATACAATATTTTAACCCAGAAGATGGCGCTCCAGCAGTTAGCAGCTGCTTCACTATACAAATCATGCTGTAAAGTAGCAAACTGGATCAGCCTACGGGATCAGCTTTAACACTTTTACAGACAAGTGTGGGCTAAAAATAAGTAAATGAAACATTATGAGAGCTAATTTTGACTGTAATGACTCCTGAATGTAAGATCAAAGGTGACCAGAAGAGGGATTAGTGTGAGATTAAGTCCACTAGAACAGAGGTGGCCAACCAGTCGGAGACAGAGAGCCACAAAAATTACAGTGGTACTACGAAGAGCCATATCACACGTGTGGTCTTACAAACACACTTCCTCTCACACATCAAAATGACATGAAATAAAAATCAATACATTTCCTATTTTTAAAGCAAGATTTAGTGGGTTTGTAAGCGTGTTTAATTTTGTACTTGGAGCCATGTCAGACAAATTTCTGTTTTTATCTATCTATGAGCTATTAAGAGGAGCACATGTAGAGAAGCGAAACTGAAACTTAAGTATCAATCTCATCAACCAAGTATTGATCAATACTGATCTCAACGTTGGCATCTATATTTTAGATTAATTGTCACACCACTACTCATAAAAATATATTTTTATATATTTGATGAATGGATTGAAGAGCCACACACCGGAAGGCAAAGAGCCACATGCAGCTCGCGAGCCACAGGTTGGCCACCCCTGCACTAGAAAGAGCTACACATCTGCAGAAAAAGTGCACATTGCTGAATGAAATCGAAGCCTCCACTTAAGGGCACATTTTACAAGTTTTTAAACAAGCAACCCCACAGAAACACAAACATGGAGCAACCTATACTTCAGGTAAATGTCATTTCTACAACAAATGTCTTACATCAGTCAATCAAACTCAATCAATGACACCAGGCTCACCTGATCACTGTGAGAATCTACGTCTGACAGGAGCCTGAACTCACAGTCCTCCTCCTCCTCTTCTTCTTCTTTCTCCTCTGGTTTCTGTTTACTATATGAAGACAGACCAGTTTTAGCATTTCATATCACACAGATATAAGTCAAAGAAATGTCAAAAAAGGAGAAAACTGGAAGCTGTTTTGGAAAACACTGCAAAGATTGTAACCCTCTACAGATGCCTTTTAGTCAATAAAACGACAGAAATATCTTAGTGCTGTACCTGTCGTGTGCTGGAGAAGCCGTGTGGGCAGAACCTAAAATTGGCAGTGAAGAAAACAAAGGTAAATACAGAGAACCTGAGATCTGCTGTCTGCTTTTTAAGAGGTAGAAACTGAGCAATGTAGTTTTACAGTTTGATTACTTTAGATTTTGAACCTACACACTTGTTTACCTTGGCTTGGAAACTTCCCGGAGCACAGCCCCAGAAGCTGGTCCATGGTGTTATCAGACCCCTCCTCCTGTTGGCGCTCTTTACTCTCATCTTCTCCTCTCTGCCCCTCTCCAGTCTGTGTTGGAAACGCTCCCGAACACAACCCCAGCAGCTCCTCCTCCTGCGACTCACCGAGGCCACCCCCTTCCTGACTCTGGCTTTCTTTCGCCGTCCCGAACCCACCTGAACACAGCCCCAACAGCTCCCCCATGTTAGCATCCATGGCGTTCTCGTCCAGGCTGTCCAGGATCAGCTGTCTCTTGTGGGAGCGGGGAGCGCCGGGACGCGGACCAACGTTTAGGAAGCCATCTGCGTCCAGGAGCTGGGAGTGGGTGTCGTCTTCCAAGGAGAAGCGACCCTGGGAGTCTCCTCCGAGGCCAGGGCCTGAGGCTGCTCCGCCGAGGGGGCCGGAGTCAGCTCCTGGAGATGGGGGTGCATACAAGTCCTGGGAGTCCTCAACTGGGAGGCAGAGGGAGGGCTCGGAGAGTTTGCCTGAACTCTGACAGAGGAAAAACAAACTATTAGTTATGAAGTTTTATCTTATTAATACTTGTTAAAATGTCTTCATGCAGGCATCAAAATTTTTATGACAGATTTATTTTGTGGTAAACTGACAGAGTTTTCCCATCTTCCTGAAGATTACACAACAATACATTTTTTAACCAACTCCTGCCAGTTTTGAGAGATTTCAAATTCTGATATCAGTTGACATGTGATGATTAAACAAGCTTAAAATAGTTTATTTTACCTTGGATGCAGATCCGAGGTAGCTGGGCCTGAAGAGGCAGGGAGACGGGGAGCGAAACATGGAGGAGTTGGAGATGCATCGTCCTGCAGAGCGCTGATGATTGACGGGCTGGTAGGAGGTGATCATGGACCCCGCCAGCTCGAAGCTGCTGTTGTGGCTGTTGTCTTTCACCAGGGACAGAGAGTCGTCCTCCTCTGCAGACCGCACAGACAACAGTTTGAGAGAGGGACGGACATATGAATGGAATGGAAATCAATCATGTGCAAAGGTATGTTTAAATTTTGTGCAAAAGCAAAAGCAAAGTATATCTCTTAATGTCTCACTAAACACAAGCCTAGGTCAGTGTTGCTGATCCTCCTCTGAAAGGAAGTAACTATTGGTTGTTCAAGAGGTTGTTGAAAACATCATCTCTGAATTTGCATCATTGTTAATTTATGTGTAACTGTCATGGATGCAGTAGGAGGTAGGAATGATGTCATAAAAGAGACAAGAAATGAGTAAAAAAACACTGTAAAATTGTTTTTAACTGCAAATGAACTTTTTCTGTCAATCCTTTGTTAACATAAATGTCAAAATATCAGCTCTTCTCTCTATCCGGGCTTGCCCAGCAAAAGTGACCCAAAAGACACAAGAAGATACACGATTCATTTGCATCCAGTCGTCTGCTCTGGCTGCAGCTGGGAGGGACTGCTGCCCAATTCACTCACTGGCTGCCAGCCATTTTCAGAGCATCCTGAACGATCTTCCAAGACCCAAATAATATTGTTTTCTATGACTACCGTATTTTCCGCACTACAAAGGGCTTTAGAGTATAGGGCGCACCTTCAATGACTGGCCTATTTGAAAACTGTTTTCATATATAGGGCGCACCGCATTATAAGGCGCATAGAGTAGAAGCTATAGTAGTGGCTGGGGTTGCGTCATGCATCCACTAGATGGAGCTTCGCGGGAATGTCAACAAAACAGTCAGATAAGTCAGTCAAACTCAGGCTACATCCACATGGAGCCGCACATTTTCCTATCCAACTATTTTCTGTGCTGTTTTCAAAAAAGTGCGCTGACGAAGCCGTTTCTGCCGCCCACAAAAGCCGTTTCCAGAGATCAGTTCAAATGCCAGACCTTTGAGGGGTGCTGTATTGCTCTAACAATTAACAAGAGAAGAAGCCCGGGCCAGCCTGTGAGCTAATGTTAGCACTTAGCAGAATTCCTCTTTACAGGTTCTACTGCTTACCGCTGTTACTCCGACAATGCCCCCTAACTATGGTAGGAGAATATATAAGGCGCATTGGATTATAAGACGCACTGTCGGCTTTTGAGACAACTGAAGGCTTTTAGGTGCGCCTTATACTGCGGAAAATACGGCATGTAAAACTACCTAAGAAGAGTGGACCCTCTCCTTTTATGTCTTCATTCCTATTTTTGATCCCCCCCCCCCAAAAAAAAAGACAAGACACCCATTTTTTTGGTCACGTTCATCTCGGGCACGGCCATCCTTTGATCCTTTCTATGCAACGCTCTCACACACACAAGTTTAAGAGCATGGTTTGGATAGACAAGCTCCGGCGGACCATGCCTCCCCCTGCTAAAAAACATAATTTACTTCTCTCTACGCACTAAACGGTTGCAGCCAAATTGACGGTTGCAACTGGGATGTGTTTCCTGAAACAAGTGCACCAGTCTGCCGCAGCTATCTAAGCTTAGCGGTTTGATAACATTTCCCAAGAAAACTCTGTAGATGTCAATGGCAGCAAACAGTCATTTTAATATCGGCCAGCTGAAAAATTGTGGATTTACAAATCTCCTCTTCTTCGAGTATTCATTTGATCTGTCATGCACAAAAATTTTGTAATGTCCTCATTTCAAATTCTTTATTTGGGGACCTTAAGCATATATGACATTAAAATGGGATTAATTAGATTAATTTTTTCAATTGCCTGATGGCACTAAGTGGGATAAAATGCTGTTCGCAGCCTCAAAAACATCATGAAAAACAATCCTGATGAAATCTAGATCCTGCCATATTTCCCCACATCTCCCCCTAATGGAGAATATTTCCTTGGTCAGAGGCAGTCTGATGTTTCTGAGCCATAACACTGCAGAAAACTGACAGTTATTTTGTATCAAGAGACACCTGAGGGACAGGTGAGGTTTGATTTTATAAGTCTGTAATGATGGAATAAGTATGTTTCATTACACTAAGTGACTGATTTTTACAGAACTCATTAAGAGACGTGTTTTATACCACTCACCCATCTTATTGCTGCTGTCGTGTCCAGAGGGACCAGATCTTCTCGCACCATCACTAAAAAGGAGAATTTGAATCTTTGTGTCAATTTAATCTTTAATGTGTGTGACATTTCAAAGAGTTGGAACATTAAAAATCGTAAACAGTCTTACCCGGTGCGAGAGCAGGAGTTTCCGTGGAACAACATGAGCGTGCCGTCTGTGTTAATGAGGTCAGGAGTTGGCGAGGGTCTGACCAGAGCCGCTGGAGAAGTGCTCCTGGTACTCTGAACCACACTGCCTTCCTCCTCCTCCTCTTCTTCTGCTGCTTCACCATCATCTCCTCCCAGTAAATCGTCGACGCCCTGATTCAAGAGCAGATCGAGGTCAACGTGAGCTCAGAGACTTGTGTTTGAACCAGTCACATGAAGCAAGAAACAAACTTACCTCTTCTTCAGACTCATCTGTCATCTCTTCCTCCTCTTCTTCTTCTTCCCCACACTCTTCGTTGTCCAGTCGGTTCAGTTCAGCCTTGCGCACCCGTTCCTCCTGTCGGCGCTGAGCCATGGCGAGCTGCAGGCGCTGCTTCAGAGAGAGAAGTTTCTCTCCTGGGAAAGAAGCAAAGTTAGAAAACCAAACCTCAAACTGTGGAACATGTGGATCCACTTGAGGTTCGTGATCATGGCTGTACCTGGTTTGGTGGTCGCCAGCTCCTCAGCTCCTTCTTTCACAGTGACAGCAACCGTCTCCGTGTGCAGCTCCTCCTGGCCGGAGGGGGTGCTGTCTTTGCGGATGATGTTGAGCTGCATGGTGCGCTCACATTGAGGGTGTGTGGCCTTCTGAACATGACGAAGGTAGCGCACCTTTAGGGCCTCCAAACCTAGTTAAAAAACAGATATGAATGTCAAACACAGTAGATGATTTTTGATTTTGATCCAGAATAAAAAAAAAAAATCCGCTCTCACCTGGGTTTGGCTGGGGAGGCTCAAGCTCAATGAAAACTTCATCGTCTCCACAGAGCTTAGCGACAGGTGGAGGGTCCAGACCGAGCTTCTTCAGCATTGCAAATTTATCCTTCTTGGGCTTTGTTGGCTGCTGCGGCTCCACCAAAGCCTCAGGCTCAGCCTCTGTTTCCTGGACGTCAGCTATCGATGCATTCCGGCTCTGATCCAAGTCTGCATTGGAGGTTTCTCCTCCCTCTGCCGTCTCAGACTCATGCAGGCTCTCAGAGAGGTACAGCATGGGACCCGATTCTGATTCTCGGAGATCAAGACTCTCTGTTGCTTCCTGGGTCTTGCTGGGGCTGTCCTTCTGAGGGGATGAGGTGGCAGCAGGCTGAGCGATGGGCTGGATTTGAGTGGAGGAGAGATCTGGAGAAGGAGAGGAGTCCTGCTCTGTGGGTGACTGTGAGGGCTGAGCAGGAGGCAAAGGAGGAGGCGCTGGTTTCTCCAACATCATAGTGGAGTACGTAGTAGATCTAAAGATAGAAACAAATATTTAGAAGGCAAACTGATAGGTAATTCGACAACACTTGGAATCTTTGTCAAATTTTATTCAATGCTGTGTTGAGCCTCACTTTAACAACGCCATGGCGGGACCCTGAGGCCTGACCCTCTTCTTAAAAAACTGATCGATGGTCTTTGGCTCGGGGATGTGGTACGGCAGGCCGAGAGTTGACTCTACAAAGATGTAACAGGCTCAAAAGTTAAAAAATCAGAAGAAGAGATGTCTCTTTCATAAGAATCAGAATCTGCTTTTTTGTTCAGGTGTTTGTACACATGCTGAGAAGTGGACCCTGATTTATTTGGCAACACAAAGAAAAAAACAGAAAAACACACAAACTCAGAAGATAAAATGAAAAAGTAAGTGTTTTTGTCAAACTGACCTCTGACCAGCCTCTGAGACTCGCTGTGGAGCTGCTTCATCGCCTCTTTGCTGGCACGCGCAGCTTTCCGTTCCTGTAAACAAAAAACACACGCTCAGAACAGAGCCGGGCCTTTTCTGTGTTTGGTTTTAAAACTTCAGAAATCTGGTGCAGCATACCACACGCTGGGGTTTCTCTGGTGCCTCTTCATCTTCTTCCTCCTCCTCATCGTCGTCATTGAGAAGAGGATCCTGGAGCAAGATGTTAAGATGAAGATTAAATATCGCACAAGACGTTGTCAGTCCCAAGTGTCTAAAAAATGAAAGCTGGCTGCTGAAAGCATTTTCTCTACCTTGTGCTTTTTCATCTTTTGCTTAACAGCTGCTCTGATAGCCTCCAGAGAGTCTTCCTCCTCATCTTCCTCATCATTCAGCCCGGTATCAAACAGGTCTGTGTCGCCTAGCGGACATCCACTGTCGTTGAGAGCCCGGGGGAGAGGCGAAGTCTGAGGGAGAGGGTGCAAAAGAATCTTAATGTCTTTATCCATCACTTTCTTATGATTCTACTTCATAGAACATTTTTATTAAACATCATTTGTTCTTATTTTTTAGGATCTGTAGAGTAGTTGCTCATATCTTCAATATTAGTATTTACATGGTGGATATTTTGTATGTCAGCAAATATAAAAATTTAAAGTAATTTTTTAAAATATTAATAGAGTTCAAAGAATGCATAAAGACAAAAACCTCAGACCGCTCTAACCTCAGTCGCCTCAGCAAATCTGTCCCTCCTCTTCACTTTTTCCACCGCTCTGCTTCTCTTCTCCTTCCTCTCTCGATGTCTCTGACTCTTCTCCCTCTTCTTCTCCTTCATAGCTTTCACTTCCTCTTGTTCCTCCTCCACTCCTTCACCTCCCTCCTCTCCAGCCTCGCTGTCGTCACTGTCGACGGGGGCACGGCTGATTCTCTTGCTCTTCTGCGCTCCCCTGTCCCTCTTCTCCTCGGACGCTCCGGTCTCCATCTCGTCTCCACTTGAAGCTGACAGAGCGAGGGCTTCAGTCATGTGCACGCTGTTCTCTGCCGACGCCTCCTCTTCTTCACTGTCGCTGTCTCTGATGGCGTTGCGGTGAGGCTTGCGGTGAACTGTGATGTCTTCGTCGTCATCGGAATCTAAAACAGAAAAGAGCGAGTTCAGTGTACCAAATCAATTAAAACGTAGAAATAATGTGTCATCAGAAGGGAATACAATGATATCCCAGAAACATGCATGGTTTGTGTTAGGATTCTTTTTTTAAATACTTTTCTTCCCCATACAGCCTGAGTTTTTCTGTTTGCTGTTGCTTGTACTTGTTGTCAAAATCCACTTGAAATAAAAGTGGCTGTTTGACCTGAATATCTTAAAGAAAAATCTGAATTTGAATTTAAAACTAAAAAGTAAAGCATTCAAAGATTTTTTTAACACTTATTACAAAAGAAAACTGTCCAGGACTGGGACCAGAATTAGTGATTTTTGATTCATTGTTTTTCGTTTTGCCGTTGTATGTTTTTAAAGTGTATGTGGTAAAAGTCGATGATACTTAACAGACATCCGCTATAATTAATATGTCACTCACACACCTCTCTGATTTGTCTCTGCAACTCTAGGTAATAAAGGTATTGTCCTTTTGTCTCACCTTTAGGTTCTTCTTCTTTGTTGGCTGTCTCTGTGGCCATCTCCTCCTCTGGAGAGCCCATCCCGCTGTCTGAATCACTCTCAGCTGCTGTTTGAGGCACAGCCGGGAGCACCTCAGCCTGGGTACAAAAAAAATGAGGCAGAATTTACCCATCATGGATTTTCCACATACCCACAGTATGATATTGGAGGATCCCAAATTGTAAAGTTGTAGTGTTACAGCAAACAAATGGTTCAATGTTTAAGTCCAGAAATCTAAAACGTGGTGCTATAATCTGGGTTAATATCAAACACACTTGGCAGAACTTGTAAATAATGACATGTACATGAACTCCATTTGCAGCATAATGCAGTCATAACATAACTATTGTTCCTCCAAACATAAGTGTTGAAGCTACACATTATAATACTAAATATTTGTTGTTTTATACTTATTTTTACTTGTATCGATTTATTTTTATTTTTCATCTTTCATTTGTAATCATCATTTTTAAGTTGTTAGCAGGGCTTGACATTAACACTGGCCAACCGGCCAAATGCGGGTGGATTTCGGCAGTGGCTGGTAACACCGCCGCTCCCACTGGCCACTTTGGCGGGTTGAATTTTATCTCAAACATGGAGCAGAGAGACAAGCAAAAAGATGACTGATGATAGAAGCTCTGAGGAAATTTAATTTACCTCTCCTTCATTGTCATTCTCATTAAAAAAGAAATGATTTTCTGATTACAATCGTTAATAAATATTTAAGCAGACAGCGTCTCTTGCTGAGTTTTTATCAGTTAAATTAAGCCCCTTTACCATTTTATTATAAGCAATAACAAACTACTATTTTAATTACTATGTCTTAATAGACTGCATATTTTCATATGAAAGGAGCACACTGTTACACACAACTTTATCAGAGCTGAATACCTGATTAAGGACCTGTGGATTTTAACATTGATGTAGTCTTGTTTTGAGTGTGCATGGGGTCATTTACATTTAAAGAGGTTGTAAATCTTTTTTAAGTAAACTTTAGCATGACATCATCAGCTTTAATCATATTGAACATAATTATCCAACAACAAATTGTGGCCAATGAAAATACTGAGTGGCTAGTAGCTCAGTGATACCACTGGCCACAGTGGCTGGTGAGCAAAAAAGTTAATGTCAAGCCCTGGTTGTTAGACTCTCACATGTCTGTATCCACTTTTTCTTTTATTCCACTTTTCTTACAGTATATGCTTTTTGTGGCTACTTTGAGCATAAAACAAACCAAAATGATACTAAGAACGTGCATAATTTAAAAACTGGGTTTTAATTTTGTTAGCTTTTAGGCTCATCCCAGAATTTAAAGAGAGGCTCAATTCCTATAGACAACTATATGGATAGATAAAAGTATTTCATTATTGGGAAATTGCACTAACACCATAAAAATACTGGAATAAATAAAGCAAGCTAAAATATATCCAGAAATGTGAATGTATGTTACAAAAATTTTAGAACCAAAATATTTAAAAATCGATAAAGGTACATAATTATCTAATTCAGTGCCAAAGTTTTAACTGTTCCCTGTATTTAGACGTAAGCTACGTTGTACAGTAAACAAAGTAGTATACGTCTAAATACAGTGTGAAGCAATATCACTTGCAGATAGTATGTTGAAAGCTGTTAATGTGCAATACCCACATCAAGAATTGAGATTTACTTGTGTAAGTTGAACTTAGAGTATCACAGAATGGTTAGAGGAAACAGACATTAGGACAAGAGCACGAAGGTGTAATGGCTTTGAGAAACAAAAACTTCCCTATTTGACCAAAAAAAGAAACTAAAATAAAAAATAAATGTGTTTGAACAGTTAAAACGAAGCATTAGATTCAATTGTGTAAGTTCACTTCGCCAAACGGTTGTTAAGAAGCACTAATGGCGCCCTGCAATAAACTAAACAATGAGCACCTAGAGACGCTAGCTGCTTTGCTTCAGTTCAACTTTGGTTGCTCACTTAACCTATACAAAGCACTTTCTAAACACCATTATTCAAAGGGGTGAAACATTTGCACATGTTCTTCGTTTCAATAACTTCACAGCGGTCCGAACAGTAAAAAAAGCCAAATTAAAGTGAACAAAATCTCTGGGACTAGGCCTTACACAAACCACCATTCCAGCTGGTAAACCTGCACAATCGAGCTAACTGGCTAAGGCTAACAACAGCTGCAAAAGCAAATCTAATCGATTTGGAAAACTTTTGATTCAATCAGCATGTTTATATAACCATAGAAGTATCGTGGGTATGTGTGTCAGTCTGTTATTGCAGATTTTATGTCCAAAAAGTCTAGCATTTCCTCACCTGTTGTTGAGAGAGGACCAGGCTCATCTTCGATCGTCACAATCTCTTCCGTACAATAAACCAACGGGGACGAGGTTTTGCAGCCAAAACAGACGACAAAACCTCAATGTCTAGGCGACAAATGCTATTTTGGATGTTTCAATCGCATTTAGAAAGAGTCCGGCCGAGAAGCCACACTTCCTCCCGCCTGTTCCTCACACACCGAATAGAAAATTTGATCTTTCGCGCGCCGTGACAGCTGGCCCGCAGTTTTTCGTCACCGAGGTGTCAATCGTCCCGTCCTCGCCTTCCCATTGGACTATGAGCAACATATAGTCCCGCCTTCTATGACGACACAGTTTGGTGGGAACTGATTTTAAATACCGGGAATTTTCGGACGGGCGGGGTTGGGAGCTACGAAGAGGGGTTAATTTGTTGCTCTGTTGAAAGGCAGGCAAGCAGAAATTAAAAAGAAGGGAGGAAGATGCTGTATTGTATGATTGATTGAAAAGAAAAAGTTGGTTAGTGTATAGTTTTCATATAACCTTCTAAAGTTATTAACATATTCGATGATAAATAGGCTAAGTGTTTTAAAATAAAAGTAACTGCTGTACACACTCAAAAATACAGGTGCAGAACTGAACCTTAACTAGGGATGGGTACCTTTCACATCTGAAACGATATGGTACCAATTACCGGTACCTGGCAATCGGTATCGATACTCAACGGTACCAATTTTTTAGTACTTTTGTGTGTGTAGATGGAAAAAAATATCAATTTGTTTAATAATAAAATGTAAATTATTTTTATTTAAAATATTTATTCTTCAATACATTACCTTGAAATGCTGTTTTCATGTCTAGCATGGAAAATCACCTACTCTTCCACTCCCTTACAGTCGCAAGTTTGCATTTAGGTACCGAAACATGGTACCTTTTGATTTTACATGAATCGGTACCCGGTACTTTTGACTGAATTGGCTGCCGTATTGTGCAGAACACATTTGCTTTTCCAAAGGGAGCCGTTAGTGTATAAGGCTCCCCTTGAGTTTTAAAATTATCCTCTTTATTAGTGTTTTTGATATATATTTTATACATAAATACACATACATATATATGTACATATATATGCATACGCATACATGTATCCATATAGTTTCCCTCCCGTATATTGCCAAGTTTGAAGATTACTGCTTAACCAGAACAAGATGATATCAGGAAAGAAACAGTGATAAAGGGAAAGAGTGTATAGAAGAGACTGAACAGAGGGGGAGAGAGACAACAAAACAACAGTAGAGAGCAACCACAACAACTGAACAAATGACTACAGACAGGAGAAACAAACAACCAGCTGAGCCTGAAAAGAGACAGTATCCTGAGGTCTTTGACATCATAATCACAAGAAGCACCTGTGGAGAGATGAACGGGGTTCTGTGTATATTTTTATATACGTATATGTACCTTTTTACAATGGTCGTTGATGTGCCCACTGTTACTCATGATTTCTCCAGTTCATCTCTCCACAGATGAGCACTGTACTTTTGACATTGGTACATTTCTTTAACTTGTTCTTTTATACATCCCAAAGACGTGTCTGAATCCCTGGTGACAAAAATGTTCCTCTAAATCCTGGTAGAATACTGGTACTATTTGAATTACAACTGGGATGACACACCAGTTTGTCAAGACACATTTAAACCTTTAAAATCAAACAAAGGTCCACAATTATTTCATTGAGAACCATCCCTACACCTTAAAAGGTAATTTTGTTACCCCCATTTCTCTGTGAGTAAGCTTAAACTTTCCAGCAGTAGGTCTTAACAGTTTGATCTCAACCAGTCATAGACTTGAATAAAAAAAAAAAACTAATTAAATTGGAATTGTTAATCACATAGGCATCTTAAAGCTGCTTTGTGACACTGTGAAAAGCCTGATCTAAACATTTCTTCTTAAAGAAAAAGAATGTAAATGCATCTAATTTTGTGATACGTGGTGTGTGAGCATCAATATATGAATAGTATACTGTTACTGTTCTTCAAATGTACAGTCCACGGACCCCCGCTGACTGTTCATTAAACTTTGATCCGCCAGTGCGGTTCAGAAAATTACGCATGCGTACAACGGTATCCACGGCCGCTAACTGGCGCATGCGCTCTTACAAATCCCCAGAAGCAGCAGCAGCAGCGGTAGTTCAGGTCAGTCAGTCCAGTCAGCAGTCATCCACGCATCTATCTATATTCCCTTTTCTTAAATTAGCCACTTTAAGCTTCGCGATACCGCCCCCAATTTCAGCGTCGGTACGGAGCCGCCAGGCCGGGACTGAGACGGAGAGAGAGGCCTCGGCCATGGAAGCGCTCGGACCCGGTGAGTACATTTATTGAAAATAACAGCACGAGCGAGGAGCGGATAGCGCGAGCCGTGTGTGGGGCGCGTGTGCGCAAATGCGTCGCTTCACTGGGGGCCGCGGCTGCAGCGAGGCCTCGACGCGCTGACGGGAAAACAAACCGAGGCCCACCCCGTTTATCTGTGTATACACTCAGATATTATTCTTTACGTTTACTCACACCAAAGGGAAACCGCGTTTCTTGTCCATTCAAGGTGTGTTTGAGGATTTTAACGGTTATCTCTTGGTGTCTGCGCGGTTTTATTTACGTGAAGCTCGTCGTGTCGGGGCTGGCATTGTGTGTGTGAGTGGGGATTTAACTAGGACCTTCCTTCCTCCTTCCTTCCGCGTCGTAGTGTGTTTACGTTGATGTTAGTCCACCGTGTGTTTTCTTTTTTCTTTACCCAAAGTAAATACGACCCATTTTAAACCACGAGTCCTGTGAATCATGTCGAAATTTAGCTCTTTCCCCCAGCCGTGTGTCGATTCTGTTTTTCTGCTAAACAACGTAAATTTGTACCATCGCCATCGGGAACAGTGCGTCTCTTTGGGCTGCCTTCGTGTGAAATGACAGCAATGGGTGGAAAACACCATAAATGCCAAAGAAATAAACATTATTGGCGCTAAATAAGGAGCCGTGCGTGTTTGAGCGCCTCGTATTTTGTAGGTTTTATTTGTCTGTGTGAGCTCAGCAGGGATGGATGGCGCTTTTATCGATCACATCTGCAGGCCAGCTCCATATTACTCATCTTCCATATGATAACAAAGGCACTTATTTTGCAGCGATGCAGCGATCTAATGGTACAGCAGGCGGGGAAACATCAGCCACACACCTTTTCACCGACCGACACAAAGCATTTGTGCAGCCTGTCACCCATTTGTTTGCACCACGAGTGGACCAGTTCTTCATTTTGTTCGCCCGAGGAGTTAAATGCAGCTTACAGAGGAAATCACACTCGTGCTCTGGAGGAAAGGTGGTGGCAGAAGGGAAGACGCTGATGCATATTTCAGGAGGGGGATTCACTCAGCAGCACTGGATGCATGTTAAATAGAGGCATGGTGCTGTGTGAGGGTTCAGAGGAATGTTTGGAGAGCATCCACAGGTGTGTGTGTGTGTATCAAACTGAATCAGTGCAAGGCATCAAGTTTGTGCAAAGTTTGAGTATTTAATACACGTTGGCTTTGCAGAGTTGAATGTGGATGCAGGTTTGCATTTGCAGACATTACTGACATCAGAAGTCATAAATGTGGGAATCACCAAATGTTTTGTGCTCAAACACACACAAGAAGTCATCGTTTGCAGAGTTGAATATATTCAACAGTTGAATTTCGAGCCACATTCTCTTCAAGCAGCAAAATGACGCAACAGTCCCGCTGTATTTCTTCTTAAAGCTGGTTGAAAAACTGCCAATAACAGAGCTGGATTGTGTTTGATTTTCCTCTGGAGAACATCGTGTACAGGTTGCATTTCCTCTGCTTCAGTTGTAGATTGTTTCTTCCCAAGTTTCTTGTCTCGTAGCAGCTTGAATTCTCCCTGAGGTTGTAAATTTGCGGTGTTGTCAGAAGCATGCTTTAGGCTTCTTTTTATTTACTTTCTAGTAGTGAAAGATGTAAACGTTTATTCTGGATGGAGCTAATTTGAGCAAGTCATGAAGTCCTCAAATGTCTTTTTTTCTGCCTGTCGCCCAAAGATCTCCAGATTGTTGTCATAGAGGAGAAAAGAAAACAGAAAAAAAGAGTCACAATTTATGAAGCCTCGCCTGAGACTTTGGTTATTTTTCTTGCAAAATTGACTCAAAGCACTCATTTAATTTCTGACAGCTAAATTGATGCAACCCTGTTTCAAATTTATCAAAAATTCCTGGCTATTTTGAAACATGTGACTCAATTTTGTGATTACACCAAAGAGCTGGAGGCACAAATGCTTGGAAGAAAATGTGTAGAAGAGTTGAGAGTGTTTGATGTGAATCTGTGTGTGAGTGATTACACACAGGCTGAGGTTGTGTGTAATTTGAGCAAACAGCTGTACAGACAGTTGGAACGCATCCATTGGCTCTTTGTTGGTGATAAAGATGGACTTCAGGGAGGAAACGAGACTAAAGTTATAAAAGTGAAATCTGAGATAATCAACCGACTACAACCTTGACAATCATAACGGTACAGTCTGTACTATCCAGTGTGGTTTACCTGTAACCCAGGTGATTTCCAGGTGTGGGTGTCTGCGCCCCCCTCTGTGACTCATCACCAGACCGACCCTTCATCCTCATGCTCCGCTTAAGCTCAGCTGTCTCTCTGCTTGTTTCCAGGAACACGCGTGGCATTAGTCACCTCCAGTGTATGAGCACTTCCCCGCAAATGTGAGCATGCTACACATCATCTTGCGGTTGTTGAGCCTTTAATAAACAAAGAGTAAACCCAGCGTAGTAGCAGCAGCACCACTACAGTATTCGTAATGTGTTCAGTAAGACCCACTTAGATTTCATCAGGAGCAGGAAGACTGGTCGGTCCAGAGTGCATCTGTCACTTTCTGCGCCAGGAAAAGCTAATTTCACTTCCTCTGTGGCTCTCAGTCGATGCAGCTCTGTGTCACCCGTAGCAGAAACACAGAGCCGTGAAGCGGGGTGGGGGGGGTCTCCTGACAGGTTGTTTAAATTGAAGCCTACGTTAAGAGAAGCCACAAGTCTAAGAGAGCTGCTTTACAGGATTTATAGCTCCAATTACGATTTTTTATGAATGAGTGAATCAGTCAGACAAAAGAGGATTCAAACGCTGGTTTAAATTTAAAATGTGTGTTCCTAAATTATGCATGAGAAGGCTGTTATGAGATGAAAAAACTAAAAGTAGCCCCTTTTTCAGGGCTTATCTTCTCCCTTGTTCATGCTGGATCACTAAAACACGACAAATTAAAACGATTAAGACCAAGCTTCTCCTCCTGGGCACAGTACTTAAGACTGAAATGATTCAAAATGCCCTAAAGGGCTTTGGTGTCAGCACCTTAAAATAACAGCACAATTCTACATTTTTCACAGCAGATAAACACTGAGCAGAAAATTTGACCACTGGAGACAACAGGATAGGATATAGCTTCACAAAATCAGCAGAGAGATAAAACTGGACTCCAAATCAACTTTTTTGTTGTGTAGTACATATGCTACACATTTACATTTTCTTTTATCCTGACAAATTCAGTCTTTAAAAACTGAGCCTATTTCAGAATCCTTCTTTGCCAAACTCATCTTGAAAGTTGTTGTGTGTTTTTTCTGCTGTTTTTTAAGCTATCACTCATGATGTCATGATCTCATCGTGTCTCTTCGTCTTGGCAGACTGCCTGCGTTTGTTTATATCTGGCACGCCATGCGCACAGACGTATACACTAAGCAGCGAGAGCCTCGTTGCCAGCTGTGGCTCCGCGGCGGAGGTAGCGCCGTTTTACGACACAATGAGAACTAGAGCCTTATTTAGCAGTGTTTTTGTGTGAAAGTAACGCGCTGAAAATTCTCTAAATAAAGCGTGAATGCAGACCCATATCAGATTTTTTCAGTGGGAGTCCGTTTATTTGTGTTTTTGGTCAAGTAAAAATTGGCCCCGTCTGAGTGCAGAGGAAACCGGCAGAGGAGCAGGGAGGGGGTGTTTGGTGCGAGCGCCCTGGGCTTCTGCTGCACACAAACACTGCTGTAGGGGTAATTTCTGCCCTAAACCTTGTTATAGGACCCAACTTGTTCCAACCTGGAGTATCACTTTAAGTTGACCTAACATGAGGTTAAGAGGAGGGACATCAGCCTCCTGGCTAAAAGCTACAGTGTCCTGATTGTTCGAAACTTGTTACCATGTCTTGAAAACCAACAAGTAATAATAATAATAAAAAAAACAACGCACAGTGTGTGTGGTTAGAAAAAATTACAATCTGACTAAATTTTGTTCTTGAACCAAACCGTAAATCTGTTTTATTTTGCTGTAAGCATCAGCTTTTGTGAATGAGTGTGTATCTGGTTTTTAGCTCTTCTGGAGCCAGCCTCAAGTGGACACTGGAGGAACTGCAGTTTTTAAGACCAGATATTGGCGCTTTTTTGCTCTCGACTGTTGTTGTAACACTGTAACCTGTTTTGTCAGGCATTTCTTATCAAATTCTGTTTAATACACCAGCAGATATTTTATATAGAAACCAGAAAAATGGTTGCACCACAACAGTGATGACACAGAGGATCCCAAATATGTTTTGGTGTCCCACAGATTGTATCTGGGACACCAAAGTGTTTGGCAACTCATGTTGCGGTAACCACAAAGAGAAAGCTTATCATTGCAATTTCCCACTATGTTCTATTTTTTTAGATGCACCTTTATGTCCTTATTTCTATACAGCAAAACTGTGTTACTGGATTTTTGCTTCTCAGTTGTTTTGTTATGTGGATGGAGTGACTGAGTTGTCACCAGCAAAAAAAACCCTGAAAGGTTTATCATGCCTTTGTGGTTTGCAAAGCTTTACTTTTGATGTGTAGAAATCATGAATTGAACCATTTTTGGTCTAACCACGGTGTTTTGGATCTTCTTAGTTTTCACTTGACGCCATTTTGGTTCAACTATCCTGAGACAATGCAGAGTGAAGGAAACACAATGGGTCTAATTGGTTTTTACAAGTTACAAACTCATTCAGAGCTGAAACAAGTGGCCCATTCTTCCTCTAGTTGATTGGCAGAAAGTTAATCTGCAACTGTTTGCTGATCAAATTGATAATTTGAGTCTGAGTTTCCAAACTCCAGCTTCTTTGTCTTATTTAATGTTGAACTGTCAGACTGTTGGTCAAGAAAAGCAACGTAGAGACGTCAAAGTTGCAACCGTTTCTTTCTTATTTCTAAAGTGTCCAGCTGTGGTTGTCGGCGGTGTTGACTCTGACAAGTAGTCAGCCTGTGAAGGAAGGATGTGCTCTGGCGTTTCATGATGAGACTCACATTTCGAAGTGTAGTGGTGTGGCAGCTGAGGACGCTAAATATAGGTGCAGCTCTGTTTTTGGTGAAAGTGGAAGAGGAAGAGCTCGAACTCGCTGAGCCTTTCACACACACACACAGAAACGGTTTCTGTGTACCTGCCGTTGCACGCAGCAAGCACAGAGAAAATAGAAACCCATCCACAAAGTCAGACAATACTGTTTCTGCAGGGGCTGTAAAATCTTTAGCTCTGAAGAGAGTTTCCTCCAACAGGCTTTGGAGACAAAAACAAGTCTTAAATATTGTCTAGTGTGCTTGTGGGCAGTGATGGGAGTCAAAAAGAATTTTGTTATTGATTGAGGGCTGCTTAATAAATAATTCAGTGCCTTAAAGTCCCTGCTGGCTTTCCATCAAACTGAACACTCCAGTTGGAGTGATCCACCACTGCAACAAGAAGTTTGAAAATCAATTCATCAAACTGATTCTTTTTTTTTGAAGTAGCTTTTTAATACCACCCCACCAAATGTTCCCAAGTGTCCGTCTCCTCAGTGTGGGGATTGATTTTACTTTGTAAACAAAAACCAATTGATATGCATACATTGGTACATGTTTAGTACACAGAGATGACTTTTGATGAGGGGTTTCAGGCAAAAACTTAGCTATAAATAGATTAACTGTTTGAATCAAACCGGGTTTTCACCCTGTTAGTAGGAATGCACTGATCTGATCCTGGTATCTGGTATTGGTTTGATACTGACTCAAAAAGTTCAATCAGATATCAGCAGAGGTGTCCCAGTCCGATATTAATATTGGATATAGGTCCGATATCAGCAAAAAACATGTATTGGTATCGTATCAGAATGCATCTAAAATCTCTGATATAAGCAGTTTCTGTTACCCATTGGGTAATAACAAATGGGTCAGTTTTTCCTCATACCTAATGTTGCTAAACTGTTCTTTATTTGAATAATATCACTTAATCAAGCCTTTTCTAACATGACAGACATACTACAAAATAAGTAATAAAAGTATGCATGTTTAATGCTGATATTGTATCGGATTAATATCGGTATCGGTCAATACTCAATGCTGCAGTATCTGTATCGTATCGGAAGTGAAAATGTAATATCGGGACATCCCTAGATATCAGCAACAAAAAGATAATCCCTTGGTAAGATCTGTTCATATCATGAAGTAAGACAAACACAGCGGCTCAGTTTTGCCAAACACTTTAATGGGAACTTGAAATTTGTGCAAGTTTGATTCCTTACTTTTACTGTGCTGATGTATACAGTTAAGCTGTAACTCCTGTTAGTGTTGAAGAGTTACTCACCACACAATGACACATTTATAACCTCATAAAGTAATTTTACAGTCAGTTTGTATGTATTTTCGTATTTCAGTTTGGTTTACAAAGTTAGAAAAGCCTGAAGTTACTACAATATAATACTCGATGTCATAGGCACATTGACTGATGGAGACTGTTGAGCTAATACTCATACTCGACTGGATCAGTACCACCATTGGTGGATTCTAAAGCCCGGGGCAACAGGCCAAAATATACCTTAATCCTGGGTTGATTATACCCTGGGTATACCTTGGCCTGGGTCAGTTTATACCCCCCAGGCCAGGTTCTAACCATAGACTGTAGGGGTGTAACGGTACATGTATCCGAGCCGAACCGCTCCATAAGGCCGTTCGGTTCGGCACAGTGCTGTATTTAAACGAGTACAGTAAGTTTACGTTAGCCGCTGCACATGGCTCTTTAATATTCACGTGAGTACTCATCTATGATTGGCTGAGCAGGGAAGGTGTTTTAATATTCATGAGGAAAGTGGTTTGTGATTCGTGATTGGCGATCATGTGCATATCATGTGGACGTGACATCTCACGGTGAGCCAATCAGAAGGTGAATATCAAAGAGCTCCCGTAGCCACAGTAGCTTGTGTCTGAATTGTGCATCATGGCTGCTGCTAACGACCAACTGGAGCTTGAAGAGCCTCCCCCCTCGCTGTAAAATTGCAAGTTTTTGGTTTAATAAACATGCTAAACAAGCAAATGGTTCTGCGTTGTTCCATACTGTACCGAAAATGTACTGAACCGTGACCCTAAAACCAAGGTACGTAACGTACCGTGATTTTTGTGTACCGTTACACCCCTAATAGGCTGTATAAAATATGGACGTAGTCTCCCCAACGTCACCGGAGACGTAAAATGAAGCACAATGGCTATTGCAGCCATATTGGTAGTGGCAATGGCTTTGTGCACAGCTATAGGGCGCCTGTCAGTCACGTGACCTGAGCTGTGCCTCTGATTGGGCGAGCTCGGGATCTTCATATCCTCCGAACTGACGAGTTAAAAAATATTCACGTCCCGCACAGTGTGTGCTGATAGTAAAATTAGCGACTCAGACAGGAGACATTTTTTGAACCAGGCTGTAAATAGGTTAATTTCTGCTTTAAAAACAACTTTTTTTGGCTTGGTGTGTATGTGACTTCCTGTACTTCCGGAGCCAGCCTCAAGCGGACACTTGAGAAACAGCAGATTTAAGCACTTCCACATTGTCTCATATTCTTAGACTGGAGGTTGCCACTTGGTTCTAACCTCATCAGTGCATCCCTTCATGTTTTTTTTTATTGGATATCATGGGGTTAGCTGTATTTTTTGCTGTTTACAGATTGTTGTGCAAAAGTGACACATTAATTTATTAACAGCATCTTGAATGTGGCACTCTGCATCTAATATTTTATGTCATTTGCTCTGCACACTCCTTTTAGCTGATTATGTTGGCTTAGCTTCAGGTAAGATTTGAAAAAATAGTCAAAAGAAATTAAACTTACAGAATGTCAAACTGCAGAACCAAAGCGAGTATCAAATTGGTCTGAGAAGAGATTGACCTCACTGAACTCAGACACTGTAAACACAACAGTTTTACAGGAGGTGATAAAAGGTCCTGTAAAAAGGTTTAACCTTTCCATTTTGGAGCAGGTAAACAAGGTTTTAACTCAAATTTTTTTCTATTTCTTTGGTCCCATTTGGTGGTTTTGATGCATCTATGCAACTTGTCTCATCAAACTCGTATCATATTTTTTAAATCAGGTGGAAAAAAAGAAGTGTATTTATTTTTATATATGTAAACAAAAATGAAGGCATCATCAGATGTGCTAACCTGACATCAGTATGAATTTCACAGCACTTGAAACACTTTGTTGTGCTCGTGCTACAGAATGTGGAGTTCTCCTCAATGTTCAGCTTTCAGCATCGCTCAGAACACTTTGTACGCTTGTTGTTTCCATTGGTAACAAGGCCAGTAGGACAAAGTGGAGTGAATCATCCGATGATTTTGGAGCAAGTCGTGACGGAAGAAAATCACACATAGCTTCACAAATAGCTTCTTGTTTGATCATAAATGCATCGAGAAAAGCTCGGGCAGTGTTCTGATAAAGCTGATGGTTTGTAAAGATGGCGATGGAAAAAAAAAAATAGAAGAGCAGGAGAAAGAAAAGGAGGAGGAGGAGATGATTTGGGGCCCAGGCTACATGAGGGCATGTTAGGAAGCGATGGGGAGGGTCCCCGATTGTCCGTGCTCTCGCGCTTCACTTGCTAACTGGAGCGTGTGTGGGTGCATGGAGTTCAGGAGGACCCCCGCAGTCCCCTAGCTGTCAGTTGACAAAAGCATTACCCAGCCTCCTCCGAGCCTCCGTCAATACCACCAACACAATGTTATTTTAACTTTTAAATGTACATTCGGCCTTTTAATTACACTCTCAGTCTGTGTGTGTGTTTTGTCGCCTGATTCACTGTATTCCTTTTCTCCACGGGGATTCTGCAGATGCTTTTGTCTTTGCAGTAAAACATGGTCGACCATTGCAACAGATCAAGATGTAAGTCTCACACACATCAAGACTTTATCAAGACAAGACCTTTTTGGCTACCTGGGCATGTAAATATGCACACGCTGTATTTGATGTGTGTATGTGACGAATGCGTGTAACGGTAATCCCAGACTGAGTGTGTCCTCGCTCCATATGGCCCTGCTGCTGTCTGTCTGAGAGGAGCTCGCTCTTTGTCTCGGCGTAAGGGGTGGGTGCCCTGTATGTCTGGGTGGAGCTGGGGGCGGGCTGTAGGATAATTGGGGGTCATTGTTTCGCCAGCCTCTTGTTGACCCATGTAGGTCAGGGGCCAGAGTTACGGATCAATCAAAGCGTGTTTGCGGGTCCGCGGGGCCATTTCAGTGCATTCAAGCAGGTGTCACTGATGAGATGGTTTGGAACAAGCTTGGCGTTACGCCGCACGCATTCATCTTTACATTAAATGGGAAGATAAGCACGCAGGCACTCAGTCCCAACCTTTGTTCAGATTCAGATTGATGCCAAACATGTTTAATTCAAAGCTTGATTGGTGTGTGTACAACTCATCCGACGGTTTGGTAAATTCAGCCCTTTTGTCAAAGGTCCTCTGAGGACTCTATAAGAGATCTTGAAATAGAAAATGAGATTATCAGCTCCAGAATTGGTTATTTCTAATTGTTATTTCCTCAGAATAAGTGGTTGGGTCAGGTTTTCCCAGGAGAACACAAATTCATTTACGGTGCACAGACTGAAAGTCTCTTTGAAGACACCATGGTGGCTGCCAAAGTGTAGCACTAAGAAGCAAAACGTGCCCTTTGTCCTGAATGAAATTATTTTTTGGACTAATTCTGTAGTAATGTCTGACACTGGAGCTGGTCTGTCAAAAAGAAAAGGAGGTCAGAGCAGAAAAAAACTTAACAGGAGAGTGATAAAGCACAGATTAAGCTGTTTGTGATAATGTGCATTTCAGCCCACATGGCAGAAGTTTTTCTGCTGCACTGTGGACCAGAGTCCTGCACTGGGTCGGGTACCCACAAAAACAGCTGATTTGCGGGTGGTTTTTAAAAACTTTTATTTTTCGGGGTTCGGATCTGGGTGGAAAAATAACATGCGGGTCGGGTCGCGGGTTTTAGTTTGACACATCAAAATTAATATAAAATAATAATAAATACAATAAAATAAAAATGTAAGTTGTAAGCTGGTTGTAGGGCTGTGACCATATAGCCACGCTATCCAGTTCTTATAATACATCCATGGTTGTGACATGATCACGGCTCGTACCTGCTGAGCATTGCTTAAGTCTGGACAGAAAGTAAGTCTACTATTACACACGTAAAGGTCCTTTTAAGAGATTAAAAGTTTAAAAGTATTAAACGTAAAAAACAAGTGATTTTACAGTTGTACGTGGGAAGATCACAGAGGGTTGATGATGGAGCTGAAGTCAGGCTTTTATTGGAAGAGTTGCTTCATTCAGGTGCGTTGTTTACTCACTGGCATCTAAACTATGGCGATATACCGTTCAATTTTCAGACAATATGACTCAAAATTATTACTTTAAATAAGGTTCAGGGTCGGGCTGCGGGTCGTGTTTCAATGGGTCGGATCGGGTTGCAGTACTAATCGAGCTGATGTGCGGGTTTGTGGTTCGGGTGCGAGTTTGTACGTCCCCAGGTCGGGGCGGGGCGGATCTTGAAAATTGGACCCGTGCAGGGCTCTGCTGTGGACACCAAACTACAAACTGGGTTTACAATGTTTGATGTTTCACATTTTCAAACAATAGCACTACGTAACTTCAAATAAATACACAACCTTGCTGTTTTGCATCTAGGAAAAATTGTCTAGAACAAAGAAAAGTAGAGTTGGAGAGAGATATGTAATGTAAATCTAAAAGCATCGACCAACATCAGCGTCTTTTGTTTTAACGATCAGTAATAAAGCATCTGTTGTTTCATGTTTCAGTATACTTACTTCTCCTCCTCTGCTCTTCACAGGCCCGCCCGCACCAACCTCTCTGTTTCAGCCTCCACGGCGTCCCGGCCTTGGCACGGTGGGGAAACCCATTCGGCTCCTTGCCAACCACTTCCAGGTGCAGATTCCCAAGATTGATGTCTATCACTATGATATCGACATCAAGCCTGAGAAACGACCTCGAAGGGTCAACAGGTAAATGAAATGTCTAGACAGAAAGTGTAGATTTGTTTTGAGAGGAGCTTAAAGCCTGAACCACACGTATATGGATATATTCCTAAACACACATTTTTCTGTCCGATTGGGCCTCTCAACCACACGAACACGGCAATTTCACCCACATAAACAGATTTTTAAAAACGGATAAAAAAAGTGAAGAAATAAAAAAAATATCCGGTTGAGTGGATCCGTATAGCGGTGTTAAACGGAGCTGGTGTTGACGCGATGGGGTCAAGCGCCTAGCAACAAGTCACTGTGTTTGACTGGGCATGCTCATAACCTTCTTCTTCTATGGTTTTCACATTTTGCTAACCTGCCACTTATCGGCCAGGCATGGCATTGCAGGCTTCAGAGGCTATCGTTTTCAGTTTGGCTTCTTCGTATGGACAGAGATATTTCTGTGGTGTGGACGGAATTTTTTTTTTAAACAAGGACAAAGATATCCGATCAAAAAAATATCCATATACGTGTGGTTCAGGCCTGAAACTCAGATCTTGTAACATTTTGAGACTATTTTATGTGGCACTACTTTAATCAAGAACTGTCCAACTACACTTAGGATAAGAAGTGAGGAAGTTTGTCTTTGTTAGATCATTTCTTTGTTGAAACAATGCTTTTATAGACAAAAAAAGCTTATTCCGTTGGAAAGTCTGTGTATTTCTTCACATTTGTAAGGAACAAGCATTTGTGGGAGGAGGAGAGATGTTAAATATGCGAGTTTCACTGAAGAAAAATTTGCCAAATCTTCTTAGCCAATGCCAAACTCAAAACAAGCGTCAATGGCAGAATTAGCTGTTTGGATTTCCAATGTTATAAGATTTACTGCCAAGAAAATTGTTACAAAAAAGATAATAATATTCTGTCAAACACAAATGTCCTTAATGTTTGTTCTAAGTTTAAAAACTTGGATCTCAAGGGCAAAATTGTTGAATACTGGATAATAAGAAGATTAAACAAAAAGACAGAGCCAGAAAAGTCTTTAATTTTTATAATTGACTCATCGTCCTGTTGTCACACAGGGAGGTGGTGGACACCATGGTGCGGCACTTCAAGATGCAGATCTTTGGAGACCGGCAGCCTGGATACGACGGGAAGAGGAACATGTACACAGCACATCCACTGCCAATTGGAAGAGACAGGGTTTGTATTTGCCAGAGCTGTCTTAAGAACATCTATATGAAGAGAGTAGATCATCTATCCTTAGACTTCTGCACGGTGTGCTTCATGGTTTTACAATCACATCCAGCAATAAGATCAGACTCCAGGTTTGGATGTCCACTCTCCCTCCTTACTGCCAAAAGCCTTCCTCGCTTTAATGTCCTGCTCTGATGAGCTGATCCTCACCTCAGGTATTTAAAGTCACTGACCTCTTGCAGGGCAGCACCTCCTGTTATTCTAAGAAGTGGATGGTCCGGGAGGATGTTGTAGGTGACGACCTCGGTTTTCTTGGCCCGCAGCCTGAGACCAACCTTGGCACGCTGCGTCTCCACTTTGGTCACATACGTTCCAGCGCTGGCTCCTCCCGGTCGGTCAGATGGCAGGCTGATAACATCTAAACAGTCTGGGTTTGCTAGGACTGCCAATCACAGAGGAATAAATCACTGAACCCCTTTCAAGGAACAATGTGTAAACAAATCAAAGCTCTGAAGTTTTCATGAAAGGAGAAAGGGTGTGCATATGAGTGCAGCTCCTGTGATTTGTCGATTTTACCCGTGAGAAAGCAGCGATCAGTGACTGGTTCTGAATCTCTAAATCTGGAGGTCTAATTGATGCCAGAAAGCCAGACTCTCACATTTCTTTACTTGCTCTGTTAACTGCAGCCTGTGCAGAAATGATCAGCAAGTATTGATGTTTGACTAAAGAGTCTGATTAAGTTTCATTTGAAATATTCCTTCACAGGATCATTTCTGACTTTGTTTTTGAGAAAGGTGTGCGGTTTGGAAAAATGAATGCAGTTGTTGCAGTTTTTCTCTCCGTCTCATGGGAACAGCCTGGCAGCAGCTGCAAAATCTGTTCTTCTTTTCATCGGCCCGGTTGCTTGACGTAGATTATAGAGCAGAAGAGCGGCCTAACTTGGATTTGTAGTCTCTGCCTTTTGCTTAAATCACACACTGGCAATATTCCTAGCTGGAAAATGAAGTGGCATGTCAAAGATGTAGCTTTAAAATGTTTTGCTGACTTAAATTTTTAGTCATATCATTTGAGCTAGAGCAGAAATCTAAAGGGTCACAGCAAAGGAAGGTCCTGACTGCAACTACCAACATTTAATGCACCATTTTAGTTGCTTCATTTGACTAGATTGACTTTCTACACCCAGAGAAAACATCCCGTTGATGTGATAAAATTTGATTGCGTTTGGTGTAAAATCCTTGAGATTAGCTTTCAAACAAGAATACTTCAAAGAAAACAACAGTAACATGAATCAGCAAATATTTTTTCAGGTTTTTCTTATTTTTAAGGTCTGTTTAGGGGTTTTATTGCTTCTCTTCTTCATCCTGTTGACCTCCACTTATCCTCTGTTTTTCTCTCTTCTCAGGTGGATCTTGAGGTGACTCTACCGGGCGAAGGGAAAGATCAGACCTTCAAGGTGTCCTTGCAGTGGGTGTCTGTGGTCAGTCTTCAGATGCTCTTGGAAGCCCTGTCAGGTCACCTGAACGAGGTCCCCGAGGACTCCGTTCAGGCTCTGGACGTCATCACGCGGCACCTTCCTTCCATGAGGTACAGACACGTGTCACCCCAGCTCCCCGCACAAACACACATCACCCACCCACCCACGTATACTGACAGTTATTGCTTTCCTGCTTTTATTTGTCTGTATTATTTAATTTCCTGCTGTCTTGAGTCTTCCTGTTCAAACCCTGTTATAAAATATAATCACTGTGCGCGGTGACTCACAGAGGAGCAGAAGCTTTTGTTGCAAAGATCTGTAGAAACTGAACCACAGGGCAATGCAGTCCTGAAATGTTTTTGTTTATCTCTGTCTATATATCTTCAAATCTGCTGACCTTGATTTGTGACAGTTTTCAAACTTTAATTGCTAGTCTTGCTTGAAAATATGAATTGTCTTTGTCTGTTTTTGTGCTCAGGTATACTCCTGTTGGGCGTTCGTTTTTCTCCCCTCCGGAGGGCTACTATCATCCTCTGGGTGGAGGCAGGGAGGTGTGGTTTGGTTTCCATCAGTCCGTCCGTCCTGCCATGTGGAACATGATGCTCAACATCGATGGTAAGACTGTTTTCATGGAGCTGATTCCAATCACAGAAAGAATAAAAATGTCAGGAAGAAAACGTTTTGACATAAGTTTTCATAAAGGCCAAATAATCTTCACCCTTTCCCTTAGACCTTTTCACAACCTACATCCTCGTAAACGCAGGGGAAGTAGCATGTGGCTCCATTCATTCCAATGAGTTATTTCTCTTTAAACTCTGAATTATGACTGTAAGCAGAAAAGAAAAGTCTTTTTTTTTCGTGGTCAGCCGTCACAATTGGTATCCCACTGGGGTCTCAAGTTGTTTTCGAATTCTGACAAGATCACGACTGTTACAGAGCAACTGGTGCTTTGAGATTGAGAATGACCATACTAACTGCTGATCTTCAGTCCAATGTGTAAGTGATTGTCATAAAAAAAGTCTTTGCTAATGCACCCTAGTTTTTATTATTTGTTATTTAAAACAAACCCATTAGATGTGTCTGTAATGAAAAACAAAAAACAGTTTTGAGACATACTTAACTGAACATGGTCACCCTCTACACTGAACACCGGCTAATTTCATGCTGATCCTAGGAGACGTAAACCTTGGTCACTTAAAGATTTCCTAGCTAAAATTGTGTGTGGTGTTAAACCTCCTTGTGTAGCTTGACAAATTATTGACCTCTGCATTACTTCAAAATAGGGATGGGTACCGAATTAGGTACTTTTATAGGTGCCGAATTCTGTCAAAAGTAACAGGTACCGATTCACGTAAACCCAAAAGGTACCATGTTTAGGTACCTGAATGGATCCTTGTGACTGTGAGGGAGTGAGTAGGTGATTTTCCATGCTGGACATGAACACAGAATTGCAAGTTGATATATTGAAGACTAAATATCTTAAAATGAAAAAAATATATATTTTATTTTTAAACAAATTGATATTTTATGCCACATAAACAGGAAAAAAGTACAGAAAATTAGTCCCGTTGAGTACTGGTACCGATTGCCAGGTACCAGGCATCGGTACCCTATCCTTTCAAATGTGCAAGGTACCCATCCCTACTTCTAAAGTGTCTGTGTAGGGGTAACTGTTTACACACAGTAAAGGGGTCTATAGTGTAAATACATACATCAATCTGGACTGTTTCAAAGTCTGAAGTCACCTCCCAAATGTTTTCACTCAACGCTGAGACCAAAAACACTGATTGTCTTATCCTGTGACACTAAAACACAGGCCTGCTATCATGTCAGATGTTTTGTACACACAGGCTTGACGTGTAAACTGGTGGTTGCTGTAAGATGCAGATGAGATACTGTGTTTATTGAGATCTGTCACAGCAAGACCGTTGTTCTTGGAAAGATGCTACAAGTCTAAGTCCTGAATCTCCATACGCATTCACTGGATTTTAATGATCTACTGGACTGATTTGCTTCAAGGTTTTCCTGTATTTTCTTCTCCTCAGTGTCAGCCACAGCTTTCTACCGCGCCCAGCCTGTGATTGAGTTCATGTGTGAGGTGCTGGACATCCAGAACATCAACGAACAGACCAAACCCCTGACCGACTCGCAACGTGTTAAATTCACCAAGGAAATAAGAGGTGAGCTCTCACTACCTGCACGCCGACACACACATCATTAAAGAGCCCACATTAACACACACACACGTAATATATGCACAACTCTTATGACTCACTGTGTATCTACTTCACCACGGAGTCACAGATGTGAGATGGGAAGAATCACCCACTCCTGAGACATAATTATGCCGTGCATTTCCACTACACACACGGCTTAACCTACACAGAGCTGAACACTCACTCTTAACCCCAGGCTAGCATAAGATTGTGTCTCTGCAAGTATTCATAATGCATCCCCTGAATAAATCTGTGCTTTTATACAAATACAGATTTTTAAATGTCTATAGATCCGCTCCAGTCTTCAGTTACAAAGAAACGCTTCATGATCTTGCAAGATGTGTCTTTTCTGATTTTAGTACCAGAATTGTGAAATTTCTGCTGCTAAGACACTTAAAAGATTTCTGTAGCCTCTCTTTGGTGTGTGTTATGAGTTGAAATAGCTGAAGATTACAAAGAAGCTCTGAATTTCTTGTGCTTCTTTCTACAGGTTTAAAAGTTGAGGTCACTCACTGTGGTCAAATGAAGAGGAAGTACCGTGTGTGTAATGTAACCCGCCGACCCGCCAGCCACCAAACGTGAGTGAGATCCAAACGGCTTCTTCAGCCAACACACTGTCCTGTGTGTTTCAGTAGCACACCTTAAAGCAGCAAACACTGCACAGCCTTATAACTGCACTATTAAGCAGCTTATGTCATACTTTCCTTTTGTGTTTCTCTTTTATATCCCCATGTGGACCTCTGTGTGCTTAGAACACAATTTTCCATTTGTTCACAGGTTCCCCTTACAGCTCGAGAACGGCCAAGCCATGGAGTGCACAGTAGCTCAGTATTTCAAGCAGAAGTACAACCTGCAGCTCAAGTATCCACATTTACCGTGCCTGCAAGTAGGGCAGGAACAGAAGCACACCTACCTTCCCCTTGAGGTGAGACAGAGGCTTTTTTTTGAGCTGAAATAAAACTCTTACCTATAACGTCTCCTACCTTCTTTCTTTTAATTTCCTGCAGTTTACCTCCCATTCAATCAATTGTTTACAATAACAGTTTCTCCCTCCTCTATAGGTCTGTAACATAGTAGCCGGCCAGCGCTGCATCAAGAAACTGACAGACAACCAGACGTCCACCATGATCAAAGCTACAGCTCGCTCTGCTCCCGACAGGCAGGAAGAGATCAGTCGACTGGTGAGTGCTGTTTCCCTCTTGGGGTGGGAGGAAGAAAAGCACCTGGAGCAGCTCTTCCTTTTGTTGATCTTCTTCTCATTGACTGTAGTTTCTCTTGTGAAGCTGCAGCTTTAAACTCACCGTTCCTTAGGGTTTTCCTTTTTAACTCGTGTGTTTGGTCTTCTTTATTTCTTTTCTAAACTCCTTCTTTTTACACTCTCAGGTCAAAAGTAACAGCATGGTCGGAGGTCCAGACCCTTACCTGAAAGAATTTGGCATCGTCGTCCACAATGACATGACTGAAGTGACGGGCCGTGTTCTCCCGGCACCCATGCTTCAGTATGGAGGCCGAGTGAGCACGGACACCGGGCGAGACTGTGGCAGGGTGAGTACAGGGGTGACAACGAGTGAACAGTGATATTTGATATTGAAATAATCTCTACACTGATCAAAAGTGTGTAGCTGAGTTTGAGGAGTTGCGACTCTCACTGATCAAATAGCAGCTTTCTTCTGACCAAATGGTGTAGAGTTGCAAAGTTGGACGAGCTGTATCAGACACAGAAAAATCAAATGTCCTTAACAATTGGAGCTCTTTTACTCTTTGGATGGACTTAAAATCTGTCAGTTAAACCGTCACAACACAGATAATTGGGTTGTAATAGCAGTTGTAAAGCCTCGTTTATAGTTGTGCGTTAATGTCTTCATAACATTTTGCAATACTCCTCCAGAACACATGAGGGTGGTGTCAATTGTATTGCTAGATCGCCTTTTCCTAAGCACTTCTTGTTTTTGTTTGCCATACGCAATTCCGAGAGCATCATGTTGTAACAAACACGATACATGCTGCTGTTTATCATACGGCAACGATAACAAGGAAGGATAGCGAGGAGGCGTCAAAGGAGATAAAATATTCAGCCAATGTGTGCCGATTCTGGAAGTGTCGTAAATGCAGGATCCACTCATTAACAATCATATAGCTTGCGTTCCACGCCTTTTTGTCAGGTAGTTATATTTAGAAGAAGGTGGGTGTCAGACTATCACTGTGTCTCAAACACACTTCTGCTTTGCACTTAGTGGAAATGAGTATCGTTTCACAGTTGTTTACAGGTGTTCTTCTGTTGTTCATTTATCACAACCGTCATTGGTAGCTTGATTTGTTTCTGCCCCCTCAGCTATGTTGCCAAGATGGCGACCATTGAGGGGTGGTAAGTGTCCTGTGTTCAACACTCATCTTTTTGACAGTTTTGGATGTTCCAGCTGAGAACTCAAAGTGCACTACATTTTTCCGTACTGTCAGTATGAACACATTTATGCACTCAAAATATTGAGTGTAAGTACAGGGATACGTAATTTGAGTCACGACCTATGTGTGTAGGCTTCTACGATGGAAAAAGGCCATGCAGACCTATGGTGAAGGGTACGCCATCGAATAGTAGGAATCAGGACTAGAAGTTAGTTCCATTCCCCAAGGTGTCTTCTGCTCAAAATATCAATCAATATTTTTGTATTTTTTTGGCCTTTTGCCTCATTAGAAAGAACAGCAGAAAAAAAAAGATGGAGGAGAACAGGACTAAAGCCTCTGTATCTAGGGCGCTGACACCCCTTACGAAGCTGAACTGGTGCACCAAGAAATGATTTACTGACAGTTAAGTCACAGTATTTATGTGCCATTGTTGTTACTCCAGGTCAGCCATTATAAAAATTGGTGTCTATTTGGACAGTCTTTGTCCAACTGAAGCTCTTGATTTGTTCCAGCTTTTCCTTGACGGCTACAGCACATCAGTGAGGTTTTATACACGGCTGACGACTTCCAGTGTGATCAGTAAGAAAGAAAGATGAAATAATCAGTCATTACTTTTTGCTAAGCCTCTAATTTTGCTTCCCTCCATGTTAGATGAGCCAGTCTGCTTCTTGGTCCCACAAGGCGACCTCCTTCTATTAAATAAGGTTATAAGTAGTTACATATTTCAACCCTGACCTGTAAGACCTGGATCACGCCCTCGATCATAATCCTCAGGTGCATCTCTGCTGATGCACATCTCTTTAAAGACTCTCCACACACAGATGTTGTGTCACTTGAGGAATAGAGATGAAGAGTTAAGTTTTGCTGACTGCTGAGATTCACCCTCTTAATCTCAAATCAGCTGTCTCATTTGTTGGCGTATGCAGAAAAGGAAAGTAAACAATTTTCAGCAGAAGTTTACAAACCTGAGATGCAGTCATTTGCATCCAGCTTGTCTCCAGAGGTCCACCTTTTTGGACGTAATTCTGGACTCTTTACTTCACATTTCTACTAGCTTGTCTTCTTTTTTGAGGCCGATTTGGGATGCAAGGGTTGTGCGTAAAGTGGATATGCTGCCAACATGAGGATGATAAGACTCAAAGCCACCCAGCGTCGAAGTAAAAGCTGTCTGCTTGAAAGCCTGCGCTGTGATTACTTTTATCTCCCATCTGTTATTACGGAGGTTAATATAAAAACTACAGGTGCTGGAATATAACACCCCATTCAGAAGGAGCTCTCAACGATTCTGCTGAGATAAGATGAAACTTTAATGAACCCCGTGGAAATATTGGTTCAGCTTTTCTCTCTCATACTCTTTGCCTTATTCGCAGTTATCTCACGGCAGATTATTGCTTAAAAAAGCTCTTATGTGGCTGCGCAGGGCTTAAATCCCACACAAGTATATGTCTGTTAATTTACACAAGATTCTATCACAGCACTCTCTCAATCTCTGAAGGGCTTTACCACTTGCCTGCTGGGATATCGAGTCTAATCTGCTTCCAGTAAAGTGCCCTTAAATGTAGACTTAGAGCTTTTTTTCGTATTTTTTTCATCTTATGGTATGAAAGAAAAACATCTTTCATCTACAGCACGCTAGACTGGAAGTAGCTGTGTTTCTGCTTAACATGCTCTGCAATCAGAGTTGTTTTATTACTGACATCATCTTGTAACATTTTTAACTCTCATTATTTTAAAAAGACAACTTGAAAACGTTGAGACTCTAGGTATTCCAAGCACGCCGCTCTGATCTTCTTCATTGTGTTCACCTGTTCAGAAGAATAAAAGCTCCTAATGGCATTTGGAAAATCTTGTTAACTTAATTGAAAGCCAAGGCCCCTTTTGAATTTGTATTCACAACGACACTGAGTGAAGGAGCACTCACCTAATGATGTGTCTGAGTAGATACAACGCTCTGCTGACTCCTGATATGGGAGTGCATTAAACTGTGATGTGTTATCTGAGCATTTCTCTATAAAAACGTGTCAAACACTGCTCAGTGTGCATTTTTTGTCGAGTAAATAAAGATAAAACACATAATATGTTGCCATTTAAAGCTAGACTACTACACGATAGTCATTTACCACAACCGTTAACGCCCCGCGGGAAAACATGTTATTAACGGTCAGTTTGTGGCGCATTAGCGTCAACCGGCAGCGTTAAGAAGTTCTGTTGCTAGCCGGGTAGCGGGCAACGGTTGAGTCTGCCTCGACGTTTATGTCGGTGTTTCTGTGACGCAGTTTTTTTTCTTTTTCTTTATTAACATTTTACCCGCCTGCATTTGAAGCGTTTCTGTGGCTCCGTTTTCGCCACTACACCCACTTCTACAGACCTTGGCTAGCGTTCGTTTCTTCCTATGCTATTCGGCTATTCAATTCAGTCACCATTCTTCCTCTCCCGTTTTGTAAAGCGGTCGGCAACACCCTTCATGACGCGATAAGGCCACCGTCTGGCAGAAATACCGCATTACAGCCAGACACCGGTAAAAACCATGGACTAAGAAATATTAACGTTGTCTCTCCTAGTCATCTTGTTACTTCACTTTTACACATCATATAGGTTATAAATCAACTGATACCGAGTTTTTTTTATTTTATTTTTTTTACAAATTTTAGTAAAAAGTAATGAGAATAATGTGAAAAAGGGGAACAAAAAAGTGACCTTTTTGTCTGAATCAGAGTGGACGTAGTCTCCCCGACTTAATCCACTTGTTTCTGAAACTGATTTTTGAATCAAATTGGCTTGCACAGCCATATTGGAGCAGGATTTGAGTCTCCACACTAACAGCTATGGGGTGCCTGTCAGTCATGTGAGCTGAGGTGTGCGATCTTAATATCTTCTACATTGCCAAGTTAGCAAAACCCCCCTACAGTGTGCGTGGATAGTGAAATTAACGCTTTGGTCAGGAGAAATTTTTGTACCAGGCTGTAAATGTTTATTTCTAATATGAAAACAGCTTTTTTGGCTAGGTGTGTTTGCGACTTTGAGTACTTCTGGAGCCAGCCTCAAGCAGGCACTGAAAAAAGCATATTTGAGTCTTGTAGACTTCTGCATTGTCATGTGTAGAGATATTTGTAGACTTTTTAACAATTGGAGGAGGGTTTCTCCCAGGAATTTAATCATGACCCAATCTTACTCCATTAATAATGAGTAAAACTGAAATGATGTCAAAACCTCTCTGAAGTATGTGTAGAAAGACTGAATCTTTGTCAAGTCAAACAACAATATATAAAGACTGTGGTATGCCTTTTTGTGCTGTATTCATGGAGGCAAAAAATCAAAGCAAAAGTAGGTTGTTGTACCTCTTGTATTGGCTCATGGAACCGGGGGGTTGACTAAGAGGTTAGGGTCTCTCTCCGCAGAATAAGACCGTGGCCACGCCCAACCAGGGCGTATGGGACATGAGAGGGAAGCAGTTCTACGCTGGCATCGAGATCAAGGTGTGGGCCGTGGCCTGCTTCGCTCCACAGAAACAGTGCAGGGAAGACCTGCTGAAGTGAGTCATAGCATACATTGTGCTGCTGTTTTTTCTGGCTTTATAATGAGGCTTGTCTTTGAAACTGCACAAACCTGCATATACCTTTTTGTCATCTACCTGCCCTCATCCTGCTGATCTCTGATTTTCTTTTAATGCATTTTAACAGGAGCTTCACAGATCAGCTCCGAAAGATCTCCAAGGACGCTGGGATGCCCATCCAGGGCCAGCCATGTTTCTGCAAATACGCCCAAGGAGCTGACAGTGTGGAGCCCATGTTCAAACACCTCAAGATGTCCTATGTAGGGCTGCAGCTGATTGTGGTCATCCTTCCTGGCAAAACACCTGTCTACGGTAAGTAAGCGTGGTCATAGCTGAACCTTTGAGTTTTGAGTCAGCTAATTGTGATTTTGATCATTTTAATTTTCATCTGCAGCTGAGGTGAAGCGTGTCGGCGACACTCTTCTCGGCATGGCCACCCAGTGTGTCCAGGTAAAAAATGTAGTGAAGACGTCCCCTCAGACCCTCTCCAACCTGTGCCTCAAGATCAACGCCAAGCTGGGAGGAATCAACAATGTCCTGGTGCCTCATCAGAGGTCAGAAAACATTCAGTCTCCTCTTTTTTTCTGTCCTGATGGGAATCTGGAAAGATGTTTGGACAGTAGATTGTGCAGATATTTTGGTAATCATGTGGTCAAACAGTCCAAGTTGTTGTAATGTGCATAATTATCTTACAACTGTAGCTGTTCCTGGAAATCATTTTGTCTTGGGTTTGAATTCTGAGAACATCATTATCTTTACACACAGACTTTTGGATCAGGACAAAGAGCTTCATAGTTTTGCAGCTGTGTAACAGCACTGTAAAGCAAAGTTTCTCATCTGTGATTTTGTCTCTTTCGCTTCAGGCCGTCCGTTTTCCAGCAGCCCGTCATCTTCCTGGGTGCTGATGTCACTCATCCCCCAGCAGGTGATGGGAAGAAACCGTCCATAGCAGCGGTGGTGGGCAGCATGGATGGCCACCCCAGCCGTTACTGTGCCACAGTGCGCGTCCAAACGTCCAGACAAGACATGTCGCAGGTAACAGAAGTAAATAAACAGGTAACTTTCCACCTTTAAGTGACACTTTGGTTTTCGTACTGTTGGGGAATTTTTACTGTAAGGGGTGTTGTGACAGAAAACTTTCTAAATTAAGTTCAGTAGTGATTTTTCTTTCCTCTGAAAAGTCCCTGGTTGGAAGTAGCACTGAACTCCTGAACAAATGTTTTCTTTGTGCCTGATAGTGTGTCTGTGTCAGCCCCCCGTGTTAGACTGGAGACTTTCAGGAAGCAGTCTTCAAGACTACATCCTAGTTTTTCATCAGTTTGAAAAAATCCCCTTATCAGTTTAGTATTTAAAGATAAGAAGGATACAACTGGCTGAAAGTCAGTTAACAGGGTCACTCATTCAACCAAAGCACCAGTCGGTGACTGCTATAGCTTTAAAAATCTGTTGTGTTCCTTTTAATCGAAAATTCAGGGCATTTTGAATCTGCTTTCTCACTTGTGCTTAATTCAACCTATTTATTCCCAATAAAATCAGCACAAGCTGAACTTCTTTGATGCTAACATGCTAACTACAGGCCTGTTTATTGTCTGTGAAGTCATCTTTGTTGTTTGGCCTTTGTCTCTTTCGTTCTGCCCTCTCCTGGTCAGGTGGTGTAGTGCAGTTACTTTTATTGCTTCTTGTAATGCCATTTGCCTGATTTGCATAGTTTACAGTTCCTAAAGTTTAAGTTTTTGTTACCTTTGGTTGAAAAGCACCTTTATTCTTACACATCCCAAATATTTATCCTGTAATATTTATATTGAATACCAGAAATTGTATATATTTTTGCTACTATATGTCTGTCTTTGAATCACTTTTATGAACAGATGTTGAGTTGTTCTCGTATGTTTTCTTTAGGAGCAGCTCTTTAGTCAGGAAGTGATCCAAGATTTGACCAACATGGTGCGGGAGCTTCTCATTCAGTTCTACAAGTCCACGCGCTTCAAGCCTACACGGATCATCTACTATCGGGGTGGAGTGTCAGAGGGACAGATGAAACAGGTGTGTAAAATATCTCTTGCTTTTGTACCCAGAGACAGGAAACAGGCTGCAGATGAAGTGCCACAAGAAGATTCTTGAATATGTCTGTCTTTTTGTGCGATTCTCAGGTAGCGTGGCCGGAGTTGATTGCCATCAGAAAGGCCTGCATCAGTCTGGAGGAGGATTACAGGCCGGGCATTACTTACATCGTGGTCCAGAAACGTCATCACACCCGTCTCTTCTGCTCTGACAAAGCCGAGAGGGTTGGTTCACTTTTGTGTGTTGTACTCATTGACTGTATAGAGGGGACAGTGTAGCTTCGCCATTAACCATTGTATGGTTTTGAGGCCAAAATACCCCCGTCACAGGCGCTGCCATTGGCAGCTGTCGTGCAGCCAGAGACTGTGCTGTAGAGGCTATGAGAGACTCAGAAAGAATTTGAGTGGAGCTGGGTGACAAAAATATATATATTTTTTTCTTTTTAGAGTCTCTTCTTGACTCTACCTCTCGACATATTTTACAATCTCTGAAAAAAATACACAAGAACGGCAGCTGTCAATCATAGATAAACGTGACATAAAGCCTCATTTTTAACCTCTTATTACTAATGAAAATGAAACTTTTCAGAAAAAAGAGACTTGAGTACAAAGCAGCCAAATGTTATCTTCAAATCACCACAACAATCAGACTTGAGAAACATTTATTTGAGGAGTATTAATCTTGTAAAGTTTGACCACAGCCCATCTGGAATGGCTGGGGAGACGTTTTTTTTTACCTATACTGCAGCCAACCACTAGGGGGAGTAATTTATGTGGCAACCTCTCTTAGAGCCGAGCAAAATGACGTCCATTTTTTTACACTCTATGGTTGTACTCAGTTGTTTTCAGTGGGGCATATCCTTGTGGTCTGATGTTTTACTGGTCGCCCCCTGCAGGTTGGAAAGAGCGGTAACGTCCCAGCAGGCACCACAGTGGACAGCACCATCACACACCCGTCCGAGTTCGACTTCTACCTGTGCAGCCATGCTGGGATCCAGGTGAGGGATACATATTTGTCATGGCTTTGTCACACGCTGCTTTTATCAGTAAAGTTCAGATAATCAAACATTTCTTTCCGTCTTCCCTCAGGGGACCAGTCGTCCCTCCCACTACCACGTCCTGTGGGATGACAACTGCTTCACTGCCGACGAACTGCAGCTCCTCACTTACCAGCTGTGCCACACCTACGTCCGCTGCACACGCTCCGTTTCCATCCCAGCGCCGGCTTACTACGCTCGGCTGGTGGCTTTCAGAGCCCGCTACCACCTGGTGGATAAAGACCACGACAGGTGAGGAAGCCCTGGATCCAGCGTGGTGAAGACAGTTTTGATCCAGTTACACTTTTTTCTTATTGCTGTTCTCTTCTCTTTGTGTCTTGCAGCGCTGAGGGAAGCCATGTGTCGGGCCAAAGTAACGGCCGGGACCCTCAGGCGTTGGCCAAGGCAGTCCAGATCCACTATGATACCCAGCACACCATGTACTTCGCTTGAGCTATCGAGCAGCCAGTCCACCCGCGGATTCCCTTTCTCTCTTCTCTCTTTTTCTTTCTCTCTGTCTGTTTATTTTTTGCCACTCTTCTCTCCTCCTTCTGCCATCTCTTTCTTTCTCCTTGTAGTCTGTCTCTTTCTCTTCACACTCATTCTACTTTTTTCTGAATCTGCACCAAAGCGGCTCGTGGACGGGAAAAAAACCTGCTGCTCTATTACGTCCGGCAGGTTTTTTTTGTTTCAAGGAACATTTTCCAACCAGCGTTCCCAACCGAGCCGCCTTTCAAACCAGCAATCCAGCACTGCGAGCCTCGCGAGGTTCTCAGCGCACAAGAAGAAACAAAAAACCAACCATACACACACATTAACTACAAGTTGAGCCATTATTTTGAGTTTGTTTTTCTATTTGAATGTCTGCACTCTTGTGTTTGTAAGATACACTGAGCAAAGGGAGTGGATTGGCACCGTCCGTGTCAGCGCAGCTCTTTAGCTCTCCCAGCTAAGCAGGACTCTTATCTACTTTTACCTCAAAGCCCCTTTGGGCAAAATCTGTCACAAGGTCTTGGGTTTATTTGGGTGGCGGGGAGGGAACTCTACAGGAAAAGAGACGGAGGGGAGTCGACCTTTTAAGAATGATATATATATATTTTTTCCTTTTTATGAGCGTGTGTTTTAACTTTTTCTCCTTTACCGTCTTTTACAAGCGAGGTGACCTGGGTGTCATGCCCATTACTACTTTCCTCCCATCTTAGCGAAGAACACCTAGGTCTTTATGTGTGTGTGTGTGTGAGTGAATGTGTGTGTGCATCTCTGTATATACATGTTCTGCTGTGTGTGTGCGCGCACGTGTGTTTCATGGCTGGCCACTGAATTGTAAAGGGAAATCAAGGAGATAACTGCTGTAAATGCCTCAGATTTGTTGTTTTTATATTCACACATACAGTACATATAAGCATATATTTACATCTATAGAGCAACTTGAGACATATGACTTAAAACAGGCCTCCCAGAGGCTGCTGTGGGTATTTGTAGCAGCCCTGAATCACTTATTCATCGAGATGCTTTGAATTACATGTGCGTCAGCGTAAAGCTAATGCTAAACAGAAGGGATTTGCGCGTACTTTCGTGCGCGGAAAACATCGGAGAAATCCCAGACGGGTCGTTCAGAGTGTTTCGAGCAGTGAGTGAGCTCAGGTCTGACGTGTAGCAGTAGTAACCGTGGTCTGGCCTGTGACTGGCTCAGCATTGGGACCTGTTGAACAGCTTATGGCATCAAACACAGATTTGTACGGTTTTTATCAGCCCTTCTTTCTGCGTGAGAAGCAGGATCTTAATTTTTCTTTGGACCTGATATTCTGAAAGATTTTATGAGGACACTGCTGGACGTTGCTTTACTTTGTTTCCTTTTTGTAGTAATTTCACGGGCCGGAAACCAACCTTTCTGTTTTTATTTTGTTTTGTTTTTTTGAGGTCTCCTTTGCTAACTGGCCAATTCATTGCACTGACCCGGGACGCTAGGCAAGCAACAGAGGGCACTCTCAATCTCTCTTACCTTTATGCATTTATACATACGAATCAACAAAGCAGATTTGTAAAAGTTTAATATAAGATGTTTTGTGGTTATCTTAAAAAAGAACTGTTGTTTAGAATTAGTAGTTTACCATTGATGTTGTTGTTGTTATCGTTGTTGTCAATGTTGTTACTATTGTGATGAAATTTTAAGGTCGGCGGCAAAGCCAGTTCTCTAGTTACTAGTGCGATTCAGGAATAGACTTGAGTTGTCGAGCTGCAGGTTATTGGGGGTAGAGCTTTGGGTTGGAACGTATTCTTTTGTAGCATTCTGGATCACGGTTGAGAAGGAGAAGACGTTAGGCCCCAGGAGTCAGACGGATGAATCATGCTTCCTCAGTAGGACGTGTAGGAGTGAAATCTAGCGGCGGATTTGAGGTATCGTGTAGCACTCCAGATCTGCAGCTGCTGCGCTCGTCGCTCGGTTTGCGTCTGTTGGATTGAGATCAGATAGATGGAGACAATCAGGGATTGTAATCGGAGTGAACCTAGATTAAGGGATTTGTTTTAAAGCGGTCTGCGATAGGCAATGAGTTGAATTTTTAGACTTTTTAAAAATGGTTTCTATTATTCTGTGTGTATTTGAAGTATACCCATCTTAAAGTCTCTTAAAGCTATTTGACCGTGTTTGTTTCATATTTTTATGCATTTTTAACACTGGATTAAATGAATTGACAATAAGCATAAGCACTGCCCTTGGACCCCCTGTACAAACACTCATCCGCAACCACAGTTGCACATGTAGTGCCCCCTGGTGTTGCGCTTCAGAGAATGCAGGGTGAGTTCAGAGAAGTAGTCGACGTGCACGCCTCATCAGGGGGGGACAGCTCAGTAAAAACGCTTTTGTAATAAACCACCCGTAAAGCAGCAGGTTTACTATGAATGAGTTTGAGCACCCGCCTGTTGGAGGCGTGGGCGTTGGCGTCGGCAGGAGACGTGGAGGGCTGGTTAGGGGAAGGCAAAGGGGGACTGGGAGGGTGTTGTCCAGGCATTGCATGCAATAAGTTTTTTTTTCTTTAAAGGGCCGATCAGATTTAAAAACGTGCACTAGCTTCAACAAGCCAAATAGGCTGTGATTGAATATTCATCTGGCATCTCCAACAGAGGACTGATTTGTTTTCTAACCTTTACGATATCTGATCCTTAAACTCCAGTCTGAAACACAATCACTCCCTGTTTGTAACATTGCAAAGCAATATCAACCCGTAACAACTTTCAAACGTGGAAAAACAAAGCTATAATTCTACTCATTGTGGTTGTTAGTCTACCTTGCAATTGTGTCTCTGTACTTCTTTATTTTTTCACTTTTAGTTTATTTTATTTGCTTGTATCAATCAGTGGGAATGTGCATTTGGTGGAATAGTTATGTAGGCTTTAGACAATTTTCTTTCACGTAACAAAATGTAGACTTTGCTCGCCTGCATGCCAGAGTATTGTCCTTTTTGAAAAAAGAAAAAAAAACTTTTTTGAATCATATTTATTATGAGAAAGAAAAAAGTATAAATGCTTTTTTTGGGTAAATGTTTATGAATTTTAGTGGGACTGTTTTAGGCTAGCAATATCTGTCCGGTCTCTCCAAGACGCATTTTAACGATTCCTACACAAATGTCAGTAATTTGGAGGTACACTCTGTTCAGGAAGAGGGAGAGGGTTGTGTTTTTGCGCTGGGTCCAAATCCAAACGAGGTACTTTCTTCAAACGTGGGCCGCGTGAAAGACCCAACCCCTCTCCTCCTTCCTCCACCAGGATACTGCAGGGAGCATCCGCTCTGTCTCCTCGCTCCTGGTTTGTACCTGTGGCCACACTTCCTGGCAACTCTGCCGACCCCTCACAAATGCACTTCCTCTTTGTGTTGGGGTCCTCATGGCATCAGCGGAGTAGGATTACCTCTTTTTAACCTTTTTAAAAAAGATCCATAATTCTTTCTGTGCCCCGATAGAAAGAGAGCATGAATTATTTTTCAATTCCTCTCACTTTGATATATTGTTATATCTTAACGGATTTGTAATTTGACATTGTGTATTGTGTATTTTAATTTTATTTTCCCTTTTTCGGTTCCTGTTTTTCTGGGGGGGATTTGTTATAGCTCTGCTCTGTTTCTTTTCGTTTCTGCTAGTGGTCTCTGAAGCTGTGTGTTATTGTCTCATAGCAATAGAACCACAGAGTTGGAACGGTCTGATTCCATGAATGGAACGTTCCGACTCTGTGAATGAACGGAACCCTTTCTAACAGTTCTAGAAGGGCGGGGTAACGTTCTAGCTCCGCCCCCAGCAGAGGGCCATTCACTCGCTGTTATTGCTATCATGTGACATGTTCAAATGTTATTTTTTTTAGCCTGCAGGGAATTCTTGTGTTTATGTGCAAAGTAATAAATTGGTATTTTATGCCCAAGAAAAGAAAAGTGTGTTTCTTTCCTATTATGATCAGTCTCATTTCCTTAAAGAGGTGACACAGAGTCCTCTGTGTGTTTGTGAGTGCATGTGTGTGTGTATAGTCACTAGATGGCATTCTTTACCCAGCTAAATGGGATCACATGACATGACCGGCAACACTAAAACATTAATGCCCAATCAGCTGAATGAGGCATGTCATTCAGGCTTTTCTCAACCTCTTCGTGTGAACCTTTAAAGCTCCAGTGAGGAGTTTATTTCTGGTTATCAAACAGAGTGAAATCAACATGGATGCCTCTTTATGACCCACAAAAGTAAACAAACTCATTGGCAGCAGGGCTGACAGGTTCTGTATGATCATTTCAATGCCTGTAACCTCTGTGAGGGGGAAGGTGTCAAACTCGAAGCACTCTGAAGAAGTAACTTTGACACATTTTCAACAGTAAATATTTTCATTATCAGTGACACATTTTACTTTTTTTTTCTTTTAAGATAAACACTGAAACATGTATGGGACCAACACAGCAAAAATGTAAAAAAAAAAAAGAAAAGTTTTTCACATTTTTTATTATTAGATTAGAATTAGAATTAGTAATCTCACAAACCATCATTAAAGAGCTCAAAATGTTTTTTTCAAACGAGACTTCGCTGAATTGTTGAGGTCATCACATAAGGAGCTCTTAAATGGTTGGTGACATGTAGAAGGAACGGGCATCAAACACCAAAGTCTGCCATAGCTCTGCCCCCAAAAGGCCTCAAGAGGGCTGGCCAATCAGAGGGAAGGGGGTTTGTTGAGCAGGGAGCCTTAAAGAGACAGCAGCTAAGACAAAGCATATCAGACAAAGGCTGAAATAAGGTTTTCTAAAACACAAGTGTGTGGGGAAAAAAAATATGTGAGCTGTAAATCATCTGAAGCTTCTGAAGAGGTATCGGAGGGACAGTATAATAAAGCCTTGAAAAAAAAAAAGCACAAAAGCACAACACCTCCTCTTTAAAAAACATAATTACTTAATAGCCTCAAGCTCAGTTTATGCCTTTTCTTTTCAAGGGTAAATTATTTATCATCAAATTATACATTTTTGTTTGTTTTCCTATTCCATGAGATGTCTTTTATTTGTAGGTTTTTACAAGGTAGAAATGTTTTCTTTTGGTAGAAGGAAACTTAAATTTCAGACTCAAATCATCAGACACCTCATATTTTGAGCACACTCCATCCAAGAAAATGCATAAAAAATATTTGAGTTATTTCTCTGAGCCACTGACAAAACTAATACTGATACCTCTGAACAAATTTCACAAGTGTTCCCTTCATAATGACACCAGAATGTAGAGATGTACTCATTTCAATTATGGTTTATCCCCAAAAAAGAGGCCAGGGCTTAAAGGGTTAAGAAGCAGAATCCATGTTGAAAAGTTGTATGGCCTCAAGTTTGTTCCAAAACCTGCAATATCCAAGTTATTTCAACAGCTTTTTGAAGCATGTGCTCTTTTACAGCAAATCCTGAACTCAGGGTTTGCCTTGGAGGTCCCGCAGTCAGCTGTTCAGGTGCTGGGGAAATTTTTGTGTTTGTAACTATGTTTTTTGGAAGGAAAATGTCTTTTAAAAAAGGGGTAAATGTGGTAATATCACCTAAAAATAACAAACATCTTGAATTCTTCACGACTGCACAACCTCAGCAGCAGTGCGCCTCAGCAGCGCCTCAGACTGCACCACAATTCAACGCCCACATCTGTCTGCTCCTCCATTCACTCTTGATCGTCAGCCATCATTGGTTTGTGTCACCTTCCTCTGCCTCCCTTTGTGCGTCGTCCCCTCTCCTCTCCTGTTTCCTGTGTCCTGGTTGGTTGTCATGGCCACTGTTACCACGGCAAGCAGAGGCGACAGAAGAAAGGGAAACCCGAACCACAGATCTTGATGCCGTGATATTTAATTCATCGACACAACGGCACGCCAAGGTTCAGTGTGATGCAGATGGAGCTCAGGTTGTAGGGGGAAATTTCTGAGTATGAAGACAAAGAGGAGCTGTCAGATCCTTATGTTACATCAAGAGACTCCGTTTTTTTTACAATATCCTTTTTTTCTAAACAAAATATGAAAAGGAACACCTCTCATATGCAGAGGCTCATCTAACTGGACCAAATATGACAGGAAAAGTAAATATTAAGCACAATGAGAGTTTGAATAAGAGTCACAAATTGATTCATTTTTTTCCTTGTTTGTAAAACAATGCATGTATATAAAACAGCTGATGTAGTCAGGTTTGATTATATTTTAGCCAAAACTATTGCACAACATGAAAAACAAAAATAGACACTAGCATCTGAGCCTGGATTTTTTCACTCTGGTTTAATCTAAAAACTAAAAAAAAATGAAAAAAGAAAAATCAAAAGCATATTAGTTTGGATTAATTTTTCACCTCAAGACTTTACTTTTAAGCAAAAATTAATGAAAATAACAAAATAAAAAAACTACAATAAAGCAGAATAAAAAACCCAAAGCCAGAAAAACAAAACAAAACAAAACGAAACAAACAAACAAAAAAACAAAACAAAACCCCACAACATGGACCGCTGAATTTGGGTTTATTTTCACCTCAAGCTTTATCTGCAAACCTCAGTTAAACAGTTTATTACCTGGCATTTACATGGCTATCTATTTTGTTGACAATTTTTGAAAGAAAGTAATAAAATAAATAAAAGAAAACAAGAAAAACTCCCTACAATATGCAATAACCGTCTGAATTAGGGGTATTTTTTTTAACCTCTAGCCCTCTCATTAAACATTATTTAAAACAAATTGATGTAGATGTGGCTGTATGGTTGACAAAATTCTTTATAACCTGAAAAAAATAACATTTAAAGAAGAAAATAAACAGAAAAAAAACAGTGACATTGGTGCCTGAATTTTGGTCTTTTTTTGCTTTAGAGCTTACCCTTTAAACATTTTATGGATGGTAAACAATTTAATACTAAGTTTTATCTAGATTTTTGTAAAATTTTAAGACATTAACATGAAAACAGAAAAAAGTAACATGCATCTGAATTTGGGTTTATTTTTCATCCTTTATTAATCCTTTTCCAGCTGTATTTAAAGACTTCATACAGAGAGATCATCACCTGAAATAGGCATGTCCACTGAGCTCTGTGACCACATTTTGTATGATACAAATAACATAAAAAACACAAGAATAAAAAGGAAACATAGTTTTATGAATTTAAGTTCGTCATCATTCCCTTTAAACATCATATGAGTTGTAAATCAACTGACATAGAGTTTTACATTTTTATTTGTTTTTCTTCTGATAATATTTAGTGAAAAGTCGGAATAACGTGAAAAAAAGGAAAACAAAAATGTGACCTAGTTGTCTGAATTTGAATCATTTTTACAACATAAAAATATTAAATCACCAGATATAGAAAGGTCTGATCATGTGTTTAATAAATTTTGTTGCAAAAAATGTTGCACTCCTGACTTTGGTTATTTTATTTACTCATTGCACAAAACTGCTTGAACTCCTGTTTAACAGACTTGTTTGACACCTGTGACCTGTTTGTTTCACCTGTGGCCTTTAAAGCTTTTCACAACAGAAAGAAAAAACTCCTCAATGCTTCTTTTGTGCGGCTCTGTCCCCCTTTATTCACAGACAAAAACGGGCAAAGAGAAAGCTTGTTTCAGTAAAAGCTCCTTTAAAACACACGCCAGTTTGCGTGGCATGAAAGCACCGCAAAGTGTGTAATCCTCATCGTAGAGGCCCCCCCACATGTTGTCTTTGTGTTAACTGATCCACCTACGGACGGCGCTCCATCCTCGCTGGTCCATCCCTCCCTCCTTTTGTTGTCTCACCCTCTCTCCTGAATCGCTGTGGGTTTTTTTTCCTCCCAGCTGAGGTTCAGTTTTGCTTTTGCTGTCGGACTGAGGATGTTTTTTCACACAGAAGTCTGCTCTGATTTGGTTTTTACACCTTTACTGGAGCCAAACTGACCCATTTGGTCCGTGTTGTTGCTGTTAGAGAAGGCGGTTGGGTAAAGTCTGAAGTGGCCTCGACAAGGCTTGGACCCCAGCGCTGCTGTATTGTTGATAAGGAGGCACTTGAGCCAGCAGCAGCAGCATCTGAAAGTGAATCCTGTTGGCTGGTTTCCTCTGTAAATCTGTGTTTATTTTTTCTTTAGTACACAGATTTTTACATGTTTTTTTGGACAAACTTTGTTGTGGATTTTCTGTGAAAACTACTCAAAAATCACATGGATTATCAGCCGAGTGTTCCTCTCTACAGGATGTTTGACTCACTGATTCTTTGTGGACTAATCCTTGGATTTCTGTCGACCAAGAGGTAACAAGTGAGGCTTTTTATTCAGTGTAATCAAGCATCCGAACCCTGCTGGGACAGGATACACTCATAGCAGCATCAGTTGCATTGAAATCCAAGTATCAGGTTCTATCAGTCTGATCCGTTTAGGTAAGGCTACACCAGGCCAAGGCTGTGACACTGCTGCTCAAAAACTGAACCCCTGAGTTTGACCCGGAGCTGGAGACAGGAAAACTCATCCACCGCAGAAAAAAAAAAAATCAAAAGCTTGGCTCAGATCCATTTCATCCACAAAGGCCTGGACGCTGAAGCCTGATCGATCGAGCTCCTGCCGGCTGCCACAGGTGGCTGCACAGCTATCGGCTACTCAATAATGCATTGAGTCCAGCTCAGGAATGAAAGGGAGGAGAAAGTGTGCGAGAGGGTAATCCTTTGGTGATTGTGGGGAGAGAAAGCGGGCGGGATAACGTGGTAGATCGAAGAGGACACGTGGAAGTTACAAGGGAGCAGATGTTGAAGAGGAAAAGGAAAAGAGAAGAGAATGGATGCTGAGACAAAAAGTTTGGGGTGAGGAAAGTAGGAAGTCTGACCCAAAGGAGAAGAAGTACGGTGGAGTTGGAGATTGATTTGTTTCTTCAGAGACTGTGTGAGGTGTGAGGACGAAACGTAGATTCTTGGTTTCTTATAAAAGGAGAAGCACGAAATCCAGGTCATCATGGTGAACACAGGTATGCAGCTGATCAGCTTCACCTGTGCAGTGACCGGCTGGATCATGGCGATCGCCGTCACTGCCCTCCCTCAGTGGAAGGTCTCAGCCTTCATCGGCAGCAACATCCTCACCTCGGAGATAAAGTGGGAGGGCATCTGGATGAACTGTATCTACCAAACAACAGGCCACATGCAGTGCAAGACTTATGACTCAATGCTAGCCCTGCCTCCGGACATCCAGGCGGCCCGCGCCCTCATGTGCCTCGCCATCTTCATGGGCTGGCTCTCCTGCACCGTGTCCTGCTGTGGCATGAAGTGCACCACCTGCGCCGGGGATGACCGCCGCGCCAAGGCTGGGATCGCTCTCTCTGGTGGTGTCCTCTTCATCCTGACCGGTTTGTGTGTTCTCATTCCTGTTTCCTGGACCGCCAACACTGTTGTGCAGGATTTCTACAACCCCAACGTGCCCCTCATGCACAAACGAGAGCTGGGTCAGGCCATTTATCTTGGCTGGGCGGCTGCGGTTATTCTCATGATCAGCGGGGCCGTGCTGAGCAGCACCTGTCCCCTCATGGAGAGGGGAGGCAGGTACCGCAGAGGCTACATCGGCCGGAGTTTTGCAAATTCACCAGCCCCGGATCCCCCGAAACCCATCACATCCAACAGTCTACCATTAAAGGAGTACGTTTAGGAGGGGATGGGAGGAGAAGGGTTGATTGTAACTTTTTAACTTCAGTTCTTTCCCAAAATACCCTGTAACAAGTCTGTAAATTTTACCCTACCAATTAAATATATACAGTATTTATTTAAATATTTCACTTACATTATACTTATTTTGTATCTCTTTTGAATGTATCTGTCTGCAGTAAGGAAAACATTCAAGTTTGTTTGAAATGTGACTTTTACTCTCAGACTGTGTAAAAAGAAGTGGACGTAGCCTCTTGGTTTCAAAAGTAAAGTCAATGTGAAGGTGCCTTCTTCTTAATAGCCAGCAGGGGGCGATTCATACTTTTTAATAATAATCCTAAACCAATCAAACAGGATGAGAAATTGACCCTTGTTCTTGCTCGATTTATTTTCTGGGTAAGCATGATGTTTATTTTCTAACTTATTGTAGTTCCATTATCAGACAAAGTAACAACAAAACTGCTTGAGGACTTCTCTACCTGTGATTGACAGATCACAATCTTCACAGTTTGTTGACGAAGATTAAGTGAAAGCAATAATTATCCACCATTTTGTCTGAATATGAGCACCTGAGGCCCCAACAAGCCACATGATGTTTAAAAAATGCTGATTTCAAGGTTTTTGAGTGACAAGCAGGTTATGGGAGCATGGCTACATCCACTTCTTATATACAGTTTTTCTTTGACTGCACTGAGATTTAAAGAAGAGCCTGAAGAAAGCCTGTCGCCTTCTATGTAGAATCACAAGAAGAACATGGTGACGGCTTCTATGATGGCTTGTCATGTGGTGATTGCAGTGGTTTCATGAACAGTTATATTCTGTCAATGTTTACCTTCTGATCTGTCACATTAAGCCTTTACTGAGTGTTCCTTCATTTAAGGTGTGTAATAAAACTGGTTTTTAAAAGTGTGTTTCACTATTCTAAAGTTGTCTTTATCCTTGTGTCTGCTGACTGGACAAACGAAATCCAGTATGTTCTTGTTAGAGACATTTCATCAAGCAACAATATGATTTCAACAAAAACCATAACAGTGTAATTTGTCACTCCTAATTCAGAAACAAATCCTAGGTTTTTCAAACAGGCAACATAAAAAAATCCAGTCTTTTGTTTTCTAACAACAACTGGAAAAGAAACCTCTTTGAAGTTCACATGTTCTTTTGTTTCAGTCACAGGTGAGTTCAACTTATGTTGCTCCATCTCTCGTCATTGGGACTCCATAAAAAAGGACACTTTGCAGATTATATCTGGGAAAAAAAACAACAACATATTTTTATTCATATATCACTGATTTTATTCTAAGTATTTGTACATGATAGTCTCTGTATCTCACAAAAACCAATTTGTCATAAATAAAGGAATATGTATTTGGGTAACATTAACATGAGGTTGTTTCATACTTTTTACCTGTGATTTGGTCTTCAGCAGTCGGAGACTCCATTGATTTCCATCTTTTTGGAGCAGCTTCTAACATGGACAGATCATCTGCTCTGAGTGTCAACAGCAGAGTCTTCCTCCTCAGAAACCTGAACGTCTAAGTTAAAGAAACTACGAAAGCACCTTGAACACAAAGAAAACCAAACCTGACACTAACACAGAAAGGATACTGCTGTCGATAGTGGCGCTCTGCATCCTGCAACCACCCCAGCATGTCGGAGACAGACGGGGCGGTAGCTGAACGCTCGGTTAGAGTTGGAAGATCCAGATTGTCAGAGTTCTGCTCATAGAGCTGATGGACTGCAGAGACCTGGTTACTGATTGAGTCTCTGACAGACTGCAGAGAAGACCTGAGGGAAAAACAGATAGTGAGATGTTGGAGGTATTTGTGGCTGTGATGGACATCAAAATGGATAAACAAGGTAAAAGCCAATGTCAGAAAATCTTAATGAGAAGGTATATTAAAATAATGGTTTCAGAAGATGCAAATAACAGTGTTATATATCAGCTATAAACATAGATGCTGGCAGTAAGTTTTCTTTTTGTGCATTTAACTGCATTGGCATACTGTAACAAGAGATATGAATAAGTTACACCTGCTTGAAATTATTTGGCACTATTTCTCCTGCTACTCACATCTTCTCATTAAGTTTGGTGAGGACTGTATCCGTGGCTTCCAGAAGCTTAAAACGCAGCCGCTCCTCCAGCTCAGGAAAGTCTCTGAGAGGTGTGTTGGAGATCTGGACGTTGGAAAGCGCTCGGGACTGCTCTGCCAAATTACCCAGGGACACCATCAGGGGACTGCAGTCGACTAACACACTATTCCATATCCTCTGGTTGTTTTCAAGACTTTGGAAGCTTTTCCTCAATGCTTGATGGAGCGAATGGAGAGCGGGTTTGGACATTTCTTGCGCCGTTTTTAAACATCGGTTGACCACACACCCAAGCAAAGTGAGAAATCCCTGTTTTTAAATATTACAGGTCCGTTAAAAGTGAGAGGAACTGTTTTATCCCGTTTAACGTAGCCAGTAGAAGTATTGTGACTATGGCTGCTACAAACATCACATTTCTACCATGTTGTCTGTACTTTCTTCCGGTTACTTGATGTAAACACTGACGTCTGATGCTATGATTGGACGAGAACTGGTTTCTGGATGACGTGTTGTAAAAACCCTTTTGATTGGCTGATATCGGGTGTGGCCCCGCCCCGCGCGCAGATTTGAAAACGGCTTTGTGGAGGACGGAGGAGACGAGTGCTCTACGAAGAAAACACAACCGGGTAAATACTTATTTTTACAACAAAGATCGCAAATTTAAATCTCAAATATCCAGCTTTTTGTTTTAATTGGTCATTTACGTAAAAACAACGAACTTTGAAGCGAATTTTGCTCATAGCGTGGTCAGATAGTTACCTCACTAACGAACTAGCCCTCTAGCAGGAAACTGTCTTTTAGCTTTTACCACTATCTTATCGCTAAATTTAGCCTACTAACTTTCGGAACGTTGTTGCAATGTACATGGTTTAGCCCTTAAATGAAACTTTGTGATAACTATGTCTTTAAAAAAATGAACCGTGGTAAATGACTTCTTTTGCCTTCCTATCTACGCAGTCATGGCTCCTAGGAAAAGAACAACCAAGCAACGGAAAAACAACCCGAAGACGGCCAAGCTTGAAGCCTTCTTGGAGGATTTCGATAGCGAGGGTAAAGACAGTTGCTGCTAGTCATTTATTACAGTACAATAAAAACCATTTTCTTCAAAAGGTATTTTTTAACCAGTATCTTTTAAAGGTGGGCCTGACACGAGATATTTCATCACCCTTTACTTCAGTTTTTGTAACTTTACGGCAAAAATATATGAGTACACCGATATAAGCTATAGACAAAAAACTAGTGGTTCAACAAACTGACTAGTATACTGATGTATTATTACACATCAATCATAATGGAATGAACCATTTGGTACTTGATGTAGCTTTCTTTAATACTAAATTAAAGTCCTTGGTATGTTCCCACAGTGAAGACAAGGGTCGGACAACTAAAAGAGAAAATCAACCAGCTGCTTAAAGATGTGGATAACAGCTACAACATGGCTCTCATCAAGCTCCCCAAGGCGATCAGGCAAACTGTCTGGGTGGAACACTACAGTAAGTTAATTCTGCAAAAGTGCTGCCGTTAGGATTCTTCATTATGCTTTGCCATAGAAGCATGTGTGGACTGGATATGGTTTTTATTAAAAGAATACTTACACATAATTTGTTGTGGGTGTGTTTCATGAGTTTTGAGACGTGTATTTATAGATAAAAGAAGGTCTAATCAAGACTTTTACTCTTGTCTCTGCAGAGCCTGAGAAACCAAAGTCACCAGCAGTGGATATTACAAAGGTTAGTCCACTGTTGATCTCTCTGACATTATTTTTTGTTATTCACAGAGTTTTATACCATTTTAGAATATGTTAGATAAACCCTGTGCTGTGACTAAAGTCCTTATTTCTGATGTGTCTGTTTTTTGTCTTTACCAGAGAGAAGAGGAAGCTGCCGTTGTAGAGAGTGTTGTTGCAGAGGATCATGCAGTCCTTCTGAAATCAGTCAAAAAGAGTATGTTAAATCCATTTCAAATTTCAGATTTGGTCAAATAACTTAAACTCTTGCTGTAGATTTTATCTGTTTGACACAATCTTCACCTTTTAGCATCCAGGAAAAAAGCTGGATCCAAATCACAGGATGAAAACACCCCAGGCACAGCAAGGAAGGTAATAACTGAGTTTCATTGAAGCATGCAGAAGAAAAACAAAAAATGACAGAATAATAAAGATATGGTGTTGATTATTAGTGGTCTAGGATAGTGTGTGTTCTGCTAGGCTAACCAGCTTGTTTTTAATTCAGGGAAGAACAGCAAAGAAACCTCCAACTACATCAAAGAGAGCAAAGGCTCTGGCTGTCAGTAAGCAGAATACCTCCATCAGACGGTAAGAACTTTCTGTCTTTACTTACTGCTTTTCTAAAACATACTGCTTTTCCTGTTTCTGGATTTTGCCTCTGAATCATCTTTTCAATGTGTGTTTGTCTGGGTTCAGATCAAATAGGAAGCCACTGGTCACTCCTGCTCGAAGTATGCTGGATTCTTCTCTGATAATGGGTGCCACCCCATTGGTCACGCCACGCTTTGACCCAAGGTAAGCAGGCGATTTGGCTTCTACAGCCTGATCTGATCTTTGGATTGATCTGCCATTCATTTTTCTACAAAATCTTGTCAGGAATATCTGAAGATATAAAAACTGGTGTCTAGACTTTTTGTTTTCGTATGTACAGATTTTTTTGTAGAAACTGTTGAGGTGATGATCCAGTATTTTGTAAAACAACCTTCTCCAACTCCTTTAGTGCACAATACAACGCTCTATGATCCATCTAAACTGTTTAGATTTCACAAATTTATTGTTTTAGTGCACTAGCATTGTCTAATCGGTGAAAGAGATTGCACACAAGCTAGGTAATAAAGCTTCTGTCTTCAGTGCAACTCATACATGTACAAGATTGGCTGCTGCTTTGGCAATCTAGGATATAACCGTCTTAACCGTGACTGCAAAGAATACTTTTGTTCATGCAAAGAAGTATTTTCTCACCCTGTATGTTGCATGAACGTGGCGGTCTGTCTAAGTTCATAGCTCAGTCGTAAAGAGCTGGGGATCTAGTCTGATCTGCGTAAACATGCAGAAAAGAGAATGGGAATTGGTGGAGAATGATTCACTCTGCTATGATAGGTGGCACTGTGTCCTTTTGAAAAGCCAAGCTGTTTCAAGCTAGTCTAAACAGATCACGGTTTTGTGTTTTTCTCCCATCCATGAATCAAAGAATTTTCAGTTGAGCTGCGTTAAATGTATGAATGTGCAAGCCAAGGCCTGCTGAGTCCTGTTGAATCTGTTTGAATCAGATAGCAATCATGTTATCCACATATGTGGACAGAGCTATGCTCAGTCAGTTCTCAGTCTGACTAGGCTGTTTACATGCATTTTTATTGTCTGATCTGGTGCTGACTAAACTAATAGTCCGATTTCTTAAGCTGTGTGTAAACACACTGTCTCCTTCAGCGTTACACATTACTTGTAACTGGAGAGAAGTTGCCCGACAGCAGCATTTCAAAATAGGTAGTTTACTAAGGGAATCCTGTTAGTAATTTATTCTAGAGCCCGACCGATTAATTGGGCCGATTAAGCCTGTTGCCAATTGATCAACATCGGCCAAAATGTAGCCGATTATAAAAAAATTTGCTTCGTGGAGATTCTGTCACTCCTGTCCTGTGTGTCTGTGTGTTGGGCTGCACGCTTGCCGAGTGCCCGCCCCCTCAGTCCACCATTATCTGATGTAAAACTATAGAACGACGTTTTAACATCATGTTAGTTGCTCATTGTGTGTTTACATTTTTGATATTTTTTAAACTTACTGTGTTTGAAGTTTGACTTCTTTATTTATTATCGTGTTTACAACTTGTTCTTATTTATCATTGGTTTACACTACAGTTCTTATGTTGACAGTTTTATAATTTAAGTTCCTTGTTTTAATTTAATAGCGTTCTGTCTCTGTCTTGAATCATATGGGTATTTTAATGATTTGTGATTACATACAGTATATATCCTGTGTATATCAATGAGTTTATTATATATCAGCCGTTATATTCGATATCGGCTTTTGTTGCCCCCAGTATCGGTATCGGCATCGGCCCCAAAAATCCCATATTGGTCGGACTCTAATTTATTCTTATTTACGGTTTCATTTCCTCAGGCTGCCCAAGACCCCTGCTTTGAGAGTTCCCCGCCACAAAGAGAGGGTCTACAGCATCTCAGTCAACGGCTCGCCCATCGCTGCTGGAAACGAAGACATTGTCATCAACGTCCCCATCGGCAATGGAGAGGTGAGGCTTGGGTTTGGATTTCTAATGTCTCAAGATGAGTTAAATAAACTGTTTTTATCAGGATTTTCAACAGAAGACAGACTCTCAGATAACCTCTCCTGTTCTCCTCCAGTGTGTTCAGCTCTTGGCCAGCCAGATGGACTCTGTGGATCTGTCCCTGCTGGATGAAACGGCTCTGAGGAGCATCCGACTGCTGCAGGTTTGTCCCTGTTTCGGCACATCTTTACACCTGCTTTGTGACTTGATTCAGTGACTGCATGTGTTTTTTTAATCTTATATATTTTTCTGTTGCCTCTCTGACAGAGTCGCCTCACAACCCTGTGTGGAACATCAGAATGACCTGACCATCTGACGCTGACTTGTACATTACTTTTATTTTCATGGAGTCTTTATTGTGAACGCTTTTTATGGGTTGGGGAAATTTTAAAGATGTATCATACACAGGTCGACAAGAAAACCATGTTTTGCCAGTATTTTGGATTACTGAACTTTGTTTTCTTCAAACAAAACACACTGTTGAACGTAGAAATGTGGGTCTGAATGTTATATTTTACTCCTTTTGTGAATATTTTCTAGTCAGCCTACTGACTTAGTATTTTCTATTCGGTAACGTCTGCTTTTTTGAGCTATTTTGTGGAACTCTGTTAGAGCTATTTCAGTCTTTTATTCTTTCAGTTGTACGTTTGTCCTTGAAAGATCATTTACTGTACTCTGCAGATGTTTTATACTTCATTTTGCTTCTTCAGTACAAGCTTATCCAACATTTGTCTGACTTTTCATTGTGTGGTCGATCATCCTGTGTTTTCATACACTAAATCAACTTAAAGAGACAGTATTAGCTCTTTTTGAACACCCTTTACATCTTTCTCTGACTGCATCTCACAAAGGATCCGGCTCTCAATTTGTAGCATGTTTCTTTGAGATCAGGAGGTTTAGGGATGAAGAAAACCTAGCTGCACCTTTTTATTTTGACCAGTAGATGGCAACATTTCACCACTGATAAATCCTCAAATGGAGCTGTAAAGACAGCCTCTCCTGACGTCCTGTTCTTTCTTTCTCCCACTCTGATTTCTGGCTGCTCACACAGGTTGATGTACAAACCACTTTAATAAATCATAGATGCTAAAAAAAGAGGATAGTTGTGTGTAAAAATATGTTAAAGGGAGAAAAAAATCCAGCCTTTTGTGTTGGGCTACACTTTTAAGCATAATGACAAACAGATCGATACATTAAAGAGTCTCTTAAGTGCTTCCAGAGCAACTCATCCCCCTACAGGTTAACAAACTCTTCCTTTAGCTTATGTAAGAAGTTGCTCTTGTCCTTCCATGACTTTGTTTACACACGGGGACATTAGCGGGTCACATGACTTTCTGTTGGCAGGAAGTTGCAGCCTGTCCCGCTGCTGGCACACAAACCTGCACTCTGACCTTCGGGGACATCATAACGCTGCCAATTAGAAGCTCGTTAAGCTTCGTTAGGCCTGATGAGCTCGTTAGAGTTTCCACCTGGGACGGGGGGGAGGGTCAGGCCAGGCCTCACCTTGGGCCTCTGCAGACAAACGCGCACGACACCCCGCTAATCCCCACTGGATTCCTCATGCATCATATGCTTCCAAAGCACAGCGAGGGAGCTGTGCGCCCCCAGCTCGAGCCCTTTCCATCTGCATCCGTCTTCAACGCTTTATCATCTGCTGTCTCTCGCCGCGCAAACTGTGCAGCAGAGGTGAAAGCCGAACTCTGCATCCCCGCGAACGACAGATGTTGTGGCCGACGGTGCGTGCAGATCAGCTCCCTCGTTAGCAGCGCACCGAGCCCTTGCTCACCTGCTCTACATATCAGAATTTTTCCCCGTTTTGCCTCTGAATGGATTGGATCCTTTTTTTATTCTCTAGGTGGGTGGAAAATTGCCATTTTGCACGGATGGCTCGGTTTTCAGTAAGCACGCAGGCTGCGGCGCTGTGACAGGTGCGGTATGGATGGGGCGGATTTTGAGGTCACAGTGCAACACTGCTACATAAATCATCCAGTGAGATGTTCAGGATGAGAGACTGGAATCTGAGACAGTGCAAAGATGCTCCGCCAGGAGAAGAATTGTCCAGTGTAAAACATGTTCACCTACTTCAAGAAGTCAAAAGAAAAGGAAACATTTGAAGAGGCTGTGAGGAGTCTTGAAAAAGTCTCTCTCTTTAGCTGCGTTTCCACCAAGCAGTCCGGGTCGGTTCAGTACGGTTTGGGACGGTTTGGGACAGTTAAGTCTCATCCCGTTTGCGTTTCCACAGCAAACTGTGCCCTCTCGTGGTGGGCGGGGTGTAAACTGGATGCTGAAAGCCGCAGCTAGTAAACAATTGCGCGACGCCATAGCAGCTTACCGCGCCATTAAATCCAACAAAGAAGAAAACGCGACACAGTAAACAAAGAGCACGGATGGAAGACATGCAGCATTTCGTCCTCTCTGTGATTTTCATGAAACTTTCTGTTACAAAGTGCAATCAAGCTTTGTTTCAGAGAAGTCTGTGTGCCGCCAGGAGAAATGCAGCCGCTGTCGGGGTAAGTGACGATTCTTTTGACCAATCAATCGTCTGCAGTGTGTTGCTCCACCTCCCGAGAGCGGATCGGTTCAGTCTGGCACTCATACGAAAGGGTCCCAAAAAAGTGGGACGGCTCGTCTGGGTTTTTAGGGATCCGTCCTGGGATGAGTCAGTGGAAACGCCGCTAAAAGCGCACCGTACCGAGACGAACCGGCCCCGGACTGCTTGGTGGAAACGCGGCTTTAGATACATGCCTGATCGTAATCCACACTTTAAAACAAGATTATCAGCACTAATATTAATGGTTAAAGGTTATTTTCAATTTCTACCTCTTAGCTTCCAGTTTGGGTCCTCTCTATCACAACACCACGCCAGCTGACAAAATTAAGTAGTGAGAAGACGGAGATCTGTGTTGAAAACTATTTCTGTGACTATTTTTGTAGTGATGGTGGACACAGGAGCCTAACTGTCGGACAGAAAAAGGACAGAAGAGAAAAAGTTAAATAGGAGAGTGATACAGTCCGAGCTAAAGGCTAATTAGCCTTTAACTCTACAACACTGGAGCTAAACTGTTTGTGATAATGTTGATTCCAACCCACAGTCAGCAGTTACATTGCAGTGGTCTGTCCAAACTTGAGTGAGGTTACGTTAGCTCTGCTTGGTAGATGACTGGCAGGACATAGCTAACCAAGATTTAATAACGTTACACATTACAGACTTGTCTTGAGCCCAGTTTCCACCAAGCGGTTGAGTTCAGTTTGTCTTGGCACGGCACACATTTTACGACATTTCCACTGATGGATACCGGGACAGATCCCGAAAATTACTGAGACAAGCCGTCCCACTTTTTGGTACCCTTCCGTAGTGATGCCAGACTAAACTGATCCTATCTCAGAAGGTGGAGCTACAACACTGCAGCTACTGCCCTTAAATCGGCAAAAGAATCATCACCATGCATCGAGGGCTGTATTTCTCCTGGCGGCCCACAGCCTTCTCTGAAACGAAGCTCGATTGCGCTTTGTTTCAAAACGCCACATGCCAATCACAAAGAAGACAGATTTGTGCATGTCTTCCATCATTTCCTTTGTATACTGTGTTGCGTTTTTCGTTCTTCGTTGGATTTTTTAGCGGGGTACACTGTGTCGCGCTGCTATGGCGTCATGCTATTATTTAACAGATGCGGCTTTTGGCATCCGGCTTACACGTCGCCTACCACAAGAGGGCATAGTTTGCTGTGGAAACACAAACGGTGCTAAACCAAACCGGACTGCTTGGTGGCAACGCGGCTTTAGAGCACCAGACTGTCAGGTGCACTAAGTGTAAACGGCTACTAAACTACTTACAAACTGACAGTGTTTACTTGTTGTCATGTTAGCCTACAGATACATCAGAGCACTGTTGTAGCCGGCTGCTGCAACATCTGCTTGATGTCACGTTTCAAACTATACTGGTAAATACCTAACTCGGCATGTTGTATCCAGTAAAAAGTTGTCTTGAACAAAGAAAATTTGTTTTGATCCAATCTCCATTAAAGTCCAAAACAAACACACGTCTTACTAAAAATAATTTAAGACAGTGTGAAGAGACTCTGGGCCACAAGGTGGCGAGGGAGTGCAACCAAAACAGATCCTCTTCATAGCATGTGTAAATGATTCCATTTTTTAGCAGCGTATGCTTTTTAAACTTTGTACCTAACTTTTTCCCCATCCAATCTATCTCATCTTGTATTCCCTCGTTCTCATTAACACACATCTGACTCATGAATGCGGCGTGTTCTCCAGAAACAAAGCTCTTCTCTCCCCAAACCGTCGGTTAATTGAGCCCCCAGACCTGGGAATCTGCCAAATTTGCAGCCAAGACGAATGAACCTGGCAAAGGCATGTTCTCCCAGCAAAATTAATTCTCTGGTGCATCAGGGCCTCCTATGAATCTCATCCGTCAAAGCTCTGCTAATCAATTTATTCACAAACCCACACCTCCGTCTGCCACCGCGCCTCATACAAACCAGCCAGGGGTCGAGACATTTGCTAAGTCAGTTTCCCACATCAAAAGTGTCACTAAATTCTGCTCCTCTGCTGACGGAGAGCTCGGGGGATTCGAGGTGACGGTGAAGTGAAGTGGCAGACGGGAGGAAGAGTTAAACGCATTGAGGGCATGTGTTCATGTGGTGGCCAGCAGGGTCCTGATTGTGCTCCGATGGGTGGCCCCGCTGTTGCTCAGGCACCCTCGACGATGGGCGGGGTGGGGAGAGGAGCATCTGCTGCCAAGAAAAAAAAAGAAGAAGAAAATCTTGAGGAAATGAGGCCCTGGAAATAACTCAGAGATGCTGTTCTCTGATTGTAAAGAGCTTTGCCTCAAAGGGCCCAAGCTGGCTCGACAACTCAGAAGTTTTTTTTGGAGAGAAATGACAGCAGTTGTTTGCCAAAGACCTTAGACATTAAACCCATAATTCAAGAGAAGCTGGATCATTTCTGGGGGAAAACAGATAAGGGCTGTTAAAGTTAAAGTGACTAAATGAGTAAACATGTCCCTCGAAGTTAAAGAGGTATTAATCTGATGTCCAAGCTTTTTTGGCCTCCCAATAACTTTGTAGGTGCTTAGCGATAAAGCCCTGTTTTCACCAAGCAATCTGGTTTAGGTCAGTACAGTTTGGTACGGGTTGGTTTGATAAAGCCTGGTGGCTTGTGGGCTGGATGCCAATAGCTGTGTCACAGTCTACACTGCTATGTCGTGACGCCATAGCAGCGTGACAGAGTGTATCCCTTTCGTAAATCCAACGAAAAAGAAAAAACAAGACATGGTAAACAAAAATCAAGGATCTAGGACATCCAACTTGTCTTCTTTGTGATTTTCATGTGGCTCTTAGTTACAAAGCTTTATCAATATAGCAGCAGCTGTCGCACAGTAAGTGACGATTCTTTTGACCAATCAACGGACCGCAGTGTTGTAGCTCCACTTTCCAAGATCGGATCGGTTTAGTCTGGCACCCCAATGGTAGGGTCCCATAAAGTAGACCCGGTTCGGTTATTTGGGAATCTGTCCTTGGATTAGCCAGTGGAAACGCCACAAAATGGGGCTATGCAAAGTTCAAACCATTTTTTACTGATCTTGGGCAGGCGTCTCTGAAAAGACAAATGTGTTTAACCCCTTTCTTCCGCTCCAAGCCATCTCAGCATTCTAGAAGCCTTATCTGCTGTTGCCATTTTAAACAAGAGTTGTGTTTCTCATTTTGGAAAAGTTTAGTTGCAGTTTAGTGAAGATTTAACAATTTGTGATGTCACTGTTTGAGCAAATCTCCTGTCAATCTCACTGAAGTCTCGTGTGGTTTTTTTGAACAAGCTGTTCAGAGTCTCATCCTGGGTTTATGCCAAAACATTTTTAACCATGTAATTTAAACCTTTGCCCACCTCAAGTCTAACATTTCAACATTTTATGTCATTTATCTATTCATTCATCTTCTACTGCTGACCCTGTTCAGGGACAAAGACACCCACAGAGAACCCATGCATACATGGGGAGAACATACAAACACACTACATACAATGGAGTGCTGGTGGTCTCCACCTCTCTCACATCCACCAGAGCTTCAGACCCCCAAGACACCAAAATGATGGTGCCAGAGAACGTTTCATAATTTAACAACAGGGAGTAATACAGTTACAGTTGCCAAGAGATTTTTACTGAGTCTGTTCTGTGACACTGGGATGACAAATGCACTAAGAGGATAGAAGAGAAGGGTGTTAGGCACAATTTTCTACTTATGTCCACAGACCTGAGCGGGGATTTAGTGGGTGTAGTCCTGAATGCATGGGGGAAAAAAACACTTGCAAGAAGCAATGGGCTTTTGTCAGCTATGCAGTCAGTGGTACAATCAGCTGACTCAGCCCAGTGGCATGGTGAAGTTTCCACATGTTGCTGCTCTATGTTCCTAAAATTCACATGTTGGCTGTTTTCTCAACAACAGCAAACACAAAAATTAAGACAATTTGTGTTTGGTACATATTTTATTTGCTTTAACAGGGGCTCTTGGTAAAAATCTGATGCTGCAAGAAAATCTGTATTTTCTTTCAAGTACTGCCACATATGTATCGTAGGATGAGCAAAGGATGTGGTTGCGCTCATGAAAGATTTGCCAAATCATCTCTGCCAATGCCAAACAGTGTTCGGCAAAGTGCTTTTAAAAGTAATTAGTTATACTTACTTATCACTTTTCCAAAAACCTAATTGAGTTAATGATTCAACTGTTTCATAACTGTAATTAGTTGCCAAGGACATAAAGTATACCAATAGCTGAGATTTTTGAGCAGGTTTTGCTCTGGGACAATGCACACTTCATATGTATGTTCTTGCTTTTTACATCAATGATGTTGAAGCATAGCTGTCAAGTCTCCCTACTGTATTTTTACCCACTTTCCTGCTGTCCTTCCATATTAGTTTTCTCCTGTAAGTCTCCTGTATTATGATAATGATTTAAAAAACAAACAAAGATTTCTCTGACTCTCCAAACTGAACTCAGTCAAGCCTCACAGGAACTGCCACCTATAGTAACTTGGGTGGCAGTTGCTGTGAGATTAGTGCCAACAGCTGGGACAAACCATAGCAGTCCAGTCTCCTGTTTTGGCCTGGAACGTACCGTATTTACCCCTTTATACCTACGTGAGATGACTCCCAGTGGGCGTTTTTCCATTATTCTCCAAATCCAAAACTTAACAGGTATGCGTTGAAGTAGTGCCTGTACTTCTAATTTGAAAAGACAGTTTGCTCCAGACTTGCAGTTGTGGCATGTAGTCCTCATGTGTGGGTGTTTGCTGCGCATTAAGGTTTGTAATAACAACACCTATCTACCTGAACTCTGGCACTGATTAGCTTACCATGAAATTGTACTTTACCTTCAGCCAAACATCATTACTCATGTGTCTGTCAGCCCTCCTACCTTCATCAAAGAAGGACAAAAATATCAAAAAAACAATAAACACAATTTATTTGCATGTGACTTGCCAAGTAGGCCAAGCAGGACATAATACGTTGCCAAATTTCAGTGTTGACAACAGTAACAGCATTATAACATTTATAATTGTTTTTACATCATTATTACCAACACTGATATCAAACAGCTCATTTCGCTACTGACTTTTGTTCAATGTTTGGATGGTTGAAGAAACAAGACCTATTGTCGATCACGCAACTGATTTTCTGTACATGGGGGAACCAGAAGCTCAAAACAAGAGTCAATCACAGCAGCAGAATCAGCTGTTTGGCTCCTTACAGATGTGGCACCTTTTAAAAGTAGAATAAGAGGACTTAATGTTGTATGAGATTTACTGAAAAGAAGCAGTTTTACAGCAAGTAATCTACCAAACACATATTGTCTTGCTTTTTGTGCTTAGTTTAGACGCATTCATAAAGATCAGTTTTTTCGTTCATTTACACATAAAGCAGGTATAACTTTCCTTGTTAGTTGTTGAGAGTCTAACAGTATGAAAAGTCAAGGGCAAAACCTTCCTCTCCTCTTGCAGGATAAAGCTGCTGCATGCAAAGGCTGTGAATGTGAAAAGCGCTAATAGGAGCAGCGCTAACCTGAGCTTTGTGCTGTCACTCACCCCTCTGCTGGATCTGGGAGCTTCAAAACAAGCTTTTCTTATTTGGTTGAACAAATATGCAATGCAAATAGCACACAGGGCGACAGAGCAGGGATAACATAAAGTGAATACTCACCCCATTCATTACCTCCCTCTGAGAAAGAAAAGGAAAGTGACCATAAAATGAGTGCTGGAGCAGTGGCCGGGATTGCCTTTGAGAAATAATTAAAGCCTCTTTGCAATGCTCCCCAGCCTCCGGTAAAAATCCCCATCTTCGGCACGCTCTGCAATTGATGTTTGGTTTACCAGCCCCTCTGTATAAAGCAGACCTTCAATAAAGTATATCACCCTATTTGTGAGAGTAATACAGCCCAGTGCGGTCCTCAATTAGATATAAATGACACAGCAAATTGGAAAATTAGGAGGAGAGGGAAGGATAATGTGCTCCAAAACAGGCTAAAACCAATTCATTAGGAGAGCAGGGAGGAGACAAAGGGTCTGTCTCTGTCCTCCAACAGAAAATCATTCTTTAAGTTCAGACGCCTTACTGTTCACCTTGTAACAGAGAGCGTTTGGAGGCTGATGATATTACTCAGTAAGACTCGGCGGTGATGCTCAGCGTGTGGGATTAATGGGTGCATGTGTGAGGAGGGAAGCCAATGGAATCACCCTTATTAATGCAATTTATATTTCAGATTAGGTTAATCATAGCAGAAGAGGAAAACATCCCATAATTAATTATGAACAGCACACACTGTGTGCAGCACGGAGAGCGCTATGATGGGATGTGCTGCTCTTTGAACTGCTGTAATGTGACTAATGGCTGAGACAGTATGGATAGCGTTTTAGCTTTATGAACTGATCTAAGCTTTCTGCACTCACTGGTCTCTTCTAGTCATCCAACAACTTTGAAAGCTCAATAAATCAAAACTTAAGTACAGTGTAAACTACTTATGAGTAGTCAAGAGGCCATGATCTCCAAAAGTTACTCAAAGTCGATACAACTTGTGCACACAGGAGTGTAAAAACTAGACTGAAATGAAAGCACAACTCTGCTCACGCTCCTTGTATGGGAGCAGTTAGGGGTCAAAAAGGTGTCCTACTTAAATTCAAAATGCATTTAATAGTTTTCTATAAGTAGAAATATGTGCTGCACGCATAAAAGAGTTGATATTTTTTGCAAACACATATAATACTTTCACAAAGTCGTATAAACAGACAAAAGTTGTATCTGTATTAGCAACCTTGAAACTAGCAGCTACAAACCTCAAAGTACAAGCCTGATTTTCTCATGTCAACCCATGACAGGTTGATGCTTGTATGTTGCTTCTCTCAGACCTGGATACAGGTGTTCAGTTTGACGTATGCTCCCTCAATCTCTGTTCACTGCTTCTTTATGTCTGATTCTACGAGATGCACTCACAGCCCATATGTAGACCACTTGTGTTTGTTTTTAACTCTCCTGAAAAACACCTGTGTTTAAATGCACCAGATACAAACAAGGTGAACTGCAAAGACGAAGAACCTCTCAGCACTTCGGCTCTCTGCTTATCAAGCTTAGTGTGAGGCAGCTCCTCTCCAGGTGTGCACTTGTGATTCTGGGCACAAAACAATGCAGAGATGAAGTTGGTCGAATTATATGGTGCTTTGAGACACTTGGTTACACACACACACACACACACACACACACACACACACACACACACACACACACACACGCACACACACACACACATCTGCACTGTTGGATCATTTGAGAAACACCTGTCTCTCTTGGATTCACGGCAGCAGAGCTACATGATAAAATAAGTTGGGGATCAATTTGTCTTCATTTGCAGCCTCTCTTTTTATTAGCAGCGGCACAGGATGATATGATTAGAGGGATCTCATGCAGCACATTGGACCTTCTCCCCCTCTTCACATAATACACAGCACACAGTTAAGCATCAAGAACAATAGTCCATTTCTAGAGAAGAATAGGATGTAATAATGGCTGGTAATTTTCTTGTCAATTATTCAAATTGGTGCTGAATAGTTTTTGAAATTTCAGTGGTAAAGGATGGTCTGCTGATGGTGTGACTTTTTTTTTTATAAGCAATCAACAAACAACTGGGATAGTACCACATTTTTAGATATTTTAAATGTGAAACTAAACAACCAACCAACTAACCAACCCTTGTACCAAACAACCCACCATCCAACCAATCAACCATCTGACCAATTAGCCATCTGATAAATAAACCATCTGAACCAACAACCTACCAACCAAACCTTCAAACTGACCAACTGATTGACTGTCCTTCAGTTTAGCAAACCAACCATTCAACCAACCAACCAACCAACCAACCAACCAACCAACCAACCAACCAACCAACCAACCAACCAACCAACCAACCAACCAACCAACCAACCAATCAACCAACCAACCAAAACACAAACAAACAAACAAACAAACAAACAAACAAACAAACAAACAAAAACACCGACTAACCAACACTAGCTGCTTAACTCCTAACCAACCAACCTACCAACTATGGGACACATTGACAAGCAACCAATCAACCAAGCAACGACCAACTAATGAAAAAATTAACCAAGTATGTGACCAAACAACCAAACTGCAAATCTGCCAACCAACCAACCAAGCAACCAGCTAATGAAAAAATTACCTGGCACGTAACCAAGCAAACAACAAAGCAAGGAAGAAACTATCCAGTCATCTAACTATTAAACCAACCAACCAACCAACCAATCAACCAACCAACCAACCAACCAACCAACCAACCAACCAACCAACCAACCAACCAACCAACCAACCAACCAACCAAACATTCAACCAACCAACCAACCAACCAACCAACCAACCAACCAACCAACCAACCAACCAACCAACCAACCATTAAACTAACCAACCTATTAACCAATCAACCAACTAACCAACCAACCAACCAACCAACCAACCAACCAACCAACCAACCAACCAACCAACCAACCATTAAACAAACCGACAAACCAACCAACCAACCAACCAACCAACCAACCAACCAACCAACCAACCAACCAACCAACCAACCAACCAACCATTAAACTAACCAACCTATTAACCAATCAACCAACTAACCAACCAACCAACCAACCATTAAACAAACCAACAAACCAACCAACCAACCAACCAACCAACCAGCTAATGAGAAAATTACCTAGCACGTAACCAAGCAAACAACAAAGCAAGCAAGAAACTATCCAGTCAACCAACCAACCAACCAACCAACCAACCAACCAACCAACCAACCAACCAACCAACCAACCAATCAACCAACCAACCAACCAACCAAACAACAAATACACTTACTCTCTAAGCAACCAAGAAAGCAAACAATCAACCATTCAACCAATGTGTTCAGAGCTGCAGGGACTCTTAACTGTGTGAGATCAGTGAAATAAAATACTTGAACTGAACCTTTAAAGCAATGACACATAATGTGTCACCAGTTTAACAGTCCAACACACACACACTCTTTAACACACAGATAAGTGAGTGGAGACAGCTTGCTGACCCATCTTCCTGCTGCTGTGTCCGTGGTCCAAGATCACAAACCCAGAGTTGAGCACCGTGTGCAGAGTGAAGTGAATAAAACGCTGACCTTGCTGTAAGCAACACCGCCGTGCTGCTAGCAAAAAGCCGTGCTCCTCCGTCATGCATCACAGAGCTGTCGACCTTCAGACCCCTACGCCTGTCTGCTCACTCGCATAAATGTGCAAAGTGTTTCAAAGTGCCTGACCTCGAGTGTCTGGTGGCAGGTGCCCATTTCCTCGCATGTTTTCCTGGAAAAAACACACAACATTAAAGGCTCAGAGAAGTGAATCATGCCTGTTAAGTTGCTGAGTCGCGGATTTTGTTCCCCCTGCTGCATAATCAGTACATCACATTAGCACTGGTCGCTGGAGTGCATTAAACTAGAGTGTTTCTTTTCATGTGGCCTTTCAGAGGACGGTCACTGTAGAGGGAGCAGATAGCAGGAATCTCAGAAGTTATAAATCAAGCAATAAATGTGTAAAACCCCTTCTTTTAACATGCACATAACATTTGTGGTGCTCTTTTCTACTTGTGGCTTTGGTTCCCTCTGAAAATATGAAACTGCAGATCACAGCGCATCAAAAACAAGCCCACTATTTGCATCATGATTGGTTTTCTTCTGACATCACAGCATCAAGAGAGCTGATTCAGCGTTCCCTCAGCATCTCAGAGTGTGAGTCATGTTTATCTGGAGTTTCACGGTGATCACAGCGAACCGGGGCTTATTCAAACTGACTGAGCAAGGCTACAGCGTGGTTACACCTGCCAAGAGATTTAGTGATGCAGCAGCTCGGCACCTTAAGCACAGATTATTACCAGGATTCCTCTGAAAGACCCTTTCTCAGTTTCCCTTGTTCTCTTTGTACGAGAAGTGGCAGGTGACATAATCTGCTGCATGTAGGATATGTTTTATACCTGTGCAGCAGACCCCAAAAGAAGCACAGCATTGTGGGAAAGATTTCTCTTTGTAGAAGGCTGATGTGTTTTAAATTGACTGAGGATTGTTTGGTCTCAGGTGTGTCTTGTTCTGGGACTGTTCAGCCCCCCTCTGCCTCAGCTCTGAGGATTAGCTCTGCAACTGAATCCGTCTTGAAGCACCGCAAGCGTCTTTGACTGTATTTCAAATTTCATATCAATCCCAAACTCCGGTTTAAATGAAGAGAATGAAATACCTACATTTGTTTCAACGTCCTCAGTGGTGCATGCACAAAGGAGCAGAGACAACAACAGCAGTTTCAACATTTTTAAAGACAAGATGATGGATAAAGTCTGCAGTTTTTAGAGTGTCAGTTGGCAAAAGTGGGTTATTCTTTGGATGGGTCACCAGCCTATCATGAGGCATACTGGAGTAACTGGGGCAACTGGTGTAACTGGCCTAAACTGGCGAAATTGGTGACAGATAAAATTTATAAGTTAATGTTGAAACCTTCAGAATGAAATGGAAACTTGTCCGTTGACCAAAGTCAGGTTGAATCAGCATTTCCAATATGGCCTCTGTTGACAATTGGCTTTAGAACTCTGCTTGAGAAACAAATGGGTGATGTCACAGAGACAACATCCATGCATTACGCAACCTGACTAAAGATTGTTTCAAAGCCAATCGTTGATGGTCACCTTATTGGAGAAGCTTGACTCAAACAACTTTGGTTGACCTTGTATGAGGTGAAACAGTGACCTTAAGCCTCTTTGCTAACAGCTACAGGGTGCTAACCTGTAAGTTATGTCAGCCATGCCCGTATATGGACAAAACTTGTCAGTTTGATAACCTAAAAAAATAACGAGTCATGAAAAAAGTCAAAAAGTGTTTTTTTTTTTATATATATATATATTACAGTAAAAATAAATTAAAAAAAAAAAATTAAAAGAGGAAAATGTAAAATTAGAAAAATCAGTTTGCACAATTCGAGAAATTAATGATTCAGACTTATACCTTTTTTTTCAACCAAGTTTAAAACATGTTTGTTTTTAGGTGTCAAGATCTGCATTTTTGAATGGGTGTTGTGTGTGATTTCTGATACTTCGGGTGTCAGCCCCAAGTGGACACTTGAGGAACTGCAGTTTTTAGCACTTCCACTTTGGCGTCGTAATTTGAAACCTGCCTGCTCCTGCCATGTGCCCTCTACAGGTATCCTCCAGTAAGGCACGTAGTGTAAAGTATTTTTACATTCAAGCTCAAGGTTTAGTTGAACGCAAGCTTAAACAGAAAGTATATCTACGGTCTGAAATAAAAAGGGAAGGAGACCTGCAACATTGTTTCATACTTTTATGTGTATGCATGAGAGATTGAATAGGAATGAACAAGAAAAGTTATCAAATTTAAATAGATAGAGAAACATTCTGGTATTTTTTGTGTTGACTGGAGTTAAAGTGACTTTAAACAACATCGACTTTTTTGTGACCTTGCTCTTGAATGACAGGTCGTCACACTTGCTGCATGAAGGCTCCACGTTAAAAAATGAAAACAATTGAAAAAGCCAATCTGGGAAATAAATCACTGACGCATTATCGCAAACTAATACGACATAAATAAGAAAAAATAAAATAAAGAATAAAAAAAACCATTTTGAGGAGCACTCATCTGTGCTGAGAGAAATTATTTAAACCACTTGAGGACTTGACGGAACGAAGAAGAAGATTTTCTGAGAGCTGCTGAAGTATTTGTGTATTGATCTGAGGCTGAGCCCTTATAGCAGTTTTAATACTCAGTCGATATCTGTCAGGGCTGCTGTATGTGAACGGGCACATTAAGTGTCAGATGGAGGTAATGAAAGGAAACGCTGCTGCTGTCAGATATGACCTTATTAACGGGATGGGTTTGGATAGGTCAAAATGTCTGCAGGTTATGAGTTAAGATGTTGGCATTAATTGAAAAACAGCCTGCAGTGGACTAATGCCCCTTTATTTCATGACTGTAATACTCTGATAATCACATTTTACAGATCACCTGCAGGATTTGACCTGAAAGGGTGATAAAAACTTCTCTTATGTTGCTTGCAAACTACTCTGCGTATGTTTCAAGAACAAAAGTTCCTCATGTGATACATTTCTTACCCCCTGTCCTTATTTGCCTCCCATCCCCTGATATCTAGGTGGCTATATTACACAGCTGAGTCTATCTTTGAAGGAATCAAGGCAATAAAAGACTTTATTTACTCTTATCTGGAGCAGACCACCCCTCAAAAACTGCACAGTATAAAACAGACCGAGACACTTCCACAAAAGGTTCCTGGTCCTATCTCCTGGCGGGATTCTCTTCGTATATTCCGTTATTAAAAAGTCTCATTCCCTGTCACTGTGCATTGTGTGTTATTGCGGCAGATTTCTTGGAGGGAATCTTCTCCCAAGAGCCGCAGGAGCTAATGGAGGGAAGGCACCGAGGAAAGGAGGCATGAAAACTGCAGGTTGCTAAATCAGGTCTGTCTTTGACCGCTTAATAATGAAAAGCAATTACAGGCCGGCTTAGCGAGGCGCTCTGTTTCTTTCGTTCCCTTTTTACAGAAATGCAGTTGTTCTGGATGTGTAATACATTTTTTTCAAGGAGAGGGGGCTTTGAAAGGTTTCTTCAGAGTGTCTTTGAGCAATGACGGTGTCTCTCCTGCTGAAAGCCAGATGTCTGAGAGATTGATTTGTCATTTCACTGAAAAAACAGACTGTCATGTGTTTCACATTTCAAAATGACATTCATGAAGACAGTCAGTTCTACCCGCAGCAGTGCTCAGTGGTACACAGATTAGCTTGACTTGTCTACCACTGAAAGTGTTTGAGCATTTGTAAGTTTCTAGCTTTTATAGTTTTATCACAATGCATATGATTATATAGTTTTTTTTTTTTTATTAAAGAGGGGGTTTATTATTCTTTCTCATAATTCAAACATGAATATAAAATGCTGGATGCTCATTCTAAATGTGTGCAATATTCATACTACTACACCGTCACGTGATGTAGAAATCCTGGAAACTGTTCGTAGATTGCCACAATCTAATTTAAATGTATCACGAGATCTTCACAAAAATTTACAAAAACTGTGAGGGATTCTGGGAAGATCTGAGTGGAGCCGGGTGACAAGAAAAGCGTGAGTCTAATCACTTCTTGACTCTACCTCCCGACATATTTTACAATCCCCGAAAAAAAATACACAAGAACGGCAGCTGCTAATCATCATTAAATGGACGTAAAACCTTGTTTTTAACCTCTTATAACTAATGAAAATGAAACTTTTCAGAACAAAGAGGACCTGAACACAAGACAGCCAAATTATATCTTCAAATCACCACAACAATCGGACATGAGAAATATTTCTACAAGGTGTATTAATTTTTTAAAGCTTGACCACAGCTCGTCTGGAATGACTGGAGAGCCATTTTTTTCCTATACTGCAGCCAGCCACCAGGGGGAGCAGTTTTTGTGGAGACCTCACTTCGAGCCGAGCAATATGACGTCTGTTTTTTTTTTTACAGTCTATGTTTGAAGACCGTGATGACATTAAACACCAAGGTCTGATCTGGGAAGGCTTCCAGAGTGCTGGCCAATCAGAGGGAAGGGGCTAACCTCAAGGAGGGTGGGGGGGCTGGTGGTGGTGGTGGTGTTGTAAATCATGTAAAGCTAATACAAGAGCACCAGAGAGACAGTGAAAAGCCTGAAAAATAAAGCCCTATACCCCCTCTTTAATAAGGTCAAACATGAAGTACGAGGCTTGGCTAATACTGATTAGCTTGTATGATAATAAATCAGGAAATGAAATTTTATGCAATGGAAACCTGCAAAAAATTAACTTTATAATTAGGCAGCAAAAAAATAAAATAAAAAAATATGTAACCGTCTTGTCTGTGATTCTTGAGCCCAGCCTTTTAGATACGACCACTAGAGGGAGCCAAATCACCCAAATTCTGAAGTTCCTGCCTTTTAATTTGCCCTAAGTTGGTAAAGAAGCCAAAACAGTTCCTCCAGCTCTGAGTATTAACACAGATTGTCAGATCTGAGAACAAAGCAGGCTTCACCCTCCAGGTCCCTGTGATGGCCTCGTGTTGCACCTGCCTAAAGCTCGGAGTATGATGTCTTTAGTCATTAACAATAGTGTGATAACTCCAGCTGGCAGAGTGTTAAAGCGTTCTGCTCCTGCTGTTATGAATGTAAACCCCAGCTGGGTTGCATAAATATTTAATTCTGCTGTGAGAGGAGCTCAGGTTTCGATTCCAGGACAGCGACTGGTGGCAGAGGATCTCCTGCGCTGATGTAAAGTGACCTTGTTGCGCTTCTGTCCACAGATAAATACATTCAAAGTGAAATAAGCCTCGACAGCCACCTCTGTGCTTCCTGGGACGTGTGATGGATAGTGCGAGCCCCTCACAGCGCGTCTCTTCACATGTTTTCCATAGCGATGGCTGGCCAAGGGATATGGAAAGCAATCATGTTGGGATGAAGGTCATTTTAAACTGAAGTGTGCAATTTATGGTGTGAACCGAACTCTAGTCAACATAAAAAAGGGCAGTGAAGATACCTTTAAAGTGCTGCGACCTGCAGTATGAACCACTTATCACAGATTGAGGCTACAGGAAGTGAGTAACACCTCGGGCTGGTGCAGCACCTCTTCCACGTGGCGCCAACATGCTTCACTTTCTAGGTTACGCCTCTTGAACTCAAACACTCACTTTACCTTGTCTACCGTTCTCCGTGAAGCATTGAAGCTGCAATATAAACCGAGACAATCGTAGTATTCAGGCCCTCTAGAGGTCTCAGTCCAAATATAACCTGCAATTTGGTCCCTTGGAAATATCTGTTATCCTATCCTTTTATTGTCCACGGGCTGTTTCTGTGAATAACGCCTTTTCTTTCCCCTCTTTCAAGCTGGGATGACTGGGATCTGCGCCCTTCATGTAAATATCCCCCCGCGACGTGGTTTCAGAACAAAGAGGAGCCGTATCTGGTGAGCCGCCCTTGCTCACAGCCTCGGGTTGAGACATTCCCACTGGGGCCAATCTATCACCACGTGATTTATTGGCTTTACAGGGAGTGGGTGTTACAGAGACAGGGGGCGAGAGGAAGTGAAGGTGGGTAAAAAGGAACTACGGTTTATTAAAAGAGGAAAAAGAAGTGGAGAATCAGTGCAAGAAAAAGGGACGGATGCAGAATGACAAAAATAAGAGGACAGGAAACAGAAATATTCAGTTCAAACATAATTATGCCCTCAAATATTTTACTAATCTACTGGGAGAGGTCTTTTAGGTGTTACAGTAAAACTTGAAATACTTTTACAGTAAGCTTTTTACAGTGTATGTGAGCTTTAAATTTAAATATGCTCACTTGTTTTCACTGGGCGTCATTAAAAAATTGACTAAAATACAATAATAATGGACAATAACAGAAAATAAAATAAATACATAGGATAAATTTAAAAAATATCCATTTTTTTTTTTTTTGTCAAACATCGTGTTTCAAAAGACCTGAAGGTCTTAAGGTACCTGAGGTCAACCTAAACCTTTAATAGCTCTTTTAATATCAACATTTTTTAAGACTAATCTCCCCTTAAAGTGACAAAATAACCCTTCCATGTACACATAGCTTTTTTTTGTGCTTCAATAAAGCGAGTTAATGAAATGTAAATTCTGACATTGAAAACAAAACAAAACAAAACAAAACAAAAAACAAAAGCGAACAATTTTTTTTTTTTTTAAAAGCACATCTGTAGTACCAATTGGGGCCAGTAGGGCATCACAGTAATGCATCACAGTTCTGTTAGATGCCACTTATTATTATTTAGAAAGAATTCTATGTAAAGTTGATGAAATGTTTCACCTTAAACAAAGAAATAGAGATGTATTTAAGATTTTTGCAGCATAAGTCTTACATTTATTGGCTTTTACAGCCTGATACAGAGGATAGAACGCTGAATAAAGAGTGACGCTGCGAGGACAGAGAGGTAGATGACACGTGGCAAAAGCCTGCAGGTTGAAACTGGAAGTAAACCAAACCACCACCTGGAAGTAAAATATTTCTGGTGTTTTGACTCTACTTAAACTTCCACTTGTAGTCAGGGAAGAAGTGAAATAGATTTTTCTGGTTAAATGTCAAAAGTCACAAGTCAGAAATGAAAGGTCAAGTTTGCAGTAACCTCGACTCCTTCCCCTTCTCTGTTTGCTACATTCCTGCAAGGCCTGGAGGAGATTTCCCCACAAATTATACAAATAGTCACTTGAACTCAGGGTTAGAGTCAAAGGTCAAATGTCACAGTGGACAAAAAGAAATCTAAATCAATAACCCAAGAATACTTACAGTGAAAAATGGGAAAATATTCATTTTTTTCCTCCAACAGTTGAATGACATAAAGAAGAATCCCAACCAGGAAACAGTTTGTCTTTCTTTGTCCCCGTCACACAGCTGTAAATGATTTATCTACAAACTGGAAGAAGATGTTTCAGCACCACACAGAGCACACACTCAGTTGAGCTGTCTGTAGTCCTTCAACAGACAGAGTTCAGACCGCCCCAGCTGCTGCTGACCTGAATGATGATGGAGGATATAAGTCCCTGTCAGGCCACACAGTCCAGCCCATCTCTACTAAATCCCAGTCAATCACTCGTCTCTGTATCACACTCTCCCAGATGGCAGCCCCCGCCTCAGCACGTCCCAATCCATCACACGTCTGATTCTGTGAGGCAGAAGGTGTTAAAGGTGTGTCGAGGTGGGCTTTTAACGGATCTACAAACCTACAAATCTGCCAGAGGTCGGAGGTTACACTGCCTGGAACCACTGACCTTTGACCCAACCCAGTTCACTGTCCATTACTCATAACTACCGCTCGCTAGGCTATATAACCTCTCCTAACCTCTGATGCTACAACCCCTCTCAGCAATGTCTGTCTGTCCTTCTATAAATGCCTTTACACTGAACCATTCACACACGTACACCTACACACACACATATACAGGCACTGGTTACTCAACCCACATAGAGAAGAGCTGGGAGCCTTTTTCATTCAGTTCTATCAGAAAAAGAGGCTGTGCTTTAACGTGAAGATCAGTATTTCAACTTTTTAAAATGAAGGTGGACAATTTTACACCTATGATGTATAAATTAATAATTTTGATTTACTTTATTCTGTTTTGTTTCATTTAATATTTGCTCTGGTTTTATGTATCTTAGTAATGTATCTTGTTATTTGCGCTTCTTTCAATTGGTCAACTTTGTTTTAAATGTGCTCTTTAAATAAAGTTTGATTTGTATTGAGTTGATAACCTTTGGTCGTCACTTTTTTGTCTTACTTCTTGAGCCATGCACACCAACAAACCCTTATTGTGACACTGATTCTGACAAAAATTTTGAAAAAAGTGTCTTTACAACTAATTTTATTTTTGTTTTTGAACATTTTTTCCCTAAATATTACACAGTTTACAGAACATGATAAAGAGGGGGTATTGTGCTAATCTCGTAGGCTCAATATTGTCCCCCCTATTAGCTCTGTAGAAGCTTAGCAAAAACACTTGTTGCCTATTTCAGGCTTGAAACATCTTATGTCAGCCTCTGTCTACAGCCCCCACCAGTATTCTGAAACGAAGCATTCTAGAAGCCTCCTTCACTGTTGCCATGCATCAAAATTAACGAATTTGCTTGTCAGTGAAGATTTATGAACTTGCAATGTCATGATTTGAGCATATCTCAAGTTGATCCGACTTTTTGAAAACACTGTTCTGAAAAGACAGCAGTCTCATTTTGAAAATCCAAAATTAAAAGCTAATATTTGATTAAGAAAAAATGAAAAAAGTGTAATACCCCCTCTTTAAAAAGATTAAAGTGATAAACTCAGACTTTTAAGATCAACCCTTCAATTAATGACTGCATAAAACGTTCTTTTTCCAAACTAAGTTGGCTTATTGTAAAAACAATGAAAGAGTAAAACCTGTGCTTCAGTATGGGACTGAAACAAATGCATAAAATTCAAATATTTCAGGTAGATGGATTATAAATTTCTTACAGCTTGGTCTAAATTAGGACCAAAGGGAGGTCTTACAACCTGGTGACCCAAAAGTTGCTGTTATCAATGGTCTGATGGTTTCTGATCTATAAGGGTTTAAAAACATGATGTCCATACCATCAATACAGCCATTAGTTAGGATCTATACTGCCTGCGCATGTCAGAGACATTGAGTATAGATTTGTGGTGACATACATAAATAAAGACAGATGGAAGCTCTTTTAGATTTGTTGTTCACAGAAGACATCTTTGTTTGCGTATAATCCCTCAAAAGAGACAAGTGGGAAAGGTTTCTTACACCATAATCAGTGTGACCTGTCCTGTCCCAGAAAACTAAAAAATTTCATTCAACTTCCCAACTAATGAAAGTAAATTTGTTTGGACACATCTTTGTGCATAAATCACGTTTGCATAACTGGGAAGATTTTCCATCAATGCCTCATATCATTAACCCCAATATGTGTGTGCCTTTCCTCGACCCCGGCCCATTTATTATGATAATAAACAACCAACCTGACCTTGTTGTCACGATCCTTCCCCCTGTCCCAGTTCACCTCACAAATATCCTTGGACCCGTGCCTGCATGCAAACACATGAACTAAATCATTTGTGAGGGAATAAGGTTGGGGACAGATGGCCTTTCAACTTTTTTGACCTTTATTCGTGAAGGGTTGTCGTGAGGGCGTCCTCGCGGGAACTCAGCGCACTCTGAGCATGAATCTAATAGAGTTTAATAAGAAGAGGGGATATGGAGGGGTAGGGTGGGGTATTTTATTATTAATTAGATTAGAAAGTTTCACCTGCATCAGCAAAATGTTTGTGTTCCTGTCGTCTCATTACTGTCCAGCTATTTCAGCAACTTCCTCAGGAAGCTTAGAGTTTGTATACCCTTGTTTAACTCTGCAAAGTTTGAAATTAAGTTTCACCTACGCAAATTAAATAAACTTAAGTTGTTTTTTTTTCAGTAGGAGGAGCTGAGGCTGGTTCAAACACGCACTTTTCTCCAGAGGAAAACCTTATATGCCTGCACTCTATACTTTATTAAAGAAAGTCTGTTTAAGGTAGCCAGAGCTGTGTGAGGACAAGCTGAATCCATTATTTATTCAGTCTATATGGTCCTGAAGAGTCTTGAAGGGAAAATGAATGGGATGAGATGAAGAAGCCCAGCGTAAATCAAGCACAGAGTCAAAAAATGTTTAAGTAGGGTGGCAAAACCAGGGAACAGACTGTTGTAATGGTAGGCAATGTGTGTGCATATGAACTGCCTGTCATCCCTTTCTTGTAGCGATAATTCAAAATGTAAGACTTAGATTTTTTCTCTTGAATTCAAATTTTTGGAAGTGAAAAGAAAATTTTTGTAAAGTGTTGATTCCTTTGTTTTGTTTTCAAACTGGGCATCACTCCCTAATTTGATGAGGTTTATTTGATAAAAGATGATTTTCAAATCTTTGTCAACTGTTTTCACTGCCAACTCTATTTAGACAAGTTTTTACTTCTCCGAACTAGACTGATAAGCAATACCTCTTTACAATGACACCTGTCAGCAGGTGTACTCGATGTTGGTGTGTTGAAAGCACAGTTTGCCAGATCTGACTGACAGTTTCCAGCTCAAAAAACATAAAACCAAGCAGCAACCTACTGTCTAGAAATATGAGTGGGCACTCAGGCCAGTTAAAGGTTTCTGTGAGGAGTTTCAAAGTGATCCCTTCCAGATATATGCCCGAATGTAATCCGTACTGTAGAAATTACATTATCAGTACCAATATAGGTTATTTCAAAATGCTTCGTAGCTTATACTTCATAGCTTCCCGACTGGGTTGAGCAAGACCAGATTGACTTACGTCATGTCGAAGTCTCTTTGACAACACCATGCCAGGTGATGAAGTTTAGAAGTGAGATCCGTGTTTTTCTCAGCTGAAAATTATTTCTGTGATTAATTTTGTAGAGATGGTGGACACGGGAGCCTAACTGTCCGACAGAAAAAGGACTAAAGTCTGCACAGTGGAGGCTATGAGGAACTAAGAGGGAACTGTAGTGGAACAGGGTGACAAAAATTACATATACTTCTTTCTTTCTTTCGAGAGTGTATAATCTCCTCTTGGCTCTCCCTCTGAGCATATTTTACAATCCCCGAAGTGAAGTCTCATTTTTTAACCTCTTATAACTATTGCCAAAAAAAAAAAGAATTCAGAAAAAAAGAGACGACTTGAATTCAAGAAGCCAAATAACATCTTTAAATCACCACAACAACAAGATGTGAGAAACAAGGTGTATTAATCTGGAATGGCAGGGGAGATGGATTTTTTTTAACTATACTGCTGCCAGCCACCAGGGGGGAACAGTTTTTGTGGCGACCTCACTTTGAGCATAGCAAGATGATGTCCATTTTTTTACAGTTAGTAATATGAACTGACAGTTGGCTTGTTGTCACAGTAGCCTACGGATATGTCGTAGCACCAGGTTGATAGTAGCGCTACATATAGCTGGCTTCTGACGTACAGTGCAATATGTTTGCTCGTTGTCATGTTTCAAATTACAGCACTAGGCAAGAGTACTGATGAATACCACATTGTATCCGATAAAAAGTTGACTTAAACAGAGAAAATCTGTGACATAAACACACGCCTGGTTAAAATCACCACTTTAAGACAGTATGTGTGAGACTCCAGGCCTGAAGGTGTCAAGGCAGTCCAGTTTAAACAGATCCTCCTCAGCATCTTTAAACACACCTCTTAAAATAAAACATAATCACATTGTTTTCATATGGAAGCAAACTGTTGTTCTGTCACTGATCAACGTGAGATCAAGTTGTTGTTTACTGATTCAGGGAGCGTTCCACGTCTGTTCCTCTGCGCGCGCGGATGGATCAGACGCACAACTCAGCTCACGTGACTGACGGGTGTTGGGAAGGAAGCTCAAAGCCGCGTGTATGCGCTCCAATGTGGCTGCGTCCGCGGGTTGGCTTCATTTCAAAGTATCAGGAACAGCTGGTGACGACGTCTACGTCCATATTTCTTACAGTTAATGTTTGAACCAGAGCACACGGACAGAGAATTTGGGCTTTGTCCCTAATTCGGGAAACAGCAAGAGGGACGCCGAAGGTGGACGAGCGACCGTTAATGTGGTAAAAAATAAGCCCCATGACTAGCATACGTTTGAATGAGAGCAGTCAAAAAAGTCAACAGAAACTTAAGTTTTTTGTTTCAATCACTGTAAATAACTATGCCAAGGCGACCTGGGAGGACATGGCTCTACTATACTACAGCACTTCTGTACTTAACTGTACTTAACATGCTGTTATCGATCAAAGTTAGCAGCGCATGGCTAATTGAATATTCATGAGATAACACGAAGTAGGAACTGAGCATGCGCAAAGACGTTCCTTCAGCTGATGGAGGGATTAACAGCAAAAGGACTACTTTCAACAAATGGAGGACAACTTTTAACTTTCACTGAACCAGAAGACCCATTTTTCTTTCGAGGAACCTAAAGTTTGCTGGCTGGATGTTAAGTGTAAGGTGAACAGCGGCTGCAGCTGGATTCATCAGCTTATGACGACCAAAATCATCACTGGGTGAGTAACAAAGTTTATTTCAATATGCTGACTGTTTTGTTGGTGTTTTGTGAGGAAGCTGCTAATGACAGCTTGAAAGCTATAGGCTAACTGTGAGTTTACTGAAGGTACTGGTTGTTTAATGAGTGAATTGCAACAAAAGGCATATAAGACTATTTTATTCTATCCTACCTGCAAGCAAATAGATGGTATTCATTTTTTTCCAGCTATTTTCGAGTTGTGGTCATGTGTATGTTGTGTTAAAAGAGGGACTGTATTAACAGGATTGTCATCTCGGGCTGAGGTTGGCTTTGGGTTTTTTATTGTCTTGGATTCAGGCGGAGTTTTGTACTGAAATATGTGGCTCCAGCCTCTCGAGAGACATGATACTGTGTTTGTGTTTTTAGCTGTTTTGTTGCTGTTAGATGCTGTTTGTTGCCTTAAAAAAAGTTGCCAGAGGAGTCTGAAATGTTGCAAATTATTATTACAGAATTGCTTGATTTTGCAACACTGACTGTATCTCATGAACCCTTTTACGTCATCGCACTTTGCTGGCAAAAAAATGGTGACCTCAGTGTGTCTAAAAAGGAAGTGTAGTTAAAAGGTTTTTGAAGTAACTGGACCATTTCATGTGTCAATACCAGTTAATCTTATTAGATCAAGGAAATAGCAACTTATTAAGGCAATCAAGTGCTAACACTCTGAGCTCCCTTTAAAAACTTAATAGCAGAAACAAACTGGTGACATCACAGACTACATCCGTTATTATACAATCTATCCACCAGCCCCAGTAATAAAATCCTGCCCAAGCTCTCTAGAAACTCATATTAAAACTGTAAAACTATTACATGCCCCATAAAAACACACAACTGCACTTTAAAAAACAAACATACAAACAAACAAAAAGTAAAATTAAAACAGGTTTCACACAAAGAATGCAATTAGACAACCATGGCATCATAGCAACTGCAAGCATCTTATCCAACATCAGCATGAAACACTTTGAGTTTACTGAAATGTGTACATATTTTTTTACTTTTATTTGCCACATAATGGCAAATATTTTAATCACATTTCCTCAAAAATATTTTCTAGAACTTTCTTAAGGTAGTGAAAGGCAGCCCAAATTTTTTACCCCACACAATGCGGGAAAAGAGGAGAAAGATTTACAAATAGAGAAGAGAAAAAAATCACAATGACCTGAGTTGTGAAGACTTTTAACTCCCAGAAATTAAAGATTAAGCAGAAGCACTTAGATTCCTTTGCACCGTCACATCAACATAATTCATAATTAAAGAACAAACTTAAAAGGTGTAATCACAGTTTTTTAAGGCTGAATGGTGAAATACTTTTTTATAAACAGCTGAGACTACTAAGTAAGGTCATCACAAGCAGTTTAAGGAGTAAGCTGTAAAAGTTAAAATCATAGCAGCTCCAAAACTGCAGCTCTTGTGGGGCGTTCACGGTCAGCAGGGGTCAGTAAGCACCAACCAAAAGTGGTCCAAATCCAGAGACTGATGTAATCATCTGACTGTTGAGGTCTTTTTGCTGTATACAGGGCAGATTTACCTCTATGCGCCCTCTGCAATTTTTATAAGACAACTTTACACAGAACTTTAAAACTTCTACTTCATATACGAGCTCACACTGGAGTTCACCCTGACAGTTTCAGTCACTGGCATGAAAAGAGTTGATCAATAAAGACCCCAAAGACTGTGTGAGCTGATCTCACTTAAAAAACATCAGGATATGAGTCAGACACAAAGTATGATGTCGATGGGGACGTAAAGTTAAAGTGTCAGGAGGATGAGTTAGTGAAGTTTTTACAGAAGGTGTCATAGATTGAAGCAGAGTCTGTAAACGAGCAGGAAAAGTGTTAAAATTCACAGCTTTAGTTATATATTTTACACTTTTGCTTCATTATACTAATGCAGCTGTGTAAACAACAGATGTGATTTGTTGGAAGTCGTTCTCATGGGGTTTCCACGACGCACAAAGATGGCAGAGTAAACACTCTCGTCTTTGTTTTTGTCTTTTTACGACCATATCAGAGAGAAAACAATAGACGCCAAATGTTTGAAGATTCATTAAGTGGCTTCAACACAAAACTAAGACATTATATCCTTGAAGGAGAACAAGCAAAACAAAGTGCCTGAGAGAACAAAAAAGACCTCAGAGAGGAGAAAGAGGGAGTGGATGAAGTTCTGTGTCCGATTGATTTTATTTACAAGACGACTTGTCATCCTCCTGTCTGTCTGTCTGCGGTGTTACATCATGCCTTCCACTTAGCTGCCTGTCTGTCCTCTGAATCATTCACAGTTCTCCCTCACACTCTCTCCTTCAAACCCTGTGAAATAACCTCTGACAGCCTTCTGTCGTAGAAAGAAAACTACCCTGAAGAAACCCTAATAGCTAATCCTCTTCCTTCCACCTGAGTCTTGTCTGCCTGTCTAACCTCAGCCTCTTGATCTGCATTGTTTCTGGAGCTTTCCCAGACGAGCTCTCTCTATCCGTCTACATCTGTGACTATTTTACCCAGAAATCCCTATTAGCTGATATATTCCTCTGCACCTGAGCACCTGACCAAAGCCCTCTTTCACTTCTCCAGCCTGTCAGTTTCTTCTTGTTGATGTCTCATTCGTCCACCACATCATCAAGGGCAGTTGCATCAGAATCTGCCCTCTGGTTAAAAAAAGGGGTGTGACTTCTCTGCATGTGTGTCTTCCTCCGTGTCGATATTGCAGACCACCTGAGGACGTCTAAATGTGTCTCAAATTATCTGGCTGTCATTTCATGCTTGTCTTGACTGTATCAGGAGACATGAGGGAGGGAAATGAGCACCTGCCATCTGTTCAATGCAGGGGGAAAATTAGAGCTGCCACCATGACTCTTATGATTTCTTATATAAGTATAATTCTGTCAGATTTTCACAATATTTAAGCTAACATTTACTTTTTATTTATTAATTTTTTTTTAAGTTAAACTTTTGGGCTTTTTACACCTTTTATCCTTAGACGCAGGACAGTAGACATAGCAGGAGGCAGGAGGATAGGGAAAATGACATTTTCGGAAAGGGGGCTTAGCCACTAGGCCAAGCCCGCACCCAGTTCAATACTTTTTAACATGAAAAGCAAGGAATATCTCCTTTTTTCTGTCTTATGAAAAGAGAACACAAAATATCTGATATAACATGGTCAGACTTTGTAGGTGGTTAAAGTATTTGTAAGTGTTTTTAAGTTCAGGTAAATTATAATCATCATAGTAAAAAAGGCAAGTTTACTTACCAATCACAGTCCCACAACAAGGCATCTCAAAGTGCTTTAAACACATACACACTTCATTTTTTTTTAAATCGGTTCAAGAAAAAAACAAAAACAAAAAGGTTTGATCCCAAGCCCAAAAAAATATTTTTTAAAAATGAATGGCATAAACAGAAGGTTAAAATACAATGGAACAGATTTCAAAATGCAAGCAATAAAATCACAAATTTGAAACCGTTGTTCTTCAGTATGTTTTAAAGGAGTTAGGAGTTTTTAGCAGGCCTTATTTTTTCTAGAAGTTGGCACCAAAAAAACTCCCTTTCTTGACCCGAAAGTGTAAAATTAATCCATGGATTTGACACGATTTAACACTCCAACTACTGTGCCTGTATTGGTCATTTCAGTTGTAATCATCATTATTAATTTCAAAACAAAAAATTAAAACCTTAAGGGTCACTGACTTTAACTAAAGTTTCTATAATTGAATGTGCAATTTACTTTTTTTTTTTAAATTAAGTTACTCTTATTGAAGCTATGTCAGAGATAGTTGTGTTATTAAACATGATAAAACTGAACACCAGTGTTTTTTCAACCTTTTGAAAGAAATAGGATGGAAGTAGTGATGGAATTCTGGTTCTCCCTGTGTCAATACATGTCAAACATTAAAAGGGAGATAAACCCATATAAGACATAACATAAATCTTTAAAGATGAACCTGGTAGAGGAATCATGTTCCTGCTTATATCACTATGACCTGGGCTTCTTGGGATGTGTTGGTACTCACTGCAGTGTGTGTGAGTTTTCTGTTATTTATTACTTCTCGTATCATGTGCCATCCTTACAGCTCGAGGAAGACAGCGATAAAAGTAGGGAAAGATTTACTAACACAAAATATAAACTGCAGAAAAAAATATTAGAGCACAGCTCAAGTTTTTATAGGATCCACTAAAATGACCATCTGTGGATGCCTGTGGCTCACTGCTTTAGGAACATCCCTTGAACTGAATGTGTTGATCTTTTCAGGTGAAAGCCTGTCAGTTAATATTATTATATGGTTAGGTTTTTCCACAAACTCCTGAAGACCTAGCTAAGTAAATCCTGTCACTGAATAAAAAAATAGTGTAAGATAGAATAGAAAAGAAAATACTTTATTTATCCCCATGGGAAAGTTCTGGAGTCACAGCAGCAATCAAGAAAAAAAAGCAATAAGTGTTTGGTCTGTCTCCTGTATCCTGTCTGCTCCAATGAGGTGTTCTTGTCCAGTGTTATCTCTGTTGGCCGTTTTTTGTGAATAGCATGATGCTACTCTGCATTCTGGTATTCCCTCTGTAGCTGGGTTAGCACAGCTAGCTTGTCCATCTTATCGGAGATGGATCTTATGTTCCCAATGATGATGGATGGAAGGACAGGTCCATGTCGTCACTTCTCAGCTCACACCTGAGAACCAGCATGCCGTCCTTACCTCCTTCTCCTCACCTTGTGGGAAACATCAGGCCTTGCACCAGTTAGCACTGACATGCTACAGGCTGCTAACAACTGATTTCACATGAAAACAATGCAGCCATGGTTGTATATAGGATCTCCAGAAAAAAAAAGAAAAATATCACCGAAGACACAACCAGTTTTGTGTCCATGGACAACAAATGACCCATCCAGAGTAAAGACCCACTCCAAATACTAAGACAATGAAAAAGAGACAAAAAAATACAAAAAACAGACAAGGACTGGAGACAGGGCATAACAGGGTGGTGCCTAGCCAAAATGAAAGTTAAATGTACAGAGGGGCTGAATGCTATACTTGTATACACAGTCTTGCAAAAAAAAAAAAGTGTGTTAAGGTTTAAAGTAAGATTAGCCAGGCTGCAAACCCTGCTAAAGATCTTAAACCACAGTTTTCTTATAGCATCTCCGTGTACATGTTTCCTCTAATGGTCGATGGACTTCTCTGCTTTCATCTTTTGCAGTCATGGATTTCTTTCACTGTTAACTTTTAACACTGAAACAAAATGTTTCTAACTTTGCTTAAAAGTTCTCACCAAATCATTTACCCCAACCTCACCTTCCTCTTTTCTACCAACCCTTTACTCCCCTCCTCTCTCCTCGCTCCTCTTCCCTCCACCTTTTCTCCTCTTGTTGCCACCTCCAGACGACTTATTTACTAATGATGTGCTGCAAACGCTTACTCCTGTGTTTTCGCGCTGCTCTCTTCACCTCTCTCCTTCCATTCTCTCCCCGACCCCCTGAATCCGCCTCCCCTGACCCCCCCTCAAGGTGAAACCTGAGTGTCTTTAATTGGCTGGTATCAATTAAATTCTGAAAGCACATGATCTCAGGGGGATGAGTAGGTGGATACCTCTCCTCTAGTTATCTCTGCTTCCTCCCTCTCCTTCGCTCCGTGGACTCCCAGACCTCACGTCATCCTCGCTCTCACGATACAACTCTCTCCAGCCTGATCTTCCCTTTCATTACACGGCCATCTCTTTTTCCCTCCATTTCCTCCCCTATCTCTCCCTCTCTTCCTTATCCATTCCTGCCGCCACTTTTAAATAGATCCCCGCGGCAGTGAGTGAGCCAGACACGGCCTCCATCATGGGACCAAGAGGAGGCTAATGCCTTTTTAATGAGGCCTCGGCCACAATGTGACACAGTAAAGTGGCAGGAATCGGTGGCTGGTGAGCCCTTGGTCCGGGGTATTTATCACCTAAAACCCTCTGATCCACTGTGCCTGTGGGAGGGAGACGGGGGGAGGCAGAGAGTCTGTGGAAGGCAGAGGTTGAGGAGGAAGGAGAAGGTTCCCAAAAAGACAGGTAAAGAGAAGAAGAGGCAACAGAGAGGAGAGCAAGAGGCAAACAGGTTAGGGCTGCCGCGATTAATCGACGTATTCAACTACGTCAACTATAAAAATTCGTCAATGCAAATTTTAACAGTCGACGCGACGTATTATTGTTTTTATTGTTGTTGTCATATTGTGAAATGAAATACCAGGCGGTAAATGCTCATCTGTGACTTCAGTTCACTGCATGGGGCTCCATGCTGTTGGGTACTTTTATGTGGCTCTGCATCTCTGGCTTGGACAACCTGACACCTCCCGGTGTTTGGCGCCTGAATACGGGATTTAGAGAGTCTTCTTCGCTCTCTGTTACAGTTTTTCAGGATTTGAGTAACAAACTAGTGTCAAAACTCCCCCAACTTTTTAAAAGCGAGGACATTTATGAGCTCATTCATGCTCACACTGCACCAGTAACACTCAGCGGGGAGGAGGAGGAGGGTCGGAGTGTGTATGAGCGAAGTAGCCAAGCGGCAACCTCCGGTCTAAGAATATGAGACAATGCAGAAGTGCTAAAATCTGCAATTCCTTGACTGTCCACTTGAGGCTGGCTCTGGAAGTACTGGAAGTCACATACACACCAAGCCAAAAAAGCTGTTTTCAAAGCAGAAGTTAACCTATTTACAGCCCGGTTCAAATAACGTCTCCGGTCTGAGTCGCTAATTTTACTATCAGCACCCACTGTACGGGGGTGAATTTTTTTCTAACTCGGCAGTTCAGAGGATATTAAGATACCGAACTCGCCCAATCAGTGGCATAGCTCAAAGTCACGTGACCAACAGGTGCCCTGTACACAAAGCCCTTGCCACTACCAGTATTGCTGAGATAGCCGATGTGCTTCATTTTCTGTTTCACAAACAAACGGGTGATGTCAGGGGGGAATACGTCCATGTTCTATACAGTCTATGGAAGTAGCACATATAGAGAAACAACACTAAACGCGTTGTTATGGAGAGCTGGTAGAGAGTCAGGCGGGATCCTACACAGAGCAAAGCAAGCCCCAATAAACAACTAAACATTAGAAAACAAGCACAGAGCCACTAATAAGCAGTCTTGCTAACACTGAAGTCAACAACTTTATTTCCCTGTTACCTGCTCACATGACACTGGGCTGACCAATCAGAGGCCAGAACCTAACTCTGGGTAAATGTTGTGAAAACATTGATAGCACATTCAATATGAGGTGCTGTAAGACAAATATTTAAACCCCCTAATATACACATACTTATCAAAATTATATGAAAATATTTCTCGCTGGAAATACTGTGAACATATTTTAGCTTAAGTACCCAAATTCTTTTTTTTTTTACACTGAATTCATTGTTAAAGATTGTAAATAGAGTGGGAACAATGTGGTCTTAAGGATTAATGCTGTAAGTGTTTTTTTTTCTTTTGCCAATATTCAGTTATTTACCACTTTGTATTTTAAACAACCAACAATAATTGATGGGTTTATGTTGGTGTTAAACATTAATCCATTGGACCACAATGAGTGATTCTTGTTAGTACAATGCTAGTTTAAGTCATATTGTTTATGATGCAATTTGCTGAGTCATGAGTTTTAATTATTTGACATTTAAAGGAAGAAGATAAAATGTCAGCATAGATCACAGCGGGATGAGCTACACAGGTTGGATTTTAAAAGTTTGCACTCCTCAGCCACTGATAAAAAATGGAGGCCAAACTAGGTTGAAACACAAAATATTGGTGATTAGTCAACTACAAAAATAGTCGTTTGTGGCAGCCCTAAAGTAGGTGAGGGAGAAAACAGAGTTTATGGACTTGGATTTTAACAAAAACAGGAAGTAAGGTTAAAGAGCTGATAAGATAGGTCGACAAGCTTAAGAAAGCTCCTTTCCTCATTATCCTAAGCGGCCCTCACATGTTTAGCATCACACCGCAGATAACCCCCTGAAGCTGCATAACGTGAAATCATAATACAAACCATAAAGCTGCAACAGTAATTAATATTCCTCCATACATATTGCCGCAGAGCCCCAGAGAAAGGAACTGAGAGTGGTTTCGCCTCCAGTGAGGAGAACTCACATTATTATATTCCCACTTCATCCAATATTAATACCCATTGGGCCCTGTATTCTAATATGAGCTCTAGTGAAATGGCCTTAAGTGGCTGAATTGCAAATAAGATGGATTAGCAACAAAAGAAAACCACCTATTTCATTATTAACGCACATGATTGAAAGGAACGGACGGAGTGAAGGCGTGAAATCTTGCAGTGTCTGAAATATGAACTGATGGAATCTCCTTTTAACTCCATTTTCGGCAGCGGCGTCCTCGCTTAGGACTTCAGTGGCGGTCTATTATGGCTCTGTGCCACATAAAAAGAGTGAGGTCCAATAAAATGGCCGTTGTAAAAATCGCCCATTACAGTTATTCGCTTCAATCTCTCTCTATGCTGCTTCATTGAGCTCAGAGGCAGCAGCACAGTGTCTGTCTCACAACCTGATGCTCACAGATTGATTTATCCGTTTTTAGTATTTATTACTCACAGTTTTACCTCAGATGTGCTGTAGCATGCTTTAGCTTTGAATTCTCATCCTGTCACGTTTGATGTGCTCTCTGTTGAGGTTGCTGAATCTTACTTAAGTTTTCAAGTAGCACCTAAACGCAAGAAAAGCTTGGACATAGCATCTTTTTGGGATGTGTCGTGAGTAGCAAAAGCTGTGATAAAGAAAAAAGTTTTTAAATCAGATTCAAACATTACCCCCCAAGTACAGGAATTTGCGACCACATTCAAGCATTAAGAAACATCCAAAACAACCCACTAACAGCTGACCTTAAAACAACAAAAGTCAACTACAATGTACCCCAGCTATTCATCATAATTATAATCAGAATACACAGATTTAGATAGTGAATTGGTTTGTTTTTCGATCACAGGAGCTTTCACCGGGAACAATGTGCTTTTTCACTGTGAGAACAAGGTCTACATTTAGTTCTTGGGAATGCACTGGTAAGTAACTTTTGGCCAATACCAATATCCAATATTAATATTGCTGTTATGGCCGATAACCGATATTTACTGATATCAATATTAGTAATAAAACAAAAAAACAATCTAAGATCATGCATCGAGGTAGTTCAGAGAGACAGAGTGGTGCGATCGTGAGAAAAGACAACCATGGAGGGAGGATCAAAGGATGGAGTGCCCGAGATTAGCGTGATCAAAAAAAGAACGTTTTGTTTATTATTTTTGGATCAGAAAAAGGAAGAGAGACATAAAAGAAGAGGGTTTACTCTTCTTAAGTAGTTTTGGTGTTTACAAACTCTTGAAAAACAATATTATTTGGTCCTGAACAATAGTTCAAGATGCTCTGAAAATGGACGACTGCGAATAAGTAAATATCAGCCACCTTTTACACATTGGCCTATGCCGATATGTTAAAAAAGTGACCAACATCGGCTGATACCGATATTGTTACTGACATACCATGCATCCTGATTTTTGGATAATAAATTTACCCTTTAAAACCGCCCTGCCTTTGGGGAAGTACTTTCTAGATGTCCAGGAACTTTTGGCGGACGGGGCCTGCAACCTGGATGTTTCTGATTGGTGGAGTACCAATCGTATTTTTATTCACCCTCCGTCCACCAAAAAATTACACTTAGCTGTAATTGACTTAATTTAATATTTCCTAAACAATCATGTTCTTTGACCCTGATAGTGTGAATGTATCTCTGTCTGCTTCCAGTGTTACAATTTAAAACAGCGACCCTCTAAACTGGCGACTTTCAGCTGAACATATCAGATGGTATTGAGTTTAAACCCGAGGTGGAATCATTAAAGAAGTCCTTGACAATGCATCCTTGTTTAGTTTTACACATGTCAAAACTTTCTCCTGAGATAAGTATTTCATAATGATCTGAAACTGTTTGGGAATGATGCATCCTGCTAAAAGCTGTCAATCAAGGGACGGCAGAGTGGTCCGGTGTTTTGCTGGTGGAAGTTAAGTTCTGGCTTTTTGAAATAGTCTGACTGGCTTGGCCACTTGCGCTTGTCTCCTCTCTAGGGTTAAAAAATCCATCTGTGGCGCCACAAAGCTGATCAAAACCAACACAGGCTGATTATCCTGCATGCTAACCAGTCTTACTGCCCTCTGCTGGTCTGGTGATGTGTCGCAACTACATTTATATTCATTCTCCATACGTCACTGGCCTGGTTTACATAATCAATCCAGTCTTTGGTACATAGTGAAAAGTTATTATAAAAGTTAGTGAAAAGTTTCTGGGCATGTTTTACCAGGAACCAAAAGTTCCTGGACCCACTGGTTGAAAAACACCTTTGGTGACTTTTGGCTACACTTTGAAAGTTGTGGCAAATTGGATGAGGTTCTGCCTATCTTTGAAATGCGATCCAATAATCTATTTTCTGCATACATAAACCAATCATTGCGATTCCTTTGTTGCTTTTCAAGAAGAGTTGATGATCAAGGCTCCAAGAAACCAGTTTTCAGATAAAGACTTTACATTCCTTTAGCTTGTGTACAAAGTTTAAAAGTTGTTCCACATCACCCTCTGAGTCAGATTTTGTCCTCCCTTTACCTGTTTTGTAAGTTCACTTTATATAATCCAATCGGCGCTCCACAGGGATCCCCACTCGTCTCCCTCTGATTGCAATTTGTATCAATTTCACACAGCATACCTTTTGATTAGCTTTAAATGAACGTTAATGATAAAGTTTGAAAGTTGACCTTTGCAACGAGGACAGTTGTTGTAATAGAGCAAGACACAGAAGTACAAGCTGAGCTGATGGAGCCATGGGGTCGGAGAAATGGGTTGTAACAAGAAAGTTGTTGGTGCAAATCTCCATCAGAAATGACTCAGGAGCTACCACCAGGGTGCTTTTGAACAAAGCAGTGAAGCTTAGGTGTAGAAGTTTCAGCTTTCTGTTTGGAAACAGTGAAGGAGAACAAATAATGTATCTACACACACGCTACCATCCCAGAAGTAACACTTTTTATAAGATTATCCCACTGCTGCTGCGCCTGTGCTGTGCTGCGTACTGCATTTGTGATACACAGCACACCAGGAATATGCTGATTTACCCTCCCATGGGTGCTAAGCTGGACTCGATTACGCTGATGTCCCTGCAGGGAAACTTCCAGACTCCAGCAAAAAGCTTAAAGCATCCCAAAACTACACAAGTACCTGAGCAATGCTCCCCTTCCGCTGGAAAAGAAACATACCCAGGAGTCTCCCGGTCAGATACCTACAAGCTGTAAGACAGCATGAGAATCAGTTTTTAAGAAGATAAGAAGATATGCCCTTCACTTTCCTGCTGTAAGCGTGTGTTCCAGACAGTCATAAATGTTGTATGAGTCTGAGGAGGGCCTTGGGAGAGGAGAGACGAGGAAGTGGAGTAAAAGAGGACAGCATTAAACGAGGAAAAGGAGACATAAGTGACAAGTTGGTGGGTGCATTAGAAGGAAAGACACAGCTGAACGGATTCAAGGCCAGGTTATGAATGCAGTGTGTATCTATTATCTGTAATAAGTCTGTTTGATGTGCATGCAAGAGTTTGCATATGTTGTCACTTCAGTGTGTGTTATTTTGGGATAAAAAGAACGATCTTGGCCTCGGTTCAGAAATCAGAAGAACTATCTCAGAAAGTCACAGTGGCTGTGCTATAATGAGCATCCAGCATTAAAAAACCTTGTTCCTTCTTGTGTGTATCTCTGTGTGTATATGTGTGTATAAGTGTGTGTGGTTTCGCAGGAGGACATCAAAGTAATGATCTGCCTTGCGTGACCATGTATACACTGCACGCTGTAGGTTTAATCAGGCACTCAGAGGCTCAATAAGTTCTGCTTGTAAATTAAAACAAAGCTATTTACATTCATTTACATCTCTGCACAGCTCGAGCATTTCACAACAAGCTCTCTGAATTAACCACGGAAGGCATCAATATATCACAATTTGTTCAGGTGCTCATTGCATCGCGCTGAGTGGCAGGTTTTTTCTCCTCTTTCTGAAAGTGTAACATATTAAGTGAATCCTCGTAACTTGTTTGGACAAACACAGGATTTCAATTGTTATACAGAAGAAAAACATGTAATTGCTTTCCCATCTCCCAGGCTTGTAAAGATTATCCCCAGCATGCGCCATTGTTTCCCTTATTTACACTGCGGCTGGATTAATTGCAATGGTGGATTAGGGCCACATCAACATGTTACATCTAACATTTCTAGAGTGCAGTGGTAATTTTACAAGAATGAAATCCAATTTTCATCAGAGTACCATAAAAAATTGCATGTGTAAAGTCCTGAATCCACAAGTCCGAAGTTGTAAAGTCACAAGAAGGAAGTATTGGAGTTAGTATTGGAGACTTACTCACCCTACATTAACACATAAAATAATAATTTGGCCAGTTTGAATACATTTTTGATCAGTTGTCAAAACATAATTCTCAGTCTCATCGGAAAGGAATAGAAAATATAAAATAGATACTGCTGTCGGTATCTGCTGACACCAAAGCCCTGGCATCTTTACACTCACCGACCACTTTATTAGGTACACCGTGCTAATACCGGGCTGGACCCCCTTTGCCTTTATAACTGCCTTAATCCTTGGTGGCATAGATTCAACAAGGTCAAAACATTCATCAGAGAGTTTGGTCCATATTAACATGATAGCATCACACAGTTGCTGCAGATTTGTCGGCTGAACATCCATGATGAGAATCTCCTGTTCCACCACATCCCAAAGGTGCTCTATTGGATTGAGATCTGGGGACTGTGGAGGACATTTGAGTACAGTGAACTCATTGTCATGTTGAAGAAACCAGTCTGAGATGATTCCAGCTTTATGACATGGAGCGTTATCCTGCTGGAAGTAGCCATCAGAAGATGGGTACACTGTGCTCATAAAGGGGTGGACATGGTCAGCAACAATACTCAGGTAGGCTGTGGACTTTAAACCATGCTCAGTTGGTACTAAGGGGCCCAAAGTGTGTCAAGAAAATATCCCCCACACCATTACACCAGCAGCAGCAGCCTGAACTGTTGATACAAAGCAGGATGGATCCATGATTTCATGTTGTTGACGCCAAATTCTGATCCTACCATCTGAATGTGGAGCAGAAATCCAGACTCATCAGACCAGGCAACATTTTTCCAATCTTCTATTGTCCAGTTTTGGTGTTGCTGTGTGAATTGTAGCCTCAGTTTCCTGTTCTTAGCTGACAGGAGGGTCACCCGGTGTGGTCTTCTGCTGCTGTAGCCCATCTGCCTCAAGGTTGGACATGTTGTGTGTTCAGAGATGCTCTTCTGCAGACCTCGGTTGTAACCAGTGTCCGTGGATGTTTCCTCTGTATTCCCTTCAGTCTCCATCTGTAGCAGCTCTTCTTCTGTGTAGCTACTCCGGTTCATACAGGTATCCTTTTGGTTCCAAAGTGAATGAAACTTCATCATCGCTGTCATAGTCACTCGTTTTGAATTTCCTACGCTGCCTCACAATCCTTACAGACAAAAGAATTACGATACTTGAACAAACTTACACGAGGCTAAAACCAGCGCTCGAAGCACAGCTTGTTTACATTCCCTGCAGCTGGAAGGAGGAGGGGGGACGGAGCGCACTAGCACTGCGCGGAAGGACACATGACCAGTTAGTTAGGTCCAGATAAATGTTTATATTTCCGAAGACTTAATGCACTTAAAAAATATCTTATGTAGCACACTCTTAAACTGTGGTATTACTTTTTGATTTTAATTCTTGTAGGCAGAGAAAATAGCCTTTGAATCTGGTACCCTCTCTCCCTGTAAGCGTCCATCAATTACAGTTTGTGTCTTACTGAGGGAGAGGAGACAATTTTCTACTGTATCTAATGTCCTTAGTGGTCACATAGAGCTCATACAACCCCACTTCAAAAAAACTAAACTATCCCTTTAAGGTTTATTGGGCGAGACATGTTTCTTCATCGGGATGATGATTAAAGATTTACAGGAATTCCTTTACTTTTCAGATTCCTTTTTTAAGAGATAGTATCTCATCTATCTTATAAAAACAAGAGGATATTTTTTTATTTTTGGGTGAATGCAAAACGCCACCGTCTATAGTGAGTGTTTTGGAAAGAAAATAGCTCATTATACAGCACGCTTAATGTTGTTAATTATGACAGATGTGCCACACCAAAAAGCACAACAAATCAGTTATAAGACAAAGAAAAACAACAAATTGTTTAGTACCGTGCTGATACATGTTCCTCTTGGATCTAATATATTCTCATTTTCAATTCATCTCATATTGACCTTTAATGTATTCTGTGTGTGCGAGCTTCATCAGTCATTATTCTAAATTAATTGCCGGAAAAGTAGGAGGAAAAAAAACACATCCAGAGGCGGAGAAGCCCCCGGCCTCTGTAACAAACAGTGTTTCTCTCCGGGCTGATGTGGAGCAGTGATGGATACGACTGCCTCCCCATCATCAATCAGACCACAGCCTGTCTCTCTCTGGGATGGCCTCCCGCTCGTAACACCCCGGCCCCCCTTGAAGGGGCTTCAGAGCGGGCTCGGAGGAGCCCACTTTTCCTCCCCTCTGACAGCGATCACCCCATCCTGCAGTCCCCCCTGGTGAGGAAACAATCCCTCAGCGGAGATGCTAAAATGAGGCTTGGAAGTGAAGCTGGAACAAAACATGGAGAAGTGAGTTAATGGATGTATGAAGGTAAATAAAGAAATGGAGCTGGGTGATATTAGGGTGCTCCTTTCTTTGTAATCGCCCCCTACATCCCCCCTTTGCTCCCACAGACAGAACACACTGGCCTGTCTTTAACAAGGCGCCTGTCCTTGGGAGATTTCTCTCGTCATCAATCAACTGCAGCCAGGGAGCCACACTGGGCAGGGAGAGATTGAGAGTGTATGAGAGAAGGATGGAAAGAATAAGAAAGAAATAAAAGGAGAAAGTGAGAGAAGGAGGGTGAAATTGATTTAATTAAGAGATGGAGGAAGCAGTGAATGAATTGAAGGAACACATTTCTGACCCCCCCGTCTGCATCCATGTTGAATACATCACTGAATATGAAACAGCTGCTACATGCCGAGCTGTGCTGCAGCAACATGTTGTGGCAAAGCTCAGCGCACTAACAAGACAGATAGTGTTGTTTTCAGAGGACTTTTGCTCCTCGGATAAGCCAGGTAAGAAAGTTTCTCCATGATTTATCGCCCTCGTATAAGTTTTGATCTATAATCTTTTGTCATTGTTGTGCCTGCACATGTTTGATGGCTCGGACCAGAAGAGGATCCAGGTTTAACATCCTTCCATTGTCGCGCAGCAGAAATCTTTTCAGTGCCTATGAAAAATCACCCCAACATTTACAACACCAAACGGCCGATGTTCAGAGCTCAGAGATTGGACGTCTGCCAGCCTGAGAGAGATTGTTCAGGTTTTTGGAGGTTTTTATTTCCCCTGGTGTCAGAGGAAGCTTACTGGTGGATGTTTTCAGTGTGAGCTGTGATTTGCATACCCATCTCTCCGAAGGCAGTGTTTTATTTTACATTTAGTAAACGCAACAATATCACTACAAATCCAGTGCCCTATCAACCTTCTGTTCACATGTGCTTAGCTAAAGCAGCGGAAAGACTACTTTCAGATTCTAATGGAGAGGATTTTATGCAGCACATAGAAAGATGGACTTTCTGGTGGGCTGCAGGGCACGATGCTCTGCAGAGTGGGTTTGGGTTTGGACAACAGGTCGGATGGAAAATGCAAAATATGTTTCATTTGTACAACGATGCTCATGTGTGAACATATTTGATATGAACAAATGACAAAATCCTTGGTTAGTTTCAGGTAGTCCAGCTATCATTGTATCAGTAGGTGTTTTTCAACCAGAAGGCCCAGGAACTTTTTAGTTCCTAGTAAAATATTCCAAAAGAGCACATGGTTCCTGTGGCCCAAGACATGTTTGCTTCCATTTCCACCAAAAGCTGAAGAGCTGGGTAGATTAAATAAATTAGGCCAGTGATTTATGGAGGAAAAAAAAAGTAATCGTAACAAAATGCCTGACCAGTAGAGGGCAGTAAGACAAAGACAAATCAATAAGCACTGAAGATTTTCAGCCTGTTCTGGCTTTGATTGTCCTTTATAGCACTATGGATTTGTTGACACTTAAGATGGCAGCTGTGTTAAGTTGTGTTTCGGCTTAAAAAACAAGCTTGTTAACGACTTTCAGTGGGATGCATCCTTTTCAAACAGGTGTAGATCATCATTAAATACTTATCTGGTAAAAATTTGACACTTTCAAAATAAATAGGATGCATTCCCAAGGACTTCAACTATGTTTATATTTAGATTGAGTGAAACGTTAACTCTCATGAACTAGTGCTGCACGATTTGGGGAAAAGGTGCGATTTGCGATTAGGTGGACAATATTGCGATTGCGATTGTGATTGCGATTTAATAAAAAAAGTTGTGTCATGATGAGTCTACAGACTTGCTTGGTTATCATGGAGAAAAATCTGAATTGCATGTGCTGACATTGCGATTGTGATTGCGATATCCTCTTTTGCGATTACGTAATTGCATGTGCTGACATTGCGATTGCGATTGCGATAATCGTGCAGCCCTATCATGAACCTTTAAGGACGGATGAGACGTGCAGCTCATTTTGAGGCTGTTTCAGTGGCTTCATCATCAATGCTCATCTACTTTTCAAGTATCAAGAAATCCATCTGCATTGCAGTAAATCACCATTAAAGTCAGTGCAGGCTGAATATCCTTGATGCAAACAAGCAAACTGTCATACTGCCCTCTCTTGGTGGGGCAGTGTGTTGCAATTACTTTTTATTTATTTTTCCGTATGTCACTGGCCAGGTTTGAGTAATCTACCCAGGCCTTTGGTCCATTGTGGAAACAAACAGCCATGGGAACCATGAGGTTCTTGGGAATGTAATACTAGGAACTAAAAGTTCTTAGCCCTTATATTACCCTATATTAAAATGGTTTTTATATTACTGATCAGAATTGGTGCTCGATATGGCATATTGCAACATTTGTAAAGTGAGTGTTCCTCGAGGAGATACCAACAGGGCTCATTTTAATACAACAAATATGATTAGAAATTTACAGTGGAATCACCCAACAAGAATGGGATTTATCAGAGAAAGGTATCGGTATCAGATCGGTATTGGATCAATAGGGATGGGTACCTTTCACATTTAAAACAATTCGGTAACAATACCTGGCAATCAGTACCGGTACTCAACGGTACCAATTTCCTGTACTTTGTTGTGTTCATGTGGTTAAAAAAATATCAATTTGTTTAATAAAAATAAATATATTTTTCAATTTAATATATTTATTACTCAATATGGAAAATTGCCTACTTTTCCACTCCCTCACAGTCACAAGGATGCATTTAAGGACCTAAACATGGTACCTTTTGATTTTATGTGAATCGGTACCTGGTACTTTTGTCAGAATTCGGTTGGTGCCTATAAAAGTACCTAACTTGGTACCCATTCCTATAAATCAGTATCAGCGAAACATATCATGAAAAAATCGGATCGGATCAGAAGTCAACCCCTACCCAGAACTAAATTTAGACTAAATTTAGACAGTGGAAAGTTGAGAGTTTATCTCTAAATTGGCCCACTATCAGCTTAATGACAGACTCATGACTAAAACAGACTATTAGGGGTGGGAGAAAAAAAATCAGAAACTGATATTTAAGGATTTTTTGTTCGACAATAACAAAAAGTCTTTTTTTAAATTCAAATTCTTTAAACTGGATTGGAAAAAAGTTACCACTTTTCTCCAGCAGAGGGCAAAATGTTTCTCTCTGACTCATGTGATGTGCATTTTATGGGAAAATATGGATCCTTATATAGTCTGTAGACATTATCATCATCATTTAACTTTATCACATGGACTAATGTTATAAAAGCTAACTATAAATCGCAAAATATGTAAATATTTAAGAAATTGCAATTTAAATCAATTGGCATCCCAATAATTATGATAGAATCGGATCGCAAGAATAGGGTATCGTCCCAGCCCTACAGACTATAGCCTGACCTGTCAAACTTAAGGTTCAGGGATGATCTTAACCGACCTCAAGCTTTCTTTGATAGTCACTCAATAAATCACTATCAGGATTTGGAAATGTGGAAACAAATACACAGATTTCTCAAGCCATGTGTGTTTTTCTCTATTTTCTCCATCTCTATTAAACTAACAGTCCCTCTTTTGACTGACAGCCTGAAAGTGACCACTCGAGACACTAACAGGCGACAGTATGAGTGTGTTGGAGACATGCCTAAAAACTTGTGATGAGTGTCATGAGATTCAGAGACACTAATTGGCTGAGCGGAACAGATGTCCGAGGATGGGTGCAGATGACAAAAGTGATGGCTCTGTCTCTCCAGCGTGTGCGGTGTCCTACCTGCCGTTGTATCGCAGCTCGTTTGATGAGGATTTCAAAAACACAACACCAACCAGTGCCTTTGTTAAAGGAGAGCAATTCTCTGGCCTCCTGAATGTGATCAACCCAATGAGAAAAAAAGTGTGTGTGTGAGTGTGTAAGTGTGTGTAAATGCACGCTGTCCGCCCACCAGTGTATGCTAATCAGCAGCCGTAATGTCCCGTCAAGGGAAAGATGTAATAAATCAGGTTTGGTTTGACTTTGTAGAGAGACGGAGTGTTCTGGGAGACTGGGTTGTAAAGAGATGAGTTGACACACACACACACACATAGTCGCACACACACACAGATGCAAAGTATGTAATATTTCCTCTCTGTCGCATGGCCACACAACAACCAACTCTTTTTCCATTCCTCTGCCTTTTTTCCCTCCATGCTCGTCTGAACTCAGGCGAGTTATATGCTTCCTCTCATCTCTCCGTCTGTGTGTGACTTTACCCTTTGCCAACAAGCTCAGGCTGGAGTCCAAACACGTGACTTGCAGCGGCAGGGAGGTATGGATGTGTTCCTGAATGCAGCATCAGACGACTCTCTTTCGCTCTCTTGATGAAGATGCTCTGCTAAAGCCGTCACTGAGAAACATATCTCAGTAAAACAGAAAGAAGACTCGCACAGATATGTACGTTCGCTCTGTGATGTCTTTATTTAACAAACATACAGTGGCACAAACAGAAACACCAGCCACACTCTTGCCACAGGCGGATAAGTGATGAAATTTTCTGCCAACTCTCTGAAGCACTTTCTCCGTCTTCTGGCTGGCCAAGGCAAACAGAGCATGTCCCCACTCCTCGCCGCCTTCTGCGGGTTCATTTCCATGACAGCGCGGTCTAATTGCCGAGGTAATTAGATCAGGGAAGGCTGTGTTAAAAATAAAAGTCTCTCATGTTTCTCAGCACTTTTGCCTGGATGGATAGAAAACATTTGAAGGCAACATCCATGGAGGCCAACAAAGTGCTGCCCCGTCCTCTCCGTCTGCTCGTACCAGTCTCTTCTCATCTTTTGCTGCAGGGAGAATGGCACTAAAGAGAAACTTCATTTCACAGAGAATGTTCTGGTGGGTTTCCCACGAGAAACAGGAGGTCACAGAGTCCACACTTCGAGTGGGAAGTTTTGAAGCAAGGATGTGTTGTTTTGAGGGGAGGGGTTTTGATCATAACCATCAGCAAGCAGTCTCCAAGGAGAGAGACATTTTACTTTGTCTGTGATGTCGTCTTTTTCCTGTTGGTGTGTGGCTGTATGTGTGTGGGCTGGTGCTGTCAGGGTGTAAATCTAAACTCTTTTTACTTCCTAGAGTCCGAGGTGTCAAGTTAATATGGTTTGATGCTGAATTAAAGCTCTGTACCGTCTCTGACATCCCTTTTTCTTTCACTAAATTTCTTTAAGCTCCTCTTGATAAAACATGACACGTTCCAATGTCAGGTGAGATAATCCCTTCACCGTATTCTGGGTCTTTCTTTGGGTTTGACCCTTTCTTTCTCCTACAAGTTGTACATTCCCTGGTGCAACTTTTTTAGGATATGAGGAAAAGAATGGGATTATAATAGATACACCTTTCATAGTTCTGCAGCTTTTTTTAAACAGTTGTAATAACCCTAAAAAATACTGGTCACAATTAAATGTAGGGATGGGTATCAGTGTCTCCCCTAGGTTTACAGCCTTGGGAGGGCGGTGACGTCGTCAGCAGCAGGGGGTGCAGGAGAGTGAGTGTGGCATCTTGAAAGAGAAGAGAAGGTGCTGGGAAATGTTTCTTGTGGTGGTTTTCCCTGCTCTCTGCCTGCTATACATAGTGAGCTTGTCTGTGTGTGTAAATGCACGCACGTGTTTGTGCGTCTGTGAACACCTTGGTGCGGAACTTCACCAAGCACAAAACAACGCAAGGAAAAATAACGTGATGATGTACAAACAACATCCCATCATGTAAATTAGGTGAATATTGTAAGGCTGTTTAGTCTGTTAGATTTAAAACAAACAAGGTATAGAGCTGATTAATGAGAGAGGTAACTCTAAATTACTTATACTGTGTTCTGGCGCTATATGGAAAATAAAATTAACTGGACTTTCAGGGGGGGGCGGGCTGCGCCCCCATATAATGGTAGGGGAAACACCTTTAACATTTGAAACAATATGATACCTGGCAATCAGTATCAGTAGCCAATGGTACCAGTTTTCAGTACTTTTATGTTTGTTAATGTGGTAATAAATTGTTATTTCTTCAACGGTAAAGTTTCAAAATTTTTCAGTTTAACACGTTTATTTCTCAGTTCATAAACTTGCAATACTGTGTTCATGTACAACATGGAAAATTGTCTACTCTTCTACTCCCTCAGTTAATTTTATGTTAATCTGCTCTTGTAAGTACTTCTGATTCTGATTCTATCAATTCTTGTGATGAGTTTCTGCAAACTGTTTCTTTCACCTTGTCCTGGGGAAACATAAAAATATAAAGATACTGCAGTTGATTTATCAACTTTCCACCTAAGGCTCTTTGAGAGGGTCATTTTCTATGTGAAACCTAAAATATTGCAATCGCCCCCTGGTGGCTTGCTGCAGTACAGGTCATATGAATCTATTAACATTGACAAACACTAAAAAATATCCTATTTGAAATGAAAATTTGTATATCAAACTGTGATCTTACCCTTAGGATACAATATTCACAAGAAAGAAAAAGGAAAAAAAAAGGTTCTCGCCCCTGGACAAATGAGTTTATGACCCCTGACCAACTGAGTCCTCATGATTCCCCCCACACCTTGCAGACTTCCAACATCACACCCTGTACTTCAGGTTTGCGTTGCCCTTATCCAATGCAGAAGCCTACACAAAAAACCCTATGCTCACCCTCTCCATAAAAAAACTGCATTGAAATGATGCAGAATGTAAACCCTGTGGTGGTCCACTGAGTTGCATCTTGCTAAAATCGTTTCCGAAACTGCAGCACTCTATCCTTCCTTGTAGTAGTTTCTGTGTGATAAACAGCAACATGTATGGACTTCAATATTATAAACATTATTTAACACACTCAAAAATGCTGGGACCGGAAACATCTGACCATCCAATCAATGACACTGCCCTCATGTGTCTTGGAGGAGTATTACAGAGCTACAGTGGTGACGACTACATTGGCCACTTTAGCCTAGAGTCAACACAAGGGAATAAACCAGGGTTTAACACACTAACCCCCATCACTAGAGAAAGGAAACATCACTTTAGACTTGTCAGTGCTGCCTTAACTCAAAGGAACAGATTCACTCCACTCATTAAAAACCAAAATCAGAACACACCTTTTCAAAAAAGGCGACAACATTCTACCTCTCCTGTTTGAAGTATGTTATAGTATCCCCAAAAAATGCAACAGAAGACTAATCTCACAGGATGTTAAAAAGCCTTTGTCATCTTCCCAATAGTCTTTCTGACTTTCTAAGCCATGAAAGCAAGCAAATATGTTTTTCTTATGAGTTTCAAGGTGATTTTTTAAAAATGTATTTGTCGTCTAGACTCCAGAGTAAGGCTCAACTTGTGGGTATCGAGTGTGTTTACACATCCAGACATCTAACCAGGTGCCCCATGCTGCAAGTCCTACAAAACTTCTCTGTTTTGAAAACTTAAATAAAAAAATCTTTCATTATTTTCACAACCAACTAGTCTCACATGAAGTATACTCCTGTTTTCTGTACCTGGATGAATTATGGCACTACTCTGCTTTTCATACACTACTTATTTGTGAGTCACTGTGTGTTTCTGCTTGGTTTCCCTCTTCAGTGTGAACTCCCTCACATACTCGATGAAGCCTACTCTGTATCTACTCTGTTTTCCTTTCGGTGTGAAGGCGTCTGGATCGATCGTAGGAGTCTCACACTTGATGCCCGGTGATTGATAGCGTAAAGGTGATTTATTAGTCACGTCCCGGTTGCGGGCAGCAAGGGGAAAGCTCTTTTGTCCCTGTCTTTTGAGGGCCTTGCTGTAGTTTTTCATTGTGTTCAGTCTCTTTTTTTTTTCTCCTTCTCCTGCTCTGTTTTACTGTCACCCTGCAGTGTCTCTGCGGATGTGGCTGTGGAGCTTGATCTCAGAAGTCATGCCCTCATACAGCTGTGAGTGTTATTCTATAGAAAACTCTTTGAAAGAGTTGTAGGTAGGGAGTGTTTGTCTCTGCTTTCTTTGCATTGGGCTCCTGCCTTCCCTTTGACTGAAAGCTTAATGGTGTGCTAATCAAAGGCTTCAATAAGTAACCTTGGTTGGAGCAGCTTTCTATGAATCAGAGTAAAGAGAGTAGAAAACTCCTGAGAGAAAAGCGACAGGTTGACTCTGCTGTCCTCGTGCCTCGAGTATCACTCCAACAGCTTGCAGAAGAGTTGTTCAATCAATGTGACTGCTTGTGATTCAGTGCAAACTTTTATTCCAAAAATATTTCTAAATTTTGATGCTTATCCAAGAGTCATTGCTAAAACCCTGAAAAGTTTTAGTTTATAAAAATCCCTTTAGCAACTGTTTTTTTCTGACTCTATTACCCCACCATTTTAACAAAGTGTGTATTCTGAGTAAGTAAAGTTTATTCATACAAAGCAACTCTTAGACAGCTTTCATACATCATTTGGTTTAGGAGTCAAGTAGATGTGAATGTCATCTGCATAGAAATGGAAGGAAACAACTTTAAAAGCGTTACCTCCATGGAGCTGAAAAAGGGAAAACAACAGGGGACCCAGGATACAACCCTGAGGGACACCACAGGACAGGTCCTCAGCTGCTGAAAGGTATTTACCAACTGGAATGCAGATTGTTATTTCAGACAAATATGAGTTAAACTAAAGCGGCAACATCCGTCAAAGAATATGAAGTGCTAAAATCTGCTGTTTCTTGAGTGTCCGCTGGAGGCTAGCTCTGGAAATTCCAGAAGTCACACATACCCTAAGCAAAAAAATGTCTACATCACTTAATTTTTACTATTGACACACACTGTAGGGGGCGTGATTTTTTTCTGACTCGTCGGTTCAGAGGATATTAAGATTTTGAGCTCACCCAATCAGAGGCACAGCTTAAGTCACGTGACTGACAGGCGCCCTATAGCTCTACTTGAAGGCCGTACCACTTCCAGTATGGCCAGGATTGCCAATTTGCTTCATTTTCCATCTCAGAAACAGACGGGTGACGTCGAGGAGACTACGTCCATGTTATATACAGTCTATGGTTAAAGTACTCCAAATCTGGTTAAATTGTGAAAACAAGAGAAAGAATAATATCTGTCCACGTGTGTAAAACCCGCCTCTGCAGAGTATTAAAAAAAACAAGACTAATAACTGCATTTTCCTGCTCTTAGAGGCGTGATTTTTTATCTCGGGCACACTCTGGAAACTGGAAAACAGCAGTGGCAGCAACACAAGACCTGCATATCTTGCAAAAAAAGTTTTAAGACTAATGAAAATTTTTTGCAGAAATATAATTTTAATGTTGGCTTCTCATGTTCACTTTTATGGTTGTAAACATGGCTTTATATGAGCCATAGATTTTCAATACAGTCATTTATTTGCATTGTGATGCTATAAGAACTGTGACTGAGGGGGAAAATGCATTTGGTATCATTTTTGACAAAAGAAAAAACATTTGATGGTAATTAAAACATCACTGAGCAATAACATTTTGAGACTGATCAGTGCTGACACACTGTGCAGGCAGGCTGTCAGCACATGCTAACAATTGCAGACTATTGAGCAGGTACCATACTGCTCCATTCTTCACCTTTTCTCTTATTGTACTCTTTAGAAAGGCCAATAAACAAGGGACACTTATTACCAGGAGAGCATCTTTGCAGCTGTGCTTGTGCCATATTAAGTAAATTTATGAAAGAGAGAGTCTGTGTGTTTCCAGCTCGAGGGAAGACGCCGCCTGCTCACAAGTACACGCTATTTCTTATCACAGATGAGTATTGTTCCCTCCAGAGTGATATGAAACACGTCTGAACGTATGATCAACGATCCAGTTCAGGAATGATGCATTTCGGGCTGCTGGGTTCTGATATTGCCTCGTTTCAATGTGTGAAATGTGACATAATGTGGAATGATGGGATGTGATTCAACAGAGCAGAAACAGATCCATTTTAATTCTGCTGCATTTTACATCAGCCGAAGAAAAACCCCTGTAAACAATAAATCAACACAATGTGGTTAGGCTGGAGAAATATTCAGATGGGCTCCTTTTGCATCATATTTGCAGTCACATTTATTATAATGAAGAGTACTGGAAGTTTACAGCTGATGGAAAACAATTTCATGTTTATACTCTTCAGTGTTTTTTTAACATCGTAAACCAAATTTGTTGCTGGAGAATAAAACTTTTCAGAGCTAATGATTAACTTCAAGAGTAATGCGCTTTTCTTCAGACCTTTTCTTGAACTCTTGCCATCTTTATGGCAAAACTATCATCAAGCTTAAACTGATCTCTGATTGAGAAGAACAAGGTAGAGTATCGAGAAGACCTGTATCCTCACTGTCACAGTCTTGATTTTCTGTCAGAAATCACCAACAGGTCAACTCTAAATTGCTGTGAGTGATCTGGTAGTTTGGCCTGGATTGGGGCAATTACAAAGAGGATGAAATGTGGTTTCCACTTCATTTGATGAAAATGACGGCTGATGGGTTATCTGTATCTCAGGGGGCCTTTACAGTTAGAGTTCATTTCATGAGATTGAAGTCAATCCAAGGAAGTTGGACACAAGCTGAGCTTTGAAACTTTTCCCAGGAATTTTCAGGCTCTCAGATTCTTTTTGCTGCTTTTTAAGTTTGCTTGTCGAGTTCAGTGACATATGTAAATGAGAATACTTATAAAACCTTTTAAGTCGACAAGTCCATTCGCTCCAGTTTCTGGCCACAAGAAAAGAATGGCATTGTAAGGTTTTTTTTTTCCTGCAGATCATCTTCTGCTTTATTGGTTTGGACTTAAACTTTTATACTGAGCTATTTATGTACAATAAGCTCATATTAGCTAGTAAATAAGCCGTCCTGATTCACAATATTTCTCTAATAAGGTGAGAGATCTTTTGTTGTGGTGAAAAAAGGCCAACCAAGATCAATTTCTCAGAGGAAGGGTTATAGGGTTATACTTGGGATGATAAGCATGTTTCATTGGAGGCTGATTGCGCTAATGTTTTGATAGAAAGGTGTTCATGGTTTAGGAACCAATTTTGGGGGCCATGACTTGTCACCATGGAAATGTCCATGCATACACACAGTAATGTTGTGGATGGCTACAAAAAGTAGGGAAAGGTTGAGGAGAAGTCCGTCCATCCAGGGTTGTTCAGAAATGGGAATGATAAGTTGTATCTTCAATAAACCCTGCAAAGGCTGCACTTTGGGTTGAGGAAATCTACAACACTTTCAGTTTTAAAACAACAACAAATATAGATCCACTAAATCTCTGTCTCGAGCCGGTAAGTAGAATAAGGTAGAGTGTACAGAGCCCTCGCCCAAACATGCCTCTCACCCTGGTTCTCTACATACTTAAGGGGCCGTATTACAGGATAGGTAGTAGAGATAGACTGATATGGATTTTTGGGGGCTGGTACTGATACAGATTATTAGGCAAGGAGGCTGATAACCAATATTTAAAGCCGATATTAATTTGCCATTAAAGTGAAAATACTGGTATAAAAGTTTTGAATAATACAAACTCCTACACTTAACTGCATTCAAATGTTTTCAAGTTTATTAAACATCTCCCAGGCTTAGCAACATATTTTATAAAGTTAAATGAAAACTTAAAAAAATTAATAGCTTAAGTTTTCCACAGGAAATAAAGTTTTCCAAAATTTCTATGTAACTGTTATAAAACTAGAGAGAATTGAGTTTGTGCTTGCATGTAAAGCAGTTGAATTAATTTTCTGTTTGGTTTTACATGACTGATTTCAGAGAAGCATCAGAGAAGCCAAATATCGGCCCCAATAATCGGCCCTGCCAATAATCAATCTATTCCTAGTTGGTAGTATTGTTATCGCTAACTGGAGCTGGCATAAACAGAGCCTGTGTCTGAAGCTATGTCCACACAGCCAGGTATTTTCAGATAATTTCAGATATAGCCCCCTCTCATTTCTTTTTAAAAAGTACTTTCGTCCACACACAGCGGGCAAAACCACCAATAGGTGCGGCTTGAGGCATGCCAAACCTATATTTGGCAGTGAATTCCAGATGTAAAACCCATGCCAGCCAAACAGAATAAACCCAGCTGTGATGTTTGAGAACCGAAAACTCTGTTTACTGGCGTCCATACAAAACCATGAAACCGGGGTTTTCCAAAATCATCACTTTGGCTGGAGTTTTCAGAAAACATCATTTTTAGTGACGTAAAGCTGCAGTTTTGTGTGGATGACAGGCGTAAACATTAGAAAATTAAAATTTATGCGGTTTCCCAATTACCCGTCTATGTGTGGACATGGCCTGAGATTACTATAACCCAAGTGACTCAAACTGCACTTCTGTCCCCATCTCTCTCTGCTTGTGGAGGTCCACAGGGACCCTGGTGTTGTATAGGCTACGTTGCTGTCAGAGTACAAGGTTTAGGTTTCTTCACTCTGTGCTTCTCCTTTTCACAAAAGCACAAGTACCTTGCGTTTATTTGAAATGCATGTTGCGTTTCGTCAGCTATCAGTGTCATAAAACAGCAGAAAAACAAATATTGTCATTTCAAAGCTGGGTAAACCCTATTTCACAAATCAAAGGAGGGAGGAAAGGACTGGAGAAGGACGGACAAGGCTCTGTGGCATTTTTGTTTTTTCGCAGCAGAACTGGAGTCTCTCTGCGGAGGACTCAGCAGGTAGTCAGCGCGACAGTTATGAGTAAGCGTGTATTTGTGTTTGTGTGTACGAGTGTGTGTCAGAGAGACGGTGAGAGAAATGGTGGAGTGTTTATTCAGTGTGCATTTGAAGTGAAATCGGAGAGGTGCAGTGAAATCCACAGGGAGCCTCGACGGGAACTAAAAGGTAGTGTTCTCTTGCTCAGGCGTTACACACACATTCACACAGACAAACATGTGCTCTGTGTGTATAAGAAATAAAGTGTACGGTTCTGTTCTAAAACTTCCTATGAAAGAATAAAGTGAGTTATTTTCTTTTAACACCGAATGCAACTCAGTGCATCCTTGCTTGCATAATATTTGGTATGCAAGGTGCAAAAGCAAAAGCATTCACACAAGCTGCAAATAGTAAATATTAAATTTAGTAAACTATACAAACCAAGCACATGTGACTGTCAGACATCTACCATGTGATTACATAATGAAAAAGAACACCAGCATTACCTCCCAAACAATCTTTTTCTATCCATATGTATAAACACGGACGAGGAGCCATCATTGGGGTGGCTACAGCTCAGGGGGTCCAGAAGGTTTGTGTCTAATTAGAATAAATCACGGTTCGATTCCCGGCTTCTCCACTCTGCATGATTGCACTTCTATACCCCAAATTGCTTCTGTGCAGGAAGTGTGAAAAGTCAGATTAAATCTTCAGTGTATGTGAATGAGGTAAATGTGGCATGTGGTGTGAAGCACTTTGGGTTATTCAAAGACCTGAAAGGTGCTTAAGGAGCGAAGTCCTTTTAAAATCCAGATTTCCCAAAAAGTTTTAACACTGAAAAAACCCCAGATAATTTTTGGCTCCAAAATTTCTTAATTGGAATGAAACTTGTGCAATACTGTTAAAAAATTCTGTTTATTTCCTTTTTTAGTGGTTTCATTTTTATCAGGAACCTGCATTTGTTGATGAGCTGCAGAGCTGGGTAGGTGGGTTGGGCCCATGAAAAATTTGCCAAATCTTTTTTGCTATTGCCAAACAGCTTATACTGCTCCTGCCACTGACCCTTATTTTGAGCTGGTACCCACAGGTGCTGACAATCAAGTTCCTAATTAGCAACACCTGTGTTCATTAGACCCTGCTAAAGTGGTCAGCAGGTGTCAGCTCAAAGAACCAGCATGCCACATTTGACTGATGTGGACAGGGCCAGTGGGATACACTAACATTAAGCAGGTGTTCTGCTACACCAAGTCAGTGAGCCCCACTATACTTCTTTGAGGACATTACATTCCTGCCTCTCAGACCCACAAGACTTTACTTTTTAAAACTTTAACCTATGAGACACATTTAGGGACACTGCCTACATCATCTTTTGGTGATATCACAGCATTACACCCATTTTAGTGAAAACAAGATGGTGGGGATATCTGCAAAAGGCATCTACAGCATCTCGACAAGTAAAATAGAGAAAGGTGAAAATTATAATGTGAATGAAACCAGTGATCAGTGTACAGTAAAAGTACTAAAATAATAACTGATAATTAATAACTAAGTCATTAATTAATAATAAAACTTATAACCAATCACTTCAAGTACAAAGACCAAGTTTCGTCATTATACTGACTTTCTTATCTCAAATAGCACAGTGATAAATAGGGATATCCCGATTTGCAGTTTTGGCCCCCAACCTCTAACTAATGGTTCCGTATTGAATATCTGCTGGCATCAAGTCTTGATCTGGTACTTGAGTTTGCTGAGATAACGGTTGTTTTTGAATTTGAGATGAACTCAGACTGCTTGTTTATACTGATGCTGTAGAATTTGGCAGCAAACTGTACTCAGTGACAGCTAAGGTGAATCATGGATGGTGATTATTGTCTAAAATACTGCAGATCAATTTAAAATGCCCCTGTTGGCTTGGTAGCTAAAGTAGGAATCAGGACATCCTTGGTAATGTACAGTCTATATCAGGGCTGTCCAATTTGGGGCTTGGGGGCCAAAGTTGGCCCGCCAGCTATTTTTTCCGCCCCACTGGCAGTGTTTGAATTTTTATTGTATTTTTGATTATCATTTTTTTCCCACTGCCAGCAGCCTGAATTTCTCATTCATTATTTATTTATTGTTGCACTTCCTCCTCTGACCACAAATGAAGACTGTGTTACATTGGCACTAGTCCCATCAACTCAAATCTGGAAGTCCATGACCAGAGTGAGAAGATGCAGGGTCATGGCTAGAATGGAGCGTATGAGAAAGTGGCACTCTGACAAGAGAAAGTTTACAAATAGTTGGGACCATGAGTACTTTTTTACAGAAACTGAGTCCACAGCAGTATGTCTAATATGTAGGCAGAAAGTTGCTGTTTTAAAGGAGTATAATCTTCGTAAATGAATTTAAATACAGTAGTCATTTATAGGGAAAAAAATCTTAAGTAGTGTCCAGTTTTACTACAATTTCTTATTCTTAAGAATTTGGGGACACCTGGTTTATATGATCTGTAAACCATTAAAATCTTCTCAATCAACATTTTACATATTTTCCCAATTTTCTTGGAATTGGGATTCTGTCTTTTAAATCATAAAACAGAAGGTGTGCTGGCTGGTTTAGTTTGAATTTGAATTTGTTGAAGGATAGCCCCTTGAGATGCAGCATCTCATTTTCTAAACAAAATGTACAGAAAACTCAAGTCACACTACAACACATTCACATATAAACACACAAAACATACAACAGCAGAACATACAACAGATACAGACATCTTGCTCGCCCTACCCCCAAACACAACCCCAACCAACATACGCCTAAAATGCAGAAAAGACAAAGAATTAATAACACAGATCAAAAATGTGAACATACAAGAAAAAAAATTTGAAGAAAATAAATCAGAAACATGGGCAGTTTGTTTCTGCATCACTAAAACTGATGATGTCATGGACCAGAATGGTTGCCGCACATTGAAAATTAATGCAGCCTGTTTTGAAAACCCTCAGACACAAACATAAGTAAGGTTTTCCTTCAGTAGGTGTAATCATTTCAAAAACACTGAAAAGAAGGAGAGGATGATTGTAGTGACTTTGGGAATAGGAGCTGTTATTCATATGTATTCATTCTTCCTCCCACTCTCCATCTCTCACACACACAGGTGAGGTCTGTGACATCATCTGGCTAATTGATGCAGCTGAGTAATCAGCCAGCACACCTGCTGTTTATAAAGCTGTTGTTTTCTCACCACCTGTACCTCCTCACGGTGATCACCGTTATTTTTGGGCTCATTTTTTTGGGCGCTTTTCATTTCTAATTTATTCATATTTGGCCACCCTGTAATTAAATCAACCCTGGTCTCCATTCTTTAGCCCCTCTTTTCTGTCTAACCACTGTTGGCAACCGCTTTCCATGGAAAGAAAATTTAATTAAAATTTGTCAAGGTTTTAAATTTCGAATAATTTTCGGGGGTTTGTGCAAACTGTCTCCTTAAGGGGTTCATGAAAAGTTTTTGGACTGGATTTGTTTTTCCGGAGATGTAATTAAGTTTTATAATTGGCAAAAGCTTCCATCTTTTAATAACTGTAGAAAGATTGAGCCACGTTGCTTATTTCATGTCAAACATACCGTAAAGTCACATTTCATCACGGGTATCAGCTGGTTTCTCGCTCTCTGGTCTTTACTTGCTCATCTTTTTGTGCTTCTTTCTTTTGTTCCTTATCATTTCCTGTCCTTTTCTGCTCTTCGCTTCATCTCTGACTGTTTGTGCTAATAAGAACTGGTGGTTAAACAGCAGACGTGTGGAATAATTTCTCCTTTTTTCATTGTTATATCACATTACAACCTGAACCGTAATAAGGCTTTATCTCTGCTTTGTTGTTTCTTCTTCTTTCTTGTCCTGGAAATTTACTTTCACTTTCACTTTCACGTCTCCTTTGCCCTCTCTCATTCCCCTTCCTGTTTCATTTTGAGCTGTCAGTCAGAAAGAAGATCATCTCAAAGTAAATGAGTCAGAGCTGGCAGAAAACCCGGGAAATCTCTCCTGTAAGAGCTGTTTGTGGTTTTATGAGACTGACGCTGTGGAATGGCGTCGAGTAATATAAGCATTTGGCAAGTTGATAGCTGCAGAGACATCTGCTTGAAGACTGCAGTAGATTTCTAATCTTATTTCCACCAAAATACATCTACACTTGCAAATTAGATTCTCCTTTGTTGGATGGGAAAGTTCAGAAATACAAACATGCATCAGCATCATAATTTGTCAGCATCAGCAAAAGCAGGTGAAGAATAATATGCACACATCACTGTTTTATTTTTTATGTTTTTATGACGTCCACATTGACTTTTGACCCAACATATCGAGATGTAATTCTCTGAAGCATCCATAGAGGGTGCCCTTTGACTGCACAGTGTCAAACAAGCATGACCAGGCAGAAACAGGGCACACTATACGCTTAAGCCTCCTTCTGTCTCTCTTTTACACACACACACAATCCCTAACCCCCCATGCCTCAGCTATAGACGGCCTCCTGCTCTCTGTGAAGGAGCGATGAGCACGGGGAGAAGTGATGAGAGTTGAGGAGCAGAGTGATGAGCACGGGGAGAGATTGGCTCGCTGGCAGATGATTCAAAGATCATTCTGTCCCCTGAAATAGCTCTCTAGTTACGAAGGTTGTCTGAAAGCATTAATAAGTAATGAGGGACCAGCGGCCCCGGCTTTCTGCATGCAAACATGTGCATCATTGTGTTTTCAGGATTTCAAACCCTGTGTAAATCTCTTTTATCACCTTTGTAAAAATATCTCACACCAGATTAGATATACTCCCATTTCTGTCTCTGCAAAGTCTCCATCAACTCTGACATCAAGTAAATGAACCTGTCTCTCTATCTGACTAGATTTTACACACGTCCTATGCATATGTGTGTGTGTGTGTCAGAGACATTTACTAAATAAATGTCATGTCCTTGGTCAAATAGTACTCCGAGCTGTCCTTGACTGAGCTCATAAAGAATAAGTGCATCGTCCTCACACAGGGGTTATATGAAAGCATATTAAAGCCAGACATAATCTAAATGTAAACAACAGAGCATGTTGGCTACCAAAAATTACATCGTAAAGTCACAACCTGTCATCACCTTGAACATGACTGACTGCTGCTCTCAATGTTTCCCCTGGGAGCTTTTGTTGAGGCAAGTCCTCATACGATCAATTCACACTGGAAACAAAGCTGTAAACAACAGTGACATTTATTGACTGTGTGACATTTGCTGTGTGAAATTTTACCTCTGCATTTTTTCCTCTTATTGCAAATTTCAAAGGTGGGAAAGAAACCATTAGCAGAAATAGAAGCAATACAGACACAAAGCAGTGGATTAAAAACAGTGTTTTTGACTCCAGCCCTTTTCACACATGCTCCCCGATATTTGTTTTAGGACAATCTAAGAAAAAAATTGCTAAAATTGCCTATTCACACATGTCTCTCAACATGAGAAACTTTCTGAATCCCAAAACATGATGGCCAGATTACACCAGATGTGTCATGGCACTGAATCAAATGGGTTTCTATTTAAGTCATGTATCAACTGACACTGGATGTGCTCTGTTGTGATCTGGCTGCATCCCCTCTCTGGCAGGTTGCAGCAGAAACGCAACAGTCCTATTTTTTCCAGATGCCAGACCTTTGACGCGTTGATTCAGTGGCAGATCAAGCAGGACAGGAGGGTTGAGAAACTTAGGTGCTGTTAACACGACAACGGTTTTAGGGTGATACACAAAAGTTTTGTTGCGTTTCAGCCTAGTGTTTATATATATTGCAGACCTAAAATGAAACTTTCGAAAACGGCCTGCAGAGTGGGATTTTTCTGAAACACTCCCGACACCGTTGCCGTGTAAACAGTAAGCCGGCGTTTTCAGTGGAAACACTAACGTCAAACTCCGCCTTGTGTGAGCGCAAATAACAGGACAACATTGTTGTTACAATCATCACAAACTACCGTGTTGTGCTTGTGCTGCTGAATCTGCTGAATCTGCTGACTGTCTTCATACAAAATGTGCATCTGTTAGTATTCCCCAATGCACCAGATGATCGGCTCAACTCTACTTCGGTGAAGATCTCTCCGAAGCTGCTTCTGGACAAGACAGTTATAGCACCACTTGCAGGCCTGGCAGGTTTACTACAGCATTTTCAGCCCCTTGGCGTTTCTGTGTAAACGCCATTTTTTTTACTGCGTTTTTGCTGCGTTTTAGCGTTTTCGGATGAAACGTTGTTGCGTAAACAGGGCCTTATAAAGAGCCTGAACCAAACCAGGCTGGGAGTCAACAGGTTTGAGGTTTTTCAGCCCAACACGACTAAACAGAGGCTCTTGCAACTCTCTGTTGCAATGTGCCGGGCTGTACAAGCATCTGGCTTGAATTGACGGATGTGAGACTAAGTAGTCAACACTGATCAGAGATGCATCTGGTGTGCTTCTAGTATGAGTTTGACAACAAATTCCCACCAGATCTATTTCCTTATCATCTCCACTCCACACACAATGTAGTGTTCGCATAGTTTATATTATTTTGAAAGACAACCAGATGTTTTAATGTAGTTCTGACCCACTTCATCTCCTTTGTGAATTGATGCATTGTATCTCCAGCATACAACAAGAAAGTCTTACTTATCTGACCCTGCTGGGGCTGGGACAGCGCCAGAATGCAACAAAGTATGAATTCAACTGAATCACAGTGACTTCAGAAAGATTTGCAAAAGTTTCCTGTTCGCATATGTCCCTCAGAGTGGGACATTTTCTGAATCCTACTGGAGTCAAAGCCTGATTCTTACCCTGGACTCTTACTAGAAAATCAAACCTATAAGGTCCAGTGGCTTGATGGCTGTAAGAAGATATTAGCTAAAAAGACATTCCTAGTTATGGTTTTAAGAAGCACCAAGGAATCATGGGGGTTGTAGTCTTTGTTTTAAAACCTCCACCACTGTTGAGGAGAACATTTTTTGTATGTCGTGAAATTTCTGGGATGATTTCATATCAAAACTTAATGAAATTAATAAAGTTCAATTCTTTCAAGGGCGTTTTGTTCAGAAGACTTTTTTAAACAAGTCGAACAATTCAGCCCATTAGACGTAGTTAGAAATCCCCCTGAGTCTGTGTCTTCCTACATATTCTGGAGGTGACTTCATACCTAATAACATCCTTTATCAAAAAGAGGAAAAGTAATTGTGTCGTCTGTCCCAGTAAATCCCCAGCTGAGTGAGAGTGGAGTTCACACTGTCCCTCTTTACATCCCTTTGCTGCTGGAGCTCCAACTGTTGTGTATGTCTTTTGTGCAGAAGCTGCTCTGCATTTATCCCCAGTAAACACTCAGTTTAATTTGACTGGGGACTCGGTATGGCACAAATTAAATCAACTCCCTGTGTACAATCATTTATTTCAGAAGGACAGAGAGAGCAGCCAGTTAGAATAACACAAACGGATTGTAAATCTGCTGCTCTACCTGAGTGCAAAGGAGATAGCTGCTGCAAAACCAAAGTGATGTAATCTCCACAACTGTCATGTTCCTTTGTCCTCTGCTGTATAAAGAGACTTCGTCTATATCTACAGGGTCGGGCTGGTGTGTGTGTTCTGCAGACCTTTTTAGTTCTGATCGCTCAATAGGCTAGAGCACCTGGACGGCACTAATAGATACAAGGCTGTAATTTGTCGTCAGAGTTAATCAGCCCTGTACGAGAGAGACGAAGAAGAAAAAGACTCAGATGGATTAAAAGAAACTTCTTAAATCTGTAGGTGAAGAAGAGAAAGAGGAGAGAATCATTGTTTTACAAGTGGAGGACGCCTGCAAAATAAAAACCTGCAGAGTGAACATATAAATCCTTGTGCCCGTCATGTCTGGACAGTAATAAGCCATTTTTCTTCTAATGAATGACCTCATGTTGCTACATTAATATCACCGTACCCACACAAGTGTCACCTCTCTTTATCTCCTGCCAGCAAGAGGTGTGTAGGGAACAGGAGACAAAGTATTGGTGTTCCTACTATCTGTTGTAAAAAGGATGAAGAGGAGGAGGATTAATGCATCCGTGTAGAGGTAATAAAATTCTGGAAAAAGACGACATGGTGTCTGTGGAGGTACGTTCTGATTTATCAGATACAGGGTAACCAGCAGGATGAGAAACCAACCTAGTTTCTTAGTACCTGAAACAGTTCTTCACAAGTGCCTCTTGAACTGTGTGTTTTGTTTTTGTATTTCTGTGCTTGTTGTTGTTTGTGTTTCTGTTAAAGCACTTTGTAAACTTGTGTTTTTAAAAGGTGCTATATAAATAAAGTTATTATTGTTATTATTATTATTATTATTATTATTATTATTATTATTATTATTATTATTATTATTATTATTTGAGTGGAAACAACAAATGCTGTGTCTCAAATGGCACACTTGCACTCACTCTTTTGAGTGCATAAGTGCGTTTACACTGGCAGTATTGAAAAACACAGTGCACTTTGATTTGTCACATGGCGCACTCAAAACTAGTGTGGTAGGCTGGACACTTCTCACACTCAATGACCGCCATATTGGCTACGTGGATGAAGGGGCAGGAATGGATCAAACAATAATTAATGGATGAAGTCAATGAAAAGCAGAAGTGTGCAGTGCGCTTTGTGTAAGTGTACTGAAGAAAAAATGCGATTTGGGACACAGCACAAATCTAAGACTGTGAGTTTTAACCATATAGCAAATGGATGTAGTTTCCGTGACATCACCTTTCTGTAACTGACACAGAGTTCCGAAACCTATCGTTGTTGGAAGCCTTATTAGAAATACTGAACTGAAGAGAAGGACTTTGAGCCTCTCAAAACAAGAGCTAAAGGGTTTTTTGTTCTTGCTGTAAACTTGAAAAAACTAAATTTGTGTGTACGTAGTTTCTAGTACTTCTGGAACTAGCCTTAAAGTGATCCTCTGGGATGGAACAAGTTGGGTCCTATCACAAGGTTTAGGGCAGAAATTACCCCTACAGCAGTGTTTTTGTGCAGCAGAAGCCCAGAGCGCTCGCACCAAAGACCCCCTCCCTGCTCGTCAGCCGGTTTCATCTGCACTCAGACGGGGCCATATTTTACTTGACCAAAAACACAGATAAACAGACTCCCACTGAAAAATTTTGATATGGGTCTGCATTCACACTTTATTTAGGGAATTTTCAGTGCGTTACTTTCACACAAAAACACCGCTGAATAAGGCTCTAGTTCTCATCGTGTCTCTTCGTCCTGGCAGACTACCTGCGTTTGTTTATATCTGGCACGCCGCGCTGGCGGACTGATACACCAAGCGGCGAGCGCCTCATAGCCAGCTGTGGCTCTGCCGTGGAGGTAGCGCCGTTTTATGCCACGATGAAAACTTGAGCCTTATTTAGCAGTGTTTTTTGTGTGAAAGTAATGCGCTGAAAATTCTCTGAATAAAGTGTGAATGCAGACTGATATTAGATTTTTTTGGTGGGAGTCCGTTTATTTGTGTTTTTGGTCAAGTAAAATATGGCCCCGTCTGAGTGCAGAGGAAACCGGCTGACGAGCAGGGAGGGGGTGTTTGGTGCGAGCGCCCTGGGCTTCTGCTGCACTAAAACACTGCTGTAGGGGTAATTTCTGCCCTAAACCTTGTGATAGAACCCAACTTGTTTCATCCCGGAGTATCACTTTAAGGTGATATAATTTAAGTTCAATGTGATCTGCCTAGATATGAGTCATTTTAACTAGGAATAAGACATTTTTGACAAGATTTTGAGTCTTTGCAGTGTTTCGACTAAAATTATGATCCTTACTGTATTGGAGCACATAAGGCACCAGTGCTACTTGATATTTTTTATCCATCACTGACCTGTGAGCTCAATTTATTAGCTATGTCACATTTTTGTTACTCGTCTTCTTCACTCTTCAGTGCTGTTTTACAGATTAAATAAGTCCTTGAATGACGCAGTCACCTAGTTTGTATAACAAGTCATTTGCTCCTCATATTAAGAAATGCAGAACGTTTAATTAACGCTGGTATCGGATTAGATCAGAGTAGGTATTTTCTGATACCAAAGCCCAGGTATCGGTATTGGTATTGGGACTTTAGAAAGTGGATTGATGGACCCTAGTTGGCAGGTTGTAGACATTCCTAATTTTAGAGGACTACTTTTAATCCTCTGTCCAGTTAAATTTAATCTAATGGTATTGATTTGTTGCCTTTGCACTATTTACAAGCATCCACATTTCACTCACTGCTCAACTTTATTGGAACTGTGTTTCAGCTTTCAGGCAAACGCTTTCGTAGACACTAGAGTTTGATGTATGAACATATTTTTTGCTTGTGTGTTCATGACAGGATATGACAGGCAATGAAATAGTTTCCACTTGTCAGGCAAGTTTGTGTGTGTGCGTGTGTGTTCTGTGACAGTACCGTGCTGTTGTACACAAACGTCTCCATGAGCAGTCGGACATGTTCTCATCTTCCTTCCGCCCCCTCGAGGGACGTTCTCAGCATCAGTGCTGCAGTTACTCTTAGTATCTCAGCGCAGTCTCAGGGGGGGGGAAATGCTTCATTGTTCACAGTGATAGAATAAAAACACACAGTGATGCTCCCCTGTCACGGCTTGTATTGTCTCTATGATGTCCTGGTAATGCTCCTACAGGGCTGTGAGTGTTCCCATCCTGAGGCATCCAAACCACAGACCTTTCACTTTAGATTATTACAGATACTCTGACTGAGATCAACCTTTAAAAAAGCCAGTCTGCTTTAATTCATGCAATGCTTAAAGTGGGAATGAAACACCAAACAAAACTAACTTTATTTAGGGCGCAGTTACACTGGCCATCCAAACCGTGTCATGCTCAAGCACGGTTGCCTGTTACAACTTTAGTGACTTCTTGACTTATATGTGAAGTTGTTTTGGTCCAACACAGCCCTCTATCACCTCTGCTTTGACCTGCGCGTGAGGCTTTTATGCTTTTTAAGACCCCACGCAGCGTCTGTTGGTGTCCATTCCCAAACTGCAGGGGGTGTATCACAAGAACAAGAACAAGAACAAGAGTTGAAGAAGTTTGGCTTTGTTTACAATACATTCACATATCTGTCCAAGAGATTTTTCCAGGTTTTTTTAACCGATTCCTCTTTCTGCCGATAGTGGCCACAATTTCAGGCCATGAATAACCACTCGGTTATCACGGTGATTTCTGTGTGAAGAGTCATACAGATGCCTGTATTTCTGGACTTTGACCACTTCCACCATCTTGTTTTCCCTTCTCTGTTTGGCAGGTTGGAAATTTTTGAATGTGCGTGGCACAGAAATTTGGCGTAGGTGCAAAAATGACGTCATTCGTGTGCATGAAACTGCGCGGACCCCGTGGACACATCAAGCATAAATCAGCCTTAACTGTCTCTGAAATGTCACAGTTTCACTGCACTGGTAATGTGTACCTCCTGCCGTGCAGCACGCATTACACATCCAAAGCGCAGATATTTAAAGGCAAAACAATTTTGAAAAAGTAAACTTATCCTTCAGGGGAAGAGAAAACAAAGAGGAAGAGAGAGGAGAGGAGAAAAAAATCACAAAGGTAAAGGGAATGTTTGCATGTCTTGGGATGTTTCAAAGAGATTTGGATTGCAATTAATAGCAAAATAGTTAGCTAGTTAAAAATGGTGAACTGGTGAGTTGGAAAACTTGATATTCATGCCACCCTGTTTGTATTTGTGTAATACTAGAAATAGATATAGAGGGCCCCAAGTCAAATTTTGCTTAGGGTCCTATGGAGTGTTATAGAATAGAAATAGAATAGAAAAATTTTTTATTTATCCCGGAGGGGAAATTCAGGAGTCACAGCAGCAATCAAGAAAACAAAAGTAAGAAAGTGTATAGAAAGTGCAAAAAGGTCCACAAGAAAACAGATGACGACATCCCGTCCACCACTTGTTCACCACTTGTTCACCACTTGTTCACCACTTGTCCACCACTTGTCCACCACTCTCCAGCCCAGGGTCCACCTCCACAGGGTCCAGGACTGAGCTTCTTCAGCAGTCTGTTCAGTCTCTGTCTCCTGGATCCTGTCTGCTCACAGCAGGCGAAGCTCCTTCAATGCGGCACCGGCGTCTGATGTCAGCTCCGTCAGCCACGTCCGTGAACAGCATGATGCCACTCTGCCCTCCGGCAGCCCCTCTGCCGCTGGGCTAGCACAGCTAGCTCGTTCATCCCACCAGAGATAGATCCCACGTTCCCAACAACGATGAATGAAAGACAGGTCCACGTCGTCACTTCCCAGCTCACACCCGAGAACCAGCACATCGTCCTCACCTCCTCCTCCTCACCTTGAGGGAAATCATCAAGCCCTACACTAGTTAGCATTAACATGCTACAGGCTGCTAACAGCTAATTTCACATGTAAACAATGCAGCCATGGTTACATGTAGGATCTCCAGACAAACACAGGAAAAAAATAGTAAAAATATCGCTGAAGCCACAAAAAGTTTGGTGTCTGTGACCAACAAATGAGCCATACAAAGTAATGATCCACTCCAAATACAAAGATTAAGAAAAAGAGATGAAAAAAATACAAGAAACGGACAAAGACGAGAGAGCTGCTGCAACAGGCAGCTACTTGGGCAGCGCCTAGCAACGGAAAAAAAAAAATATATATATATATATTTTCATAATAACTGACATAGCTCAGCATTTATCTAGTCTTACGTTCTTGTACAGTCCCTGGGTTAATGTATATTATCTGGCAGATAGACAGATAGCTTCTGTCTCCAGCTTGTGTCTGAGGTCTCTTTGACCTTGTGTAAACTTTCATCCAGTCTCCCTTGCTTCATGCTTTGATTCAACACACGCACACACTTGAACAGCACATCTATTTGTAAACTGACACCAGCTGTGGGTTAAGGCAATGGTGTCAGTAATGTTTTTTTGTCCAGTTACTCTCGGATGTTTAGTTTAGGCTTTGTGTTGCTCCTGAATATCGTGGCTTATCTTTTGGGACCGGCGCTACAAACCTTACCTGTGACCAGGATAAATGCTGAACTGAGAAACGGCTCCTCTTCTTGTGATCTTTGAGAATTATTCGACTAAAGAGCCAGGTAGATTTTATTACTGGAGGCTTGGGCCAGATCTGCTTTCTATGCCAAGTTTATGATGAAATAATGCCGGAGGCCTCATGAGCTCATATCTGAAGAAACACCAAAGGTTGATGTTTGGTAACACTTAAAAACACAGGACACTTCTAATGGACATATTTAGGCCATGACAGGATGTCCAGAGGTTTGGTGTCATACTGTCACATCCCTGGACATCAAAAACAGCAGTGACCTGTCAGCTTTCCTGAAACAAACAGAGAACAGGAGAGTGACAAAAAGTAAAGACAAGAACAATCAGAGTTGAAGCGATCACGTCTAACTCTTGTCTTAGGAGAGCGACAGTAAGTCAGACTCAACTTTAAATGACTCCATACTCTCCTCACAGAGTCCCCGTCCCAGATCGATACATTAGTGCATTGAGGCTCAGTCAAAGCGGAACAAGAGGAGCGAGAGTCAAAGGCTCAAGTCTGAGAGCCATTCAAATAAGCTGCACTCTATTTCACCCTCTTTCACTGCTCGTCCTTGCCTTTCTTTTCATTTCGGATGTCTGTTTCATTTTTCCTCTTCATATATAGATCTCTTTCCACTCTCTTTTCCCTCTTCAGGTGCCTGACGCTGTCTTTTACCCCCTTCTTACCCTCCAATATTTTCCTCTTTCAATTTCCCTTCCCTACATCTCCCACTTTCATGTTTTTATTTTTTTTAACTCTCCACCCTCACCACACATGTGGGATTGGGCATTTTACCCTCATGAGTGCACTTCATAAGTGGCACTCCAGGTGTGTGTGTGTGTCCAGTGATGTGTGTCTAGAAGCCATCTCACAGAAGGCTCCATTCTAAACAATATTCAGCAGCGGGGTGATTTCATCAGCAGCTCTGTGGTCCAGGGGTCAACACAGATTCTTACCTATTTCCATCTCCCAGCCTCCTGAGATAGCTGATAGCTTCCTAATATGCTCTCACACACCTTCACACATGCTCTAATGTATGCACAGCCACATGAGAACCTATGCAGTGTTAATGCAAGAGCATACTTTCATTTTCACTTCAAGAAGACATCTACAGGGATCAACACAAAATGTCACGGTATCAGACGTCACCAGTGAGAGCAGAGTGTTGGTATAGTGAATTGAATAGATTCTCTTCAGACAGAAAAAGTGCATTGTGTTTACAGAAACTAAGCTGGAGCATCCGTATAAAACTCTCTCTGGCTGTACTCTTCAAGACCTTTTTACCACCATGTTAGGCAAAGTGCAATACTCGATTAAAAGCACAGTCTCCCCCTTTAAGACGATTAATTTACTGCTCCTTCACTCGCAGAAATCTTTATCACTGTCGGTTTGGCCTTTCAGTGGAGGAATCTCAGCATCACTTCTCTGTTCTCTGGCTGCTGCAAAATGTCTTTCTCCAAAACATTCTGGCTCAAATCAATGCAGGCAATCTGGCCAGCTGATATTTTCTATTGACCTTTTAACAAGAGATTCATCACAGATCACTTTTCTCGCCCGGAATCACCCGAGGGAGCGCTCGGCTCTGCAGCCTGCCTCTGCCCTAACAGCTGCTGTGATCATGCGTCATACCATGATTAAAGAACGACAGGCTTTTATCAAATGAAATATGACTCTGTCAATCATAATGTTGCTTGGCTTTTTTTCCCCCAGTCTCTGGATTTTACACTGTAAAAAATATTCTAACCTTAAAACAACTGAGGCAGCATCTACAGGACGTGTTTGTTTCTCACTTTAGCAACATTTATTCTGTTCACTAAGATCTTGAAGTTTACTTGGCAGTAAATCTTATACCATTAGAAGGTCCCATTATTTCTCCTTTAAATGGTTTCACATTTGAAAGGAATGGATACTTGGCTCTGCTTTTAAGTCATGTGACTCTGGAGCAAACAATTGCTGATTTACAGGACCCCTACCTGTTACCCATTTTCAATGGGTAACACATAGGGGTGTGTCATATCATACCGTCCATGATAAGATAAAATAAGATAAGATAAGATAATCCTTTATTGATCCCCAGAGGGGAAATTCAGGTATTGGAGCAGTACAGGGCAAGTACAAGGATAGCAGCATGCATTGGAAGAGAAAAAATAAAAAATAAAAAATGAAATAAAATGACACATAGTTGGTTTTGGAAAGTATTGACAGTGCACAGCGTACTGGTATAATTTTTTCGACTACAAAAATTTGTCATTTTGCGATATTTAAAGTGTAGAGGCGCAATGACGTATGACGCTTCCTGCTGTTTACAGAACAATGATGACACAACAACTGCAATTGAACCGATACGGTACCAATGCCCGGTACCTAGCAATGGTATCAATTTCCAGTACTTTTTTGTGTTTATGTGGTAAAAAAATTTCAATTGAATTATAAAACTTAATAATAACTAAATCACAAATTCCTTTTGACAAAATTTGGTTGGTACCTATAAAAGTACCTAATTTGGTACCCATCCCTATCCTCACATGAGGATTTAGTGTCTGAAAGAGGAGCTACTTCAGTGATGTGAAGGTGGTTTAACTAACCAAAGATCAGACATGCAACAAATGTGCAGGAGAACTCTGACTGTGAAGGGTGACAACACCACAAAGATGTTCAACCACCTTAAGTCGGAAACACACGGCCGAATACAACCAGGCTATGAAGACATGTGAGGAGGACATGTGAGGATGCGAAAGCTACATTAGCATCGGTGGAATTTTTTGCCTTTATGACGGATGTGTGGTCAAGCCGAACATCCAAACCCTGTATCAGCATTACCCCCAATTCACACATACAGCGTGAGCGCCGCACAGCCCAGTTTTGTGGATTTTAGGCGTGTGTCATTTCATACTGGATGCGTCTCTGGAGCTGCATGGTGCATCACCCATAGCAGAAAATCTGGGTTTTTCGGTTTTATGTGGTTTGGGACTCTTCCCATGACTGGAGCTTTCTGCTTTCTGACAATAGATGTGCTTCCATTACACTTTTTCACAAAATGAATGTGGTATTTCTAAAGTTTGGATAATCTAAACTTAAATAGTCCATTATGACTAGAATAGAGCACGACTTGAGTAAGGTAAAACGTAACGTCTGTTCGGACACCGCACTCATGATGATGTTGCTTCATGAACAGTAGTGTTTTTATTTGTTGGTCAAACTGTTGGATGTGATAATGCCAACTCAAAACATGCACAAACAAAACACTGAATGAAAATCATCATCCCTTGTTCATCTGCTGGGAGGTGCATTGTTATAACGATGTTAATTGTTTTTGCAAAAAGTAAAATCAGTAAAAGATTGTTGTTTAAGGGAGGAAAATGTCCTTGTATTGTCTTGTAATGTAGTAAACTGTGGCTGTATAACCCTCTTAAGCCTGTAAATTGTTTAATTTAAGATTATGAATTTGATAAGGATGTATGGGACTTTACACCTCTGAAAAGTTTTAAAGTAAATATTTAAAAAAATCTTTTATTAATTCTACCCAGACGTGGTTTAATCTGTCACTGACTGCTGTAATCACAGAGGTCAAACCAGCAAACCCTCCACTTATTTTACAAAACCCTCATGATGCAGCAAAACACAACCGCGCTTATTAATGTGCGAAGGAGGCTGTTTTTATGTAATGCTGTTTTCTGTTTGCACGGATTTCCCGCAAGCTTGTCTTATTTGAGTACAGATGGTCTCATACACGCTCATGATGGATCTAATGCAGCCTGTTAACTCTCTGAAATGCTGCTGTCCTACACTGACTAAATATACGATATGAGCGCATGTACCGCCTATATGTTTCCTGACTGAACATATGTTTTCTGTCACACAGACTCTGGGTCAGCAAACAGTGTGTAAATGTTTCACATACATGAGACGCCTGATGTTATCAGCGTCTCTATGTTCAGCCTGGGCCTGCAGATAGTCTCTGTCAAATAGCTTTATTGCAGAATACATGAATCCTGCAGGCTGGTTATGTTATCTTCCTGTCTGTGGGTACATGATGTAATCAGGTAAGTGGCAGTCTGGTCAGAGAGGAGGAAAGAAGCAACAGGAGGAGAAGGACAGGGCTGTTTTCAGCTCCTGGAATCTGGTGTTACGAGCAAGAGATGAAGGAGCAAGAGGTGGAAATGGAATTAAAGTCTGGAGCTGAGGGATGAAAAGCAACTGACATCCAGACCACAGAGAGCTGCAGGAAAGAAAAGAATGGAAAATTACAGTAGAAGAAGAAGAGGGCACTAGATGACAAGGAGAGACTAGAAAGTGGTGTGGTGAAAATCAATATCCATTTCGAAATGATTCTTTAACATTTCATTGTCCTTCAGACACACAGAAATGTTCAGGATGATGCAGAGACCTCTTAATTTTGGCCATCCTGTGTAGTGATTAAAGCATTATGCTTTCATTGGTCATATTTAGGGATGCACTCATTCAACTTTTTAAGTCCCGATACTGATGCCAACACTTTGGCTCTGTATGGGACCAAAATTACCTAATACCAAGATTGGATCAGTGAATTCCTATTGGTACATCCCATGATGTGTTGTAAAATACCCAACTTTTCACAAGCTTTTCCCAACAAAACAGTTCAATGAAGTATACAGTTAAAGGACGAGCACATTTAGCGATGGGTTGAAGGTCTGTTCAACCTTTTGTTAGTTGTTATTGTTAACATCAAGAATGAGCGATGTAAGCAACTGCAGTTGGTTTAAGTAATGTCCTTACTCCTCACAACACTTAAAGCAACTGTTAACTCTCTAACTCTCAGTAGACGGCAGCATTGTCAGCTGAAATGTTAAGAAAGACAGGGAAACGTGGAGCTGAGAATAAGACCAAGGAAGAGCCGTACTGCACATGTAGCAAAATGCAACAAAATAAGTGACGTCTTCACTAACGACTCTGCCACTGGGCCAGGGACCAGGTTGGTCTACTTACATTGTATTGTCACTGTCCATTATAAAAACATGTATCTCCACTTTTGACAAATTTGACTTTCTACAGCAGGGGTAGGCAACCTTTATCATGACTTGAGCCACTTTAAAGTACACTCATGCCCAAAGTGCCAATATTTACTTCTTACTTACTTCTTTCATAAAATCATCGGCAGTCGATGGGAAGTCTCCTTTAATGATTTTCCATGCTTAGCCGTGCAGTGAGAAATGGTATGATGTCCTTCCATTACCTGCTTTTAACAGTACAGGAAGTTCTGAATGTGTTGTTTTGTTTTGCAAACTTTGCTAACACTGTTTTCATGTTTGGTCTCAAAAAGACGCTGGCCACTTGATGTCCTACTTACCACATTTTCACGCCAAGGGCGCATATTGCTTGATCTGCGCCCATCTCTGGCAACAAATGCATACTCTCTTGTCCAACTATGTTGTAAAGAGTGACTTGGACCTGGAGCTTGGTTTGTTTGCCATGATAACACTACTAAATGGATTTGGTTGCAAGCTAGCAGACTGACACATGCGTGCACTTTTAACGTCATGAATTAAATCTACTATTTATTTTTATTTGTTAAATTTTTATGTAAGAACATTTATGGTGTCCTCAATTTATTGTGAAGTGTAAAATAGAATACAACACAACAGTTTTATTATTTATTTATTTTTTTTAATTTATTTGTCTACTGCCTCATTGTCATTTTTCTCTGCGTGTCAACTATGGCACCCGTGCCCTAGGTTGCCTACCCCTGTTCTACAGTATATTGAGTGTTCACAGTTTCCCCCTGAGACCATCAGCATTGTAAACCTGAAGCCCCATTTCCATAAAGCAGTCCGGTTTAGATCAGTCTGGTTTGGTATGGGTTGGCTCAGATAAGCCTGGTCCTGTTTGTGTTTCCAAAGCCAACGGTTCCCCCCAGTAGGCGGCATATAAACCAGATGTCAATAGCCGTATTGCTTAAATAATAGTGCTGCCATAGGAACGCGACACAGTGTACCCCACTAATAAATCCAACTAAGAAGAAAAACGCAACAGAAAACAAAGAGCAATGATGGGAGACATCCAGCAATTTGCCTTTTTTGTGATTCCATGCGGCTCTTTGTTACAAAGCATAATCAAGTTTTGTTTCGGAAAGCCACAGTCACATGGTAAGTGACGATTCTTTTGACCAATCAATGGCCTGCAGTGTTGGAGCCCCACCTTCTGGGATCAGATGAGTTCAGTCTGGCACCCCAAAAAGTGGGAAGGCTCGTCTTGCTTATTGGGGGATCTGTCCTGGAATTAGTCAGTGGAAACGCAGTAAAATGCGTGCCCTGCCGAGACGAACCGCACTGAACCGCTTGGTGGAAACAGGGCTTTAATGGCCAATGAAAAGACATTTTACTTAGATATCTAAATATCACACACATCTCATCCTGCTGTCTCTCCTTAGCAAGAAGGGACTTTTACAATTAATTCAGAATTTACCGTTTCATTTCGTAGGGCTGGGACGATATGCAGTTCTTGCGATTCTATTCTGTTACAATTTTTGGGGTGCCGATTCGATAAAACTGCGATTCTTGGATATTTACGAATTTTGCGTTTTTTTTGTTTGTCTTATTAACACCAAACCGTGTGAAAAAGTTTAATGATGATGATAATGTCTAAGGACTATATCAGGAGCCATAGTTTCCCTTAACATGCATACCACGTGAGTCAGAGAAACACACCCCCTGCTGGAGAAGAGTGGCAGTTTTTTTCCAATCCAGTTTATAAACAAAGACTGAAATGAAGAATTTGAATTTGAATTTGAAAAAGACAGATTTTTTGACAAAGAATCCTTGGTGTTTGGTGCCTTGCTCAAGGGCACCTTGACAGTATTCAGGAAGTTATACCAACACACCTCCAGGTATCAGATTAAAGACAAAATGAGGAAGAGGTATACAGGTGAAGCAGCAAAGGTGGACTGAACAACAGATGAAAGATTGGAGGAACATCCTGATGAAGAAAAAGAATGATGGAGGAAGAGGATGAGGAGGATGAATCTCTGGCTACTCTTGTTTTATGACTCCCCCTCTCCACGAGGAGGTCACTGCCAGCATCATATGTGGACGAGGGCAGGGTTACAGATACATGGACAAAGAGCCTTCCTCATAATGGATTGCTATAGAACCATAACCAGCCCACTCCACCTCCACCTTTCTCCCTCCCCACCCATCATTTCTCCCTCCCTCCTCCCCTCCATCTCATCTCTCCATCTCCCAGACAGTCGTTCATCTTCTGCCGTGTGCCGCCGCTTCCATTTGTTCTCCCCTGACATGGCCTTTTACCTCAGATCCAATTCCCACCATTTTAATCGAGACAAAATCACATTATGGTGGGCTGCTGTTCCTGCCGGCCTGCCTGCTCCAGTGTGCGTTTGTTTGTGTGTGCTGCAGGTGTGTGTTTGTGGTTAATGTGCAAACATACACAAAGAGCATCCTGCGGTATGAATGTCTTATTTCTTTCTTTATCTAATTGGACATCTGTAAGAAAGTGTGTGAGTTTGTGAAACCAATTTTACTCTAGACCTTAATAACACAAAGTAGGGTAAACAAAACTCCACAGATCATGATGATCATAATTTTCTCTTGCATGACCTGTTTGCGTAATAAGTCCTTTTACTTTTTTATGCACAGGCATCATGATATACTCCTCCTCCCCCTTGCTTTCCCTCACTCTGTCGTTCCCATTCCTAAATGTAATCTCTGTGGCAGGCCTTGATGGAATTTATTCAAATTTTGTGCAAACGTCCACATCCTGGACCAGAGAAAGAGGCTTTTTGGCTGCAACTCAAGGATTTTTAAGCCATTCTGACCCTATTTCTCACAAATTTGCGACAGAAGAAAACAAAAGCGATGACAGTCAATATCTCTGTGACATCATTATGCCTCGGATAAAAGCTTTCCATGCTATTATTCCTGTCTCATTCTTGTAAACACTATAAGTCAGGAACAACTGGGGGTTTGTCTTTGAATTTGGCTGAAACCACTCTCTTGGACTCAGGCGTGAACTGATCAAATTTTGGTGTCCATAGGTCAAACTCAATGTCATCCAGAGGAAATATAATCCATCATGTTGTTTGAAAGCCTTAGAGAACGTCTGCTTTGTCCTCTTTCTCTTTGTTCCTTTGTGTGTAAGAAGCGTCCACTGATAATCACATTGTCTGCATAAAAAGTAAGCCTTAACCTCTGGTGTTAAAAATTAGCCAGTTTCTTTAGTGACCACTTGAGGCTGGCTCTAAAGCTGAAGCCAAAGAAACCCTGGGTGAATCCCTAAGCTCTAAACTAAAATTCCTCTCACATCTGCGGAAAGTACTTGCTTACTGTCATACTAAACAATGTCCCAAAGCTCCAAACACAGCTCAGGGGACTGAGGATTCAGGAGGAGCTTTACATTTTATCCTCTAGTCAGAGTTCACACTAACATTCCAGTTTTTATTTCAGAATTAAATGTGGTACAAAACACAGATTTTGTTATTTGAAATGCATGGGGGTGAATTTTTTTGATAACTCATTTCATAATTTTCCGTCTTTGATTATTCACAAGTCTCTTTCAAGTCGAATTACTGGAGTAAAATAAAACAATGGTTTGTCCTTAAATAATTGAAACCCCTTTATTTCTTAAAAAAAAAAAACTAAACTACAAAACAAAAACAAACAAACCAATCATAGTCAGTTTTCTTATAATTTGTTGTGTCATTTAACCTAATCGGTGTATGTGCACCTTGGAACAATGGTCGAAAACAGAAAAATTCAACAGATACAACGTCAAATGACACTGAAGCAAAAGGTCCATAAAATCTAAGTGAAAAACAATCAAACAAAAAACACATTTAAAATAATGAAATCTAAAATCTGTGTGTTTTTAAGACCAATTTTACTCTAAATCTTGATGAAACAATGCCAAAAAAAAAATTGTAAGGTTAACCAAAAATATTAGTTTTCTCTAAAGTAAAGTTTGGACAATGATAACAAAATATAATTGATTTTTGCCTTTTTTGTACAGAGATTAATGTCTTGATGCCTTTTGTCCCAATTTGGGACATACCCGGTCAGGTCTTGATGCAGCTGAAATGACCTTTGTATCTCATTATTACCTTTTGATTCATATTGTACACATACCAAAGATCCAGATCCACTATGTCACAATATATTGATCAGGAGATGAACTTCTCATGTCTATATATATATATATATATATATATATATATATATATATATATATATATATATATATTATAGAACTTAGTTATGACTATTGTGTGTACTATACTCAAATTTACAATCCCCCCTTAATTTAACATCTGTAAGAATGCAGAAATACGTATAAAGCGTAAATGTATCAATTTTTATAATTGTTAATCAATTCAGCCAATGCTATTGAATCTTATAGAGCAAGATCTGGATAGCTTTGGCAGTGATATGCTGGTCTGTTGTGGTGAAGAGGGAGTTGAGCCAGAAGGCAGGGCTCTCAATTGACCGGTCAATCTACGTTCTAACCTTCAACCGGGGCCACAAGGGGTATCAGGCATGCCTATCTGGCAGGAGACCCTGAGGTAGACTCAGGACACGATGGAGAGAGTACATCTCTCAGCTGGTCTGGGAACGCTTTGGTATCCCCTAGAGGAGCTGGCGGAAGTGGCCAGGGACAGGGGTCACTGGTCCTTACTGATGACATTGCTGCCCCCTCGACTCAGACCTGAATAAGGGTTGGAAGATGGATGGATGGATGGATGGATGTTAAAGCATAAGCTTAAGCAATCTCTCGCAGAGTGAACTGATTTTGCTGTAAATTCTGTTTCAGGTATTTTTAAGCTTTGTTTTTGTCTTGGGTATGACATCACTTATTTTGTAAACTTTATCACTTTAAGCATCCTGTCTCTCTGTTTTGGCAACATATGAAAAGTGACTTAATCTGTCATCTGTTTGTGTCCCTTGCAGAGACACTCGGCTGTGTTTATGACATTTTGTCGTTGAATGTTATCTGATTGGCTTTGAACCCTCTTTGTGTATTTTTGTATGGGTATTTGGGTGTGTTCTTACAAACACTGAGCATATATGCATGCAAGTTTATCTCTCCTGGTTCCATACCCCCTATGAGTCTTTGCAAACAGATCAGCAGGGGGAGGAAGAGAAAGGGCACGAGGATCACTTTTATACTTGTCATACAGGGGACATGAATATCACTGAGTTAATCTGAGGAAGAAACAACCTTTCCTCGGTTTTTATTAAACTCTCCTCATGAGAAAACCCAGACTGTAAGAAAAACTTCTTGTGTCATGCAAGCAGATTTAATGAGATTAACAAACAAATTGACATTTTGCGCCTCCTTGCTGCAGAAGTAAAATAAAAGAGCTGCAGGGGAACTATAGTGAGAGCTGACACTGGCTTTGTTCAGACCTCTGATAGCACGTAGCTTCTGTGTGTTCCTCCCCTTTTTGTTCTCTGTTGGTGTGTGTTCAGAACACTTGTATTAATATTTAAAAAGGAGGCAGAGGGGGTGCTTTGTTGCTCTTTGAACATGCTGAAGTTGCAGTCTACCTGGGGCCATGGTCAGGGAGGCTTTTGACACACACTTCTGCTCAAGCACAAAGAACACAGCTGTTGTCTTCATTAACCAAATGAGCGAAACCTCAAAGGACACAGGGGGTGTTGTGTAATGTTGGTTGAAAGGCAGTGACTGACTAACAACAACTTGTGATCTTTCTAATTAGCCTAATTTCACCAGCCTGACTTCAGGAGATGCAGATATTTAATTTGCAAACAGGAGCCCAGTGAGGGGAATTGACTTCCTTTGTTTGAATTTTGTGAACTCATATGAGAGCTTTAACGTCTCATAATGAAAAAACAAATATCTCCTTGCTGATACTGTCATCACCTCCAAGAATACTGAAGCCAAGAAGCCAGTGCATTCTTACTTCACCACACCAAGGTATAAGTACCTTTCACATTTAAAATGATATGGTACCAATGCTCGGTACCTGGCAATTGGTATAGGCACTCAATGGTACCAATTTTCGGTACTTTTTTATGTTTATGTGGTAATAATTACACATTTATTTCATAATAGAATGTCATTTTTTTTTAATGTAACATGTTGATTCTTCTATACTCTTGCAATGCTGTGATCATATCAAGCATTGAAAATTGCCTACTCTTCCACTCCCGCACAGTCACAAGAATACTTTTTGGTAGCTTCTCATGGTACCTTTGATTTTACATGAATTGGTACCCAGTACTGACAGAATTTGGTCAGTACCTGTAAAAATACCTGATTCGGTACCCATTCCTACACCTGTTAACAAAATAGCTTGCACAAGGTGTTGTTGATTGGCTCCCACGGTTGACCGCCACAAATGTGTCAAAACCAAACAGTGGTCATTCTTTTGTTTTACATCATCAGTTTACCAGCTACAGTTGGTGCAGACTTTTTTAGCTGACCCTTTGTCACAGTTTGGCCCCTTGGGTGCACTATTTTTCCTAACATCTCTCTGCTGTCTTTTGGACACGCCAACCTCATCAGGTAACTCAGTGCACCTGAGCACCCAGATGCAGCTCATCTGCAGTCATGTGGGTATTTAAGGCCTTGTACGCAGGTTGCCAGCCATTTTCTAAAAAGAATAACCCTCCTTCATTTGTTTTTAAAAATACTTTAGTCCACACGTAGCGGGCAAATCCACCAATAAGTGTGGCTCGAAGCATACCAAACCAGACCTGTGCCGGCCAATCAGAATGAGCCCCCATTATTCAGCTGTGACATTAGCGAATCATAAGCTCTGTTTGCCGGTGTCTGCAGGAAACAGTAAAGCTGGAGTTTTCCAAATTCTTAACTTATTTTTAGTCTTGTAAAACTGGGGTTTCATTGGGGTGACAGGTGTAAACATTTAAAAATGCCGTTCCCCAGATACCCAGCTACGTGTGGACATGGCCTAAGCCCCCCCTGTTCACCACTTCTTTGCCAGATTGTTCCCAGCGTTCATGCCAGACTTTCCACCATTCCTTCTGTTTGGTTCTGATCCACTGCCTATCTTCGACCTGCCTTCCTCCCTTGCTCTTTTTGGACTTTCTGCCGTCATAAAAAATGGTTATCACCAGTTTATGACACAACCACAGCAGACGTGTCAGTGAGGTCACATTTGGCTTGACACTGGCACAAGTTTTCCTGTGGCCAGTTCCTCATACCTTGCCATCTCAGTTAGATATTTTCAGTCAGGCTTGTTCTGTTCCTGGAAGCAGGTTAAGCTAAATCACCTTAGAAACACCAACCTGAACCTTCTCAAGGCAGGTTTATTTCATTTAGCCTGATCTAAAAACACATCTGCCTGGCAGCTCCCTTCCCGAGAGACTCAGTCAATTTAAGAGCAGTACTAACTTTGTTTCCTTTTCTTTCCTTTATTCTTTTTGTTTTAACTTTTGTGACATTTTTTGAAATTCTTTTTTAGTATTGTGTGCAGAAATGGCCTAACATAGTTCCTTGTCTAATAAAGTATTAAAAGACCACTCAGACATGTAAACAGCTAACAAAATATGACAAAATATTGCACTTTTCAAGTTGAGAATTTGAGAGATTAGTGTCTTTTTTGACACGAGGGCTTTCCTGTTGTTGTTACAACTCAGATGTTCAGATGTTTCGTACTTAGGTTCCATTACCCCCTGCAGTGCTGTTCCCCGCTGGAGAGTACCGTCAGCGGTCACGCTACTCCAATATGAACCAGACTTTAGCAGGTATCACACACACTCATGGCTCATTGCAAAACATCTGTTTTTATCTCATCAGAGTCATCACAATGAGACAGCCCTCTAACATCCCCGCTTTGTTTAAAATGATTGTCGAGAGTAGCAGTTGCAGCGATCATATGTCATGGCTCACATGTGCTATCTGCATGCTTGTGCATGAACGACCTGGGCTTTAGGGTTGAAGTGTGCTTAACCTTGGTACGGTTTTCCAGTGACTGCGTCCTGAAACATGGCAGGGTCTAATGCACAGATTCATCTTCCTGATGAAGGAGAGGCAGATAATGACAATAAGAATAGGCATCCTTCCTCAGAGCTGATTTAGTGTTATCTTAAGTACTCATTACACTCTTTTTATGTGTGGAGCATATTCTCTTTCTACTCTAAAATCTATGTTCGAGGCGGGGGCTAAATGAGTTCAGACTGAAAAGACACCACATTGTTGTGATCAGCCTCATCCCCGATTACTGAGACTATCTCCCTACATTTCCCCTGCCTCTTCGCCGCTCTTAACAAAAGATAAAATCTTTTTTCTTTTCACTGAATGAAGGCGACTCAGAGGGATGCATTAACACAGAGGAAGAGTGTCACCCCGTTGTGTTTACTCAGTGGACGCCTGCTGAACTCCCTTCTCCTCTCCTTGTGAGTTCAAGCATTGATAACATCACTGTATTAAGGAAGTGAAAAGAAAAACACGATACGGACAGAGAATATGAGTGTCCTCAAGCTGAGGTGGTCTGTCAGTGTGGGCTGGGTAATTGGAGAGGAGTGTTCAGCTCCGAGTTCAGATAAGGAGCAGTTATGTAAGATTAATTTAGTGATACTGCTCCTCAAGAAAATTGGTAAGATAGACGTTAAAAAAGAGAAAGTGTCCCAGAAATGGTCATTTTTAATTCCCTCTCCTTAAAATAGTAACTTCTCTCCTAGTTTCTGCAACTCTTTATTAAAAATGTATAATTTAAAGGGATAGCGCAACAAAAAAGTGAGTCCTGTTGTAGAAAGTAAGGAAGTATACAGCCCAATTTGATCTCAAGTAGGCCAGGTCACTAAAAAGAGGTGGAAAATTTCCTTAAGTGCAACTTGAGGTCTGCATGTAGTGAGCTCAAAAAGTGCTGTTAGGATTTATTCTGTTGTTTTTTTCTGACCAATACAGCCCGCCTTTTTTTGAAGTCAGATTTTTGGTCCACTGAGTCTGAGTACTCAAACAATGCAGAGATAAAACATATTTCCCAGTGGATTGATCTAATTCTGACTAACCTAATTGTCTAATGATAAGAAAGCACTCAGAAAACAGCTGAAATATATCTATAGGTGCATGTATACTGGGTAAGTTATGCACTGCAAAATAATTGAAGTCTTATGCTGCAAAAAACTGGAATCTCATCAAGTGTTTTTGTCTTATTTTGAGTAAAAATCGTCTTATTATAATTAATAGCCGAATTCAACTTATGAGGCCAGAAAAATGGCTTGTTTCAAGTTGTTAAGATATAAAAATGAGGTCTAAATTGTTTGTAAGGAGAAATCTGTCAATGGAACCAGAAAAAATTGCTCAAGAATTTGCTTAAAACTTGAACAATGTCTTAATACAAGAAACTTTTTATTCTTGTTCCATTGGCAGAATTTTTTAACTTCTTACAAGCAATTTAGACCTCATTTTTAAATTTAAACAACTTGAAACAAGCCATTTCTCTGGCCTCATAAGTTGAATTCGACTGTCTAAAAAGACATTTTCCACAGAAAATAAGACAAAAGTTCTTGATAAGATTTCAGTATTTTTTCTCTGTATCAAGGGTTTTTGTCTTATTTTCAGTTGAAAATGTCTTTTTAGACTTCATTTGAACCATATTCATCTGACTAGTCCAGAAAAATGTCTTGTTTCAAGTTATTTAAAGACAAAAATGAGGTCTGAATTGCTTGCAACATGTATAAAAAAGTCTGCCAATGGAACAAGAGAAAAATATTGACATCAATCTGATGTCAAGCAAATTTTCCAGCAAGTTTTTCTTATACCATTGGCAGATTTTTTTACTTGTTACAAGCAGTTCAGACTACACTTGGGTATCTATCACATTTGAAATGATACAATACAGATTCCTGGTACCTGGCAATCTGTATGGGTACTCAACGGTAGCAATTTTTGGTATTTTTGTGTGTTTATGTGGTAAAAAATATGAATTTGTTTGATTATAAAATGTAAATTCTTTTCAATTTAAAATATTAATTCTTCAGTATATAACCTTGTAATGCTGTCTTCATGTCCAGCATGGAAAATCACCTTCTCTTACATCCCCTCACGGTCACAACAATGCATTTAGGTACTTTAACATGGCACCTTTTGATTTTACGTGAATTGGTACCCGGTACTTTTGACATAATTCGGTCGGTACCAATAATGTGGCGTTTCCACTGACTTATCCCAAGACAGATCCCCAAATAACTGAGACGAGCTGTCCCACTTTTTGGGACCCTTTGGTATGGGTGCTGATCCACTCTCGGAAGGTGGAGCTACAACACTGCAGACCGTTGATTGATTGAAAAAATTGTCGCTTACCATGTGACAGCGGCTGCATTTCTCCAGGTGGCACACAGTCTTCTCTGAAATGAAGCTCGATTGCACTTTGTATCAAAGAGCTACATGCCAATCATAGAGAGGACGAAATGCTGGATGTCTTCCATCTATGCTCTTTGTTTACTGTGTCGCGTTTTTCTTCTTCTTTGGATTTATTGGAAGGGTAGATTGTGTCACGCTGCTACAGCGTCACGCTATTGTTAAACAGATGTGGCTTTCGGCATCCGGCTTACACACCACCTACCACGAGAGGGCACAGTTTTGCTGTGGAAACCCAAATGGGATCAGGCTTAACTGTACCAAACCATACTGAACCAAACCATACTACTTGGTGAAAACGTGGCTTAAAAGTACCTAACTCGGTACCCATCCCTAATTTAGACCTCATTTTTGTCTTTAAACAACTCGAAATAAGACATTTTTCTGGACTGATAAGTTGAATGTGGCTCATATCAAGTGTAAAAGGACAATTTTTACTTAAAATAAGACCCTAAACCAAAGTTTTTTAAGTTTTTCAACATTTATTTTTACCACTCCTGTCACCACTTTAACACAACAGACTGTAGCGGACTGCTGTTTGTGATGTTCAAAGTATTAATCAGGGACATATGTTTTCAGAAACAGTCTGCCTAATTTGAGATAATCCTCAGGACAGACTGTCAACTGTTTCATTAATGCGTTTCCATCAGTTTGCTGCTGGCCCCTTCAGACTGACATTACATGTTTAATTGTTGTGATATCTTGTAATAATCTTTTAATCCATGTTCTTTTGTTGTGGCAGGACAAACCTCGAGGCAGATGCAGAATCTTAAGAACATAAAACACAAAGTAGAATGTGTTTGTTATTTAACTAAATTTCAAAGGAAGTTGCACAACATGACAAAAACAGGTGTGTGTGAGCATGTGTGTTTTCACATCACAGCGCTGTCTTTGTTGTAGAGTGTGCACGGAGAAAACAGCGTTATTTGGGCATAAACCTAAGTGTTCATACAGCCTCTCACTGCTCTGTGTTTGGTGGAAACTATAACATTCTGTGATGGTATCTGTGTGTGTATGTGTGTGTTGGTGTGTGTAGCTGTTCTCCAGGCCCTCCTACAAGGTGGCAATGAGAGTGAATGAGCACTTCCTCCCCCACGGTGTCCGAGGGGACTAGCATCTGTCAGTGTGATGCACTCTGTACTGGTACAAACTCCATTACCCAGCGTCCTGCTTCTCTGTCACTGTCAGGAACGCCTGCTCGCACACACCTGGTGTGTGTGTTGGACCTACACTCACACACACACTCAGAGCCACACACACTGAGGGTCAGTTGCAAACATGAGCGTGTTGGCTCCACACACACAATAGGAGACGCTGGGGAAAGCACTCTGACGAATATTACCCTCTCTATCTGTCTTTGTGAATCTCTTCCTCTCATTCAGTCACTCATTCTCTTGCTGCCCAGCACACACACACACTCACACACACTGTACTCCCACACATTACCCTGACAAGAGCTCATTCAAGCCCCTCTTTCCCTCTCCATATTTCCAGGAGGGCTCCCCATAATGGCTGCACGGGCTGTGAGAGCTTTTCTGCAGCTACTTCTGTTCCTCTTTCATTAATGAACACCTAACTCTGTCAGTTTTAAAACCAAAAATTCAGCTCTGTCAGAGTCGAAAGTCCTTCATGTTTGCGAGCTACGAGGTTAAAAGCGTAACTTTTTTTTCTAATGTGGTCCTGGTTTACAGCGAGAATGATAAGAACTCTATCAGGTGATGGGAGGGATTGATTTTGAGCAAAATATTCTAAAAGGGTGTATGGAATGTTAACATGAACTTTGTTTATCTTGATTAAACTTGTTTTATGCCAAAATAAGCTGTTTCTATGCCTTATAAACCTACCCCCCTTGAGAATGTCCCCAGAAAGCATCACTGTTGTCTGCCTACAATTGACCTACATAGCTGCAACATTCAACCAGTGAGGGTCTTCTTTCTGTCGCTGAAGTGAGGTTTGATTTCTGCCGTTTCCTTCTGAAGCACTTGAGATAAGTGTGGTGAATTAACCGCCTGAAATGTGATTCTCATCATGGCTCGTGTTCTCTGTGTCTTCCTCAGTCTACTTCCATTTGTATCTTCTGTGTGCTGGTAAAACATTTAACAGAGATTAAAGAGATGACGAAAATGTGAGGAACTGCCTCAGCAAGTATGCAAGTACCAAACGATTCTGCAGAGTGTCTTTGGAAACTACATTACTGCAGAGAGAGGGATATGTTAGCATTTGAAACTGTTTTATCTCAATCAGGAGAGACTAAAACACAAGGAAGACTTATGAACAGATTTGATGAATAAATGCAAAAAAACATTTGACCCCATCAAGCGTTAAGCAAAATAACAAATGTAGGGGGAACAATGACGTAATGAATTATAAATACCCCCCAATGGAGTCTAGACACTGGTGGTGGTGGTAGGAGTCTTGAAGATTTAGAGAGGACTGTGAAGCCGAAGAGCAGAGGACTGAGCGATAAAGACTGGAGGTGCCGGGGAGGAGGAGGGTTGAGATGTGAGCCTGAAAGACAAGCAGAAGAGACGGCATTTAAACTTTGACAGCAATGTGATGATTGGCTTATGGTTGAAGCTACGATGATGTGATTGGATAGAGAGAAAAAAGCGGACATGCCCCCAGTCAGCTGATAGTGAGAAGCCAGAAGAGTGAAAAAAGAAACAGAAGAGTGTGATGAAGGCAAGGTCGAGTAAGTAAAAATGAAGCCTATGCTGAAGTGCTAAAGGATGCTGTTCATCAAAAATCCAATTGAGGCCAGCTGCAGAAAGACTGGAAGTCATGTACACGCCCAGCCCTCCAAAATAGGACTTTTATGGCATTAGAAAGCTTCCTTATAGCCTGGTTCAAAAAACGGCTTGGGTCTAAAACACTGATTTCACCATTGGCACACACTAACTGTGGTTTAGGAGTTACTAGAATTGTTTGATTGTCTAACCAGAAACACAGCTCAGGTCATGTGACTGATGGGCACCCTGTAGCTTTGGAAAGGAAACTCACAGCCGGCATCATAGCAAATGTGGCTGCGTCCATGAATGGCTTCACTCCACGGTTTCTGGAACAGACAGGTGACGTCGCTGAGACTACGTCCATGTTTTTTACAGTCTATGTTGAGCACCCAGTCTTTAGCTAAGCTTCATACGGGTAATAATTGACCTTATGATCACTATAGTGGCCGTGATTGTGGGGCAGTTAGATTTAGGGATGGATGAGTAGGTGATTTTCCATGCTGGACATGAACACGGCATTATAAGGTTATATATTGAAGAATAAATATGTTAAATTGAAAAATATATATATTATTAAACAAATTAATATTTTTTACCACATAAACACAAAAAAGTACAGAAAATTGGTACCGTTGAGTACCGATACTGATTGCCAGGTACCGGGCATCTGTACCGTATCGTTTCAAATGTGAAAAGTACCCATCCCTAGTTAGATTATGTTGGGTTGCTCTGGCAGGTGTTACTAACAAGTGTTGCTCTGGTTTTAAAATGGTTTGTTTTATTTTGAAAGTTATTGGGTATTTCTTGTGTTTTGTCCTGCTCAAACTGCTTTGTGCAATTTAAAGTGTCACTGCTTTGGTATTTCAGCAAAAACAGAAGGCTTGCATATCTCGTCCTAACGCCCTAAGGCCTCCGATTTTCTGTATCTGAGATGCAGAAATAACATAGCGGTACCAGTGTGAGTTAACACATTGACTTGAAATGAAACCTTTTAGGCCTCATACCTCTCCTCATTCGTTTTTATAAATACTTTCATCCACACACAGCAGGCAAATCCGCCAATAAGTGTGGCTTGAGGCATGCCAAACCCATGTGTGGCAGTGTTTTCTGGAACATAAAATCTGTGCCAGCCAATCAGAATGAGCCCGTGTCATTCAGCTGTGACGTTTGAGTACCAACAATTCTGTTTACTGGGGTCTACGCCACACCATAAAAAACAGAGTTTTCCAAAACCTTTACTTTGGAAAACATAGTTTTTAGTGACTAAAGGTGCGGTTTTGTGTGGATGACAGGTGAAAAGGTAAAAAAATCTATGTGGTGTCCCAGACACCCAACTGCATGTGGTCATGGCATTAGATCCACAGCAAAGATGCACCCAGTATACATCGGCCAATAAAGTCTCTCTGAAACAGGTTTGTTCTTTCTGCGACAATTTCACTAACATTTATAATAGGTCACCATTAATGTCATGTTGTCAAGAATTTCACATTTTCATGTCAGATATTTCACCTCATGAGAGTGCGTATGCCAACATTACTTATAAGCGAGAACAAAAAAGTCCAGGAAGATCGTTTTCTGTACTGGGAGACTTTGTCTGACATTGAGAGTGAGTGGTCTGAAAGTACAGTTGTAGCGCTTGACCGTCAAGCTAATCTGCGTCTTGTGCTCATTTCACCAAAAAGAATTTTGACTTTGATGGAGGGTCTTACTTAGAGCAATTTAAAAAACAGCCAGTCAGTGTTTGGGGCTCAAGGACACTTTCACAGAAATGGTCGCGTGATTTTGAACACTGTCGGGACTATATAAGATGAGAAGTGTTCGCAGAAGTCAAAACCCCTGTTTCTAATTAGCATAATTTAGCGTGACTTAGCGTAGTTTCACTGTCTCACCTCATGCAAAATTAAAAGCACACACAGGAATAAGCAGTGTCTTACTTCCTCCTGCTGGGATCAGACTTTTAAATTTTCAGATGTGGGATGATCTCTGCTTCTACCTCCCCCCTCTTTAGCCTGTTTATGTCATGACCTATTTGTAGTGATGATCAGTGACTCAGTGTGAGCCATTCATCTGCCTCAGCTCTGAATCTACAAAGCAGGATTTTCTGACACCTGCTGGGCTTGTTGTCCACGACTTCACACACATTTACACAAGACACACCCTCTTCTTGTTATACCAAAACATTAATACATTCATAAAGGTGACAAATGATGAATACATGCATGCGCTCACACACACAAAGTTTATTGGTATTCTTACACACACACATGTGCGTACACACAGTTATTGTTGTCCAATGAGCGGTAGTGTGACATGAACAGATTGGTCCTGCCTCACACTTTGAGGAGGAGTGGCCATTCATCAGCCTGACCTCGTTGTGGGACAGACACACTTAATACAACATGTCCTGCACTGAACAGAACACACACACTCACACACGCTAACCCACACAAACATGCAAATGGGGTCTATGTTTGGTTTCAGAATTGTGGTATCATGCTGTCTTTAATTCTTACAGATGATTTTTCTTGTCCTTCTATTTTGAAATAGCTCTAAATTATTCTCTTTCAAACTGAACTCCAGAGAAGTTGACGTTCAGTCCAGACATCCTCTCACAGACAGTCCACTTCAGCTCACCCTGAGAGGCGAAACTCAGTCAAAATCAGTCTGCAAAACACTCACCACTGCTCTTAAAGCTTGAAGAGGAACGTCACTGATTTTTAGACATCAAAGTGTTTACAGGACTCAGGTTACATCAGGCTTTTTGTGGCTCCACAGGGAGGTGCACATAGTCTGATATACCACCTTCAAGTGATCTTATTTGAGTCAAAAAATCTCATACACTCCTTAAGTCTGCTTAAAGCATCTAAATAAGCCAATGAACCAATCAGAATGTGATGCATATTTTCCATCTTTCCTTGGTAAGATGGAAAAAAGGAAAGAAAAAATAACTTTAATTTAGAAATGCTTAGGGCCTGTGTCCACTAGCAGCATTTTTTTTTGTATTGGGAGCACCATTTTTTTAGTTTGGGTTTTCGGTTTTTAAGGCCTTTTTTTTGTCTGAAACTTAAAATTTGATCCCATGTTATGTCAACCATGTTTGCACAATCGCTTCAAAACTTTCTTCTGTTACTATTTTTCCAGAACAGCTTTGATTTTTTTGCATTTTTTCTGCACCCGCCCAGCGTTTCCTGGGTAGTTTGACTATTCAGAGACGCTGTCGGCTGCTTGCAACATCACATGTCCCCACAAATTTTCTCTAAACATTTTGAGTGATGTTTAGATGATGAAGACTTGTGTACATGTTTGTGACCGTGTGTGTGTGCCTGTGTGTGTGCATGCTGCCCATACCTCAAGCATACTGACAGCCCCTGCTCAGGATCAATTGCTTGATCACTTCTTGATGATTCCATTTTTCTCGTACTGCAAATTTTTGCAATCAATGCAAAAGAATTGCATCAGATCAGTGTGCAACTTGTCTGTGCATTACTTTTTTTTTTGGATTACTGATCCAAAAAATGCATCCGAAAAAAAGTGCACTCAGTGTGCAAAGACCTTTAGTGTCCCAAATGCAAAAAATGCAAAGCTTTTTTTTGTGCTGCAGTCATTTTGCTCCCAGAAAAAAAAGTACAACTTTTACACTGCATTGCTCACCAATGTCACATGCCCCCAAATTACCTCCCAAAAAAGGGCGGGGCCTCTGATATACTGCCCCCTCTTTTTTTGCTTATTGTTTTAGTGATCTGGTTATTTTTGAAACTCAACTCAAAGGGTTTCAGTGATTCCGATACAAGGGATGAAGCATCTTTTTATTTATCTATTTATTTGTTTATCACAGTGGGTTTTCAGCCAGAAGGTACAGGAACTTTTAGCTCCTTGTACATGTTTCCTGTGGCCCATTGTTTGTTTATGTTTCCGCTACAGGCTGAAGAGCTGGGTGGACTATACAACTTGGGGAAATGGTTTATGGAGAAGAAAAAAGGGTCATTGCAACACACCACCAAACCAGCAGAGGGCAGTAAAACAGTAATGAAGGCATCAAGTAAAAATCACATCATAGAAGGAGACAGACAAGCTGCCAACTGTATGTGTACCATCACGTTTAGCCTGTTAGCATAGAAGATAATCAGGCTGTGCTGGTTTTGATAGCAGACAAGCACAGGTGACAAAACCATCGCCAGTCAAGGCCATTTCAAAAAGTGTGAAAAAGGTTTGACCAGTGAAATACTGATGGTAGTCATTGCAGAGAAATGTACTTAGTTCCAGAGAAAAGTTCCTGTGGGTGAAAAATACCGAAAGCTACCCTGAAGAAAGAAAAATCTTCAGCATGCAAAACAATTTTAAACACACAGTTAGTGTGTAAAGCTAACTTGGCAAAGTTCAACACTCAAACACCTCTGATCATCTCCTGGATATTAGCAGGAAAACTGAAGGGTTTGTAACTGATAGGGGTCTGCCTTACTCATCTTTAATCAAAATTTGGGTCTTGTACACTCTCAAAAACGTTCCTCCCTCTGACCCAGAACAATCTATGTGTGCCTTTTAAAACTCATAGTTTATACCTGTCCCCTCCTCCCCGCCTGCTCTGAATACAGCAGCTTACATTAATGATGTTGGCATCCCGGGGATGAGACACTTCATTGTCGTCTCGCCACCGCTCACCCGCCTGTTTCCATTTTTATTCATTTATGTCTGCTTCCTCTCCTCCCTCAAGATGCATATTAACACAAATGACGATGAGGTGCAGATTCTTCGAGGTACAGAAAGAGGAGGGAACTGGTCCAGCTAATGGGATGGAGGGGGGACAGTGATTGACTGGAGGAACACCATAGAGAATCAGTGGGAGAGTACAGGGGTATGAGGGATGGATGGAGGGCGGAGGAGAGGAGGAGAGATCAACATGGCACTAATTGTTTCCTCTGCACCCCCGCCGATCCTCGACCAGCCATTTATCACCCACCGCAATCGGTCCAGCGCAGACACTTTGGCAAATGAGGCCCTCCTCTCCCTCCATCCTCTAAGACAGCGGCAGCATATGTAGTCGTGTGTCTGATCCAGAGAGGAAGACGGATCGTGTGTGTGTGTGTTCGCGTGTGTGTGTGAGACGTACAAAGAGATGATAGCATGTTTGTCCGTGAATGAATCCGTCTCTCCCCCTGATGGTCGAGTAAAAAAAAAAAAAGAAAAATCCAAACACATTTTTCATTTTCTCCTCGTTTGGGGCCCCACCATCAATCAGCCGTGCTAAATCAAACGGAAAATCATCTGTGAGCGCTTTCTGCATGATGCTGACGCTGATACGCACTCTTGTATGAAAGGCAAGCAGACATCATGTGGGGCATTAAGCTCTGAGCCACGACACTGTAAAACACGGCCTTGAACCTGATTGCTTTTATCAAACAGCAGTGAGAAGGCAGGCTAATAAACAAGTGAATAATTAGCTTAGATCCAGTCCGGGGCTGCAAGCTGTGAGCGTTAAGGAAATGAAAATGTGACGGTGAAAAATCAATAAGTGCTCCTGCCATAACTCGACAACCGACATTACTGCTTTCAAACACTTAGCAAGCACAAATTTAGAGGCAAATCATCTAAAAAGCATCTAAAAATACCCTCTAATGTACACATATTTATTATCTTACAGCAGCTACAGAACTGCTCTTTATTTTGCTGCCTTTTTACACCATTTACACTCCTAATAACCTCTTTGAAAAAAGAAATCTCATCACTACTTTCTGCCTGCTGTGCTCTGTGAAGTGTTCAAATTTGAACAGTTTTCCAAACACAGGGGGAACACAAACATGACTGCAAATTTTTCATTTTTAAAGTTTGTTTTGGGGCTTTTTAAAGACTTTTATGGAGAGGACCTGCCAGCAGATGAAGTGGCAAACTAGGTGGGAAAACGAGGAGTGATGTGCAGCAGGTGACCACAGGTTGGAACCAAACCAAGTCGGCTGGCCTCCAACACTATTACCCTGGTGTGTGACTGGACCACTGGGCCAAACCAGAATCCCAAATGATGAAAAATTGAACTGAATTTTTGAAATATACCAAACAAAAGGCTTCAACCCCCTAGGTAACAGCTACAGTGTTTTTACCTGTCTGTCTACTCAGACACACCCCTCATTATGCAAATGTAAAATTCACTTGGGATTGTGTGTTCAGTCTCACTGAGGTTGCATGCAATATGCCTTTTACAAAACAATGAACCCGGAATTGTTCTCCATGTTTTTTAGTAGTGTCCCTACCGAGTCACGGGGGGGTCATAAGCCAGTGTGCCCATAAGTGCTGGTCTCAAGCTTAGATAAAAGAGGCTGGAAAAACATGAGTAATGCTGTAGGGTGACCCTGAAAAGGGGAGAGCTGAAAGAAGAAGACATAACTTCTTGTGTTTACATATTTCTTGACAAATCTCTTTAAAAAAGTCTGCCTCCACAGCTTAATGACCTACAAACAAAAATAATCACTTTTGGACCAGGCTGTTAACATATACACTGGTTCTCAAGTCTGACTTTGGGACACACCATCATTTCTTAATGAACCTACAACCAAGATCAAGGATTTTCTACAATTTATTTAAGGAAAAGACACGTAGAGATCGTCTTTGGGAGTACTCAACAAGTTATCTTTTAATGAAAAGTGTTTTGTTTCCAAGGGTTGCCCCTGCTTTGACAGTTTCATGCCTCCCTGTGCCAAACAAATTTTGAGGGTCTCCTTCAATACTGTGAAATGGCAGGCATCTATAATATTCAGGTCATTATCGCCATCTGTTGTTAAGGTGTGTAAATAGCCACCACTCTGCTGTGTTAAAGAAATCTCTTCAAAATACAAGCACAGAATTTTTCACAATATTTTTGAGGAACAGGTTTTGCCCGTAGACTGTTTACAGAGTGGACAACGTAGCTCAGCTGAAGCCAAAATACCCCTGTAACTAGCGCCACCATTGGCAGCCAGAGTTTGCACAGTAGAGGCGATGAGAGAATCTGAGTGAGGCGGGGGGATCTAATCTCTTCTTGGTTCTTTCTCCTGACAAACTTTACAATCCCCCCAAAATTACACAAGAACGTCAGCTGTAAATCATTGCTAACCTCTTACAGCTAATGAACAAAATGTTTCAGAAAAAAGAGGACTTGAATACAAGGCAGCAATATAGTATCTTCAAATGACCACAACAATTGGACGCAAGAAACATTTCTACGAGGTGTATTCATTTTTTAAAGTTTGACCACAGCTCATCTGGAATGACTGGGGAGATGGATTTTTTTTACCTAGACTGCAGCCAGCCACCAGGGGGAGCAGTTTTTGTGTCTACCTCACTTCGAGCTAAGCAAGATGATGTCCATTTTTTTTTTATTTTTATTTTTTTAAGTCTAAGGTTTTACCAAGACAAAGGCCCACGACCCACTGATACTGGGTCTGCCACTTACTTTTGGGTGTGCAACCCACCAGTTGAGGACCGCTGCTCTAGAGGACACTCAATGAACAGCAGTCTTTTATATCTTTGCATTATTTTTCAAATCATGTTTTGCAGGGTCTACACTGTGTGATTAAACTTAAACTGTACAACAGTTTGTGAAGCTCATGCTATACTTGGTTGCTTTAATTCTATGTCTGGGCTCAAAATTGCTAGCCACTTACTTTGCACATGCTCCCGCGACTTAATCTTCACAACCTCAAAATAGGTTTGGTAGCATTTGTGCAAACAAGTGTTTTGGTGGAATCCTAAACCATATCAAATCAGTGTTTCAAACAAATAGATAGATGACACCTAAATGGTCTGCAGAGTAAATTTCTGTCCTTTTTAGCTTTCTGTTGTTTTGTTATCCCTTTATGATTTCCATTGATGATCGAGAAACTACTTCACATTCACCCCACACCACCTTACATCTGCTGGTTGTATGGTTACAAAGAGAGACGTCTGCTGTCTTGTTTAATACATACATTTTTCTTGGACATCTTTTATCTAAAATTAATCTTCAGCTTGTTTCACATGAACATTATTTTGTACTCTTTTACTTCTCTAGTTTCTGGAATTTTCATGAAACCTCAGTGTTTTTTCGAGTGGGGAGGAATTGTTAGTGCTGAAAAGGGAGCAACAGTTACTGGACAATCAAAAGCTTGTAAAGAAAGCTCCAGTGTACACATTTAGAGCACTTGAACGATTTGCTGGTGGAAATCGTTTGTGCGTGCTGTGAGTGCCTCTGCAAAGCGTGTGCTGGATCCTCCTCCCCCCCAGAGCCGCCCTCTAACATGCGCGCCTTTATCTGCATCACAACATACTTCCATTTTTTTCCATCAGGTTGACGTCGAGTGCACTCCCTCCTGTGATACCGCCTTAATTTCATTTTCACTGTCCTAAATTAATTACGCCTCACACTGACAGGAGTTTATTTATTTATTTATATATTTATTGCCTGGGCGTCTGAGAAATTGCATTAGAGCGGGTGAGCCGGGGCCTTTTCCTTTCCAGTGGAACGCTTAATCGTCATTTCTTCTCGTGGTGGAGCATTCTTTATGTTTGGGAGAGGAGCGAATCAGGCAACATGCTGCTAAAAACATTAGATGATGGTGTGTAAGACAAAGAGTTTGCTGTATGTGTGTGTGTTTGTTGAAGTGTGTGAGTGGGTGTGCATATATAATGTCATGCATGTGCTTTGATTATGTACAGTTAGAGAAGGAACAGGCAAAAACTGAGTTGCATCATGGGAAAAAGGCAGAGAAAGAGGCTCATATAGGTGTCCTCCTGAGACTCAGTGTCTCTGAGTCTATAGTGGAAGGCTTTTTGTGTGTGGTGTAATCTCACTGACAACGCTCAGGACTGCATGTAAATGACTCTGTGTGTGTGTGTGTGTGTGTGTCTGCTGCATATCCGTGTGAAGCCTCTGTGTGTATGCAGATGAATCAATAATGCCTTGTGATATGATGGCGTGCGTGTGGATGTAGCGCCCCTGGCTTGCCTTTGGCTCACGATGTACCGAGCTGAAGGGGAGGACAATGAGCTTACCGGACCAACTGATCTCCCCCCTTCCCATAATCCACTTTGTCTTTCCTCCTTGGTCTGATAGCGCTTCTCTCCCAAGTGTGGCTAACCTTGGCGCTGTTGTGTTCCTGTCTGTCAAAAAGACACTCCTTTTTTATTTGTGTATCATTTTTTTTCAATTGCTTATCTTTTCAGGCCAAGAATGGCGTACTCCTGCAAATGCCACTTTTTTTTTACCGCATTGCAGTCCAACAAGCATTATTTTAATAAAAAACATGCTATTTAATTTGTATTTATCTCAAAAACAAACTCTCCAAAGAGAAAAGAAGGAAAAATCCAACATGTTGAGCACAAATAATGTGAATTTTTAGAGGCTGAATCGAGGAAATGTTTTGCACTTTTGGATTGCACTGTCCAGTAGATTGGATCACCACAAAGAGGTTGTTTTTTGTTTTGGGTTTTTTTCATCATTGCGCCCAAAATTTTCTCCCAAACAAAACCTCACTGTTTGTTTTCTCCGCCTTTGATATGTTTTTGTTTTTATATTTCGGAGCGATTTGCAAAGTTTCCAGCTGCTCCTGGCACAATCCTGACAAAAACTCGACAGAAACAGAGCCCATGCTGAGACAAAGATGAATGGAGTCAACCCTCATGCAGAATATCAACTTTTGACGAAAATAAGACTCAAAATATTCATTTTTTTTATTCATAAGGTTGTTTTTTCTGTCTTGATTTGCATAGTTTTCAAATTTTGACAATTTTCTGTTACAATAATAAACAGAGCTTGTTTGGCGAGTGGCAGTTTTCTTTGAAATGAAGGGCAAACACTTTTTATACGTGCCTGAAAAGATTCGTTTTATTTGTTTAGTGATACACATTGGTGGCAGATTTTGACACTTTTTCCTGATTAAAAAAAAATACTGTAACTACAAGAGGAGTCCAATTGGGATTGTTCATTTTATGAAGGAAGCCTGTTTTGTGCCCAGTAAAAAAAAAGGGAGACTGGCCTCAATGGGGGAAAAAAAAAACGGATTAGAATCTCAAAATTTTGACTTTTTGTATCATAATTTGGACAAGGTATCTCAAGTTTTCAGTTTTTATCACATGGTTATTACTCCATGTTTCTTAATTTTGACTTAGTCATGATTGAGACTTGGTGTCTCGCAATTTTGAATTTTAAATCTTGTGATTTTGTTTGGTATGTCTTTGTTTTAATTTTCTGTCTCATGCTGACAACCTGGTTTCTCATTATTCTGATTTAATAACTCATAAATACGACTGATTATTTTAAATTTCAGACTTTAAATCAAACAATTTCAAATTTTCATCACATTATTTTGACATTTGGACTCAAAATTATGACTAAAAATCTTGCAAATTAAACTTTTATGTCATATTTTGTTTTTTAACTCACAATGTGACATTTTTATCTCCTAGTTTCAGTTTAGAATAAATAATTTCACATTTTTTAAATCAAATACTACTAAGTGGTTCTGACTTTTGATGTCATAATTATGAACTCGTGCCTAGAATTCTTTTAAAATTTATTTTTAATTTTTTTATTATGTATCTAACAATTTTAATTTTTTTATCTCATTATTTTGTCTTTTGACTCATGATTTTGAGTGTTAATCTAATAAAAATGATTTAGTGACTGATGATCTAGACATTTTTCCTCTAAAATCTTGTAAATTAAGCTTTCTACCTTAATTTTTTTTTTAACTTTTTACCTCATAACTTTGACTTTTTAACTCAAAGTTTTGACTTTTTATCTCCGATTTTCATGGTTTAGTTATTGGCCATTTTCTCTTATAGTTATGTGTAAGTATTACATAATTTAGATTTTTTATTTCGTATTTTTGGCTTTTATGTGATTTTTCATGCCTGACTTTTTGTCATAGTAATATTTTTCTAGTCATTGGGGCAAGTGTCCCATTTTTTTAATAGGTTTTTACACTTCTCTGCAGGATCTTTTTTTTATTATTATTATTTTTTTGTGGTTCTCATAGTTTCCAGATACTGATGATTTTCAGAAACAAACTGAGCTCATGCTGCATATAGATCACCAAACATTTCATTAGCTTTGTGTAAAACACAGTGTGGGACTCACACTTTGATGAAGTGACTTGTTGAGGCGCACATTTTTTTGCAGTGTATGCAGGGCGCTCTCCTTGACACGCCCTTGAGTTTAACAGTGATGAGGTAGATTTATGTGAGCCTCTCAGGCACACGGCCGAGGATATCATGTCATAAATTAGTGACTGGTCACACAAGAAGAGATGATGCTCTGAGGGGGAGACGGGGGGAGTGAGCTTTGTGTACACATGCTGTTGGTTTATCATAATCACGTCTTTATCCACCTGCTCCTGTTGTCCTGCCATTTTCGCCTCCCCCGCCCCCCACCTCTTCTTCATCGCCCTTGGTTTTTCATCGCTGATTCTCTCCTTTCTCTGCCCTTTTCCCCTCCTCCCCTCTGACCTCCTCTTCCTCCTTTCTTTGCGTTTGAGGTGAGCAAAGGGGTTTTTGTTCCCAGATAAAGCTGTAGCATTGACCTGAAGGCTCTCCAACGTCTTTGTCAGCGTTATACAGCTGCTGAAAGGAAGACGCAGAAGCCGGGTGAAGACGCAGGAAGTGAAGATGAAAGGAGTTGAAGGGAAATGGAATGTAAAGAGAAGACGGGTATTGGCATGAGATTGCATCAGAGCGCGTTTAAACGAGTGTGTATATGACCTGTGCGATGATTTAGGGAGGCGGCGGCGGCAGCAGCAGGGGATTGATGCGGCGTGCTGTGGCTGTATTTGTATTTGGCAACCCACAATAGATAAAGCAAATGTAGCGTGCTATCACGAACAGAAGTCAGGGGGAGTTAAATGTAATAACCAGGCACACAGTGAAGCTACACAAAGATAAAACTAACTCAGCTGCATGTCAAACACGCGACTGCACTACTTTAACTCTAATCCCCAAATCCTCATCCTGTGATTGTTTTCGTTCTTCATCTTTTTGTGCTCACATGCAGCTGAATTTAGCCCTGCTCCATTTCTATTACAGCTTTTTAGCTCAGGAACAGGAAGCGTGTGAGATATCAGTGTACATGACACCACAAAACCTGGATGTTAACAACCAAATTGGTGAATTTGAGCATGTGCTGAGATCAGGCCCCTCACTTCCATAAAGATACCTTTTGTTTCCTCTTTTTCTTACAATTCCTGCTCCTCTTCCCCCCTCCTCTCCTCCTTCTACTCTCTCCTTCTCTCCCCGCCAGCTGTAAGAGATAATTATTTCCAAACAAGCGGTCCCCTGGGTGAAGCCGTATTATCCAAAGCTGCCTTCATTAAAAAGTCCCGCAGCTGCGAGGACGTCTTCGCACTGCGGTGACAGAAAAGAAAGCAAGACGGAAAGAGCAGCACGCACAGAAAAGAGAGATAGTGAAAGAAAACCCACCTGAGCTGGGACATGTTTTTGTCCTGAATGAGGATACAACAAATACAAGCAGGACCAAACAAAGAAGAAGAAGAAGAGTGGTTAATCAGGTGCCGTGGCTTGGCATATGGCATACATGTGCCTAATGGGAGCCATCAATACTTTGAGGCATTGTTGATGTCCTTCATCTCCCGTAATCGCTCCAAATGCCCTTGCGTGCTAGCTCCAATTACTCTCAAACACACACATGCTCGTGCACGCATGCAAACAGCCCATTCTGCAGGTAGATTTATGACAAATCCAGGATGACAAGATAAAATGTAAATGCGTATAAAACAGCCAGGCCTGCAGCCATGCACACAGAAACACAGGCATGCACAAACACACATGCTCACATCCAGGAGAGCGGCAAGGAGAGCAAGCTATTTACATAATAGAGTTGGACAATGCATGGCGTAAAGGTAATGCATTCCCATCTTATGTCAGCATAACCTCACATGCAGCATGAGTCGGTGACACGGTGGAAAGATTGGCACGTCAGAATCGATTTGCATGACGGGAAGTCTGTGTTGGGTTTAACATGTCGAAGAGGAAGGAAGCAAGGCTGGATTTTTAGCACTAGCTGCTTCCTGAACATTAAGACTGTTTTGACTGTCATAAAGCAGAACACCTCAAATCTGACATCAATGCTACTAAAATCAAGCCAAAAATCAACGCTCCAAAAGTATTTTTGCTTGAGTTCCTCATTTTCCAAAATATTCAAATCTTGTTTTCTAAAGTTGCTTACGTTTTTTGCGATTTCTTTTTCTCCTCCAAATAATGATTTAGCTGCTCATAATACTAACTTGGTGTCTCATCATTTAGATTTTTATCTCATCTCTTAAAATCTTGTAATTTTCACTTTTTATCTCATTAAAAAAAACACTTTTATATCATTATTTATACTTTTTATCTGATTATTTTTGTCTTTTTCTATCCTAACTAGGTATGGAACAGTTCACAAAATCCATGGTTTGGTTCCTTTCACGGTTTTGTGGTCACAGTTTTCGATTCGGCGTACATTGTTGTTGTTTTTACCACCTTTTATTTACCATACACCCTTATAATCCACTCTTAACAGGTTATTTTAAATAAATTACCTCATGTATAGTCATAAAAAAGCAGAAAAAATGAGGCTGTTTCCCATTTGAAACATCAGTAAAGCTGAGTGAAACATTGCTAGTTTCAACATGCCAACTCCTGAGTAAGGAAAGTCACTATTGGCTGTCCCAGAAGTCACTAAAAGTCATTAAATGACACTGCTGTCAGAATAATCCATTTGCATGTAGTTGTCATTGACTCTGTAGGAGAAATAAATATGTTCAGAACTACAAATTAACTTTCTTCTGTTTATCTGCTGTAAGTGAGGAGGACTAGCTCTGTTTTTGAAAAGGGGAGGGGGCCTCACGATAACACGTTACCCATTCAGGTGTTCGAAACACGCTTTAACATCAGACTCCAGAAAAGTTGCAAGAATTGTCATCTTTAAAAAACTAACCAGAGGGGTTGGAAAGGTCATTAAAAAAGTAACTAAATGTAGCGACAAAGTCTCTTAGTTGGCAAAACTCAGTCGCGGTTTTATCCTCCACTTTCTTACCGCCGTCATCAGAGCTCACACTGAACTGTAAGTGCTCCGTGACAGCAGTACGACACAACGCCAGAGGTACACCCTCTAACTGTCTTCTCCCCTTGTCATGTAAACAACACACACTCCTCACCCCACAACCGTTCAACTGTATCCTTCGCCTCTCATTGGGCATGCGTATGATTGGAGCTACATACTCACTTCAAACTGAGCTGTAAAACGAAGAAAAAAGAAAAACACGAACAGAGCACATGCGCCCCGAACCGAGTGAGTGAAACCAAACAATTCTCTTTTTTTTTCATAAACCGTTCCATCCCTAATCTTAACTAGGCTTTTTATTACAGCAAGTGTTTTCTTTTCATTTGCAGTTTTTTTGTTTCTTTTTAAATATGCCGGTCAGAAACATCTGTCAATACTTTTGTACGAGTTTTTTTTCTTAATTATTTTTTCTCTCTTTTTTTTTCTTAATTCTTTGTTTTGTGATTTGCATCATTTCTAGATTCTAACATATTGGGACACATCCTCACATGCAGGCGCAGGCTCACTTTCTTACTGCTGAAAATTGACATCATTTGAAACATTTGTCATTAAACAAAATTTAAAAAAAAGGAATCTTCATGGGACTAAAATCTAAATACACTTTATCAAAACTGGTCAACCCTGTAAAAGCTTGTTTCATCTTACATCTTCACTTCCTACAAACATCCATTTCTTGTTCCCTTTCTTTAAAAACATCATCGTCCCCAGATTTCTGAAGGACACTGAGGATCATGTATGCAGTCCGTCCACCAGCCACCATTAAGATCCATGAAATCCTCCAGACTTTGTTGGCACATTTCAATGACAAACCCGAGGTCATCTCCTGCCCTGAGATCTGACAGGGTCAAAATCTTCAGAGGAGGAGAAGAAGAAAACGTCAGAAGCTCAAGGCTGCAGATTTAGCTGAGTGTGCAAAACCGCAGCATCAGCATCAGGATCAGGATCAGCTCCAAGGACGATGAATGTGGACGTGAAAAATGTATAACGTGCAAAAGTGTCGAATCTTTGGTAAGAGTGGACTGCATAGGCTAAGGTTTGTTTTCAAATGCCACATTTTGCTTTATTTGCCAATTTCATTCAAATATCTTCTCCTCTGCAGAGAGAAAAAATAACCACAACTGCAAACACACAAGCAAAGTGAACCCACGGTGAACCTGAAATGCTCTTTGTAATGTAAATAAGTGAGAATGTAGAGTACACCCACAAAAGACACATAAAGCAGCTGCCTTTCAGAGCAGCCTTAAAGTGCTCACTCCTTTCTCTAAAAACTTCTCACTCAGAAAACTCTCACCAACTTTTTCCACATCTTAAAGAGTTTCAGATTGGCAAATGTATCCCACGCTGCTTTGAATGAATGCATTCAGTTTATAGAGAAGTCTCTAGTACCATTCCAGCTCCGGTACTGCTGTTAAAAAAGTTTCCTGAACTTTGGTGTTTCTACTCTGTGGCAGAAGCTAGAAATCCTGAGTCTATGGGTCACACTGAAGTTGGGACGTGCAGGAGGTTTTTATCAAGATGGTAGGATGCTGAACGAAACTTTGGTGGTACTGAAACTTCATAAACAAAGAAACAGGAGCTGGACTGTCACAAAGAAATAGGAAGTCTGAGCAGAAGAAAGCTGAACAGGAGAGTGATAGAGCATAGGCTAAAACACGAGTTAAGCTGTTTGTGATAATGTCCATTCCAACCCACAGTCTGCACATTCTGCAGGGGTCTGTTCAAACTTGAGAGTCTATCAATAAAATGAAGAGTGAGGTTACATTAGCGCTGCTTGGTGAGGTTGGAGTTGGTAGATGAGCACCGGCACGACATAAACTGGATTTAATAAGGTCAACGACACACACACAAAGTTGGACTGTTGTCACGTTTCAAACAAAAAGCGCTACATAACCACAAATTTATAAATGACCTCATCACTTTTTATCCAATCTCCATTTATTGGCTTATAAAAACAAATGCACGTCTTGGTGAGAGTCAAATCCTTGTGACATTGGTTGATGGTGCTCATGGGAAACAAAGTCTTCATCACAGAAGAAAAAAAAATAGCAAAAACAAACAAAAAAAAACTGATTCTGGCTACAGGTGTTGCTACACTCATGAGTACCTAAAATCACAAATCTTGTAAGAGGGGAAGAGTTTCCATCGACTGCCACTTCTGTCTGTCGTCATCAGATTAGGTTAAACTTCCTAACAAAGCCGCTTTAGTTGGATATGCTAATTAGGGAAGTGCTAAAATGCTTGTACAACCAACAGATGGAATTGGGTAAGAGAAGTTTTTTGCAACTTACTAGATCGTCTAACAGCCTTTCTCAATTTCTGCTGAGCCAGCTCTGTTATTCCAAGAGTTTGCAAATGGCAATAATTCATTTAACTAAATTAAAGAGGAATAGGTTGTAAATTTGCGCTCTTCTTTGCGCTCTTCTTTATGCTCTTCTTTATGCTCTTAACACTTTTCTTTGCATTCTTCTTTATGCTCTTCATGGCACTCTTCTTTATGCTCTTCTTTTTGCTCCTCTTTAGGCTCTTCTTTGCGCTCTACTTTATGCTGTTCTTTACGCTCTGTTGTGCTCTTTTTTGAGCTCTTGTGCTCTTTTTTACGCACGTCTTTATGCTTTTCTTTGTGCTCTTTGTTCTCTTCTTTGTGCTTTTCTTTATGCTCTGCTTTGCACTCTTGTTTATGCTCTTGTTGTGCTCTTCTATGCGCTCTTCTTTACACTGTTCTTTTACAATCTTCTTTGCGCTTTGTTACGCCATTCCTTGTGCTCTTCTTTACACTTTTCTTTATGCTTTGTTTTGCGCTCTTCTTTATGCTTTTCTTTGCAATCTTCTTTACACTCTTTTTTACGCTCTTCTTTGCACTCTTTGTTATGCTATTCCTTGCGCTCTTTGCTACGCTCTTCTTTGTGCTCTTTTTGTGCTCTTTTTGTGCTCTTTTTTATGCTTTTCTCTATGCTCTTCTTTGCGCTCTTGCTGTGCTCTTCTTTGCGCTCCCTTGGTGCCCTTAATTCATACACTTGTGTGCCTAAGTCACGTTGTTTGTGACACACAATAAGAGCTCATATCGCCTTGTGTTTTTATGTTGATTTACTTTTCAGGTTCACAAATAGTTTCTTTCATGTTTGGCGTTAACATGACATAAACACGTAACGTTGGTCAGAGGCTATTAGAAGACACAACAATCTGCATAATGAAAGCTGAACTGAATGTTTGTTTGTTGGTGTCTGTGGATTTTTTTCTACTTTCTGACAGGTGGATGAGTTGTGCAGCAGGGAAAGTGGGATCTCCTCTTCCTCCTCCTCCTCCTCCTCTTTATGCAACAGAGAGAGAGACATGCACTTTAGACAACAAAAGAGGAGAGGGAGGGAGTAAGATGTCAGGTAGTGTTGGTGGAGGCTGAGGTGTGGAGAGGTGCAGGTGGGAGTCAACAAGACTGGAAAAACATCAGGAGGAGTGGGGGGATATGGGAGAGGTGAAAAAAGCATGGAGATGGTGTGACAGAGAGAAGTGATTGAGTGAGGAGGGGGGGGAGGGGGGCAGGGGAGTAAACAGTAAAAGGAGGGAGACAGGGAAACAGTGGATGAGACAGGGTGGGAATACAGAGGAGAGGCGTTTAAAGAGAGGGACGAGGTGCGGATCAGCTAAGAGGCTGCAGACTGTGTGTGTGTGTGTGTGTGTGTGTGTGTGTGTGTGTGTGTGTGTGTGTGTGTGTGTGTGTGTGTGTGTGTGTGTGTGTGTGAGTAGAGAGTTGGACACAGAAGGGTATTGCTGCATAAGCAGTCTGTCCAGCTGTCTCGCCTCTAAAAAAAAGAAACGACAGAGACAAGTGATGTCAGGACTTTTTTCTCCAACATCTCTCTTTTTCTGCTCACAGTTAAAGCTTCACCCCCCCCCCCCTTCCTCTGCACTCTCCTCTGCACTCTCCCCCCTTTTTTTTACCACTTCATTTTCTCCCTCATCCTTTTATTACATACTCTTGTTACCACTGTATACTAAATATTCACATGTATAACAACAGTTTGGATCAAAGCAGGAAAACCAGGTCTGAATGGTTATGAACATCTGTGTGTGTAAGTTTACCAAATAATATTTTCTGTTTACTGTACAGTTTTAGAAGCAAACAAGAAAAAACACAGACATCACCTCTTTTCACCTGATGTGGATGGCTTGGCTCTGTGCTGGGTAGTAGAGAAAATCTTTTTTATTTTTGGTTGTTGTTTGATGGGACGTCATCAGTGAAAAACAACATAAATAACATAAAGGCTTAGAATACAGGTGACATTGAAAACATTTGTTTATATACACAGTGTTAAAACACTGATTTTAACTCTAAAGCAAGGGTATTGTGCTTTTTTGGCACTTAATTCTGTCCCTCTGGTACTCCCGTAGTTGCTGTACAAGACATAGAGCTAGAAAAAAAAAAGTTTTTTCTTCTTCTGGTGTTTTTAGAAAGTATTAATATCTGAAGCCCTTTGAACACCACACATATTTTCCGCGCAAATATTTTGCAAGTTATGTATTTTTTTCAAACCTACTGTTTTTCACTGCAGGTTTTCACACCAGCAACGTTGTTTCACCGAGCAAAATTGAGGCTTTTTCCTGGACTGAGCTCCATTTTTCCAAAGTTTTTCTTGCGACCGGTACACATTCGACCAATCAAAATGCTTGTTGTTGACATGACACATACCAAAACATTCAACATAGCAGTTCGCTTGATTGTGCACCCAGAGAAAAGACATAAAAACTACAAGGACAACAATTATAAAGATAACGTTTGGAGGACTTTGCTCCTGATGTGCACAGACAGCCTTGTCTGAAATTGCCTCTGAATTTTTGGCAATTTGTGCCATTACTTGGTGTGCAACGGGCTGCTGGACTCCCAGTTCCACAAACCCGCTTCCCTTTGATTGGCCAGCCCTCTGAAGGCAGAGATATGAGCAGACTTTACTGTTTGAAGCATAACTTTTCCAGTTTGTCACGAACCAGTTAGGTGATCCTCATGGGATGATCTCATCATTTCAGCAAGTCTCATGACAATCTTGTGCAACTTTAAAAATGGACCACTTTAAGCAGTTTACAGACAGATTCAGAGATTTCTACAACATGTGAACATGTCAGGATTTGGAAATTTGAACTGGTTTAGTATGTACACCCAGCATTAAAACTGTGTATCCCTGTTTAAAAATATTAGAAAGCATTACTCCCTCTTTAAGCTGCATTTTCAGTGCTTTTACTTTCTGTAATAGGGGGTAAGTTTAGTGTGATGAAAAGGTGACAAGAGCTTAGTTTGACTCGCATTAAAACTAAACAAAAAACAAGTAGTGAGTGCCAACAAACACGCTTAGGTAATGCTAGCATTAGCAAAGCTAAACTGCCGTGTATGGTGAATCACTGGAGAATAGTTTCGCAGTTGACTTTACATTTGATAGTCTTCTTCTCCGCAGGGTAGACCTCTGGGGACACTTAAGTTCATCTGATAAAAACTTGAGGAATAATGAATGAGACCCTCGTGAGAGAGTGACGAGCATTTTAACACATAAATACCACTTCACTTGTGGCTGTTTGACAGTTTTTTCAATAGCCCCATTGGAATTGAGTGGCAATGAAAAAATGTGTTCAAGGGAAGCATTTCTGTTTCCTATATTTCTACGCCTGGTATATCTAGGTGAGACATTTGCATTTACACTTAACAGTTCCGCTGAATCTATACGGGGGAGATCTGCCTAATGGGAAGAAGCAGTTGACCAGATAGGCATAAGTTGCCTCATGCAGTGACAGCAAATTGGTTCTAGGATGGGAGACAGTACTGATTTCACACTGAGCCCCTATAAGGAGCAGCAGCTAGTTATGGAGAGATCGAAATAGAAAGGAAAGACGCGGAGAGGAGATGAAGAACAGAGGGGGAAGGAAAGGTCTCATGCCTGTAAATGATGTATATGGAGTTAAAGTAGAAGTTAAGTTCTGTCCCAGACTCACTGATCATCCACCACCACAGATAAAGTTTGGAAGTTTCAGCGCTCAAGTTTCCTTGTTTGTCACTTTTATTACAGAAGCTCACCACATCCCATCTCTGAACAGGCGCTGACACAAAGGCACTCCGCTGAATATAAAATAATGTGCAGGACATAACGAATGGATCCATGACAGAGGAATTAAAAGCAGCAGCTCGAGGGGGAATGATATACGAGAGACCATCCTGAGGTCAATGACTCTTCTTACAGAGTGAACGGTGCTTCTTGGCAGCTTGTTGTGGTGCTGAGAGTTGAGATAAAATGAAACTTTAATAATCCCTGAGGGTAAGTGGACTCATTGTAGCACTGAAGAGCTCAGTGTAAGAATACAGAGCTGGAGGTTTGTGAGGAGTTACTGCAGGCAGGACAACAAACAGAAAATCATCTCTAACTCAGGAAAGCACCGTGTTTCTGCTACGTCAACTCAAAGGGTATGAAGTAAATAACTTTACACGTCACTTACTGTACGAGGAGTTCAATGGAGGCTTCATAAAGTACATGGCAATGTCAAAGGATACAATGAGAAAAGTTTAAATGTTTTTCTGTCAACAGTTATGATTTTGACTACTCAAAGCTGGGAATAGCATTTTTTCCAATAACTTGTGCAAATAGAACACAACTTTATTTAAACCTAAATTTTAAAAATGGAAACAGCAAAGATCTGTTCCAAAAATATATCAAAACATCATGTGACCTCTTCCAAGGTCAATGTTTTCTCACTTTTCTCTCATTTTCTCTTTCTTTCTGCTCCATTTTCCTTCTTTCTTTCTGTCCCCTGTCATCTCTCTTCCTTTTTCTTTTCCTGTATTTTTCTCTACATTTTTACTATCTCTTTCTTTTCTTTTAAAACCTTTTTTCTTTGTCTTTCCTTTTTTCCTTCTTTCTTTCTTTCTTTTTTACCAGACTTTTTGTTCTCTCTTTTTGTATTTCTTTCTTTCAACTTTCAATTTTCTTTCTTTTAATTCTTTCCATTTTTTCTTTCCTTCTTTCTTACCTTTCTTTTTCCTTTGGACCCTCCCTACTTTCATTCCCTCCTTCCTTCCTTCTTCCCTCTCATCATCTCGTCACTTCACCCTGACCTCCTGATCCCCTGACTTCCTTCCTTCCTTTCTTCCTGGCTTCTTTCTTTCTTTCTTTCTTTCTTTCTTTCTTTCTTTCTTTCTTTCTTTCTTTCTTTCTTTCTTTCTTTCTTTTCTTCTTTCTTTCTTTCTTTCTTTCTTTCTTTCTTTCTTTCTTTCTTTCTTTCTTTCTTTCTTTCTTCTCTCCTTTCTTCCTCCCCTTCCTCCCTGACCTTCCTACCTTCCTTCTTCCCTCTCATCATCTCTTCCGTTCTCCCTGACCCCCTGATCCCCTGACTTCCTTTCTTCCTGGCTTTCTTCCTTCCTCCCTTCTTTGCTCTCATCATCTCTTCCTTTCTCCCTGACCTCCCAATCCACTGACTTCCTTCCTTCCTGGCTTCCTCCCTTCCTTCTATCTTCCCTCTCATCATCCCTTCCTTCCTCCCTAACCTCCTGATCCCCTGACTTCCTGGCTTCTTGGCTTCCTTCCTTTCTTCCTTTCTTTCTTTCTTCTTTCCTCCCTTCCTCTCTTTCTTCTATCTTCTCTCATCATCCCTTCCCTCCTCCCTGACCTCCTGATCCCCTGACTTCCTTCCTTTTTCCTGGCTTCCTCCCTTTCTTCATGACTTTACTTTTGCCCTTTCTCTTCATTAATAACTTTTTTCAGTCTTTCTTTGCTTTTATCTTTGTATCTATTTCCTTTTTTTTCTTGTCTTTATAAACATCTCTTCACGTGTATTGTATGATTGTCAGAGTCTGTTTTTTTCTTCTATTTTCTGGGCGTTTGATATTCGTTCTGCTCGTGTTGTATCCCAGCGTGAGATGAAGTCTTTCTTTAGTGTGTGCTATCCTCCTTTTTCTGTGTTTGCATGTGTGTGTGTGTGTGAGCTTTCTAGCCATGACAGGTGTGTATTTATAGGGATAATGTGTAAACGTATTCATGTGTCTCAAGTATTCATGTGTTTAGGTATGCTTGGGTGTCAGTTGGTGTGTATTGTGCTAAAACGTCTGTGTAAGTGTTTAGGTGTATGCAGATATACATTTCAGTGTGTGTGTGCTGTGTGCAGCAGGAGGCTTTAAGGACTGTCAGGTGGAATAAACTTCAGCATTAAGGCCGAGCTGAACAGCCGAGTGGAGCACCTAGCTTCCTCTCACTTCACACCCCTCTCTTCTCTCCTCCTCCTCCTCCTCTTGTTTTCTGTCTCTTCTCTTTTTCATCCACTCTTCCTCTCCCCACACACCCAGAGAGCAGGAACATCTCTGGCAGTGTGCACACGGTAGTACGCCTGAGCGTGGCTGAAGAGGCCTTTATGTGTCACGAGAGAGGCTGCTGATAGAGTTACAGCCTGTCCTGGATGACATGTCTGCTAGCTTAGCGCTGCTCCCCTGACTCTACCTTATCGCCCTGCACTCCTCTGCTGCCAGGAGAAAAGCTGTAAATCAGATTTTTATGTTTTTCTTTCTATTTCACCCTGCTATTGAAAATTTACATCCCCCAATACAATGTGTAAGTGCACTGCTTGAGCAGGAGTGCAAAGGGAATCGAAACCTGTGTTTTTACACTTACAGGAAGAACTTTTGTAAGAAAAGTCATGTTTGTTTGTTTTCTGTTGACATTTCGGGAGACTTTCAGGAGGCAATGGATGGCAGCATAGAAACACTCATATAGAGGAACAGTTCATCCCTGAGATTCAACAACTCAGCTTCTCACCTTCTGTCAGAAAACACTCTGAAACTACTGACAGACAAAGCAGACATCACACTGTGGGTCTGTTATTAATGTATTCATCATCTTCTCAATGTTTCAGAGCAACAGCCTCATTGTTTAAGATGTATTATGGGTACAATATGAATAGACGTCTTTGGATTAATCTCTAAAATATTAAGTTTGGTCAAAAAATTGTTTTTTTCTTTCAGAGAAACAAATGAGTCAGTGTTAGTCTTAAGATCTCATTGTACCAACAAATTCTCTTAAGTCAATCCTTTCATTCGCTCTTATTTGTGGTTTAAATCATAACATCAAACAGCGTTGCTAAGCTCCTCTCAGCTTGTAGTCCTCATTTCTGACATCAGTGTTCTTGTTTGAGTCTATTGTTAACTTTCAGCCAGTGTGAACCACTTGTTTGGTACTTACGTACATTTTATGTAAGCAAATGAACTTTTGAAACAGAGTCCATATTTTTGTGTGTGCCCTCTGACAAGCTGCAGTTTTCTTTATGAGGATTGTTTTTGATGTTGAGAAGACTTTTAGAAGAGTTTTCCAAAAAAAAAGTGGAGCTGCCAGCTCAGTTTGCGTCACTTGGGCCCGTGTGGAAGCTTTGCCCTTGGAAACATTACGCAGTTAAGACGGTGAAAACCGTTAACCATGTAACCGCACCAAAAAGTGACGCAGGTGTTTCTGATGCACACTGTGAACGCTTTCACTTTATTAGCACAAGATAAGTATTCAAACTTTTAAAGGATGTCAAATGTGCTCTGATGAAGGGTGGGGGGATGGGGATCCACGGCCGGGCCAGGTTCCTCCTCTGAGATCCTCCCTGTCCGTGGATCTCCTTGGCTGCGCCACCCACGGGGGGCGCCCGGGCCACGAGGCATCAGCGCCTCTCCTCGTGCACCAGGACACCCCCCATGCCTTGGCCGGCGAGAAGCAGCCGTATTAGAACTGGTGCAGTCAAGGGGAATCCGACTGTTTAATTTAAAAAAAGAATTGTGAAGGCCGGCGAGCGGTGTTGACCCGATGCGATTTCTGCCCAGTGTTTGAATGTCAAAGTAAAGAAATTCAAAGAAGCGCGTGTAAACGGCGGGAGTAGCTATGACTCTCTTTAGGTAGCCAAGATCGAGATTCCCACTGTCCCTACCCTAGTATCTAGCGAATCCACAGCCAAGGAAACGGGCTTGGCGGAATCAGCGGGGAAAGAAGACTCTGTTGAGCCTGACTCTAGTCTGGCACCGTGGAGAGACATGAGGGGTGTAGAATAAGGGAAACGCAAACTTTTGAAAACGGCCTCCAGAGTGGGATTTTTCTGAAACGCTTCCGACAGTGTTGCTGTGTAAACATTGAGGAGCCTCTCCTCGTTCATGTTGGGCTGTAAAACCTCAAACTTGTTGACACCTGGCCTGAATGCACTTTGTGATCTGATTTTGACAAAGATATGTTGAAAGTCACTGGGTGTTTTTAGGTGGTTTCCATGCACAACTTCCTATTGTGCTTGAACTGCTTCTTGTAAATTGACACAGGACAGCCAGGCATGTGGCAAAACTAAGAGGCTTGTGTTTCCTCTGCAACCTGCCAGAGCAGGGACACAGCCAGACCACAATGGAACGGATCCACCGTGAGCTGACACATTTACTCGAATGGTAAACCTACCTGATCAAAACAGAGCTGGACCAGAGACTGATCTGGTGTATTTTGGCCGTCATTGAGGTTTATTACCCGGATGAGCAGAGAGAAGGGCCAGGAGATGGATGCAGAGGAGAGGGAGATAGAAGGAATGATGGAGGAGTCAACAAATAGATGACATTCAACACATGTCAGGATAAAAAAAACATGAAGAAAACATGGTCTGATAAGATCAGATTTCCTCCTTCTAATCCAGTGCCCATGCTGAATTAAAACTCTCTGCACAATAGCACTTCAGCAGCAGCATATTCAGAGCTTCAGTTCCTGTTGGTGGTCTGTGATGAAACACCAGCTTGCCTCCACTCCAGGCTCCCTCCCCCTCCTTGTTAAACATGAACAAATGTTGTGCTGATGTTGGCTGTCCTGCATGTCAGAGTTGGCATATAGCTCATATCTCCCCTGGCTCTGAGTCACAGCCATATGGTGAGGCTGACTCTAATGTCTGTTATTATGTTGTGGGATTGGTAGCGGCAGCTGTGTGTCTGTTGTAGTATATGGTTGCAGGCAGTAACTCGTTGTTATTGTGCATGCAGGTGTGTGTCTGTTGGAGGAGGTGGAGATGATGACATGGTTAGAGTTGACAGGTGATTCTGTTTCTGCAGCTGAGTGTATCTGACTCATCGAACTGATAATTCAACTATCAAACGGTGGCTGTAGCTTATGTTACTCACTGTTATTTATGATGTTGCTGGGACTGGGTTGGACCCCTCTTTCCCTTCATAACTGCATTTGTTGCAGCATAGATTCAACAAGGTGCTGGAAACATTCCTCAGGATTTTTTCTCCATTTTGACATAATAACAAGAAAGCATTATAGAATGACACGATAACTCACCAGTTTGAGATGGTTAGAGCTTTTCTGACATGGTGCGTTATCCTGCTGGAAGCATCAATCGGAAGATGGGTACATTGAAGTCTTAAAGGGTTGGACATGGTCAGCAAGAATACTCAGGGAGGCCAGTGACTTTTTCTCTCCTGAACTTCTGCTCAAAGCAGGTGAAGTTCTTCCAATGTGGCGTTGGTGTCAGATGTTAGCTCCGTTAGCCATGTCTGTGAATAGTATCATGCTACTCTGCCCTCTGATATTTCCTCTGTTGCTGGGTTAGCACAGCTAGCTTGTCCATCTTATCGGAGATAGATCTTGCGTTCCCATAACAATGGATGGAAGGACAGGTCATTGTTGTCACTTCTTAGCTCTCACCTCAGCACCAGCACGTCATCCTCACCTCCTTCTCCTCACCTTGTGAGGAAACACCAGGCCTTGCACCAGTTAGCATTGACATGCTACAGACTGCTTACAGCTGATCTCATATGCAAACAATGTGGCCATGGTTACATGAAGGATCTCCAGACAAACACAGGAGCAAAAATAGTAAAAATATCACTGAAGACAAAACCAGTTTGGTGTCCATGACCAACAAATGAGCCATAGAAAGTGATGATCCACTCCAGAAAGAAAAGAAAAATGACAAGAAACAGACAAGGAAGAGAGAGCTACCATAACAGGCAGCCACTTGGGCAGTGCCTAGCAACAATCAATATATTCCAGTGTTTGTTAAATGGTGCGATGACCAACTTCCTCGCCCCTAATGTCCAGAGGACTAAAGAACCGGTTATAGACTTAAGAAGACTAGCCAGGGGCCTTCACCTGAAGCTCATATCATTTATGGTGAAGATGTACAAACTGGCCAAGCGATTGACTGGCGACCAGTCCAGGCTGTACCCCACCTCTCGCCCAATGACAGCTGGGATAAGCTCCAGCCACCCCGCGACCCTGAACAGAATAAGCGGTATAGAAAATGAATGAATAAATGTACAAACTGTTGAGTCCTACAGGTATCTTTGGAATTCTGTTTGACTCTGAACTTAAGTTTGTTCAGAACACTAAGTCAATGGTGAAACATCGTCAACAAAGGATTCACTTGTTGAGAAAGCTCAACTTCTGAATGTTTCTGAGGACATCCAATCTTGTTTTCATCATTTTTTTATTCAAAGTCTTTTAATATTTTCCTTCATTTGCTGGTTCAATGGATTGTCTGCAAAGGAAAGAAACAGTCTGAGTCAGATCATTCAAACTGTTCTGAACCAACTGTCTTGCTTATGTTGTACATCGCTTTGGACAAAAGTGTCTTTTAATAAAAAGGTAGAATTGTAGTTAAAGTCAGCTCCAAGACTGAAGGACTTGAGCCCTCTCTGAAAGCTCCTGTCAGGAGCCATATTTTCCCCAAAAATATATTCATACTTCCAAAGACCGAAATAAAGGACTTAGATTTGAAAAAAAAAGAGATTTTTATACAAAAGAATCACGTTTTATAACCATTAAGCAAAAAATCCTGATACTATGCTACTGGTCTGTGCACACCACTACAACCGTACCATCTGAACATTGCAGCAGAAATTAAGACTCAATGTCCTTCCAATGATCCAGTTTTGGTGAGCATGTGTGAACTGTAGCTGCGGTTTCCTGTTCTTTGCTGACAAGAGTGTGTTGTGTGTTGGTCTTTGCTTACCATGGTAGACTTCCTCTTGTCTATCATCTCCAACCAGTCTGTATATTCTCCTCTGACCTCTGGCATCAACAAGAAACCAGAGAACTCTCTCTCATGGGCTATTTTCACTTTCATCATCATTCCTCAATCTGAGGCTCAGTTTGAACTCAAGCAGCTCCTCTTTACCATGTCTCCACCTGAATGCAATGAGTTGCTGCCATGTGATTGGTTTAACAAGCAGCTGAACAGCTGTACCCAATCAAGTGGCCAGTGAGTGTATGTGCTGTTTTGTTGCTTCTCTTTTAAAAGTGTCTCCCATACGGCAAAGAAACTGCATTTCTTAGGTGTATATGGAAGCATTTAAAGTTCATAACACTCACACACATTATTAAAAACCCAGAGCTAATAATAATTTCAAAGGGATATTACACAGATTTTTCACAGAGGTAAATTCACCACACAGTCTTTGTATATTGCTCTTTAGCCCTTTGTGTTTTATTAGCAGTTATTTTTTAAAGCTCCTGCCTAATTTACTTTATTACTTACCTCAATAACCAACCTGCCACCACATGCTTTCTATTAAAAGTGCTGCAAGTTATTACAGAGCTTTTGCATTAAAAGAACAACATGCAGCAGCAGTGCAGTTAATGCTGCCAAGTGTTTTATCGATCCTGGGATTTAAATGTGAGATCAAGCTCTTTAAAAATAAAACAGTCAGCAAAACTCATTCATGCATAGAAAGACAGCTTTGGTTGCATTTTTTAGCACACAGCTTGCATTGCATGTGGGATGAAGCTTTTTTTTTTTTTTCAAAACCTGTTTCAAGATCTTAATTGATGTCAAAAAGGATGCACAGAAGAGATGTTTGTTTTGTCTGCAGGGATGATTGACACCTCCTTCTTTCCATCATCCCATCCTTGTCTCTATTCCATCTGTGTATTCTCCTCACTCCCCTCACTCCTCCCTCCTTCCTCTCGCAGACAGCTGATGTTGGCGTGTCAGCAGTATAGTTATATTTCAGGTGCAAGCTGCTTTGGTTCCTATAGGAGCTTGTGTGTGTATGTGTGTGTGCTGAATGTGAATGTGTGAGATAGAGGCAGTTCCTGTTTGTCGAGGTGCATAAACCTGCTGTCTGCGTGTTTGCTGTGTGTGTGTGTGTGGAAGAGGAGTGTATGTATTTAGGAATATGTGGGTACTTATAAAACTGTGTGTGTGTGTGTATGTGTGTGTTTTTGCTTGCATCAGGCAGCTGTATCACTCTTCGCCTGCATTTGCTGCATAAGGTATCTTAGTTGTACTCTTCACACTATGTGACGCATTGGATTGCTCTATTGTTTTGCTGCATTGAGCACTTATACAGCCCCATCTCCATCTCTGCACCTTCTGCTTCAGTGTATCTGCATTATAGCCGAATGCTCCAGGGTGCTTCTGCTGCAAAGGCATCTGGGATTTCTGCATCCTACTCCTGCTGCACCCTTGAAATAATTTCTACTTGACTGGATTTTCAGTAAGATTTAATCGACCGTTTGGAAGCAGGAGCAATGGTATCGCCTTGAAGTGGTCGATTCACGTTGAATACGGATCATTATGGGATAGAATGTTTCCACTATCAGGTCCATACGTTCAGCTACAGTCGACTAACAGCTCTGTTTTAGTGCTACAGCAGCTCTTGCCCTCATGTTACCTCCCATTAAAGTAAAGTGAGTCACATTCAGTGTTGTGTATTGACTTTTGATATGAGTTCGAGAGTGCTTGTGTTTTTAAAAATGCACATTTCACCCATTATTGTAAAATCTAAGTAGAAATAGGGTTCAGATTCTAAAAAAGTCAGCACAAAATGGGAAAAGCAGTTTGTATTTTGTAAATTACTGGCAGAATGAGCTGTTTGGCATTAGCAAGAAGGCGATTTGGTAAATTTCTCATGGGCGCAACCCACATACTCATGTATGTTTCTTACAAATGTGGCACCAGATTTATTGTCTGAAAACATTGTTACAACAAAGAAATAATCAACCAAGCAACCAAGAAATATCTAAAAAATGGAAGAAATACTTTACTTCACCATTTTCGGTTTGTCTTCTACCCAACTTGGTTTGTTTACCGCCAACTTTTATCCACTTGCTGTTATCTGCTTTCTTTTACCACACTCACACACACACACATACACACACACCTACTCTCTAAATACTCCCAGCTGATTGACCCACCCTATCTTTTTCTGTTTAACTTTGCCTCTATGTGTCTGGCCTGTGACAGAGCTGTAGGTTTGATAAAACCAGCCAAATAAATGACACACTGATTTCAGATTTCTTGGTTGTAACACCAACAGGCTGCACAAATATATTGACAGTGAGTGGATACAAAGGCTCTTTTAAAAATTATTAATATCTAATGTATGATAAAAAAATTGTACCTTTTTTTCGTGTAAAAAGTGTGCTGCATCCTATATTATCATTAATATACAGTGATATAAAATGCAGAAGGGGTCGTATTGTTTGGTCACAGTGTTTTGCTCAAAAGATGTCACTTCCGATCAAGACTGTTGTTCCACTTTTTTCCCTTTTTCTCAGAGTTGTAGCTAGTTTTGGGCTTTTTGTCTTTAATGAATAGACGACAGGGAGTAGAAAGTGAAGGCAGAAATGCAACAAATGGCCGTTGTCAAATGTGAAACATCCACTCAGCAAAAAGGATTATAGCCTCTGTACATGGGGCACACCTTGTTGGCTTTTTCGATTCAGACTACCTGCATTTGTTTATATCTGGCATGCAGCGCGCGGACTGATACACTAAGCGGCGAGCGCCTTATCGCCAGCTGTGCAGCGGAGGCAGCGCCATTTTACGACACGATGAGAACTAGAGCCTTACTTAGCTGTGTTTTTGTGTGAAAGTAACGCGCTGAAAATTCTCTAAATAAAGCGTGAATGCAGACCGATATCAGATTTTTTCTGTGGGAGTCCGTTTATTTGTTTTTTTGGTCAAGTAAAATATGGCCCCGTCTGAGTGCAGAGAAAACCGGCCGAGGAGCAGGGAGGGGGTGTTTGGTGCGAGCGCCCTGGGCTTCTGCTGCACAAAAACACTGCTGTAGGGGTAATTTCTGCCCTAAACCTTGTGATAGGACCCAACTTGTTCCATCCCGGAGTATCACTTTAAGGCTTCCTGCTTCACAAACCCCCTTCCCTCTGATTGGCCAGCCCTTTGGAGGCCTGTCAGGGGCAGAGCTATGGACAGACCTTGGTGTTTGAGGCCCACGCCTCAAATGTGTCATGAACCTGTTAGGAGATCCTCACGTGATGACCTCATCATTTGAGGTGTATCCCTGAGATCTCGTAAAGATCATCCTTACATTTTTAAATTGGGCTGTTTTGAACAGTTTACAGAGAGATTAAAGGATTTCTACAAGATACAAATATGTAACACTTTGAAAATCTGTGCATGCTCATTATGAACATCCAGTGTTGATAATCTACATCCATGTTTGAAATATGGGAAAGCATCATACCCCTCTTTAAGGACAAGTCTACCAGTAGCTTAGCTTAGCTTCTGCCTCCGTAGATTAATGTATAAAGGGATGCCTCTTATACCTTCACATTTCACTCATGTTGTAACCTGTGGAAGCAGAATACACATGAAATATCCATCTGTTATCTCATGAACTCATGAACCCATGAACTGTAATAACAAGGCCAGATTCAAACATTCACAGCTCACTGAGCCTGTTCTTTACCGTGCACTGTTTGAAGAAATCAGCTGAAAAGCGTTTACCCAGCTGTCGGCGTGACTTTACTTTTCTACTCTGCCATCACATTATATTTCTAAAAACTTCATAGTGATGCTTTTTTGGCCCTTCTCTTACATTTTGCCATCTGTCTTCTGCTTGCTAGGTAGTGTCTGGCAGCACTTGGTTATTTGCTCTGTTTCCATGCAACAAGAGATTTGCGGCTCTGAAGGAGGCATCTCGAATTTGCAGGAGAAATGACAATGTGCACAAACAACCCAGCCGTTCCCTCGTGGAACATTTGAACACTGGGCCATAGCTCCAAATGTGTGACCCGTGTGTGTCTCAGAGTCTCTCCTCCATGCAGATGATCGCATTACTTCCAGCATCTTTTTCCTAAACCACAGGGACAGAGCATCAGAAAACAAACTCAGCGCAGAGATTCAGTTTTCTCGCCCCTTGTCATCTCGACTCTCTCGGTCTCTTTTAGCCATTCTGCCCCTCGTTCCATCTCTCACAATCACCCCTCCTCCCCCTGCGCTCTGTCTTTCAGAGTGGTGTAGAAATGACGGATTGACTGAATGTCTGTCTCTCCGTGGGAAATGAGCCTGCTAATGTGCCGAACTGGGCTTGTTCCATATTCATCTGCGAGCCTGTGAATCACTGTGCGACTACAGAGGCTGCCATGTGCACGGAGGCACATCTGCTTCCCTTCCAAAAGTCAAACGGAGCGCAAAATGAGCGGTGAATATAAATCCATTTCCTGTCTCTTTCAGGTCTTCATCAGTCCATCCCTCTGCTCTCTTCCTCCTCTTCCTCTGTGCCACTGCTCCATCTCCACTTTCACCTGCTGTCACATGCATACTACCATTATTCTCCGCCACTATTGTTCTCTCCCTTCTCCCTGTCTCCTCTTCTCTTTTAATCAGCCTATCCTTCATCTCCCTTCTCATCTTCTTTTGAGCGTCACCCTGAGCTTTACAGAAAGAGGAGGCTGTTTTGAAAAGGGATCAGAGAGTTGGACGGACAGAGAGACGCCTCACCAGCTGGCACAGGGAAGCGAAGGCAGGTGAGGAAGAGGCTGAAAGTCATTAGGGATGTCTGCAGGGATTAAGGTATAAATAATCCTCATGTCAATCAGACGCAACACCCTGGTCTGGTACAACAACCTCAGCAGACCTGGCTGGATGGCTGGGCAGCGGGCCAGTATTAAACACTGGCTTAACCAGTGAATTACAACAGACAGTGAACACAGGGCAGGGATAGCAGGCTGGCTATCACTGAATGTTAAGTAGCTGCACAGAGAATATTAAAGCAGAGAGCAGAGCTGGGGAGAGGTCATTTCACAATAAAGGCTTGTCCGTGTTATATTATATGACATGTTGGTTAATCCAGTCTAACAAGGTCTTCACAGCTGTGCCCAGTTCTACTCTGGCTTATGCTTAAATAATATATAAAACAGCTTGTATCACTTTGAACAATGTAATGAGGAAAACACAAAAAGTTAAAACTAACCATATCCTCCAAAAGTTGAGTTATCACTCTCAATTTGTTTCTCTGCTTTATGTCCAGCAAGCTAAAGAGAAAGTAAGTGTCTTTTGTTTGTTTGATTGTTGCAAGGCGCCGCCCTGTTGTGGCTGCCTGTTGCGTCTTTGCCTGCTAACTGGTGCAAGGCCTGATGTTTCCCCACAAGGTGAGGAGTAGGAGGTGAGGCCGTGCTGGTTCTCAGGTGTGTGCTAAGAAGTGACGACATCAACTTGTCCTTCCATCCATCGTAATTGGGAACATAAGATCTATCTCCAGTAAGATGGACGAGCTAGTCATGCTAACCCAGCAACAGAGGGAATACCAGAAGGCAGAGTAGCATCATGCTAGTCACAGACATAGCTAAGAGAGCTAACACCAGACACCAACGCCACATTGGAAGAACTTCTGTTGTAAGCAGACAGGATACAGGAGACAGAGACTGAACAGACTGCTGAAGAAGCTCAAAACCTCAAACCTGTTGACTTCCGAGCATGGCTCCATTTGTTGTCAGAGTAAGACACATTTCTTTTATTCTGAAGTCTAGTCAGTACCAAGTCACTGGGTGTTTTTAAATGGTTTTTATGTGCAACTTCCCGTCCAGCTCTGTCTGCTTTTTGTAAATTGATGTGTCACAGCTTCGGCATTTGGCAGAAATTAAGAGTCTTGCGTATCTGCTGCAAGCTGCCGGAGCAGGGATGCAGCTGGACCACAGCAGAGAGGATCCAGTGTAAATTGACCTACATGGAACCTACTGACCTACATAGAAAGACGCATCTGGTGTATTTGGGCTGTTATAAGACCCTGAGGACCGCGTTGTTCTGACACATAGTTACATTTTGGGGACGTCATGCAGTTCCAGGGCTACGTGTCCTAAGTCACAGCTTAAAGTCCACTCTAAAGAAAATATTGTAACTGGTCAGTTTTTGACTCAAGTTGTGTCATTGTTGGTTGAACCACAGAGACAGAAGTTACATCTTAAATAAAAGCTACACCCGAACGTCCAAACTAACCAAAAATCGGCACAGAAATGATTTGTTCAGGTGTGCTTGTAATTTTTTTAAAACAAGCCAACAGCGCAATCTTTATTGCCGAAACTCCTGCTAGCAGTAAAATCTTCAACAGCAATGTGCTGTTAATAAGATGTTGCCTTAATATCATGATGACACAAGGTGATTATCTCTGATGTGGGAGTTTGGATCTCTCTTGTTTTTTTTTTTATTAATTTATCACAGAGAACATATTTGTGGCACAAATGTAAGATTTTGATGTAACTAATGCCTGTGTTGAAGGCTGTCCATATAAACCAAGGTCATCATATTGGGTAAAATAAGACAGAATCTTCAGAAAACAAGAAAATAAAGCAGTAAGCAGTCCTGAAATGTAGTCATCAGGAAACTTTAAACCAACAGATTCAAGCATTGCTTCCAATCCATTTATTACATCTGTGCCATGTGGTTTGGGAACACAGCAGCAAGCCTTTAATGTCTGCCATGTTGGTTTCATCACATTTGACTTTCAGTGACTCATCATCTGCCAGCTGGAACGACAGACAGTTAGATAAAACATCCCACCAGAATTCACCTTCAACTTATTTCCTGCCTTTCTGGAGAAGTCCTGCTGTTTTATGAATCTGTTGAGAGCTCATTTTCTTCTTTATTATCTCCAAATGTCCTGTTTTTGAACTGTAACTCTTTTACTTGTCATCTGAGCTTTAGTCAGCCACGTCTCTGACAGCGGTTTTTGACCAACAATGAAGCTCTTATAAGACATTGATTACTGCAACGTGTAACAGAATATAACATATTTTTTATTATCCCTTTTAAAGAAGAACGCCAAAAAATTTGGATGCCAAAATTACACTGAATCTGTGCCATTTGCACCCACGGGTAATAAAATGTATAAATTTGTGACAGAATTAACTGTAAAATACATTTTTGTATTGAGCCAAGTGTCTTGCACATTGATCTGATGGCATATTTAATAAATTTTTTTTTTATAATATTCACTTTAACAGCCTTGAACAGTGGAAAAACAGCATTTGTTGCTTGTCCTTGCTTCCTAAAATTAGACTTTACTATGAAATATATTATATCCTTCAGAAGTGTAATATTTGTACATGTTTGGGTTACCATTTATCCCAACTACACTTTAAGTTTGTCTTATTTAAAAGAAGAAATCAATTTATTTAAAATTCACACTTAAGCTACGTCCATGAGATTTTTGTCAAACAATCAATCAATCAATCAACTTTAATTTGTGGAGCCCTTTACAACACACAAGGTAACCAAAGTGCTTTCCTTTAAAATCAAGACACAACAATTTAAATTCAATACACTAAAAATACAATACAATTCAGTTAAAGTGGCAAGAATATCTCACTCCATTGCTGTATGTTAAAAGCCAGTCTCAATAAATAGGTTTTAAGCCTGGATTTAAAAATCTGGAATATTTTACAAGTCCCATGTTCACAGGAAGTTATTTGTACGTTTGTAAAAGACAGTTTTTTTTTTGTTGAATCACTGTAATGTGCTCAGTGTTAACATGCTATTGGCATAAATGTCATGTGGATATATTTCATGTATTTGCTAATATCATTCTAAAAATCTATTCCTGTTACTTGGACTGAGTACCAGTAACAGGAGCAAGTAGAGTCCTCTAGTTGATTGATTTATTAGTGTGAATATTAGTTGATGTTAAGCTGATTTTTAGGATTTTGACATTTCAGAGTTTTAAAAACTTAATTTGTTGAGATTTAAGATCAATACGGATGCACAAAATATCGGTATGAATATCAGTATCGGCCTGATGTTGGTCATTGGTCTTTTTTTTTTAGCGTATCGGTATCGGCTGGTGTAAAAGTGGGTCAATATTTAATCATTAGCTTCGGCCATTTTCAGAGCATCTTGAACGATCTTTCAAGACCCAAATAATTTTGTTTTCTATGACTATGTAAACACCAAGACTACCTAATAAGAGTGGACCCTCTTCTTTTATGTCTCTCTTCCTGCTTTTGATTCAAAAACAGAAAAACCCACTTTTTTTGATTGCGTTCATCCCGGTTGCTACATCCCTTGATCCTCTCCATGGTCATCTTTTCTCAGGATCATGTCGTTCTTTGTCTCTGAACTACCTCGACACATCATCTCAGATTGTTTTTTTTTTGTTGCTTTTTCACCAATATTGATATCAGTAAATATTGGTATCGGCCAAAATTTACATATCTGTCACATATGTGTTTTATAAGATTCAGAGTTGAAAAAAAAAACAGAAATGTAACTTTATTTTTATGTACATATGAGATTGTGTGATAATATTTAAGACTTAGCTTATGTCAAACATATTTGTGATTTTGAGTCTATTTTCAAAGGTGTCAGTTTTTAATCCAGGACTTTATCATAGCTGATCGTTTAACTCCTCCTCTCAGGACACACAGGTGTAACTAATCACAGTGATTATGGCTCTGCTTCACTTCTGGCCAGTGAGACACCTACAGTGAATGCAGTTCAGTAATAATCAGTGTAATTATTACCACCTGTGCTTCTCCCACGCAGACATCTTATAATTTCATTCTGAGATGTTTATCACGAGTTATAAAAGTCTGGCTTGCAACTAAAGTACTTACATCAAGCTGTCTAGACTGTTTTTCAGAGAGCCACACTGGATGAGTGCTGTATTTGTTAACTTTTTCTTTCAATGATTTCTTACTAAGTGTGCTCAAACATCTTTGTGTTATTGTTACAGACTTATGAAATCAAACCTCACCTGACCCTAAGTTGTCGTTTAATACCAGATGAACATCAGAAAACTCTGCTTCTGCCCAAGGAAAATGTTCTCCATTAGGGGGCGATATGGAGAAATTGTGTCAGGGTTTTTTTATGACAGGATCAGGATCTGGATTTTATCAGGATTTCCTATCAGCTATTTTGACCTGCAAACAACAATTTTAGCCTCACAAGTTTATTATCCTGCTGTTTTCTTCTGCATATTTTTTCCCTTTTCTGCACCATAGTATAACTTCAATCTCCTTTTGTGCCCTCCAATGTGTTTTTTTTGACTCTCACATTTTCACGCCATGATAAATATATTCATTGAAAGATATCAGCTGTGAGAGTTGTTGAGTTTCTGCAGAATGTACAGAGCTTTAGCTCAATACAAGTAGCCCATGCACAGTCCAGACCTCACTTAATATTTTGTGAAAAAATGTACAAACACATAAAGTGAATATTTTCACTCTAGCCTGATCATTTTTAAGGATTAAAAGAGTGTTTTACACAACTTACACTCACACAATCCCCCTCTGTGGCGCCTTTTATTCATATTTAAGCGCCTCTTTATAAACAAGTGTCCCCTGTTCATCTTTACAAAACTGCTCATGCTCTTTAGAGTTGCACTGGGACAGTTTGTGAAAAGCAATATTCCCGTCTTAGGGGGCTGTGTAGTTTTTATGTGTGACTCACTTTTCAAGCATCGTTGTATTTTCCTACTTGTGCTGTACTGAGATTTTCAGCTTTCTGTGTGTGACTCTGTGTGACTCTGTGTTTGTGTCCACTGTCTTTTATCTTCCACTGCTGCTGCTGTACTGTTCTCTCAACCTCTGCGTGTCCTCTGTGTGTTTTCTCCTCGATGCAGCTGTCGTGTCGACATGATCAATTTTACAGTAAAGATGCCTCCACCAACACCCCAACGCCCTTCATCAGCAAGCTCTTAAACAAATCAATTAATTTGTTAATTAATCAAACAGGTGCACAGTGGTGTGTGTGGATATCAATACACACACACCTTTCTAACTCACTTCTTCTCCTCTGTGGATCTCATACCAAAGGGTCCTTCACTCAATTCTAATTTAATCTGCGATCTCTTTTTCAGCATCGATCTTCATACACCCTGTGAGCCACAAAGTGATATTGAGAGGGGGACTGATATGGAGATGGACATTGATTTGGAATAAACTAAAAAAGAAAAAAGATAGAGGAAAGATTCGTCCTAGTTCTTGACAAAAGTCTCCAGAGGAGAGATGTAAAAGTGAGAGTTGGAGAGTTTAATCTGATCAACTTCTGCTAATTTTTGACGCTATTATTGTGAAGACTCTGAGCTTAAATACATCCACACACACAAACAAGAAAACACCATTGGTCCATCTAGGGTTCGCACATTTTTGTATTCAAATATCCAGCAGCAACCAGTAATGACAGCTGAGACAGGATTGTTTACCAAAAACGCACAAACAGCCGTTGTACTGCAATTAAGCTGACTCAGTGAGGTCAATACTTTGTAACAGCAGCAGCTGCCTCACATCGAGTGCTACAGGGTGATTACATGGCTGCTCAGCCCGGCTGCAATCAGCGGACTTCAGGACTTCAAAAATCATGCACAATCACGACACTGTAAATGTGAATCTCCTTCCTTCCCTTCACTCTTCACTGTGCTATCAAAGCAACAGGACGATTTTCTTTAAACACAGTGAAGAGTTTTTACCCAATGATGGTTTGAGATGAACCAGGCATGCCACATGCTGTCTGACAGTGGAGGGCAAACCAGAAATCAAGCAAACATTACAGAGACGATAAAATAAGCTGACACTGGTGGAGCATATAAATGATGATGGAAAATGACTTTGCCATTTAAAAAAAATAATGTTCTAACTTCCTGCCACTTTTCAGTTAGAGAGTTGTTGGACTGTGGTCTTTTTGCTGCAGCAATCTCTGGTGTTAGCGGTGTGTTTTCACAGCTCTGACTTGTATGAAGAGTACAAAAACTGAGCCACAAGAATGCAGAGGAAATGGCACAAGGGATCATGCTGAGACAAAGGGTTCAGGTTAGAGACTTGCTTGATGTGCAGCCTTAATTTCATATGTGGCTGGGTCATGAGCGTTATTGTCAATTAGGGCTGGGAGGTTATAGTATTCCTGGGATTTGATTCTTTTACGATTTTTGGGGTGCCGATTTGATTTAAATTACAATTCTTCAATATTTATGATTTCTGCGATTTTAAGTTAGCTTTTTTTTAACACCAGACCATGTGAAAAAGTTAAATGATGATGAAAATGTCTACATTCTATATCAGCAACCATATTTTCCCATAAAATGCACATCACGTGAGTCAGAGAGAAACATTTCACCCTCTGTGGGAGAAGAGTGGTAACTTTTTTCCCAATCCAGTTTATAAACAAAGACTAAAATGAAGAATTTGATTTTGAAAAAAAAAAAAAAAAAAAAGATTTTTTTTTTACAAAAAAATCCAGATATATCGATTTTGATTTTTTCTGTGGATAATTTCCTACTCTTATTGTTAATATATTTAACTGTGAGGCACACAAACAGTAGACTGTAATCTCCACTCAAATTCCCTCCAACTCCTACTGCTGTTTATACACATCTTAGGAAAAATAATAGACCACTGCAATTTTTTTTAAAAATCAGAAACTCTATGAGGTACCTCATTCTACATAATAAGATCCGGATCGGGTGATCACCTGAATCTTATGTAATGTGAAAAAGTGATAAAAACCACTGCTGTGGTCAGCACTATAGTCTAGCAATGGGACTATCTGGTGGGGGGTGGGGCTCAAAGGAGGCACAAGCATCCCCTTGTTAGTCAAGTTAATTTTTATTTCTTATATTGTACATTTTACAGTGAATTACTGGCATCAAAGTTTCAGTAAATTAATGTAAATTTAAATGATTATAGTACCATTTAGGGGTGTGAAAAAATATTGATATATATTTTGCAATACTTTAAGCCTATGGTAAAATATTGATACTTAAACTCTTAATATTGATATTTTTGTTAGAAAAAAAAATCATGTTTTATGTGAGTTGGGAGTACAATACGTATTCCGCACCTCCACTGCAGTAGATGGCGCTGAATAGCTACTCTGCTGTATGTTGCCCATAAACTGCATAATGAATATAACCTCAAAGTATATTTAAAATATTTTATTCCTAAACTCGATAACACGTTTGATGCCAATGTTTCTCTCTATTCTTGGGTCAGTTAGTTTGAAAGTCATTTAAAGTTTATTTTTCAGTGTAGTAGACTAATATGATAATAACCATAGTCATGTTTTGCACAATATTAGATTTTTTATGATTAACATTGGTTACACCAAGTGACATTTATAAGTCGCACCAGCTGACTACATCATTTACCCGATAACTTTTTTTGCAACATTAGTTAGTGTTTAGTTTAGTTTGAAGTCATTAGTTTAGTTTAAGTCACAATAGTTTAAGTGACAAACTTAATGCACTTTATGTTTTTAAGTTTAGTGTCTGTATGAAACACTGCATGTGACTTTCATTATTTCAAACACAATAAATTAGAAAAGTTGTTTTCAATCAAATAGTTAACTGTATAATATTGCAATATAACACAATATTGTGAAGCTGTGATATCATGATTTTGTCCCACAGTCCTTAGCTGTTATAAACCAGTATACAAGAAATACCTTTTGCTAAGTTACTGCAGATACTGTGGTAAAGTCACTGTTAAGATGACTCAAAAACCAGTTACAATTTGCAACAAACCAACGCCAAGGATGCATGGCAGCCATCATTGATTCACCTGTAGTTTACAGCAAGTTTACCCCAAGCCTGATCAAAGAAGTCCCTGGATGCAGGACTACAGAAAAACCAAAGGATATTCATCTGAAAAGTTTCAGTCTTTCTAAAGTTTGGACTTTGAAAGTTGAAATAACCACATGCTGAGCTGAACAAAGCTGCCAGCCTTTTGCTGTCTAGTTAGAGCCTACCTTGGCTTGACGCTCACCTGTAAGTCACACCTTAAGTTTTCCAGGCAGAGCCAACAGAGGAATCAACAAAGCAAAGAAAATGTTTCACTCTGAAACAATTGAGTAAATGAAAATCCAGAATCAGAATCTGTTTTAAAATTTGGACCCCTAGTTGAATAAATTAGTGTCACACCGTGAAGCCATGAACACGTCTTACCTTGGTGTGATGCAGGTGGTAAAGGGGACTTCATGCTCAGTGGTGTCCTTGCTCAGGTCAGAAACCTGCTGGGCTCATGTCACCTCCTCTGCTCCTTTCTGACACATCTGAGCAGAAGAAAGAGGAACTAGGAGAAGAGATGAATACAGAGGGAGAAGAAGAAAAGCCCCCCCTTCACCTCCATTTTCCCTGACTCCTGTGGATGTCTGTCTCCTCGCCACCCTTTGCCCCCCCCCCCCCCCCCCCCCCATCATTGTGACATTTCGCTCAGCAGCTTGTTTGTGTGCACAGATTCTGGCCTTGTTTCTGTTATCTCCCTCCTTCACTCTCCAGTCTCAATCCCTCCTCCTCATTTTCTCTTACCCTGAGAGGAGGTCAAGAGGTAGAGGAGAGGAAGGATGGAGGGAAGGTCAAGTGGTCAGGATGAGTGAGGCAAGAAAAAGAAGAGCAGCACAGAGAACTAAAACAGATAGATGATCTTTTCCTCTGCTGTGGGTGTCCTTAACCTTGCTGTGGCCCTCCGTGGGCTGTGCAAGCCCACTTCCCTGACCTGAAGGTTGTTCAGCTGAGTTCCTGATATATGTGTGTGTTTGTGTGTGTGTGAAGATAGATTTCATGAAGGTTTGCTTGTTCTGAAATTGTGCTCGCTCGGTAATTGCAATAACCTCTCATCCCTGAATGCTTTTAAGTATGCAGGTGAAAAGATGACGGCAGGATGTAGAAAATGTTTTCACTGATGTGTGGAGCTAAAGAGGAAAACAAAAAAGAAGGTCACCTGCTCAGGTACCGACCAACCCCCTTCAGACTCCAGGAGAAGGACTTGGACTGCACAAAGGCATCAGATTATTTTTCAAAGCTGTAATTCAAACCTTTTTAAGTCGATCCTGACACCTCACCTCCAGGTCACACCTCGTTAATGGACAATTCTTTTTTCAGTTTTAATTTTTTCTGCTCAATGTCTGCCTGAGTTTCCAAAGAATCACCAGCTGAGCAGAAAGAGCAGCAGAGAGGTGGATGCAGAGGAGAGGGAAGTGGTGTTAGAAGAAACTTCCTCTAAACCTGATGCTATTTCATAACTAATACTCAGCTTTCTTACTTTTTCAGGCTGTGTAAGATTCTTGAATCTGATTGGTCAAAACCCCTTGATAGTGGTTCTTAACTTTCACTAAGTGGGCAACACCAATTAGTGAAAGTTTTTTGGGATGAGGTTTGATTTGCTGCACTGCACAACATACATATTGCCATTATAGTTCCTGTCAGGCAATTCTAGCAATGGAAGTAGATGAGAGAAACTTTCTGTCACTGCAAAGAAATGTAAACCATGAGCAGTGGTGATGAGAGCAGCTGTGTTAGAAGCAGAAAAAGAGGAAGGAGTTGCCGTGGAATACTAACCATCGCCAGATAACTGGAGCTGTTTCATAAAAACTGTAAACATAAATCTTTTTAAGTCAAAAATCCATCCACCAATGTTTTTTTTTTTGCCAGCCTGTTTGTATGTCATAAGCTGGCCAAAAAAAAAAAAAAAAAAAAAAAAGTTAGCTTCACCTCTGGGTCTTTGTTAAGTAGCAGCCTCCATTTTTTAAATATGAGGCAATGTGGAAGTGCCAAAAAGTGCAGTTCGTTGAGTGTCCACCTGGGGCTGGCTCCCTAAGTAACAGAAATCACACAAACATTAAGTTAGAATTAAAAAAGAAAAAGAAACATATTTTCAAGAGAACATTTTTACAGCTTGGTACAAAAAAATAACTTCTTTCTGAATGGCTATTTTCTCCATTAGCACACACTAGGGGTGTGAATTTTTTTCTGACATAGCCGTTTAGAATATATTAACTAGGGGTGGGAGAAAAAAAAGAAAATTGATATATCGGGATTTTTTGTTTAACAATATCAAAATCCTGATTCCTTGTCAATAAATATTTTTGTTTTTTAATTCAAATTCTTCATTTCCGTCTTTCTTTATAAACTGGATTGGAAAAAAAGTTTCCACTTTCCTCCAGCAGAGGGTGAAATGTTTCTCTCTGACTCACGTGGTGTGTTTTTTATGGAAAAATATGACTCCTGATAGACATTATCATCATTGTTAAACTTTTCAACATGGTCTGGTGTTAAAAAAAGCAAACTAAAAATTGTAAATATCAAAGAATCAACACCAGTCACCAAATTTACCCAATCAGAAGCACAGCTTAGCTGACTGACAGATGGGTGCTTTAAAGCTGTTGTTGTGGAGGCTCAAAGCCCGCCCTTTATCTCAGGATAGCACCTGCCAATAATTTGCTTCAAAACTCTATTTCAAAACAGATGCAATTAAAAAAAACTGGGATCTTATCAAGTGTTTTTGTCTTATTTTCAGTAAAAATTGTCTTATTTTACTTGATATGTGCCACATTCAACTGATCACTTTGGAAAGATGTCTTATTTCAAATTATTTTAAGACAAAAATGAAGACTAAATCGCTAAGAAAGTAAAAAAGGAAAAAGAAGAGTTACTTTAATTAAGACATTTTTCCAGTTTCAAGCATATTTTGGACACAGTTGTTCCTGCTTCTCTCTTATTATTCCCTCTGGCACGAAAATTGGCACACACCTCAGAATTGCCAAACATTCAATAAAATACATGAATTGACCTCAACATCCCATAATTTGCTCTGTAGCGCCACCCAGGCACACAAAAACAACTCTAGTTTTCACTTGTTACAAGCAATTCAGACCTAGTTTTTGTCTTTAAATAACTTGACAAAGACATTTTTCTGGACTGACCAGTTGAATGTGGCTCATATCAAGTATAACAAGACAGTTTTTACTGAAAATAAAACAAAAACACTTGATATGATTTCAGTTTATTTTGTTGTTGTTTTTTTGCAGTGTAGGGTGCATCACAGAGACTTTGTCCATTTGTTACACAGTCTATGGTCTTGGCACACCCTGCTGTGGTTCATTTTCCCACAAACACCCTCTAACTATACATTATTTTTTACTTACCACATGATACATGGATTTTTTTTCTCAACAAAAGCTCAGCAGGGACTTCAATTAAGAGCTTTGTTGGTGACTTCAGTTGTCAAATAACTGATGTTAACAGAACTTCAGAATCAAAGCTTTCTGATAAAACCAGGGAAATGTCTCTTGAAAGAACAGATCAGACTTTTATTTTGTTAAGCAGTACAAAAGTGCTGCCACACAGCATTCCTCATGCCTTTTACATAAACACAGCTGAAACAAAGCCAGCACAAATGATCATTTTTCTGTATGTTTTGGCTGAAATTCCACAGCAAGCCTTCTGTTCTCTGGATTATCTGTGCACGAGATGGACGCACGCGAGCCACACAGCTCACACTGGCAGTATGAATGGTCTAATCTGTTGACATTCATGCTGTAATGAAAATCAAGCTGTTCCACAGCTGTCACGCAGTGTGAAGAGGGCGTAAGTCTGTCATTTAGTATGTCTCATTACAAACACTGACGTATTAGAAGACAACAGTTGTTGGGAATAGCTAATGAAGTTGTGCTGTGTTGATGAAGCACAATTCTAGGGCTAGGAGTTGTGTCATGGAGATGTGAGACAAACACTAGGAAGATTAAGTTTCTAAACAACACACTACTTAAAGGTAGAAATGGGTAATGTTAGATAATAAAAGGCACCTTACCGAAGCATAGTACATGTCTGTGACCTTGAACAGGGAAATCTAATCCTTTAAACACGACCATCCATTGATTCTTTGAGAAATGTGACAACACCAGAGCTCCTAATCAATTACCACATAACATGATGGATTCACTTGTCAAAAAGTCTATTAGGGATCCAGCATCAAACACAATATCAGAACTCAATCAAATCTACAGTATTTCATGATGGATCCTCTTCAGTAAGCTAAGTGGACAGATCTGCAGGGTTTTATATCAGAGATTGAAAGGGTTTCAGCTTTCGAGAAGCAGCGTTGCTTTCTCATTACATCATAATGATCGGGCATGTTTTCACCAGAGCTTTGTGCTGTGAATCAGAGATTTATCGCCACCTGTGGTCATATGTTATAATCTTTGTCAATACCCATAAACACAAGCTTTTGTTTGTCCAATATGTTGTCTTACATCCTGCAAGGTTCTGGGAAGTCTTTACAATGAGAGATATTACAGGAGAAATCCAGACTTACTGTCTACCAGAAAGCCATTAAGCCTCAAAGACAAGGCCATAAAACTGACTCCAGCCAGCTCTATTACTGGATGCTCCATTTCTGTATGTCAGCCTGTCCGTCAATCAGTCCGTCTATCTCTTTGGCCTTCTATGTGCAGCATTTGTATCACCCCGGGGCTGGATAATTACCAAGTTATTATCTCAGTAAGTCCAGAATGAATTTCATCCCAGTGGAAATGGCCGTGTATAAGTGATTTTCCACAGCCACTATCATGGAGGTAAAATAATAAAAAAGAAAGTCAAACCTCTGGGGTGCTCCGCTAATTATTTTCCGATCCGTAAAATCCACCGCAGAAGTCTGACTCATGCTGCTGTAATTACTCCATGTTTGGAATTAAAAGAAATTAGTATTTTTGACTCTTGCTCATTTCAGTCACTTTGAAGAATGCGCACCACGGGGGGATGGCCCTGCAAGATGATCTGATTTATTTCATGCCATGTTCATTTGGTGTAAGATCCATAACAAGTAGTGTGAATGTCACTTAGCATAGGCATCAACAGAAACTTAGGATCACTTTACATCCTCCCTTTAGTGTCCACTTTCCCAGCTACCCAACCCGACGCCTCTTTCCTTGAGTGACACACGCCTCTTCATTATTCCTCAATATTCCCATTCGCCTTTGAAACCTCCCCTTAAATATGAATGAGCCCCCCCACCCTCCTCAGTTTCGTCTGACTCAGCTGAGCACCAGCCTCCCCAATCATCGCCTCTTATGATGTTAAGCTGCCATCAATTAGATCTCATTTGATCCGCTCCCTCCCCAGCCGACCTGGTCTGACGGTGCTGTGAGCTGTTGGCGGCGGTGGCGAGGCGGGATGCGGCCCTCAGCAACTCGCTAATTAAAGCTGTAATTAGGCCTAATCCTCAGCTTGGAAATGAGCTCCTCAGTGAGCCAGGTGTGCCAGACAGCAGAGGAGGAATTTACTTATTCATTCTTCCAGCTTTCTCTCGATTTACATTCTTCTGTGCTTTTGTGTCCTCTAGGACGCATTTGATATAATGTCTAATGACTGAAATGTGACTCCTAATAAAAGAGTGTGAGCGTTGTTTCCTTCACGTTAGTGTTGCCAGGATATACGGCTAAGCTTTTAAACAAACCATATGATGTAGTTACATATTTAAAATAGAATATTTTTTTCCCCTGACTTCATGAAACAACTAATAATTGTATCATAGTCCACTAGCAACTAAGAATATTCATAAACAGTAATAACCAGGGTCATTCCAGCAAAAGTTGTCAATTCTATGTATTTTTTGTCAACTGAAAAGTGAATTACCTCATATTCAGTGGTGCAACAAATACACCGGTTCAAAATGCAGTTATTTTTTTAATGCGTTATTGTAATTTACCTAAAAGAGGGCACTGGAAGATGGTATTAATGTGAAAAGCATCTGTGACACATAGCGAGGTTGTTCTATGCTGGCTACTTTTAAGGCTTTTCTCAACTAGTATGCCTTATCAATGCATTTAAAGTGACCGAGATTGGCACAAAAAGACACAAATGCCCAACTAAGAGAAAAGGCTAAACTAAAAAAAAAATCACAGCTCAGCTGGACACAAGCAACCAAAAAATCAAAATACTTACTAGGGTGTTGAAACAAACTGAAAAAAAGATACAAACTCAGGAAAAACAGTACATAGATCATAAAGGACTGGCACTAAGACAAAGGGAGACGCAGACTTTTATACAAGGAGAGATGCAACTACATAATAAAAGCAGAGATAAAAACATGAAAGATCGGTCGGTCACAATCTCTCCTTCTCATCGACTGTGTAATACAAGGACATAAGTCTCAGTGATGTTACCCACCTGTTTCCAAAGCAGAGTTTTGAAGCTTATTGTCATCAGTCACCATATTGGAAATGCTTAACTTGACCTTGGTTTGGTCAAGGTACAGAGTGCCTGCTGGTCAGCTGTGCCTCTGATTAGGGAAACTCCAAATATTAATATCTTCTAGTCCTCTGAGAAATATGCTGTTCAGGGAAAAGTCATTTTCTGTTCCAGACAGTAAACATCCCTCTTCTATACTTAAACAACTATCCATCAAAAATACTAACAACTTAGAGCTGAGTTTAACTGTCTACTAACAGCTGGGGGTGTGGCAATGAGCAAGCTTCACAGCTGCACGAGTCGACACGTTGCTGAATACAGCGGAAGTCCATGCAGGAACACAGTTAGGATCTTTTTCTGTTAATGTCTGCGACCTATAGTCCGGATTTTAAGTTAGCACACCAGTATGAACTTGCTATTCTGGCTTCATAGAAAAGTTTGAGGTGAGAACAGTGTTCAAACTTTCAGGAAGTACCTCCATTTTCCCCAGCTTTGGCAAATTCCATCTAATTTTTGGAAAGAAACCACAGCTTTAACCCCAAACACCCACTAAGGTAATCACTGTATGCTCTTTTTCAGCCCTTTTGGGAGCTTGTTGCCTTTTTTATTCTGGCAGTGTCCAACTTTATTTCTCAGCTGGTCAGAAGGTGGGACAAAGGCTTTTACAGTTTAAAACCTGAGAGGCAAAACCCAGGTGCAAGACGCTGCTCCTTTTGCTTCTCGTAACTTTACCCCTTTTTATGATTGCTTGGAAACTACAATACATGTATCATCCTGCTTTTGATGAAGCCTTCTCTCAATTCCAGAAGCATTCTGTTGGTGAAATGCTGCTGAAACTCTCGTAGCTTTGTCAACTAAAGAACTTTCACTTTTCAATTTGCACCTTGAGACCTAGACCTTTGAATGTGAACTGAAAGCCAACCAAGATAATGAAAAGAGGAACCCCAAAACCTGGAATTGCAGAGTATTGTGCAAACCACAGAGCCTTAACCTTTTCCAAATAGCATTTTTCAGAGGCAATTTCTTTTCTTTCTATGCATTCGCAGTCAAAACTTAAAGTAAGAATGTCACCCAACTCTGACGGGCAAGTTTGTTCTTCAAATGCATGTGATGATGTTCTCTGAGGGAAAAAAATAAGCGTACAGTGCCGAGCTGCCTGTATGCATACCTGTGATCCCATCTGTTGGCATGAAGTGGAAGAGAGGATTGTGATAGTAGCTACTAAAACTTGCACAGATGGTCCGTTCTCTCTGATAATGTTTCGCAGTTGGAGCCGTCAGCGGAGAAAATGTGTGAATACAGAAATCCCAGTGGAATAGTAATAAACTCAAAGAACAACTCTGCAGGTTCTCAGCTATGATCTGCAGCGTGAAACTGTCCAAGTGAGAGCGAATGAGATAAAAAGGAAGAAACAAAGACAAGAGGGGAATTGAAGCAGTGTTAAGTGTGTGTAGGAGGTATTTTATGAATACACTGTGGAGGAAAAAAAGGGGAAAGTTGGAAGAGGAAAAAAAAACAATGGCACAAGAGAATTGTGGTAAATTCAATAAGCGGTAAACAAGAAAAAGAGAGCGGTAAGCCTCAAAGAGAAAGGAGAAAGCATGTGATATCTTGAAGGAGCGATGTTAGAGTAGAGGGGAGGCGGACAGGAGGAGATAGGTTAGAGAGATTAGTAGTAAGAGGCGAGCAGGAGGTGAACAGATAGAGGAGGGATTACAGGAATCCCCTGACCTCACCAGGCAGCCATTAGAGCAAAACTAATTACCAGCCAACGACCCTGGAGATAGAAGTCAGTGCCCTGCCGTACCACAGTCCACATCCACACTCACACAAGTGCCCTTCTCTCCTCGTAAGTGTGTGTGCATACTTAGTTTCTCGCTCTGTCTCTGTCCCGCAGACCCAATCCATATGATGTATGGATGTAAGGGAGCAAAGGGAAATGGCTAATTAGCTCCAAGAAATGAGAGCCAGAGAGCAAGAACACCTTCAGGGGACCTTTGCTGGACCTCCTCCCCTTTATCCTCTGTAACGCAACAGCTTTTGCCATGCTTTGCAAGGACAGGTACAAATCTTTTAAGTTAAACTCTTTCGCGTATTTTTGAATATTTTTGAAAAATTGTTTCTTTGATACACGTATTTTACCATAGAGCAGAAGTTACTGATGCTGTACCACAGGAATCTTTAGTGTACATTTACCAGTCTCTTCTGTCTTCCTGTTGCATCCATATGAACCTGAAAAATCTACCTTACCACCTCAGTTTTTCAGCAAATTTTTCACATCACAAAGCACATTTATTTGCCCAACTTACTTCCTCGTCAATGAAAACATAATAAACATAGTTTGGAAATATCTTATAATAATCTTAAAGAGGGGTTATTGGCCCACTGGTGCCCCTGTTGTGGCTTTATATGATTTACAGCTGCATAAATCCCTGTTTTTCTCTTGCAAGTGTTTTAGAAAACCCTTATTTCAGCCTCTGTCTGAAATGCTTTGTTTTAGCTGATGTATCTTTAAGACTCCCTGCTCCAGAAAACCCCTTCTCTCTGATTGGCTAGGCCTTTGAGGGCCTGTTGCTGGGAGAGCTTTTTGCAGACCTTGGTGTTTGAGGCCCGTAAATAAGATTCTTATTAGATGACCTCATCATAGCTGTTTGAAAATCAGCCCATGTTTAGTTTAACTTTGTTGCATAATATCAACTTTTAAAATATGGAAAAGAATATACCCCCTCTTTAAACAGCTCTTGCCTGTAAGAGCTGAACTGTAACAAGACTATTAAAAATACCAAAATCTCATCTTGAACCAGAAGACAGTTGGCACAAGAAAAGCAGATTCAAATGGACACCAAGGGGATTCAATCCAGTGCCAATACCCCAGGATGGGAATGTGCTGGTTTAAACACTACTCCACCTGTTCACACAGCTGACGATTTGGGATTTAGTGACTGAATCTGTTTTTCTGGGAGGTTCAAGGTTTGTTTTGATATGGATAACCGTTAAGTGTACACAGGGCTGGGGCTAGATAAAAAGAGGGACTTCAGCTACAGCTCAAGATGCAACTTATTCACCATACCTCCTCCATTTCTATAGTTTAGTGGTTTCTAATGGATGGCATGAGATGGCACAGGAGTTTCAGAGAGAAATGTTTGTAGACAGAGCATGGTTCCACTTGAAAACATGTATGAAAACCAAGTGTTTGTTTGTGCATGCTTTGCTCTCTGCACTGATTTCCTATTCAATCAATATTTAATAAAGCCACAGTGAGGGACATGGAAAAGGTGTGGTACACATCCAGCCACTGCTCTGTATGGTATTAGAGTTCCTGTTTATCACAGTGCTTCCTCGCCTCCTACAGTGGTTTCACTAAAAGTTTAGAGGAGAGACACGCATGTACTTACAGACGGAGAGAGTTTCAGACTTTCTCATACACACACTCACACAATGACAGTTTTGGTACCTGTAGTCAGAGCCTTGGTTTGGCTTAATCACTTGGAGCATACGTCTGCTGGGGACTCCAGTCCATTATCTGAGACACTGCTGCCCACCGCTGACTTTGCTTTTAATTTCTGAAGTATGGCGATCATCATCAAGTAACAGCCTTCAATCATCCTGGTCAACCTCAGACCTTTTCTCCTTAGCGTGAGCACAAAAACTTTCCCCCAAAGGCCATATAAAGAGAAAGAGCCAAACCACAGTGTAATGATTTTTATTTTAAACATGGACAATAACAATGATGGATTTTCATACTTCATGTGTAGATTTTTCAATCGCTACATCTTTGTACGTGTAGGAAATTCCTAAATCTGTCTCAAAAGTAGCATGAGATCACCATGAGACCTTCATGAGACTTGCTGAAGTGATGAGGTCATCACATCAGGATCTCCTTACTGGCTCATGACACATTGGAAAGGCGGGCCTCAAAGACTAAAGTCTGCCCCCCAACAGGCCTCTAGAAGGCTGGGCAATCAGAAAGAAAAGGGTTTGTGGAGTGGGGAGCCTTAAAGAGACAGCAGCCAAATAAAGCATTTCAGACAGAGGCTGCATTACGGGTTTCCTATCACCAGTGTAAAAAAAAAAAAAAAAAGTATTTTCAAGCTGTACATCTTGTAAAGCTACCATGGGGATAACAGAAGGATACTATAAAACCTAGAAAAATCATAATACCCCCTTTTTAAAGACAAGTTAAACTTTAGATTAAGTGACCATTATTTGTAAGCTTTTATATGAGTATAAGTAAGTCGGCAAACACAGCAGTAAACAATGATTTAACCAGTAAACAGAGATTTTAAAAGCACGAGGTCGTCCCACCCTTTCATTCCAGTGCTCCTTGTGAAGCACGGTGCTACTGGTACCTCCGGCAGAAAAACGAAAGAATACTTCATCGCCTGCCAAGTTTTGTATTAATGTAGACACAATCTGGTAGATAAATTATTTTCCATTTCAGTGTTAGAGGCTGAGTATTTTTCTGGTCTTAGTTATGATAATTTATTTTTCAGCTTGGAGACTATCAGGCATTTTGATTATCACCCCCAATCCACTGAGAGACATTGTTTTAATTATTTGCAAAACAGCTTTCATCACCATAAACTCCCTTAAACTGTATTATTTTTCCATCCAAAATTATTTTTGAGTAAACAAAGGGATGTTTGAAAACTCCTGAACCTTGGCTCATTTGAGCTGGAAAGCACTTTAGGAAGAAAATAAATACCAGGCATGAAACTAATTGTGATGGCTTAATTCTCTGCTTTGACTAGGCCTTTTGAATATACGTATCTGTTTAGTCAAATATACAGAACATCTACTTTAACACCACTGAATAATATCCCTCTGGTACAACTTCATCAGAAGGCAACTCAGGGATTAAAAAGATAAATGAATAACTGCAGTGTCATATAATGTGAGCTGGTGATCAATACTCACAATTTGCGCTTGACCTACTGGAATCAACCCCCTGTTTGACATGATGGATTAAGCAAACAGGGATGTATGGATTTTACTTTCAGTGTGGAATCATCTTGTGGTCACCATAAATGTGGGGAATCTCGGTTTAATCCCCTCATGTATTTCAGTTATATTAGTTTTAGGATTAGTGCAACAATATGAGGCTTTCCTGTGGTAGTGCAGTTACTCAATATAAAGAGGTTCCAGGAAATTCTGTAGAGAGGAGAACAAACTGTGGTGTTTTTAGTATTTCATATTTGTGCATTAGGCACAAACTATGGAAATCCATTGACAACAGTATAGCTGTCTTGAGTAAAGCCAAAACTTTAAGTGCTCCCCCTAGTGACTGACTGCAGTACAGGTCAGGAAGCCTGGTTCCTGTAACAGATAGAAAAAGAGTCAAACAATTTAATTAAAAAGCATGGTAAATATATTTTTCTGATTTTTTTCTTCATTGTAGTTAGTTGTTAACATGTTGAATTATGAACAAGTGTTCATATCTCCGGGGTGTTAAGTATTGATTTGTCATCTAATTTTCAAAGATAATTAAATGAAAGCTTCCTTAACAAAGGCAAACTCTTGCAGTGTTCCAATTTCCAATGTTGAATGGAACAGAACAGAATCGAATAGAATAGAATAGAATAGAAAATACTTTGTTTATTTCCAAGGGGAAAGTCATGAGGAGTCACAGCAGCAATTAAGAAAACAAAAGTAAGAACGTGTATAGAAAGTGCAAAAAGGTCCATAACAAGATAGATGAAGACAGCTTGGCCATCATTCTCCAGTCAGCCAACCTCCACCTCCAGTCTCTGTCTCCTGTATCCTGTCCACTTACAACAGATGAAGTTCTTCCAATATGGTCTTGGTGTCTGGTGTTGGCTCCGTTAGCCATGTCTGTGAATAGCATGATGCTACTCTGCCCTCTGGTATTCCTTCTGTTGTTGGGTTAGCACGGCTAGCTTCTCCATCTTATTGGAGATTGATCGTATGTTCTCAACAACGATGGATGGAAGGACAGGTCAATGTCGTCACTTCACTCACTTGAGAACCACCATGTTGTCCTCACCTCCTTCTCCTCACCTTGTGGGGAAACATCAGGCCTTGCACCAGTTAGCATTGACATGAAGAAGGGTGGGGAAAGAAAGCATGACAAGCACTAACACATGAGTCATTTGTGTAATGTACCATAGCTGTAAGTGACTAGCAAGAAGGCAACAACTGTATAATAAATGGATGTAGTGTTCATGACATCACACATCTGTTCTGATCTAAAGTTTTGAAACCTATCGTTGATGGAGGCCATATTGGAAATGCCGAACTCCAGCTAGCTTTATTCAAGTTTGAATGAGGTAAAGAGGTAGGTCTTTGGCCTTTTTGTTGACAGCTACACTGTGCCTAACTACCTTTGTTTGAAGAACTTTTAAGTTTTTCATTACTTCGCAAATAATGATTCATGAAAAAATTCACCTACATTACAGAGCATGGTAAGTTTTTTGAACCAGGATGTAAATGTGTCAGTGTTTGCTGTTAAAATCAGCGTTTTTGGCTTAGTGTATATGTCGTCTACAGTGTTTCTATGGCCTGCCAGGTGGAATCTTGAAGAATTGCAATTTTTAGCACTTTTGCATCAGCTTTATGTTTTTAAACTGGAGATAGCTCCTTGAGTGTGAAGTCTATCAGCCAGGTCGCTTCTGCACAAGTCTTGGTCCAATATCCTGATACCTAGTCAGGTGGTATTTAGGATTCACATCTTACAATGGGAGGACATGGAGATGTGTAGTTTCTATAATATTATGAAAAACAGTTTTGGAGTCACATACATGTTGATTCCATGTTTGATGGGGGCACCCATCATCTGGGGAAAAAATGGGCTCATGTTTTTAGAAAACTGCCCAAAGATTGTTTAAGTAATACATATTTAGCAGGACAGAGCTGCTTTCTTTGGGGTTTTAACTGGTTGTGCTTGGCTGCAATGTTTTATTTAAAGTGACTCTTATTAAAATGGTTTCCAATGGATTATGCTGAAGGAATCCCAACCCCAAAGCAAGCTCTCTACCAGAAATAACCTTGTGGCAGCTCATTGTAAAATCAACCCTGATGCCCCAAGGCAGCAAAAAATAAACATTAAGCAATCATCAATTTTTAAACGCAAAGACTTCTTCATTGAGTGTTTTAAACTGTTTTAATTACGAGTTTTGTCTTTCTAACAGAGAAGGAGAGCCCTTTAGGTGAACAAAAAACAAGTCATATGAAGTTCATAGCCTGCTGTGCCATTCCTCCAAACTTCTTACACTGAACTTCTTGACTTAGTGTCTTCCAATCTACACAAGTCTAACTCATAGTGTGGCATTATCTATTGATTCACCAATAAGTCATGTTAGTTTGTTAAATCGTGTTTTTTTTTTCTTTTTAAAAGGCTTGTACTTAAAAGAGGTTACAAGTTCCATTTTGCTGTGTTTTGTTTGAATAAAATGACGGTAAAACATGATAATGAATAATCCATTAAGCCATGTTCCCCCAGAGAGAGAAAGGTGTTCCTGCTGGAGACACAGTGGGACATCGAGTGGGCTCAATGGAGGCTTCACTTCTGTAAAAAGCAACGTTATCTTTTCTTTCATTTCACGTCTCCGACTTCTATGAACAGACAACAACAACAACATGCAAACAAGGCCTTAAAATTGCAATATGATGTTTCTAATTAAAAGTTAATTTATTCCCTCTTGTTCCTTCTTATGTAACCGCTGCTATCAAGCAATTAAAAGATAACCTTGTGTTGGGAGGTCAATAATTTCCCTCTTATTCCCAAACAAATACATGCAAATAAACAGAAATCAAAAAAAGTGCAAGCCAAGGCCACAGCGCGGCATGTTTAATTCATGGAGCTTTAGCCTAAAGTAAATTTGTCTCATAGTTTCAGGGTGCTATCTGTAAACACTCTGCTTTGTACATATAGCTTCTCTGATGTCCTGATTCAAATTATTCAAATGAGTGTTTTGATTATCAGCGTGCTGTAAACATCATGAGCATCCTGGAAAAACCTCTGATGTATCAGTTTTTTTTTAAATCTTATGGTCATGTTTGTGTTTTTTATCCTGATGAGTTTTGATACATTTGAAAAAAAATTTTTTCAAATAGAAGAGCCTCTATTAGTGACTCAGTGGTTCCCTCAGAGATATTTAGGAAACTGCATGACTTCAAGAAGTATTTTCAAATTCTAAATTTAAAAACAATCTGAATAAATACTTCAAAAATTTTTTTCAAATAAATCTACTGTAAGCCCTTTAACAACAACGCTATGTAGCTCAGGCTCGCTCTAATTTTAGCTTTGATTATATCAAAACAGATAGGCCAAAATGGAATTAATTCACTGTTGTTTCAAAAGCATTGCACAAATCCCAACAGAACAAATTTATTTATATACAGTGTGTCATGTTGTGCTACATTTTCACTGATGAAGGCTAACCCAGCACATTACGTTAGACACTGTACGGCTGAGAATCAGACTCGAGATGTAAATTTGACGACTTAAGGGTAAAAAACTTGAGACTTGACTTGACTTGAGACAAGTGGAGTCGGACGACCCATAGCATGTTTACCACACTATAGGCTCACACTTTTACTGATTGATTGATTGATGGATTGGAGACAGATTAGTGAGATCACATGCACGCAAGCAACCAATGGGCACACACAACACAGTGTGGTTGTTAGCTAATAATGTCAACTGCCCCCAAGCCTGTAGCCAGTTCTGCTGCTCCAAAAGTAGAGCAGTTTGCGTTTAAACTTACTCGAATGGAAAAAGGAGGAATGTGCAATGCAAGATATGTGACGCTAAAATAAACGAAAAAGAGGGAACAACGTCCACTTTTATCCGCCATTTGAAGACTGCACACAAAGCCAAGGAAGTGAAACCAAGCTAACACCATTAGAAGTGTGTGAGCGTGTGCATGTGTTCGTTTTGGTGATACGTTTATCAATCCTGTTTTGAACATTGTTCTTAATAATAAGACAAACAATTTTACCCACCACCACAAACCCCGTCTTCCAACACTTTACCATTCTTCATAACAAACATCTAGTCGTGACTCGTCAGCTGAGTAAATAACTCCCATACAAAAGCTTTATTCCCTCTTAATTAGCCTCCGATAAGTTTTTCCTCTAGCGATAGTTGCATTTAGTCCACTCTTTTGGAAGGTGGATAAAGGACCTTATGCCAGCATAACAAATGTACGTGGCCAGGTACTATCGGCAGCTAAATCTGTGTCTGATGATAAATGACATATTAAATTAATCAAACCTCTCCATTATAATATTCAAATTTATAGTTTAATCAATGAAGAGTTGCAGACTAATTTGCATGATATCTTGATATTTACTTTAAGAAGATAAGGTTTCTCTCTTCAAGATATAAGCCTGAGATATAACAATTGACTTGACTTGACAACCTTGTGACTTGACTCGACTTGGCACTCGATGCAGCACCTCATTTTCAAGGAGGTCCCTAAACAAACATAAACAGAAAACTTAAGTTACATTACAACACATTCACATATAGACATACAACAGCATAACATACAACAAATACAAACATCTTGCTCACCCTACTCCCATACACAACCCCAACCAACATACGCCTAAAATGCAGAATAAACAAAACATTATAACAGAGCAAAAAACGTGAACATAAAAGAAAAATAATAATAATAAAAATAGAATAAAATTTTGAAGAAAATAAATCAGAAACATGAACAGTTTGTTTTGAGATGGACATGTAATGTTTTTCTGTAACAATAAAAAGAAGTAATAGAACGCTAGGAAAGAGGGAGATTATTCCAATCTGATGGGGCTTTGTACTGAAATGATCTTTTACCGACTTCTTTTAAATTCTGGGAACAAAGAAAAATGGGTGGTTCATATGCCTAAGGGTGTATGGAGAGTTGTATGGGATCATGAGTTCTTTTAAATACGGAGGACACTGGAAACACATTTCAAAAGGAAGTAAAGCCAATGATATTGCCGTCTTGATTTGGGTTGTAGCCAGTTCAGTGAATCAAACATAAAACAGTGATGTGCTCTAAAAGGACATCTCAAAACAAATCTACACATAGAGTTAAATAATACGTTCAAAGATTTAAGATGGGAGTCTGAGGTGTTTTGATAAACAATATCGGCATAGTCAACAATTGCTGATATGAGCTGTGATATAAACCTTCTTCTGACATTCAATGTAAAACAGTTAATGGAACGATAAAGTGATGCGAGACAACCATATGCTTTTTTTGCAATGTAATCTATGTGAGGTTTCAAAGTGAGCTCTGGATCGATCCAAAGTCCAAGGTATTTCAAAGATATAACTTTATCAACAGGAGATCCATCAGAAAAATAAATGTGAAAGTCCACTGGATGAGATCGGAGGTGATTTGCTTGAGACTTGGACCAAATGACTTGCTACTCGCTTGGGATTCAGATTGGAGGGACTTGGTCGGTGTTAGCCCGGCATAAACCGCTAGAAGCCTCATAAGCTGTGGCACTAGTGGCATTCCACACATGCACCTTCATGGCATACTAAATGCCACCTTTGGATCTTTGCACTACCAGAGACAGGAACTTAAGCCTCTGTACATGGGGCGCATGCTTAAACCAGCTAGGCCAACTGTGCCCCGAGCCAGTCGCTAATTTAACTGTTCAGTGTTTTACAGTGTATGAACTGTAACTTTAACGGAACAACACAAATGCAAGGGTGTCAACACAATGAAAGCAGAGCTACAATAGAAGTTAAGGGCAGTTATCCCAATCGACACAGAAAAAGCTGTGAAAGTAGGTAAAATGTTTTTTTTTCTCTTTTAACTTCAGCTTTGACAAATATAGCTTTAATGCTAATGTTATGGCATCACTTATTCTTAAAGCTAAATTCAAGATGACACATTTCTGGTAAATATCATGGAAATAGAATTAGATATAGAAGAACCACGGAAGATATCACAAGGTGAGACCCCTAAAATGCCATTGCTAAAGTTAAAAAAGGACAGTGTTTTACTTTTCTTCACAACTTCCCTGTGTCTGTTAGGATCACTGTCTGCTAGAAAATCGCTAAATTTCACCTCCTTCAACTGCTGTTGAGGCTGTTCTCTGTTGTGTTGTGGCATTTTATCAGTGCTGTAGTGTTTGAGAAATGTGATTAATACTGGGACAAACAAGTCATCGTACTTACAGTTCTTATGAGTTTTGTTTCAAGGAAAAACAAACTTTCCCAACTTTAAAGTAAAGAGTCTCCAAGCAACAATAAGTGATTTGTTCAGCAACAGCTTGACTAAAACATTACACCATTGCCAAGACTGAAATTGTTTTTATAACAAAGTACCTCAACAAGTAATAAAACAATAAAAAGAATCGTATATGGAGGCATAGATAAAGATGTCGTTTCAAGATATTTGTCATTCTGAAACGTAATGTTCCTTTTTGTATGCTGAAAATCTCTTCTTCAGGGGTGATGAGTTGCTCTGAACATGTCTCTCTGAAGAAGTTGGAGAAGTAATCAGCTGAAATTCTGAACATGAGCAGCTGTAATATTTGGACGCTTGTCACAGTCACATCTCATTTCTGTCAGCGTCTCACCTTACGGAGTGAAGACGGGAACAGAATGAATTTTCATTGTGAACTCTGTGAACTGCATCCTCACTCTGATTCAGGAGGTCGGGCTCAAAGAGGAAGAAAACTGTGCAGAGACACAGGGAGAGAGGTGTGTTTGGGTTTGTGTGTGTGTGTGTGTGGATAGTCTGCAGCAGCTTGACGGCTGTGCATGATTTAATCAAGGTAACCACAATGGATCATTTTGCATAATGGTGCATCACTTTTCAGAATAGAGGCTGCAGATGGAGCTCGCATATGTGTCCTGGTGCCTTCAGGGACAGGTGAGGGCTTTCAAAGTTGACAAACAGAGTGATTCAGGTACACACACATTAAACCTTCCAGCTTTTAATTACAATGTTGGCATTTTCAGACAACTCTGTTTTTTTAGGATTCATCAGAAAACTGATAATGTTTGCAAATGGCATTATAACAGTTAGAAGGGTTACATATTGGATTATTTTCATCATGAAAAACCTTTTAAACCATTTTAAACTGAATAGGGCTGGCAGCTTGCACATGAATTTGGAAAGTGGGAATATTAATGTATGACTTGTTTTGTTAAGAAATCCTCTGATGATGGTGGTGAGTGTTTTTTTAGTGGATGCAGAGCAACTGGAATTGTGCACTGCCAGCTTTTGTCATCCTTTTTCTTTAAGTTGTGTTTTGGGGGTTTTATGCCTTTTATTTGATAGTAGAGTGGACAGCGGATAGAGCAGGAAACAGGGCAGGAATGGGGGGGGGGGGTATGCAGGCTGGATTGAAACCCGAACACCTGCACGGGGGGGGGGGGGGGTCACGCTCATGGAGCGTGACCTAAAGCACGAGGCCACCTATGCTCCAAGTTGTTGTCATTCCTAACAGGAAACTTCCACCAGATCCATGTTCGGTCCATCTCTGCGGCTTCTACTGGCCCTGCTCTGTTACATTTCTGCTCCATCCCAGGCCAGACAATCTGGAGACCATTGCAGCAGATATGCACAGCTTCTTAAGTTTTCGAATACAGAAGCATCAAGTATCAGAAGTGGGCAGAATAAGTGAGACAGGAATTCAGACACCAAAACAACATCAAAATAACTGGTTAATTTCAACACTCTGTGTTGACACATGGTATTTAATATGAACTCATCACAAACAACAACAATCAGTGTTGCCAGGCCTTAAGTCAATGTGTCAGAGGAGCTAATTCGAGATGATGAAAAACGTAGGTACCAACGGTTAAGTCACACACCCATTGAGGTTAGCCCCATTATTCTGTCCTGTCTAATGAAAGGCAAAAGGAGCCTGAAATAAATAAAAAAAAATACAAGAAAACTTTAAAAAAGGATGCAAGACCACTGATTCCATGATTTCTGCAGCTACAAAGTTGCACAAAATGTGCAAACACAAACGTTTGGCATTGGCAGAGAAGACTAGGCTGATTTTTAATTGGCACGACCCACATACTCAGCTCTGCTGCTCATCTTTTAAGTGCATGTTTCTTACAAATGAGGCACCATTCAAAAGGGAAATAAACAGGGCTTCCAATTTGGCAAGAGACAATGTTCCAACAAAGAGACACTCTTACAAACACAAAGTTCTTTACTTTTTGGCAAATAAAGTGCCTCTCTAGCTGTCTTCTCTATCCTGCTATATTGAGAGGATGTAGTGAGATAGTTAAATGGGCTATAAAAGGAGTTCACAAGGTGTGTTCATCTGCTTTTTGTACACCTGTCACAAATATTTTTCATGTATGCACTTCTATAAAAGATCTCATTTAATTTCGATTGAGTATTGACACTGTTGTGTCTATTAGCTTGGGCCTTCATCATTATAAGGCTGTTCAATGGAGTCATACAATCATTAACCATTAACGCTCATTAATCCTGTGACGTGGCTCTCTGAGCTCACTTTGCACCTTTGCTTTACTAACACACAACTAATTTTCCTGCTTCATTTCTGCCAGTATGTTTCTTTTTTTTTTCTTTTTAGGAGTGGTATTTCGATCTTACATACTGTTAAGTAGTCACTTGCATCTATTTAGTGATTTGTCTATTAACTAGTAACTTGTTTAATCCCTTAACCCTTTACTGCCTGCATTAATTAACAATTATAAAAAATAGTTTTTTTATGTGCTTTTGCATTATTACAAATGCTAGATTGAGTGGAGATTGTAAATTTGAGTATAGTAAACACAATAATTATAACTAAGTTATATTTTATATAAAGACATGAGAAGTTCATCCCCTGATCAATATATTGTGACATAGTGGATCTGTGTAGAATATGAGGCATCAAGGGGTTAACCTTTACCTCAGATTGCCTAAAACTCTGTAAAAGCCATACCCTAGTTAAATGACATGCTGTTCTTGAACTCTTTGGCGAATATACAAAAGCTTAGTCTCTCTGTAAAGGTAACACTCTGATAATTTAACCTCAATTAGTGAAACTTAAACTTATATTATGATAACATTGACTAGTATGGAGTAATTTAAGTAAGAACACCCAGAAATTGAAAGTTTTTGTCCTCGTCTTTTTCCATGAAGCAGCACATACCATGATGAAGGTATGGGATCAATTCTGAAAGAAGAGTAGGCAGGTGTTGGTTCACACCATGTCACATTCAGGGATATTATTGGCTCTGGAGAGACCATAGATCAACCCAGTTAGTCAAATGAGGTGTCAATCGAAAGGACTGTAATGTTGTAGCATTGATATCTGAAACACCTCACTGAATCTACAAGGCTCTATTCAAATCAAAGTTCAGAAGGTCCACGGATGGGTTACTGCTTTAGGACGTGTGTCATATTGAAACTAGGGAATGATAAAAAATGATTTAAAAAAATCATTTTTTAATGAGATAATATTTGTAATAAACACTTGATTTTTAATAAATTAATGAATATTCCAAGCTTGAAAAACCATGACTCATCTCTACTTTTTCTGCACTCTTAGTTTTGGATTGCTAAAAAATAGGCTGCGAAGAAACTCTCACAACCCTCTTTTCACACAGTCTGCTAATTTAATTTTCGGATCCATGCCCTGTTGTGTAGAGGGTTAGCTGAGGTACAAAGAAAAGTAAAGGTCTACCGCTCAGAACAGAGTGCTAATGATTTTGTTGACACTGTAATAGAGGTGTTAATTAAATGGAGCTGTTGTATTGAATGGACTGTACTGTAGCACTCAATAAAGTGGCCACTATAAATGTTTTTCATCTAAGTTCTTTTGTGCAAACTGTCATTTCGGGTGCTTGTGTTGAGAAAATTCTCTAACTTTATTTCTGTGTCTATTAATGGGACAACTCCTGCTTCAAAGCACCTTCATCAATCTCACATTTATTGCACCTTTAGTTGTTTGCTCGTATCTCAAATGAATCACATTTCAAGGTCAGGAAAATACAGATAAAACAAATGCTGCTTGTGCTTTTTATTCCTCCAGGGTCTCGTTCTTCATCTTTCTCAGGGACTTTCAATTTGCTCGTCTTGTTTCTCCTTGAATTATTCTTCGTCTGCCTCTGTCTTTTTTTTAAACTTTCTCTTCTCTTTTGCTCAGTTTTCTTCACTCAAACTTCACCGTCAACATTTCTCTCTGCCTTGCTTTCTTTTTTTCCAACTCCGCCTTTCCTGGTGTTATCCACTTGCCTCCCCTGATGCAGCAAAATTAATTAGAACTCATCCCATTAACTCAGGCTCGGCCTAGGCCGGGAGAGGCTGATGTGTGTGTGTGTGTGTTTTGAAGTTTGTGTGTAAGCTTAAAGAGAGATGCTGTAAGGACGCGGTGTACCCACCTGAGCTCTCCTTCCCTCCCTCTGAGACCTACAGCCCACGGGGACAAACAGCAGAAGGAGAGATTAGTAATATGATGAGATGAGGAGGAACAGGAAAAGGAGGGAGGAGCTGAGAGGAGATGTATGAAGTTAAAAAAGAAAAAGAAGGAGGTATCAAATGGAAACAAAAAGAGACTACAGGTAGGTTGTTATCTTGGTTTACAGAGGCATCAAAAGAAAATAAGAAAGACGTCAAACACTGCTGTGTTTTATTAACTCTGACTGACAGGTGCCTTCTGGCTAGCGAAGTGAGAAACACCACGCAGGGAAAAGAAACTTGTAATGGAGGTTAGGGGACAGAGAAGGACAGTTAAGAAAAAGGCAATTGATGGAAAGGCAGAAAACAGGAGAGAGAAAACTAAGCAATTAAAGAAAGTAAGAGAAAAAGGATAGAGGTGAAGGAAAGAGGGAAAAATAAATAGGAATGGAGGTGTATAAAGGTTTGGATCAGCACTTAGAGACAGTGTTTGGAAACTAAAAGTGAAAGTGTGCCACTTAAACTTCCTGGAAAATGTTACTTTGTGGATCTTAACGCTGACTTCACAGGTGTGAACATTAAAATTGAGCATTAAAAGTTTTGCAAACTATCAAGTAATCCTGCTGGTCAGCCCCTTGAGATCAATCAGAGTATTTTATCCTCCATATCTTATGTTCTACAAGGAAGATTACGTCTGGAAAGAGTATGAATCTGTATCGACCTTTGTTTGCATGCACTTCATATTCATAGCACTGGCGTACGGCGTCAGATCTCACAGAATTTCTGATTTGCGTCCCATTTCAAGTTTCTGAATTTTTTTGTTTTGTTTAAAACTTTTTATGTTTAGTAGAACTAAAAAGAGTCACAGTTTTTGGGCATTAAATGGGTGGGAGTGAGACAGTGGTAGAAGTGGTACAGAGCTATGCTTCCTCCTTCCCACTGTGTGTGTCTCTGCTCCACCCTCCGTCACAGCCACTACACTGCAATTGCTCTCATTATACACAGTGTGTTCAGTCCCTAAATCAATTTAGATGTGCATGTTTTTTGTCTATAAACAAAAGCAAAATGGGAGAAAAACTGTCTGGTCGCTATGTTTTCTTGTAGTCACAATGAACCTGTGAACCGTTAGCAAACTCCACAGTGACTGATTGGGGGCACCTCACCACTAAGAAAGTTGGAAAATAGAGGTAGAATATTCTTTTAGAAGATAAACACCACCACACCACTTAAATAAATACTTTCATTAAGGACATACAGTGCTTTACAAACTTATTCAACCACCTGTCATTAAAAACAAGAAAACCGTTCAGCATCATAAAGTGCTTTAATTTGGCCTTATCCACAACAAGTTCCCTACTCTTCATCTTTTTGACATGGTTGAAGAATTTTAAACTGAATTCACATTTTTATTCCCAGGTTTCAGCCAACACACTAGAACTCTTTGAAAAGTCAGAAATGAATAAAATCAAATAAAAAATTTATCATCATAACTAAAAAAAAAAAACAAGCAAATGAACAAAAATTACTAAAGAAAACAACATTCAGCCACTGAAAAATATTTTTCAGTGTTGCCAAATTACAGCAAATAAGTGACATTCAGTGAAAACCATTAAATAACTGTAAATTGGTTATAATTACAGTAAATAACTGTAATTCAGTGAATTACATTAAAAAATGGTAATTTACACTTAAAAACATTAAATAACTTATTTGGCAAATAAATAAATAAAAAATAGAAAAATAATAAAAAATAAAAAGAAAAACAACAACAACAACAAAAAATGCCATTTTTTTTCTTTTAGACAACAGCAGTAATTTAATTTTTCACATTGAAGATATTTCAATTAAGGAGCCTGCACATAGTGGTGGGTTAACCATCACAGAAACATAAAAAGATAGTGTGAAGATTAGCAGTAAACTGTTAATCTATAGCCGTGGTGGCAAACAGTTTACACTAGTTGGTGAATTGATACATTTGTCAAGCACTCTATAAATCTTTTGGGGAAAATGAAAATAAAAAGGTGCAAAAAAAAGTTTGCCTTTATTTTGCCTGTGTTGAATGTTTGGCTGTCTTCAGTGTCAATTTCTGTTCAAGCCATCGCTTAAGGCTGGTTGAAACTTGTAAATAGTTAAAAGAAGTTTTGGGCGCCCAGGAGGTCATGTTGTCATAATAATGTTATTGTTTGATTTTTCCTGTATTTTATTGAAGTTCTAAGTCCTGGTATCAACATCCTTCAATGTGAATCCTAGTTAAATGAACACTCATGAACAAAGTTACTCAAAGTTTCAGTTAATGTTAAAACTTTTGGAAAACTAACTTTGAAAAAAAGCCTTGTAGAGAAGGTGTTTGATTAATGATTCCTTGAAAAGACCAGCACATAGCACTCTCTTTGTTCTCCAGTGCTTTGGAGGTAGTGTGAGATTCCCGACGGCTCTTAGTGACTCATCACCAGCTGCACCAAACACAATAATAATACAATACATGCAGTCAGTTACTTGAGCTAGTCTGATAAATCAATGCAGAAAACAAAAGAGAGTGAAAGAATCTAAGAAGAGGTCAGACTTCAGCACCAAATTGGAAGAAAGTCAATTGCAACAGTCACTGGTTCAAAGCCTGGCTGGATCATTTGCAGCATGTCTTCCTCCACCATCTTATCAAATAAAGCTGGAAGTGCCCAAAAATCTAACTAATAAAAGTATGGACAAAATATGTAGGTTGTTTGTGGTTTGATCTGTTAGTTCAAATGATGTGCAAACACCCTTAAATCAAGATTTTTGAGATGCACAAAGCTAGGACACAATAAAGCTGCAGAGTTTGGTTTCATGATTCTGAAAATAATTAATTTGTGAGCACAACAGAGACAACCTTTCCTCCGCTCTTCAGTAAGCTGCATCCAGCTGTCGTTCCTCAGTGATCCTTTTCCTTTTTCAGTGTTCAAAGATATCCATCTCTGTGAGTGCCTTTATATTTAGAGTGTGTATGTGTGTGTGTGAACACCATCGGCTGCAGAATGCTCCATCATACAGGAGCTAACAAGGTCAGATGACGATAGATGCTGATAATGATCAAGTTGAGACAGATTGTGGGAGATTGTGGGTGGTGAACAAAAAAAGGAATTGGAAAGAAGAAGAAGACCAGAGAAGAAGGAAAGGATGACTTAATTAAACAAAGTTAGGAGAAAGAATCAAGCGACCGACGCAGAGAGAGAATTAGTCCAGTTTGTTTTTTTTCCCTCAAAGGTTCTAATTTGTTTGCTTAAAGAGAGGACAGAGGGAAGTGGTTTCTGAGAGATGAGCATCGGGCTGCGTAATGAGAACAACACATCATCATCAGCTCACCTCACATCACTTCCCCCAGCCACCTGAGGACACGACACACACGCACACTCTCGAAACGCCATCTGTTCCTCCGTCTGATGTCAACACTCTGCTCTGGGTCTAGCTCCACCCTCTGACACTCTCACACACACATCCAGCGAGCCCTCGGTTCGGTTTGAACCCTAACCCAGCTCATTGACAGTTGGTGTTTGTCTGTTAGGGGTGGAAAAGGTGGCTTACCCCTTGAAATATTGATTGCTGTAAAAATCTGCGGGGAAAACTGCAAGTTCAAAAAGTGAGTCCGATGACTTATTATGCGTTATATTGAGTTCTCTAACTTTTGTTCATGGCTCTATCAAATCTTTAACCAGTGGCCCAAAACTCATTAGTCTCTGACAAACACAACGTAATGTAATCAATTAATGTAAAGGTCCTCCAAAGGCATTTTAAAGTATGGGGACACTTTATTTATTAGATAAAAACGTTGTACCAAAAAGGACTCTCAGCTTTGAAATGTGTGTGATAAAGTATCAACATGCTCCCCATCTATGCCTCTCACATCGAGATGTTGATTAGTATAGTGCAAATAAATATTTGTCATATGAAGGGTTTTATGAAAAAAATTGGTGCAGAAAAATTTCCAGCTAATGTGCTAACATGCTTATTCCGGCAATGCAACCGTGCTCATCTACCATGAATACAAAATTACCACAATTACTAACATATTGTTGAAACTAGTGCTGTCAGGCAATCAAAAAAATAATTAAATTAATTACAGGATTTGCAATTAATTAATCTAATTAATCACATTTTAATCACATATGCTCACAAACTATTGTGGGTGAGAGCGGTGTGCTCTTTGGATGAGAGATCGGCATGGATATGAGGAGAAGATGTGGAGAGGAGATGACAGAGGCATAGCAAGACGCTGCAAGTCAGAAAAGTTCAGGCAACTCACGCTTGAACTGAGCGGTAGTAGTATAACGTATCAATTTGCGGTGTAATTAATTAATTAATCTAATTAATGCGTTATAGTCACAGCCCTAGTTGAAACATGTTAATAACATGCTAATATTTTGATAAATAGGGCTTAAACCAAGTATAGTAGAGGCCTACAGTGGTGTTAAAGGATAAATTTTATCTTTTTGCTAATGATGAAAATGTAAGGTGCCCACATGGTTATTATGATTTGTTTGAGTATTTATTCAAGGATCGTAAATTTAATGTTCAATAAAGTTTACTTTCTGGTGCTTTTATGCCTGTATTGAGAAATATGAAAGTGGATGTAGAGTTAAACAGAAAAGAGAAAGTTGGAGATGTCTGACACGGATCATGAATTTCAATACCAAGGTTTGGAAACCTGCACTATTATTGTAAAAGAGAGACATCAGCAGGTGTGAATGGTACATTTATTTTTACTGGCTGTAGACATGAATGAATGGTCAGGAATCATTTGGATACATTTGGGAAGTTAAGTTCACACAAAAGTTGCCAAAATTGAGCTGCTGCTCATCTTTTTAAACATGAAACCCTGCACTGATAAATACAGAAAGTATCACTAAAAGCGTTCTCTTGGGAACATGAATAGCTATCCCAAATGTTTGGATCCCATATTTAGCTAAAGCTCTGACTCAAAACCATAAAATTAAACCTCTATATCTAGCATTGTAGCATTCAACAAACATCTATATAGATGTTTGTTGAATGCTACAACAACTGAAGTCACCAGGGTTGATTCTCTGGGGATCCTGAATGTTTGTACAAAACTGCATTTTGTACATCTTACAGCTGAGACATCTTAGCCGTCCTGGAGAAAATCTGCTCGCATGAATAACAGGAATTAGTGATGTGTAGTTCATGAATAATCTGTTCAAAATGAACAAATCATCTGGGTGAACAAACTAAATTTAATCACTTGCTGAAAAGAGTCGTTCAATTCTCAACTTCAGTTGCGCTCTCTTTTCTCCCATCTTGTGTCGGGAGAGTGGAAGGGAAAATAAATATGATTGTTTCAGCTGCTTTCAGTTTGTAAACTGTTTTACTGCTTTATCCCAATAAAAGCTCATTGTCTTACTACTCACCACCAGCTGTTCTCACTACGATTGCAAGAAGAAGTAAACATCTAGCCATGTTTCTGCTTATTAAACTCTAAGTTGCAGGCAAAGCTGTGGAGAAGTACTGAACGATTCAATAAATGAATCTTTTGAATGAATCACTTTACTGAAACGATTCTACTGATTCAGTACACTGAAAAGAACTGCCTTTCCCATTACAAACATGAATCTACCACTCTATTTTGTGTGATGAATGCACTTTTTAAGTTTTTATTTTCAATGGACACATTTGGGCATATTTGAAGGAAGTTCCCAGGAGTGAGTCATCAGGTGATACGAGGTTATGTTTGCTTTCTAATGTGTTAAGTTAAAGTGAAACTGGAATTTAATCATTGAACATGACAGCCCACATTGATGTGCCAAGCAGCCACTTCAGGATGTGTTTGTGTGTGTGTGTACGTAAGTTTAGCACCCAACTTCAAGGACACAGAGCCAGTTGATCCTATTGACAGTCTCAGGCAGAGAAAGACACAGAGAGTGGAGACTGTGGGGTTAATGGCTGATTCATCTCGTCTTTGAAGTGCTCTTCATTCCCTTCATATGAAGAATCTTCTCCCGGATGAAAGTGGAGTTGAGCTTGAGAGGAAAGTGGAAGAGTGGAGTTAAGAGGCAGTAGAGGTTTTTGATGGAGGCATCCAGTTGATAGGGTCACAGTTCCCCCTCCTCTATTTCCATCTGCAGCCTGTCACTCACGTCTTCATTTTCTGTCTGCCTGTCTTCCAGCCTCACCTGTCTGCAGGTCACTCTCTCTGCTTTACAAATTTTATTCATTCTCGTGGAGATGACAGACGGGGCAAATAAAAACGAATGAGATTGTGGGGTGATTTCCTCTCCAACATAAACACACATATGTCGCTTTTCGTGTTATTGCCTGTCCGTGTGTAACTGTCTTCACATTAAACTCTCGGAGATGACCGGCCCATTTTATGAAAAAGTCAAACAACCTCGCGTGCCAAAGAGAAACATTACACAGCTGCTGCCTGCCATGCTGGCACACATCAGGCACACTCAGGTTTAATTTCTCTGCAGGAAACTACATGCATCAGAGTGCACTTTGGTTTGTGTGCATGCCTGAGAGACAGAGAGGAACCATGTATGATTTAAAGCCACCAAAAATATACCAACCAGTCACCAGGTCCTAACCGTCCATGGCAGAAAGCAAAACTTTTTTTAACATCCTCATACTATTTTTTACTCTGAGTGGAAAACCAATCTGTCACTGTTGAATGGTGTTCCAAAGCCTTAACCACTACACAAAGTATATTTCTACTGTTTTAAACCCCAATATAGAAACAATCTGCCGAACATCTACAGTGTATAACAAGGTAAGGACACATGCCAGATGATGTTACAGCTTCTGTGAGGATGTTTCAGCTCCTTATGAAACAGAGTAAAGTCTATAATGATGTCTTTATGCGGCCAACAAAAGCAAACATGAGCCTAAGGATTGGTCTATAAATACTTCAACTCTGACAACCCTGCTGGGAGTAGATGTCAGATAAGATGATAGACTGCACACTGCTTTGTTGGATGTTTTCTACAGCAAAGATGAGTGACATGTTAGTCTGTTAAAAGACAGCAGGGGAATGTTGGTGATCAGAAAACTCTGCTCAGACATGTAAAGGAAATATTCACCAACAAGACTAACATTCCGGCTTTGACCACAGGGGGTGCCAGAATCAACACAAACACACTTTGAGTTCTTCAAATGAAGTTTGAGGTTTGGAACTTGATTTTTCTGAATTGTCATTTCTAACTTTAACAGTACAAGTTCAGTATTTCAAATTCTTGACCAACAATTATTAAGGAATGGGTCATGGTTTTCAAATTTCATTCAATTACAAAAGATGGAACTAATGTCTTGTTCCTAAAATCACATGTTGGCTATTTTTTTTAAATTTGTTTGTTTGTTTATTTTGTTTTTAACCAGTGCTTGACTGCAATGTGGCACTTCTCCCAGATAGTGGCAGTAGCCGAACAAAAGCTGTTAAATGCTAAATAAAAGTTCCCAAAGTAAAAGACAGTTGACTGTCTTAGACTCTGTAACACATGACTGTTTTTTCCACGTCACATAGTTGTTGCTGATTTTTCAAAGTCTATCGACCACAGCCACAGGATGGCCACCTGTCAGTCAAAGCAGCCATACATATAAGCCCCATTTCCATCAAGCCGTTCAGTGCGGTTCGTCGCTATGGCACGCATTTTGTGGCATTTCCACTGACTACTCCTGAGAAAGATCGCCACATAACAGAGACAAACCGTCCCACTTTTTTGGTACCATACTGTTTGGGTGTCAGACTAAACTGATCTGAACCCAGAAGGGGGAGTTACAACACTGCAATATATTGATTGGTCGAAAGAATTATCACTTAACTGTCACTTACTGTCTCAGTGCCAACTCACCGTCGGCACACAACCTTTTCTGAAGCAAAGCTTGATTGTTCTTCGTAAAAAAGAGCCACATAGAAACCACAAAAAGGACAAATTGCTTGTGTCTTCCATCTTTGCCCTTCGTTTACTGTGTCATATTTTCTTCTTTGTTGGATTTATTGGTGGGGTACATTGTGTCGCACTGCTATGGCATCCCTCTATTATGTAGGTGACACAGATATCAGTATCTGGCTTACAGGGGTTATTTTTGCTGTATAAATTGGCGTTTTTGCTTGGTGTGTATGTGGTTTCTGATATTTCTGCTGCCAGCCTCTGGTGGACACTTGAAGAACTGCAGTTTGTAACAATTTTGCAAAGGCTTCATATTTCTAGATGGGAGGTTGCCCCTTGATACCTATTCTTGAATTTAGCAGGTACTACCCAAATGCTAATAACAGATGGACATTTTGACTAATGACATGACTGTTTATCTTTTTTTAAGAGTGATTCTTTAATTATGGGTACATTTCACGTACACAAAAAGTGAAAAAATAGTGCTTCTTTTTTTCAAATTCTATTTGATTGCAAATGGTAAACCTGGAATGTACTTTATTAATTAGTTGACAAGCTTAAGCTCTGATAAATTATTAAATATTTAAGATTTTTTTAAAAATTGGAGCATAATTTGGTAATTTTGTCAACCGTGTTATGGACAAAAGTTTTGACTATTTTTTCCAACATAAATCCATATAATACTGGATTTAGAGTTATTCAACAGAAATGTCCCTCATCACTTATATCACAGTTTTATATCAGTTGAGCCAAAATTTAGAAGAATTATGGCACAAAAATCTCATGTAACATGGCTGACAAAACATGGTAACACAATTGACAGGTAACACAGCACAAATTTTCTCAATTTTTTGGCACTTGTGCTAACTGCAGACCTTGAACATGGCCCCACCTGACCTTAATCTTCTCATATTTCTGTGCATTTTCTCCACAATTTGTTTTTTCTAACATCTATAGTAAGAACACCAGAAAATGTTGGTAACACAGTTGACAAACAATTAAAGCGCCCCCATGTACAGACACAGCCACACTTTCTTCACGGTTCCCACCAATAAGGATGTGACTTCAACTGATTAGTCATGTGACTTTGGAGCAAACTATTGTTGATTTATAGGGTTTTTTTTTTAATGGGTAACAGGGTTGGCACAGATTTATTGGACATACATAAAATGAATTATTTTATCCATATACGTTACTAAAATATTTTTAAAACACTCTTGGTATGTTTTAATGATTATGTTAAACAAATACTGAAAATAATATTCTCAAACATGTATTCTAGTGTTAATTTTGAAGAGTAAACTTGACATTTGAGAAATCGAACAGCACAAAAACTGCAAAATCCAAAAGATAATTTGCATTTTTAGCCAAATAAATGATGGAACCTGTTCACTTTCTGTATTTAAAAAAATGAAATATCACCCAAATGACCCACTGTAAAATTGGTCATTGCTTGAAATTAATACTCTGTAAAATGGATAAGTATATCCCACAGACATGAAATGTACCCCTAATTATAGAGTAACTTTAAACAAAACAGAAGGTTTATAAAGTGTTTTAGCAAAAATAAATAACACATGTATAGAAAATGGAAAGGGAGGATGTTAAAAATGTGTAGGTGTTGCTTTTATGACAAATAAATTACATCACTGTGCTTCTGCCCTTACGTGAGAGATATTTTGAAGAGGTTCCTTTCAAAAATGGTGTTTGAAAGAAGGTGGTTTATCAAATCCCTGAATATATTTCAACATAAATTTAGGATTTGGAGTTCTATGGCTTCAGTGTTGAAAAGATTTACTGTCTACATCAGGATTTATTGTTAAAAGACAAGAAAGTTAAGTTCCAGATAAAGTTTGCAACTTTAAGAGTTAGGCAATCTTGGCTCAGAATGAAAAAAAGAAAATCTGTTAAATTTGATTTACGAGTGAGCTATTGTTTTCTCTCTTTGTGAATTCATGAGGAAAGAGGCAGGTGTAGTTGGTTTTTCATTAATACACTGTGTGCAGAAACACAATTAACTGGCAGACAGACACAAACACAGGCGCTCAGATGGCAGCTGTTACTACAGCTCTTTTTTTAAGTGATTGTGTGATGATGTGTGTGAGGTAAACTGTAAGTATTTTGACTTGATTTTAAATATCATAGCTGCTGTTTGTGTGTATATGTGAGTGTGTGTACAGGATTGTGTCATTTTGTAATGACGGAGAAGCTGTGGGGGAGTAAAGGCAGAATGAAAGGTGAGAATAAGATGAGGAAGAGAGAGAGGAGGCAAGGAAATATGTGAGAAGAAAAGAGGAGGAAGAAATCCATCAGGATGCAAATGTAACGAGGTTTCGAAAAAAGGAAAGCAGCTGAAAAATAATCCAAAAGAGGAAAATTTAAACAGAAACAGACATGCCAGACAAGAGAAGGAGGAAGGAGGCAGCACAGTAAACAAACAGAGGAGGAAGTGAAGGGCCACAAGAGGAAAAAGGAGGGAGGAAAAACAGGCGAGAGGGACAGATAGTGAGCTCCCACTTGCAGGTAAACACCGAGCAAGAGAGGACGGGAGGAGAGGAGATAGTGAAGCTCCTCCGGCAGGACTAAAAGTTATAATGAGAGACAGAAGAGGAGGAGTTGGAGGATGGAGAGAGTATGAAAAGATAGCATCTCTTTCTTTCTGTGTGGCTGGTTTGGATGCTGACTGCCGTCTCCTGAAGGAGCCAAACAGGGGTGTCTGGGAGTAAACATACTAATGAGAGATGATGGAGGAAGGGACAGGGCATGCTCTCCATCACTTTCTCTTTCTTTAAATTTCTCTTTTTGTCTCCGTCACTTGCTCTTTCTCCTCCCTCGCTACCTCTCATGGAGCCATTGGTGGGTGGTGTACATGAATGAGGGAGTGGGTTGGCAGCCCCGTGGCGCTGACAGCTCCTGATAGAGCTGTTCTAATGGGAGCAGATGATGATTGACGGCCGAGTGGAGAGCTGACAGCACATAAAGGTCACATTAGCTCCCACTGCGATAAATAGAGGAAAAGATGGAAAGAGGCAGAGGGAGAGAGGAGGCAGGTAGATGTGAGAGAAACTGAGGAGAGACAGACAGACAGGTGAGCAGACGAAATATCAAAGAGGGTGGGAAATTAAAAAAGAAAGGCTAAACAGAGGCAGGAAAAGGAACATGAAACCAGTTAGAAAAGTAGCAACAGTGAAGAACAACAAAAACAAAACAAAGAATGAGCTACCCTGACTGCTCATGAAGGTCCTGGCTTTAAACTGTATAAAACTTGATCATTTTGCAGTCACGGCTAGTTGAATGCTGATATAAAAGCCATTCCAAACAGTTTGTTTTCAAGGCCTGCTCACCCACACCAAGTGTATTTCAATAACGACACCTCCTCTCAGCTCTGTGGGTGTGTACAAACTAAGCTTGAGTGACGTCTCCTTCAGTCTAGCTTTTCTGACCTTGATAACGAGGGAACCACTCATACTTAGTAGGCTGATAAATGTGTGTGTGTTTTATACACACTGTGCCTTATGATGTAGGATGATTGAAATTAACTATGTGGTAAAACAAAGCATCATTTACTCACTTAAGGTTGTGTTTTTCTGTTTCCAGAACGTGTATAAAATGGACATTGTGCAATACAGGAACATGGTGTATCTAATTTTTTTATGGACACATGCTTCTGAGGTAACTTGAGGGGGAATTAGGTCATTTCATATCCTGCTGTAACATCTCATCTCATATCACATCTCATATCTTATCTCAACTTGTATCTCAAGTCTCATCTCATTTCAACTAATCTCATCCTAGACTTGTCTCATCACATATGTATCTTATCTTACCTTCCAACTCAACTCATCTTAAATATATCTCATCTCATCTCATCTCATCTCATCTCATCTCATCTCATCTCATCTCATCTCATCTCATCTCATCTCATCTCATCTCATCTCATCTCATCTCATCTCATCTCAACTTATGTTTACCTTGACTTATGTCATGATGTATCTCATCTCATATCTCTTCTCATCTTTTATCAAAACTCATTTCATGTCATCTTTTATGTATCCCATTTTTTTTCATCTGGTATCTCATCTAACCTCATATCTCATATCATATATCATCTATTTGTATACATCTCTCATCTCAAATCCCATCTCAACTTTTCCCATATCTCATGTGTCATCTCATTAAAAGTCATTTCATTGGAACTAATCTCATCTTACATCTATCACATCTCATGTCTCATTTTATACCTGTCTTACATGTGCCTCATCTCATGCCTATCTTATCTAAACTCATCTTGTAATCTTACATCTCATCTCATCAGACAACCTTTGTAAATCTCAACTTTTATCATCTTCTTCATATCTTAACCTATCTCATCTTATCCCGACTCTAATCTCATCTTGACGTAGGCATCTCTTTTCATCTCATACTTCTCATCGTATTTGTCTCATATCAGATCTCATATCTCATATGTCTTCCTATCTCAGCTTATCTCTCTACCTCTGTCACTCCAGGATGGTGTGATCTCAATATGTAAAAAGTAGCTTTCTGTTATTTGTACCAAAGGAGTAGTTTTTATGCATTGTTTACCTTAATATTTCTTGTGTTTGATGTTGTCACAGAGAGGTCTGACGTTTATGCTGAAGCATTGAAACTCAGTGTTTGGCTAAATGGAAACGAAAGTCGAAAGTCATGATGAACATTGTTTACTGGGAGTGTTAATTAAGTCACAGCATGTTGTAAAGAGAATCCCTTTAGAGAGTCCACCTGGAACCTGGGCTTATGGCTTTTCTTTCCTACTAAGTATTCTCATTTGTTGCCAAACAATTAGTGTTTGCACCAAAAGAATATTTTCAAGCACATGTCACTTTGAAAACTATGGATCAAAGTATCAGTTTAAGCTAACATTCTGCTCTAATTAGGGGCTTGGCCTTTGATCAAACGGTTGGTTTGTATTGACGTCACATCAAAGACTGTCACGTTTTAGCTGTGCTTTCATTTGCCTCTGATAAATCAATCAATCAATAACCTTATTTATATATTTACTTTCATATACAGTGATTGAAAATGAACACATTTCAGAATATATAAGTAGAATAATAGTGAAACATATAGAAAATATTTTAGAGACTAACCTTTGATCTCAACTTTTTATTGTCTTGCAACCTTGACCTGTCCTCAATCACCCATGAACACATCTCTATTCCATACCTTCCTCCTCCTCTTCTCATACAGTCATAAATATTGCATACACCAGTTATTCCAGTCCCAAACTGCTTGCTGCCAGACTCCCTCTGTTGACACCGTCCTGACATTTCCTGATGGATATGGAGACAGCTATAGGAGAGTTTACCTCTGCTTCCTCCACCTTCCTCCCTCATCCTCCCCTGTGTGCTGTGTGAGGACAGAGGGAGACAGATGATGTGTGGGTCTCTGAGTGCATGTGCATATCGCTCTGTCTCTCTGCAGGCTGTTTATACTAGTCTGGAGTTTTCCCCTGATGCCCGTATGGCTAGCATTGTGTCCCACCAGCCAAACACACAAACACACAAACACACACAGACTCAAGAGACCAAACATCTCATTACTGTGAGAGGGATGTGTGTGTTCATGGCTGCAGACACAGACAGTCAGCGCACTCGCTGCTGCGCTTGTTTGTATGTGCAGGAGAGGAAAGAGGCAGAGAGTATTTGTATGCATATTTGTGTTGGAGTCTCTGTGTGAAGGAGTGAGACAAAAGTGCGTGTGAATGTGTGTGTTTTTCACAGACATGGAGCTTTTGGTTGTGTTGCTGCCGGTAGACAGATGGTTATGAAAACTGCAGCTTCACTTTAGCACGAAGGAGGAGACGAGGAGATGAACTTAACTGGGGTGACAATGTGTGTGTTTGTCAGAGTGTTTGTGAATGTGTGAGCAACGGTACCTGTACTCCCTGCCCTTTTGTTCATACTGAGAACTCAGAATCCCTGACATTGACTTTCTGTGAAAGTTAAAGGAACAGTCCCACTGATTACAACATCATCTTACATTCAGACAGGTTTTAAACTAACTGCCAAAGTATTAGCTCTCAAAGATGGTTTGAAATAATCCCTCATGGCACAGAAAACTGTTCAAACATTTACAGGGATGGATGGATCTGAATAACTAAGCTTTTTCTGCAGCAATAACAAGATGACTTTATTATTCTTACTCAGATGAAAGTCAGCAAAAGTATGACAGAGGTACTGTTGTTTTTAACACACATCTGTTAAAAAAAAAATAAAAAAACAATTGGGCGTATTATCCATCATCAAACAGGCCAACATCTTATTTCAAGTGTATTTAGTGTTTCTGAATATGTATTCATTTTTGTCTTCAACACAAATTGGATTAAAAGGATTAACAGATTAGTTGTGGAGTAAATTGCCTGGTAATACCAGCAGGAGGGTATTACTTAATTTTTTATTTTTGCGAAAGGAGACCTATTTTTGTCATTTCCATTCCATCCTTTCATTATGTCAGTCTGGGACACCTATAGAGTAGCTTTGCATGATTTGCAGCTCAAAAAGAAAATCCTTATATAACTTATACAGGAGTCTGAAAACCCACATTTCAGCACTTTTCAGCCTCTGCCTGCAACGCTTCAACTCAGTTTCTTTTCCAGTGATAAAAAAAGTCAGACAGGTAAAAACAGCCAATAAAAGTTGCTTGTATTTTGTTTATTTAGTTATCAACAAGTCTTTACATCCAGAAACAGGATGTGATGATTGAACTCTACAAACAGAAGGTAAAAAAACGTGGTGTAATCTGTGTGTAAGTTGTTCTCAGTTTGAGAAGATAAACATGATTGGATAATTACATTGTACATTTTAAAAAGTTGCAGAGAGGGAAAAAAACATCTTATGAAAAAAAAACAAAAAAACATTTAAACCACCTGACAAGTTGTCATTGCAGCCAGAAACACACAGCAGCTGTGGCCACAGCTGACATTAGCACCAATAAAACAGGAAGTCCCAAAGCGCTCCTTTTAGAATCACAGAACCTAAGACAGCCCAAACTAAATCAAGTAAAAACAAAAGCTCTGAAATGTACTACCTAAAGAAGAATAAAATAGAAGAATAATATTAAAATAAAACAAAATAAATAGAAAAAAAAACAGAGATAGGCTTCATTCATCTCAATCACAATGGCAGCAGCTTGGCACTGGCTTGCGATAGTGCTCAAGTGACTGTTTTAATTTTTTGACCACCAGAATTTTTTTTTTGTCTCAAGATGACAAGTTACATTATCCCATTGTCTTGCGAAAACATGATTTGGGAGAAGGGGTAGAATTTAATACTAAGTCAGACACAAAACAGTAGAAATTTAACAACAAAATCTGTTTTCTCAATATAAGAAGTTGAGATCTCCAGAAAATTGAGAAAATTAGATGTATGAAATGGAAATTCAGGGTTTCCAGAGAAGTTAAAGTACTTGATGACCTATATATATACTTTTTTTTTCTGAGGCAGTAGTCCAAGGAATTTTTTAGGCTGCTGTTACTATTCATACTGAGGAAAAGCTCTTACATCTGCTCCACAGCACACAGCATTTAAAATACTCACATTTCCAGGGTCCGAGGTTTGTTGGCGGTTGGTTGGTAATGCGCCTTGATTCAGGACCAGTCTATTCGCTAGCCCTCTGTTGAACTGTCCAAAGTTAGAAAATCAGTCAGCCGTGAAGTGACTAGCACACACATGCACAGTTTTACTGAGTGTAGCTGGCACATTTCCTTGATAAATGAACTCTAGCCACTTAGTCTTGTCTTCTTCTGAGATGAGAAGCTTGTGCATGATGGAACTATGTGGCTGTTTACAGCCAAAAACAGAGCAGTGATGGCTCTTCAACTTCGGTATTCCCCTCCCAGCTGCTGGAGAGATTCCTCTCCAGCAGCAGGGGAGGGGAGTGGGCGGGGGAGGAAGTTCGGGGGTAACTGCTCCGGTGGACCAATCAGGTCAGACTTGCTCCTGATTGGTCAAAAAAGGGAATCGCTGATGTCGGCAAATTCCCAAATTCCAAACCGCTCGTTTTAGGTCAGGATTTACATTCACAAGCACGACTAATTACAGGTTTTGTCATTAAATATCACATTTTGTGGGCTAGGAGGAAAGCCAAAGATCCACAAATTTCACTAAAAGACGTAATAAAGTGATTTTGGCATAATATGGGACCTTTAAGGGTTTCTGTGGACTTAAAGTACTTGATGACCTACCTGTACCTCTTTCTAATGCAGTAGTCCGAGGGTTTTAAGGGCTGCTGTTTCTATTGGAATAATGTCTCTAGTGGCTCAATTTATTTTTGCATGCATTGGAGTGCTCTGGTTTTTGTGCCAATGCTGTTTTAATTAGATTGGACAAGTATTGAATCTTTGCTCAGTTAACCTTATCATTTCTGGCCCTTGGCTGTGATCAAACTATACATTTGAAAATACAAACTATTAAAAAAATATCAGTAATGCTATCAGTATCAGCAATAGGGAAAATGTGATCAGTGTTAGAATAAGAAACTACACTATTCATCTCTCTAAAAGAAAATACTTGCATTTTTCTTTGAATCTCAATAAAGAGATTGTGTAGAATTTAAGGCAGTAGACACCAAACAATGGGAATTTCCCCTGAAGGAGAGCACTACATCAGCACATGTGCCCACTAGAACAAAGTAATGACACAGCTTCCCCTTTACAGAGCATTTTTCATCTCCGCCACTTCATTTCTGGTGATGAATGTGTCCCCATTGTTCCATACACGAGGTCATTTTAGCTAATTTATGGAGATAAAACAGTCTGATGTAGCAAATCACAGATAATGAAGCAAATGTGGGGAAGGTTGAATGAAAGAGAGATGGGGGAAATGAATGTTTTAAAACAGTTTAAATCTGACTGTGTCCTCTTTTGAAATATGTGAGAATGTTCTCCATCTCTCACCTCGCCCCATTCATCCAACATGCTTACCCATAGTCCCTTGCTGATATGTGTACATTATGTGTAGAGATTTCATATAAGCCAGTAGACATGCAGCTGCATAGAGAAGGAGCTCATGGGAGACTTAATGTACAGACAAATCCCAGGCAGCGGTGCACATGCGGTATGAGGGGACGCGGGGAGCACGGTGGTGAAAGCATTACCATAAATAAAAACCGAACAGTGAGGGACTCTGCCAAAGATCCTTAATCTTCCCTCTGTTTGTTTGTGTGGCACACAGAGATAAAACTGTGATGCAGAAGCTTTTCCTCTGCTTGTGTGTCGAGGTTTGGTATTCCAGTCTGCTCTTGTTTTGCTATTTGTGTGTGAACTGCTTTTCTGTTTTACGCTTTCTAAAGTTATTTTAGGAAGTTTTCTTTTATCCTCAACTCTTTGATGTGTTAAGTCTCTTCAGGGCAAAGGTTGAGCAAAGGTTTGTGAGAGATTTAGACAAATAGTGGAACAAAATCAGGAGGGGGAGAGGGCCTTTGTGTGCCTGTTGTTCAACTGTTTCTATTAATGCATTTGAATGCAGTATTAGTTGAGATGAAGAGCATCGTCAGTATCTTCTGTCACAATGATACGTCTATGGTAGCCTTTGAGATGATGTTTCATAAAATTTAACTTATTTCATAATCTCCAGGAACGTGGATTTTTTAATACTTGCACTTTTGTAGTTGCATCATTTGACAATTTAATGGGACTGATTCTTCAATTGGTTAAAAATGGCAGAAATGTCACATAACATACTACAACACCAATAGAAATGCAAACTACACATTTAAACAAACAGCTAACATGTTGTTTTAGTAAGTTTAAAGCATATTTTTGATACCAACCTTTATTTGTCACTGCCTCAATCAGAATTATTTTCACAGGCATCACAAAAGCTGGCAGGACAGTATTTAGAGTGTACAGAGTAACACAGACCTGTGGATAGAAATAGACACCAACTACTGCTCTTTCTAAAAAGGTGACCACTGATTGCAGGTCATTCAACAATGTGGAGGACTTGTTCAGGGGTTGGCATGGGAAACAAACGTTTCATACATACACAACCTGAATTAAACAGGAAAAAAAACAAAGATGAACTCCTCAAATCACTAGAGATCATTATAAATCACAAGTAAGAAATGCTTCATATTATTGATTAGGGATGGGCTCGTAACTATTCAAAAATTATTCAAAGATCGTCCCACATCTACCCTCCGCAAGCCTCCTAACATTACACTTTGAAGCAGATGGAGAAGGCTGTTAGGCCCTGCACGTCGATCATCAAACTTACTTCTTGGGTGACGAAGCCGACTACTCACAGTTGATCTCCGAACAGCGCCGCACTTTTCTTCTGCATGCTTTGCTCTCACATGGCTGTGCCTAGTTGTTAAGGACTTGTGTTATTCTAGCCTAACCTTTGCACTGCACCTAATTTTCATTCATTTTTTCAAAGAAGTTCCTGCACTTCTCAATCCATTATTTAGACTTCTCCTTGTTCTTGCTTTGTCTTGAATCCTCCAGCCTGTTGACTTCTGGTCTGGCTCTGTTCATTATCTCAGTTTGTTGCTGTGGTCAAGGAAAATACGATCTGGTTTGGACACAGTTTGTTCCACAGTGAAAGTCATTGGGCATTTTAGATGGTTTCCATGTATGACTTCCTGTACTGCTTAACCTGTTTTTTTTTTGTTTTTTTTCTTGTGAAATTGACTCGTAACACCTCCGGCATCTGGTATATATATATCCGGTATACTACAATGGCTTCAGGGTGAAACGCAAAAGTGTGGTTGCGTTTCAGCCACGTGTTTACACAGAAACAGCGTTTCAGCTGACCCGTTGCCATGTAAACAGTAAGCTGGCGTTTTTAGTGGAAACACTGACATCATGCGCAAGCGCATACAACAGTCCAATGATACTGTTGTTATGATCATCGTGGACTACCATGTTGTGCTTGTGTTGCTCACTCTGCCAAATCTGCTGACTATCTTTCAACAAACTTTACGTCTGCACTTAGTACCAGATGATCGGCCCAACTCTACTTCTGTGGACATCTACCAAAAGCGGCTTCTGGACAAGACAGTTATAGCGCCAACTACAGGCCTGGCATGCTTACTATAGTGTTTTCTGTCCCTCTGCAATTCTGTGTAAATGCAGATTTTTTTTCACTGTTTTTTAGTATTTTCGGATGAAATTTTGAACATGGCCTAAAACTGCGACCTGATGCAGACATAGCCAAAGCTATCATCACGTGAACTATTCGTTTTTTTTATGATAATGACTGTTTAAAAATTATAAATTCATTGCCCGTCCTCATTATTAATACTGTCCTCAAGTTTTTGTATTTCAAGGCTCAGTTCATAAAATTATCCTTTATAGAAGGAAGATTGTGCATGTTAGGCTTTATCCTGTATCTCTGGCTACTCTGTAAAAACCCTATGTGAGTCACAGTGAAAAATAAAAACCATATTTTTCTCGCCCTATTGTTTTAGAAAATGCAGTTTTAGCTGCCATCCCCGGCTCCATGAACACCCCTTCCCTCTGATTGGCCAGCCCTTTGGGGGCCTATCAGGGGCAGTGCAATGAGAAGACCTTTGTGTTTGAGGCCCACCTCAATTTGACAGGTAACAGTTAGGAGATACTTATGTGATGACATATTTTCAGCAAGTCTTAAGATCTCTTGAAGATCTCATCCTTTGTGAGAACAGACAGCTTTGAGCAGTTTTAAGCTGTTTACAGGCAGATTAAGGGATTTCTACAATTTACGGTAACTGTATCGGTTTGAAAATATACACGTTTAGTATCAACATCCAGCATTGTTAAAATACATATAAGTGTCATACCCCCTCTCTCAGATATTTGCGTCTCTCAATTTGCTACCTATGGCAGAACTTCTCTGTTTTTTACTTCAATGCAATATCACATCAACCAATCAGACAAAAGCTTTTAAAATATCCCCACAGTCCTACCTATGGAGTCGCTTTTTAAGTGCTTGACTGCTTCCACACTGCTGTATTTAATAACTCTGGGAAGATAACAGGCTGAAATTTAATCAAGTATTTCTTAAAGACACATCATTTAAGAGGGATTACTTTTACACAAATGTCTGTTAAATTTACTAATATATGGGTGTTTAAGATTCAAAGCCATACCTTTTGGTACATTTGCACTTTCTTCCCTCTGAGATGATGATATTATTCAGAATTAACACTGCATTGGAATAGCCTGAGTTATTGTCCTTTGAGGGAATATTCATGAAGCGGAAAAAGTCTTTATCCTTCATTTGATTTAAGTACTTTCAGCTGAAACAGAAACCAAACAGCCTGGAGCTCATTAGAAATGCTGAGTCATTTCTGGTCAGGGAAAAGCTGAGTTGGCAGAATGCTGTTCTGCTCCTGCTGCTGCAGCCACATGAGGCACCTATGCTTTGTCAAACAGCCTAATTCTGTCTCTGATTCCAATCAGATGTGATTTTCCTTTCTGAACATAGGCTTACAAAATAAAAACTTGTCTTTGTTTGGCATCAGGAAAAAAAAAAGTGCACAAGTGATGACTCAGTACACCAAGATAGAGTTGATGTGAGGAAAGATTGAGAAAAGTCCGTAGACTGTTTTGTAATAAGTTATTCCCAGCTGAACTCAGAGTGAGGTTCATCTTTAAAAATGCATGCAATGCAGAAAGTCGGACTACTTCTACAACTTTACAGCAGCAGCAGCACTCCTTCCTGATTCTGTCAGTGTGATAAAACCCCCAGATTCACCCCTGGATTAAAGCTGTTTTTTTTTTCCTCTTCAGAGATGAAAAAATAGATGATGATGGTTTTAAAGTTCAACATGTTAAGATAGAGATATATATCAGCCTAAATAGTAAAAAACAATACCTTAGTTTGTCCTTTATCTACAGTTGTTACAGTGTTGTTACTTGTTCTTCGTGCCTTTAACTGCCCCTTGGGGCCCCCTTAAGTGTTTTTTTTTTAATCTGAAATACTAAGAGTGGGAGAAAAAAAAACAAAAATCAATACATCGAGAGTTTTTGATGAGAGGTCAGGTTTGCTGAAACACTCTGCTCCTTTAAATCCAGGTTGAAAACTCACTTTTTTACAGCTGCCTTTTATTAAAGCATTTTAACAAATCATTTAAATAACTTTTTTAACCGCACAGCTCTGCAACTTTGCACTGTGATTTTTACACTTATATATTAAAATGTGTTTAAAGCTTTTTTAAAAAATCATTTTATGTTATTATTTTTAATCTGGTTTTTAACTGAATTTATTTTTTTTCTTTTAATATGTTTTCTCTGTAAAACTCTTTAAATTGCTTTGCTGTAATGTGCTATATAAATAAAATTGCCCTGCCGTTGATTGACAATGTCGAAATCATGATTGTTTGTCAAAAAATCTTTTTTTTTTTTTTTTTTCAAATTCTTCATTTCAGTCTTTGTTTATAAACTGGATCGGAAAAAAGTTCCCACTTTTCTCCAGCAGGGGGTGAAAAATGATTTTTATTTTATGAGAAAATATGGCTCCTGATATAGTCTGAAGACATTATCATCATCATTTAACTTTTTCACATGGTCTGGTGTTAAAAAAAAAGCAAACTGAAACTTGCAAACCTTAAATATCGAAGAACCGCAATCTAAAATGTATTGGCACCCCAAAAATCCTAATAGAATCAAATCGTGAGAATAGCATATCATCCCAGCCCTGTGAAATATGGATGGACAGGGTGTCTCCATCTCATTGTGTAGAAAAGTGAAGCCAAAATACTGCTTGTAATACTGATGTATGCCGAAATATTTTGCATGTGGGGGACAGCGTCTACTCTAAAGAGAGCAGAAAACAAACATTAAAGAAAAATGATATTTGTAGATAAATAAGCTTTAAAAGTATTTATGATGACAGGAACTATGTATGACAAAATTGTTTTGCTGTGTGATTCAGTTTTATAGTTTGATCCTCATCTTATCTGGTTATATGGAAGCGGATGGTATGATCATTGGCTGTATATAGATGGGATGGTGTAGCTCCGCCATTTACCATTGTACGGTTTTGAAGCCAAAATTCCCCCGTCACAGGCCCAGCCATTTGTAGCAGTTGTGCAGCTAGAGTCTGCGCAGTAAAGACTGTGAGGGATTCTGGGAGAATCTGAGTGGAGCTGGGTAACAAAAAAAGTATATTTTTTTCTTTCTAGAGTCTAATCACTCCTAGAATCTACCTCCCAACATATTTTACAATCCCTGAAAAAAATACACAAGAACGGCAGCTGTCAATCATCAATAAACATGACCTAAAGCCTCGTTTTTAACCTTTTTCAACTAATGAAAACAAAACTTTTCAGAAAAAAAGAGGACTTGAATACAAGACAGCCAAATAATATCTTGGTGGTGTATGAATTTTTGAAAGTTTGACCACAGCCCATCTGGAATGACTGGGGAGATAGATTTTCAGACCTATACTGCAGCCAGCCACCAGGGGGAGCAGTTTTTGTGGTGATATCCACAACTGTGTACAGTCTATGGGTATGATCAATACTTCAACTAGTAAGCAGCTGAGCCCTGAATGTTTTGGCTTCACTTTTGGGGAGTGGCCATGCTGCCCATCTGACCTCACTGTTGATTGTTCTCAGTGAGGGTTGAGGTTTAAATGTAAGTCAGAAAAGCATCATAGTGGAAAAACCAGCACTTCAAAAGCAGTGTGGAGAGAAGCGTGTCAGGTTACCAGGTCAGATTTCAGATGTGTTAAAAAGTCAACCGGGTGACATCACCTCACTCAGCTACTATCGATCTGCCTCAGGGGGAGAGTGAGCGGGAAACGAGGGAACGCAAGAAAAGGAAAGAGAGTGAAAGTGTGAGTGAGGTGCAGAGAGGAGGTGAAGGGGGAGATGGGCGTAAAAAGTCAAACTGGGAGAGGATTTGAAGTGTAAGGCCAGGGAGGAGAGATGAAAGGACACTGAGTGAGCGGATGAGTGGATTTGGCAGGAGGAGAGCTGAAAAAGAGGTGAAATGAAGTTCACCGGGGAGGAAAGGAGTCTTTTTTTTATATTTCCGTAATTATCAGTTTCACTTTACTCTCCTTTGAAGAACAGTATCTCTCCCAATCTTACCCCTCGCCTCCCGCTTTGTTCCACTCCACTTGTCCCAATTTTTGCCTTTTTTCCTTGTTCTGCTTTCATCTTCACTTTCTGTCTCTCTCACACACACACACACTAACACACCTCTGAGTGTGCCCTAATCTCCTGGACATGCCGGAGCATTAGATGAGCTCGCAAAGTGAATGTCAGCCAAAACATACACAACCCCGCTCGTCAAACACGGCATATTATTAATGGTTTGCTCTTTTACTACATCCTCTGTCTCTGTCAGACACACAAACATACTCTTCACACACACACACACATTCAGAAACTATCTCTGCTGTTGTTCTTTTCTCTTTCTGTCAGTTCCCCTCGCTGTCAGTCATTTCCTTCGAGCGAAAACTGGAAACATTTGCCTCCCTTTTGTCTGTCTGTTTGAATACTGTTGTTTGTCATGTTTGTGTTTGGGCTTGTTTTTAAGTTGTTTACTCTGGAGGAAACAGGGAAAACAAGTTGAATATGTGAGTTAACGTGTCTTTGAGTGTGAGTGCGCACAGCAGGAGAGACGGACGGACAATAGGAGTGTCAGAAAAAAAAGACGAGCAGCGAGTGAAAAGGAGACGGAGGTATAAAGAGAGGTGTAATCTGCAGCCGTAGTTGAGGAGGGGAAATTAAAAAGGCAGGGGAGAGCTATCAGAGAGCCTTTTAATTAGCCATCCCGTTTATCACCGCCGGCAACGCGAGCCAGAGTACCGTCTGTTGTCGTGTCAGGAGGAAGTCGGAGAAGCACTTTTCTCTGAGGTGGCAGGAAGGAGAGACGGCAGATAAAAGAGGCCGAGATGAGTGAAAGACAAGGAAGTAAAGAGAGTGGCTCATGGAGGGAAAGTAGCGCCTATTTATGATGACACATGTACAGTATGGATGTAGGTTATGGAGCCATTATATGAGCTCTCATAGAGCCAAAGTAAATAAACAGAAGCTGTAAGCAATCAACCAGACACGTTATCAATGTGAAACCTGCAGAAGATTTAAGTAATATCAACCAATAAAAGCTTCTTTGATGAATCAAACCATTGATTAAAAACACATCACCTACTTTTGATTCTCTACCTGTACATAAAACTGTTTTTGTTTCTTTGCTATGACTTCATAAAATGAAGAACAGTAGGTTAACATGGATGAAAAAGATCACCAACTGCTGCAGTGCTGCTTCCATGTTAACGTGTTTAACCCTGCGTGCTGCAGCGAGGCATTTCAGAAACGTCTCTGCATGTTTAAGCAGGCTCTAATCTCATGCTTCAGTTTCAGCACGCAATTTATTTTTGGAAACTGGAGCATGGATGCTACCTTCTTTTTTTTTTTAACCATGTGACCTCTTACATGTCTGCATACAGCCCTTTGTTTAAGAGTGCTTATTTTATGTCCTAAATTTATGACCTTCTTTTGGCAAAGACAATGTCTCAATAAATTAAAATTTAAAATTGTTTCACCTTTAAATAATAATAATAATATTGAAGTGGACTCAGGCTTTTCCACCTCATGAAGTAATCAGACACTCAAATATAAAATCACTTCACAAAACCAAAAGTTTAATATAAAGAGTAGGTGTTTTAAAGATGTGCTCTTAATAATGCAACAGATGCATTACTAATAACAAATCCTTCCTGGTAAAGTTTGCATTAAATTGAAATGAGCCACATTCATAAAGCTGTTTGAAAAAGGTTAAACTTATACCATTTTGACCTGGACCTAACATGACTTTCTTAAGTCTTGTTTTTTTTTTTTTTTCATAGCTAGCCTCAAGCATAAAGTTAAGTTAATCCATTTTTTTGCATGTTATAATTCACTTAATTTTTCATTTGTGGACATTGCACAAATATTTGCATAAATATTTGTACGTAGTTTTTGTGCAAATATTTCACGTGTTACTTTTCTTTTCTTTTTTTTAACCTACTGTTTTTCAATGCAAGCTTTCACACCAGCAATGTTTTTTTTGCTGAGCGAAATTGCAGTTTTTAATCTTTTCGGACCGAGGCAGATTTTTCCTAAGTTTTGCTTGCGACCAATACACATCCAAAAACAAAAGAGACAAAGAGAAAGACATGAAAACTACAAAGACAATGATTATAAAGAAGTTGTTTGGAGGAGAATTGAATGACGTCTCCAGATTTTTTTGCAATTTTGTGCCGTTTATTCATGTTGCCGTTGATCTGCAAAGGCTTTAAGACCTCAGAACACATAAAAAAAAACAAAAAAAAAACGGACTCACTAAATGTTTCAAATAGAAAGCCGTCTTCTTCAGACAGAGCATGCAGCTCTCTATTTGAGGCATTTAGCTGAGCTACTGACAGGATGCTCTAATTTCTTGATTGAAATAGTCTTAAATAGGGATGGGTACCTAATTAGGTACTTTTATTGGTTTTGACCGAATTCTGTCAAAAGTACCTGGTACCGATTCACGTAAAACCAAAAGGTACCATGTTTAGGTACCTAAATGCGTCCTTGTGACTGTGAGGGAGTGGAAGAGTATGTGATTTTCTGTGCTGGACATGAACACAGCATTTCAAGGTTATATATTGAAGAATTAATATGTTAAGTAGAAAAGAATTAACATTTTATTATTAAACATAGTGATATTTTTACCACCAACACACAAAAGTACCAAAAATTGGTACCATCGAGTACCGATTGCCAGGTACCAGGAATCGGTACCGTATCGTTTCAAAAGTGAAAGGTACCCATCCCTAGTCTTAAAGAGCCTAATTATTATATTTATAAAGTCCCCTTTTTAAAATAACCACCTATGTCATTTTTTTTTATTTTTGGGGGAAAATGTAATATGGGCCATAACTCACAAGGAGTTGCAGGCAAAAAAAAAAAAAATCATATCAAAACTACTAAGGTAATTAATTTAAGAAGGGGAAAGACAGCAACCCAGCACTAACCAAACCTTATTTTTCCCCAGGCCTCTATTTGGGACCCAATTCCTCCAATTGGAAGACTCAACATGCTGTTATTGGAGACAAGGCTAATCTTCACCCTGCACTGTGATGACAAATTCAGGTTGGCTTAAAACTCTTCTACTTCTGAATGGCCAAGGGTTCAAGTGCACGCTAACATTTCATTATGCAGCCCTCTTGGGGCCCTCAGCTGCCTCAGCATCACACACCATCACTCAGCTAAACACTGCACACAGAAGATGTACAGCACTAATGAGCAAACATACAGGCCCCTTTATCGGCTATTAGCTCACATACTCGCCGTGTTTGTTATTATATTAGATTAAAGTGCGTGTATCTACAGTAAACGCCTGCCTTTCCATGTGCATGTGTTTTTTATGGGTGATCAGGCATATAGTGAAAGTACATGTGGGATGTTGAGACTGTATAATATACCCCGTGGTGCCAGAGCTTCTATTCCAACCGTCCATTTGTACAAGCGAGATCTAATTGAATCTAATTGGGACAATTAAAGTGAAATTGGACCAGAAGAATTTATTGAACCAGTTATCTGGAGTAATTAGGGAGTAATTGGCCTATTGTTATCTTTACAAGTCTCCTGGAAGGGCAGACAAAGACCCAGCTCACAGACCCATAAGTGAGATTGGCATACAGTGCATAAAGAGGCACAGTCTGCACGTTGGTGCGAGTGTCCTCCTCTCTACATATTTCTATCCGCGTCTGTCTCCTATATGTTCATGTTTCTTAGACAGCAAAAGTGTGTTTCTTTGCAGTTTCACCTTATCTTACCGCTGTACTCTTTGACATCATGGGTGTTGAAAATCGTCTTTGTGCTGCAAATCGATGAGGACATCTTGCACTGTTCTGTTTTCACTTATTACTCTTTCATCTTCTTTTAATCATTTGTCATCCCTGGTATCCTTTCAGCCCTGCTCTTGTTTAGCACATTTCAACCTCCTGGATCTCTTTTATTGATTAAAAAAAAAATTACACCTACAAAAATACTGCTACAAAAATAATCCAAAGTCTTAGAATGAATAAAGAAAATAGAAAGCTTGGGATGGGTACATTTTGAGATCAATAACAATATTTCAGTGTACCAAAAATGACTCAGTTTGTTTGGGGGCTTTAAGTCCTCTGTTTCTTATGTTTTAGAAGTGTAGAAGTAGTATCAACTTTTCTTTTTTAATCTTCTTAAAGAGGGGGTACTCTGCTTTCTCTTATTTGGACACACATATAATATAACAACGCTAGATGTGTACAATAAACACGTGCAGATATTCAAACCGCTAGATACTCATTTGTCAAAGAAATTTCAGAATAGTTGAATTTGAATTTATTTATTTGATAGGGATGATGCAGTTTAAAGTATGCATCTGATGTGCTGCACAGAGAGTTTATAGCAAGTGCTAATTTCTAACTCTTGTCCCTAGTTGGGCTTTTAAGTAACTAAATCATAAAATATGCATTTATCAGCAATAAAATGGCAAGAAAAAATTACGGGATAGAAGTAAAATAAAAAAAAAAACGCATCAACAAAGAAAACAACAAATTCCCAGTTCAAACAGGAAATTAAAAACATGGCAGACTAATATGTATGTTAACTGCTCAAAACAGTCCGTTCTGAAAGCATCACGAGATCTTAACAAGATTTTAACGAGACTTGCTGAAATGATGAGGCCTGCCAATAGCTCTGCTGCTGACAGGCCTCCAAAGGGCTGACCAATCAGAGGAAAGGGGGTTTGTGGAGCAGGGAGTCTTAAAGAGACAGCAGCCAAACTGAAGCGTTTCAGAAAGAGGCTTGAATAAAGGTTTTCTATAACACCAGAGAGAAAAAAAAAGATTTTTTGAGCTGTAAAACATCTTTAGCTACTACGGAGGGATCCATAGAGACAGTACAAAGCCAAAGTAAAAAAAAAAAAAAAAACCCACTTGAATAGATAATAGAGTCTCTACAGCGACTTTATTTTGCTCTACCCCTTTGACTTGTTTTTGTTTTCCTCTTTTTGTGTAGTTTGAAGCACTTTGTGTGGGACTCTGAACATGAAGCTGTCACTAAGATGTCACTCATTGACTTCTGTGTTAACTGCAGCTGATTGAAGTCATGTAAATGAAGAGTATGTAGGTCTCTCAGGCTCAGTGGGAGGTAAGGTAGGCAGATTAGTATGCTGCCATAAACTGTAGATATTTAAATCACATGCAAAATATTTCATTAAAATACCTGATGAAGTGAAAACAATAGCTGATGTCTTTCTGGGGGATGCATTACCATCTCAGGAATCCCTGAACAGTGGAGTGGTGCAGAGGAGGAATTCAGTACAACACAAAGTGATGACAGCAATGTTCTTTTAGTGTGGTGTAGTACCTGTCAGAATGAAAGACTGCGTAGATTGCTAAGATCATCTCTATTCCAGGAACTTCAGCAGGGGAAATCCTCTCTTAAATCTTAAATGAAACAAATGGTGATTACACTGACACTTTCACTTTTGGTGGGGCTTTTTTGTTTATTTTGTTGTTGCTTCAAAGGACCTACAGGGAGGTGAAATGATACAGCAGACAACACTAATCCCTTGAAATTTAGAGCTGCTCCCTATAAGCAGACAATTTAAATCATCAGTCAGGAAGGCCCACAGGCTCAATATCTGTTCTGTATTTTCTCATTCTGGCAGACTTTAAAACTTTGCAGTCCTTGTCTCAAACTGGCGCTCATTGGATTATTGTTACTTGATTTAGAGGTCATGTAAGGACAGTCAGTTTGGCATCAACTGCAGTGACACCTGTGGCCAGACTTGGTAGTGTTTCTTCAAGATGATGACTTCCTTTCCCATGAGCACTATCACCCACTGCTGGAAAAATGTAAAAGATGTACATTAGTTTTGGAAGAGCAGATCTTTTTTCAAACACTACTTTTTTTTGTTCAATACAACTTTTTTTGTAGAATGAAAAGTGCTAAGGTACTGTATTTATTTGTAGTTTTATTATCTTTTTTGTTAGACGTGACAACAAGCAAACTTTGTAAATTCAGTTGTGCTATAGCTAAATGTACAGAAGATCTCTGTCTTCTGCCTGGTGTACTAGGATGTATTGGGATGTGTACTGAATTAGGTACTTTAATAGGTACGGACTGAATTCTGTATTGTATCGAGTCCCGATTTACATTCCTTGCTTAGGTACGGTTCCATGTTTAGGTACCCAAACATCCTTGTGACTGTGAGAGAGTGGGAGAGTTGGTGATTTTGGGTACTGGACATGAACACAGCATTGCAAGGTTAACAAAAATTAATAGTTATTAACACATCAACATACAAAGAAGTACTGAAAATTGGTACCCCTGACCCAGTACCAATTGCCAAGTACATGGCATCGAGAGGACTGCAAGCTGAGCTGCAATGGAATCTAATCCTGAATTCCACTGCACAATACAGCTGAAACTACTGGAGATACAACTTCTAATGTTTCAAAACTTCATTCATTTACCCGCTCAACCTCTCCCACTCAGGGTCGTGGATCAGCTGTCTTGGGGCTAGGGGGTGGGGTACACCCTGGGCTGGCTGCCGAGCAATTAAAGGGCTGACAAGCTTTCACACCCACAAGCAGTTTTAGAAACACTAAATATGAGCATGTTTTGGAGAAAGTGCAACTCACACAAAAAGGTCCATCTTGCCTGGGATTCAACCTGGTGACCTTCTTGCTTTGGGACAACAGGACCAGTGCACCACAGTAAAGCTCAGTTTTCAAAGTTGTAAATTTAAAAAGTTTGATAGCTTTTTCTGTATCTGATGGTCTGTCTTCACTCCATTGAGGTGCACAGCTGAAAGGTATACTTTGTATACAAAGCTATACTTTGTTGATGTTGAGGGTGAATGGGTGGGAGGGTGTCTTCCTTTTCATTTGTAACTACATTGTTGGTTTATTTGGGTTTTTTTGGAAAAAACATATGTGGGAGAAAAAATTGCCATTTTACAACCAAACTTTTTTGTGTTACTATTGATTTTTCAAATTTTTTCAATCAATCGAAAGACCTTTGAAAGAAAAGAAGTTACACATTATCATAATCTTGTTCTGGCCTTTTTGTATTAAAGGCCACATGCAATGAGTATGTAGTGGGGATATCTGGTTGGTGGATACATGTTATATTCTTGGTTTAATTAAGATCTTAAAAACACAACATGGTCAACACATCATCACCAAAGGAGTCCTGTGTCTGTCTTTGAAATAAAAAAAACAGGATAAACCTGCACAAATTTTGCTCCACAGAGCAGATCAGGCGAGACAGAAAGTCAGCCAAGGAAACAACATCAATAAAGCACTCTGTGGTGATGTAAAAATGAATTTTACTTATCTACAAAATCAAACCATCATTATGCGTGAAGCCAGGCCTGGAGTCAACAGATCAGAAGTTTTAAGAGGCCTTTAAATTCAACATGAATAAAGAGAAGCTTTTCATTAGGGTGAGAAAAAAGGAAATCAGAGCCCAATGGTATGATCTGATCATTAAGTCACATAGGTTTGAAATTGAAAGTTTAAGCTTTGTGTGAACAACAGCATCCTAAATCACTTGCAGCATTTAAGAAACGCTTGTCCTTTTGACATGACATCATCACACCTGACAGTCCACGTGGAGTCTGATTGTCTTCTCCAAACTTTGTATCAGCACGAGTCCAGTCTATGGTACTTCACAAACAGAATCAGGGAAGGACTTTGTGTCTATTTTCCACATCGTCCTCTCCTTCCTGTGCCTCTACATTTCCTCCATCAGTATGTCTGAAGGTACAGCTCCTCCGCCCTCTCCTCTCACCTTTCGTCTTTTTTTCTGTGCTTTTATTTTTGTAACCTCTCCCAGTCGTCGACTCTGTCAGGACCTCCGCCCTCTGCTTCTTCTTTTTGGCTCCTGTTTAGCTCACTCTGCTCCTCCCCTGAGGACTCGTGGAGTCACGAGCTGCCTGAGGTAAGCGAACACATCAGGGTTCTCCCAGCCTCCCTCCCTCCCTCCCTCCTTTCCTTCCTTTCTCCTTTCCTCCTTTCATTTTCCTCACTATTCCATCTTACCCCCATGGGGTTCCCAGGCCTTAATTATTCATTGTAATTTGTAGATTAATTCTGCATGGCTACCTCCCTCATCACACACACACACACACACACACTCGCTCTTCCCCTCTTTAACACACATGCACACACACACTCCTTGCTCTGCCTCTGTCTCTTTATGTCTCTACTTCCATCCACCTCAGGTACCTCACTTTTTCATGCCCCTTCCTTGTCTTCATCAAGTCTTTTGTGTCTCTATTTTTTTTTTTCACTTCCTGGTCTTCTTTTTGTTACCTTTTTTTTCTTAACGAGTCCTTTCCTCTTTTCTTTGTCCCCTCTTTTCCTTTTTCCTGTCCTCTTTGTCCCTAGCCTATTGATTCCTTTCTATATTTACCTGTTTTACCTCTTTTATTTTTCTCTTTATTTCTTCATCTTTTTCTCCCTTCTTCTTTTTCTCAACCAATTTTCTCTTTCTGTTTCCTTTTTCTTTTTTACTAATCTGTCTTTTTGTAATTTTGCCCCTGTGTTGACCAGCTCAGCTTTGTTTTATCTTTCCTATCCGTCTTTACCATAGACTTTATAAAACGTGGACGTAGTCTCCATGACGTCACCCGTTTGTTCCTGAAATCGTAAAATGAAGCCAATCCACGGACGCAGTCACATTTTCTATGATGTCCACTGCGAGTTTTCTTTCCAACAGCTAAAGGGCGCCTGGCAGTCAGGTGACCTGAACTGTGTCTTTGATTGGGCAATCAAACGATCTGCCGTCGCGTCGATCTGCTTTGGAGCTGCAGGAGACTGCTTCAAGTGAGGAGGACTGCCTGTCTGTGCTTTGGATAGAGGAGGGACTCTCAAAAGCTGCCCATTGAGGAGATCAAAATATGCTTCAACGTCAGACTCCAAATGTCAGAAAAGTCGCTAGAATTGTCGTCTTTGAAAAACTTGCCAGAGGGATCTGAAAAGTCATTAAACGTAGCGTTAAAGTCTCTTAGTTGGCAACACCCAGTCGTGGTTTTATCCTCCACTTTCTTACCGCCGTTACCAGAGCTCACACTGAATCTAAAGCAGTCATTCCCAAAGTCTGGGTCCCGACCCAAAGGTGGGTCGCCAGATATTTTTTATGGGTCACCAAATTAGTTTTCAAAGTGTTTAATTCATGCTTTCCTTAACCAGAAGAAGTCTCCCCTCAACAATTTGTTTACTGATTGGCTCCTCACACTGACATAGCTTGTTGTGTTTTCATTGTGAAGGGTCATCACCACAACGTTTACTGTAACTGGAAACATGTAACTGTTTTCCAAAAGTCTGAAGCTGTGAGCTGGCACTATTCAAACAACCAAAGCTACACCACCGTATGTTTCCTATTGTTTTACAGCACTCAGAGGAAAACGCTGACACTGTGTCACCATCACACATATGACAGAGCTGACCCATTGATTACTTTGATCGTTAGTTTCCAAAAGAAAGATTTGAAGTCAGATTCAAAACCTCTTTGAGTTTGAAAGTCCAAAGTCACTGTTGGATCTTAGACTGGCACCAGCTGCAGAAACGGGGCTGTTACAGCTTGTTACAGCTTGTTACAGCTGTGCAGTGACGTCAGGCTGAAAAAGAGGCATGGACGGATGCTGTTGCTTTTATTCTGGATGAACATTGCATCTTAATATCTTGTCCTGAATATTACATGACGAGGATACAATTCTGAAAAGCAAGCAGTCTAACCCGTATAGTAAAATGCAAGTATTTTCAGAGTGTAAGCCTAACAAAGCTGATATGCATTTGTCAAATGCATATGCATATAAACATGATTAAAAAACCCTTTTTTTATCTTTGCACAGTTATTCTGTCAATTGGTTTATGGATTGGACATATTTTGGATTGGGTCGCCGTGGCTTGTTCCCCCCAAAAAGTGGGTCACCTGAAAAATAGTTGAGGAAACACTGCTCTAAAGTGCTCCATGACAGAAGAACAACTCAACGCCACAGATACAGCCTCTGACGCCGTCTTGTCCCCTCGTCATGTAAACAACACACACACCTCTCCAAAACTGTTCCGCTGTAACCTTCGCCAAATTGAGCTGTAAAACTAAGAAAAAAGAAAAACACAAACTGAATGGAGCACACACGCCCCGAACCGAGTGAGGGACACCGGACGGTTCGGGTTTTTTCATAAACTGTTCCATCCGTAGTGTGTGCCGATAGTGGATTCAGCATTTAAGACCCAAGCTGTTTTAAGATCTGCTTAGGCTTCACTTTAACTAACTGGATGTTGCCCTTTGGTTTTTATGTATCTTTTGTCTGTTTCCTCCCTCTCTTTCTCCACTTCCACTTTCCTTTGTCTTTGCCTCCTCTCCTCTTCCAGTCTTTCAGGCCTTTGAATCCCCAAATTTTTAGTTCCTGTTTCTCCTCCCTCTCTTTATTTTACTTCCTGCTCCCTGTACATCTCTCCCCTCATTTTCCACCTCTCCCTTTCTCCTCTGGGTCTACTCTTTTTCTTTACCTATACATACTTTCCTCCCTCCCTCCCTTCCCTTGTTCTCCCCCGTCTCCCTCCCTGTGACAGGTTCCATTATCATGTTTCTCACGGCTCGCCTGCTTCTCCTCCTGATGGATGACCTCACGCGAATATTAATTTACTGTAGCATTAACAATATCACATCTTACTCTTACACTACCCTCCCCTCCTCCTCCTCCTCTTCTCCTGCCTCCCTACCTGCTCTACCCTCCAAACACCCTTCAGCTTTTTTCACTCCTTTTTTGTGTTTTCATCCCTTTAAAAGAAGAAACTTACCTAAAATGAATTCCTTTGCATTACATTCAAATGGAAAAACTTTACCGATGGAGAAATTTCATTAAATCAGTCCATCTTCTCGTTTTTGAATATAATCTGCACACACAATGCTTCACTGTGTGTACACTACAGGAAAATGATGTTCTCCTGAGTGGCATTTACTGCAGCCTCCTCCTCCTGAAGTCTTTCTTCCTGCAGCCAAATGTTGAAGCAATCTACATAATTCATGTTGTGCATCATGACACACGATGCATAATGGAAACGTTGAGTGAAAGGTGCTTGCATGCGATATATAGATCTGCGGTGAGAACAGAAAAGCAGTTGACATGAGAGGGGGCAGGAAGAGGAAAAGATGTGTGAAAGATGAGCGCTGATAAATGCAAAAAGGACGCGCTGTTGGCTCCTTGAACGCATCACTCAAGCGCTTCTTAGCCGTCTCCCCCTCACGCTACATCTTCTTTACCACCACCTTCCCCCCTCCTCGCCATACTCTTCTCTTCCCCTCTCACATTATGGCCATTTCTCACTCCCTTTCTGCTTGCTATGTTCTCCAGATCCCACTTTGTATCCCATCATCTCTCTGCCTGTCTTGAGAGGCTCATGCTCTGAGTATTTATCATCACCTGTCTGGGCTCATTTGATCAGCGGGACTCATCTCAGGCCTTTGGCTGGGACTGCACAGAACCAAGCCAGGCCTGTCCCAGCTCACAGGAGCAGAAAAATAGAGTTTAACTTTTCCAAATAGACCTGTTCTCCGGCTCAAGTCTCTCAGGGCTGTGCTGGGAATTTGCAAAGGTCATCAAACCACACACAAAAAGTTTAAACTGTCCCACATTTACAATGCTAAAGAAGTTGATCAAGAGGCCGATGAGTTGACTTTTAGGTACGCTCTGTTCACAGTAAAGTTTTAGGAGAAGCTCTCTATGGATGTTTTTCACAAATATGGAAAAAATAAACTTTAAAACAACATCAGAAACAAACGTCAAAGCCTTTTTGCAAAAATGATGAACAATTAAAACCTAACCTTCAGATTGTCTCCAGTCCTGTTATATCACATTTTACAATACCATAAATTCAGTCTTATATCATATAAAATCAGATTCCATTGTATCATATCATAACATAATGCAGTGTGGCATTTATTATTGTTCTGTACTGGACTGCATTATGCTGTTTCATGGTGTTTCAATGGTATAGTGTCATGTTGTCTGTATTGTATTGCACCATTTGCATTGTGTTGTTTTATGTCAGGACGTTCAGCTTGTATCCTGTCATTTATATAGTATTGTGTTGCGTCATCTTGTGTCATCTTGTGTCATTTTGTGTCATATCTTGTGCCATATTTTGTGTCATATCTTGTGTCATTTGTACTGTATTGTGCAGTTTCAAGGCAGATTGTTTGTATTATCTTATGTCTCTACCATAGACTGTATTAAACATGGACGTAGTCTCCCTGACGTCATCCGTCTGTTTCTGAAACGGAAAATGAAGCACATCAGGTATCGTGGCCATATTGGTAGTGGTCCGATATTCAGCACTGATTATTGAATAGAGTTGAAAGTTGAACTAGACTGTTGCAGTGGTTTATTGTTGTTAGTTATGACTACATTATTCTGTATGGAGGAAAATTATAACTTGTTGCACTCTGTCGCACAAACTGAGGTATTCCCTTCTGTCTAAATTCTTGCTTGTGTTATATGTCGCTTTGGACAAAAGCGTCTGCTTTCTTTCCAGGTGTTTTTCCCTACCTTACTTAAACATAAGTTTTAACACCTTAAAGAACACTTGAAAGAAACCACAAATTTTTCAGACAATAGAATAGACAGTTATAGGAAAAATTTAGCTTTTATGCAGTTTTAGTCTTTTTTCAGTCACTATGCAATGAAAACATGGCATCAAACAGTGGAAAAGAAATAACAGAGGTCTGTCTCTCATTCAATTCAGGAAGCTGTGCCCTAAATACTCTAAAAAGAACTTCCTGTATTAGATTAAAAAGTTTTTCGAAAAAAGTAGGTTTATGAAAAGTCACCTTAGTCATTTTTGAGTAATTTTATCTCCATCTAATGGGCTGACAAATCTGCTGACGCATTTCATCAAAGGACAGAAAAAGGACACATCATGCAATCAGCAGTCAGATATTGCATCTAAATCTGTTAGCCTGCGTAGCATTTTCTGACTCCTTATTAAATTTAGTCCACTCCAAATGTCCACAGAAACCCATCAGTCTGTGCTGTGATTTACCGAGCACAAGCTGCTCATTCATACCCCCCCTTTGAAACCATTTACAATCCCTTATTTAGGTGATGACTGTAAGAGCTAAAACATTTACCACTTTGGAGAAAGTGTTGAATTATTTCCACACAAGAAATGAGATGTGGAAGAGGAAAGGGAGTGTCACTTTGTCCGAGTTTGTCGTGACTCCCAGCCTTAATATGCTGAACTTACAGTGGAACATTGTTCAGTTATTTATGACCAGGGTGCCGCCAAAGCTCAGCTCTGTTACACTGAGCCTGAGGAAAGAAAAGACTCCTACAAAAATCATGAAAAAAAGTAAATAAGACATTTCTTTCTGTTTATGTTCAAATGAAGCACCACCTGAGCCAAATGTCTCTTCATCTGTTGAGCTATTTCCCATCATTACACTCCTTTATTTCTTTTGTTACAGCTGTTTTTTTTGCCGCTTTTTCGTCTCACCACTTTGGGGAATTCGTCATCAAAACTAATTTAGCTCTTGCTCTGTGTGTAATTATTGAATGCAGCGACCAAAGTATCGTACTTAAGTGAAAGCAGGTGCAAAAAGGCACAGATGAGCGAGAGCAATTTCAGAGTTATCTTCAAGCCACTGGGTTGTCAGCTGAGAGTCTGTGCTGCTGTTTCTGTAGACGCCAGATTCTCTTGCAGGTTGATACACTTAGTTGTCTCCCCCGCATCTTTTAACTTCTAAGATGAGTCTAATTTCTACCAACAAATAGTTTGTTTTGACTTTGTTAAACACCAGAATTCTGTCACAAACACATGAAAAATCTCTGCCTCCCTCCCACAGCTTCAGATTTGAAGTTAAACAGTTTTGGCCTCCAGCAAAAGCCTTTTAACTCTCCTGCCTCCCCAAGCTCTCGCCTGATAGAGACTCGGCTCGGCTCGCGCTCACTCTGTCTGACAGATTCAGAATAGGGAGAGTGACTTAAAGCAACACTTGCACACTCCTCGAGCAGAAACACACTCCAGGTGAAAAGAAAGAGTCTGCACCCAGTGGGAACCTGTTTCATTTCAGGCATCTCCAGCTGTTCCTGACAGCGCTGGGACTCCAGCCTTCATGGGTACTGGAAGTTAGGGATGTTAAGACTGTAACCATGAAAGAAAAGGTGTACCTGTTGGTCCAGCCTTAAAACAGCATTTTACCTGTTGGTTTGTGAGATCTATAGGTGTGTTTACTATGGAAGCTGAAAACAAATTACTATTTAACCCATATTTTGACCTCAAATCCTGTTAAAAGACCAGAACTAAGTGTGCTTTAAGCCCATTCATTCCTTCTAAAGACATACAACTTGTAATTGTAACAGTAAGCAAGAATCAAAAAAGCCATACACGTTAGCCCCGTTTTCACCAAGCGGTTCAATTCAGTTCATCTCGGCACGGTGCGCATTTTACGCTGTTTTCACTGACTAATCCCTGGACGGATCCCCAAATAACCCAGACGAGCCATCCCACTCTTCGGGATCCTTCCGTAGGGGTGTCAGACTAAACTGATCCGATCTTTGAAGATGGAGCTATAACACTGCAGACCGCTGATTGGTTGAAAGAATCATCACTTACCCCGCGACGGCGGCTGTATTTCTCCCAGCTGCAAACAGTCTTTGCTGAAACAAAACTTGATTGCACTTTGCATCAAATAGCTACATGCCAATGACAATGAAGACAAGTTGCTGGATGTCTTCCATGGTTGCTCTTTGTTTACTGTGTCAGGTTTTTCTTCTTCGTTGGATTTATTAGCAGGGTAAACTGTGTATCGCTGCTGTAGCGTCTTGCTATTATGTTACAGATGGGGCTGTCAGCATCTAGCTTACACGCCCCCTGCCACTAGGGGGCACGGTTTGCAGTGGAAATGCAAGCAGGACCAGGCTTAACCCAGCCAACCTGTACCAAACCGTACTGACTGCTTGGTGGAAACGGGGCTTATGTTTGCTGTATAGAATATGTACAATGGTTAACGGAGGCAGCCTAAACAATACTCACCCTCTGAGTCGTGAGTCTTCAGAATTTTTATTTTTGTGTTGATCGCACGGGTAAGAGCGCTGCTAACTTCTTTGTTGATGTGCTTGTGTCGCTCTGCAATACTCCCCCGAAACACATGAGGGCACTATTTTTGATATGATTGTCAGATTGGCTGTTTCTGGTTCTGCTAAGGTGCCTGTATAGTCATTGGGACGTTGAACATTTTATGTTTTATTGAAACTGATACATATTGATAGGAGTGGGAGAAAAAATTGTAACATGACATATCGGAATATCAGATTATTTTGTTTGACAAATTGTGATTCTTTTAAAAAAATCTGTTATTTTTTCCAAATTTAAATTCTTCATTTCAGCCTTTGTTTAAAAAACTGGATCTGACATGTTTACACTTTTCCCCAGCAGAGGGTGAAAGGTTTCTCTGTGACTCAGGTGATGGGATTTTTTGGGAAAATATGGCTCCTGATATTGTCTGTAGACATTATCATTATCATTTAACTTTTTCACATGGTCTGGTGTTGAAAAAGTAAACAAAAATTGCAAAATCGTAAATATGGAAGAATCCCAATTTATATTGGTACCCCAAAGATCATAACAGAATCAAATCCAGAGAAATAGCATTTTGTCCCAGTCCTACATATCGATGAATATCACACAGCAGACTTAGAATATGGTCGAATATGGACAATTCTTAGATCACGAAATGTAAATACAGGAAGCACAATCCTGCTCAAGGGACCACTGATGGGGCTCGTGGCCTGATGTGTGCCTCTGTGTGGTTACATTTGGGAGGAGGTGCCCTTCAGGCTATCTACATGGATTTTTGCGTTTAAAAAGGGCTACACAGACCCAGGGTAGAGTGTATGCCACTGATTTTTAGAAGTATAAACAAGGCTGAAAATACAAAATTGATGCTCCTTTGCCCTCCCTCATAGACATTTTCTACACCCACCTCACCAGCAGAGCCATCACCATTGCTCGTGACACCTCCTACTCCTCTTCAGTCTCTTGCCTTCACTGAAAAGGTACTAGAGCCACATGGCCTTCTCCACCAGACTGTTGAGCATCTTTTTCCATCAGGCTGTCAGGACTCTGAACTCAACCCAGTATGTCCTTGAATTGACATTAAAAACCTTTAAATCTGGACAAACACTTCTGTGGCAATTTAAACACTCCCAAAAAGATGATTCTGTTGGCTTCTGTGATGCAGTTGCACGCTCACTTCAGTCTGAGTAACTGCGCCTGCATGCTTCGTTCGTAGGTGGTTTCTCAAACTTGGTCCCTGAGAGACATTACTTCTAATTTAGACTGTTAAAAGGAGCAGAAGTGATTTTATTTTCTATCGAGGCAGTAGTAAGAACAGATACTGAGGTGAATTAAACTACATAGGATGAATGTGGTCATGCTGATGAGCGTAGATTGGTGATTTCATTTGGATCACCATCAGTAATCACTTTTCTTTGGATTTTCTAACTGTCTTTAACAAGTTCAAGGACCCCATTTGGGTTAATTGTTAGAAGTCCTAATGCTGCAGAAAATCTGATAAAATCTTGAGTCTGAAAGGCTGAAAAAAGTGCTCCTGTTTCAGTCAAATGTGAAAGATATGGGAGATAATTAGCCAATTTTATACATCAGTGAAATGTGCTTTCGACATGTCATTGCAGATAAATCCAGCAGCAGCTTTGGCGTCATGCTGACACATTTGGGAAGTTGGTAGCAGGTGTTAAGTTTCTTTTTAACTTTGTGAGACCACAGATGTTAATAAACTTCCTCCACAGCTGTGATTGGCTGCGGCTGGATTCCCTGGGAGAGAAGTTGCTGCTGAGACTAACACGGGGTGACGACAAATTGCTACAAAACGGCTGCTAAACTGGTGTGAGTGCTGCTGTGACACACACATACACACACGCATTACACAGCACTTCTACTGGCTGACAAGATCACCCAGGACTGACACAGCGGTAATGGCCACTCCAGGCCATTACTTCACTGAATCCCTGGGAGAGCAGACAGGCTGATAAAAACATAAGAGCAATAGAAAACGTAAGTGAGCGTGGGCAGGACGAGAGAATGTAATACTGATATTTTTCCTAAATCGATTGATGACTGAGTAAATGTCCAATTAATCTGCTTTATGATAGCAGGATGAGTTCTGCAGGATGAAATATGTATGAGGGTCCTTCAGACGGCTCTGTGTTTAAAAATTCTTTTCATCCTACGCCCTGAGGAAGTTGGGTAGATTAGTTCGCTGTGTGTCTGGATGTGTGTACCGTACCTCCTGCTCAGACCTCTAGGAAGCTCTCGCTCAGGGATACACGCTCAGAGCGGGCACACACCGATACACAAACAAACATAAACACTCTCATAAACATGTATGAATGGCCTTTTGGAGCATGTGAGGGACACAAACACTCTCTGAAATACACACAAACACATTTTTAAGTCCCTGAAAAGTCCCTTCATGCATCTGCAAACAAATAATGTTTACCTGTTACACACACCCCTCATTACACAACACATAAACAAACACACAGCTGAGCAGCAGCAGAGTCTCAGGCCCAGTGATCAATCGATCGTGATTTAATCTGAAGCCAATAATGGGAAAGGATCCAGACACAGAGTGTGTAATCATTGTGTTTAGTTACACCACGCTGCTATCTCCCCAAGGCTTAACACTGCTGGCTCGTACCCGTGTGTGTGTGTAGTGAGTAATCTTGTTTGTATTGGAGCAATATGGCCATAGATAGGTTGCACACTGCCTGGAGACATTATAGACTATATGTTTGTGTAAGTGTCACACTACAGGATTGTATTTCCAGTTCCACTTCACCTCCTCTTGAGCCCTGCCTTTAACTATACTATCTGTCTGAATGTGACTGCCATCATAAAGCTAAGTGATACTCCAGAAGTACTTGACTGAGCGTTAATGTGTGTGAGAGGTGCCTCCAGTCACAAGCTTTCAATATCGTTCCAGGAAATGTATGTAAAAAAAACACACCTGCTATGTGCCACTGATGTTTGTTGACTTGCTGAGGCTAAAAACAGGGTTTGGAAAATGAAAAAGTTCAGTTACGACTGTCAACATGCACAGTTATTTTATTGGCTTGTTTATGAAAAAGGCTTATCTCAACACCACTGATGTAAATAAGCTACTTTAAGTATTGATATGGTACAATTTTGCATACCAGGGTTAATACTAGAGGCAGTATCACACATTTTACTACTCTGCAGGTAAACAATGACATATTGGTGTGTGTTATGCTTAGCAGAACTAACACCACCAGCCTTTAGTCTTCCTTGCAGGCAAACAGGACCATGTCTGGGCTGGTTAATAGATCAAAATAATGCCAAGCTTTACTGGCCGACATGACTCAAGGCTGATTTTTGCTTGACCTGTCAGCAGTGTCTCCATGGCTTTGTGCGGACGAATTATGTCATTTTTCGAAGCTACGCCCCCTCAAGCAGTCCTTTTCAAGCGAGAAACTTCCGAGCCAGGCACACTCAAAAATTTCTAACCTGCCGGATGGAGAGACACGGACAAGATGGCGAAAGTGGTCAAAGTGCAGAAATACAGGCATCTGTATGACTCTTCACACAGAGATCACCATGATGACCGAGTTGTAAATATTTCATGGCATGAAATTACGGACACTCTTGGCAGAGAGGAATTGGTTAAAAGAACCTGGAAAAATCACCGGGACAGATATTTTAATGTGTTGTATACAAAGCCAAATTCTTTCGACTCTTGTTTAGTACTCTGGTAGATGTATGTTTGTGATACACCGCCCCCTGCAGTTTGGGAATGGACACCATAGGACGCCATGTGGCGTGTTAAAAAGCATAAAAGCCTCACTAGTTCTCTTGCCCGGATCTTGTGTGCCTCACTTCTGAGCGTCACGTTTCTGCGGAAAGCATCACACAGCCTTAAGACTATTATCTGTGCTTGTTTTCATCCAGGTAGTGGAGCATGATAGTATTATAACATAAACCACTAACAGGAGCTCAAGCAATGACTAACAAAACATAAACAAAATAATTAGTTCAACTGACTTTAAACTCTAGTAGTGACTCAAATGAAACTAAACCTGCACATTCCTGGACTGGATACATTTTTTTTTTGAAAGAGGGGTCATTTACTTTTTTTTCTTCTTTTATTTTCATTTGTTCTGTAATAATATTGGTCTGTGAAGGAAATAATAAACATGATACTGTCCCCCAGAGCCACTCAGGACTGTGCCACTGTGTAGACAAAGAAAAGTCAGTATAGAATGATATAGGCTAGGTATCACCTGAAATTACTTACAGGAGCTTCAAGCAGATGCCGTAGGGAGCTTTCTGACATGCACAAAGATTTTGTTTTTGTTTTTGTTGTTTTAATCAGACATGAACTATAACATGGGTTCTGAGGAATTTGGAAAATATGTTGATGCCATTAGAGATGAGAAACTTCTTCAGGAAGATAAGATCTCGAACAAATATAAAATATTTTTGATGTGATTCCTGTTTTATATTTTTACGGCTTCTTTTCTGTGTCTTCAGAAATGCAGGTACAGGTGTTTCTGCTTTCTTAGTTTTGTGTGATTAGATTGGGCGTCCACATGCTTTGAAATAATACATCTCATTAAACAGAGGAGGAAAAAAACACAAAGAAAGTATCAGGACCAGTGATGGGCAGGTAAACAGTGGGACTTTTCATTATAGCACTAATGGAAATCATGATTGTTTAGTAAGTGGACAAATCACAAGCTGTAATTATCATAATTAATAAATGTTTGTCCCCTCTGAATCAATCTTAACGCTGTAGGTTTTGAGTGTTTTCTGTCGCATTTGAAAGCACTTACTTTCAATTAATTCCCTTTATTGAAAATCAAAAACCTCTCACCTGCTGAAACATACATTTATGTCCTTTGTCCTGCTGTCTTTTTAGCTGGAATCAGTCAACCGCTGTGTGATTGTAAAACACAGTGAGTCCCTGATCCTCTCATCTTTCCTCCATATTTATTACTCCAGCATCTACGTCTGCGTTTTATTCCCACAGCTCCGTAAACTTCCATGTAGTTCAATTTTCCTTTTCTTCATGTTGTGTGTGGGAAGGCCATGATGTCTCATATCATGCTTTAATTTCCATGGAAATAGGTTGCGGGAGTGCGCCCGGAATGAGATGGGAATTTTGGAGGCTCCCAGCATACCAGTTGGAATTACCAACAAGCTTCTTGGTGCACAACATGCAGACACAAGCTCCTTCGCTGGCCTCATTTGTGCTGTGTCAAGCGCCTATTAACCTGTTTTTCTGAACCAAATTTATTGCTCCTGTTAATTTGGCTTAATAAAAAAATATGATGCAGAAAATGTCAAATAAAAAAAATTCAGAACAAGGAGCTTTTTCTTTTTTTAAAAAAGACAAGGAACTATTTTATATTCAATTCAAAACAGATTACCACACCCTCTCCACCGTAAATAATGGCACCAGTGGAACAGTCCTGACAAAACGTCGTCCCCTCAACTGTGCCTAATATGAACTGGCCTTTTGTAATATCTCCACAACACCTGGGGCCTCTGCTGTGGCACCAAAATGACTCTCAGACGCTGCCTGGTAGGCATACAAAACAACCTCCTGCAGACATGCATGTAATAACAGAGGCAAACATAGAGACATCTGCACATACATACAGGCTTTAAAGAGATACGTTTTTATTATTGCCAACACCTGATGTCCTGAGGAGGATCACAGCTGGGGAAAAGAGTTCAGGGTTATTGTAGAGAAGAAGCCTGCAAGGCCCTGTTTCCATGACAAACAAAACAGTGGTGTGAGTCCAGGGTTCCCAAACTTTTCATCCAGAGACTTCTGAAACAGTGGTGCTAGTGACCAGCAACCCCCAGTGTAGAAACACATTACTAGGGACATTTTTATCAGTGAGAAAACAAACAAAAAAAACTAAAATGCTTGAATTAGCTGATGTGTAGAACATTCAAAGACCTATAAGGACTTATCGTTATGCGTCCCAAGTAATCTGCCACTGCTGATGCCATCCCTATCCTGGTTTAGTCAACTCCTGGGTCATGTGGCAACAAAAAAAAAAAGGAGAAAAAAAAAACGAAACAAAATAAAACAGATAATGAATTGAACATAAGATGGTTTCATAAACACTTTGACCCCTATTTTTTTTCTTTTGTATTTCTCTGACAGGTTCCAAATAAAGCCTTAACTTATTCAACTTTTGACCTTTAAACAGTCAAACAGATGAATTAATTAAAGTGGCCTCCGTACAATGTGAATGACAGTTGAAATGAGCCACTGGAATGGAAAACATTCTTTGTACGAGGCTTTAAACAAGTTGAACACTGTTGAAAAAATGGCTTTGGGATGTCCAGCAAGCCCCAGTGGACACTAGTGGAACTGCAATTCTTTTTTTTTTCTTGCACTTTTTCATTAGCTTTACTTTGTGCAGCAACATTGAGCATTGATGCTCTTCTGGCTTGATAGTGACTGTGATGTTTCTTTTAAATTGCTATGTATGCTAATTATTTGCTTTAATAGAAGAAATAATTAAAACGTAAACCCAGGACCAATGGAAAAGAATCATGTCCTGATATAGCTGCAGCTCGTAACCTGGAAACTATACCCTTGAAGAAACAAGTCTGAGTGCATGAGATGAACCATGCGATGAACAAGTCCAGAAATTGAAATACTTAAACCAGTGGGTGCAGTTTGGACAAGGGCAAAAAGAAAAAAAAGGTGTTATGGATGGTGTTATCAAAAAATGGAAATGTTGAAAATAATCATTGGTTTAGTTTGTGAAGAAAATACATGCTGCCGGGGCAGAAAACACCATCAGTGGACACAGGCCCTAGGCTGGGATGTTGGTGTATTGATAAAGTGGTGATGGAGCACAGTGGGGGTGCAGGGTGGAGGACAGATGAAGGTGTGGAGTTAAAGGAGCAAAAAAAACGACTGGACATGCCTTCAAAAAGCCTGGCATAAACAAAAGTAGAGAAGCAGGACTTTAATATTCATAACCCAAGACCAGACAGGCCTGTCGCTTTCATGTGCACAAGGAAACAAGAGAGGACGGCGAGGAGGGGGAGAAAGGGAGGGATGAGAGCAAGATGAGAGCGCCAGCGATAAAGGCAGTAAATGAGAAATGGGGAGGTGAATAAAAGTTTGCCGTTAAGTTTGAATATAGGGCAATTTCAAGCTCAATTACAGAACACATGAAAGCCTCTCGCGTCCTCATTCCTCTCTTCTTTGTCTTTATCCACCAGTTTTCGTATCTGTCCATCGCTTGTCATCTCTAACACGCCGTTTCCCTCTCCCACTGCCTTCAACCCCTGCCCTCTGTCCTTTCCTTGACTTTCCCCTGTTTCATCTTTTCCCTTTATTTTCTCACTCCGTGCCTATGAGGCTCTAAGTGAGCAACAGAGAGCTTGAGTCGAACCAAACAGGGTCCACAACATCTTTGAAGATCGGTCCTAATTGTGAGATGTCCTTTATTTGACTCGCAGATGTTTCAGGTAGTTTACAGGTAGTTTGAAACGGAAAGTTTAAGTTCTGCCCATTAAAGCCTTTGTCAGAGTCCTGGTTGAGGTTGTTGGTTGTGAATCATATTTGAAGAGCTGGTTGGAGAAATGGCTGGATAAGAAAGCGAGCATAAATGTGTCCAGTCTAATAAATAACACATTAACTTTCTGGTTTCAGGATATGAAAAAAGAAAGAAATAATGCGTGGAGGAGGTTAGGTCCCTTATTTTGTCAGACAATGTCATTCAACCCTCAGTAGCGTCTCCATTAATTAAGTGTCCGTTCGAAATGTTAACAAATGCCTCACTTCAATGTCACAGCTCACAGTAAAGATGATTTGTGTGATCCGTCTCCTGTAGCACAAAATCACCATCCACACCTAGTGCACCGAGGCAATCACCATGCAGTATCATTACCAAAGATTAATAGGCCTTTAATATAGTCATTAAAGCCCAGTCTGAAATATAGATCACAGTTGTCAGCAGATATCGTATTCTGTTCCATTTCAAGATGTTTTGAAGCTCCTTTGGGTGTCAGAGTTATAGGAGCCACTGGAGCTATCAAGAGCTAACAACATCCTTTGGCATTTACACTTCACTGGGTATCAAACTGTGAGTGCTGAGCTTTTCTGCTCTGTGGCAACATATTAGAGATGCAGTGTTCCCCTCGCAGCATTTTGAAACATATCTTTTAAAGATTTAGCAAAACAAACCCTAACTTTAACTCAAAAACAGTCTTCTTTTTTAGCTTTTATTATTCATTGTATGGCTTTTATTAAAAAAAACGAACTGACATAAATGAGGTATAGACAATACAATACCAATGGGCCATGTATCACTGAAAACAATCTGCACAGTGAACTATTTACAGCTGTAGGGATGGGCTTTGAAAGCTGGTTTTAATTTGGGTGTAGTTGAAATAATGTTCTAAATTGTAAAAAAAAAAAAAAAAAAATGACACAGACAAATTTCTATCAAACAGTTCATCTATTCTTGTTCTTTTTGATAACACTGAACAATTGGCAAAACATTTATTAGCACCTGCAGTTCAATACTGAATCCATCAGCCGGGGTCCAACAGTGTTTATTCTGTCACAGTTATACAGAAAATACTGTCTGGTGTTTGAACCCAGAGAAAGGCTAAGCTTTTTGTGTTGGAAAATAAAATTATACCCCATGAAGAGAGTGTTAGACCATCAAAGTGGGGTCTTTAAAGAGGGGGTATTGTGCCTTTATTCAGGCTCATACTGTCCTTCTGGTGCCCCTGTGGTACATCAATTGCATAAAGAAATCCCTAATTTTGTTATTCTGGTGTTAATAGAATCCTTCTTTCAGCCTGTATCTAGAAGACTTTTTTGAGCGTCTTTGAAGGATTCCCACTCCATAAACCCCCTTCTCTCTGATTGGCCAGCCTTTTTGTAGCCTATCAGGGGTGTAACTGTGAGCAGACCTTGGTGTTTGAGGCCCACAACACTAACTCATCATGAACCAGTTAGAATGTGATGACCTCATCATTTCAGCAAATCTCTACAAGCTCTCGTTAAGATCCCATGTTGCTTTCAGAACAGACAGTTTTACGGACAGATTTGGGGATTTCTTCAAACTATTAACATGATGTATTTGGAAAATCAGAGCATGTTTGGCTTGGATGTTCAGAATTTTTGTTTTACATCCATGTTTAAAACATGTGACAGCAGAATACCCCCTCTTTAAAGCAACAACATAACACCACTTTAATCCCAGTTGGATCTCCCATTTAACTTACATTCAGATCAAATCACGTTGCAGGTTTATTAAAGACCACTTCAGTCAAAGAAAGTGGTTTGGTGATATGTCTCTGTTTGGGGAGCTCCTTGCCCTTCCACGTGCCTATGTGGAATACCTAAGCCTGAGGAGGGTAGAGCACACAAACCCTTCTCTTTAATGCGCATACATAAAAAGCCAAGGCAGGGGGAGCAGCAGCAAAGACTTCCAATACAGAACGGACTGGAAGTCTGAAAATACAAAATTTATAAGAAAGACATTTAAAACTACTTTTACAGTGTTTTTTTCACTTCTTAGATTGTAGCTGCAACTTTTTAACATTAGTTTATGTTCATGTAAAGTTTGGTGTTTATGCCCTTTTAGTTTCTTTGACTTTTAATAGTATGAAAATATGTGTTGCAAGTGTTCCTGAGCTGAGCTTTATTCGATTCAACAAGGGTTCAACAAGAGAAAGTATTTCTGGATTCTAATTCAGTACCTCAGCCCATCTGACCTTCACCCTGCTGTAGCTCTTAAATATGAGTTTATCGCTTCATATGTTGACAGTCAGACCTCAGATGGTGAATAAAGTATTATAAACAAAACAATCAATGAAACCTCCCTCCACCCACACTTCAAATGGAGACTATGTATTGACCTTTGCTATAGAAGTTAGCTAAGAGCAGATTCAGCAACAGCCTGAGGGAGGGGCAGGCGGTCAGACAGTTAATTCTTAAGTACTTATGGTTTTATGAAAATTCAGTATTAAGCTCATAGGCGTCTTAAAGACACACCCCTGACCTTATCAGAAACAGCAGAAACAGCCTGGTTTAGAAAAACATCTATTTTATTCTGCTGTATGTGCTCAGTTTGTTGTCAAAGCCTTTGTATGAGTCAATGAGTCAAAAAGTTATTAAAGCTCATTTTTCCTCCGAGTCTGGGGAAAAACTGCAGTTTTCTTATTTTTCAGTCTCAGTTTTGTGAACAATAAATGATACAGTCCACACTGCACTCAGCGTACTGTAAATAACACCTGTGCTTATCTGACAACTATATGCACATAAATGATAGTCCTGTTGTTAAGCTACACGGACACAAAATGATTCTGCGCCGGATTACCATCACATTTATTATATCTCATCTGCTTGATTTGGGCGATAATACCTAACATCACTTTTCCCAGAGATTTATTGTGTCGTTATCTTGTTTGTGTGCACCAGATGGGATTGTGAGTCTCCAGGTTGATGTCAAAAAATGCAAAAGTCTTTTAAATCCCCTGTTATCTTATGATCGTGACACTTATCTAGATCTGTGGGCTCTGACTCTGCTGTGTGTTTGTGTTTGTGTGTGTGTGTGCTATCGTTAATTCCCTTCTAATATCTAATCTCATTTTAATTGCAAGCACTATTACATTTGATATAATTAGGTTTATGTTTGCAATCACGGTTGATGCCTACACATTCCTTGACTGTATATTTGGTCACAGTGGACGTGGACGTGGTAAACTCTGAGTGTTTGAACAAACTGCAATAACTCATAACAGTACAAGATTAGAATTATGGTTTCTTTTTTTGAGAAGGGCTACTTTTGGTTTAAGCTTCTCTTTTAGGTCAGACTATGAAATTACAATACACATCCACACTGCTATTTTTTCCAAACATGTTTCTGTCATTAAGTTCTTGTCATAATCAGGGTAAAAGTCTGGTTGGGGAAAGCGAAAACTCAACAAGTAAATGCACAAGTCAAAAAGCACATATATAAAGTGTGTTTGCCAATGAATCAGAGACTTTTTTGTATGTTTTGGAATTGGAGCTAGCTCAGCCAATTCAGCACCAAGGACAGAGTCAGCAGTCACTGAACTGATGCTGTGTCCTATTTACATTAGAACTGGGAAGTGGGAAGTGGGAATGACGTCATCTCTGAGTTAAAAGCGTTCCAGTTGCCAAGTTGGAAAAACTTAAGTATACAGCTGATTTATTTTGACAAACACAAGTCAGAAATTCTACTATAAACAGAATATAACAGGAGCTTAATTACTGTTTACACTCAGGGCAGCCATCTTTTAAACTCAGGGGTGGTGTGGAACCTCCGACTTCCCAGTAGGAAATTCTGACTTCAGGGGGCGTGCCAGTTGAAATTTCCCACTCGGAACTCTCAAATACCGACTTCATTAGTACCTTATTTTGCTAAATGTGTTAAGTAGTTAGTGAAATGTTTTTTTGAAGTTTTTCGGATTCTCATTTCTGATGGTGGTGTCTCATAATAATAGGTTTCAGTTATAAGGAGGTAGACTGGGAGAGCTCTCAAATTTTCAGTCCTGCATTTGAGAAAATGGATTTTCTGTAAGTGCTTTGATATTCTTAGACCTGGTTGAATAGAAAATCCTTATATATCATATCCTAGAGAAACAGACTTACTAGCTATAAGGGAGTTGGAGGTGAACTTGCATACGTTACTGTCCAGTGTATGATCACAGCCACAGGGGCAACAAGTTGCTGGTAACCAACAGAGGCTGCTCTCCTCTCCTCAAAACCCGGAAGCGTGTTCTTGTGCTACAAGCCCCGCCCCCAACCACCAGCCCTCCATCTATATCAAATACACTGCCAGTAAGTTGAAAGTGAAAATAGGAAAAATTTAACTGAAAACCAGTGACGCTCAAAAAAATAAAAATAAAAAAAAGATTTAGAATAAAGATAAAAAAAGGAGTGTCAAAACATGTCCTCAAAATCCTCAAAAAATAGTAGCTTCTTTTAATGTCTGTATTTTGTTTTTCAATTCAACATTTTACAATGGCAATACTTGTTAATTAAATTCAACTTTTTCAATACCAAATCTTACTGGCAGTGTTCTGGCTCCAAACTGGTGTGACTTGCAACCTTGCAAAACAACACTTAGAGGAGACGGATTCCGGGCTTCTTCAGCATGTTGAGTCATGGCATTAAAATAACTAAATATCAAAAATAAAACAGCACATCATGTACTTCAGTTGTGTTTAACATAGGGATAGAATAACTATGGCTAATCAGAGAGCCAGAAATAAAGATTTGCCAATGAATGGGCAGTTAGTCCACCTGGACCATCTTAGTGCTGACTCATGTTTTAGAAAATTATTTATTCCCCTGAAGTTCGTTATATTTAGCAATGTAGCTCTATTCCTGAACTCTCTGCCCATGTATTTGCTGATGAAAAGCCAAGGCAGGGTGAGCATCAGCAAAGAGTCCTAAAACCATTGGTTTTTGGGGTCTTAACAAAAATTTCATCAGATCTGTATGGAACCCTTATTTTCAGCGTTAGTAACTTATTAGTAATCACTAAAATGTGGGCAGAGGAGAGGCAGGAGAATGTGTCTTTAACCATCAGCCAACAAAAGCTTATACTCAGTTTATATTCTGTGAGTCAGACTGCAAAAATACCACAGCAGTGGCCACAAAAGCCCACTTTCTGTTTTCTAGAGACACAAATAGAGCCTTCCTTCCTGTCTCTCAGATGTTATTTGGCTACCCCATCTCCTACCACTTCACTGAGATTACCCAGAAATAGCTGACACTGTATAACTGATGACCTCTGTCTACCTGTCTGTCTTTCTGTCGCCCTTCACTCTGTCTCTTCTCTCGTCTCAAACCTGATTGGACAAAAGCCTCCGACATCACAAACCACTTTCTCATCCCCTAGCACACAACTCAATAACGATGTCCGTCAACACTGTACACAATCAATCAAGCCATCAATCAACCAAACAATCGTTTGTTTTTTCATTATTCAGGATCCGTCCCATTCAAAGGAATGACAAACAGAGCGCTTCACGATCAGTGACAGTCAAAGCGGCAGGGGTTCAGCGGTTCCTGCAGAGCGCCCTGCTGAGGCCTGACTCACAGAGCTGCCTCCCTGACTGTAGGGGGTGACAGGTTTCCCAAAAAAGAGCAGGCATGCTGGTTCGGGAACTGGGTGACTAGTTTTTGATTCGCAGTGATGTCTCGTTCCTTTTTACATTTTTGCCTCCTAATTTATTTATCCAAGTTTAAAAAGCCAACAGATGCATGCACTTTGACAAATTCTGTTTTTTCAGCTTCAGGCTGCTTTCATTTTCTTCTATTACATCTGTTTCAACATATGTATGTGAAAAATACCCCATATAAGAATATATTTATAAAACTACATATTGATTGAGTGAATTTAGACGTTGCTCTGCAGCTGTAGAGCCCTTCAGGGAGACGTAAGAGAGGTCAAAGGAAGACTTAACGGAAGTGAAAACATGTATGTCAAATAAACATTTATGCTGATGATTATACATCGCAGGGAGCTAATAGAATTGTGCACCCTTTGGGCATTTTTGAATCATTAATGAAGTTAAAAATTGCCTGGGAATTGATACAGTTTGCATTCACCTTCTGGAAGAGGTCAGATGTGGTTGTTCATAAATCTGTAGAAGCACTGGTTGAAATTCATCCCCACAAATGTAGAATGTTGAAGTTTTGTTTCCTTTTTACAAATTTCAGATATCTTCTTTCAAAAAGTCGAGCGTCTAACCTTGCACAAACACCCTAAAGGCAAAAGGTGGAGCTTTATGGGCTGGTATGATTCTGTATTTTTTTAAAAAACAACATGTGAAATTCTCGTCTTGGACCTACAGTCATGAACACAGCACACATGAATATGAAGATGCCTGCAGGCACACTCCCATTCTCACACCTCACCTCTCTTTATATAGACACTGTGTCTCCTGGTTTTAATGAGGACTCGTGGCTCCTTTCTTCGAGGTCTTTCTGTGAAGCTGATTAGTGTTTCACTCTACCTACAGCTGAAAAAAGGCAACGGTGGTCTGTGTTTTCGTAGTCTCTTACAATTCTTGTAATTTCATCATGCTTTTCAAAGCTGAGGCCTCAGATTTGGACTGATATTCTCAGCTCGGGTCCTCTCACAGCAGGGGGCTCATCTATTTTACATGTAACACATGGAAATAAGTGTATGAAACAGACTTCAGATGCTTGAGCGCTCAGGCTAAACTTTGTTTAAGAATAAGCGAGGCAGGGGAAATGCTTGATTAGACATGTAAATATCATTTGCATCAAAAATGAAATATCTCCCTTCTGTCTGTACAGCTAAAATTAAATATTTACAGTTTTATCTGATGGTGTCTGCACCATTTGGTTTTCACAGAGGCGTTACTTTTCCCTATGAGATTACTCTGTGTGCATATGAGTATTTACGTGTTTTAATGTGTTTACCGCGTTGATTCTACAGCCACTTTTCTCTTTTCAAGTGTGTTCATTATCAAGGTCGCAAAAATACCTGAAAAAAACTGAACAGTTATCGTGAAATGTAGTTTATTTTGAGTTGTAGGTGTACTGTTACATTCCTACTTAAAGCTCCTGTGAGGAACTTGTGTTGGTGGTAAATTTGGGGCCCTCTGTGGACAAATGGAAATTTTATAGATACTTAGATAGTTCAAGGTTCAGGGTAGTTTTATTGTCAATTCTGCAATATGTGTAAACATACAGAGGATTGAAAATGCAATGCTCAAGGGCCCACAGTGCTACAGTTTATGAAAAATAGCAAACATTCAGTATAAAAATTAGTAGAATGAAATAAAGATTAAAGACTAGGAAGGATAGATAGATAGATAGATAGATAGATAGATAGATAGATAGATAGATAGATAGATAGATAGATAGATAGATAGATGGATAGATGGATAGATAGATAGATGGATAGATAGATAGATGGATAGATAGCCTCCTAAAGGAATAATTGCCCAATATGATGTCTTCATTAAAACTATGTACTGCCCTTTAAAGTACTTGTTTTCCTTCAGCTCATCAATACTAATTTTCTTTGAACACAGAACAACAGGAAGGGCTCTTTTTGGGACAAAACACACGCACGCACGCACGCACGCACGCACGCACGCACGCACGCACGCACGCATACACACACACACAACAGCAGCATTGATCAAGACACTCTGTTTTTCTTGGCAAACATGATGACAGAAAAAAGGATGATCCCTTTGCAAACGGGTTCACACAAACATGCACACACACACACACACACACACACACACACACACACACACACACACACACACACACACACACACACACACACACACACACACACACACACACACACACACACACACTTAAAAATGACATACTCTCAGTCTCCATGGAGCTCTTCTGGAGGTAATTCATGATTGGCCCTTTTGTTGGGCTTTGTCAAGCACCAGCCTGAGCTGTGAGGTGATCCATGTTCAGATAAACAGACGTTTCCTCTGCTGGCCAATTTTTTAATTAATTAATTATTTATTTATTTCATGCTGCCAATACACTACCTTATTATGTATTCAACAGCTCCAAACTTAAGCACAGTATTTTTTTTTCAGTGGATGTAAAACAAGTTTCTGCTGTTTGCTAGAGAAGTTATGATTATTATTAAATCAACAAGACCTTAACTGTGTTGGTAGTTAAAAGTTAAATTCTGGTTTAGAGCTTTGAAAGCAGCTTGCAACTACAACTCATAGTATTTCTCAGAGGAATTTTTAACAGCAAAGTCAAAAAAATCTTCTTGATGGCTTTTATATATAGTTACCATGCCCCTCTTTAATCACTTAAAGAAGGGGTATTTTGCCTTCCCAATTTAGACATAAATGAAAATTAATAATGCTGAAAGCCCTCTTGTAACTTATATTAATTATCAAGCTACTTCATTTGTTGTAGAAATCTCCCAATCTTTCTATAAAATACTCAAAACCGTTCCAAATAAAACCATAAGATATACACAAGACTTTCTGAAATGATGACATCATCGTGTAAAAATCTTCTAACTGGCTCATGACAATGGGCAGGTGCTCAAGCACCAAGGTCCAAAGCCCTTTGGAGGCCTGTCATGGCCTTCCAAAGGTTGGCCACTCAAAAGACAGGGGGCTTGTGGAACTGCAAGCCTTAAAGAGACAGCAGCTAGAACTAAGTGTTCCAGACAGAGGCTTAAATAACGGTTTGAAGAACACCAGGGAGAGAGATATAAAGATTTTCAAGCTTTAGATTATGCAAAGCTTCTAGGGGGTACCAGAGGGACTGTATAAAGCACATACCCCCTCTTTAAAGCAATTAAGTAAGTCTGTAGACTTTTCTCACAGTATCCTTTTTTTTTTAATTAAATACTGTAACACTGTATTAACCAAACATACAAGGAAGCACAATCACCTGCTTCATTATTAGTGTCTTTGTGATGCTCACGTCACTCTGTCATAGCTCAGTAAGATCCTACCTGACACAGATCTGTTATTGATATTAAAAGTAACACCTGTGCTGTCATTGCTATGACAGACTGAAGTGTGAAACAGAGCTGGTGTGCCTTCAATTTACATGTCTTTTTAAAGCTCTTAATATCACAAAATGTTGCACAGGATCTTCTCAATAATTCTGCATATAGCAAATACACCAGCAAACTTAACCAGGTGGGTAATATAACCCTCATATTACAAAACCTTTTTTTTTTTAAATGTGAAATGTTCCTTTAAATAAGGCTGAACTGTGGTCTAAAGGCAGATGATGAAGCCTGGGATTCATGAAAGTAGATTGTATTTTAGGCCTTTAGCTTCCAACATACAGCAGACTAAAGTTTCAATGTGCAATGACAGAAACTGTAACACTCCAGGTCACATGTTCTGCACTTTTTAAGAAGCTTTGAATGAAGATCAGCTCACAGTCATTTGATTACTTTAAGACGATACCCTGATATCAAGCAGAGACTTACCTTCATAAAGGAGCTGAAAATAGCGGAGGTGTTGAGGGGGTACTTGTGTTTTATCGTCACTCCTTTCACATGCCAGTGTGCATTAGCAGGAAATTGAAAGCACAGTAGTCAGATTTAAACAGTAATTAACTGCCTAATTAGTAAAAACAGCAATGTTCGTGCTGATCAGCGCGATAAACGACATTAGCTGAGACAGCGGTGTCACTGCACACTGTTTTTAATGGATTTCTGAAAAACAACATGAGCACGCTACCAGGAGGTAGAACAAAGCTGCAGTAAAGCAGAAAAATGAAGACTTTCATTAGCAATAATGATAATAAGAAAAACAGTTCAATGACAGCAGCTGTTATCCTCTAAATCCTCTGAATAAACACTCACTGGAGGCTCTGATGAGAGTGTGGCTCTTGAGGAAAGATGATTGAGGTATGCGGACTCCGCTTTAAAGACCCATGATGCTGCTGGTCACACGTGAGACCTTGCTAATGGTATTCAGTGGAGTGATGAGCCACAGCAGGACCCCTGCTACTGTGTGTGTCTCTTTTCAACCTGTCGTTCCAGCTCCCTCATGAATAATTTATGATATCCCCGTAAAAATCAGGTCTTTAGAATCACAGATTAATACACCAGGGACAGAGGGTGATAGGAGAGGGAAAAAAAGAGAAAGAGAGGAAGGCATGAACGCCTGATCATCCACCTGTGTGTGTCTTTTGATACGTGTGTGTGTACGTTTTGATCGTACAAACTTGGTGAAGCTCTCACATGTCAGGTTTTAGACGATGTACAGTGTTTTGTAAAACAGTGACAGCAAAATAAACAAGAACTTACACGCTGTTTTTTTTCTGAAATAAATAAAGTGAGTATAAATCACTGCACAGGAAGACTAAGGGGAATTTCAACTTTTTACCTCCACCAAGGATGTTTTTGGGAGAATTTGTCTGTGAACATAACTCAAACAGTAACCAATAGATCTTGATGACGTTCTCAGGAAATGTTCAAAATGGGATAAGGAAGAAGTGATTAAATTTTGAAGGTGATCCAGATCACAGTCTGGATCCTGCATTGTTTTAAAGGATTCTTTTCATTGTGAGATAGGGCCGTTTTCACCATATGTATAACTCCACGATAAATGGTTGGATTGCTTTGCAAAACAATACAAGACAAGGTCACCATAATTTTTGAAGGATGTAAAAATATGATCCAGATCCTGGCAATATTCTGGATACTGAGATCAGGAATATGAAATATGAACTGTTTCATTGTGGTTTTCAACACTTGCAGGTAACAAATTATCGTCCAAACCTGCAACTAACACCAAATTGTAGCAGGCAGTCTTCTCTTCCTTGTTAATGAGAGGGAGTATAACATTAAAGTAGGACTAAAGTGTTGGGCAACAATCACAATATGCTTGGTGGAGGTCTGTGCTCTCTAAGGGCTTTTCTAGTTTTGAGCCTGTGTCACAACACCAGGCTCCCTCTAGAGCTCACACAGTACGATTACATGTTAAAGAGAGGGTATGACAGATTTGTAAATCGCTACATATTCATTAGCTGTAGAAATCCCTGAATCAAAACAATCTTTTTGAAGTCTAGAATGAGATCTCAACAAGATAAGATAAAATTATGAGGTCATTGCAAAAGGAGCTCCTGAGTATTTCTAACCTCCAGACATCACCCTTAAACCCCAATCCTTCTACCCAGCCCTGTAAACTGATTCTCTGTGGCTCAACTTTCTCCCACAGAATTACCACATTGCACTGTGCCATCAAACACATGGGGTTAAGGGTAGAGAGGGCGCATCTGGGTGGCCAGATGTGGGGCTTGTCATCAAAACAAAGATGAATGGGGGCAGGTGTAGTCCTGAAGGCCCATTTTTGCTCAATGTTACATATGGATTTCATCTGTATTTCTGCAAGCTTTTGGACAAAACAGAGCAGTAGCATCAGAAACTGTGTGGGCAGTGTGGCTGTTACTGCCCAATAGGCTGCTTATTTAGACACAAAGAAGAAATAACAATGGCAGAACTTTCCCAATGTATTTAACAGCCTGACTGACCACCACTTCCTTTAACGCAGCCTCCTTTTTTTTTTTTTTTTTTTTTTTTTTAAATGTAAGCTGTACATCAGCGATACCTCCTCCACAGTTACCATGTTTGTTTTTGAGTTTGTTGTTGTTGTAAACTTTTTACTCTGAGACCCCCCCAGTGGCTGTATTGTTTATTAGCAATGCCTAGTAAAGGGCACACAGAGGTATGTGAGCTGTGATTGTAACATCGTTTAAAAGGGACAGACATATTTTTGCACGTAAGGGGAGTATAAACTAACCTTGCAGAGCAGATGGACCTGCCTGATTCAGTTTCTGAAATCCTGCAGATCCATCTTGCCAGGGTCCATTGACCAACGAATTCACTCAGTTAAATTCTGACCGGCCCAATCAAGGAAGAGAGGCGGGAGCAGTGGAAGTGACCAGCAGACATGATGTCAGCAGACTTTAGTACATGTCAGCGTTCCTTTGATTCTTAAGTTAACTTTACAAAAACGACAGCAGTTGTCTAACGCCATTATCACAGCTGTTTCTCGTGTTCCTGTAGTAGTTCTTCTATTGTTTCTCAGCAGCGGCGCACATAAGCTACGTCATAACGTGGCTTGATGTGGATTGGTCCGTGGTAAGTGTTTCAATCAGAATGGTCTTACCATCACCAGCTGCTGGTTTTATTGAAGGTCCTGCCTCTGAAGACAAATCCGAAAAGGTGCTACTCAGATGGACTAGTGGAATATTTCTGTGGCAGATGTATGAAACTGTTTGTCTGGTGTGTCAGGTTAAGTATAAATGGGCCTTTAACAGAACTGAACTTCATGGCATGTTGGAAGAGCAGGCTTCAAACACTGAGATCTGACAACGCTCTGCCCCCAAGAGACTTCCAGAGAGCTGGCCAATCAGAGGAAAGGGGGTTAGGGAGCACGGAGCAAGTAAAATGAAGCATTTCAGACAGGCTGAAATAAGACTTTCTAAAACTTTTTTTTACTATTTGTGAATTATTTAGCGCTATAGAGGCACCAGAGAGACAGCATAAAGCCCATTGATAAAAGCACAACACCCCCTCTTTAAGAAAAGTTTATCTTGAGGTCTTAGCGTGCAGCATCTTTGCCAAAACATTAAGGAAGTTCACAACTTTTTCTCACTGTACTCACTGTAATTATACACGAATAGTTGCCTTTACATTAACAACATCACAGACTTGCTCACTTCTATTATTGGCAAAACTGCCAAGTAGTTTTCTCCCTGAATAATTATCCGACAGCTTCAGTTTGTTTTCCTTTGTACCTCTTAGCTGCAACACTGTGCTCACATACCTTTATCAGGACTGATGAATCCAATCGCTGGAGCAGCACAAACAAAGCTCAGGCTGTAAATTACCAAACTTTGCCTTAAAACAAATCTGTCGGCTCACGTTTACATGAGTTTCTTTCTCTCTGTGTACAGTTTTGTGTATTTTATAAGCAAGCTTGCAAAACCGTGTGCAACCCAGTGATTTCTACAAGAACTGACTCACATTCTGATGCATTAGCATGAGCCCCGAACACTTTGCTTCCCACCACCTCTGCTCTCTATGGGTTTTTCTCTCTTCTGCTCAGGTCCTCAGGCCTGCTAAATAAATCAACACATTGGCATGCTCGAATTTAATGGACAAAAAAAAACTTATTTGAGAGTGAAGTGAGAGTAAATTCTGTGACAGCCGTGTGTTTTCAGGAGCATTTCAACGACCACATCTCGTGCAGCTCTTGCTCTCTGCTGCTTTTTGTGCCCTGGTCGTGCCTGCGAGTGTTTCCTCTGGTGCCATCAGCGGGGAGAGGCTTCTCACACACTAACACAGACGGGAACATATTAGAAAGTTTTTTTTTTCTTTCACGACAGCCTCATTCATGAAGGTAACAGCTGGCTGGCGCTGTTACAGAGCTTATTCCAGGAGGGAGATTAAAGTTAGTTGGCATCCACTGACGGTCCCATGAATTATCCTCACTCTTCCTTGTTAATTAAGGGTTGTGTAAAATATATTGTTTGCAGTATAATTAAGCTAAAAAGTGGGTGTAAACATTTCTAACAACTAGCTTGTTAAATCAAAGCTATTTAATTAAAAAGCTTTGTTCGCTTTTTGGCTGAGAGGAACGCTCCTCCGTTACGACTAAATGAGGTGTTTGAATCAATAAGACGCCTTTCTGGAAAGCTACAGAATGCACACACAGAAATGTTTCATAAATATAAGAATGAATGTATTCAGGCTGCAGGTACTGAGGAGTGTGCTGATAGCAGTGAGGGAGGCTCATTGAATTTAATGAAGCTTCTGTTGTTTGTCACCCTCTTCAGTGTGTGGAGAAAGTGACGGAACAGAAGAGGAAAGTGCAGCACATCTGTTCAGGAGGAGCAGGTAGAGTAAACAAACCTCTGACTAATTGATCCTTGCTACAATAATATGATAATTTCACGTTTGGCTGCTTTTTTTTGCTTCAGCTGCTTGAGATTCTTACAGTTTCACAAAAGTTGAGAATTTTTTGTGAAAGTCTGCAGCAAAACAGAGTGTGTCTTCAACAAACTACAAAGAATATATAATTTTCAGTCTGTATTATCTAAAAGTTAATACCCAGAATTCTCTCTATTCAGGAGACTGTGTCACACTTACTTGATGAGTACATACTTAATTCTGATTGGTCAAAACTGCCTTAAATCTGTATCTAAAAGACAACACATCCCAAAACCATGAGCGTAATGGAGTAAAGGCACCGGTAATGATTCCTCCTCTTCTCGATTAAAAAAAAAGAAATATTGAATTCAAATCGCATTGATCGATGATAAAAAGAAAATTCAGCCTCAGTTAATTTAAAAATCACAAAATAAAAGGCTGATATTTACAGGATCAATCCTTGGGCTACAGAGAAAAGCATTCAAGAAGTATTGAAACAATATAGAAATTACTGAGTGACGGTAAAATACAGAAATAGCTGAGTCATAAAAATGTTGGTGAAATGGAAGAAAGTGACCCAAAGCAACAACACACTGAAGCATGGTGTAAGTTTGAGCAGTAGTTAAACAGGCTTTCAAAGGAAAGCATGGAAAACCTGTTTTAACATCAGGCTTGGACTACTAACCTTTGGGCTAACACTGGTGTATTTACAGAATTGTTACTTAATATACACTGTCCCTGTAAATTTCTAAATAAGTGACTAAAATAATAGCGACCTTATACCAGAGATGGGGACTCAAGTTTGCGTCTCTAACTCAAGTCTCACTTAAGTTGTGCACACAGAGAATTAAGACTTGGCTTGGACTCGTGCTCAAAAGACTTCAGATTCAACTCTGACTTGTGTTTTGGGACTTGTGAACGATCGTTATGTTTTATTTTTTGGCACATTAAGATTGAGGAAACTCTGACGAGCGTAATGTGATTCCTTCCTTTTTTTCATAGTAACCACGGTAACAAATTTACGCATCAGGTAAATGCCTTGCTGCATCACCTGGTATCACTTGTACATTGGATTACGACAATGGCGACCGGTGGCAGACCTGCAGCTGCTGCTGTACCTCCGACACTTCAGGAGGGAGACTGGTGGGACATGATCATGTCTTCATTTGTCAGAAAGAGGAAATCTTTAAATGTGAAAATGTTACTAAAAAACCAGAGATCTTTTAAGGTCTTATTGATCCAAACAAAAACATAACAACATTCAGCAAGCTCATCTATTGGACAGTGTCCAGCTTCATCCCCTGTTCTCTTGAAGACATTGAAAGCGATGTCTGTCACCTGTCATTCTGTTATTTACGATTCTGTTTACCCCAAAGCTGAGAGGGCAGGAGGGACAACTGGCAGCTAAGTTTAAACTGCTTGACATTCCTTAGTATAAGAAGGCTGCTATACAATTCTTAAGTTTTTTTGGATTGTCCCTTTAAAAAATGATACAAAAAGACATTTTTGAGTGTACGCAGTGCAGGGATTTTCCGCGTGAAAGGGAACTGCATGAGGGGGCGAAGGTGCAAAAATGACGTCATTCGTCTGCAAGCATAAATTAGCCTATATACTCTGTTGTGAACATAGATCCACTCCTCTCCAAAGAGGGCCAGCCCTTGTCCAACCCTTTATTCCAAACTGTGATTCACTGTTTGTCTTGTTGGACGTAGGACTTGTTAACCAACTGTTCAGGCTGTGCTGCTCAAAGTTTTCTTTCTTTTCTATTTATGTATTTAATTGTAACTAATCACATTTGTTAGAACAAACTGTGAATGTAGACAAACATCTTAAGGATTTAAGTTGAAGTTTATCATTCTGTTGTTTCTTTCTAGTCATGTCATAATGTAGCACTACAATCTTCAAAAACAAACATCAAATCAGCACCAAATTAGTCGATTAAAATGTCTATATTCCTCCCTTTGCCCCTTGTGACCCTTTGCTGTAGATTTATGTATCATTGACAGCCTTCTCTCCTCACTGCGAAAACAGACTGACAAGGCATCAATCATAGCTCTCCAGATGAACGCCATGGCACAGAACACCCACAGAGACGCCAGACAATCGATATTCAGAATAAATTCTACCTTCCACTTACTACTTGCACCTTGGGAGAGGGCACACACACACACAAACACACACACAAACTCTCCTGCTTTTATAGACACATGTAGTTAGAAACACACACACACACACCACACCAGTGTTATGAAGGGCGATCCAGTGGACATGTTGGTGTGCTGCAGGCGGGCGGCAGCGAGCAAAACCTCCTGTGGTGAAACCTTAAAGTGTCATTAGCTACCTCCATCGCAGACACCACCTGCCTGCCTGCCATTCAGCGTCTTACACAAAAGCAGCGTGCCCTTGAATGAAGAGGAAAGAAAACATTTCAAAGAATAGTCACGCCTAATAAATGTTGATTAGCGCTGTTAGACTAAACCAAATGTTGCTGTTTGCATGAAAAATGCATCATTCATCTGTGGGTGTCGACTGAAGGCCAAACTTGTCTTTGCTGCAGGCTTTTCCTCCCTGGTTGTGATTTGCGATGTAGTATTTTCACAAAAACAAGAAAAGGAAAAAATCAAAAATGAACAAACCTAACACACATCCTGGATCCCAAAAGCATGCAGTGTAACAGCTGCGTTTTAAGAGACCAGAAAAAAACCTCTGTGGTCAAACTGTTATTTTTATTCATGTGATGAACCACTTTTTCCAGTCTGGAAACTTCAATAGCTCATCCCTCCTCATGCAGGGTCTCTGTTATTGAAATGCTCTCTCCTTCACCTCTCTGCTGTCACCATTCGCTCCCGAAAAACCAATCGACAAAAGCTATCAGCACCCCACTACTCCAGTCTCTGTGCATTGTCGAGCTGGAGTTGAGTTTCTGCAGAGAACTTGATCGTGGCTTCATAACAAGACACAAAGTTTACCTCAGCAAAGTGATGTCGATTTGGAATCCCTGTTCAAATCTTTTACTCGTACACCTGGCTCCAATGCATAGATGATTTTGTAGTGCAGCATCTCTGTGAGATATGAAGAAAGTTTCATGGTGAAAAGTAGCTGTAAGTTTCCCAGTTACGACATGAGGTGTCTACAAAGCTGAGCTGAAAACACAGAACAGGAATGTGTTTCTAAATCGTAACCATCTGTTTTATTCTCTGTGTTTTAGTCACTTCCTCCAGAAAAAAAATGAAATTTTCAGTATTCAGTATCCTAACACCCGTCAATTAAAATGAACCATTTCAATCAAAACTAATGTTGTCTTAAGACCTTTAAGGGAAAAAAGCAGATCTGATGTTGATGACACTTCTGTTCCTCTCAATAGTAACTGCCAGTATACTGTTAGAGACCATCCAGCCATGCATTAAAAAATTAAAGAGGGGTATGATAATTTTACATATTTCAACTAGAGCTGTCAGGAGATTACAAAAAATAATCTAATCAACTACAGGTTTTGTAATTGTCACATTTGAATCTCACAGCTGCTTAAGGCCCCCAAATAACAAAATTACAAAATTATAGTCCATAACTAATCAAAGAATACACAAGAAGAGAAGATTAGTAAATCCACATTTTTATTGGTGATTGAATAACACCAAAGTCCGGCCATCTTGTCCAAAAGATTCTATGTTCAATCATGGTATGCCAGGCTAGAGCAGCTTCAGTGATAATTTTTTTTTTTTTTTTTACATAAGCTACAAATAACTGTCTTTTGGTTGACCGTCATGTCTTCATTTTTTTGCAAATACACTTACCGTTCAAAGGCCCCAGCAGAATCTGCCAGCTTCACTCCCAATCATCATCTCCATTCCTGTTGTCACTTTGGCTTTGTTTGGTTAAATAGTGGTGCACGTGTGAAGTGACGTGCTACTGCCATGTATGGGTCCTTCAACTGGCCAACACTGAAATGTACGTGCTGGCTGCCATTGACGTCTATAGAGGCAGGGTCTGGCAAAGCTTATCAATCAAAATCCTGCTTGTAAACTACTGTGGGTGAGAGCGGTGTGCTCTTTGGATGAGAGATTCGCATGGATATGAGGAGAAGATGTGAGCTGATGGAGGCATAGCAAGACGCTGCAAGTCAGAAAAGTTGGGGCAGCTCACACTCCAACTGAGGATGTGTTGGGTTACTTCAGAGAGAAAGAGCGACAGAGAAAGGATGGAATGTGTCTCAGGTGAATGCGATCAAAAAAAGTACATTTTGTCTGTTTTTGGATCAAGAGAGACATAAAAGAAGAGAGTCCACTCTTCTTAGGTAGTTTTGTTGTTTACATGGTCATAAAAAATATTATTTGGGTCTTGAAGACTGTTCAATGGTTGTCAGTGAATGAGTTCATCTTGTGCCAATTTTTGATGCATTAATTTGCAGCGTGACTAATTCATTTGTTTAATGTGTTAAAATGTCAGCCTTAATTTGAACAAAATGAGTACAGATTTTCAAACCTGCTATGCGGTCATACGTTGTAGAAACAGTAAACTGCTTAAAATGGTCAGCTTTAAAAACAGAACAAGATCTTAACAAGACTTGCTGAGATGATAAAGTCACTGCATAAAGATACCATAACTGGTTCATAAAGCCTTAAATACCTATGTCTGCCCCTGAAAGGCCTCCAGAAGGTTGGCCAATCAGACAGAAGGGGGTTTGTAAAGCCTGGAACCTTAAAGAGACAGCACCTAAAGCAAAGAAGCTGAAATTAGTTTACTTAAAGCACCAGTTTGAGAAATATATATATATTTTGGGTTTACCAGAGTGACAGTATAAAGCCTAAAAAAAACATGATACCCCTCTTTAAACATCGTTTGCTGAGTGAGGCAAATTGGGCCCTGTATCTGACTTAAAATTGTCTTGTGTGTGGCCAGCCTAACACTTAAGCTGTGTAACTCTTTTTTTTTAAATGAAATAAATATATTTCTGTTTACTTGCAATACTTGAAAAAATGTACGAGTTCAAAGTACAATTGTGGAATCTCCAAGAAAAACCGAAAGGGTGTAGACTCACACCTACCCCTTCTATCTCATAAACAAAGCAAATTAAAAGATCACAAAATAAGTGAGAAGGAAAAAAAAACAGAACAAGAAAAAAATGCAAACAACATTAGTGCTTGTTGTTGTTAACAATAATTGGAGCTAAGTGCATAATAACAAAAACCTGATAATTGATATTCTCCCTGGTGGTTTTTGTACATTCTTTTTAGCCTTCCTAATGTACTATGTGTTTCAACTTCTTCAGGAGAGGAATTACACAAATTAATCCTATAACTAACAGACAATGAAATTTGGTGTTTGTATTTATCTTTTGTTTTAAAAAAATGAATGTTCCCCTCAGACTGTTTTGGTTGTCCCTCATAAACTTCTCATAGGAGTAAGATTTGTTTTCAACTAGAAGATAATATAGAGAACAACATTTCTTTTCAAATGTGTCGTCAAGTAGCTGTTGGAGATCAAAGAACTGACAAGAAAAAACAAGCGTTGGATCTCTTGTTCTCAAGTAAACATTAAAAAAAATGTAACACATAATGATTCATTATATATGAATTAATGATTAGCTACATGACATGAAAAACACTTCAGCATGAATTTGATCTCTCTATTATCACCATCACTCATCTCCCTTCTCTTCCTCTCCTTCTCTCTCTTTTCCTCAGTCTCCGTCTTTTCCCCCAAAGGCACCAGAGATCCTCTCTCTGCTCTGTTCCTTTGATCGTAACAAACCACATCTGGGATAATTCCCATGAGAGGAAGCCAGAGTGACGCCTCCGTACACTCGTCTCTGAAGAAATCGCTGAGTAAATGCCACCCTGGGCACATACATGCACACAGTGACACACACACACGTACACATACATGAACACACACTTGGCTTCACCTCTCTTTCACCTTCCTTAATAACAACCACAGAACATGACAGAGTTAGAAATGCTCCACACTCTGAGCCAGGAGAATAATCCAGGCGGTGTGAACTGACACGTTGAGGTTGATTTCCTCCTCCACCGCTGTGAGGGGGGAAGTTAGTCTTAAGATGCTTTTGGTCAAGAGCCTGAGAGCGTTTAAAGCATGAGGATCAGAGGAAGGCCAGTACCCAGCAGGGTCAAGAGGATTGAGCACAGACTGAAAGGCAAGTAAACATACTGCTGCAATACAAACACTGGCATCCAGCTGTCGAATATGTCAGTTTTACTGGTATAAAATGTAAAAGGAAGATTGAAAAGGTTCAGAGCAAAAACAACCTCAACAAAAGAGCCCTGCAAATAACGATTTTTATTTTTAAAGAGGGGCTTTGATGCTTTTCTAGACTTTAAACATGGATACAAAGCCACAACACAGGATGTTTATACTGAGCATGTGCAGATTTTTAAATCGCTTTGTATCTGTTTGTTCACTGCAAAACATGCACAAGATCTTTACCCGATCTTTGCCAGATCTTCATGAGACTTGCTGAAATGATGAGGTCATCACATATGGGTCTCCTAACTGGTTTATGACATGTTGAAGGGGCTGGCCTCAAACACCGAGGTCTATCCATAGCTCTACCTGTCAGGCTTTTAAAAGGCTGGCCAGTCAGAGGGAAGGAGGTTTGTCGGTGTCTTAAAGAGACAGTCGCTAATATGTGGTGTTTCAGACAGAGGCTGAAATAAGGATTTCTAAAACACCAGGGTGGGAATAGAGGGCCTTTTTTTATTTAAAATCATGTTATTCCACTATGGGGTACCAGAGTGACAGTATAAAGCCTAGAAAAAAAATCAAAATACCCCCTCTTTAAGTTACTACATTGTACTTAGCTACTTGAGTCTTTGCATGAGGATCCCCTGACTGGTTCAAGAAGACTTAAACACCAAGGTCTGCCCCTGAAAGTCTTCAAAAAGGCTGGCCAATCAGATGGTAGAGGGTTTGTGGAGCTGGAAACCTTTTAAGAGACAGCAGCTAGACGAAAGTGTTTTGAAAAGGCTGAAATAATTGTCTTTCAAAACACCAGTGTTAAAGAAAAAAAAACAAAAAACGATAATGTAATGCTACCATGGCGGTGCCAGAAGAACAGTAAAAAGCCTAAAAAAGGATGATATCCCCTCTTTAAAAGGGCTGTGAGGAGTTTTGAAGTGATCTTGACAAAGGCTTCCTTCTAGATATATGCCTGTACGTAATCCACACTAAAAAATGAGATTATCAGCACCAATATTGCTGGTTACATGTTATTAAAATTGCTACTTCTTAGCTTCCAGGTCTCTTTGACCAGGACTGGATTGATTTATGGCACGTCTAGGTCTCTATGACAACACCACACTGGCTGACGAAGTTGAGCGGTGAGAAGAGATAAAACACAGAGATCTGTGTTTTTCAGCCCAAGCTAAAGGCTAATTAGCCTTGTGGTCTGTTCAAACGTGAGAGTCTATCAATAAAATGAAGAGTGAGGTTATGTAAGCTCTGCTTGGTAGATGACTGACAGGACATAGCTAACCAGGACTTACTAACGTTACACATTACAGACATGTCTTAGAGCTCTGGGCTGCCAGCTGCACTAAATATAAATGGCTGTTAAACTACTTACAAACTGACAGTGTTTACTTGTTGTCACGTTAGCCTACAGAGACGTCTGAGCACCGGGCTGCTGATGTTATTAACATATAGCTGGCTGCTAAAACGTTTGCTTGATGTCACATTTCAAACAGTAGCACCATGTAACTGTTCTGATATATACCTTACCTTGGTGTGTATCCACTAAAAAGTTGTGTTGAACAAAGAAAATCTCCATTCAATTTCCAAAACAAACACATGCCATGCTAAAAAAAACTTTACCACAGCATGCGAAGACTCTGGGCCACAAGGTGGCACGGCAGTCCAATTAAAACAAATCCTCCTCATAGTCAGTTTTCCTATACAAGAGAAGTCAACAAGATTAAGATTTTTTCTTTGCCCATGGGTCTGTAACCTGTTCTGGTTGTTATTGATTGGAACTACACTAACTCAAAAAGTCTGGCTTCTTGACCACAGGACCTCTTCTGGTGCCTCGCGACTTTATGACACTTCTGGAACTTCTCAGTGAGCCGAATCGAAGACGATGCGTGGGTGTTGTTGTATATCTCTTGGCCTGGGCAGTATAGGAAAATGAAGTGTTGTTATATATGAACACAAGGCTATAATATGAGCTGGGGTATACAACCAGCTTTATTCCTGTTGCACCAGCCAGCGTAGGCTGTCCTCTCCTCTCGCTCTGTTTATGCAGCTACTTATCAGATATGAGCCAGCCTTCTTATCATATTGTGTCTCCAGGCTGTGAGTGGGTACGCTGAAACTTTCCCCAAACTACATGATTGAAACGGAACAGAAACTTTTAGTCCCAAAGACTGGTTGCCCGCCATGTGAACCCAAAATTCTCAAATCCCATTTCTACAGTGTGGAGAAAGGGGGATGAGCGTTGGGGAGAAAAGATGTTGGGGGCGGAAGAGAAGGAGGAGGGGTGGCATGCTCAGTTGTCTTAGAAGATAAGAAAACAGCTCATATAGCTTGAAATCTCCCTGGATGTGCTTTCAACAAGGTGTATAAGCAGATATAGATATATGAATAGAAGCAGCCTGCACATTTATTAAAGAGGGAATCCGCCACATTTCCGCGCAGAGGATGGCACCCTGAGGGGTAATGAATGCCACAGTGATTCATCTGTTTTACTCGTGTGGTTGCGTGCGTGCCCGTGTTCGGTACGACTCCTCAAGACATGTACATCTGTGAGCCGTCGTGCGGGTTGTGTGTCAGTCGGAAGAGTGCCAGATGTTTTGCTTCGTTCTTGCGATCTGTCTGATCCCGGCGGTAGTTCACTTTCTAGTCTTTAAATCACTTTTTACATTTGTAGCCTAAAATCATAACTCATGGCTTTCCTCAACTTCCTGATCGTCATGCCATAGACTCACATCGTCTGCTTAATCATATCCCCTTTTATGAGCAAACAAGGTCAAAGTCAAATGCATCATTTCACGTCTGCTTTCCTTTTATTTCTCCATTATTTCTTCAGTTTCCTCCCCCCTCCCTTATACAGGTTTTCATCTTTCTTTCACAGCCTGCCAATAGGCTCGTATATTATTCATCACCTCCATATTGTTTTTTTGGCCGATGCAGAATACATGTTTTCTCTCCTATAGCATTACCTACAACCCACATGCAATCTTCCCTCAAAAGCCTCATCTACAATTTAGCAGGGTTAAACTTCAGGATTACTGTAGGTTACCGCATTCATAATTCATTTTCATTACACTTTAATGTCCTCATAAAGCAGCAGGGCAATGCTCAGTGATAATATAGGAGAGAGAAGGGGGATGGTGTCATGAAGGTTTTGTTCTGTGAATTCTCTTTACTGTCACTTATCAGGTATTGACAGGAACCAGCTCAAAGACCAAGACACATGACTCAAAAGTTTGAAAAAAAGGTATTTATACGATTAAAAAATAAGACAAAGAATGAATAGAAAATCACAGTTTAGTTGTGTCAAAAGGAAGAAAAAGTAACATAACAATATCACAGCAACACTGGTTAAACCTTGGCAATAGAAGTAACAACAAAACTCTACAACAAAACACTAACATGGCTTTCATAAAAACTGAACAAAAGAGCTTTCAATAAATAGCTTTTATTCAAGAAAAGCCTCTGAAAACACCCATGAACTGGCAAGAAGCAGACTGTTTTCACACAATGTACAGGTGGAAAAAATAAGGGTGGGGACAACAATCACAAAGGCAGAAAACACTTCAGGTTGGAAGTGAAGTTTTCTGAAACGTCAGAAGAGACATTATCAAAAAAAAAAAAAAAGAAAGAGGAGGAGGGGAAATAAAAGACAAGACAAAACTAAAAGATGTGAACATAACATAAATGATGAGACCTAACAATCAGACGGCTAAACTCCACTGAATGAACTCTATCTTTAAGTTAAGGTTGCCCCTTTTCCTTCTGTCAGAAACTTCCGCTACTACTGTTTTACTATATTATTGTCAGATTTTGTGACAAAATTAAATCCATGATAAGATGCAGGTTGAAATAAAGTACCAGGATGATTAGGGCTGCACGATTATCGCAATCGGAGAACAAAACTTTCCTCCACATTCTAATGCCCTATGTTTGGTGCTTTCTTGCAAATTCAAAAGAGACAATTTTGTGGCATGGGAGGAGACGCTCTTTGGGGACATTTTTTGTGTCTCTCACAGATCCCATCTTGTAGTTATTGGGCTGCAGTCAGCAGCAGTGACGGCCTTAATTTGGGTCGAGGATCTGCCTGTGTTTTCACAGGCAGCCTGTCAGATCCTCCGGCAGAATTTTTTGGGTCTCCCACTTGACTTCTTTTGTCCCATAACCCTAAGGATCTTGGAAGAAATTTAAAACAACTAAGTGCATCTATCGTCGGTGGAGCTGGCATGTTATTAGAGGCCTTGCTTGTGGTGCTGAACAGTCCTGCTACAATCAAAGAGAAAGTTTTTTCCTTTGCCATCAGATGGTGACAGTGTGAACAACTGAATGAAAAAACACAAAAGAGATTTCTGCGCAGGCTTTAGCTTTTGAACAGCTGATGAACTGTTTGTTTAAATGTGTTGTTCTTTAAATTTTTTGAAGCTCTGCCTACAATCATCTCACGATCCACCTCTGCCAAAAGCAAATTTTTGCCATTTTTCTCAAGAGTTCGTTAAGGAATGTATTACATTGTTCTAAAAAAAAGTTACAAGTTAAAAAAAATCATCAAGTGCTTTTGTCTTGTTTTAAGTAAAAACTTTCTTGTTATACTTGATGTGAGCCACATTCAACTGACCAGTCCAGAAAAATTTCAGGGCCAAATACATCTCAAGTTATTTAAAGACAAAAGTGAGGTATGAATTGCTTGTAACAAGTAAAAATAAAATCTACCAGTGGAACAAGAAAAAATTTGCTTTAAACTAGAATAAATACTTCAGACAATAAACTTTTCTCTTGTTCCATTGGCAGATTTTTATAACTTGTTACAAGCAATTCAGACCTCATTTTTGTCTTTAAAGAACTTGAAAAAAGACATTTTTCCAGACCACTCAGATGGCACATATTAAGTCTAAAAAACATTTTCTACTGAAAAAAGGCAAAATCACTAGATAAGTTTTCAGTTTTTCGAGTGCAAATATTTTCCCTAAAACAGGGATGTAAAACAAAAACCCCACTGACAATAGATCTATAGCACTCAGGTAAGGTGTCAACGTGAATGTTCTTCTCTGTCCTTGTTTCTGGAGACATCTCTCCTTAATGAACAAGCACACATCTCAAGTGTCTGGGAAGTTCGGTGTGTTCTTACCACAGTGTACTTTAAACTCCACTCCTAGCTCTGTATTTGTCTGTGTTTACAGTTCTTACCACCAGATTCAGTGAAGATGTTGTCATTTGACAGACTAACAGGAACACATTTGTTACTGGAACTCTGTGTCAACCTAACTCTGTGAGCAGGGACATGGTGTGCACAGCACAGTGTGTATACTATGAAAACTCCTTCTCAACATGAACATCTATTCTGTCATCTGACAAAACTGATCCCCGCTCACCTCAGAGTGACCTCTGAGTTTCCACCAAGTGTCGGGCGAATGAGTGTCTCCGAGAGGTTAAAGTCCACTTTCTGCTCCTCTCCTCAGCTATTTCCTCACAGCTGTCTTTCCGGCAGCCTCTCCTCCTCCCTCCGCCTCATGCCATCATCCACCCTGATATTATAAGTCACAGAATTCCCAGCCAAGTAATCTACCTCATCAGATGAGATGATATGCAAATGGCTTGATTATAACATGACAGCAATCAGCGGGCCCTTTTTAGCCATTACATTGGGCCTGAAAATGTCTGCCAACCTTTTTGCATGCTGCAGAGATGATACTAAAACCGGGCATTAGTGAAATGAGGGGGATCATTATGCATCAATATGATTATGACTCAACAGTCACATTGGCTTGTAAAATGTTTATAATCCATATCAGTAATACCGTGAAAAATCCACGTTTTTCTAGATCGTTGTCTCAGAAGCTGTAGAAATAAAAATTAACAGAAGAGGAAAATTCCAAAACACGGCTATACACGAATTTACATGAATTAGGAAGAGATTGTTCACTGCTATCTTTACTCTTTGTAGTTGTCCAGATTGTTAAATTGCGCAAGACCGAACTCTTTGGACTCGTGTCAGTTTGGCCCATCAAGAGCTGGGTCATTTGTGATCAGCCAATCTTAGTGTTTACGCTGTTTGTTGCCACAAAGCTGTGTTCCTGCAGTAAGGCCAGGTAATGTGAAATTAGCTGAATTTTGGGGGCATTACAAGTATTAGTAATCAGTTTTCAAATGAATGTAAAGGTTAAAAGTTATACTTGATGATGAACAGATTGCTGGTTGTGTGTCAATGCCAAGTAATCAAAGTTTTTGTTGCTTGAGTTGGTCATATTTCAATTGTTATTATTTGTAATGCTGTAATAAGTCACTGTTTCCTGTGTGTTTTTGTCCCACTTAGTCATACTACCAAGTCACAGCAGATGGATTTCCGCTAATGAATCTGACCCTGCTTGATGTTTCTCACCAGTTTAGGAAAGACATAGTCTTGATACCATCACCAAGTGTTTAAAAAGGGGGTATTGTGCTTTTTGAGGCTGTTCTGCTAGTATCACAATAGCTGCTTTGGCTTAGAGCTCAAAATAGTCCCAGTTTTTCACTGATGTCCAATTTTAGTATTCTGTCTGGAATGTTATGTTTTAGCTGCTGTCTCTTTAAGGCTCTCTGCTCTACAAACCCCCTTCTTTCTGATTGGCCAGCCCTTTGGAGGCCTGTCAAGGCAGTGCATGGAGGCCTACCCTTCTTATGTGTTGTGAAATAGTGAGGAAATCCTTATGCCTCATCATTTCAGCAGGTCTGATGAAGAAGAGATCATTTTGAACAGTTTACAGACAGATTCAGGGATTTCCAAAACATGAGAAAGTAAAGCAGTGTAAACAGAAAAATCTTGTTTTTATTACTCTAGTGATAAAGAAAAGTCAAGCGTAGCATTAGTTCAGTCAAGCCTCGACGTCAAGCTCTGACAGCTTAGCTGTCATCATTGGTGCAGATCAGCTGATTGCTCAGCTGACTCCTGTGTCCGCCTCCTATTGGAAAAGTGTAGTCAATGCGGGCTATTTAAACAGCTCTAGCCCAGCCTCCTTCCTGCTTCCTCTGCTGGAATTTTGCAACCCACCTCCTCCTGTCAATGTATTCATGTCGATTGCTCTGCTCCCTGCTTATGCCATTCACGATGGCTCGTGATTGGCAGGAAGGTGTGCTCTTCCTGCCTCAGGCTTTCCAAACAAGCGTGTGGAAGAGCAGGGAGTCCCAGAACAGAACCATACCGCCAAATGAAACATGTGCAAGTTCATAAAGATTATTTTGACTAAGTGGTCCTGACTGAACTCTTACTTTAGCCTCTGTCTGAATTGCTTCGTTTTTGTTTGTCTCTTTAAGACTCCCCACTCCACAAATACCCCTTCCTTCTGATTGGTCAGCGCTCCAAAGGCCTGACAGGGGCAGAGCCACAGGCAGACCTTGGTGTCTAAGGTCCATCTCTCCAGCCTGTTATGAACCAGTAAGGATATCTTTATGCAATTACTGTATTTTAACCAAGTCTCGTTAAGATCTCATGAAGTCTCATGAAGATCCCGTGTTGTTTTTTGAATGTTTTGAATCTTTTACAAACATATTCATAGATTTCCACAACATATGAATATGTAGCAATTTGAAAATCTGCAAAAGTTAAGTTTGAACATCCAGCATTCTTACTTTATGGGTAGGCAGAACCAATCAAACAGTCTTCAGTTTCTCTACTAGTACATGTTGTGAAAATCTTTTGTTATAATTTGGTGCCATGATGTTTTTTTCTCTTTGCTTCATAGTTATTTTAGTTTCCCCAAAATGTCTTTTCCCCCTCTAATTCAGACAACAAACAGTCTTCTGCGGGGCACTAAACATGTAATTACAGCATCATCTACACCGAGTTCATGCATGAATCAGTTTCTATTAGTCACTCACAATGTCCCGCTGATACACTCTTTGTAAAGAAGGTCAATGTCAGCTCCAAAGGTCAACTTCATTAGCCTTTACTTGTGGTCTGATTTTCATCCATCCTTAACCTCTTAACTTTCCTCTTGACCCCAAGGACCTTTCTACGCAGCCAGAGTTTCACTGTATGTGTGTTTGTTCTTGGAACTCCTTATCCCTGTGTGTGTGTGTGTGTGTGTGTGTGTGTGTGTGTGTGTGTGTGTGTGTGTGTGTGTGTGTGTGTGTGTGTGTGTGTGTGTGTGTGTGTGTGTGTGCACACGCTAAAGAGCTGTCTACAGCCCCAGACACTGAAGTGGTTTCATTAGGATGGCTGGTTCCCAGGAGGGGGGCATGTGAATAATTACCAATTAGACTGTTGTCAAGAGCCAGTGGTGGTGTTACGCCGTTCCAGCTATTGAAGGTTAGGGTGGGTGTGTGTGAGCCTACGTTCCTGTTTGACATGAGTATGAACGTGTGTATATCTGTGTGTGTGTGTGTTTGAGGTTTTGTGATTGCACTCCCCGGGCACTGGAGCGTGCGGTCGTGGCTGTTAAATACAGAGCGTCGTTTAATCTAATGCTTCAGTCACTCGCTGGGCCTCTTGTCAGCTTTGTCAGCTAATTATAAAGTAGCCACATGGATTATACACTCTTTTTCTCTCACACATTTTCTTCTTGTATTATAACCTTTTGTTTTTGTATTTTACCATAATAGCAGATATGGGTGGAATTGGAGACATACTGACATCTTGTTGAGTATTTTTAGATCAGACGTTACATGAGGCGACCTTGTTTTCCTCTAATTTGAAAGCTTATTTGCCTGATGCACTCTTAAGTACATGTCACCTTAAACAACATGACCTTTCTCAATCAAGTGACAAACTTTTTTAGAACTTTATATTTTGTTGTATGATTTACACAGAAAGAAATGACTAGAAGTTGACACAATAACTGAGTTTCTCTTTTTTTTTCTTAATTTTTTTTTTTTGAACAACTGTATTTAGCTCTGTTTTACCAGTGTCTCTCTTCAAGTGGATGCCCGGACTCTTTTTTTTTCTGGGGTACAGACTTATGCCAGAGCAGCATATTCTTTTGGAATAGAAAGATGAACAGGATGTGCCAGCAGTGGTCAACAAGTATGGCTTTCTGACGGCCATCTTGGTGTCAGATAAAATTGACTTGCAGTTACATCGACTGACCACTGAATGAGCCTCAAACCAGTGAAGCAGCAGAGAGCACACTAGAGGCTAACATGTAGTTCCACCACTAACTTTTAATAATAATAATAATAATACATTTTATTTAAGGGCGCCTTTCATGACACCCAAGGCCACCTTACAACAAAAGATAAAAGCAACATTATAAAAACATCATTAAAACAAATCATCAGAATAAAAGCAAGTGAGGTGCAATGTTCAATTAGAGTGAGTAGGCCAGTTTAGACAGATGAGTTTTGAGTTGAGATTTAAACAGATTGATAGAGTCTGACTGTCGTATGTGTGGGGGGAGCGAGTTCCACAGTCTCTGTGCTGAGCTGCTGAAGGCTCGGGCACCCACGGTTGTGAGGCGTGAAGTGGGGATTGTGAGTAGTCCAGCAGAGGTTGAGCGGAGGGTGCGGGAGGGAGTGTATTCATGGAGTAGGTCACAGAGGTATGAGGGGGCTAGGTTATGCAGAGCTTTGTAGGTGAGGAGAAGGTTCTTATATTGAATACGGTATTTGACAGGGAGCCAGTGTAGTTGAATGAGAACAGGGGTGATGTGGTCCGAAGATTTTGTGCGAGTGATGATACGGGCAGCCGAGTTCTGAATGATTTGCAGTTTATTGATGAGTTTGGTGGGGAGACCGGTGAGGAGGGCATTGCAGTAATCAATTCGGGAGGTGACAAATGCGTGAACCAGAATTTCAGTGCTGGATTGGGACAGTGTTGGGCGGAGTCTGGAGATGTTGCGAAGGTGGAAGAAAGCAGTCCTGGTGATATTTGAAATATGAGGTGCAAATGAGAGGGTGCTGTCCACTGCAGTGACCACTGTGCATCAGAGGGTTAAATTTTGGAAATGAAAAAAAAAATTATAGAATTTAAAATCAACCAAAAAAATAACAACAAAAGAACACAAATCAATATGAAAACATTTGAATAATTATAACAAAAAAAGACAAAAAACTACAATTTATCTAAGTACAGTTACCAGAGCAGCTAAAACTTAATGGCAAGGACTATTATATCTCAGGTAAATAAATACCAATAAATGAGTATATAGTTGAGCATTGATGGTACTGGCAAAGATATTCATAGTGCAAAAACATTAGGATAAGACATTCCATGCTAAGAGTGCAAAATGACTGAAAGTGTAGTTGCTTTTTCTGGTGGTTAGGGCCTCCTACAGGCCTCATCACGCCTCATCAAGCCTAAATACGTCATAACTGAATTTCTAATACCTTGATATTAGACTATAGAGGAAGAAGACGCAGAGTCCAATCAGTCAAGGAGTTCAGTCAGCCTGAACCCCAAAAAACTTTATTTAAAACAAGCCATCTTTAACAAAGTGAACTCCTAGGCCCTAAAGACCTCTAAAGACCTCAAAAAATATCTAAAGACCTCTACAGACCCCAAGAAAAGACCCCAGACCCTAAGAAAAATCATCTTCCCCAAGTTAGAAGCAGCTTCTTTTGTATCCTGGTGTTGGGCTTTCCAGATGATCTGCAAGACATTCCTTTCCTCAGTACAACATGGTGATTGGCTGTTCTTTTCTGAGTAACAGAAATTATCCTTCTTTGGTCCACATTTAGAAGGTCAGGTTCAGTGTCCTCAGATATTTCAAGGTTGTTTATGTCATAGGTGGCCTTGAACCTGCATGTCACCCGACACTACAGGAGGTAGACTGGTGGGACATGATCATGTCTTTAATTGTCAGTCAGGAAGAGGAAATCTCTAAATGTGAGAATGTTTTTCAAAATTCTGAGATCATTTAAGGTCTGGCAGCTAAGTTGAAACGGATAGACATTCCTTAGTTTTAGCCTGCTGACTGCTATAAGTAAGATGCTACTCTATTCTTGAGTTTCTTGGATGATCCCTTTAAAAAAAATACAACAAAAGGACATAGGGCATTATATTGAAAAGCATAGAAACCTTCTCACAGACTGTTGATGCTTGATTTTAACAACACTTATTAAGACTTCTGGAATGACCAATCAGATTTCATTGGGGGCCCATGGCACCCCTGGTCCCCCATACCACACACCTCTGCCTCTGTATATCTTTGTTTCTCTCTGTATTTGCTGTTTTATTGCTTTCTTACATCTCTTCTAGTTTAATTTGGCAGTAAAGCACATCGAGGCGCTGCTAAAAGGTGCTATAAAGATCAGTCGTTCTGTTATTGGTATTACTGTTTTATGGTTGGGATCGTATCACAAAGTGAATTGGATAACCATAATCATAAAACCAATCTCACAGTAGCTCAGAGGAGAGACGAGTAAACAATGTTTTATTCTTCTTTACTGTACTTCTACAACTCTGCTGCCTTAATGACTCTAAGTGGTTTAATGTAAGCTCATTGTGTGAATGACTTCTTCTTCTGTGCTGAATTAAAGAACTTACAGTGGGAATAAGAGAGGGGTTGTTGAGTTTGTAATGTAAGCCCACAGCTACAACATGTCCCTGCTCGTGTCTCTCTTTTTCTATGTAAAGGATCAACAAGATAGACACACACTATCGCAGCCATGTCCAGTGATTCTTTGTCCTCTCTCCTATGTCTTATGTCTCACTTTAAATACTTTCTTTTCCTTGTGTTTGGCTCTGTTGTGTTCCTTCTCAAGTCTTGAAAAGTTGCTGCCTTCAGGTTGTACCACCTCCTGTGGTTTCCTCCCACACCAGGAAATAAAAAATGAAGATCGTGCAGCCACAGAGAGAGACTCATCTGCCAACAAAGAAGGATCACTAGCTCTTCTGCCTCATCTTTCTTACTACTTCTTGCTACTTTTGAAGTTCATTGGGTGTTTATTTAAAAGACATATTATTAGATAAAATAACCTGAAAGCATCAGTCAATCAAAGACCATCAATCCTCTTTTCTGGGCTTAAGATTAAGATATCTAAACTTTTCAAATCAAATATAAAAAAGGAGGTATGATGCTTGCCAATAATTTAAATACAGATAAAAAGTATCAAACTTAACGTGAGGAGATTTTTAAGATTTTAGATTTTGCTCTGTATTGACATGTAGAAATCCCTCAAATTGGTTTGTTCTAAAAATGGCTCAAAATGTTCACAAGATCTTCATGACACTTGCTCAAATGATGAGGTCATCACATAAGCAGTGCTGTGTAACTGTGTAACTGCTGCTGCTGCTGCTGAGGGGCTACAGACAAAGACGTTTACCTGTTAAGTTATGTGGCGTCACATTGTACTGTAACAGTTAGGCTGTTTAGTATGTAATAATGTGGATGTTCATTGTTCCCATTGTGTTAAGTCAGTGAAGGCAACAGAAAAAGGGCGAGAGTGCAGCAGGTAGGAGGGTGGAGGTGTGTGTGAGAGCTGAGAGAGCCATTCATTTTCATTTTTCTTCTTTTTCTCCCTCTTGTTTGATGTGGTCACAGCTGACAGTGACTAGTTTAATAAAGTGTTGTATTACAAATCTGCACTATACTTTCAGCATCCGGATGGATGTTATAATACTACTTTTGGATAATTGAACGTTATGTTATAACAATACATAAAATTGGACGGTGTTTTGCAGGCAACGTTATATTTTCTCTTACATCTTGCCTTACCTGTTTCTTCCTGTCCATCTGGAGTTTTTTTTTTCCTTCTGCTGCTCGTCTTGATGACTAAGTTTGGCACATGTGGCTATCAGACGTCAATCTGATGCTTTTCTTCTGTCGTTTCTTGCTTTATCAGCTCCACCCTTGCTTTTCTTCCTGCCTATATTCTTGTGGTTGTACCATAGACTGTGTACTAATAAAGGTTTGTACTCGTTCTCATGATCCTCTGACAAGTACTGCTGCACTTATGTGTGCTGGGATGTGTTGTCAAGGTAACACGCACCTGTTTATGAGGGAAAAAAGCGAAGCTGGTGCAGACAACCTGGGGACAGTGTTATCAGCTTCTGTGATACATTTAAACCTGGTGCCATTCTTGGCCTTCATATTTTTCATCATAGTTTTCGGCATCAAAATTAATACTGCACATAAGGTACTCTTAACTGATTCAGGACATGTTGGAGGGATGGACCTCAAACACCAAAGTCTCTAGAGGGCTGGCCAATCAGAAGGGAAGGGGGTTTGTAGGGTGGAAAGCCTTAAAGAGACAGCAACTCAAATGAAAAAAGAGGCTAAAATAAGGGTGCTCTAAAATACTAGCATGAAAAAACTTTATTTTTTTCTTTATTTATTTTTGGCTATAAAACATTTGAAGCTAAGATGGGGGTACTGGAGGGACAATATAAAGCCTCAAAGAATAAGGCACTTACTCCCTATTCAACTGATCCCCTAAATGTAATTTGTTCAGTGCATTTAGTACATCCAAGAGCACCTGAGGCCCAGCTCCTGTTTTTAGCATCTAGCAGCAAACCCCACTCAAACTGACAGGACAAACAATACAATAAGAAAGACCAGCAGCTGGCTTTCTATGTGTGTGTTTTCAACCACTGAGCCACTGTACTGTCTAACTCTTTGTTTGGCACAACAGTCATGTAAAGCCCGGGGCAACAAACAAGACCTGCCTGAGGTTCAAATGCACCCTGAGAGGAGGGCTGGAGAGATGGGAGGCTTTTTGGGTTGCATTATCTGTCTGTTTGCTGGTCGTTTCAACACTTTGAGTTGGCAGCTTTAGCTTCACTGTGCCTGTGACTGCACAGGGCTGTTTGGATGGTCGTACACATGAGGACAATCCAAACTCCAACTCCCCTGGTACGTCACCCTAGCTTTTAGAGAGCCCTTGACCTGCTGTCCCGTAAAAAAAAACACACCTACACTGTGGTAGGTACCAAGGAAAATGAACAAAGCTTTTATGCCACATTTTAGCAAACATATGGAAACAAAAAGTAGATTCTGAAAAGATTTTAGTCCTTCAGTGCATCTGTAACTTTTATGAGTGACTGTCTGAAGTCTACATTCCTTTATTTTGAATGAAAAAAAATCCAGTGTACAAAAACTAGACTTATTATATCATTGAACTGGTGGTTTTTCTATGCAAAAATCATATGGGAAAATTCTAATAATATTAATATAAAAGATGCACAATAGTCTTTTGGATTTTTTGCGAGGGTTCACTGCCATCTTCCCAAATTCACTGATTAATGTTTTCTTTTAAATCTTTTGGCTTTTCAATGTAAGCTACATTTTGTTACTTTGTCTTTTATTTGTCTGACCAGTCATCCGGGTACTAAAAATACAAAACAAAATTTAAAAAAAAAACAACAAAAAACAGAAAAATTATTGTGAATCAGACAAATTGTAGCTACAACCATGGAGTATGAAATAGTGTGCTTATGACCCACACAGTTTTTTTCCAGCACTTTTTATTAAGCCACAGTCTTTTTCCACAAATTTGACATAAAAAGCTAATGCAGAAGTGCTAAGTGTAGTTCCTCAAGTATCCACTTGAGGCTGGCGCCAAAAGTCCAACATGTCCCATCCATACCCATGTTAAATGCCCACTAAATAAATGACCATTTCTTCCTTTTCATATTGTTTTTCAGTGAAGTTGTACTTTATTTTTTGTGCTAGAGATATGGTACAGTATTATGGTGGTCTGGTACAATGATGCAGGATTTATTAGATGCTGTTATGACATTATCAGGCATTCTCCATGTGGCTGTCTGTTGCAGCAGCTCTCTCTTGCTTGTCCGGTTTTCCATTTTTTTTCTGCTTTATTTCCTCATATTTGCATTTGTAGTCTCATTTATTGCTTTTTGTATCTTAGTTGTTGGTCATTGACACCAAACTGTTTATGTCCACAGTGTTGTTTTTTTTTTTTTTTTTTTGTTCCTGTGTTTATCTGGAGATCTTACATGTAACCATGGTTGCATTTTTTTTTTTTTACCTATGTTATCTCTATCAGTCCTTCCACCCATCATTAAAGAGATTGTAAGATCTGTCCCCAATAAGATGGACGAGCTGGCATCATGCTATTCTCAGAGACATTGCTAATGGAGCTAACAACACATCCCAATGCCACATAGGAGTGTTTTCACTTGCTATTGGCAGACAAGACAAAGAGACGCGAGACTGACCCCTGAAGAAGGCCAGCTCAGTCCTGGGCTTTCCGCTCGACTTTAAGGACCCTCTAGACTCTGTGGAGGTGGTGGCTAACAGGGGAATAATGGATTATTTTCTAAGTTACTTTAACTGTAATATTCCATTCTTCCATTCTTATTGTAATTTTTTTCACCATACACTTTTTTCTACAATGTAAATTCTTCCATTGTGGGACAAATGAAGGTGTATCTTTTCTTCCTATCTTATCTCATATTCGCCTTCAGATCCTGTTGAAGCGGCTGGCTGGTACAAAATCCTCTGGACAGACTCCCTTCCAACTTGGACAACCACCAGAGCCAATGGGGGGGGGATTACGATTTCATCTGTTTATAATCTAAACTGAATGATGGCTAATACTCATCTGAGGACAGTTATATTCAACAATATTTTTAGAGGGAAAAAGATAATTTTCTTCCTCTGCAGTCAGCTTCAGTGTTGTGAATGTGATGTACTGTTATTGTGCTTCTCATCATACTGTTTGCTATGCAAGTCCAAACTGGTGCTTTGCTAAACTGGATTTGCTCAACAATGTGTGAAATTGTGTGTGAGAAAGAAAATGATGAGTCTGTTCATGTGTGTGCTCACATGTGTTTGTTGTGTGCGAGAGAGAGGAAAAAAAGACAAGATTTCCACCGTTGGTCGAACACGTCAGACATGCCAGGAAATGAACTCGTCTCTCAGCCTCACGCCACCGGCTGCTGTTCTCTCTGTCTCTCCTGCTCCTCCCTCATGCATCTCCTCACCGCCTAAACGTCCATCAAACGCGCACAGATGAGAGCTGGAACATGCATATCAACTAAAGCACCGCACAAACACACACACAAACACACATTGCATGATACTCTGCTCACACATTACAATCCTTTTATCCTTCAAATTGAACACGGAGGGGAAAACCACAAAGCTCTTTGTGCCGGAGATGAAAAGTGCTTCTGGAATTCTCATCAGGAGCTTTACCGACCGGTTCAAGGGATTGCAGATTAACATTTCCCAGATTACAGCACTACATTGGGTTACTGTGACTTAAGCGCAAACTCCATCATGACTCTTGGGCAGGACAAACTGAGCAGACCCAGTGACCCAGTCCCCCACTGATCTCTCTATTTCATCACTCTGTTTTCCCTCTTCATCTGCTGTTTTTCTATTTATGGAGGAAAGAAGAAAATCTGACCTGAGCGTGGCAGATTATAACGAAGTGAAAAAATGAAAATCTGACTTCTTAGAATGATGTCATCCCGCTGTTATGTAATCAGTTTTTCCATTGAGAATACTAAGGTCATGTCTCTTTGTACAGTTTCAGGGTTTTTTTCTGTAATACCTGTTGAAAAAAAGTGAAAACGCAGTGGAAAATTAAATGTAAAAAATAATTAAGAGGTTCTTTCTAATACTTTTAAATTTGTTTTAATGGTTTAGAGAATAAAATCCAAATTCATGTGATCAAACAGCAAAAGACAGGACTAAACCTTTCTTTCATGTTCTTCATGTTTATGGTTCTTTGACTTTAACTTATGCACTTTCTCGTGAAGCGTAAAAGAAGGATGAAACGGATGAAAGACAAAAACAGTTAATTTAGACCAAGAGCAGGTTGAATCAATACATACATACATGATATATATGATTTCACGCTTCGACTACTGCAACTCCCTCCTGGCAGGGCTCTCTGTGTGTGCATTTAAACCTCACTTTAACAAGCCCAAAACAGCACACATCAGCTGTTAATCTCTCTTCACTGGCTTCCAGTAGCAGCTCGAATCAAATTAAAAGCTCTTCTTCTGGATTACAAAACATTGACAAGAATGGCTTCTGCCTACCTGGGGTCCATCATCCAGGTCTACACCCCTTCACACCCACTACACTCTGCTTGTGAAAGATGCCTGGTGCTCCCAGCACAGCGGCTCTAAATCTCTAGCCAGACTCTTCTCCTCTGTTGTTCCCAAATGGTGGAATGAATTACCAAACTCTATACGATCCACGGAGTCCCTTTCTACTTTTAAGAGATGTCTGAAAACTCATCTGTTCAGGGAACACTAAGGCACTTAATCTGACCCTTCTTCTCTTTGTCCTCAGGGGTAGAATGAGTCAGAAGGTCAAAGACCCAGCTCTTAGTGAATTTTCCGCGCTGATTACTTAATGTTGTTGAAGGTTGAAGTATATCGTTGCAGCAGTTAATTATGGTTAGCTGGCTAGATCATTCTACACTGTTCATTTATTTAATTTTTTTTTTTAACTAGGTTTTTCCTTCCATCTAAATTCTTACTTGTGTTGTACATCGCTTTCGATAAAAATGTCTGCTAAATGAAACTGTAGATAGATAGATAGATAGATAGAGAGATAGATAGATAGATAGATAGATAGATAGATAGATAGATAGATAGATAGATAGATAGATAGATAGATAGATAGATAGATAGATAGATAGTAAAAAATCAAAGAGGTAAATCATTCAAATTAGAATTTTAACATGGTGAGCAGGGCCCTAAGGAGAAGTCTTGTCTAACCCTGTATGGACTCTAATCTGCATAATAACCTGCTCACTATAGCCACTGGCTAAAGATTTTAAAAACTTAACAAATATTGGTTTTAACGGTTGAATAACTTATCTGACTTCATTTTTTTTCTGGGTTAGGCCAGGTTCAAACATTAGCCAAATTATTTGTAAAGTTCACACTCAAATGTAGCATTTTCCTCAAAGGTTGAGTTAGATGAGGGGATTTGTATTCCTGCAGGAAGATTTGCGTCAACTTTTGTCCTTATTTGTCTTGACTTCCTGTTGGAGCACAACTTTTGATACTGTTGCTTTCACTGAAGCTCCTTTTGGTTCAAGTTGCTTTGTAGAGATCAGCAACTAAGAAATTTATTCTCAGCTCCTTACAGAGCAGGATCCAATGCTGATATATCCTCTATGTTATCATGAACCATTTTGGAAAGCTAACTCCAAATCATGTTTTTGCCACAGTGTCAACAGGTAAACTGATCCTATGTCTTTTGCTATCCATAACTACTTATCTTTGATAGAGGGTCTTGACCAATCACAATCAAGTATCAATCACAATAAGGACATTTTGTTTTTTCAAGAATGGAAAGGCTAATCAGGGCTCTATCCCGCTCCAGTTTCCTCTGTAACCACTCACATCCTGAGCCGAGCGACAGAGGCAGACACCTTTAGGTGCTCACATGCTCTGGTTGGGAGATAATGGAGAAAACAGATTAATATGAATAGAGTCATATATTATCCTGCTTATTATGTGGCCACCAAACTAGGATTAAAACACTACATTCTCCAGCACCAGGCAAAAGTCAAACTTGACTGAACTCATTGCGCGTCCTAAAGTCCTCTTTCATATAGCGATCCCTCCTCCGGATTTAGAGGCTGCCACTATCAATTAGGTCTCCAGCCATCAGTCACAGCTGGAGAGGAGCAGAGAGTCAGCTGAGGGCAGGGTAGAGGACGCATTCATCGTGTGGTCCACACAGAATCAGAGGAGGGGAGCAGAGGAGAGACAGTGATATTCTCACACTCCAGGCTGACTGCTACAGTTCTGTGGATAGATGGTGGCGGCAGCAGCAGCAGTGGCAGAGGGAGGCAGGCTGTATAATTTGATTTGGATTTAGTGTTGCTTGGAAGAACGACACAAATTCTACAGGGATTAATCCGGCTTTAATTCAATCTGGCCGCTTCAGCCTGAAATAGCCCGGCTCGGGTCCTGCTGTTCCTCTGTGGAAGCACAGCTGCACCTGGCAAAGGGTCCAAAGGGCGCGCGTGTGTGTGTGTGTATAGGTGTGTGTGTAGCTGTGCTCGAGGAACAACATGACTAGGGTGTAGAATATGTTTAATTTTGTATGGATTTGTCTGGGTTTGCTTGTACTGTATCTGTGTGCGGAGGAGTGTTAATGTGTGTGTCGAGGCTATCAGAACAGTGAGAAACAGACAGTGGCGCTGACTGTGTTTGCATTACGCGTACACTCTGTGCTCTTCTGCTGATACGACCAGGTTTTTTTGTCCCAGAATGTTTCTGCATATTTATGTTGTGGAGCACAAATATCATCTCAGATGAAGGGTTCTGATTACAGGATTGTTCCATTTGGAAAGATCAAATCTACGGTTTACTGATAGTGAAACACACAGAGAAAGATTGGATGAGTCAGTTTTCTACATTCCCACACATTGGCCATTGGATAAATTTCTGTGAAGACTCCTCTGTAACTGTATCTTCTTTCCGGCTTTAAGATGAATCTTTCCAATATTTGCTTTAAGTAATAGTGTGCATGTTTGTGCAGGCTGGCCTTTTAAATACCAACTAAAGGTGGGTACACACCACAGCATAATAGCGCTGATTTTTGTCCCAATCTCCCCTTTAAGATCAGTGTATCCTTTTCATACAGCCCATATCCACAACTTTTCCATAATCGTTTGTCTTTTTTTGTCTTTTTTTTTCATGTCTGATTTCCTGTGGTGTGGAGAGTGTTAAGAGCAGTGGCGAATGCTCTAAAACTGCAAGGGAAGCTCAGCTTCCCCTAAAATGTCCTCAAAAAAATGGTGATATGTACTGCTGTGTGTACATTTCATTGACAAAATATGCGTTAGAATTCCTTCATCTTTTGTTCAGAATCAGCTACCTATCACAGGTAACTGGCTCCACCTCCTTCTCATTCATCCCCGCAGCTTCTCAGTGCTTTAACACAGTCGGACGCTGAGCGTCTTCTGACTTCAGCGGGGAAGCGTAGAGTGGGTTGTTCCACTGTGGAAACTGGACGGTCATTGGGAAATGCTGGGATTTGTCCCGCCCATCGGACGCTGAGCGTCTCTGGGGGTCTATGAGACAGTGGGCTGGCCTGGACGCTGGGCTTCTGCATGATGATTGGATGATCTGTCTGAGGCAGGATCCCTTTTTGATTGACAGTGAAATGAGCCAGTCAGCGATCTTGAAGTATAACCCTCCACTGGAGCATCTTCGCACTTGTTCTGGATTTATCCGGAGGCTTTATCGATCCACAGCGAGTTTACCTGTCTTAAAAATGACGAGCATTGAGAGAACACTGGTAAAATCCCTGGAAAAAACATCTGGCTGGTACGACAGGGTCACAGATCATTTTCTTGAAAAGGAACGGAGGGTAGAATTAACATTTAAATAGATAAACAAATTTATGATGTAGGCTGGTAAAAAATTAGCTTCCCCTCCTGACCAGCAGCAGCCACTGGTTAAGAGTGATTTTGTCCAGTCGGAGCCGCTTGGAAGGCCTCCGGTTGAGAGATCGTAAATACTGAGCATGTTTAATATTTGCGTCTAAAAATCCTGTAGTATGTGGGGTTCTCTGAGAGGGGCCGAGCAGGTACGGCAGAGTATCACATGTACCGGAGCAAAGCCAATTAGGACACAAGCTGACTCAGCTGACTGACTAAAGAGAAAATAAGAAATCTATCTCCAGAGTGCCACCACACAGTACAAGATCAAAAGAAACAGAACTTGTGCGATCTGTCTTTTGTTATCATCAAGCGTTTGGTGTTTGAATGAGTGAAGGTTTGAAGAATCCCGTAATGTGTGCCAGCCTCAACAGTTTAACATAGAGTATAAACTGTAATACTCTCCTCTGCTGTCTCACACACACATACTCATCTTTCACAGCATATGCCTCTTCAGTATGAATTGGACTTCTGCCGACAAGCAATCCAGAGTTTATTTAAATTCCTCCTAAGTGGTTAATTTGGACGTTACATCAGAATAGAAAACATTTTTTTTATCACAAGTGATGTACACTTCTTCTTCCATTTCAACTCTGTCGTCTTATGAAACAGGGCTGGGTCTTTGTTTTAAATACACTCTAAACATTGTAAATCAAGAACAGTTTTTTAAATACAAAATTTTCTTTACTTCAAAGTTGAGGATCCACTTATCACGTGTTTTCCTTGCATTTTTCTAGGGCAGTGCAATAACTGACCACAACGTAATCAGGTGTTCCAAACTGGTTGGATTATTTTCTTGCAAGTCAGAAATTTTGGTCAGATTTTGCCTGCATAACATATTCAACAGTGTCCAAAGCCTATAGGGTATGTCTTAAAAACCGCAGTTCCTTGAGTGTCCACTTGAGGCTAGCAGCAAATTTTTACAGGATTAATGAATAAATTAATCACAGCCTTGATTAAAAACAAGTTTTGGTCTGTGTTCATCTTTTTTTATAAATATTTTTTTCATTATTTTCAAGTTATTAAACTTACTAGTTTTGTGCATGTAACGGTATGGCTGACTTGACTGTTGGGCGAGCACACACAGGGTGACAGTTGTCCTCCTTAACAATTGCTGAAGTCATATTTTCTGACTTTATCTTCTGAGCGTGGGAGTTGTAAAAGGAAATTTCATTGGCAATCATCAAAGCTCAGCCCAGGTTTAACACGTACAGTATGAACACTCTGTTGTGTGCTGTAAAAAATGTGACTTTCACAACGTGGGTTTACTTTCCACCACTACACCTATAAAATCCTACACAGTGTGTGTGAGGTTTCGACTCCAGGCTTTAAGAAGCAGCATTTCTACCAGACCGCAAACAATCAAATATCATTTATACAAAAGACATCTGCACGGCCTTCAGAAGAAGGTGATGAACAGCTCTAACACAAAGCACTGACGTCAATTGTTTATTTTGCTGGATTGAGGGATGAATGCTCCAAGAGTTCAATCACGAGAAGAAAAAGAACTCTTTCTTTCAGTTGTGATTGTGCTGCTTTCTGTTTATTTATTGTTAACCAGACGTCACCAAAACACTTCATTCTTTATAGCAAAGCCAAGGCATATGAACTCAAAAGTTTTTTTTAAAATAAATAAATAAAACTCCAAATTCTTTAGAACTACAACACAAGAAGACTCACCAATAATCAAAGAAGCAGACAAACAAAATTAATCAAAACTAAATAAGCTGAAAAATAACACATACCTTATTTGACACCATAAAGAGTAAGAGAAAAAAATTTTACATAAAAACAAACACTGACCCACATTTTAAACAGCCCCCTCTTATTCCCCACTGGCTCCATTCATGATAAATCAAATAAAAAATGTGCATCATAATTTCCCAAAACTCAAGGAGCCTTATTTAAATTGTGTTGCAACAGTTCAAACCATGAAAACTAACAGACTCAAACATCAGGCGCAAAAGAAAACATATATATGTTTTCTGATCATTTACTTTTTTACTCTTTTCATTTAAATGAGTTACACATTTAGCTTTATCAGACTGGCTAACAGATAGTTTCATCTTTATGTTATCTCTGAATATTTTCTTATTATATAACCAAATGTTTGGAATATTTACATCTTAAAAAGAGAAGAGCACATTTAAGGTCGGATCCCCTCCATCTGACACTAAAGAAGCAAGTCCAGATTTTTTGATGGGCCAAAACATCATCTTTCCAGATTTTTCTGTGGTGTGAACACAATTGGATGATACATGGTTAGAGTCTCTGTGATGTTACCAACCTTTTTCCAAAGGGAATTCTTGATGCCTATTACTTTTGGTTGCTGCTTCAGAAACACCCTCTCAACCTAACTTGTTGAGGCAGATTTTGAGGCTCCTCGCCAACAGCTAGTGTGTTTACTTTATGCAAAATATCTTCTGATTCACTTAGGTTGAATAGAGTGTGTGCTGTTGAAGAAGTAAGATATTTAGACTGAAATCTTTTTGTTGTTGTTATTGTTGGTGTTGTTGTTTTTTGTTGTTTTTTTTAAACCAGTCTGTAAAAATCGTTAGCTTGGAGCCACCCTCAAGTGGACACTCAAGGAACTACAGCTTTTAGACTTCCACTTGAGCTTGATTTCTTACAGCTAGAGGTTACAACTTGGCTGTGAGGTCAGTTAAAATGATATCAGTCACCCTAATATTCTTAAAGCACTTATGCTTGCACTGTTTTTCATGCTTAAACTTTAATCTTGTTCAGTATTGTGCCATTTATCATTTTGTGTGTGTGGGAGAAGGACAGCAGATCAGGGTTTCTGTCATGAATCTATTATGCCACAGCCACACCGGATGCAAATTCGCAAAGTTGCGTCAAGATTACATCCAAAGTCAATGCAAAGACGCGTTTGGATGCAGATTTGCCTCGGCTGGGGTGTTGGACGCGTTTTGCACGGCGTGTATGGAGCGTCTGGCTCGTTTGGGGCGTCAAATGCCTCTACGCTCGAGTTGAAAATGTTGAACTTTTGACTTAAATTCATGTGAGGCAGTGCCGTGGCAGCCAATCAGCGATGACATTCCCCCACCTGCTCCAGCTTCAACTCCACCGAAAGATGGAGGAGAAGTTGATTTGTGTGGTATCATCACCCAGAGTTATATGATACGACATGTGCACTCTACAGAGACCGGAACAAAAGGAGCGGGCTTGGGTTAAAGTTGCTGAGGAAACAGGTTTTAAAGGTATGTTCTGTAAATATTCATTTCCAGCTGGATTTGCCTGCACGGGTCATCACTGAGTCCTACTGTGTTTTCCTCTGTGGAGTTTTGTCGTAAAAGATGGATGGATGGATGGATGTCCTCGGGGACACCTACCCAGAGAGAAGGAAGGAGCGGGGCAGGGGTAGAGCCAGGGAAAAGGTGGAAGTTCTCTGCGGTCCTCTCTTTCCTCGACCCCTTCATTATCCCCAGGGAGACCTCCGGGAACATGGGTCAGGGGAGTCGAGGATGAGGTCACAGGGAACAGCCAGGCAGGGCCAGAGGAGGTGGATTACCAGGGAGAGGCAGGGATCCTCAGGGATTGAGTGTAGAGGTTTATTGAAGGATGAATATGCACACACATAAAGTATTGCCAGTGTGTCATCGTCAGCGCGTCGCCCCTCAGCTGGTCAAAATAGTCAAACGCCCAGCCTCGGGCCTTGTTCACGCAGCACATTTGCCGCAACATTAGAGTGGACCAGCCTTAAAGCAACAAGGATAAAAATAATAAATCAACCTAACGATGATGTTATGTTCAAAGAAACCCTCACAGTGCTCCTTTATTATTAAATTCAAGGTTAGTTGAAGGATGAAGTTAAATGCTGTGAAGTTTGGACACATTACGCTCCATTGGTTACAGTTTGAAACAAACATCATCATAGAAAAATAACAGGTTTTACTCTGAAAGCTCAATAATAACATTTATCTTTCATGTGCCACCGTAAAAGGGTCTTAAACACTAACCACTGTTTCATTTTCTCCTCTATCTCAGATCAAAAGGCTCAACTTGAAAAACAAACACTGACCCACATTCTTAATGGTCCTTTTAATTCCCACCGGCTCCATTCGTGCTAAAAATATTTATACTCGCTGTAATGCAAGGTGCTTTAGATAAAAGCCTCAGCTTAATGGCGGAAATTATGTTGCATTCCTCACATTTGGATTCACCACTGCCGCCGCGAATTAGGACACTCATTATGACTCATTAGGAGCAAGTCTCACACCCGGCGCCAGAGGCCTCATTTATAAAAATGAGCATTATGATAAGATTTCATCATACCAATGTTTGTCTGCAGAAATTTATCACGCAGAAGCTTATTTATGAATCTTCAGCCCTGGAGATTAATTTCTGATGCTCTGTTTCAGAGCTGGACTTAAAATACTTTGTCTTATTATCACTGTGGGATCGAGAAAGCAGTAAACTGAAAAAAATGTCAAAAAAACAGAACCTGAAGTTTAGTTTCTAAGCCATTTAAAATTTTGAATAGTACAATTATTGTTTTATTTTTAGTTTGCCAAAGTAACATCACTTAAGTTTTTCACAGATTCTAAGAGAAGCTTTCAGTGAGCAGTCAAACATTCTAGTTGTTATTATTTCATTATTTCCCAACTAATTGACCTAATTATTTTTAACATTCAATAAAGTTCTAGACCCTTAAAACCAAACATAATGTCTTAAAAATAATTTCTTTGTTCCAAATATTGTTTTTGTCAACACTGGTTTAATTTCCAAGAACACTGTAAGGTTGAAATTTTAAATTTCAAAGTATTTCTACGTACAGCGTGCTCTGTTTGGCAAACACAACATACAAATGAAGTAGTTTCAGACTCAGACACACCCAGATTCACACTTCCCCTCCAGCAGACTGCCCCGCTGCTGCCCTGTGCCCTCATTCCCACTCACACTCAGGCAGGTGGGCCTGGCCTCACCTCAGCGAGGGTCTGTCCTCTCTGGCCTGACGCCTGTTGGACTCGGATAATTCATCACAACACAAAATGAGATACACACGCACCAGCTCTGGCCTTGTTTCTCTGAGTTTGTGATGTATTAATCTCTTGTTCTGCAAGTTTTGTTCCCTTTTAGGCCACTTTTCAAAAACCTGTGTGCCTTTCTCTCTGTTACTTTACTCTTAATCTGACTACCTGTGCATACAAATCAGTGCGTAAACGCCCTTTTGTTCTGGATGACTGTGTGTCAGCGCAGAGTGTTAGTTCTGCATGGTTAGCTAGGTGACTTGGCATTTAGACGGCTGCTGATAGGAGCACCCTGTGGTAAAGAGGTTGTTTATGTGTGTGTGCTGTGTGTGGGTGTGTGTGTGTGTTTGTGTGTGAAGGCATGTGTGTGCTAATCATGTCCCATGGCAGTAAAAGACACAGATCTAGCAGAGGAGACTGAGGACGCCCATTAGCTTTATTACCGAGGGAGTGTATGATTATATTGAAGGACTCTGTGTGTGTGTGTGTGTGTGTGTGTGTGTGTGTGTGTGTGTGTGTGTGTGTGTGTGTGTGTGTGTGTGTGTGTGTGAATGTGTGTGTGTATCCTCGTGCTGTAGAGGGTACTAATTTGTATGTTTGAATTGCTTTTGAGCATAAATCCTTATCAGAATATAATTTATAAAAATGAAGTCTTAAAGCTAGAAGTTTCAAATTTTTGATTTCTTAAAGGGTAAGTGTTAGTACAAATTAACGTGACACAAACCCTTTCTCCCTTAAAGCTGAATCAGTAATTTTTTATACATTTTTCTGAAACCTTGATGTTTCAAAACAGCAACAATGTTTCTGTCTCACAGATACATCAGCATCTCTAAATTTCCCAGTGTTAGCTAAAATCAGGCTGATCGGTGCGGCGTCTGCAGTAATGCGGACTCTGCACAGGTCTGTTGTGGTGAAGAGGGAGCTGAGCCGGAAGGCGAAGCTCTCTGTTTACCGGTCGATCTTCGTTCTCACCCTCACCTATGGTCATGAGCTTTGGGTAGTGACCGAAAGAACAAGATCGCGGGTACAAGCGGCCGAAATGAGCTTCCTCCGTAGGGTGGCCGGGCTCTCCCTTAGAGATAGGGTGAGAAGCTCGGCTATCTGGGAGGAGCTCGGAGTAGAGTCGCTACTCATCCGCGTTGAGAGGAGCCAGATGAGGTGGCTCGGGCATCTGATGAGGATGCCTCCCGAACGCCTCCCTGGTGAGGTGTTCAGGGCACGTCCCACCGGGAGGAGACCCCGGGGCAGACCCAGGACACGCTGGAGAGACTACATCTCTCGGCTGGCCTGGGAACGTCTTGGGATCCCCCCGGAAGAGCTGGACGAGGTGGCTAGGGAGAAGGAAGTCTGGGCTTCCCTGCTTAGGCTGCTGCCCCCGCGACCCCGGATAAGCGGAAGAAGATGGATGGATGGATGGATAGCTAAAATCATTTTTCTCCTCAATCCAGATGTTTAAACTTGTAAAATCCAAACAAGGAGAGATAAATAACGGAAAAGATGGAAAATAAGGAATTGAGGTGAGAAAATGTCAGGTTGGCAGGTGTAACATCTTCATTAGGAAGTATTTTTCCCATTCCTGTTAAATATTTAAACCCAACAGTTCTGTCTGTGTCTCTCCCACTTGTACCATCCCTTGGCATTCCTTACTCGATTTGTTTCTTGCCCCCTGGATTTAGATCCAAGAGCATTAGATTCACCAGAACGTTAAAAGTGTTGTGCATAAATGACTTATTGCATGGCAAAACCACAGCTGAAATTAAAGGAGAGGTCATTGTCCATTTGGTATTTCTTATTTCAGCCTCTGTCTAAAACACTTGATTTAAGCAGCTGTCTCTTTAAGGCTTCCTGCTCCACAAACCCTCTTCCCTCTGATTGGCCAGCCCTCTGGAAGCCTGTCGGGTGCAGAGCTGTGGGCAAGCCTTGGTGTTTGAGGCCCATTCCTCCAATGTGTCACGAACCAGGAGATTCTCATGTGATGACCTCGTCATTTCATTATTAATTCATTATTTCCGCTAAAACAAGTTTTTGGGAGGGTTTGTCTGGTTGTTTGTCTGTGAACAAAACTCAAAAAGTAACAAACTGATCTTGATGAAATTTTCAGGAAATGTTCAAAATGGGATAAGGAAGAAGTGATTAAAATTTGGAAATGATCCAGATCACTATCTGGATCCAGGACTTTTTTAAAGGATTCTTTATCATTGTGAGATAGGGCTGTTTTCACCATATGTGTATATAACTCCCCAATAAATGGTCAGACTGCTTTGCAAAACAATACAAGACAAGGTCACCATAATTTATGACAGATGTAAAAGAACGATCCAGATCATGGCAATATTCTGGATACTAAGATCTGGAATGTGAAATATGTAATGGGTCATCATCATTTTCAACACTGTCAGGAAACAAATTATTGTACAAACCTGAAACTAACACCAAATTGTAGCAGACAGTCTGCTGAAAGGGAGTATAACATTAAAGTAGGACTAAAGTGTTGCATGACAATCACAATATGCTTGGCAGAGGTCTGCGCTCTCTGAGTGACAAAGTCTTGTGAAGATCTCATGCAGGGTTTAGTTTACAGATGGTTTAATTTCTACAACATCTGAATATGAAGTGGGATGAAAATCTGCATGTTTAGTGAGAACATCCAACATTTTCAATCTATATCCATCTTTGAACTTTGCGACAGCATAATACCCCCTCTTTAAAGTTTAAGCGTCAAAATGATATTTATGCAATATCATATACATTATATTATGTATTCATCCACATATTAAAACTACATCATATAAATGTGTAATAAAAATCATGTTGCATTGCTTTTAATGTGATAAACTACTTATGCAATGGTTTACTTGTTAGGTACTATGACATGCAAAGTCCTAAAACAGTGAAACACTCCACTAAATATGCTCTATCCTTCCTAAAACTTCACTTAAACCGGCCTCCTTTATAATGTTTCTGGATGAAAATGTGTAGATGAGTGCCTCTGAGAATAATTATTGTAGGTGCAGTGCAAATTATGTCGACAGTGCGTGAAAAAGGATTGTTCTTCTTTTTTATTCAAGAAGAAATCCTTCCAGATTTTTATGTCAGTGTTAAAAGTGTGGTAAAATATTTTGTCGATGCAGAACTGCTGCACAGTGAAACATCAAAGTAAAAACATCAAAGTGAATTTACTGTTTTTGTTTTTTTTTTTCTTAAAGGGGACTTTAAAGATGATGAAAATGAAACCAAACAACCAAAGCAAACCCTGAATCAGACGGTTGGTGTGACATTTGAATCATAACCAGATGCAGAACGATTTATTTTCCGCCCTCATTTGACTGTGAACAGAAAGATGTTGAATTCCACATGAACAGGAAGCTGTTACCTTTTTTTTTTTTGTGAGAGTGTTTGGAAAAATGGTGTCAAAGCGTTGCGAGTTCATGTGTAGTTCATGGGATATGCTAATGTGAGTGACGGAGTGTGTGGCCTGTGGGATGTGATAACGTGTTAATGTTCGGTTCCACAGTTTAGCCCGGCTTGTTCCGTAATGACTATCGACAGCTTTAATTGTAACCGTGCTGACAAACAACTACAATTCATCCTCCTCTTCATTTACTCCAGTTAGCCTGTGCTCCCCTGCTGCCATAGTGTGAGTGTGTGTGTGTGTGTGTGTGTGTGTGTGTGTGTGTTTGGCGGTTTGTCTCAGACCAGCTGTTGCTTGTCCGATCCGGTTAGAGGTCAGAGCTTCACTTGAGTGTGATGAGCACCTTTACAAAGGGTGAGATCTGTGTTTGATGTGTTTGCAGTGTCCAAGTTGAGATTTTTTTTCTTTTAAACTCAGATTTTGACAGGTTGGGGAGACAAAAGAAAGACAATAAAACTGTTTTGAGCACAGGAAAGAAAAAAATCTTTTGAAATTCTGTTTGATCCCTGCGGTGAGTGTCGAAAGCAGGGCGGGTCTCCTCCCACCTGATCGCGTCAACCTGTCTGTCTGCTTCACTCTCCTTTGTCTGTCTGTCTTTTTGTCTGTCAGTCAAGCTCAGGTTCACAGAAAGGTCACGGCAGTCGAGCATTTTGTCATTCTTGGAGCGTGTTTGTGTCAGCGCCCCCCGCTGCTCACATTCTCCTGAATCTTTGTTACAGGTGTTTGGAGACGATACGGAGAAAATGAGCATGATGAAAACAAAAGATGCAAAACAGTTGGAGGGTGTTAGAGGAACTCTTTTTGAAATCTGGTCCCAAGAGCTTCGTTGTTTTTTTTTTTTAAGTTTTTAAAAAAACGCACCAACGCAGCTTCACTTCTGACAGGGTTCATCCAGAGTTCACTCGCGTTCATACTAGTTTTAACTTATCTTTCACTCCTCCTTCGCCAGAAGAAACTCACAGCTTTAAAAAGTCTTTTTTATCTTTGTCTTTGTGTTGCTGAGGTCCAATCCAATTATTTTTTGTGGAATCATTATGAATATTAACAGAGGCGGAACAGAATTGAGAATTTAAAACAGTCAAAGTGGAGTCAGTTAAGTTTCCACGCTCTTTTTGAAGGCGGAAAAAATTAACAGTGAGAAAACAATTTGTTAAGAAGCACCTGCAGTTAGTTTCATAAAAGCTCAAAAGAAGTTTGAACGTCCTTGAAATCTCTTTGAAACATCAGCACGCACATCTCTCTTCTTTTTTTAAAGCATGTCTGGTTTTCCTGTCCAAGGCGCTGCATTCAAGGAATCAATTACGGTTGTTTGTTTCGTTTCTGTTGACAGCCTGAACTATAAAAGACACAAAAACGTAAAGGCACCATAAGACTGTGACAATTCTAATAAATTCTTAAAGTTTCTATTTATTATTCACTCATTCTCAGGTGCCTGTTTTGACAGCCAGACAGGAAGAATACCTTCACTCACACACACCTGTAAACAACTCTTTATCTCTGTCGTCTGTGCTAACTTTTTCAGCATCCCTCTGTCGTCTTGACCTCTCCTTCTCTCGCTTTCAGGGCCTAAATTCCTATTCACCTTGCGTCACCAGCCGCCACACTTTGATGCCCCTGTCCTCCCTCTGTTTGTCTTTATCCCACCTTCATCTTCCCTCCGTCCTTCCATCCATCCATCTCTCCAGCTCCTCAGGGGAGAAAGAGCTTTTGAGTCTCTCCGTCCGCTCTGCTTTTCCTCCGCCGATCTTGTGTGAAGGAGAATCATATGGAGGCTTTGAACAGGATTCGCACAGCTCTTGGTGCTGTAGGTTGCATCTTTTTTTTTGTGTGTGTGTGTGTGTGTGTGTGTAACCAAGCAGCGCATTCCCCCTGGAGCTCACTAAAACTCCCGTGCTCAGCCATAAGGTAGCGAGGCACCCCTGGGAGAAGTTGTGATAAAACACCTTCCTCTCTTTAACATGTCCATGCTTTTTTTATTCCTCCTCCTCCTCCTGCTTTCTCCTCACCTCCTCTCTCTGCCAACGCTTTGTTGCTGTTAGAGAGGATATAAAACGCTGTAACATGAAAAGGAGTTTCTCATCTTTCTTTTTATGTCTTTTGGCTCGAGTGTGTTTACTGTTGCTGTTTTTCTTTCATCTCCTGTCGTCCTCTTCTCTGTCCCTACCTCTCTTCTACATATTCCTCCTCATTTCTCTGACAAATTCACTCTGCTTTTCTATAAGTCTCTCTTATGTTAGGCAAATATTATATGGTATATCATATATTAATTTATGGTTTGTTTTTGTGGGGTCAAAAAAGAGGATTCTGTGGAGTCAGAAATAGAGAAAAACATCTAAGGGTTTGGGGTTTTTTGAAATTATTTTTTGGGCTTTTATGCTTGGAGTGGAGTGGATAGAGAAGGAAATAAGGCTAGAGTGGGGAGTGACATGTTGTAAAGAGGCCACAGGCTGAATTTGAACCAAGCGGCAACCTCCGTTCTGAGAATATGAGACAATGCAGAAGTGCTAAAATCTGCTGTTTCTCAAGTGTCCACTTGAAGCTGGCTCCAGGAGTACCAGAAGTCAGATTCACACCAAGCCAAAAACAAGATGTTTTCTAAGCAGAAATTAACCTATTTACAGCCTGGTTCAGAACATCTCCTTAGTGTCTGAGTCGCTAATTTTACTATTGGCACACAGTGTACAGGGTAGTGACTTTTTTCTAACTCGGCAGTTCAGAGGGTATTATGATCGCGTGCTCGCCCAATCAGGCACAGCTTAGGTCACATGACCGACAGGCGCCCTATAGCTGTACGCGAAGCTCTTGTCCCTTTCAATATGGCCGCTATTGCCAATGTGTTTCATTTTTGGTTTTAGAAACAGACGGATGACGAAATTAAATTTTATACAGCAATAAATCATTGTGAAGCCCATTTTCTGTCTTTGCGTACAAAGAGTGATTCTTAACCTAAAAAATTAAGACATTTTTTGACATTTTCAGTGGTGGCCAAATTTATCAGAACATTACCTCCAAATCATGATCATGACACATGCAGATATTTTCACTGAGCACGTCAGATAATGTAAGTCCTATTGTTTTTATCCACTTTTGGTGTGAACATTTGGTTTGCCCACCTTTGGCCAACCCTGACAGCACCTGTCTGTGGCACTGTGTCACTATAACTCCTGAGAACTTTAATGTTAATGTTAACCAATGTCTTCTGCAACTCAAGCCAAAGGGTTTCCTTTGATTGTACAACTGATCTGTCCACTTAGTTTCATAACTTGCCTTTATTACCTCCGCCAAAGAGGTTAGGTTTTTGGGAGAGATTGTCTGTGAACAACATAACTCATAAAGTAACCAACAGATCTTGATTATGTTTTCAGTAAATGTTCAAAATGGGATAAGAAAAAAGTTATCAAATTTTGGAAGTGATTCGAAACACCTTCTAGATCCAGGACTTTTTGAAAGATTCTTTATCATTGTGAGATAGGGCCGTTTTCACCATAAGTGTGTATAACTCCATGATAAATACTTGGATTGCTTTATAAAACAATACAAGACAATGTCACCATAATTTCTGACAGATGTAAAAGTGCGATCCAGATCCTGGCAATATTCTGAATACTAAGATCTGGAATATGAAATATGTACTGGATCATCACACTGTCAGGTAACAAATTATCATACAAACCTGCAACTAACACCAAATTGTAGCAGACAGTCTGCTGAAAGGGAGTATAACATTAAAGTAGGACTAAAGTGTGGCATCAAAATCACAATATGCTTGGTGGAGGGTGTGTTGGGGATATAAACAAGTGACTTTATGACAGTTACTATACCAGGTTGAGTGTCCTGTTGAATGCTTTTGACTTTTTTCTAAACTTTTTATTTAGTACTACCATCTTTATTCTTGTTTCACTTTTGTTAATGTATAAGTTTCTGTCTTTCTTATCTTTTTGTAGCAGTTTGGGCTGTGTGCTTGTATGTAAACCTTGGAAGGGACCAGAGACAGGAGACAGGGGTTTGAAATCAGTCAAGGCTATACACCTGTATGTAGGGATGTCCAGATACAGATTTTTTGTCCTCTGATCCGATCCAATTTTTTACATGATATGTTTTGCTCATACCAACCCAATACAAATTCCTCCGAATCATATTTGTTGTATCTAAGAGAGGCTTGATGGTATCTCCTTGAGGAACACTCACTTTACAAATGTTGCTAGACTGTGCTTTGCTATCATTACTTTCCAAAGAGAAGTAGTCCCACACAGCGGACATGTTTGCAACATGGTTTGATTAAAAGCAACTGTAAAATGTGACAGTGCTGAAAACACGTGAAAACTGGATCGGTCCCGATCACTTAATGAAATTCGATGCTATCCAATCCTCCAAAAATAGCCATATCAGGCCACGATACCGATCAGTGTATCAGATTGGGACATCCCTACCTGTATGTCCGGCCTCTTTGTATTCTTAATAAAGCCAGTACCAAGCTTTTAACACAGCCAGGAAGGAGTTTGAGAAATTTCTCCAGTTTTATAAAAGTGAGTCATCTTCTCTGACAGTTTTTCTCTCTTGGTGGAAAAGAGCAAACTTTCTGCCCGTTGAATCCGCAAGTGACTGTCGGACAGTTGTTCTCTCTTTGACAAACACATCCTCACTGGGGTCTGACTCAGCCGGACTAAAACCTGACCCAGATAAATATGACAAAAAAAAGGAGTCAATGAAGATCCTCACAGAGATGTTCAGCCTGTGAAAGCTCAAGTCTTGGGACTTTTGTGAAAGGAAAAAAAAAAGCAGTTTCATTTTGTGCACTGTGCGGATGGATGCCTCTGTCTGACCGTGCTCCTCTCCTCGAACTCACAGCCACCGACCGCAACAATACAACTCTCAGCGGGCGGGCCAGATAGAGATAGCAGGCAGGAAAGTGGGGAAAGTGTAGAGAGGGAGAGAAATCCAGAAGGAGAATTTCCAGAAGAAAAATGGTTGAGGTAAGAGGAGCAGTAAGAGACAGAGAAACAAAGAGGAGAAGGAGAGAAAGTGCGAAAACCAGGGCAACAAAAGCGGCAAAAATGAGCAGCTTAAGAGCTTAGCCGGCATTAGAGACGCCTAATTTTCCAGTGAAACCATCTCAGCTTGGTTGTACAGCGACAGTAGGCGAGAGCCTTGTGCCCACAGAACAATAAAGCACTATTTCATCATTTGTTCCCCACTCCCGCTGATGCTGATTTTTTTCTAATCTTGGCGACGTTGTCATTACTGGAATCTCGAAGGGATTTAGAGATAAACAGTAAAAACGTCCAGATTCTCCAACAACAACAACAACAGAAGCAAAGTGGTATCGAGATACTGCTAATAAGCTGTGTTTCTGTCAAGTCTTCAACATATGAAAGCGTCGGGGGATAACTTGGAGGCACTGAGGGAGCAGATCTGCCAACACACGTCAGAGAAAACCTCGACAAGGAGGGGAATTTAAAGAATTCTTCTCCAGCCTCAGTTTTCTTTTCTGCAAGTGAAGCTGGAGATTAACCTGGAGACGTTTTTCTCAGGTGATCAAATCTGCTGCTCGTGAACAAAGGTGTTCGACATCCGTTGGAGTTAACTCCTCATTCTTTGTGTTTCGCTTTTTTGGAACTCCCGAAAGCTTTGAGAAAAGGATGCAGAGACTTAATTATGAAACCCAAATATCACTACTCTTGCACAAGCAGAGCGTTTTCTTACATCACCTCATTTTTAGGCATACTTTCAGAGCAGGAAAGGAGAGCGGCGAGCGCTGGAAGTGAGCAGAAACAAGAGGAAATGAGTGGAGAAGGAGGTCGTGAGGAGTACAAGGAGATAAGAGGTGAAATGAGTAAAGAGGAAAGGGCAGGAGAGGAGAGGATCATAGATTAAAAAGAAGGAAGAGGCAAGACCCCATCCAGCGGTGAAAAGTGAGCTTGGCTTGGGAGAGTCAGGGGATGAGAAATGGATGGAAAAAGACCGCTTGAGAGTTTGAAATCCTTATTTTCCTCGCCTTCCCCAAAAGCCAGAATCCTTCCGTGCTTTTCACAAGAAGAGAGAAGGAGCCGAGAGAGTTCACCGAAAAGTCACCGGAGGAGAAGAGGAGAAAGTAGGTGGAGGAACTGCCAAAACAGACGAGAAGAAACCTTTACCTGCTCGTCTTCTCCCCCAGCTACGAGCAGCTATCTCGCTTCTCTGTGCCAAAAAAGAAAAATGTTTCTGGTAACCTCATTCTTACCTCCACCTTCTCCATTTAGCCTGGAGCAAAGAGTCGGGGATTAAAGTCAAATGAGAAAGTAGAAACGAGTCTCTGTTTTTCAAATGAGGCAGGAATGATGGGCAGACGCACAGAAAACAAAACACACAGAAACTTTTGGCCTCACCCCAAATATAAGGATTATGGTGTCTGTTTGAATTTGTCTAATTTAACGTCTCTTTTAATTTATTTCATGAATTTTAAACACAATTTCCTGGTTGTTGCAGGTTCTGAAATGTTCCTCAACCTCTGACAGAAGCTTTTAGAAATTGTTTCCAAATATTTGTTAAAGCATTTCATGGTTTCCTGTGGGTGGACGTAGTTTTTAAACATGGTCTAGGTCTTGTTTTGATGCCTCTGTTAGCATGTTGCAACATCACACGATAGACTCAACTGCAAAAAGCCCATAACAATAACCACACAAAGAATGGTTTATACATTGTTGTTTGGGGAAAAAAAAATGAAGACTGAGATTTTTAGACTTTGGATAGAGCTAGGGCGGCAGCTTTATGCTAAGCTAGGACTAAAAATAAGATGTTTGTTTACAGGTGTGATTTTGAGTACAATCAGAGTTAAAAGCCCCGCCTCTGAGAAGATGAATAGCCAATCATTGTTCAGAAATTAAAGAGGGGTATGATCCTTTTTTATATTTTGAACATGGATATAAAAACAATGCTGGATGTTCACACCAAATGTGTACAAATTTTGAAACCACTACATATTCATAATGTTGTTAAAATCTCAGAATGTGTCTTAAAACTTCTCTAATGAGGTAATCACAGATGGAAATGGTTCACGACAACTTGGAGAGGCGGGCCTCAATCACTAAGGTCTGACTAGACAGGTCTAAAGAGGGCTGGTCAATAAGAGGGAAGGTGGTATAAGAAGCAGGAGGCCTTTCCCCCAATTCACACATACATCGTGAGAACCGCATTGAGGACTGCAGGCACTGCAATCACCAATGGCTGAGCTTGGCTGTTTCGCTTCCAGTCTAATTTTGCCAGAGTGCGCTGCAGAAACATGTCAATCTCCGCAGAGAAGGTTGTACCAAACAGGATATCAGTCAAGAAAACGTTCAAAGTATCCGATCAATGCAAAATAAAGGACCGTGTTCTGGCTCCTGATTGTAAATCTTATCCTTGTTTATCAACACTACATCACTGGCACATGGCCCGAAGCCATCAGCAGGTCAGATATAGATGAAAACAAATGATTTTGGACGAGGAAAAGGAAAAAATCTTGCAGGTGAAAGACTTCATAATTTATATGACACAACACATCCTGACTGAAGGTGCTGAAGTTTTGGGAGGACCAGGTGAGTTTAACATGCTAATTAATTACCATGAAAGTACATCGTCATGGGTGGGATTCCTGAAGGAACATGTTGTTCTGCTGTAATCTTGTGATCTCGGGTATCCAGCTGCTGTGGACTCTGCCCTGCTCTACGTGGCGCTCCAGTATGAACTGGCGTGCCCAAAAACCGTGGCCCTGGACGGTGCTCATGCTTTATGTGTGAAAAGAGACCGCAGCAGGCTAAAATAAGAGTTTTCTAAAAATGAAATAGGAAAAAAAATAAAATTAAAAAAAGCTTGATACCTCCTCTTTAAAAGTGACGAGAGGTTGGTCATGCAGGTTTTAAAGGGGGGCATGGCCACCATTGAGATCCATGCCTTTGTGAACAAACAGTAAATTCTTTTTTTGTTTTATGTTATGTTTGTTTTAAGCTTTGTCTTCTTTTCTTGGACTTTTTTTTTTTTTTTCATTTTTAAAGCCTGATGAGTTTTGTAACTAAAAAGGTTTGATGGTCAGAGCTTTGTGAAAACACAGACGACCTGAAATCAAAAGACGACAGAAGCTGCTCGGCTAATGTGCTGCCTTTTGCTCTGCATGCTGTGTGGACTTCTGTCAAACTCTGCGGACAAAAGTATGTTTCCTAACTCTCCAACAGCCCCTTTAAAAGCAGCATTTGAATCACATAACCATGATGTAGTCACCGACTGTATCGCTACTCCTAACAATGTGACTGCAGGGTTCCTGGATGTTTTCGGGTCAGAAAACACAGAAAAAAAAATGCTGCTCTTTAACTGAAAACATCATGTCATTTTTTGACATGCCTTTCAGGAGTCTAAGATCCAGCTACAGGTACAGCGATCTGCACTTGACATGTATTTAGCTGGCATGTGTGTGTCTGTGTGTGTGTGTTTTGCCTGGCTGGCAGCGTTTGGTACCTGGGGCCCCGGCTCTTGTTTCGCTGTTTCATTCTGTCCCCTGCCGCAGTCCCCTGTTCTGTTTTCATGGCGACCTGTCAGAGCTGAGCTAATCTCAGGGATGAGGATGTTACGTAGCCCGTGGTGCTCTCGTTCCTTTTCTCCTCTTTTTTCTGCTTTCTCTGTTTTTACTCCTCTGTCTTCTCTTTCTCTGTGTGTTCTCTGTAAATCTGATCTCCTCCTCTCCCCCTCTCTGTCCTTGTAATCACATCTTCCCGACAAACTGGGACTCAGTCGGCCTGTGTTTGGAGGCTTGTTTTCTTTGAGTGTTGGAGCCTTCGTGTGTCAAGCAGAGTTTCTGTGTCAGGATGTGTCGATGAACTGTGCGCTGGTAAAACAGAGGGAAAAGTGTGAGCATCGTTTCAACCTGTGAGTAAGATCAAATAATAAAGTCACATGTGAGTCAATATGTTGTAGCACATAAACTAACACCTACTTTCAGGTGCTTTCAGGGATAATTAGCACTTCCTCTGAACAATGTTACTCTAACACCTTAAACACCTTAACTAAATCAACGCCAGTGCTGCTACAACAGATCTCGCTGAGAATTTGTTCTAAACTTAGACAAACGTCAACGCCTTGAATGTCACAACAGTGATTTTTTTTTTTCTAATCTAAGTTTAATTATGGAGAATTTCCAAAGCTGAAGCATGGGAGAGATTTAACCCATAAGATGTGGACATTAAATTAAAAGTTGTTTTAAGAAAATATTGTGACCATTTGTGGTCCTTTGTTTTATTTTTCAAAATTATTTATTTATTTTTTTGTCTTTGGGCTTTAAGGTACCTTTACCCTTGTAGTAACTTAACATGATCTCCAGCTCAAAAAATATTTTTTTCTCACACTGGTAGGAATGGGGACCTTTCACATTTGAAACAATATGGTACCAATGCTCAGTATCTGGCAATCAGTACTGGTACTCAACAGTACCAATTTTTGGTACTTTTTTGTGTTAATGTGGTAAAAATATCAATTTGTAGAATATGTAAGAAAATAATAAACAATAAAAATTAAATATAATGAAATAATAATGATAATTTTGCTCCACAAACCCACTTCCTTCTGACTGACTAGTCCTCTGTCAGATGACCTTATCATTTCAGCAAGTCTCGAGAGGATTTGGTAAGATCTCATGCCACTTGCAGAACAAACTTTTTATTTTTGTATTATTTTTTTTTTTCCGACATCAGTGTCCAGCTCTGTACTCCAATCCAATGCTGCTGGTGGAAGTTGTGGGGCAAGGGAGCACAGAGTGGAGGAGGACTGGTAACAGATCTGAAGTTTAGCTTCAGAGAGACCACTTCAAATTTTTGACTTAGATTTTTTTTTTCTAATTCTTTCAGTGTCTGAAAATTCTCAACACAGACACACCTTATTGTACTAAACATGACACGGATTTAGTGTCTGATTTAAAAACCAGCTGTTCAAACTTTGGCGTTAAGTGTGGAATAAACATTAAGCAAACAGATGTCTTCCCCCACCCTTGTCTGACATTTCCAGCATCCTTGACTAAAACTCATTTGCTGTAAAGACCTAGAATATCATGTCAGGAAATTAATAAGTGAGAGAAATTAGGTAGATCGTAACGCAAAAATTTTTTCGTTACCAATCTTTATTTATTTATTTAGTTAGATATTTTTTGATGTGGGCTCATTAGTTGTCTGTCATTCACTTTCTTCCTGTGCAACTGTACAAGTCCAATGTTTTCCATAGAGTTCAACTCAAGTAACCTTTTTAACACTGAGGTTTGAGCTTCAGGGAACAAAAAAGAAAGGTGTTGCTGTCACACGAGGTGCTGCTTACTTCTTGCTTGAATTTGATTGTCAGCTCAGCTTGAAGCAACCGTTTTCCTGCATTCATGCATCTGTGTTTGTGCGTTTCCTCTGCTGTTTAGCATGACCTGCTGTAACCCCATCCATCTCTAGTTCGTTTTTTAAAAACAGCCGATTTCTTTGGTCATTTCACAAGAACCAAGTCTCAAAATCCAATCAGTACCTTCAGCTGTTGGTCTTTGGCTTCAGCACAGTTGGAGAAAAGTTGTACCAAGCTGTCAGCATGGGAGAAACAACAACCATTGGAAAATGTAGATAACTGTTTACATTTCTCACTGCAAATGTATAAACATATTTTTTCCCCGTTATTTGGCTCCATGCAAAGAGCCTTCAAAGCCCAAGAGAATCCACTCACTTAAGGACAAACATTCAGTTAAAACAATATTGCAAACATTAAATCAACCTCCAGCTACGATTTGATTAAAGAATGACACCACCCGTGAAGCGCATCCATTTCTGTGCACTCTCTTCGTAAACACTCTCCTTGCTTTTCTCGCTCAGAGTTCTTCTTGTTCAGTTGTTTACCTGTTCCTGGCCTGTCGCGCAGTCTCCGACACACTCTATCGAGGGAGAGGCGCTCCATACCTGACAAAGGAAGGCGGGGGGAATCACAGGAAGAGTATTTGCATAAGCCTCAGGGGAGGATGGAGGGTCGGTGGAGAGGACGGTGGGGGAGTGATGGTTGGATAAGGAGGATGTTCTATTTCTGTCGGATCTACGCTAGGATCAGGAGCAGGAAAGGGCTCAACACATCACTCAGCCACTACAAAGATATATATATAATTGAAAGGCGAAGAGCAGTGATGACGTGCGGGATGACAGATGTGTGGTTCACTCTTGAGTCCAAACCTACGTGGCGATACGATGCACATCATTAGCCGGCGTCGTCTACCTGGGTTTAAGTATGTAATGTGTAATCAGCACACAACAGAGTGTGTTAGTGTGTGTGCAGCAGAAGACTGTATGATGTTAGCATTGTGAGTGTTTCTCATCATCTTGTGTGTTTGTCTTAGATTTTCAGTAAACACTTTGTGTAAATTTGCACCACAATACGATCACCAGCGTCTCGGACAACTAAGAAGTGTTTCCTGTCAGAGACATTCGTATGGATGTGTAGCACGCACAAAACTGCCTTAATCATGACAGAGATTGCACACTCCCTGGTTGAAAGAAGCAGAGGAAGAAGAAAAGGATATAAACAAGGCTGAATGGGAATTGTATGAGGAGAAGCGACTCCCTGGAGGCCAATAAACTCGCTTAATTACAGGAGGCCTTGTTAATTTAGTCTCTGGCAGTGCAGAAGATCTCCGTCTTGCCAAGAAAGCGCAGCAGCAGCTGCAGCAGCCGACTCTTCCCTGAACTCTACATGGCCTCGTCCCAGCAGGGAGAGGAGTACGTATGGTACATGATGTTTTTGTTGTAGAGTTTTGTCCAGAGTATTTATCTTCATTTACATCAAACTGTGGCCTGTTTGGTTTGAGGTGGTTTAAGAGCTGAGGAAGTTGGAGTTTGTCCTATTTCTGTATTAAGACCAAAGCCACTGAGGCCAGTCAGACACTGTACCATAATTTGAATCTTGTGGAGTAAAAGGAGCTCAGGCTGTATGAGTGAATCTTTTACTGACTGACTATAGTTATATTCTTGCACTGTACGCTGCAATTATCAAACATGAACTGAGTGCTGTCAATGTACATGCTATAATTTCCAACACCTCGACTTTGAAGACACAGATTCTGATATATTATGTACAGCTGTTACAATTCTGACATGAAAACAAATAGGGGTGGGATGATATGCCATCCTTGTGATTCAATTCTTTTATGATTTTTGTGATTTTTAGTTTGCCTTTTTATTACCAGACCAATGTAAAAAGATAATGATGATGACAATGTCTACAGACTATATCAGAAGCCATATTTTCACATGAAATGCACATCACATGAGTCAGGGAGAAAAAGTTCACCCTCTGCTAGAGAGGAGGGGTAACTTCTTTCCAATTCAGTTTATAAAAAAAGACTGAAACGAAAAATCTGCTGAGGGAAATATCTACCGTTTTCAAATACATCGTCCCACATTAAGGCACTAACAAATTTTGTCTTCACTTTTTTAACAGTGGAAGGAGAAAAGGTAAACCATCCATAATAGCAACACTTGCTGAATAAATGAAGACTCTGCTCTAAACTGCACCAGGTTGAGTATTTTTCCAGCAGCATAATAATCTGTGAAGTTGAAAAGAAGTTCATTCTGCTTTACTCCACCTTGTACTCTTTTTATAGAGGTTTAAAAGATTCACAACAGTCTGTTCTGGTAACTTGTCCGTACAGTATGAAAGCATCGATTTCTATTTGGTTACACACTGCTTTGAAAATTTAGCAGAACAAGACTTTCAGAAACCAGCCTTCCAAAAAAAAAATCTCTGAGAAGTGTATATTCACTCAGGAGCAGAGAATAGTGTCTGTTTTCAGAGTCTGACCCTGTGGTGGTCGATTCAGGCTCGCTCAGAGCAGACTGAACCAGTTCAAACATTCATCCCTGTCAGTTAAGTTTCTGAACACTAACAGGTAATGTAGGATTGTCCATGGGGCGTTAAGCAACATGTCCCTGATGTTGGAGGGTGTTAATGTGTGCATCAAAACTCTTCCATTGATAGCATGTTGTTTTCCTTTATTATGCTGCATGTATGATTTTATCTTCTCTGGAACAAATTTCCCTATGGGCACATTAAGGGGTATCTAATCCTATCTTATCAGTGGATGGAAATTCGTGTTTGCGGCGAGGCAAAACATGGGCATGAATTAACATGAGCATCACTGGTTTACATGAGAATTCATTAGCTATGGTTTTCATGCTTTTTGCAGCCATGTTGGTAGTCTCAGAGCGCTGTATTCACCAAACACTGACATGTTGTCCAACCAAAGGACAGACTGAAACAAAAGTGAGTCTTTTCATTGATTACAGGAAGGGATAAAATGCCCACCTTTCCAGACAGCCTCTCATGAAAGACAATTGGTGCATGCGCTCAGTTGTTCACAGCAAATGTTGAGCAAGAAAACTAGAGTGAGAAGTTCAAAACCTAGCGCCCTCTGACCTTGGCACAGCGAGCAACTCAGGTAGGTATGGATGTTGGATTGGTTGCGGAAATTCACAGAAAGTGTTGGACCCAGCTCCCAAGTCTAAGGTCAAAAAGGTGGCAGAAGAAAGAGTTCCTGCCGAACAAAAAAAACTACTTTCTTTGAGTTACCTTTATTTCTTGCTCCTTTTCCACACCATGTTCTGCTCAGCCCTCATCTGTGGTTTAGACTACCATACATAGATCAAATCTTATTTTACACAGGGTGTTGAGCTAATGTCAGTCTTTTAATTGTTCTACTGATACCTCTGTAGTAGCTTTACACAATATATAGCACCAACAACACTATATATATCTCAGTCTGGTGTCTTTATATACCCTCATTCCACTGTCTATCTTCTAATTGGTCAGCTCTCTGGAAGCCTCCTCCACTGTTGCCATGCAACAAAGTCTTGTCACTAAGTCAACTGGTGTTTCTGTATTCAAAATGACAAATCTTGAAATATGGCTATTTGTTTTTTGTTTTGGTCTCTGACCCAGAAAGATGTGAAAAAAGGAGCAAGAAGTTGCGTTGTCTTTTGGGTAAGATTTTAAATTTTGTTTTCAAAAGGTTTATTTTTTTGGCTTTTTATGTCTTTACTTTGGAAGAACAGGTCAGTGGATGGAGCGGGACTCAGAGTGAGAATTGAGAGTGACTCAGTTGCTGCGTTTCCACCAAGCAGTCCGGGTCGGTTCAGTACGGTTTGTGGTCTAAAGGAATTGTCATTTACCCCAACAGCGGCTGCATTTCTCCTGGCGGCACACAGACTTCTCTGAAACAAAGCTTGATTGCATTTTGTAGCAGAGAGCTACATGTCAATCACAGAGAGGACGAAATGCTGCATGTCTTCCATCCATGCTCTTTGTTTACTGTGTTGCGTTTTTCTTCTTCGTTGGATTTAATAGCGGGGTAAGCTGCTATGGCGTCGCGTTATTGTTTAACAACTGCGGCTTCCGGCATCCGGCTTACACACCGCCCACCACGAGAGGGCACAGTTTTGCTGTGGAAACGCAAACAGGATCAGGCTTAACTGTACCAAACCGTCCATCAACGGTCTGTAGTGTTGTAGCTCCACCTTCCGAAAGCGGATCGGTTCAGTCTGGCACCCATACGAAAGGGTCCCAAAAAAGTAGGTCGGCTCTTCTTGGCTTTTAGGGATCTGTCCCGGGATGAGTCAGTGGAAACGCCGCAAAAAGTACGCCGTACCAAGATGAACCGAACCGGTCTGCTTGGTGGAAACGCGGCTTAAGTAAAGGTGCCACATTTATTATTTTAAGGACATCCACCAATCTGTGATGTCACAAACTGGGACTGTGAGAAAGTCTTGCGTCACTTTCCATTAGTTCTTATGTGAAGTTTAGAGAAGCCAGCTGACTCATCATTATGTCATCTCGTCATCGTCAAAGTGCAGCAGGTTGAATTCAAATTTATGGGCTCATTTATAATTACATTAAGAAGATTCACCAATCTGTGATGTCACAAATTGAGACTGTGAGAATGTCTTGTGTCCCTTTCACACACTTTTAGCCTGACGTTCAAAGAAGCCTCCAGTTTTATTGTGGTATTACTCCTTCACCTGTTTACCTTACAGTTTGTAACTTTGCCTGCATTTAGCACCATCTTTGTTGTTAACAAGTGATTCACCAATCTATGATGTCACAAATTGGGAATGTGACAGTGTCTCATGCTACTCACACATACTTCTCTTGTGATGTTCATAGCAGCATTTAGTCTTGTCCTGGGATTACTCTGCCACATATTTAACCTAACATTTGAAATTTTCCCTACTTTTGGTACCAACATCCAACATTTTAAGCCAACATTTTGTTGTTGAAAATTAAAAAGAAAAATACCACATCTTTGAACCTGAGCCGGTGTATAGGAAACAAACATGGCAGCCTGTAAGTGGTTAAATTGTCTCAGGATTAACTTTTAGGTAGTGAAGTCCAAAAATAATTGGATCAGAAATATCTTTGTGCTCAATAAAGGCATTTTTTAAATTCTTTTTTTATTTTATGATGATAGTTTACGTGAAATCAAAGGATTAAGTGATAGAATTATCCTCTTCTTTCATTTTCATGCATTAGGATATGTACGTGCTGTTGTCCAGACTTAATGATGGTGCTGGAAGATTAATCCTCTTGCACCAATTGGCGACTTGTCACTGTCTTAACACAAAGAAAACACCACAATAAAGAAAGCAAAGAGCTGAACAGGTAGAAAAATTACCCCTAAAACAAATGATCCTGCCTCCAGCTTTTTTTTGCATAAGTTGTGTTGGAGGAGAGTGGTGTATGTGGATTTTAAAGTAGCAGAAAGTCATCTCTCAGAGTTAGACACGTGGATGTTATTGCTCCCTCCTCTTCTCTCTCAGAGCGAGTGTGACTTTGTGCAGATCAGTGTATGTGTGTAGGGCAGCCATATTACAGCATATTGCTACACAAATGACCCCGCTGCGAAATGAAAACCGCTATAGAGGGAGGACAGGAGAGAGGGATTTAAAATATAGAGGGAGAGTCATTGATTAAATGCTGCAAAGTGAGAGTAATTCTGCGAGCGCTGGGGATACACACACCACACTCCTTCCATTATTCATGCCTCTGCATTTCTCTCTCCAACTCTTTCATACTCTCTCTTTCTACCTCCCTTTCTCTCTGCCCCCCCTCTCATCTGTGAATTCGCTGTCGATGAGGGATGATAAATTGCGGCCGGTGTGGAACTTGCGTTTAGTTCTGTCATTATTCAATAACAGGTGCAGCAGAAATACAGGCAGTCTGGCAGTTATTGTACCGCTGCCTGCGCCGTGTGATTATTTGCCATAATTTACTTTCTCACCCTGTCCCATTGAAGCAGTGTTAACTTGAGTTGTTTGTCTAACTGGAAGAGGAGAGAACTGTCTGTGTCCACCAGTCTGACTAACTACTCGGCTTAATAACAAAAAAGTTGGCAGTGCATTGTTGGGAAAGTGATCTGTTGTAACATTTATCTTCAGCTGCCTGATGAGACCATACTCTGTATATAAGGAGTGATTGTAGCTCTTTGGTGCAGTAGTGCAATAAACCTGCATTAAGGTAAACAGAGGGTAATTGTTTTGGTTAGAAAGGTCTACTTGTGTGGATGCTGATAAGAAAAACACCCTACTTCTTAGTTAATAGACTCACTGGCTACTCAAGTCTTTTTTAAAACAACACATTTGCTCTTGCCATCTCAATTTGGTTTCATTTTCATCCAAAACATTTAAGATACAGCATGGTACACTTTGATTGTGAAGCAGCTACCAGGTGGAAACCACTGGGCTCGGGAAAGAAAGTCAGTGCAGAAGTGCTATCAACTGCAGTTCATCAAGTGTCCACTTGGGGCTGGCCCTGGACATTCCAGAAACCACTTACACACCCATTCAAAAATGCAGATCTTGCAGCAACAATAAATATTTTGAAAGTCTAGTATAAAAAAAATGACTTTAGTCTTAGTAACTAGTTTCTCTCACAGCACACACTGTAAGGGAGCCCAAGCTCCACCTCTATATCATCAACTGACTGTAAGCTTGCTTTACAAAAGTTGTTATTTCAGAAATGGTTTTCAAATAACGAGCCTTCAAAGTCGGTGAGCCCACAAAAAAAGCCCTCCCCATTACAATGAATGGTAGAGAACAATCCAGCTCCACGCAAGCTGACACAATTGGGCCTCTGGACGACAAAGTAAAAGTCATACAGCTTTAAAAACAACATGGATGGATTCCTGACTAAATTTACTACAAAATATTTTATTTATACAATTATTTGGGTAAAATTGTGGCATCTATGAGCAGTTGTTTGTAAAACTTCTGTCGATTTCACCCCTCAGAGGGCAGCAGTTGGTGATGATGTCACACACTGATTAGGAGTTCCACGCAGCTGGTCATGTGACACACTGAAGGCGGGAAAATGCTATGTTTTTCACAGACACACATTATAAAGCTATAAAACCTTGACAGTGGTGGTAAAACAGACGTGAGGGGCTGTCGAAGGCCCCCATCAACGCTGCTTGCAGCTTTAATTTTGGAAGAGTGTTTACTATAATACTAAAATTTGTCACTATCATGGTATTTACAATACTTATGAAAATCCATACAGCATCATTACGTGCTTTAGTTCCAATTCTTTCTTTTTAAGTGAGTTCTCTGCACTTCATCATTTTAAACAGGAGAGAAGAGTTTTAAACTGAAACTCATGTTTTTATTACCAGATTTAATACAGCACACTGGAATCCTCTAAAAAGTCAGAAAATAATCAACAGAAATAAAAAGCATATACCCACTAAAACATATGTTTCTGTTGCAAAATTACAGTGAATATTAAATAATTTGGTCAGAACATTATAATTATATCTTTATTATTTTTTTTTTTTTTCTTTTTCAAAAGAAATAATAATAAAAAGGACTTTTGCAAATTCACAGACAACTTACAAAACATTTTATCAGTAAATATATCATTTTCATTTAAAACTTGCAGATCCTGGTGGATTTACCATTTCTGTTTTTTGATACATTTGTTAAGCTCTGTTCAAACTGACACCTTTCCTCAGAACGTCTCATGTGTATCATGACTTTGACATCGTACTTGTGACTGTCTCAGCTGGCATGCCGCCACCTCGGTCTGACCCCCTGCAGTGACGACAGATATATCAGCCTGCTCGGCTTAAAGCCCATTGATATGTGAAGGATTTATCCCAAGTTAAGCCAGCAAGCCACAGCCCGCTGACTTCTATTGGTGCGGGCCTCAGCGACGGCCTTTCGGTTTAATGGGTTGGCAGTGGGAGCTGACGACACAAGAATTAGGCCTGCTACTAATTGCACAAGCAGGAGATTTGTTTAAATTGGGAGGAAATAAGCCTACGAGGGACAGTGGGGGGTAGTAAGCTGAAGATGTTAAGGCAGTAGAGAAATTAAGCTGAACTGGAGTTTCATTGACAAAAACAGGCACAGAGGTAGCTGCTCACTTCATGAAAATCACATCTACATTTCGCAATATCCTTCTTTATTTCAGTTTCATGCTGTGCAAAGTAAGTTTATTAGTTGAGATCTGTTACAATTCTGCACCACTGAAAACAGTTCAGTTATTAATCATTCATCAGGAGACATTGAGTGTCCCAATACATATAAAACACCCCCTGGAACTCTGCACCTACTTCTTATCTACCTTTTACCTACTTCTATAAGCAGCGTATTTAAAGACCAGGCAAGAGGAATCATTTTAACTTTGAGCCATCATGGGAATATCTCGACCTTTAAAACTTGTACCTTGTTTTACAAACATATTCAAAAGAGAAGTACAGACCCAGTTTAGTTTTGTATCTATATAAAGAGTTTAGTTTTTTTAATCTAGAGCACAGTCCTACAGTTTCATTCCTTCAACTTTGCCACACTGATTTAAACTAAAATAGTCATTTTTGTCTAACATTTTTTTGGACCCAAATTCCCAATTTATACATTTTAAGGGTAAGGTTCCAAAAACATTATAAGAGCTTTAAAGAGGGAGTATTTTTATCTCTGTTAATTAAAAGTTCATACTGTCCCTCTGGTTCACTCATAGTTGCTTTACAGAATTTACTGCAAAGAAAAAAAATCAATAAATTTCTCACACTAGTGGTTCAAAAAACCTTTAATTCAGCCTCTGCCTTGAATACTTTAATTTGGAGGCTGTCTCGTCACAAACCCCCTTTCATCTGATTGGCCAGCCCTCTTGGGGCTTGTAGAAGGCAGAGAACAAGGCAGACCTTGGTGATTAAGGACCCGCCCCTCCAACATGTCAGGAAGCAATTAGGGAATCCTTATGTAATGATCTCATCATTTGAGCAAGTCTTATGAAGATTGATAAAATTGCCAAAAAACTTGCATTATTATTATTATTTTCCTAAATTGACCATTTTGAGCAGTTAACACAGAGATAAATGAATTTCTTTAACATGTAGAAGTTTGAAACTTTGCACATGTTTGGTATGGACATCCAGCATTGCCACTTTATTGCCATGTACAAAATATGAAAAAGCATCATACCCCTCTTTAATGTTGCATGATTTGGTATGCAGAGATGCCAAGATCAGAGTAACTGGTACTGTTGGTCTTTGTTTGTTCTTATTTTGTATCTATTTGAAAATAATACTCTTTTTACTTGTAAAACTTAAACATATGATACATGAAAGTGTTTGTGCTACATGAACAGCTAATCCATGGCAAAGTCTAACTGTTAAATCTTGACATGTAGCTGATGAAGCTGTTTATACTGCAACTTCATGTCATTATTGACCCACTGATTGCTGTCAGATCCCAGAAGACTTGGAGGAACACATGATTAGTAATGATGTAACGGCGAGTTCCCACTGGTTGGCTTAGAGATTAATGCAGACTAATGTGAGTCATGTGATCAGGGAGTTGAATTATATTAGTTTGCTGTGCCCATTTCTTTAGCTTAGCTTATATAATGATTAAATGGGTATTTACATGTGTGTGCGTGCCTTTTCTAGTCATAGTCATGGCCCAAAAGTTGAATATGCTGTGAGAACTGAGAATGTTGCATGTTATTCTCTTTCCCCTGACTCTCCACCTCCTTCCTCCCCTCCCTACCCTCTGGCTGGCAGTGTTGAAATGTGTTCTTGTTTCTCCCAGCGGTGCTCTCTGAGATGCTGTTTCTGAACATTAAAGCTCCCAATAAAAATAAAGCAGAAAACAATAAGGCAGCACATGCATGTTTGTTACTTTTCCCCTTTTCCCCTGCATGTTTTATCCCTCACAGCTCCTCCTCTTAGGCCTGCTATCTGATGTGTTAATGAGGCCCTAATGAGACAAGGTCTGTCTTAATCTCAGGCAGAGTATCGCAGGGCTGGGCAGTTGGTGGGATTAACGAAAGGATGGGTGATCCGCGATGGAGGGCGTGAGAGAAATAAACGGAAGAAGAAAGCAAGAGTGGGAGAGACAAAGGTGAAAATGAAAGCTGTGTGCATGCGTGTGAGATGTAAATTAGCTGTACACTTACTGTAACGTGTGCTGTTCATGAGTGGGCGGAAAGAGTCAGAGATTACAGAAGAGAGACATGACCCTGATAGGAAACAAATAATGAGTCGGTTGTGCTCCTACCTGACACCCACACACTCGTTTTAATAAGAAAAACAAAGAGAAGAGAAGTCTTCACCCCTATAGAAGGATTATTTCATTCTCCTCCCCTCTCTCAGGTCTGGTCCATTCATCCTGGGGCCGTTTCTGCGTTTTTCTGCCTTCCAGAAGATGAAGGGATGTCCTCTATCTTGATGAAAAACTGAGAAGCTCTACTGCAGATGTTCTGTCGTTCCCACCTCGAGCACCGTTGGGATCCCTCTAATCAATCAAGTCAATTACCACTGAAGTCTCATCATTTCCCCTCATCACACACTGATTTGTGTTTGATTTACTTGAAAGCCCGCCAGAGCGACTTTACCCTGACTCGCCAGAACTTGTGCCGGGAAAAAGTTTCTTCTTTCGCCTAAACTCGGAAGCATAAATTACCTCCGTGCCTTTCTTTTAAACTGTCACAGCTGGCTTTGCAAGTGAGTCAGAGGTTTCAAACTCTTGACTCGCCGCAGACGCGTAAAGCTGACAGCTGATTTCCTCTTTCCCAGTCCGAACTGCGGCTGTGAAGTTGCCCTCTTGCTTTCCTTCACACTCTTTTTTGTCTGACGCCATATGTTGCTTTTTTGACCGAGATTTGGCTCGAGGGATTATCTCGGATTATCCGAAAGTCTTGTCCTCGAGCTCCAATCCCACTTTTGGCTCCTTCCGCTGACTTTTGATTCCCCTCTGCAGCAGGGAACTTTTTCTCTAGATAATACAAGCAGATTTTTAAAAATTCATCGTTACTATTATTACCTGGAGCACATAATGTAATTTGCCACAGATTACAACAAGTTGTTTCCTAAAACACTTTTGACTTGATCATTGTAGCATCAGACTTTACGAGGGAGTGATACTTCTACAAATTACAAGACAGAATACAAAGATAAAAAGCCTGATTCAAAAAATGGCTCAAGTAATGTTCAAAGGCTACAGATCTGGTTGCAGCAACTTTATAAAATACACATTAAAGATGAATTTGAGTATGCATGAGATGAGATCTCCAGAATCTACAAAAACTTGAATAAGGATCAGAGATACTAACTTTCTTATTCATATTGAAGCTGAGCAGTAAGTTAATCTTAAGTAAGGATGAGTAAAGAATTAGATGCTTATATAGGTACTGACTGAATTCTGTCAAAAGTACCGGGTACCGATTCGCGTAAAACCAAAAGATAACATGTTTAGGTATCTAAATGCATCCTTGTGACTGTGAGGGAAGGGGGATGTAGAAGATTTTCAATGCTGGGCATAAACACAGCATTGCAAGGTTATATCTTGGACAAAAAATATGTTAATAAAAAAAATGATATTCTGTTATTAAACAAATTGATATTTTTACCACAAAACACAAAAAAGTACCAAAAATTGGTACCATTGAGTACCGGTACCAATGCCCAGTATCTGGCAATTGGTACAGAATTGTTTCAAATGTTAAAGGTACCCATCCCTAACCTTAAGACATCTTCAGGTCATTATAAAGACCAATAGCACAAAACAGAAAAGTTGGGGCTATTTTTTTTTCATAGCACCTAAAATCTCTGTTTTCTCCTTTGCTTTCATTGACCTCATCCTCTCCTGGTTGCCAGTCAACTCCACACCTGTGACTCATCCACCAATGAAGCTCCTGCAGTATATATACCCTGGCTACTCAACCAGCCATTGCTTGAGTGTTCAGTGCTGCTTGTGCTGCAAACTCTGGCTTGAGCAATTTTTGAAAGAACTTTAGGATTTTTCTGGGCTAAAACCCTGTTGCAAATTCCTGGTTTCCATCCTTTGTCTCAGGATCTCGCCTCACCCGGGTACCTGTTTGTTCTGGCCCAACACCCCCCTGCTCCACTGAAACCTTGACCTTAGATAATTTTTCTTAACAGTTAACTCAGATCCAGTCTCCTGTCTGATTTTTAGGGTCCAGGAAAAACCCAATTTGACAGGATGTTCATTGTAAATGCACAAATGTTCACACCGCTGTGTATTTATATATCGTATAACTTCTGAAATCTGGTCTGTTTTTTTTTTTTTTTAAAACAAACAAACAAGAATACCCTCCTTTATAAGACTTCCTGAAATGATGAACTCATCACATAAGTGACTTCCAAGTGGTTCATGACAGATTAGAAAGTCGGGCCTCATACACAGAGGACTGCTCATACTCCTATAGGGCTGACCAATCAGAGTGGAGGGGGGTTGTGGAGCAAGGAGCCTTAAAAAACAGCAGCTAAATTGAAGTGTTTGGGTTTTTTCTTGTGTGAGAACATTTTTATTTATCTATTCATTTACTTTGCTTTAAATCATTTAACCAGAACCAATACCAGAGGGACAATATTAACCCCAAATTAAGCACAGTACCTCCTCTTTAAAGTTGCAGTTTTCAAAAAGGGACTAAATGCATTGCTTTCTTTTGTAGCACTTATGGTCTATTTGTGGGATAGTAAAACATTTGCACAACAATGAGCTTATAATCTGTCTTTTATTGTTGTTATTTTTAATTATTATATTTTTTTTATGTGGGTTAGGCATTGTAACTGTGGGTCCCTTTCATATATAGAGTGCAGTGATTTGAGTTCAAAGCAATACTTCATGATTCAAAACGTCACCCCAACGACCTCATATTCCTCTTTTAAGATCTATTTTTAAAACATATTTACTAATGAGGGTAAAATTTGCTGATATCAGTTTTGCAAAAATTAACAACATCCTTAAAAACAGCTGTTACTGTGACCATGTTTTTGCTACCAGCTTCAGCAGTTGAACTAAAAATGCAGAAGTTGTTTTCAGTTATGTGTTTTTCCACCCTAAACCTCAAGAGTCATGTATTTTTCCAGCTCTATGGGGAATGTTGTACCATGTTCACATTTAGTTTTCGTTATTTTTACCTCACCCACACAGAAAGATGCTGCAGATGTTACAGGATAGCATGCAGGAGACATGTCATGTCTGGCCTAAGTGACAGCAGGATTACAGGAAATGAAGCTGCAGCAATCCATCTTCTTGTGTACAGAACTGGGTCTCACGATACATCTCGCCACATGGGGAAAGTGTCAAAGAGGTAATCCCTTTTTTTCAGGTTTTCTTATTGAAATATTCAGGACACACATGCACATCAAACATGGTTGAGGTTTCTGTATGCATGCAAGCAAGAAGTGTGCGAAAGAGTTCATGAACATTCTGCACAGATGCTTTGGGTACACATACACCCATGCAAACAAACAGTGCAGAACTGCTTCAGGCCAGCATCCTGTGCTCTCACAGAAGTCCAGAGGCAGCTCCTGTTTGCATGCCAAATACTACATACTTACGCTGTGTGAGCTGGAATTTACTGATGTGATTTATGCAGGAAATGTACAAAACAGCAACCTAAGAGAATGAGAGAGGGGAGAGTTGCTGCACTGCTTGAAAACTGAATATTCATGATGCTAACTTTCATTTCCACTAAGGTTTGTCTGTCTCTGTGTTAAAAGGATTAATTTCATTTTGGAGGTTGTATTACTTAACTTGGTTTGTGACTCAACTGTTTTGCTATACAAGTACATTAAACTAAGGGGAAAAAAGCATTTCAATGAAAGGAACCAAAGCCACTAAACTAATAAACACTGAAACTAATGCTGTATTTCTCTACTTTAGTTTTTTTCTCACTGTCCTTCCACTTTCCTCCAGTCTCACAGCAGCTTACACTTCTCCAAGTTTATACTGAAGGTGTGAAGTTAAAATTATGTTATACTGTTGAAACTTTACAGGATATCCTAAAAAAAATCAACAGGCAAAATAACATACTAAAACTATACCAACATAGTTTTAGAATGTTACTTTCAAGCTGCAAGACATCATATTTTATAACCCATTAGCTTCTGTTCAACAGCTAAAGTTAGCATCGAATCACCTCCTAGCTTACACTACCATTAAGAAACGCATCACTTCCTTGTCACTGAAGTTATTCTAAAACTCAGTCATATGTTAACTGTAATGCTAGGTGTTCTAATAAGTTGTCAGTTAGATTATATAGGGAATCATTACTTGCCAGTTATAACATAGCAATTAGCTAGCTATCAGTACAATTGCTAGCAAGAAGTGCCTTATCTACTGTAACATGTAAGCACACTAACACTCAAACTGTATTTAACTAGGAATTGATTGACTGTTACAGATAGCTTACATGTAATAGTAGTCATGGGTTAGCTTAACATGTTCATTTTGTTAAGTAGTTTATTTTCTTAGCTTTGCACTTTAAAGTAATTCGCTCAGGATAGAGACTGCCATTAGACTATCATAGACTGTATGGAGCAATGTGGTGGCTATAATATCACCTGTTGGTTTCTGAGGAGGCATTTTAAACCTAAACGATGGCGACCACCATATTGGAAATGCTGACTTTTTGTCAAGCTAAGAGAAGACGAGGCTGAGCTGACCTTGAGCTTCCTGGTGGCTCCTTCCTGACATGTTGTACAATAAGAATAAATAAATAAATACATAAATAATTATAAAAAATAAATAAATAAATTAGTAAAAAACTCAGAAATCAGGAGGACTGAAATGTTACCTCATAGGGTTCAGTCTGTCTCCGAACCGTAGTTGGGAGAGCTGAATTAGTTTCTTACTTGGCTCGTTGCTGGTAACCGGCTTCTAGGAGTCCGGGCCAAAGTGTGGGAAAAGAGGAAAACAGGAGAAAAAGGTGCTCTTCGTGCACAGCCGCACATTTATTGTCGGCACATAGAACAGTTCGGCTAACTCTGGGCCAGGTAATGGACACTATTATAACGGAGAGCCAGAATATCATACCCTTGCTGCAGAACTCCTGCTTCACACATAATCAGCACTCGGACGGTCTTCCACACTCACATTCTCCCTCCTGCGGTCTACGTCACTCACGCACACACACAGTCTGTCGCCGCCTTAAAGGGGCAGGGCTGGCCAGTAACACTACCCCCACTCTGGATGATGATTAAAACCTTAACATCACTCCAGCATGTTACTCCTATAGAAGGTACACATAAAACATTACAAAATAAAGCATGCCACATAACAACCTTTGTTTCCCACAGTCCTTGAATGAGTCCTCCTCTTGTAGTAAAACAATTTCAGGTGAAAACAATGCCCATGTAATGCCAATGTAAGCATACTGCATAACCTTCCTGTAGGAATGTAACCAAACACATACAAAATACAACATCCGCAGTATACACACACTTGAAAAGGAGTGATGCTGTCATTAAGAGTACTTAAATCAAACCTTTATGTGATGTTACCCTCCGACATCAGACTCAAAAAGGAGAAAATGAGACTATACCTTAGCAACACATGTAAGCAAATTGAAATCTTTTTTTTTTTTTTCTTCAATTGCGTGTGTCTACCTCTACTGAAGTCTTAGCATTTTAGAACATAAACATGCAGGATATCATGACTTAAAGGCAAAGTTAAACAGTGTCCAAATTACTTCTGTCAACAAGCTAACTAATAGGCCCATACAAGGAACATTATGCAAAGAAGATATGCAAACTCTTAGAACATTTACAGCTTTAAACATTTCTGGAACTTTTTTTTTTTTTTTTTTTTTTCTCTTCCAAGGAGGGCAGCGATCCGCCTACACCCTACCTTGGGGTAGATCCTTTTTAACTCAGTTCAGTGACTAATCCAGTCACCAAGCATGTCGGGTGGTCTGTGACTTCTCTGGGTTCTTCGAAGAGGCATTAAGTTCAAAAGAGGACGATGACTTGATCCCCTTGCAAAAGACTGGGTCCCAGCCTCATCCAGTTGAGGCTGAGGAGGTAGGTCGGGAACCCGGCTGCTGCTCTGATGCGGTGATGGCGAGTAGAGACTTTGAATTGACTCCAGGGCTGCATCCTCGGTGTCTGATGGGGTCTCTCTCAACTCGCTGAGCCCGACATTCGGGGTGAAGGATCCAGAGTCTGGTAAAGGTGGTAGCACCTCCACTGGCGTCCAGGTGTCAGCATCCTGGAAAACCCAGCTGTTATCCAGCGGGGCCCTGGAGTGGTAGGCCTTCAGCTTGTCATGGTGGACTACCTTGGTTTTTGCTCTTGGGCTCTTCTTAATCCTGTAGACCAAGTCGTCCAGCAGTCCTACAACGAAATAGGGACCTTCATAGGATGGCAGGAACTTTCTTACTCTGTTTTTCACCCTCTTGGTGCCTTTTATCAGGTGCCAAACTGCATCTCCGACTTTGTATTGGACTTGACAGATGTTTTTGTCGTACTGTCGTTTGGCACGTTCAACAGTTTTTCCCAAAGCCTCCCGTGCCAGCTGGTGTGAGAGCTCCAACCGTTCCCTGAGCTGCTGGACGTACTCTGGATGGGTCATGGGGTTTTCAGTATCAGGAGGGAGACCAGCAACCAGGTCGACTGGCTCAGTTGTTTCTCTCCCAAAGAGCATCATGTTGGGCGTCAGACCTGTGGAGCTGTGCTTTGTCGCCCGATAAGCCATCACTGCAAAAGGAATCATAAGGTCCCAATCCCAGTGGCAACGCTCAGCAGTGGCGGCTAAGATGGACTGAAGGGTGGCATTGAAGCGCTCCACTTGGCCGTCAGACTGGGGATGAAAAGGTGTTGTCCGCGTTTTGTCAATCCCCAGCAGCTCACACATCCCCTGGAAGACAGCTGATTCAAAATTAGTGCCCTGGTCACTGTGCAGGCACTGTGGGGCCCCATATCTACATACCCACTCTGATGCGATTTTTTCAGCCACTGTTGTTGCCTGCTCATTGGGGACAGGGTAAGCCTCCACCCACTTACTGAAGTAGTCCTGCACCACTAGTATGTAGCGATTATGTCTGGCTGTCTCATTCAAGGGTCCCATCAGATCAACTGCGATCCTCTCCATGGGCGCTCCAACCCGCACTGTGCCCATAGCAGCCTGAGGAGTTTTCTTTGGCCGGGCCCTGGCAGCACAACTGGTGCAGGTGCGGCACCACAGTGTTACATCGTCCTTCATGTTGTACCAGAAATATCTGGTCTTAAGGCGTGCTAGAGTCCTTTCTACCCCAAAGTGACCACCCACAGGGCCATCATGCATCTGCTCCATCACAGAGGTACGGTACACGTGGGGCAGTAGAATCTGGGGGTAGAACACTTTGCCTTCTGAGCAGTAAAATTTCCTCAGCAGGACTCCGTCTTTCTGGAAGAGTCGTTTCCATTGTGCCCAGTAAGTTTTGGTAGCTGGACTGCAGTGTGTGATCTCAGTCCACGGTGGTCGGTTCCTTGCATCCATCCATTCTCTCACTGGTGCTATATCTGGGTCAGTTAGTTGGGCTTGGTTCAACTGTTCTTGAGTCCAACCACAGAACATGTTGATTTGAGGTGGTTCACTTACTCTGTGGATGCTTGGATGGGTGAGAGCGTCGTTGCAGCTGTCATCTCTGGAGGTGTTTTCTACCCCCACTGGGGCAGACTCTGGCTCAAATGTTAGCCAGACCTCACAGCTGTCATCAGGCTTCACTACCCCCACTGGAGCTTGAACCGCACAGGACACCATGGCGACCCCTTCAGCTTGAATATCATCCAGGCTGTACTGCACTGCCTTATGCTGATGCTGGATGCTCAGGGTAGGCTCTGCCACCATGCACGGACATGACTCCCGGCACGGTCTTCTGGAAAGAGCGTCAGCATTCTGGTGGTGCCTCCCTGGCCGATGGACCACCTGGAAGTCGTACTCCGCCAGTTTCTCCAGCCAGCGGGCAAGCTGGCCCTCTGGTTCTTTCAGCCTGGTCAACCAGCGCAGGCTGCTGTGATCAGTCCGGAGGGTGAATGATCTCCCCAGCAGATATTGTCTGAAGTGTGATGTAAATTCCACCCCTGCTAGGAGCTCACGTCTCGTGGTGCAGTAATTTTGCTCTGTAGCTGACAGCCGCCTGCTCCCGTAGGCCAGGACCCTCTCCTCGCCCCCTTGTATTTGGGAAAGGACCGCCCCGATTCCCCAATCACTGGCATCAGTGTCAAGGAATAACTCGCCGCTGTCGAGGGGATAGCCTAGCACAGGTGCTGTCGTTAGTCGACTTTTCAGGGTCTCAAATGCCTTCTGGCACTCATCTGTCCAGTTGAAACGTGCATACTTTTTGGTGAGTTCGTGGAGGGGCTTAGCAATTGTGGCAAAATCCTGCACGAAGCGCCTGTAATAGGAAGCCAGGCCAACAAACTGACGTACCTCTGAGATGTTTTGGGGTGTTGGCCACTCTACCACTTTATGCACCTTTTCGGGGTCGGTGGCGACTCCTCTGGCAGAGACGATGTGCCCCAGATAAGCCACTTGCTCCTGGAACAGACAGCACTTGGAAGGTTTCAGCTTAAGGTTGGCTTCACGTAACCTAGTAAACACTTGACTGAGACGCTCCAGCATCTCAGTAGCATCCCGCCCCAGAACGATGATATCATCTAGATACACCAAGCATGTCTCCCATTGCAGTCCAGCAAGAACACGGTCCATAAGTCTTTGAAACGTGGCTGGAGCGTTACAAAGTCCAAACGGCATCACATTCCACTCGAAAAGCCCTTTACGGGTGCAGAATGCAGCAGCTTTGCGAGCCCTTGGTGTCATCTCAACTTGCCAGTAGCCTGATGTCAAGTCTAGTGTGCTAAAGTATTTTGCAGTGGAGAGCGTGTCTAGTGTGTCCTGAATGCGTGGCAGTGGATAAGCGTCTTTAATTGTTCTTTCATTTAAAGGTCTGTAATCCACACACAGTCGTGGGCTCTGGTCCTTCTTTCTTACCATCACTATCGGTGCAGCCCAACTGCTGTTGCTGGGTTGTGCTATGCCGCTCTCCAGGCTCTGCTGCACCTGCTGGTCTGCTGCAAGCTGTTTATCGTTGGCCATGCGACGTGGGGGCTGTTTTACGGGTGGTCCTGGCGTGGTCAGGATATCGTGCTGCACGAGGTTGGTGCGGCCAAGATCTGTGGGCCCCGTGGAGAAGACATCACTGTATGACTGAAGCAGGCAGGCCATCCGAGCACGGTCAGACTCTGACAGGCTGGCACAGCTCTCTGCGTACAAGGACTGCAGGTGACTGGGGACAGAAGTAGAAATAGAATTAACATGCTCAGACACTGTTGAAACCCCTGCTGGCTGGAGCTCTGTCTCTCCCATAACTTTTGCTGGCTGAAGGAGTCCAGCCACAGCTCCTTTCTTTAGGGTGACAGGCACAGTGCCAGGGTTGAAGACTCTGATGGGGATGTTAGTAGATTGTTGCGTTTGAACAACGATGCGGGCCACTAACACATGGTGTTTCTCAATGAAGCCTTTGGTGGGGCTCAGCATCATGTCTCCATCAGTAGCAGGGCTGTGGCGGGCCGTGCCGGGTACCACATATTCACGGCCTGACTCTAACACTGTTGTGCGGGCCACTCTGACAATGTAAGTCCCAGTCTGGTGATTTGGGCTATAGCGGGGGACCTTCTCACCGAAGAGGGTTATTTCTCGGCGGCCATAGTCCAAGTGGGCGCGTGCCTGCCGCAGAAAAGGGTGCCCCAGGATGACCTCAGTGCTCTCAGCCGTGTCGGCCATGATGAAATTCACATTAGTTACTCTGCTCCCAGCATGCACTGGCAGAGTGACTTCTCCGATGACTGTTAAGCCCTCGGGTCCGATGCCCTGCAGGACCTGTGCTGTTGACGGCTGTACTGGAGGTCTGGACTCAACAGGGATGGAATCAAAGTGGTGGAGAGGTAGCACATTTCTGCGGGCACCAGAGTCCAACAGAGCACACATTTCCAGTCCATGTATCATTATCTTAACACTCATCTCACTTTCCAGGCTTTTGGTACAGGTAACTACTGTACCTGGGTCAGGAGCTGGGGTCGGGCTGATGCTTGAGCTGTGCTGTTTGGGTCGACGGGGAGAAGGGCAGTTCCTCTGAAGATGCCCTAAACCAGAGCAGTTGTGGCAGACGACCTCTGCTGAGTTCATGTTGATATTTCTGCTTTTCTTTGGCTGCCACTGCTGGTGATATCTGGGTTTTCTAGTGGGTGAATTGGTAGACTCAGCGGCCACCCCCGCTGGCTCATCACACATCATTACACTTGCATTTTCACGTACCATAGCTGCTCTGGCTCTCCGCTCTGCTGAGCTCCGATGACCTGGTTGCATCAGCTGGGTGACGGCTCTGGCAGCTCTTCTGGTGGTCTCATATCTGTGTGCTATTTCATATGCTCTGGCCAGGGTGCGAGGTTGCTCCTCTAGGAGTCTTTGAACCACCTCAGCGTCAGCCAAAGCGTTGGTAAAGATCTCCACACTGATGATGTCTTGCTCCCTCTCTGTACGATCAGCATACACTATAGAAACTTTCTCCAAGATATCATCTCTCAAACTATGCAGTGCTTCACCCGGCCCTCTGACTCTCTGCCTCAGTTCAATGCCTATGGCGGCTGCATGCTCTGAACATGGCCCGTAGGCAGCGTCCACCTCATCCACGATCCGCTGATAACTCCATTGAGCAGCTCTAGGGTTCTTGTGAACGATAGCTCCAGCTGCACCAGTGAGACTGAACCTGAGCTGCACAGCCATAGTTTTCTCCGACCAGTTATTAGCATGTGCACAGCTTTCAAACACGTGCAGAAAGTCTTTCCATGAGCCCGACCCATCAAAATGACCAGGCAGTAGTGTAGGGATTCTCTCCCTCCTTTCGTACTGTTCATCATTGCTGCCGTCCATAAAGTCATCGCCCCGCACTCTGCAGGAGGAAAACTGTCGTGGTGCAGGCTTGGCTCTGTTGTCACTAGACTGTCCACAACCACAGGGGCCAGGCTGTTTAACATTATTAAGTTTCTCATCACGGCAGGGGGCTGAATAATAATCCTGAGCCTGGTCTGGATAACTACGTCCCACATGGTGAGGTATACATGGTGTGAAGAGGGCCATGGCGGGCCGTGAGACTGATGCATGGGCTGGAGTGGATGGGGCATTTATCGTGGCATAGTGATTGTTCACAGGAGTAAACGGGTTAGCTGGGGGGTAGTTAAACGTTTGATCAAAGCTATTTTCCGCGCCATAATGCACGGCTGCAGCCGGGGTAGAGGTCATAATCTGGGGACAGTCATTACCATCTTGAGGGGAAAACACAGACTCACCGCCCCCAGTGCTCTCCTGCCTTACTGGTGTTAGCAGAGATTTTGCAGGTACTGAAGAAGGTGGGGTCGGTGGCCATGCTCCGGTGAACAGCACTATCTGGGGTAGAGCCGCGGCAGCTAGCTCCGTTGCTCCGGTGGTTAGCTCCATACCTTCTAGGAAAGGGTTACTGCTCTCTCCACCGCCGAGGTATGTGCCGCCTGCTGGATCGGCCGAGTCCATGTCTGCTCGAACTGTCTCTCTGAGGTCCGTTAGAAACGGATTGGTGCTAATGAGCTTCATGTGTCTCCTTGTAGCAGCATTAGCGTTACCTCCGTTAGCCGCCATGTGGTCCCTCGCGCGCGCCTCTTTTCTCCTTTTCTTCTTAGGCAAACTTTTTAAAATCCCGGACGAGCCCCCAGTGTTACCTCATAGGGTTCAGTCTGTCTCCGAACCGTAGTTGGGAGAGCTGAATTAGTTTCTTACTTGGCTCGTTGCTGGTAACCGGCTTCTAGGAGTCCGGGCCAAAGTGTGGGAAAAGAGGAAAACAGGAGAAAAAGGTGCTCTTCGTGCACAGCCGCACATTTGTTGTCGGCACATAGAACAGTTCGGCTAACTCTGGGCCAGGTAATGGACACTATTATAACGGAGAGCCAGAATATCATACCCTTGCTGCAGAACTCCTGCTTCACACATAATCAGCACTCGGACGGTCTTCCACACTCACATTCTCCCTCCTGCGGTCTACGTCACTCACGCACACACACAGTCTGTCGCCGCCTTAAAGGGGCAGGGCTGGCCAGTAACAGAAACAATCAAAAATAAATAAATTAAAATAAAAAACAGTCAAAGGACAGTGGCCAACATGTCAATATGGTAGTATGTTGGATATGAAGGTTTCTGTTTCAGGGCTGACTAATACACACACATGGCCCTGCTATACATATATTCCATTTCATTATTTCCTCTGGTATTAGGACTGAGGTATACAGGTTGTACACATGGTATTAAAATGTCAGCCAGAGGAGCAGATAGCGTAGTCTAATACGCTAATGCATAATAATATGTGGAGCTATAAGAAGATTGGTTACGGTCTGACAGCCATGGTAATGTGCATTTGCTGTATACATACATATGTATGCACACATGACACTATTCACTCTTATTCATAACAACCGAGCAGCACATACAGCAACTGGTTAATTTGTGTTTAAATGAATGTATATATTTCTTAGCATGACACTTATTATGTTTTATTTTACACCCAGAATAACATAAACCACATTCTGAGACCTCAGTATTCATTGAAAAGGGAATTTCCATGTGAGCCATGGACTCAAAGCTGAAACAACAACAAAGAAAGAAGCACTGCTTTGACAGTTTGAACTAATAAGTCACAAATGCACACATGGCTCATAGCAGAGTATTAAATCCAGCATAACTAATAACGTTAAACAACATACCAAGCTCATTATACAGTTTCATTCCCAATGCAGACCACCGTGTGACAATCACTGTCTGTAGCTAAAGCATTGGAACTGTTTCTGACAGCTGGGGCCAGGGGTCACTTTGCAGATCATGTGGAATAGGATTTAATTTTAAATGCTAATTTAAATGTGCATAATCAGTAGAGTTGTCTTAAACAGAATCACAAGTATATTACACATTGCATGAGCTGTATTGAAAGGGTTTTGAGAAATGTCTTTTGAAGAAGTCCCTCCAGTCACATCCTCTGTGCTAAAGACTTTGAATCAGCGACCCCCAAAGATAAAAATTTGTCAGCGCTCGACATCATTGAATAATTTGATGGAGTCAGGACAGTATAAGAAGATTGATCCGCCAGCCTTTAAAATTAAAGTCAAAACAATTTTTAATTCCTTTAACTAAATGGCTACAGTATACATCACAAAGCCTGGCATCACTTTACAAAAAGATGGGATATGGGTCAAACTTTAAAATCAAAATTGTCATCAAATACTTTTCTTTGGAACAAAGTTTTAGTAATTATAATCAGTTCTCATTATGCTGACTTACACTCACCTGCCACGGGTACCAGGTTGGACCCCTTTTTGCCTTCAGAACTGCCTCAGTCCTAAGTGGCATAGATTCAGCAAGGTACTGGAAACATTCCTCAGAGAGTTTGGTCCATATTGACATGATAGCATCACGCAGTTGCTGCAGATTTGTCGACTGAACATCTATGATGAGAATCTCCCGTTCCATCACATCCCAAAGGTGCTCTATTGGGTTGAGATCTGGGGACTGTGGAGGTCATTTGAGTACAGGAAACTCATTGTCATGTTCAAGAAACCAGTCTGAGATGATTCCAGCTTTATGACATGGAGCGTTATTCTGCTGGAAGTAGCCATCAGAAGATGGGTACACTGTGCTCATAAAGGGATGGACATGGTCAGCAACAATACTCAGGTAGGCTGTGGACTTTAAACCATGCTCAGTTGGTACTAAGGGGCCCAAAGTGAGCCAAGAAAATATCCCCCACACCATTACACCAGCAGCAGCAGCCTGAACCATTGATACAAGGCAGGATGGATCCATGCTTTCATGTTGTTGACGCCAAATTCTGATCCTACCATCTGAATGTGGAGCAGAAATTCAGACTCATCAGACCAGGCAACGTTTTTCCAATCTTCTATTGTCCAGTTTTGGTGTTGCTGTGTGAATTGTAGCCTCAGTTTCCTGTTCTTAGCTGACAGGAGAGTCACCCGGTGTGGTCTTCTGCTGCTGTAGCCCATCTGCCTCAAGGTTGGACGTGTTGTGCGTTCAGAGATGCTCTTCTGCAGACCTTGGTTTTAACCAGTGGTTATTTGAGTTACTGTTGCCTTTCTATCAGCTCCAACCAGTCTGGCCATTCTCCTCTGACCTCTGGCATCAACAAGGCATTTTGGCCCACTGAACTGCTGCTCACTGGATATTTTCTCTTTTTGGGACCAGTCTCAGTAAACCCTAGAGATGATGGTGCGTGAAAATCGGTTTGAACTGCAGTAGATGGTCTTGATCATGTCTACATGTCTAAATGCATTGACTTGCTGCCATGTGATTGGCTGATTAGAAATTTGCGTTTAAGAGCAGTTGGACAGGTGTGCTTCATTGAGTGGCCGGTGAGTATGTGTTCTGCGAAGTCGACTGTCTTGACAAATGTGGCCCCAGCAGAGCTTTGTGCACTAGATTAGCAGAGATATTGTAACTCCAACATAATCATTAGACTCTACTGTGAGCATCATCTCCTGCTTGACATAAGAATCTGTTCCACTGTAAACTGAGCGACTTTCTGACCCCAAAACCATCAGTCAGATTTTATGACTACAGAAGGAGAGAATGCCACACATACCCACATACAGTCATTGGCATGAATCCATGTTAGATGAAAAATTGTCTTCTGTTAATAAAAACCATCTGTAAATCTTTAGCCAGAGCTGCAGACACTTTCAAGGCCCCTAAGTGTATCGATGTGTTCTTCAGGGTGGCTAATTAAATACCAGTCCTACGACCTGTCCTGATTATGATAATCGACTGCCAAGTAGGCAGGTCTCTGCAGATCAGACACTGGATGTCCTTGTGATTAGAAGTGTTGCAGAGCAGAAGACAACCAGGGAGCAAATCATTAGTGGGTCTAAATGTGGTAGCAGCACTCTGGGGGGGCCGTGCGATCACTCCTGAGAGAGCATGCTGCTCAGAGACGAGAGAGATTGAAGATTGTGTTTGTGCGAACGCCTGTTTCCCCTCAATTCTGCTCCATGGGCTGAGTGGAGATGGGGCTGGGGAAGATTAAACATCAAGAAGATAAGAGATTATAGATATCCTTACTTGAGCATGTGAGTCTCACCTGATCCAATTCCAAACTGAGAAACTTTGATGTAAGAAGGAGCCTAGAGTGAGCCATGAACTTTATCCATGTTGGTTTAAAACTTAAATTTGAGAAAACCAGAGCAAAAACATTCAACGCACAATGCGCAGACATACTGAGGTTATGACCTGGGTCAGATAAACCTCTTAAGGTCTCCTGGAACTTTTAATTTGCTGTAAGCCACCTGACCAGAAATCACCTTTTAGACATAAGTGGAGCTGCAGATTCCAGTTCAGAGGCTTCCCATCTCTTTCTCACCTGGGAAAAAAATACAAGCATTACTTTTAAGCAGGAACAATTTTAACTGTCAGATTGTGGAACTTTGATTCAACTATGATTATCTACCATGTCAGTAAAATATAACCTGAAATAATGAAGCTGTCAAAGAAGATTAGGACTTTTTTACGACAAAGGCCCAAAGGATTAGACTGTGTTGATCCTACACAGTGAACAGAGGTCCCTATACAGACTTTAAAAGTTTTCAGATGGTAATAAGCTTTGATATTCACTCTGGATGAATTTCTTTTTAACACCTTTAAACCACCATAATTTATTTATGCTTTTGCCGAGATTTAAGAAATGCTATGTTTTAAGAATAAAATAGTGGTCAAGTAACAACAGTCTCAAAAAACTACCTTAGTCTGAGTAAAAACAACTTTCATTGGTATAACAACAGTTTGAATGATAATTTGACTTTAATTTTATAAACTCATAACTTTATTCTTTTGATAATACAACTTTTTCTCTGCACTTAAATTTTGTAACAAAACTGGGAGATCCTCGTCACATTTTTCTAAATTCTAAAAATACTGCAGCTCTAATCTTGTAACATTATAACTTAAATCTTGTCTCATCATAGCTGAATGTTGTAACATTACAATTTTGATCTTGTAACATTACACCATTTTCCTCCTAGCATTACAAATTTACTTATTAAATTACAATTTTCATTTTGCAACTTTACAAATTAATTCTTGTTTCATTACAACTTGAATCTCTTAACATTAAAACTTTAACTTTGTGATGTTACAGCTATGATCTTGAAATACTACCACTTACATCCTGTGGTGTTACGACTTTTTGTGTATGATTATGACTTGGATCTTGTAACAATACAACTTTTCCCTTTGAAGTTAGGACATCATTCTTGGTTTACATGATCCTCGTATAATAGTGACTTAAATCTCCTAACATTACAATTTAAATTCGTAATGTTAAATTTTTTTTTCCATAGACTGTATAAAACAAAGACGTAGTCTCCGCGACATCAGCCGTCTATTTCTGAAACAGAAAATGAAGCATATTGGCTATCGCCGCCATATTGGTAGTGGCAAGGGCTTTGCATACAGCTATATATAAATTCACCCCTGTACAGTGTGTGCCCATAATACAATTAGCGACACAGACAGGAGAGGTTTTTTGAACCAGGCTGTAAATAGGTTAATTTCTGCTTTGCAAAACTGCTTTTTTTGGCTTGGTGCGTATGTGACTTCTGGTACTTCTGGAGCCAGCCTCAAGTGGACACTCGGGGAACAGCAGATTTTAGCACTTCATGGTCTCATATTTCTTAGACAGAAAGTTGCTGCTTGTTTTTTTTTTCCATAACATTTTGATTTAATTCTCGGGATATAAAAACTTTTATTTTGCAACTTTAAAACTTTGTTTTTTTTAAAGTTATGGCTTGAATCTTGAACAGTTACAACTTTAATGGTGTGTTCAATTTGAATTCAGAAGTCGGAATTTCCCAGCTGGAACACCCCCTTGGGATGCCAGTAGGACATTCCCACCGTAGGGGTAAACAGTAATTAAGCTCCTGTTATTATCTGTTTATTTTCAAGTTTCTGACTAGTGTTTTTCGCAATGAATCAGTATAAATAGTATTACTGAATGTTAATATACAGAAATACTGATGTTATGGCAAGTTTTTCCAACTTGGCGACTGGAACGCCTTCACTCGGAGATGGCGTCATTCCTACTCCTGACTTCCCAGTGTCGAGTACAAATGAAACGCAGCATGATCTCACAACACTTCAACTTAAATCTTGTAACATTACAACTCAAAGTTTTTCTCATAACTTAACATTAGGGCTTTAATCTTGTGATATTATAACATTATTTTGAACAATTATTTGCTGAATTATTGAACTGCAGCTTTAATTTCACAACACTGAGACTTTATTCTCATAACATCATCTATTACTTTAACTAAATTTCTGATTTTATTGACTCCTGCTTGCTACTGAACTTCTACTCTTTGCACTCCATGTCTGTTGTTGGGTAAATGTTGGCATCACAAACAAAAAATAAAAGTTAATCTCAAGCGTCATAAAGAGATTGTAGGATTAGAGCTTACAGCACTAGATGTAAACAGGAGGTGAAACTTTAAAGCACTGTTTATATCAGAGCTCAAGGAAAAAGTGATGGGATTAGATTAGCTGCCATGGCAACAACATTTGACCTTAATACAGTATGTTTATATTACAGACAGCCTCAGAACAAAATGACATGCAGATTTGTGTTTGTGCCTGCGTGTCTGTGTGTGTCTCTGCATCATATTCACTACACACGGCGCCTTTCAGAGCCCGTCTTTCTCTTCTTCTTCCTACATCTGTTACACGCACACACACACACTCGCAAGTGTGCACGTCCGGCTCACACAACATGCTTTGTGTGTGCTGGGAGACCGCTGTGCTCTATTTGACATCATATTGAATTTGGTGTGGTGGAAGACGGGGTGTTTGCTGGGCCTAATTTACCTGGGCTAGACCTCACAGAGGGCCTGGGAGGGGCTGATAATTAAAAAGGCTCGCTGCTGCTGGGATGGAATATTCATGGGAGATTACTTCCACCCGAAAACACCCCTGTACTTCACTGAAACGTGTGTGTGTACGTGCACAAACATCTACATGTGAAAAGAATGAATATTGTCAGGGAAATTTGTGGCTGTTTTTTGCATTAGTCAGTCAATGTGTGTGTGTGTGTTTGTCTGCCCTCCACTCTGACCTCTCTCCCTCCCCCTAATGTAAAGTCATCAACACACAGCAGCAGATATTCAGATCAGTGTGAGACGCCTCCACACACTAGATGAGATGAAAGACAGGCAGAGGGAGTGAGAGACGGACAGAGAGGGAGATAATGGAATTGACGGGTCTCATGAGGTGATGACAGCAGGCTGTCCTCACTCGTTGATGGATGACAAATGCTTGGTGTCCGTGTCTATCAGAGTCCCAGCACATCTCTGTCAATACAGAGCAAGTTAAACAGGAGATCTGGCCTTTTGGCTTTAATTACCTTTGTCATTGACATTTACTCCCACAGATAATGTTTTTGTGACATCTGGATCAGGGGTAGTACATTTCAAGTTGCGCCAGCTCAGCTATGCTAGTGGAAAAATGGTTTTGGCACAAGTTTGTATGCAGAGAACAGGCTGTATCATAGCTTTTAACTGTTCAGGGGAACTTCGCTAAATGAACTCCACAAGCATTTTATTTCCATACCACCAACTGTACAAAGGCAGGGGATTGTAGAAGTATTCCAGTTTCTGTTGGTTGACCATGCAGCTTTGACCCGTCAAGAAACAGAAGGCTGCATGGAGAGCAAAAGCAGGCAGAACTCCCACCTCTACAAACTGATATTTGCATGAAAGATAAGCTAAGTATCCTTCATATCAAACCTTGAATTTGGGCTATATGTTTAGGTTTTGTTACCTTTATGACCCCATCAAAACCCCCTGAACTGACCTCCATCTAATAAACAAACATATATACAAGCTATACTTGCATTTCTATACTAGTATTCTGTAAACAAATATTTTTAAAGTTTCTCATTTCTAGAAAACAGAATTGACACAGCTTTCATTTTTATATTATCCAAATCGGGAATATGTTGTTATTGTACTTTGTTTATTGCAAGTAGCACAGCATGATTCTGTGACATGAAGCCCTGCAAAAAAAAAAAAAAAAAAAACTACTAGATTTGACCCTTAGTGTATCAAACTTTATATAGCGGAACTGTAACTACATATAAATGTGTCTTAATTGGACAAATGTAAAATGTGATGACCCCCAAAATTATGGGGTCTACCTGAAGGCGCAAATTTGCCTTTGCTTTTGATTTGAGTGATATTTTATAAGTAATCTATCGCTACCCACTACACTGGATTACCTGAGAAGTTGGCTATTGTTATTAGAGGTGTTTATCACTAATAATAGCACCAGGATTACCTAAGGTCGCCACCCCCTAAAAAAGAGCTATTCAATTATAAATTTGCTCGTGCCAGATTTTTATACAAAGGACACAAGCAGGGCTGCGCATTTTTAGCAGCAAAGTTAATCTGCTGTGGTCCTCTTCTGAGCGATGCAAGCCTGCTTTCCTCAAACTCTGAATTTTCGAGGCCTCATCATGAGATCCTTCAGGAAAGCTTGTGTGAAACGTGGCATATTTTCAGTGTGGTGTCTTTGGACATTCTAATCTTTCAGCACTGCCACACTTGTTGCAGAGCAAACACATTGGTTTGGATTTTGAACTTGGTAGTAAAATAAATAAATACTTTCCAGTCCAACAGGATTTAACTGATTATTTTCCTCACTGATTATTTGTATTATGGTGAAAAGAGACATGCTTTTTTCACCTTTGTGAGACTGGTAATGTTAACATTTCAAATGCACCTGCTTTGGGCTAGTTGCTAGGTTATGATAGATATTGCAGTCAATATTTGTAATAGTCTTGAAATTTTTTTTTTTTTCTTTAAATTGTCAGTGTTAGTAAAAGATGGGGTTTTTTTCTCATAGGACCCAAATCCCAATCTCTTGGCAGCTGCTTTGGGGCTCCTAGAGAGTTGTTTTCGGGCCCCATGTGGCCTGTGGGCCACTAATTGAATAGCCCTGCCCTAACGTGTACATACCCTACTATCAATTTTGAGATATATTCAGGTTCATATCCAGACCACTTCATTATCCCTCTTGGGGCAATTAGTGTGGAGCAGCAAGTACACATGAGAAAGAAACACGAAAAAGACAAGTTGATTGAGAAGCAACAAATGTGCTACACAAGGTTAAAAGTGTAAATAAGACCTAAGACCTGTCTTTGTATATCATAAGACTGTAGGAATAATGAGCGAAGCCAAAAACTTAAAATAAACTTTAAGTTATCCTCTGTGGTTTTATATGTTCCTCTAGAGACGAAACAGACTGCCCCTGCTGGCTACAGGAATAAATGCAGGTTCAAGGCAGCTTCACATTTGCTTTTCTTCTGGCTACGTCCACTTCTGAAATACAACCCTTGTTCCAAAGTCAACCAACAGTCCATGAAAGCTATTATCTCTATGATGAGCCCTTATGTGCTTGTGAATGATCCAATGTGTCCCTCGTGAGCATATTCACAGCCTGGAAAGCCTTCACCTTTTATCCAAGGAGCATATGGACTGCGCTCCTCCTCGTCCTTTTTTTTTTCCTTTCCTTCTTTCTCCCCTCCCTGCCTCATTAGAGTGAATTTAAATCTGAGACCATTAAGGAGCATGAAGCGAGAGTCTGAAATGAGATGAAAACAGTAGGAAGGCAATAAAAAAGCCTTGTTAGAAGAATTTTATTACCGTTTACTCCGCTCATAGTCTGGAGAACAGCCTGCATCACACCAGGCAGTGGATCTATATCCGTCATAACGGGGCTGTGGAAAGATCTTTACTTTTTTAATTTTCCTCATGTTTAATGCAGACAATTTAAGAAGACTCTCCAGGCTATTTTCACTTATCTTAAAAACTAACAGAAGTGGATCGTCTTCCTGCTGACATCGTAAAGAACTATCTCTCGCTGTAGTTTCAAAGAATCAAGCTGCACATGACCTCACGGTGATATCCTTCATGTACCTGTGCAGCTACAGGCCTCTGCTCCCTCCATTAATCATAATTCTGCGGCTTTGTGTGTGAGGGAGATAGAACAGCAGATGAAGACACAGAGCAGATTGAGCTATTTGTTATCACAGCTTATCCCAACACCGGGATGCCTGCTATTATCCTGCCAACACTGGGAATGGCAGGTGGAAAATGGGATTCCTCCCTCTGCTCAGCTATTTTATTGGATTTTTTCCCCTGCCTTTATTCTTCTTACCGCGTTCTCTGACGATCTGAGAATAATTTCCTTTTGCACATTCATAGAGGTCATGCAGACGAGTGCAAAAAAACTGGGAAGAAGGTGGCTGAGGGCAAGGTGGGAGAGGAGGAAGGAGGGGGAGGTGGTGAGGGCGGCTGACATGCTGATGGGGAGAGATAAACATTTTTCTGCTGTTGTTATCCTTGCTGAGGCTATGACCTCTCTGGCTTGTTGATGGTAATGTTTGGCCAAGGTGTTATCTCCCTGCCACAGAGAGCAGCTGATACTGTCTGAAATATTAGCCTCATGTTAGCATAAAAAAGACACTGGGATGGTGAAGCTTTGTTCTCTGTAGGGGCGTCTGCACATGTGTGTATTTGTGGGCATGTGGGTTGGAAGACATATCCAGCGTGCAGTATATCACTCCATGTTGTAACCTTTTTCATGTTAAGAAAAAAATGGTAGGAAAACACAAATTCATCATATCTTAATAGTTTCCCTTAGGGAATGCATCAGATTATGATTTTGCTAGTTAGCCATTGCAGAACATCAGGTCTTTCATCTCTTCTGCCTGCTTTTTCTCACCTGACTTTAATGTTCTGACAACCACATACATGAGTATCCTTGCAAATGCTAACAAGCCCTTTAACTAGTTTTTCAGTCACTGATGACTCCATAGAGGGAATTAAACATGTCTCAGGGACATCACCCAATGGTTTCCAGAGTGAAGTTTTGAAGCACAGTTTTGGCAAATGAAGAACTTGTAGCCTTAAAGAGGAGGTATTGAGCTTAAGTTTAAGGTTATAACATCACACTGGTATCCCCACAGTAGTCTTATGTAGCCCTGTTTCGACCAAGTGGTCTGGTATTGATCAGTACAGTTTGGTACAGGTTGGATTGGTAAAGCCTGATTCTGTTTGCATTTCCCTAGCCAACTGTGCCCTCCTTGGTAGGAGGCATCTAAACCGCATGCTGATATCCCAGTTAGCCACGCAATATTCCCTCTTTGCAGCGTGACACAGTGTACCCCTGATAAATCAAACAAAGAAGAAAAACACAACCCAGTTTTATTTCGACAGCAGTTTCACATTGTTTGTGACGCAATTTTCCAATCAAAAAGAAATTTCTTTTCGCAAAGCTGCTTTGAGATTTAAACTTAGCAGAGTTAAGCGTTGTCCTTTAGTACCGCTGTCGCATAGGAAGTGACAATTCTTTCAACCACTCAACAGACTGCAGTGTTTCTTGCTCCACCTTCAGGGTCACATCAGTATGTCTGGCGCCCCAACAAAAGGGTACCAAAAAGTGGAACGGGACAGGACGCTGATTTGGGAACCTGTCCCAGTTTTAGAAACAGGAAATGCCACAGAACACGGACCAAACCTTCCCGAGACAAACCAAACTAAACTGCTTGGTGGAAGCAGGCCTTATAAAAACCCTTCTTTCAGCCTCTTTCTGAAAGGCTCTATTTGAGGTACTGTTTCTTTAAGGCCCCCTGCTCCTTAAACCCCCTCTGATCAGCTGGTGCTCTTGAGACCTGTTGAAGGCAGAGTCATGGGCAGACCTTTGTGTTTTAGGCCTGTCTTGCCAGTCATAAACTAATTGGGGGATCCTTATGCAATGACCCCATTATTTCAGCAAATCTCGAGAAGATCTCATGAAGATTTTGTGACAGTTTTAAAATTGACCATTTTAAGCAGTTCACAGACGTATTCAGAGTCACAGCAGCAATCAAGAAAACAAAACTAAGAAAGTGTATAGAAAGTGCAAAAAGGTCCATAAGAAAATAGATGATGACAGTTTGTCCATCTTTGTCCAGTTCAGCCAGCCTCCACCTCCACAGGGTCCAGGACTGAGCGTCTTCAGCAGTCTGTTCAGTCTCTGTCTCCTGGATCCTGTCTGCTCACAGCAGGTGAAGCTCTTCCAATCTGGCGTTGGTGTCTGATGTTAGCTCCGTTAGCCATGTCTGTGAATAGCATGATGCTACTCTGCCTTCCAGTATAGCATGGATAGCTCGTCCATCTTATTGGAGATAGATCTTACGTTCCCAATAACGGTGTATGGAAGGACAGGTCAATGTCGTACTTCTTAACTCTAATTTCAGTACCAGCATGTCGTCCTCACCTCATTCTCCTCACCTTATGGGAAGACATCAGGCCTTGCACCAGTTAGCATTGACATGCTACAGGCTGCTAACAGCTGATTTCACATATAAACAGTGCGGCCATGGTTGCATGTAGGGTCTCCAGACAAACACAGGAGCAAAAATGGTAGAATTATCGCTCAATACAAGACCAGTTTGGTGTCAATGACCAACAAATGAACCATACAAAGTAATAACTGATTCCAGATACAAAGATGGCGAAAAAATACAAAAAAATTACAAGGAACAGACAAAGAAGAGAGAGCTGCTGCAACAGGCAGCTATAACCTACAGGGTGGCGCCTAGCATCCTGGATTGTCTGCAGAGGTTTAAAAGGAGGCCTGCCAGTGAGGAGTTGCAGTGATTGGTCTGATCCTCCTGATGGTATACAGGGCAAATTGCCATGATCAAGCAATCGTTGCTGCATGAACCTTAGAGGTCAGCTAGCCATTAATCATGACACCTTGATTCCTGGCAGACTTTGTGGGCACAAGTTCAGTTGACCCAAGTCTGGAATTGATCTGTGGTTGGTAGGAAGGACTAGCTGAAATGACAAGAAGCTGGGTCTTTGACAGATTGAGCTGATTACTTCATACTTTTAGATAAACATGTTTGTTTTTGCATTAAATCAGGTATTTTTACAGTGCTGATAGAGTCTCCTGGACTGTTGGATCAAGCCTTGAGTGGATACTGGAGGAGCTGGAGTTTTTAAGCTGAGTTTGCTTCATTTCAACCTTCAGAGAGGCCTCTCAGAAAAGCCTGAGCCCAGACAGTGAGCACGTCAGCTGAGATGTAGAGTTCGACATTCTCATATGAAGCCCAATGGGCATTGACTCGCTTTTGGGCCCAGCCTCAAGAGACCACTTAGGGAACTGCGGTTTTTGGCGCTTCTGTATTCATTTTTTCAGCCCCGGGAGCTGCTCTTGCGGCTTTCCTCGCTGTAATCCTCAGGGCCTGTGTGTGAGAGAGAAGAAACAAAGCCTAAGCGCCTCAGCTTGAATGAGTGAGAGGACGAAGATACAGAGCGTATATTTAGCTCGGACTGGTATGCGTGTCTTTACCTCCTGAGGTCAACTCACAGGGGGGTTGCAAGGATTAAAGAAAACGTTGAAGTAGATTCATTATTTATTCATCCACTTCCACCTACTCTCCATCTCACCACTTACGTCCCTGTGGGTGAGTGCAATGCAATTAGATCTGTGCAAATGAAGACACACCTCTTATCTGCAGCAAACAGTGGATGAGATGGGTTGAAATATTGGTGAAAAAACTCGCTAAGCTGCGAAGACATTGTGTCTTTTACAGTCATTTAAAAAATTGCATGATGCTGTTTTGCTGCAAACGAAGCAGAAATGAATTAAGCACGGGGGTGATTAAGTCAAAGAGGAAGTGCGTGATGCATTGGTATGTGGGAAAAGCATAATTATGAGGGGGAAGAAGATGGCATGAGAGTGGATGTGTGTCAGTGGGTGATTTCATGTGAGTGGCATAGATTGAGGGCATGTGTGCATTATTGCATACGTTAGTGGCGTGAGAGTTTGCACAGTCGTGTGTGACAGTCTCTATACCCTACGGTCAGGCACCGGCACTTGAGATTAGGTCAAGCCCGCCCTGCCGAACAGATGGGGGTCAATTGGATGCGCCCATGCAGAGCCAGCGTAACCTTGAACACTGGCACTGGGTGCAGGTTACCTTTCCAAGTTACCCACGGATCCCCCTGCCAAGTGGGAAAGCCATGCCAGCCGTAACCAGCCCCTCCTCCTCCTCCTCCCATCCAATCTACTCCACTCACAGCTGCCAACTCCCCCCTAAGCTACCAGTCAGAGGGAGACATGAAGTGGGGGAGGGAGTGTGGAGCGTGTGAGGTGGACAACAAAAAAACAGGATTGGCAATAATGAGGATTTACAGAGAAAATGAAAACAGAGATGGTGTCGGAGAAGTGTGAGAGGGGAGATTGAGTCAAAAGGAGAGGAAAATAGGTTAAATCAGGGAGGATGTTTTTTTAGAAAGAGGGGCCAAAGGGGAGACAGAGGGAGAGTGGGGGGGTTCAGTGCCAGTGGCTCCCTGGTAGGCATGCACACAGTGCTGTCTGATGATTCTTCCTCATTGGCAGACATTGCGGCGCCCCTTTATGTGTGCTAATTGTTAGCTGGAAAACGCAGACAATGGATTGTCTCAAATATTACACTGCTTATGTTTTGCTGCAGGCAGAAAACAGAAGAAAAAAACACAAAGAAGTAAAATGCCAAGTTTCTCCAATTACAATAAGCTAAGAATGCTCTGGAGTGGCGGGACAAAAATGACTTCCACTGGGTTTAGTTTTTTGTTATTTTTCTTTCCAAGTTTTCAAAATGGGAACACTAAAGGAATGTATTTTGTGTGCAAAGTTGATCCCATTTCCCACGGAAATGGACTTTTGACAAATACAGCTCAGCCCTTAAAGTCAGTCAATCATTTTTACTCCACAAACTGTAATTGGATGTGTATGTGTATGTGTGTGATTATGTGTTGTGTGTGTAGCACCACATGTCAGACAAATACAGATTTTAATGGCCGTCCAAATAAAATAAGGTTACATCTTCCAAAAATTGGTTTGCTCCATCATGGGGGACATGTATTAGCATGTGGCTGATGAGCTGAATTAGTCTTGTTGAGTCAATTAAAAGGGCGTCTGCTGACACAATTGTGGGTTAGGGTGTTGAGTATTTAGAACATTTACAACATTTTCTGCCATTAAATTTTAAAAACAACACAGCAGCACAGCGCAAAAGTAATTTATTTGAGATGAGTAAGAGATTTTGAAAGGATTGGATGAGGTGTGATGAGATAAAAGAGGTCGATCGTGATTGGGATTCAGTGGGGTTGTATGTAGTTTGGCTCTAGCCTCCGGGAACCCTGGGGTCCAGACTCAGGGTAGGGGCACGTCTCAATTAGCTTTCTGGTTCAGTTTCCCCCAGAGGTTTCTTTACTGAGAGAGAAAGATGGGGAAGGGAGGGGAGATGGGTTGAGGGGTGTGGGGGCTTTGAGACAAACAAGAGAGAAGTCTTTGTCTCAGGTTCTGATGCGAACTACCCATGAATGCCGATCGAAACCATCAATAACTCACATTTTCCATCAGTCAGTTAAATCCATAGACTATATTTTTTTAAAAATGGACGCCATCTTGCTCAGCTCAAAGTGAGGTCGCCACAAATACTGCTCCCCCTGGTGGCTGGCTGCAGTATAGGTCAAAAAATCCCACACTCCAGTCATTTCAGATGGACTGTAGTCAAACTTTGAAAAATTAATACATCTCGTAGAAATGTTTCTCACGTCCAATTTTTGTGATTTGAAGATACCATTTGGCTGCCTTGTATTGCAGTCCTCTTTTTTCTGAAGAGTTTTGTTTTCATTAGTTTTAGGAGATTAAAAACAAGGTTTTACGTCACGTCACACTGTCCACTCTATATACAGTCTATGGTTAAATCATAAAGATAACTTTGCTGATGATTTGTAGCCCATTGGTTTATATTAACTCATCCTGCATATAGAGGCAGAATCTGTTGGTTTGGGTCCAGATATTGTTTCAGTCCGTGAAATCAGTTTGAAAGTCTATGCGAATATCATGAAGCACTGGCAGGAGAAAAGTCTGTGCAGAGGATAAAATAGGCAGAACTCAATTCACTGTACAAGCAATTCCCATCAGCAGTCATTTATGTGATAATAGATTTCTGAATACAAGCATGAATAATAATTCACCAGTGTTAATTTCATTAAAGACAATTGCGACAAATGTTTGTCAAAAAGCATTTCGTTAACAGAACGATGATGATGATTATTTGTCAGTGCTATAAGTGTACACTGGAACACTTCCAATGCTGAAAATCAAGACCCCTTAGAACAGACCCTGCTCAGTAAATTTGAAAAGATGGGATGGCCAGAAGATTAAGGGTGTATTCACACCTGTGGCTTGTTTGCTTTGTTCTGATTCAGGGGTAAAAGTAATACAGTTGTTGCTTGGTTTGTTTGTGTTCACACGGCAAAAGTCTTTTGCAGTCCAAAGTTGCAAACAAAAGCCACATGTGGTCAATTTTTTCCTCTCACTGGTCAGAAATCATACCCGGAATCATATCCGGACGGCGGGGGGGTTTCCTTGTCTTCATTTATTTGTTCATGGTCTTGCCCCCTTTCCACAGGGAAGAACAGCCATGGAGGATCAACAATGTGTGTAGCTAGTTAGCGTTAGAGCAGAATGGAAGCAAGCCAAGACCACCTGTTTTTGGCGATCTTGACCCTCTTGTTTCGTCTCTCATCTGAGCGCAACTGCTGTGTTCACATATGCCCGAACAAAGCGTGGTTTCAGGAGAACTGCTCACTGTTTTGGAACAACTGCCCCAAACGATCCAGGTGTGAATACACCCTTAGAGCCCCCCTTCCTGACTGGATGCAGATGAAGTTTTTTTATGTTCAAACCTGGCTTTTCACACTCAGGGACAATAAAGTTTTACAGGTCCATAAGTTTATACATCAGCTTCATTAGATTTAAAAGGCAGGCTCATTAAAACAAAGACAAAAGAGTCAGTGCCAAGCTTAACTTAGAACTCCATAGCATGGGATGTGATAGATATTGTATGTGACAGTATGATAATATGAAGTGGATCTGATGCTGACAGATTTATATGTATGAGAATATGAGGGTATAAACCATATATATAATATATATACTGTCAAGTCAATTTAATTCCTTCAGACGCACACAAGGACTGAGGCAAACGCACCTCGACAATCTCCAGACATCTTCAGTCGTCATATTTTGAATTAGGTATTCTCAGGTCCACTATGACGGATTGCAGCCGGGCCATGCACTTCCTGGTTTGTGCTCTGCTTCTCCTATCAGAGGCCACCATCTCATTTGACACGGCTGGCCGAAGCCCGTCCCGTAATCACATCACAGGGAGAGCAGAGGGAGTGACAAATCACATTACAAGCACTGACTCACTGCAGTCATTGTGTAGCCTCGGTCCCGTTCTCCGTCTTTGTCCGTATCTCTCTGAATGAAGATTCATGGTTCGGCCTGTGGGAGGAAGAGTAATGTGATAGAGAGGCAGGCCGGGAGTGAGACAGGATGAGTATTCTTGTGTGTTTGTAAGGTGTGTGTAGTCTATAAAGATGATTCTCTCGAGCCCACAGGCAGGTGGGATGGTTTGGTGAGCTGGTTCTGTCGAAACAAATGCACTGAACTGACATCATTACAATCCATTCATTAACAGGATTCATTCATCATCATTCATATGAGCGTAGGTTTGTAAATGTGACATGTTTGTGTCACAAAGAATGAGGCCATATTCTTTCTCACTTTCTATTTGACAGCCATGCTTGTAGTGGAAAAGTAGATGTAGAGATATACTTACAGAACACTCAAGTCAAATGTCAAGTTGTTTGGTGTATGGGACAACCAGAAATGTATTTCCAGAATCATAAATCATTAAAGATAAATATCTGGAATACCTATTTCTAGAAATAATGCGCTGGTCAAGATTTATACTCCCTGACTTGCTTTCTTGGAATAACAGTTGAAAACAGAAAGCCTATGCTTCTGTCCCTAGAAAAATCGATCAATAAAATCCTTTTCAGCCACAAATGGATTGAAGGTAGTTATTGTGTAGTCATTTTTCAACAGCAGATTAAAATAATGTGAGAAACCTAAAGAAAATCATAAACTCTACATAGCATTTTAGCATCTTTAAGTTAATTGTTTTGATTCACAAGTTAGCATTTTCGACGTCACCTGTCTGTTTGCAGAAAATGAAGCACATCTGCTTTAGCGGCCATACTGGTAGTGGCAAGGGCTTCACCTACAGCCATGGGGCGCCTGTCGGTCACGTGACCCTCAGCTGTGCCTCTTATTGGGGGAGCTCGCAATCTTAATATCCTCTGAACAGCCCAGTTAGAAAAAAATTCACCACCCGTACAGTGGGTGCTGGTAGTAAAATTAGCAACTCAGACAGGAGACGTTCTTTGAACCAGGCTGTAAATGGGCTAATTTCTGCTTTGAAAATGGCTTTTTTTTTGGCTTGGTGTGTATGTGACCTCCGCTACTTCGCCTCAAGCGAACATTCGAGAAACAGCAGATTGTAGCACTTCAGCATCGTCTCATATTCCCAGACCGGAGGTTGCCGCTTGTCCCTGACCAACGCCAAACAACGGACCCAAAAGCTAGCATCGAGCTAGCTAACAATGTGAAGCACTTTGTTGCCAAAGTGAAATTTAGCAAAGGGTTTGGAACATAAAATCCTAGCTAAAAAACAAATTGAACTGAACTTGAATATGCCAGGTGTCCGTCATACTAAGTAAGATCAATGCTAATGCTATTTGTGACACATTAGCTTTAGAATCTACTTTGTTAGCTGCAGTTATCATTATAAAAAGCAGAAGAGCCTACCCTGGTTCAGGCAGTTCTATTCACCTTAATAATGATTTAAACAACAAAAAACTTTCAACCTCTTTGCCTGATTTTTACTGTAAACAGTCAACCTGTGCGCACTATTTGCTAACATGATAAAGCATTTTATCTCTTTGCTAACCCATTGTGTTCAAAGTTAAGCTTTTCTTCTTGAGCAGTAGTGAACATGTTAAACAAGCTTGCCATACAAACTGAAGACATGCAGTAAATAAAAAGTTAGCCCAGCTTTGTACGATGCAAAGAAAGTAAGTTAAGCTAGCTTACAGACTTAAGATAAAGAAAAACATTAAGCTGAGCTTTGTGCAGTGCAACAAAACATTTGTTAGCTTTTCTTTAGCTGTTTGGCATAAGGTATCTTGGGATTTCAACCATCACAAAAAGAGACATGTATGTCACTCCCCAATACTACTCTTTTTCTTTCTCTATCCACTATCCTGTCATCTCTTATTAGAAATATTTAAAAAAAAGCCTGTAAAATAACTTTAAAATCTTTTGCTGTTGACTAATTTCATCTGCAGATATATAATTCAGCAAAACTTGTTCAGGCTTTTTTTTTCTGTCAAGAGGATACTTTTTGTGCTTAAAAACTGAAAGATGTTTTCCTTGGTGAAACAAAAATGAATTGAGTGGCACAGGCAATTCAGCCAGTCAAGTACAAATCTGTTGGGTTGTGGATAACTCTATCTGAGCACTGCCTGTGGAACATAAATACAAAAATCTATGTATAAGAGGCCACAAAGTGAGATACTTGCCATCAGAAAATAATAAAACAGCTCTGAAAGAAAGCTTTTTCTGTTTGGTTTACATAATTAGGAGAGAGACCAGCAGTAACAGAGTGAGAAGGCTGGTCAGACTGTGCCAGGATGACATTTAGAAAATGAGACGACTATTTCACTGTGGCATTATGTCTGTCCTTGTGCGCTAACAGAAAAGGTTTCACCAGTGCTTAACTGAGAGCAGACACAGCACTGGTGTAATATATCTTTGAAGAGGGCTCCAGTCGTGGGCTGCAGGTGATGTTCTTCAGGATCTAAAATGTGTAGCTTTAACCCCAGGAACACTGTGTTTTCTTACTCTCTCGTCTTTTCTTTTCTACTCTCCTGTCTTCTCTCTTCTTTGCCTCCTCTCAGCGTATTGATTTGTTACCTGTGGAGCAGCAGGACACACATGTATCCTTAACTGCCCCCTGCTTAGGAATCCAATACCAGAACACACAGACCTGCACTAAAACAAAACCACAACACAATGACGAGCACGTGGTAAAATCAATGAAGACCAGGTACACAGAGAAACATGCTGACAAACCAGAGGAGCTGTATGGTTCAGAAGTTAGCAGTGGAAAGGTATAGAGAAGTAAGTGTTTAATGGGTGATGGAGGCTGGATCGGAAGGGAATTAGAAGTACTCAGGACTTTACAGTAACAGCATTACTTCAAGAGGTTTCATTTGCTCTGATGTCTGAACATTAGAGAACCAAGGAGGAGGAAAGAGAGTGCTGACATACTCCATTTGTGCTTGAGTCTTGTGTTGTGTGTGTTTTCAGCCACTGCAAAAAAGGTTTGCAGATGTAAGAACACTAAAGAACGGGTACAAGCAAGCAAAAAATAAAAATAAAGGGCTCAATTCATTTGTTTTTATCAGCCTCTTGTGTAGATATAGGGTTTTGTATTCCACATGGGCACGTGGACGGGCAGGGAGCTCCCAGAATAGAACCATAGTGCCAATAAGTGTGCAGTCACATTGGCCATCCATGCTGTGCTCAAGTACACTTCAACTCTTAAGTCCAGTTCATTTTGACTGAGCATGGTACACTTTATGCACACGCACTTGGACATGATCCATGACGTGTGATTGCTGCAACCGCTCCTCTGGACAATCATTTTAAACAATGAGGGGGGGGGTCAGAGGACTGTTGGATCAAAACAACTTAACATAAGCCAAAAAGTAACTAATGTCTGTTACGTCCCCAGTCTAGGGGAAAAGGGGACACAGCATGCTTGTTCCCACTCCCAACAAAGCCCAGCAGGACAAAGATTTTCAAAAACAAACAGAGGCACTTTATTAGTTTCAGTAGAGAGCGATGCCCAAAACAACAAACAAAACAGGCCCTGCAATCCCCTAAGCTGACCTGATCAAACCAAAAATCCTCAAAACAAAAGACAGGATCCTTTACCTACTAACTAAAGCAAAAATAGGAGAAAACATGGTTTGAATTAAAAAAAAGGCTACCCCTACCCACAAACTGATTTTAAATCAAACACATATTTACAAACAGCACAATCCTTCAACAGTCAGACGGGTGGCCTTAGTTGGGAGCAGCAGCGGTGCCGGAAAGAAGGTGGGGCTTCAGCCGGGACCCAGTTAAACTGCTGACGGCAGCTCTTTCAATTGGGTCTTGGCAAATCTCTGAGCTGACGGATCCAGGGCCCAATCCCCACTCTCCACCTGTGTCTGGCACTCACACACACATACCCACACACACCAACCCATAGGGGAATACACAAATGACCGGGGTCGTAACAGTGTCGTAGCAGTGTTCTTTGTGTTCTCCGTTGTGCTGACTCTGATGAGACTGCACTTTTTGTAATGATGACATAAGCAGGCCATGCATGTGCCCAAAGTTTGGTTCATACTGACCAGCGGGGGAATGGTGCTGCAAACAGACAGTCGTGCTTGAGTACGGCACAGTATAGATGACCAGTGTAATGGGCCCTTGAATTGTAACTTGTGCAAATAATCCATTCTTTTGATGAGAGTGGCATTGACTAAATTTAGTTCTGATTAAATCTGTCTCTAGAATAACAGGGCAAATTTGGGGGTTTCCTTTATTTATTTATTCTATTTTATTTTATTTATTTATTTATTTATTTATTTATTTATTTATTTATTTATTTATTTATTTATTTTTATTTATTTTTTTATTTTTATTCTTTTATTTCATTTTTTTATTTTATTTTATTTTATTTATTTATTTATTTATTCATTTATTGTTTTTTTTTTTTTTTTTTGGGGGGGGGGGGGGGGGGGGGGGGTCATACTTGGGGTCAAGTGCTCTGCATTCTTTCCATTTCTTATGACAGCAAACCACCCTGCACAACAAGTGATAGTCATGCTTGAATATGTAGACAACAGTGTACTGAAGGGAATTTGTGGGTCAGTCATTCATTTAGCACCCACATCCAGTAAGTAATGTGTCCGTTTTACTGTCCAGGCAAGGGTGGGTGGTTATTGTGGTGTCACATGCAAAAGGTCAAAACTTGCAATACCTTTGCCTCAATGCTACCCCTGCCATTTTTTACTCTCCACTGCAACTTCATGTTGTCACAAAGTGTGTCTCTCCTTGGATCTGAGCAATAAGCACATCTCCTGTCTTGGTCTAGTTAACTAAGACCATCTACCAACCATCTTCTCAGTACGAAACAATTCTCCAAGGCCTCAGGGCCCCACAGCCGACCTTTCATTCCCTCATTTTGCTCTGAGAGAGAAAGAATCACTTACCTGATCTGCACACTAACTACTGCTTCCAAATTCATGGCTGTAGAGGTGACTCTAAAACATTTCTGAAAGGACAAAGAAAAAAACATAAAAATGTCATTGCATTTCCTGTGAATGCAAATGGCCCACACAAATCAATCTGAAAGAGGGATGTAATCCCAAAGCATATGCACACCCAGTAATGCATATGCACACACACTCAAACACACACGGTGCACAAATAAGACCTTGGAAGCACATGAAACGGAACACTGGCAGTCGTTGTCCCATGTCACATGAGCAAATATAAACAACAACAATGTGCCAAAAAAGCGGCAGCTCATGAAAACCCATTAAAGAAAAGCTGCTGATTTTCCCTGCGCCTACTCATCCCAAATTTAGCTTTATACAACACACTACTACATATTTAATGCCAATCGAGGGTAAAAAGAGTTCAGCCAAAGTTTGGGAACAGTTTTTCATTCAGACGCCTCAAGAAATCCCAGAGAGAGGGACTGCGATTGGAAATCATGAATATTCTGCTTTGAATTAGCATATGCTCAGCTCCCCATCCTTTAGCTTGCTTGTACCTTGCTCCATCAGCTTTAGGTGTAATCAATTATGCAAATAGCGCTGTTGTCCCAGAAAAATTGAGCGTCGTCAGCATACGCTGGAGATGTTTGGGAGACGAGTTGCAGGATGTTGACTCACCCTTGTTTCTTGTAAATAAAGCACAGTGTCAAATTGCAAAGTGTGTTTGGGAGTTGTCGAATAATGTCAACTTATAAATAAAACAACACAACAACTTCCTTTTGACAGACTGAAAGGCTGTCCAAAACAAGAGATACAAGCTAACGTTTGATGAACTGTCAGAGGTGAAGTCCATTGTTAATTCACTGACAGTATAAAGCCAAAGTTATTAGAGTGGCTTGTTGACATTGTCTTGTGCAGTTTGTTGTCTCAAATTAACTGGATTGCTAAAATGTAACACTAGGTATTATGATAGATAGAATAACACATGGCTGATATCAAACATTGGTTTTGGGAGAGCTATTATGAAACCACAAATGTCGGCTCAGTCTAACTTAAAGCCAAGCTAGAACCTTACAAAGATACCACAACCTTAAAGCTTTGTGCTACCTGGGTATAAAGCTACAACATGTCCACCTGTCCATCGAATCAGGCCTAGATATGTCTAAGAAATCATTAGACTTTGCCTTGAAACCATTCAAATGGGGAGATATAGCAATATATCTCGATAAGGACACCAAAACAGTGTTTTTTAATAGGTTGTTATTGTCAATTTGACACAAAAGTTAGCCTCTCATTATGGGCTGTGATGGGCTGTCCTTCACTTTTGCACCCAGCCTCAAGTGGACACTCACGGAAGTACAGTTTTCTGCACTTCACCATTGGCCTCATTCAAACATTAGAGCTTGGCTCTTGTTTATGAAAAGCTTTTCTTAATTCTACATGCCCAGCAGCAATGGCAAAGGAAGTTTTTGTGGCTATTATTTTTGGTTTCTTGTCTGATTTGGTGCTATGGTTCTGTAATGACTGCAAAAACTTTCTACACCTCGAGACTCTGGGTTGTGTTAAAAGTTGTGTCAGTGGCCCGGTGTGGGACAAGTTGGACACACACTGGATTCGATCGAAGGCTGAGACCACAACGTTTATTTAGTTTAGGGAAAAATGGAGAAACAAAAGCAGGAAAAAATGCAAAATTACATAGCATATAGAGTTGAATAGAATAGAAATAAAATTGAAAATACTTTATTTATCCCCGAGGGGAAATTCAGGAGTCACAGCAGGAATCAAGAAAACAAAAGTAAGAAAGTGTATAGAAAGTGAGTAAGGCGGCAAAAGAGTCCTGAGTATCTGTTGCTCTTTTCTGAAGAAGGTACAGAGACATTTCAAAGGTCTAAAGAAGATGCTTTTTTACTCATCAACACCCAATGATCGGTCAAATCACAGTTTACCTTTTGTTTTCACTAGAACACTCAGCACAGACTGTGTCAAATCAGAATGAGGTTGACAATCCAAACTCTTTCCCTTGAAATCATACACAGCCAACATTTCAAGCTTTATTTTCTGCACCAAGCTATCAACTGTGGTTTACAGCTGATGATTCTTCTTTTTTGAGCGAGGCCAGAACGAAAAAAGAAAGATTTGCCATCTGTGAAGCTTCAAGATGACAGCGTTCAACCTCAGTTTTTGCAGCAGCCCAATCTTTCACAGTGTATTGATATGAGATTGGTTTCTACTGTAAGTGGACCCTCTGGACTGATGTTATTGCCAGCCCCCAACCATAATATTCAAATTCATTTTTTGTAAGATCCAATCTAAGTGCAATTTGAAGTCCTCATCATGCAGCAGCGAGGAATAAACAGAGGTGATGAAAACAGTTTGACCCTGGTCATAGACCTCTATATTGCTTCAAATCTATACTAGGAGTCTGGCGGTGTGGCTGTCGCTTTCTCCTCTCCTGGCCATGCATATTTCTCTCCCTTTATTGTCCCCTCTCTAAGCTCCAGCGACCTAATGTCCTCCAGCCACACGGCCGCTGCTGAACCCCTCAGGAGGCATTTCTTTCTCATGGAAGGGAGCAAACACCAATATATGAACCTATGGGTTTTCCAATCAACTCTGTCTGCACATTTCTTTTATGTCTTTTTTTTTTCTTTTTTAATGCTTGTTCTACCATCATTTGGTTTACTCTGTCCATGTTTTTTTATATAAACTGTATTTATCTTGCAATTTACATGATGAAAATTAGTTGTCATGACTATCTTGTACTTCTGGAAATCTTCATTTAAAAAAAGGACTTTAGCCTGGATTATGGATTCAAATTGATGAGATTTCATTGACACTGATTACATTACCAATTCTGTTAATCAATCTGATTCTTGTTTGTTTCCTGATCAATTGTTGGGGATTTTCCATGGCCTGTGGACTTGTGCTAATTAGTACCTTCACTTACCTGCTTTAATAAAATTAGGTAGCACTCACTGACTAGTGTTAGGGTTTGTAGATACCCCTTTTCTATCCAAAGAACCAGGTGCTAGTTCATTGCTAGTGCTGGTGCTTAGTTGGTTGTAGTCACATTTTTTTTAACAACCATTTGTTTTTTTTTTCTATTGGCAAAAAGCCAAGTTCACTGCGTCAGTGTAAAACATCAGTACATCGCTGCATAATATATCAGACTTAGTGGGTTGTTAGACTATGGGGCTGTGTTATTGTTAAAATATGTGCTTGAGAATTACAAGGCTCAAGTGAATGCATCACTAGTGATGGGCGGTTTAGCAGCCAACATCTGTGAGTTGAGTGTGTTTTTCTGCTTGTAGCTGTGGGATGCATTTATACCAGTTACACAGAGAAGCATTGTTGTTCCCTGGTCATGTTTATGGCCAACAGTCATGGGAGTTGAGTGTTAAACATCTAACATTAATCATTTCAAGCTTTGAATGAGAAACTTCGCTAAAATACCAGACGACAGAGGACGAGTTTTCTAGCCCACCACGTCACTATTGCCATAGTAACCTTGCATCTGGCCACTGACATAGTCGGTGCTTCACTCTGGCAAAGAGTTGGTGAACCCGTGCTAACCCAGACACTAGCCTGGAACTAGTACTAGCGCCAGCAATGCCAAAAAGGTGTAAGAGTTATCTTGTTAACTGGCAACTCTTGACCCAAAGAGTCGCTGGTTTGTCTTTAAAAACTATCTTGCAAATTCCTCACGATTTTCTTGACAAAGGTGTTTTATAAGCAAAATTTGTCTTGACATTGAAAAGGAAAATAATCTGGCAAACAGCCCAGAGACTTTTTCAAGGAGCAGAAGGGTGAAAGCTCACCTGATCTTGATTGTTTCCTGATCAATTGTTGGGGATTTTGTTGGGGGGAAAATGTTGGGGGAACTACTTCATTTCAGTATGAATACAAACCATGAAACCAAGGTTAGTTTTTACAGCGATAACTGGCTTGTGATGGCCATTTGTTCATAGCAATGTGGCTTTTTGGGTCTTCGATTCATTGGCTTTTCCTATCATTGTGAAGCAGAATTCACCAAGTGTTGGATCACCACTCACCACTGGGGACTGGTGAGAATATGAGCTGGATTTAGACCATTCTAACTCATGGCCACTGCTGCACTGGGCTAAAAGGCCCCAGATAAAAGGGTTTCTCATTAAACTGGCATAAACCACGTTGCATTGACAATGTTTCAGTATGTTGCTGGTGTTTCCTCATGCTGAAAGTCTCGAACCCCCCGAAATTGCGTGTTGATCTGTTAGCATCATTTTGCATGAAATTAAGTCACACTTTGGATCTGTGGTTACTTCCTCACTCCTTGATTGCCATTTGCACTGTAAGTTACTGTTTTGCCAGGTACATCGAGCTAATCAGAAGGCACAGACAAGGTCATAACCTAGTCCCAGCTCAGGTAAATCTCACCATCATTGCCGCACTATGATATCTCCAACACACACACAGGCGCAAATGTACAAAAATAATGTCAACACTTCAACACTGAAGAAAACATCTTATCTTCTTCATCCTTCCCCCTGCTGTAAGCAGCTCCTTATTTTCCACTGATTTTCAAGAGCAGTAAGAGGCTGGGGTCTTGGCTTCTTTCGCGTTTCTATGACTACAGTGAGCACAAAGTTGCATGTCTTAATTGCGGCAGTGAGGATATTATTAAGCTACCTTTGATTTGTGGAGCTGTAATCTAATTTACACACCCTGTGCCCTGTATTAGGTAGATGCTTAATTACACAGTGTGCTACACGTGCCACTGTGCATTTTGTATTTGTGTAGCGAGGCTGAACCCTGTGACTCGAAGCTATGATTAGGTGTTCCTTGCAAAACAATTGTGACTGCATGCTGAATCTCCAAATTAGTTTCAGGGGGTCGGTTCAGAAAATTAAAACACAGGTTGGAGTTATTCTCTGTGGATAGAGTATTGTGTTCATTACATCAAGGTGACGACATGAAGTCATGATGGTGATGAAGCAGTCTCAAGCAGAGCTGTGAAGCTGCACAGGATTGTTTTTTACTCTTACAAACTACTTTGTTCCACAAATACCTGAATGTCTTGCTGTTTCACAACAGGCCGTCTAAGTATTTGAGGGTAGATATCAATTATTTTTATTTTGCATCACTGCACAATGGCTCCCCAATACTAAGACTGGTTGTAACATGCATGGATGTTGATAAAAATGGAAAGTAATGATGAGTTCTGGACTTATCTGTCAGTGCACATCATGGAGAACGGACATTATATGACTAGAGGGATGTAGAAGATGTACCAAACCCGGACAGATAAAACAGAAACTTGACTGCAGAGAACTCATGTCAAGTCGCCAGGGAGAATTTTGACATGAATGAGAGTGAGCTAGCTACCACTGCATCTTAGAGAAATATTAAAATTCAGTGTTTTTAGTAATCATTTTACTTTATTAACTTTTCCTTTATTTTTGTGCAGCCAAATGTAGGCCAAAAAGATCCTAAAATACAAATCAGAGCAAGTCTACACTGTACTCGTTGTTTTAGAGATCCAGCAGGGGTCCAGCAAGAGCAAACCTTGTCAGGGAGTGTAAAACACTCGTCTTTTGTCCCCACCTTGGTCAAAACAGCACAATAGCATCATGATAGTCTTACCCTTTTCTCTAACTTTTACCAATGCTATTTTGTACTGCTCTTGTGCAATATGGGTGATTTACAATATATGTTTTTCAGGGGTTCTTTGGTATTTTCTTTGTTTGCATGTGACTGTTCCTTGCTTAAAGGTATGTATAAGTGCATTGTTGATGTAGTTCAGAGGGTGCACCACAAGACAAATTTCCCCAAGGAGATAATTCAGTGTATTGTTGCTTAAGGTAATTTAAGGTAACACAAGGATACATTACACAGGAATATATATCATACTGCATCGTATTGTAATGTAATGTCCCCTGGTACAATGTAATTTAACCTAACATGACTGAAATAATTTAATGAGTTCCATCATGTTATGCATCACAGCACTAGTGAAGGTAATGCAACACAATGTATCAAAACACATCAGACACAATGTTACGTGATGCAATGCAGCGCAGTACAATGCAGTACAACTCAGCATAATGCAACCAAGCAATGTAACTTTACCATTGCAACATTACACCTCACAACCTAACAAAATGTTTATGTAACACAGTGAAACTAAACATGGTGTAACTTAAAGTTACACAACACAATGCAAACATCGTAATGCATAATAATAAGGGATGTTTGATACCACTTTTTTTCAGACTGATACCAGTACCAGTACTCCCTCTTGAGTACTCACCAATATCAAGTACCGATACTGCTTGTACTTTTGAAACAAAAAATTTCAATTAACTGTGACGGATTATTTTAATCAAAGACAGCACAGTCACTCTGCCACTAAGTCCAAATAAAACAGCTCTCTCTGAGTTTAGAAATGTTTTGATAAACATAAAAAAAACAATATTAAAAGTGCACAATAAAACTAACAACTGTCAGCTTTTAGGTATTTCTTAAAGCAAACTGAAGTGTAAAATAACACAGTTTAATTCTTAACTCTCCCTGGTTCATTCATGTTGTCTGAACAGGACATGATGCACATTTGCAGTGGTGCTAAACTGCAACTATTAGCACCAACTAGTGGCGTAGTAGTTGCTCAACGTAAGATATTTTTTTTTTGCCTAGAGTATCTGCTGCTGGTATCTGTTGCCTTCACGAATACAGCAATGTAGCATGATGCAACATAATACAATGCAATATAACATGATGTAATGTAATGTAACGTAACATCCCAATATTACTTCTCGTAACATCACTGAATGCCATGTTACACAATGTTAGGCAACAAATTGAATGTAACATATGTAATGTAACATAACATATGTAATGTAAAATAGAATATGTGATGTAACGTAAATAACAGGACACATTTAACACAACACAATGTAACATAAAACGTTTTATAACAAAATGTTGCATAACTATGCATAACGTAAGGTAAAATATCATGTTGTATTATGTGCAGTTTCATATAGTACTGTATCACATGGTATTATTTTGTCTTATACGGCAGGCTTTTGTATTCTTTGCTTTTGTATTATATAATGGTGTGGTATGGTTGAGAAATGTATGGAATAGAAAAGTCCTGTTTTGTATCAAATCTAATCATATTTTGTATTAACAGCAGCAAGGAAAAACTTTAAACAGGCAGAAATCTTGAGCAATACTACCCTGACAAAAGGCAGAAGAAAGATCTTGTGACATCACAAATATCTTGTCCTTTATCTGCATATGTTCATTGGGATCTCTACTTCAAGTCACCTCTGGTCTCCAGGATTGACATTTGAGTGAATCTGTTCATCTCACAAATGAGCTGTAATGACATTCAGACCTGTGAATACAAAGCTACAAATACAAATGTGAAAAACATTTATTAACACGCCCTCACATCCATCACTGCTGCCTTTAATGTATATTTGATAGGTGTGTGTGGTATTAACGATCAATAATGTAATTAATGTGATTCTCCAAGGTGACCAGGTAAGACTTGTTCCAAATGCTTATGAGATCAGAAATTAAATGTTATTATGAGAATAAGACACACAAATGCATGGACACAGTTTTTATCTGTATGTTTACAACAAGGAAGTGCAACCACAACCTCAAACACAACCTAAGGAAAGAGGGATACCACTGCAATACAATTTGTCTCATGTGATGAATTCTCGTCGTCCTCCCCTGAGACATCCAGCCCGTGCTGACAAACCAACACATTTTTCACTCTCAGTCCACCGCTGCTTCTCCTCTTCTCTTTCTTCTCTCATACTTAAATCAATTGATTTTTCATGCCCTGTTTTCTCACACCTTCCCTCCAAGAGGAAGAAAAAAAAATGAACATTGCTCTAAAACATAGCTGCTGGGATCAGTGTGCTTATTATGAACAAAATGTGATTGCTGAGGGTCTTACTGTTGCTGAACGTGCTGTGCTGTGCTGTATTTCACAGCTGGAGACAACAAAGGTGGTTTTGCATGTTCAGATACATTGAGTGTTTGCACTTTGAGCACAGTTTCTAAAGTCTTGTGTAAAGATGAAGGATTCTGAATATTACATTCCCGTTCTTAAGGGTATCCTTAAATCTCCAGTACTGCTGAGGCATCTTCAAAAATGTTAACTTAGTTTAACTTATTTAATCTGAAACAATGTAAGACAAAATACAGCTCTATTTAAATGTGTTCTAAAAATTGAGTTTATTTTAAAATTAATGCCAGCAACATAATTTTGAAAAATAAAGACATGGACAACAAAATATTCAAAAAGAGTTTTCCAGAAAGGCTGATTCTCTCAGAAGTAAAGATGAGAAGAAGGTTTCAGACTGCGTGATTGAATAGCTCAAACATTTCAGTATGACCCTCCTTTAAGTAAAACCATAAAGACAAAAAAGGATAATTAAAACCCATTCTGGATGGTTGTGATCTTTGGGCCGCGGTGGTGTTACCGCGTCAAAAATAGACCTGACTCTAGAGTGGAAGTCACCGCATGGGCCCAAAATCTGGCTTTCAAAAACAATCGTCTAAGAGTACAATTTTCTGTTCTGGGGTTTCACAGTGGGTATAATTCCACATGTTGATTGGCACAGTTTTACATCCCTTCCCTGACACTACCCTCCTGATTTATAGTACCCAGGCTTGGCACAAACAAGAACACTAGCATGTTACCCTTGGCTGCGTAGGAATACAGCTGAACAACAGCAGGAGCAGTTTGGGGTTCAGTGTGTTGCTCAGGGACACTTTGACATGTAGCTGCAGGAGCTCACTCTACCTCTGAGTCACAGCTGTCTAAAACTGTCCTGTTGTCTAGCAAGTTCAAATTTGACACTCTTTTTTTCGTAAATCCTGGACACAGCATCCAATTCAGAGATGAGATGGACTTTTTGGCACAGGGCGCTTACATATCTGGGAATGCAACATCAGTGCTGATCAATGTGGCAAACAGGGCAGGAGGCACAAGTGGGGTATCCAAGTGCAGATGAAAGTCCAAAAACATGAAAACAAAATCCCAAACTCTACAAACTCCAAAAATCTCAAAAGGCAGGGAAACGCTGGAGGACATGACAGGGCAAGAGGAGACACGAAAAAGAACTAACAACGAACTGGAGAAATCCAGAGACTATCAAGGGCATGTCCACACATAGCTAGGTATCTGGGAAACCGCATATATTCTTATACGAGACTACGTTCAATCAGTCAGTATTCAGGTAAAGGTCAATATTCCATTTTCTGGAAAGTTCGGAATGACTTGTTTCCATGCGTGAGCAAATGAAGTTCTTCCTGTTTACATGGTATCCTGAGCGAAACAGCAAAGCACAGGCAACATCTCGACACACGGCAGCAGCAGCAAGGCAGACTTCCTGCACTCAAACAAGACCAAGATTCCTTGCGAACCGAACATGCGCAGAACACAAATTAATGTTCCTTTTGATATGGCATATGACCAAATATTCGGGTAAGAAAAGGAATACCCTTGGGGTGTTTTTCGGGTTTGTCAAAAGGGTTGATGGTGTTAACATAGCCCAAATGTGCAACCGGGTTATTGCTGGGCTTATGAATATGAAAGGGTTGCTTACTGCATGTTAATGCACTGAGTGTTCTCTGAAAACTCTGGCCAAAGTGAAGATTTTGGAAAACTCCAGATTCCTGGTTTTGTTTATACTTTTTGAAAATACCCAGCTACAAGAAATCAAGACACGCTGTGAAACACATGAGGGGCAAACACAAGACAAGACACGAGACAAGAATCACTAAAAGCAAACAGAGGATGACTACTGTAACAAAGAAACACAGGACTACACACACAACATAAAAGTCTATCACATGACGGATGAATATACTGAGTGTAGATTTCAGAACAACATATGCTGCCACTAAGAACAGACCTTTTTCAAGACCTTTGCTGTGTCAACATGACAATGCCAATCAAAGTCACGGCAACAGTTTTGGAGCGATGGGATTGGAAATTAAAACGACAGGTGATACGGCTCAAAAAAAAGGGAAAGGGGAATGAGTCACAGATGGGAAAAGAAGGACAAGGAGGAAAAAAAATCACAGCTGTTCCATTTTCCCGGCTGTCTGAACTCGGCTTTAAAAATTGGAAACAGTGGCGTTCCCTAATCTCCCATCACCTGCACAGAGTGAATCCAGTGTCTGATAAACCGGCTTACTAACATGAACTGCTCCACACACACAACCATACACAGATTTTAATATAAAAGCATCACACCTTTAAAGAGACATCCACCACCTCATTGGAACTGATGCTGTTTGTGTAACCTGCATAATTGAACTTTATCTGAGTCATGTTAGCTTGGTGCTATCTGTGTTGATATTTAAAATATTCACTCGGTATCAGGGGTTGGAATAACAATCCTTTGGAAAATATGATATCAGTTTCAGTTCCTACTGAGTGCTTCGCCTCAGGATGGACCTGCTGTGGTAGTGAAATGAGGCTGCCGGGCAGAAGTCATACCCGGGAATGTGTCGGTCAGCAGCAGATCACACCGTATATTCCTGATTACTTAGTCACACACCTTATCTGCAAACTGCCACATGGCTACTTGACTGTTGGCTTGGTCCCGCCATGAACGTGGCTTTAACATCCCACTTATTCTTTTGTAAGATTTAAATATATTTTACACCTTTTCCTTTCTTCCTTTCCTTTCTTTTCTTGTCTCCTTCCCCTCTCTCTCTAACAGATACCAAAGATGAGTTTCACAGCACAAAGATAAAAAGTTTGTCGCCAACACTTCCACTCTCAAAATCTACCTTTTACTTTTCAGGACAGCATAATTTAATCAGGTGGCATTTCTCATGTTCTACTCCTCTTAATTTCAGGGAATTGGAAAGAACGCTACAAGCGAGATCTTGTTTGTGAGGAGCATTAAAAACTGATCCCTGCTGTGTTACCTTGTTATTCCACTCGCCTGAGTGCTCAGCCAGAAATGTCAGGTCACCAGCTAAAAACCCGCCTGGAAACAGTCCCACTTCAAACGCAACGTTCACCTCAATTACACAAGTTCCCTCTTTTTTTGGCCGCAGCATCTGTGAGTCGTGTTATCAAGCTAATTGAAGAGTCCTATTCCAAAATGAGATGTGTGCCATCTACTCTTTGAGAATTAATTTGATTCAAGCAAGTCCAGAGACACAGACTGTAACTAATGCTGCTTCATCATCAGTCATTCCAGGGGTATACAGAATGCTACAATCCACCTAACCTGGCTTGATTTCTACAAGAGGCCTACTTGACCACAGGATTTTTTTCTATTTTGTACTTAGACACAACTGCTGTTTAAGTGCGGGATAATGTTAGCTTGTCGTTATGGGCTATAAAACCCCAACAGGGTGTGATAAGACCCCAGTTGTGAGGTTAAAAAAACATGTCCTAGTGATTCCACAGCACTTAGTGTTTCATGGCGAATGGATTTTTTCTTCAGGTTGTGATGTAGTCATGGTTAACCTGCTCCCATACCATAGCCTGACAGGATCCACCATAAATATAATAGTATTGTTAAGCTAGTCTGATGGGCATGCTAACCAACCCAAAAATTGTTAGCTTCAATGTTTACCAATATGATGCTAACCAAACTAAAATTTAACTTCATTGTTTACCAATACAGTGCTAACCAAAACTAACTAAGCCATGTTGTTTGCTAAAATGATGACAATGGAAGCTAACATTTTAGTCACAGCAATAAATAAAAAGATGCTAAGTAAGGCCAACATATTAGCTGAGTTGTTTACCAAAGTGACACAAATGAAAGCTATCCCGTTAGCAATATTAATGAAAAATATGATGCTTTATGAACCCAAAATGTTCTCCGCATTGTTTTCCAGTAAAATTCTAAACAAAACAAATGCTTTAAGTGCATAATTTATTAATATAATGCAAATGGAAACTAAAGTTTCAGCCACATTGTTTGTCAGTATAATTCTGACTGAAACTAACCTTTAACCAGCATTGATCTCCGATGTGATGGTAAACAATCTTACATTTTAGCCACATTTTTTTTTATCACTGTGATGCTTACTTAATCCAGTGTGTTAATACTCTGCTCTTTATGTTGTTTTGAATCTGAGGATCCCCTCGAAAACGAGATAACTTATCTCAAGGGGCTATTCCTCGTAATAAAGAAATGTTAAATTTAATTTAATTGCATTGTATACAAATGTGATGCTAACTGAAGTTAATGTTTCAGCTGAACTGTTTATCAATTTGGTGATAACAGAAACTTGTGTTTTAGCAGGATAATTTACTTGTATCCATTTTAGCCACATTGTTTACCAATATGATGCTTAACGGAAGCTAATGTTTTGCACACCTGGAATATCAGTAAGGAAGCCAGGTAACAATATTTTATATTATCTATCATTGCAAAATTGATTCTGAGTGGTCAGCACTCCTTGGCAAAAACAAATAAAAAACCGTCTCTTTAAAACCCAATATGAGCCACATTTGCCTAACAAGTCCAGAAAAATGTTATATTTCAAAATATTAAAAAACGGAAATGATGCCTTATAGTTTTTACAAAGATAAGAGGACAAACCTTTAGTTTTCAGCTTTTGAAGTGTATAGTTCTCAATGTGACATCAAAAACCAGAGACAACCTGAATTGGTATAACATCAATGGTCCAGACTTAGTTTACGTTTTCTACTGGGCACAACAAATAAATAGTCGGGGCTAAATACCAGGTGTGACACATTACAAGAGTAAAAGAGCACCAGAACAATTTACCTATCTTTGTTCCACTGTTGCTTTTACTAAAGGAAACAATGCAGTTGCTTTCCAACCAATGAGATCACACCAACCATGGAGTTGAACCAAATGACTTTGATGACACCAAATGACTTTGATGACACCACAAACTCTTGTACCTGGAACTAATTACAACACAAGACCTCATTAACCAATGGCAATCGTCCTCCCATGGGCTGCTGGACCAATATCTCCCAGGATGCACCACCTGGACCAGTGTGACTAATTTAAAGACAAAAAGGTGACTCTACAACATCCTTGTAAACTCCTCAACTTTAAGAAACAAGAATCGCCACTTCTCTTTCTACACCACATGTAAGATCCCTGACAGTTACTCAAAGTCTGATTTATGGTCTGACCTCATGTCGCGGTTATTATCTCATTGGCATTAATAAAAGAAAAGTATGATTGTAATAAATCCACTAACTAATTGCAAACGAAGCATTATAGAAATACTAATGAGGGCAGTAAAAATAATCTGTCCAGAGATGTTGTAGGAGCGTTTCTGTGATCTAATTTCATTATGAGATGTTAGTGTGATTAACGTCTGGCAGCTAATCATCTCATAAAGGGAACAACGATTCTCTGCGCAACCGTCTGACTGAAGCAAAGACTGACGCCTGCTCTGTATCGATGGCTGTCACCTCTGTTGTCTGTGTGTGTATGTGTCATGTCATAGTACGTACTATATATGTGTGCCAGTGTATGTCTCTCTCAAAGACACATTAACACCTCTTCACTTGGCAGCCTTTACAGGGTCCTATCTTGGGAATAACACAGCGATAGCAAAATACATCTGGGAGTTGTCGGCCACTGTTATTAAACACCTGCTCCCTCTGCTGTCTTCCATTGGCCCATTTACTCTCCTTTCCTCATGATCTACCTTCATACCACCCACCTTCATCCCTGTTCCCCACTTTTATGCATCTGATAAACCTAGAGAGGGTCAAAAAGTTATTGTGACATTATGTTGAAGGAACATGACGCCAAACATGATCACCTGACAATCTACACTCACTGGCCACTTTGTTAGGTACACCTTGCTAGTACCGGGTTGGACCCCCCTTTGCCTTCAGAACTGCCTTGATCCTTCGTGGCATAGATTCAACAAGGTACTGGGAACATTCCTCAGAGAGTTTGGTCCATATTGACATGATAGCATCACACAGTTGCTGCAGATTTGTCGGCTGAACATCCATGATGAGAATCTCCTGTTCCACCACATCCCAAAGGTGCTCTATTGGATTGAGATCTGGGGACTGTAGAGGCCATTTGAGTACAGGGAACTCATTGTCATGTTGAAGAAACCAATCTGAGATGATTCCAGCTTTATGACATGGAGCGTTATCCTGCTGGAAGTAGCCATCAGAAGATGGGTACACTGTGCTCATAAAGGGATGGACATGGTCAGGAACAATACTCAGGTAGGCTGTGGACTTTAAGCCATGCTCAGTTGGTACTAAGGGCCCAAAGTGAGCCAAGAAAATATCCCCCACACCATTACACCACCAGCAGCAGCCTGAACCGTTGATACAAGGCAGGATGGATCCATGCTTTCATGTTGTTGACGCCAAATTCTGACCCTACCATCTGAATGTGGAGCAGAAATCCAGACTCATCAGACCAGGCAACGTTTTTCCAATCTTCTATTGTCCAGTTTTGGTGTTGCTGTGTGAATTGTAGCCTCAGTTTCCTGTTCTTAGCTGACAGGAGGGTCACCCGCTGTGGTCTTCTGCTGCTGTAGCCCATCTGCCTCAAGGTTGGACGTGTTGTGCGTTCAGAGATGCTCTTCTGCAGACCTCAGTTGTAACGAGTGGTTATTTGAGTTACTGTTGCCTTTCTATCAGCTCGAACCAGTCTGTCCATTCTCCTCTGACCTCTAGCATCAACAAGGCATTTTAACCCACAGAACTGCCGCTCACTGGATACTTTCTCTTTTTGGGACCATTCTCTGTAAACCCTAGAGATGGTTGTGGGTTAAAATTCCGGTAGATCAACAGTTTCTGACATACTCAGACCAGCCTGTCTGGCACCAACAACTATGCTATGTTCAAAGTCACTTAAATCAACTTTCTTCCCCATTCTGATGCTCAGTTTGAACTACAGCAGATGGCCTTGACCATGTCTACATGCCTAAGTGCATTGAGTTGCTGTCATGTGATTGGCTGATTAGAAATTTGTGACAACGAGCAGTTGGACAGGTGTGCTTCATAAAGTGGCCGGTGAGTGTATATCTCTATATTCAGGCACTTACAAACCTCTTCTCCATGTATCATTTGGTTCCTCTCTTGTTCTGTTGAAAAAATCGAGATGACGTCAAGGGAACAGCAAAGGTTAAGTGACCCCACTCTTCTTCTCCTCCTCCTCCTCTCTATCTATCTTTTTTCTCCCTTTAAATTAGGGATGATGTGGAGCACAGAGGGTGCCAACACCAAATAGACGCATTCTAATGAACCTGCAAAAATGAGCTGCATATATGCGTTTCTGTGTGTGTGTGTGTGTGTGTGTGTGTGTGTGTGTGTGTGTGCGTGTGTGTGTGTGTGTGTGTGTGTGTGTGTGTGTGCGTGTGTGTGCGTGTGGTATGTGTATGTGTGTGTGTGTGGTGGAATTGACATTTACTGCTTCAGTGCCCCCTCCTCTATCAGGTAGTGATTTACATCTTTTTCTTATTTTCCCTTGTGAATGTGGGCCTGATCAATAATGCAAACACACACGTGTGTGTGTGTGTGTGTGTGTGTGTGTGTGTGTGTGTGTGTGTGTGTGTGTGTGTGTGTGTGTGTGTGTGTGTGTGTGTGTGTTTGTGGGGGGGTGGGGGGAGGGGTTACAGCAGGTTTGGCCATCGTGTGTGGTCATGTGTTTATGCAGGGGCAGATGGAAACAGGAACACATCTAAGGTGGAGGTGTGACTGGAAACATCGTTACCAATTATCTGATGTGAACCATTCCCAAGACAACAGCATCTGACTAGTGCTGTATAATGTAAGAAGCTAAAGCTAAAGCTAATTGCTTTATCTTAGATTGTTATCCTTTCGATTTCAGAGACTCCCCTGAAGCTTCAAGTTCACAAATTTGCCCATCACATTGTTGTAATTTTGAAACCAAATGTAACCACTTTTGTGCTGGAGGATGGTAGCTTGCTGCTCAAAGTCAAAAAGGAACCATCATTTTTAAAATGAACATTTTATGGTGTTGAAGAAGACACAAAACAAGGAATCCAGACTGCGAAATTAAAGGAATACTGTTTGTTTTTAGGTAGATCAGGATAGAAGTAGAGCCCCCATCTCATCTTTCTTCTGTCTTTTTCAGCCTGTTCAGTCACCCTCTGGTGGCCATTTAAAACAATGCAGCTTTTTTTTTTTTTTCTTTGTTTCTAAAGTTTTTCTTTTTAACCAACTGCTCAAGGGCTAGCCTCATGGCAAATTTGTAAACTACTAGGCCATACCAGCACCCCAAATTCATTTTTTTTAAGTTTGTTTTTTAACTTTCATGCCTTTATTTAAGTTAGGGAAGTAAGAAACTAGGAAAGTTGGGGGTGACATTCAGCTATGAGCAGGAATTTCCTGTTGCAAAGATGTGTGACCGATGTATTCAGTTCTGTGGAACTTTTAGATTTTCTTCAGTATTAACAAAGAAGGTACACCTGTTTATTTCATTCATACGGTATCAAAAATCCACCTGTAGACAAAAAAGCATGAATATACTTATTCATTAACCACCATCTGTAGAAATGAGCTGTTTTTACTTATATTGTCATGTTACCCACATGTGTATTCCAGATCCCAGAATCTGTCTGTACACTGCTTAAAATGATTGATTCAAAAGAATGGCACAAGATCTTTGTGACAAAATCTTCGTCACAAACTTGACTTGCTGAACCGATGAGGTAATCACATAAGGGTTTTCAAAATAGCCCATGACACAAGGGAGGGGTGGGCCTCAAACACCGAGGTCATCTCATAGCCCCGCCCCCCTGGCAAGCCTTCAGAGAGTTGGCCAGTCAGAGGGAAAGGGGTTTCATGGAGCAAGAAGCCCTAAAGAGACACTTAAAACTAAAATCCATTGTTATGCTATATATTATATTATCCAGGTGGAGGCTTAAATAAAGGTTCTCTGAAACTCCAGTGAGAGTAAAAATATAGATATTGTTTGAGCTGTTAATCAAGACGGTATAAAGCTTCAACAAATAAATACTCCCTCTTCAGTTCAGAAAAGGACTTGGGGTGGATGGTTTTGGTGTTTTCTTAAGATTTGAGAACTAGAAGTAAATCAATAAACTAAATTACTGACCTTTAAACTGATGGTTAATTAATACAAATGAGCACAACACAAGCTTACAAACAAGCTCAAACTGACACCGTATTTTAAATGTGGATTTTTAATTCAGCACAGGTTGAGCTTCCAGATACAGAGCCTGAAATAGACATGTTGTGGTGCTCGTACGTAATGGGCTGTGAGGGCAGACACACAGAGTGAGTGAGTGGGGCTGTTGGCCTCTGTCCTCTGTGAGTAATGACCACAGAGGAGGACAGATGATCATGTTCATCAGCTCCCAGAACTGAGGCTAGCAGCCCCCCTGCTGGGGAGGATCAGTCCGGCTGATGGCCCGTAATCTGTGTGTGAGTGTGTGTGTGAGAATGTGTGTGAGCCTGTGGTTGAGTAGAGAGTGCGGGGATGGAGAGCGGGGGCTGGTTGACAACTGTGATAATGAGTCGTACCGTTGATTATGAGGCCTATAGGAGGGAGTGTGTGTGTGCGTGCGTGAGTGTGTGTGTGTGCATACCATTGCACTCAGTGAGGGAGCCTGTGTGTGTGAGATATTAAAAGTACTTATTGCATTTATTACAGAGCTGTTTTATGGTCCTGCAGTCGCAGGGCTTGCTAAAGGGGAAAATTAGGTGTGCTGAGTAGCCATTTCATTAGCACGTCATTAAAGCTTGGAAAGTAGCTAAACAGCCGAGGCTGGTGGTACATTGGTAAGAGCTGCAACATGGAAACTTATTATTATTATTATTAAGACAAGTGTATGGCTTTCTAACTTCTCAGTCACAGACTTTATTTATATATCTGTCCTTGTGTCATTTTAAAAACATTTACAGGCGGAAATTCTGTTTGCTAAGGGAATACTAATTAAAATCAATTTGTTTCGAGCCAAGTGAAATACATGAACAGATACATATATATTCTGAAAACATATCACTAAAAATTCTTGTCACGTAAAACTTTGTGAAAGTCAGCATCCACTTACTAATGCAAAATGTTTAGCATTGAATGTCTTTCAATTATGTAAACACCAGGAAGTTAATACAGCTGATTAGTTAATTTAGATCCTTTGTAATTATAGACGTTTAAATCAACAGGAGGCTCTGCAGTGTCTAGAAAAGAGCAACAAAGTAGGTTAAGGTAAAGATGGTGAGTTCTGATCCACTCCTGAACCTGATGTCCCATTGCTTCAGAACACCACATGACATGACACAGCGAGTCAAGTCATGTCATGTCATGTTCCATTTCTGTGTAATGTCTTGAAATGTCACATTTCATCACATTATGTTGAGTCATGTAATGTAGAGTCACATTCTATTTTTGTGACACGTTACATTTTCAAGTTATGTCTTGTGATATTAAGATGTATCACATCATGTTTCATACTCACGTCACATATAACAATGTGTCATCTTTACCCCATGCCATGTCAGATCGTTTCACCCTACGTCCTTTTACGTCACGTCACACTAAATCACATAACATATTCGTGCCATATCACATATAACTTTGTGTCATTTCACGTCATTTTACATCACGTCACATCACATGACATTTTGCGTCACTTTTGGCACTTCACGTCAATTTATATCCTATCACACTGAATTAGATTTCATCTCATATTCATGTCACACCATGTCCATGTGAGTCATGTCACTTTACGTCACATTGCATCACATTACAGCTCAGGTTCAGTTCACACAATGTCACATTATTTCATGTCGAGCATTTTACATCACATCACTTGATGCTGTGTCATTTCATCTCAAATTGCTTCACATGATAGTGCATAGTCATATTGATATGTTCACATTCAGATATATCATGTCACTTTTTCATATTGATTTACGTCATTTCATGTAATTTCTTTCATGTCACTTTATTTCACATCATATTGCATGACATTACATCTCACGTTTAATTTTCACAATGTCACAGTAAGTCATGTCAAGCATTTTACATCACAATGCTATGTCATTTCATCTCCTATAGAGTCGCATGATAACTCATATTGTAATCAAGCCATGTCAAGCCACGTCATGGCACATTCTCACATTACTTTTCGTCACATCACATCACATTTTCTCATTACGTCATGGTGCAAACTTGTACAGCTGGTTGTTGAATATGTCAGGAGATGTTGGAGTTTGATTTTCAGTATTTTACTGTTATTATTATTATTTTTTTTTCTCATGTCATGATGCGCTTTATACCATTGTTTTGTTTTTTCATCTTTTTTTTTTGTTGAAAAAAAAAACATGTTCCAATAAGAATCAAACATATTACATTTCATTTTAAGTTTGTTTTTACATGGTACGTCACTTTATATTGTAGCACTTCAATTCTTTTAATTTTATATTTTGAGGTTGTGTCAAACATTGCGATGGAAAGGCAAAACATTTAATTAGTTTCTACACAAACTTATTGTAACCTTACATTTTATCTTTGTCTGGCTGCTCAGTCTCAAAATCTTAATTATTTGACATTTCTTTAATTTTTTTATTTTAAATTTTGATAATAGAGGATGGAAAAACATTGTGACACAATATTTATTCTGATGTGAAAAAGAGATAAAATGAAAATACAGTCAGAGTCTGATTCCTAAAGACAAAACAACCTGTGGTCATTGCTGTACTGCCCCTGTTGTTTAGAAGTTAGATGTATTATCGTTAATTAGCTAAATTGATTCTTCCTTTTTCGACTTAGATCATTTATGCTGCTATTTGTGGCGTGAATTTACCGCACTGAAAACTACTTATCTGAAAAGGCAGGACAACCGGCAAAATTTTAGCTCTTTAAGGCTGAGATCACTGAGTACAGACATGATTCTTAAGTTTCGAACAGAAAAAATCCAGACCTCTCCACTTCCTTGAAAAGAGTGAAACAAAAGACACACACACTTTACTGCGGGATTGCCTCCGTTTATTGTAGTAGAAACACCTGCGCTGAGATTTCAGGTTGCTGCTCCTTGATAGGTCGACCCTCGCGTACCCCCCACTCCACATCCCACTCCATTGCGCTCTCGCGGTGTCAATCTCGCCCGTTAAACCCTCCCCCGAGATATGAAATAGGCCGTGTGGCTGCTTGGATCCCGCACTATTTGCCCAGACGGCTTCCGCTCCTTTCAAACAGTGAAGTGCGTCTCTGCTGCGGTGCGTCGCGCGCAGGCTGGAGAGAGATGACAAGAGCCTCGCGGAACTGGCCAGACAAACATGGATCTCCGTAAAACGCTGGTGTCGGTGCTTTGGATATTATTGCTGAACATAAAAGAAGACTGTCACGCAGAGGAAGGTATGTGGAAACGTGTTTGTGTTATTTTTTTCCTCCTTTCCTCTTTGGCTCGTTTTTAGCCAAAACCGGTCTCCACAGCATCAGGAAGCTTTGATCGACAGACAGATGTCCGCGGAGGAGAGAGTTTGGCATTTTCACTTGTCCTGTGAGAGACAGCAGGTGCAGTCTTTCTGTGATAACGAGGTGGTTTCGTAGTATGGAAGTCAGAAAACACTCTTTGAATTGCTTTAACCGCACTTGCAGACCAAGCGTTCAGCCTGGCGCGGAGCTTTGGGGTGAGATTTACGCATTTGTGAGCATTACACTGAAAGCGTTTCTGTCCCAACAACCCGAACATGTGGACCAAAATGAAGCATATACACTGTCAAAAATTTGCCACCCAATCAGTAGAAAAATCAAGGTGAGCAGACATGACAGCTTTGTGCATTAAGCTGTCAGAGCAAGGTGCCATTTATCACACACTGCTCTCATTTCTCCAGCATTTACAGACTGTGAGCCAAATCATCGATTCATCAAGGATTTTGTCCAAAACTGCCTTCAGATCTCACATTCCTGCATGGTACATTTAGTAATAGAGCCACTGTCTGCCTCAGTTTCCACTTTATTATTTATTCAGAGAGGAAAAGTCAGTTCGGTTCCCGCGTAGAGAGAGAAATCCCCGGTCAGCTGTCACAAACATTTGCGTCGAGTGCTGGGCTTTTGTCACGGCAATCTTTGTGCAACTGGTTTCCTTTTGTGTTGTTCATGCTGTTGCGGACTCTGATGGTATGGAGGATGGACGGCTGGGTGATTTTAGATGGTGCGTTTTAACTGTCCTTCGGTTTTTGAGCACATGTGAAGATATTCAGTCAGGTTCTAAAATCAGGAAAGCTGTTTTTTCAGCTACTTTTTTGTTTTTTATTTGTTTTTTAATCAAATTAAAAAGAAAATGTGATTAAAAACGACAAGTCAGGAGGAAAATCTGGCTGTTTTTTGAGATTTTACATTTGGTATTTGGATGTGGGTTTTAGCCCCTGCGTATTTGCCTTCAGGTTAAGCAGGCTGGGAAAGATGATCTAACTGTAAGCCAGGACTCATAAAATCTCTTGATCCCATATTACTAACTTGGCTTCACTACTGTATGACTGTGTGTGTGTGTTTTTCTGTGTGTGTTTCTGACCTGCTGGCTCCAGTAAAGCCAGAAAAGTGATCCTAATCAGTTCCCAGATTGTGAAGTGGAAAGAGCATAATAGCTTCACACCCCCGGGCTGTTTTCAAAGAGGGGCTTTAAATGCAACACACACACACACTCATTCACACACTCATCATGCGATCACATATATAGTAACCTATACTTCCACTCGGCATGCGTGCACACTCAACAGCCATACATCATTGACACAAATTTAATGCCTTTCTATTCACACACGCGACTCATGATGAAATGCACACGCTCTCCAGACACGTACATGTTGCTCTTGCATGCTAGCTCTCTGTGCACGGTGCATGGTGTGACATATCCTTATACTTAAGGGCCTCTTAAGAGCACGCATACTAAATCAACTGCACGCTCTTTTATTTCCACACACTTTGGATGCATCTCCCTCACTCACACACACACTCACACACTCACTCACACACACACACACACACATGCTCAGACTCATTGCCAGATTGATTTGGTTCCCTGGAATGCTGGGTAGCCGGATTTGGAAGCTAGCTTTTGTTTAATTGATGTTGTGACAGCGATTAATTGCTGTGAAAGCAATGTGCTCCTGAAGGCTGCTATTGGCAGAGATTCTTCTCGCTGTTCTCAAGGATTCGGTAGATGGAAGAAACACGGGAGAGAAGTTTTGCTTCTTATAATTTCTCACTAAGATTTTATGCAAATCAGCGACTACCTGTGCAAGTGAAACTGAGTGGAAGTGTGTGCTCCAGTCTTAGATCATAGTTCAGTATTCATGCGTCTTTGTTGCTTGCTAATTTATGAGACGTCTCTTTTGTAGATTTTTTTCCTCCTATTTTAATCTTTCAGCAGCTTAGTTCCTCCGTTTTGCTCTTTTTCATTCCCTCTGATGTGCCTTTTTACTTTGTCTTTTCTTTCCTTCCCCTGTTTATCTTTTTGTGTCCTCTGTTTAAGTATTTCCTCATGTTCATCTTCACTTCTCTGCCTCATCTTCCACTTTTCCTTTGTTCCTTCCATCCTCCATATGTCATCCTTCTCTCCTTCCTCCTCTGGAAGTACCTCCCGCATCCTGAGCTGACTTAGCAAACACTAATATAACAGAAGAGGAGAAGAGGATAGGAAGGAGGTGGGGTGTGTGGGGGGTGTCCACTATCCCACACACCTCACATACAGTCAATCTAACCACTCCCTCCCTCCTCCCTCCTCCCTTCAGGCCGCTTCTCATTCCCCCACGCCTCACCGCTAACACACCTTGGCATCTCATCGGGATCTCATTTACTTCCTCCCTCTCCTCCCTGCCTCTGCATCCATCCATTCATTCCGCAGCAGGCTCAGCGAGGGCACCGGCTCCGGCGCAGAACAATAGAGACGCCCGGGTAGAGAGGAGGAGAGAAAAAGAAAGGAGGGGAGTGATTGAGGGCAAGGGAGTCTCGGCGTAACCTGAGGGATCATCCCGTTTGTTTGTGCGGCCCTGCGTGATGCCTCGTCGTGTCAGAGTCGTCCAGGGTGACTCGACTGCGCCGTGTTGTTGGCGGCTGGATTTTCTTTACCTGCAGCCTTATTACGCTGTTGTGCCTCAGAAAGCACCTTGTGTCATGTGTAATTTCAAGCTGACATTTCCTACCATGATGCTCTGTGAGCCTGGGGACAGTCCCAAGGAAATACACGTCTATCTGCAAAAATCTCCACGCACGGCTTAAAGGTCCCATATTTTAGGGAACGCTGATAGAGGACCTGCTCTTCTTAGTCAAGAGTCAAAGTTTCTTGATTATAATTTCATTGTGAAATTAGTCTGTGTTTAAAAACCTGTCTAATCATTTGGGCACCAGTAAGGCCTTCTAATAAAAGCTTGTGCCTCATATTCAGAGCCTATAGTCCTTATCCTTTCCACTACTGTAGTCTCTCTTAAAGGCACGGTATGAACTTCAGAAGTGATCCTTAAATGGTCTCGCTTTTATAAATATTTGCCTGTTCAGAATCCACAATTTGGAATGAGATTACCAGCGCCAAAATCAGTTATTTCTCAGAGCTCAGACTTTGTGGTCAGGTCCGTCTTTCCCAGGAGAACACAAATCAGTTTGCGTCACGTTAGGGATGGAACGGTTAAAAAAAATCACAGTTTGATTTTTGTCCTGATTTTGTGGTCACTGTTTTCGGTTCAGTTCAGTGTAAATTGTTGTTTTTAACACCCTGGATTATCATATACTCGAATAATCCACTATTGACAGATTATCTTTAATCAATTACATCATGTATAGTCATGAGAAACCTGAAAGAATGAGGCTCTTTCCCATTTGAAACGTCATTAAAGCCGAGTGAAACATTGTTAGTTTCAACATGCCAACTCCTCAGTAAGGAAAGTCACTCTTGGTTGTCCTAGAAGTCACTAAAAGCCACTAAATGATGCTGCTGTCTAATTTACTTCATAATCCATTTGCATGTTATTGTCATGGACTCTGCAGGAGAGAGAAATGACGTGGGAGAGACAGAAAGCAGATAGAGCTCAACATCATAAATATGTTTAGAACTACAAATCAACTTTCTTCTGTCCGTCTTGTCCTCCTTTATCTGGGCTGGGGACCGGCAGAAGTGACCGTAATGAAACACACACTGGTGTGATTTCATCTGCTGCGAGTGAGGACTGTCTCTGTGTTTTGGATAGGGGAGGGGCTCACACACGCTGACCATTGAGGAGATCAAAACATGCTTCACCGTCAGACATAAAAACTCCAAAAAAGTTGCAAGAATTGACGTCATTTAAAAAACTGGCTGGAGGGATCTGAAAAGCCATTAACTGTAGCAACAAGTCTTTAAGTTGGCAACACTCAGTCGCGGTTTTATCCTCCACTTTTTTACCACCGTCATCAGAGTTAAATCTAAAACAAAGTGCTCCGTGACAGCAGAACGACACAACACAACAGATACACCTTCTAACTCTGTCTTCTCCGCTTGTCATGTAAACAACACACACGCCTCCCCACAACTCCACCACCTCGTGTTGCACATACGTATGATTGGAGCTACATACTCGATCCAAGCTGAGGAGAACAATGATGAAAAAAGAAAAACACAAACCGAACAAAGCACACGTGAAAGTGAGTGAAACCAAATGGTTTGGATTTTTTTCATAAACTGTTCCATCCTATGTCACTTAAACCAAAAGCCACCTTTGATGATACTACATCGTTCAGCAGAGTGTAGCAGTCTGACGCAAGATCTGTCCTCTTTGTAGAAGTTGCTTCCAAAACAAACAGACGTCCCTGCAAGAGCCAGGACCTTTTCGATACTAGGTGAAAATGCCCACGGGAGACAGAGTCTTCAGCCCCGAAAAACGCTTCCAATTCCAGATCCTCACAGCGCCTTTAAGCTGCCATTGCAGTATCCCTGTTGACCCCGTGTGTGTAGGTAACAGCATTGTGTGTGTGTGTGTGTGTGTCTGAATTCTGAGCTTACCAGGGAGTTCAAATCTCTTTGCTTCTCTCTGATAGTTCCCCCATCTCTTTGTCGCTGTATGTTTATAAAGTGGAGTCATAAGGCCTTGGAAAAAGTGAAGTTTTGTCCTCAAGCTGAGACATTTTCAAACTGCCAAGCCGCATTTTCGGCTCAAATCGCCCTACACAGGAGGAGTGTATGACTTTACCTCTAAAATCTGACTTCTTTTTCGTCTGTGTCTCTACAGCTACAAATAATAGCTGCTTTTTGTCTTTGGCCTTGTGCTGAAATACTTTTTTGAAGCTTATTTGGCTTTTTCACCCTTATCACTTCATTGTTTTTCAAACCAACTTGTAAAAAAGATGGTAAAAGTGTGCGGTTTAAAAATTCTGTCTGAGTGAGTTTTATTTTCTTTCAATCATATTTGTTGTTGTTGTGAGATGAGACAGAGGCAAAAAATCTTCTCTATGAGTTCAGGATCCTTGCTTCCCGTGTTTACTGCTGACTTGAACACAGCTTAATTAAATCAACTATTCATTATTAATCTCTTCTCATATATCACATGATTAGAGGATGATATAATTAGCACTTTGAAGAGATCTGATTGACTAATATTGGGTTTTACCAGCGACTGCCAGACTGGCAGTGGAGGAGCTCTCCACCCTCACAAGCTTCAATTGGGACTAATTGTGTGTGATTGATGCCGGCTTATTTCTGCTCAGCTTCCACTGCCGGGGCCTCGTATACCGGTCCGTCTTTGGCTGTCAGTGACGGCCTTGGACCGGGATCAGATGACGGCGATCCCTGCGAGGAGGAAAGGTCGTAGTGATTTGTGAAGACGGCTGGCGGAGCGACAGGATGGGTCACTTTCAGGAGAGGCGATCCAAAATATGATGCATTACAAGCAGAGGGGAGAAAGGAGGGGTGCGTGAGGTCGAGGGGTGAGGAATAAGGGAGGAGAACTGTGGATGAAGGAGTGACAGGGAGAAAATTGGAGGCGAGGAAAAGGCGAGGGGGTGAAGAGGGAATTGTAAGCTGCCAGCTCTGCTTTGTTCCACAGCTCCTGTATGTTACATGTAATCAAAGAGACCAGGGGGTTCCCATAACAAGTCAATGCAGCAGCAGCTCAGCCACATCCTTATTTACCTCCCACTCCTCTGGATCGCATTGACTGAGACGGAGAGATGGATTTTTGTGAGTGTGCGTGTCTATTGGATCCCAATAGGGTCACCTGACTTCCTTTGTTCGGAGTAGTAGGACGCTGCTACAACATCGCCACTGTTCTGCTGGATCGGCAAGAATGAGCCATCAGCAGAACAGCAGTATGTGTGTGTGTGTGTGTGTGTGGGATTTAGCAGGTGTTTCAGCCATATTGGACAGTGGGGAAGGGGGTCTTTGCAGCTGTGATGGATGAAGCAACTGCAGATCATTTTTGTGATGAATCTATGCGGGAAACATCTTCTTCAGCTGTTGTTTTTGTTTATTCGAATGCGAATTTTCTTAGCATACATTTTCTGTGCTCACTTGCTTTTATCCATCTTTAAATTCACAGAATAAAAAAAAAATCCTCTACTTTCTAACCTCCTACACATCATCTACTCACTGTGCAGCTTCAGGAAGAGTTGAATCACAGCAAACAGACTGCTCCGTTAGATGAAACATTATTAATTTGTGTGCGGTTGATAATTAAATTATTGCAAATTAAAACAGAGATTATGGGCTCAGATCCCAAACAGCAGAAGAGAAAATTGAACCAAATCTGTAAAGTAGGAAGTGTTCAGCTTGTTCTTGAACTTTTTCATGTCATGGACACCTCATTCTTACACATATACAAAGAATAACCCATGATAATTTATTTTTTGGAGACTTAATATTCAAACTAACAGCAGCTTTTATGTTGAATCAATTGTAAGAGAAGAGAGAAAATCTCAAACCAGTGGTGAGTAGTTGCAAAAGGATAAAGTATAGTGAAGGGTTGGTTATGTAAATTACTTGTCTCACCCTGTCAGGATTCTAATTTGCATAACCACTTGTTCACTATACTTTAACAAACTTATTACTTGCTGAAGACGGAAGCAAATTAACACAAAATGTTGGTTTCAAGTTTGATTTTATTGATTTAATGGCTAAAAAGAAGTGCATTTGAGTCCATTATTCGTAGCAGATTTCTGGCAACTCAATCTTATAAGCTTCTATGCGGGACCAAATTACATTAATCTGAACATTTTAATTTAAGCGTGATGTTAAATGAAGTTAACAGAGGTTTTACAGGAAGTTTAAAGAAGGAGGTGTTGTACCACAGATGAATAAAAAGTGTCAATGCTAAATGTGCTGCTTTTCAAACTGCTACGTATGTTCATATGTCGTAGAAACCTCTGAATCCATCTGTAAACTGCTAAAAATGTTCCGTTTATAAAATAGCACAAGATATTCATGAGGCTCGATGAAATGATGAGGTCATGACACGCTAGAGGAATGGGCCTCAAACACCAAGGTCTCATAGCGCTGTCCCTGACAGGCCTCCAGAGGACTGGCCAGTCAGAAGAAAAGGGGTTTGTGGAGCAGTGAGCTTAAAGAGACAGTAGCCAAAACCAAGTGTTTCAGGCCGAGGCTGAAACAAGAGTTTTCTCAAACACCACTGTGGGAAAAATATGTTTTTATTTATGTTGAGCTGTAAATGGTTTAAAGCTACTACGGAATACCGAAGTGACAGCATGGACCTCAGAAAAAAATTAAAATACTCCTTCTTTATATAATTAAGTCCCGACATTCAAGACAAGCCTTTGTTCAGCCATTCCTTTATTTAGATCCTCATTAGCTGCCACTTGGCAACACTGATTGATTGATTGGTGCCGATTTCCTTAATTTTGAGGGATCGGTGATCAGCCCATCCTTACATATGAAACTGATCTTATTTACCTCCGGAAAGGTCTGACAGCCAGCTATTGTTGCTTTTTTGCTCTGAGACCTAAAACACAGGACACTTTATTGGTTGTTTAAGTTAAAACATAGAATTTATTGCTTCAAAGGTATTGTTCAATGTTTTTCAATAAATAAAGATTTGAACATTGAAGGTATATGCTATCAGTAATAAAAAAAAATAGAAATTAGTATTGGCCCAAATCAGTATGGGTAGGACAGGCTTCTAAAGATCAGTGATCGGCCAGAAAATTGTGATCGATGCACCCCTAGCTGCCAATAACGCAGCAGCTTCTTTTCCTGTGATCTGCAGACAACAAATGGAGACTGGAACTGAGGTTTCTGCCACAGTGTCAACAGGCAGAGGTGAAATGTGCTGAGTTTTTTTTAAGTTCACCTGCAATAAGAAGAAAAGCCTAGTAACATTACAGTTTCATATCTTTCTTTCTCTTTTTTGTAACTGTTTACAAGATTACACCTTGGGCACTGAAGATCATTTAAAGATTTAATGGTGAACTTGAGAATTTGATACTAGTTTTAATAAATAATGAAAATAAGTTTTTTATACTTAAGGGAAGGCTAAGAAGTGCTTTCAGCGTATGATATTATGTTTTGACGGTTAAATAAGTCATGAATTAGCTTTTAAGCAAATATTGCACATGCATACTTAAACCATGCATCCCTTCTTTACCACATGATTCTTTCATCTTAATCTTTTGATCTTGGTCCATCTTTTGGTCTAAAACTGGTTTGAAGATTAAAAAAAATCCCCACACTTTTCTTAAAGAACACTCCAAGAATGTACACGTGATTTGAGTATCACCTCTACTGTACTTGAACAATCTAACCCTTGATGATGTAATCACATCATCACATTGCTATTTTTAACAACGCTCACAAAGCTCAACTGCATTTCATATACAACAGAGCAAAAGAACAAGTGTTTGGCTGAAAGTAGGCATCAGTGTGTGTTTTTCTTATATAATAGGGAGTGAAAAAGATCATCTAACGCTGCATACTGTGCATGAAGAGCAGAGCCAGTGCTGCTTTAGCAAATGCACCCAGCTTTCATGCCAGAGCCTTATGTAAACATCTCAAGGGCCTGTTCTCCAAAGGTTCTTTAAAGGTTATATGCAAAAACGCTAAAATAAAAATAACTAAATAAAAAAAATTAACATCTCCCACCACCCACACCAGAGCATTATGTGGCTGAGACATATTCCTGTCTGATTTTTTCCTCTCTGGATGCCTCAAACACATTATTCATCTTTGCAGCCTTTGTTGGGATGCTAATGGATTAGAGGAGTTTTTGTTGGCAGGCGTTGCGGTCCTGAGGTGTCTAAAGTTGATGAATGTCACTGGTGTGTATTTGTGCAGAGCTGGAGCGGTGCTCTTGGCAGAAGTTTGTGCTCTGGGTGTTTTGCATTGAGAGTAAACACTAACTGAATTAATGCAAGGCTCGGTGTGGGCGGGCATGCTGGGAATTGAACTGACAACTCGGCGGGGCTCAGTCAGTCTAACACCCTCATATTCTCAGCATTTCATTTCATCTCATTTCATTTCCTCGTTTCCTGACGGTGAGAACATAATCACCCACTTGTGTTGACTTAAGTATGAGAAACAGAATCATGAATGCAGATTTTATAAACCTGGTTTGAGTCCAAACTTTATTTTTCCTGTAATTTCAGAGTAGAGCTGGTGAGTAACTGGTAGAATAAAGAACAAGTCAAAGAGCCCCAGAAACATCATGACTTTGGCGGAAAACTGTCCTCAGAGTGTCTGAATTTGGCCAAATCTTCTGCAATATTGTGCAATTTGTCCATAACAATGCATCAATCTTTCTAGATCAAAAACAGCTTTGAGACTGTTGTGAGGTTCATGCTTTGAACAGAATCTTAATCCGTGTGTGTGTGTGTGTGTGTGTGTGTGTGTGTGTGTGTGTGTGTGTGTGTGTGTGTGTGTGTGTGTGTGTAAGAGTAGTGCTCTACAAGAGGTTAAATGTGTTGCCCTCCCTCTCAGATGTTGGCTTACAGACCATCAGCCTCAATTCAGGCTGGTTTAGGAGGTCCCACTGCTCCGACATTGAGGTGACCAGAGATCCTGGATTGTTCACAAACACAAACACACATTGTGTAAGTGTGTGTGTTTACCCATGTTTCTTTCAAAAGGAAGAATATCTCACTGCAAAAATTGTGTTAATCTCAAACTTTGGCTTTGTACTGAACAAATTTTAACTCCCATGTTGGCTTAAGTGAAAGTTCAGTCTAGCTGTTAGCTTCACAGTAATGATGCTGTGGGCTGGCCTAGTACATGTTCAATAGCACTCAAGCTAACAGTCATAGATTATGAAAATCTGGTTAGATCATGACTAGTCACTTTTGTTATTTTAATCAAGCTGGGACTAATGGTGTTGAAGACTGAATCAAACATGTAATTGCGAAAAACTGCAATTCTCCGAGTGTCCACTTGAGGCTGACTCAAAAAGCCAAGGAAGCCAGGTTAACACTTTTGTAAAAATGCTATTTTACTACAAACTAAAACATTTTTAGACACAAGTACAAAAAAACAGATTTGGTCTGAATATATATGCATAATTAAGTGTTAGAAGACTGAAAAGTGGGTGCAATTTTAGATGTCAAGCAAGACTTAAGAAAAGCTGCATTTCCACCAAGCAGACTGGTTCGGTTCATCTCAGTCCAGCGTGCATTTTTTGGCGTTGTCCACTGACTTATCCCGGGACAGATCTCCAAATAACCGAGACGAGCCGTCCCACTTTTTGGGACCCTTTCGTAAGGTTCCAGACTGAACCGATCAGCTCTCGAAAGGTAGAGCTACAACACTGCAGACCGTTGATTGGTCAAAAGAATCGTCACTTACCCCGACAGCGGCTGCATTTCTCCTGGTGGCACACAGACTTCTCTGAAACAAAGCTCGATTGCACTTTGTATCAAAGAGCTACATGCCAATCACAGAGAGGATGAAATGCTGCATGTCTTCCATCTGTGCTCTTTGTTTACTGTGTCGTCTTTTTCTTATTTGTTGGATTTATTAGCGGGGTAAACTGTGTCCTGCTGCTATCGCGTCACGCTATTGTTTAACAGCTGCAGCTTTCGGCAGCCGACTTACACGCAGGGCACAGTTTGCTGTGGAAACGCAAACGGGATCAGGCTTGACCAAATCAAACCGTGCCAAACCGTACTGAACCGAACTGGACTGCTTGGTGGAAACGTGGCCAAAGAGTAAGCAAAGACCATAGCTAGTAGTTAGCATCAAGAAATAGCTAATGAGGTACCTACAGTCTTATCTTAAATGCATTATGCCACAGACAAGCAAGTCGTTTTTGATGATTTGGGAGTGGGGACAGACACACCACTCATTTTGTTTTCTTGTTGGGCTGGTTGATAATGTTGACTAGCCTCTTGTGGCCTGCTGTAAGCTAGCTCATTTTCATTTTCCCTGTAAAGTTGGTCTAACTGTCATTCTAAAAGTGTTCTGCCAATCTAAGCTCTATACACCAAACCAATCTTAATCCTGTATTATTTAGAAATAATTTTATAGACAGTGTTTTCTGCATCTTTGTGCTGTGTCACATGATGCAGTGTCCTGATTGGTTGTATTGAGACCCATTCACCAGTGTAAATTACTAAGTGTTGGCTGATCCATCCTCCTCAACCTCCTCCCTGACCAGACTTATTCTGTTGCTGTAATGGCTTAATCTGGCGTGGTTCAAAAAAATTACACTTGCTGCCAAGAGAACTTTGTCACCTGAATGTGAACTTGTGTCCTCACATAAAAAAGGCTGTCATTCTTTCTGGTTGTCCAGTTTTATTTGCATCCATCTCCATGTTGCATTTTACCCATATCAGTCTGGGAGGGATGCTGATTTGGACAAGAGGTCATCCAACTTGTTTTCTGCCTCCTGCGTTGGCTGCAGCTGAGGCTATGTTGTCCACTTGTGTCCGGATCCAGTTATGTAAGAGTTATGTGAGCAGACAGTCACAGGAGTGACTTCTTGTTCTGGTGAAACAGAAGTCTGTACCCCAAATGATGATACATGTTTCAAGAACACATGAGAACACACATGCATGCTCCCAGCTCTCTTTCTAACCATCACACACACCGACACGCTAACTGACACGTGTGGTATCCTTGGAGTCCTCACACACCTCTCCAGCTGAACTCTGTGTGTCCCTCTTCCATCAGCCGCTCTGCTGTGTCAGTGTCCGCCTCACTGGCTCTGTCTTTAGTTGGCCTTTGAACGCTGCCTCGTAATGTGCTTTTCATGTCTGCTTATTCTCCTCTGCCATGTCTGGCCTGATAACACATGTTAGGAGGAGTTCAGTTGGAGCAAGTGTTGGGGGGAAAAGTTAAGGAATCCTTCACCTTACATTAAACATGTTTGTAATTGTACATCTTTCTGCACTTTGTTGCTTTTCCTTCCCACATCTTATCGAATGCTTCATCATGCTTCTGCGGTCGCTGCCACGTTTCACTTCCCTCTCTGGCATTTTCTGTGTAAACACAGCAGCATTACTCATACATTTTTAACACTTTCTGTGCGTTTGGATTTAGCATGTTTGAAATCTGTTATGTAACGTTTGCATATCTAAAGTGTGAAGAAATTCCTCTTTCGTGCAGTGCATGCTCTTACTTCTTTTTAGCTACACTGCAGTCGCAACAATGAATAATCTGTCACTTCATCAAGCTAATAACAAGGGACACAGGCTAATTTATGTATTTCTATTGTTAATACACTTTCTTGGGGTGGGTTAACTCTTAAAGGAAACTGTTTCTTTGGGAGATTTAGGTGTAATTGTTAGCTGTGGCTAGTTTGCTATAATGCACTGACCTCTCTTGATAAAAGATGCTAAGCTAGCCACAAGTTTTAGCTGTGTACTAACACTCTCAATGGCTTAATTATACAAATCTAAAGTTTTATTTGAGTTGTCAGATTTGGTAGTTGAACAAATCAAGTGCATCGATGGTAGATGTAGTTTTACTGATGTTACCTAAAGTGGAGTTTTGAATGCCACCCATGGTGGTTGCCATAGTGGAAATGTGCTTTGGGCTAAACAAAAGGTACTTTTGTTTTAAGAAAGATAAGTTGTGTACTCCGTGGCTCTTTTAATCCCCCCAACCCCCTAAAATTGGCATTTTAACATGGGTGTTCATGGGGCTTCTTTTGTATTTGGAGCAAGCCTCTAGTGGACACTTGAGGTACTGCATTTTTCAATTTTTAAGCTATACCTTAGGGCTTTTACATATTTATTCTTAGAACAAAGAACACTGGACAAAACAGAAAACTGGGAGACAGAGTGGAAGAATGACATGCAGAAAAGGTCATAAGACTGCACAGCTTAGCTAATAGGTACTTTGGTTTTTAGCACTTCCATGTTGGCTATATTGAACAATCTTTGAGTCTTCTTTTGCACCAGGTAGAGAGACAAATAGTGGTGGCCAAAACTGTTAGAACACCTGACAGATCTGAAAATACTGACCTTTTTTATGCCTCCAAAGCATAACCATGAAACATGCAGATGTTTGCTCTGAGCACAACAAATATCAGATGAAGTGATTCCTTCTGTTTTTATCGACTTTTAATATTTAGTTTGCCCATCTTTTGCAGCAATTACAACAGCACCATTGTAGCAAAGTCTCAAAATGTTTCCTGAGAATTTTGGCACCAATGTTATCCCATGCCTTCTGAAATTCAAGCCAGAGGTTCTTAGAGGTCTTTCCATCTCACCTAAATTTGCTAAATGAAATTGAGGTGTGGACTTGAGAGGTATGTTTCATCATTTGCACTGTTCTTTTTTTATAAGGAAAATGACCAAAATACTCTTATGATGACTCTATTCTATGGTATTCAGAGGATGATGACATAATGGCTGTGTAGATGTTGCTCGTTTTTGTGCAATTTAATGGCCAGTTCAACAAAAGACTGAAATCTCTGAAATATAACAAGTGCTCCAATTATTTTAGCCACCACTATATTTCTCACACTCAACTAAATACCTATGTCAATAATAATTGTGCTTCTGCCATCAGCTGCCATTAGTGTTGAACAAACTTTGAAGCGCGATGTGTTTTTGTCAAGGTCAAACCAGTTCCAAAAGACTGATAAGATTGTGCCTTTATGGGTAACAGACTTTCAATTTACACAGACAACATGTGTGTCCGTGGATTAGTAGAAGTAAACAAGGGGTAACAAGCATGATCTAAGAAAGCCCAAAGGGAGTATCTGAGAAAGTTGTGTCGCTTGAGAGATGTTTTCAAATATTGTGCAGCTCCATTTGGAATAAATTCTCAATTTCCAGGATCACTAGTTTAGCTCAGTTTGGTGGGGTATTGCTCAAACTTTCGTCCCTTTGGAACATGTCAATGGTTCACTCCCTTTTTACATGTGGGAGTTTTTGTCTTGTCAGCTGCTAAATTAATTAAGATCCGTAATCTCACAGCTGCTTTCCATGTCAGAGATGAAATATCGAGTGAAATGTGTTGTTTGAAAGAATGATTGACACATGTACATCAGATGGACAGAAGCCCGCTGTTCCCTCCCCTGTGCCCCCTGCCCAGCAGTTTATTGTCATCTTTGTGATCCCTCCTTCTGCCCGTTCTCACTGGTGGCAATGACCGTCATGTTGGAAAAGTGTCCGGCTGGGCCTCGTAAACCATTACCCCCGTGCCGAGGAAACCCCATTAATCTTTCTGAGAGGCGTTTGACCTTTCAAACTCATTAACCACAGTCAGCGTGCAGACAGACGGGAACGCACACACGAGCGGCAGACACACAAACTGACAGCATGTGCACCCTTTAAAGGCAAATTTGGCACACAAACACTTGAGGTGCGAACGCACCGTTGTGTGCCAAAACCGCCTTTACCAGGTTGCCATCACTGCTGCTCCATCTCTCTTTATCACTTTTTGTCTCTTGTCCTCTTCCACCCGTCTCTTTTCACCGTGTGGGTTTGGTCAGTGACCTGGAAAATTGCCCGACCTTTTAATACGCAGCTTCCTCGCTGATGAATAAATACATAAATCGCACGGTTCCAGCTCAGTCAGTTTTATGATGCCCCCTCTCCCCTGACCCCCCGTCTTCTCCTGTACACCTGATCGCACCCCATCATCTGCACCCTCTCCACACCAACACAGAAGAGGAAAGCAGGGTGTCTTTGAAGCGAAAGCCCCCCTGCAGTGAAGACTATCCATAATGAAAGGGTGTAAGCGACTGGGCCGAGGGCGAGACAGTGTGAGTGTGAGCTGCGTAGATGGCACAGGATGTAATGGGGGTTAGTGGGCGAGGCAGGTTAACACGCCAGCATGGGACCCGCTCTGCTCAGTTTATCAGAAGAAGAACGCAGGAGTGAAAGAGCTTTGTAGGTGGCAGAGGACGCAAAGTAAGTGGCGAGTGGCTAAAAAGGTTAACGTAGCAGCATGGGACCTGATCTGCTCAGTTTATCAGTGGTGCCAGTGATAGCTGAACAGGCTGTAAAAGGCTAAGTGGTGGGGTGGGAACAGATGAGACATATTCTGCTCAGCTTACTGTAGGTGCAAAGAAGAAAGGAAAAGGGTAAGTGAAGCTTAAAAGAATATGAGGGCAGTTAAGGATGAAAAGAGATGGGGAAACCACAGAGTAAAGAGAAAAGATCATTTCTGAGCTCAGGTTGCAGACGTCTGAGAAGCAGATCAATACTCAAAGCAAGTGCAGTATCATTCATGGCGCTCTGAATTTTTCTCTGAAAACAAAAGTTCTGTTTACAGGTGTTGTTTCCCACCACCTGCACAGTTTTCTAGCATCTGTACAATAAAACCACAGCCATGAACATCGGATGACTACTGGGTGCTTTTAAATCAAACAAATGTCTTTCCATAGAGAGGCATTAAGATATGATTCTCCAGAAGTACGTCAGTGGATAAATATCACAAGGTGTTAGCTTGCTTTGTAAACAAAATTTTACAGGGAATGTATTTTTCTATGGAAATAATATATTTTATATCCATTGTAGATGTTTAATAAATGTTTGTAAACAAAATACAGTGTTATAATTAATTTAACACATGTCAAAGGGGTTAAATTAGATAAGTTGATACTTCTTCCAACTCCTTTAGCTCATGTAAACTCAGAAACTAAATCAGTGATTGTCTTGTTCTGTTATCATTTTTTTCCAACCATCATTTATTTGTATTACTCACTGTTTAACTTGTAATCTACATGAATGAAAGTCATTCATTCATTCATTCATTCGTAGTCAAGAACAGTTGAGCGATACTAATAGCAATTGTAAAACTGACCATTGTTGTAGTTTCTTTGTTAAATTGAGAACATCATTGTGACTCAGCGCTGGTCAGTTATGAAGTTTCAAAATTATCTACTACCTGGATGTAAATAAGCACAGATTCATTAATTCTTTATTCAGATCCCCATTACCTTCCACAAAGTGATTGCTAGTCTTTCTGGTATCAAGGCAAAAAAAAAAAAAAAATTGAAAATATTTTTTAAAACTTCTCAGTATTCATAAAAACAAATATTTAATAGAAGCCAAGTAGGTAAAACTTAAAAAAAAGAAAGAAAATGCATAATTAAAGTATCCATGAATAGCACGACTCCACAAAGTAATGAAAAATCAAGTTTTTACAACCATATGGAATCAAGAATTAACTAAAAGTTTGATCCCAGATAGTTTCTTGTAGACTAGAAGTTTGGCAGTATTTTTCTCTTGAATTTATATACAGTCATATGAAGGCTGGTTAAACTGGCGTAAAACCTCGTTACTCCGTAACCAGGCTTGTGGATGTTTACTTGCAACAAGGATATAAGTCTGGTGGTGCTAGCTCTGCTAACCTTAGCCACACTCAGTAAACCAATCCGACACATCTGCATGTTGCATGTGTTTCCATGATCAAGGAAGTGTTCTGATTTTTTTCCTCTTGGATTCTCTTGTTTGACCATTAGCTAGTCAGAATTTCAATTTCAGATTACGTATTCAAACCTCATGCTACAAAAACAGCCTTTGACAAAGATTCTAGTGGGAGACAAAAACAGCTAAGAGATAAGATGCACCACCATGTCCACAGTAGGCACCAAATGAACACAAACCATATTTTACTGATACAAGCCTTGAAGAAATAGACCAACTAGCATCACATTTAACTGCTATATCCTTGTGTATTCGTGTGTCTCATGAAATGCTGCCCTGCTAACATCACAGATGGTTTGTTTCTGCTAAGGGTCTGGTTAATGGTTCTTCTCAGAGTCCTCAAAGTGTTGGATTTTAAATGTCATGGAAAATGTCATTACAATTCTACGTATTTTTCAATGACTGTTTTTTCCCCCTGCTTTGGCTACTTGTTATGCATGTGACTATACAGACCATAAGAGCATCCTTTAGCATGTACATGTGTGTGTTTTCATTTTCCTTCGTGTGCTGGCGTGTGATTGCAATCAGAGTGTCATCAATGCAGGATGGTTGGGTGGAGTGCACTCCTGTTGTTCCCCCGCTTCCTCTCTGCTATGTATGTAAATGAAAAAATCAATTAGTCTGCCAGCCAATCAGTGCACAAACCAGCCCATCAGTTAGCCAGTCGCCCAGCTGGCTGGGCAACCCACCATTTAGTCAGGTAATCTGGCAACTAAACGACCACTAAGACCGCTAACCAGGGAGCCATTTAATCAGGCAGAAAGCAGTCAATCAGAAAACTCCTCGACTGATATCGAATTCGCCAGATGCCCGTTGCCATTTTGCCTTCCTGTCTGTCAGCGATCCAGCCAATCAAAGAGCATGGCATTTGATTAATCAGTCACTTCAGAGAGCAGCCATGTGATTGTCTGTCAACAAAACAGTTTTAGCACCAGAGGCATTTCTTCCTGTCTGTCTCCACAATAGGTTAGTGCAACAAGATCTCTCTGAACTCTTATCCTGTCACTCTGAACCCACTCCATGCATAATCATGCCCCAAAGCATCAATCATTCTCCTTGGCGTACCAAAGGAGGAAAACATTTGTCCTAAGGCGGTATACAGATTCAGTAAAGGCAGCAAATATCGCTTGTTGTCTTCCGCAGGTGCCAGACCCAGAACTACAGTGAGACTGCAGGGGCTTTATTTGCTAAGAAAATATTCAAATCAAACTGAAACACCAACAGTCATCAAAAGAGCACAACACAAGCCAAACAAAAAGTAAAAAAAAAGGATAATGAAAAATCATCACCAACTGTTACAAGTAAAATTTGTGAGCCTCAGCTGGAAGACTAATCCACAGTCTGGCAACCCTAGCACCCTAAATCACCCTGCCAAACTGGGGCATTCACAGATTTAGTTTGTGATTCTTGGAAGGAAAACCCTTTCCTCTGAACTCTTGACTTACCGCTAATGGTTTTCAAGTCCGACTGAAAACACTGCAGCCATACAGCAAAGTATATCAGGAATTAGACCATGCTGAATAGCCTGTCAAGTCAATGAGCTCGTATTAGAAATGAAACTTCTGAAGCATTCCTCAGCAAAATTACAGCGGCATAATGTGATTAAGTTTTATAAGTGCCATTGTGTAAGTGCAATTGACTTTTTGACAACTTTTTAGAGTAAAATTAGTTTCTTTTGTTAGCAATTTTGGTTAAGAAGGTGTACTCAGATAAGTTAATAAGGAGGGAAATTTCTTGCAGGCTTATTTTAGTTCATGTCTTTACCTCTTTGTTGTTCTTTTTTCTCATTAGCTGTCAGAAAAAATCAGTGCAACAAAAGAAAAAACTCAATGGAGGTGTCTTATAGTGCAAGAGGGCAGAAAATGATCACATCCTAAATGACAGCAAAGTTTTATGGCTAACAGGTTAGCTGCCATAGAAAATATGAAGCAACATGGCCGTCTAGCTAGAGTTGTATACATGGCTATCCTCAACACTCACATGTCTGTTTCTTTATGATGCTTTTACTGTGCATAATCAGATAAAAAAAAAAAATCTGGGTTGCCACCAAGCTAACTGGCTTAGGGTGTGGAAACTGTTAGCATGTCTGTTATTTGCCTTGCCGTTTGGGGTTAGGGACCCTAAAGGTTGTAGGTTGTTAATTTCTAAGCATTCAAAAAAAAATTATATTTCTGGCTTTGTCACTTTAAACGGTATGTAGAGTTTTACTAATAACGGCAGGGCTAGCTCCCCCAGCTTTACGCTCTTGTCACATGTAGATATCCGCATACCTGTGCTACATAACTTATAAACAACTACTTTTTCATTTTTTATTTAAGATCAGTAGCTATCACTACAAGATGCCATCTGTCATCTGTACTTATTTACATATTGGTTGTAGAGTGTTATAGTAGTAGCTATCAACCAGGTGCTAGCAATGTAGCAATGATTTTCAAAGCATCTTTAATATTAATTTTGCATGAAAAATTGAAGCGTTCATCCTTATTCAGAAAATCTTTTTTTCCTTAGTTTTACAGACGCCAAGTTGTATTTGGGTATTCCTACCAGATGATGGCAATTGTGCGTCTTAAAGCTGTTTGCTAACCCCATTAAACTTGTAACGTGGCCAGTGTTGGTGTAAAGAGTTAGAGGTCTCACCTCTGGACAGCAGGTTATCCTAAAGTACGAAAAGGACAGAGTGTTTATTGTACATACATAGATCATATAAAGTCATGTCTCTATGTCACTTATGCATGAAAAGTAAAACTTAGCCATAAAACCTTCTTCAACTTTTCCAAGTCCTTTATTCTCTCAGGTCATAACAAGAACTTACATCTCTGGGCGTAACAACTTCTATGTAACAGGAACCGAAGCAGAAAGGTGTCGCTGCCTAGTGGCGCTATTCGGTACTGATGTAGAACAACCACTTCTAGACTCTGGCTGTTTCTAAGTGATCCAAGAAGAAGAAAAAGAATGGTGACTTAATGAAATAGAAGAAGAGCTGATGGCTTCTTTGAACTTCTATGATTGAAATAATCCTGTGCAGCTGTACATGTATCGATTTAGAACCTTATTAGCTTCTTCAAAGAGGTTACAAGCTGCTCAGAGCTGCATATTTGTTTAGCTAATTCTTGGCAAGTTTGGCACTAAGCGATTCTTTAATATCACACAGAATGATTTCATTCTGTTTCATCAAACATATTTCTTTGAGTAACAACTTTTTCTGCCACACTTCTTGCGCTTGTGTATCTGTCTTCAGAAAAAAAACAGCAATAACGCTAAATATCATAGTCTTTCATGCAGTTTGCATTAATGTTTTCTCATTAATGTTTCGAGCAAGGTACTCACTGCATGACAATTTGGTAAACTTATTCTAAACCTCACACACTTTTTGTTGTGCACGCGCATTGTTGCCCCATTCAGCATTCTTTGTTTGTAGTGTAAACAGAAAGTGCATATATGCAATAATGTGGTAGAGTAATGTTTGAGATCAAAAACCAAAAAGCATTTCTTCTGTGCAGCCTCAGCTCTGAAGTTATTACATGGTTTTTCAGTATCTCCTCCTGGTCCAGCCTGAAGCTAAACCCAAGCTACGGTTGTTACAGCTCTGCTGTGAGTGTGTGGCGTGTGTGGGAACTCGTTTTCTTTCTTTTTTTTTATTGGTTTATGTGCTGTATTTGGTTAGCCCTTATGTGCATCACAATTGTGGTTGGTGTGTTTTAGTTGTTTTTTTGTGAGACTTGAACGGGGTTACTGTGGGTCATATTGCAGTGTTGGTAATGTAAGCATTCCTCTTGTTTGTGTAGTTGGAGTCCGCTTTGTTTTATCAGTTTATTGTGCTTGAATTTGTGTGAGAGCACATCACATTGTGTTGTTAGTGAAGTTATTTGCCGTTCTCTTGCACTGCTTTTTCCCTTCCTCATCTTTTCAGAGGGGGGATTATATGTGCGTTAATTAATGTCTGCGTGAGCGAGTCATCTCTATGTGCATGTTCCGCCTGCTGGAGTGGTCAGATGGTCCGACTGGTATGGAGCTGAGGTGACTGGGATACGCTCTCCAGGGCAGATGGGAAGGAATGATTCTGCACAGGAAGAGGCAGAATAAAAGCGCCGGCCTCCCTCTCCTCTATTACTCCCCTCTCACTCTGTCGCGCTCTCACAATTGCACTTTCCATCTGTCTCTACCTCCTTCTTTCTGTCCTTCTTTTACTCCATCTCACACAATTGAACTTGGCAGTGTTTCAGGGATTGAGTGGCTTGAGTTAATGGCGAATTACCTGCCTCTCCGAAGTCTTGAGTGTGTATGTGTGGTATTATTGGAGAGCGATAAAGTAATGGACTTTTGCTGGAAGGTCATTTGAAGGACCCTGCCACTAAATCACTAAATGCCACTAAAGCACTCAATGAAGCCCTTTCATTGGCATGGATTGGGCGGATTTACATGTGAATGTAAATTGGTCACCAGTTTGGGGAATGTGATTGTTTTCAGTGCTGAAGAATTTGTCCCCAGCGCAAGACGTAAGCTCCAGTTATCAACTTTTAGACTGAAGCCAAAAGCAACATTGGGCTTTTCCAACAACCGCCCAACCTCCATACATTCAGTTTGTCGAGTTATTTCCTTGTGTGCACTTGTGTTTCTGTGTGTCCTCGCAAGCTTTCAGGGATTTTGTTGGTGACGCAGAGTGGCAGCACCATGCAGACGGCTGGCTCACATGGGGACACGCAAGTCAATTAATGAACCAGTCGCTAATTACGAAGCCAAGATGACTCAGAGTGCTTTTCTTCTGGGATCAGTCTTGATGGAAGCAGATGCTGGGGAAAAACAGTTGATTTAATGATAAAGATCTTGAAAGTTCCCAATGGGTTGTTGGCCATTGGTGGGAAATTTTCACTTCTTGGACTTAAAACGATCAAGAGTGGACACCCACTTCATCCAAGTGGCCCTAGAGCTCATAACAAGTGCTTTAATTAAATCTGATGAGTCATTGTAAGCCTTGAAAAGCATTTAGTGTGATCACAGCTTCAATACCAGACATTTTCTTGATCATTTTTGGTGTCTTATCTATTTTTGCTGTAGTTTTTCCTCCGGCATTTACATTTATGTTTCAGGCTTAGTTCAGCATAAAAACACGGCATTTTCTATCTTCTCTCTTTCTGATTTAACTCTTTTGTTTTCTCAGAGATTTTGTCTTCTCTGTCCTCATCTGTCCCGTTTTCATTTAATTTTCTTTTGCCTCGTCATTCCCTTTGTTTCTCACCAAGCCTGCTCTGGGACTGAAAGGTAGCCAAGAGCCCAGAAAAACACCCAACAGCACCGAGTCAATTTTATTAATGAATATATTACCATGTCCTTGTGAGCTGACAGAGTCCTTGTTTTATTTCCTTTTCTTTGCTGAAATGTGTGAGGATGTGTGTTTACAGACCCCCCCCCCAGAAGAAAAAAAAAAAGACCCACGTCTTCATTTAGCATCCGCACGTGACGGGCCTACAGATGCTCACTTGAAGCCCCCACAGTCACTTTTGTTTCACACACATAGATATACGGCACGGGGGCAGGCTTGCTTTTAGTTCACCAACCTTCGAGGATGGCTCAAAGGACAAGCCGTTTGGCTTAGTTACTCTCTTTTCTCCCACTTTTTCTGCCTGTCATTTTGTGTTTGCCTTCTCCCTCTCGCGTATGCTGAACAAACCTCCCTGTATCCGTCTGGTTTGTAGAAATGACTTGTGATTCTGCCATGATTCAAACAGCGTGACCGCTGATCACTGGGCAGCACTTTGTGGGTGACATTTGCCCTTCGCTTGGCTTGTACAGCTCGCCGTCTGCTCACTGAGACCATGTGACCACAGCGGTTGAATATGTTTCTGACCCGTGACTTGGATCGGTTTGATTTCATATGGTGAAGCCGTGGCTTTGTAACAATTAACGGTTTCAACAAGAATCTGTTAACAATTAAACACGTTGTGTCCAGAGAAGCTGTTTTTGTATGCTGGGGTTCTAATCTGTAAAGTGGGCCCGCAATGCTTTTGGATTTCCTCTCGGAGGTCAGTCTTTTGTTATCAGTTGCACAAATGAATCCTAACTGGGTGCTTCCAATGGTTGCATGTGCATAAGACCAAAGATATCCCCCCTGTGACTGCAGAATTAATGGCTTTCCTCCATGATGACCTTCTCATCTGTATCATCGTTCATGGCCTTTGAAGCCTCTGACCTATGGACTCCAGGCCAAGCTCCACTCATTACGATGTTTAATTGATTTAGCTGGGTGAAATAGGATTTGATTTCTTACGTTAATTCCAAGTCATTAAAGCTTCAAATTTAATGGTTAAGCTAGCTTTAAAGCCAAAAGGTACTAGCATTATCAAGAGTTCACGCAACCTAGAAGACAATAGGCAACAAAAGGCTCAAGGGGTACCATCTGGTTTAAAGAAATGAAGCGGAAGTCCTGCAAGTTGCATTTCCATGATAGTCTGCTTGAGACCATAAACCACATGCACACCAAGCCAAAAAAAAGACTTTTAATGCATTACAAATCTATTTATAGCCTGGTTCAAGAAAGTCTTGAATCTACTTCACTAATTTCACTATTGGCACACACTGTACAGGGGGTGAATTTTTTCCTATCACAGCAGTTTAGAAGACAATAAGATGATGAGTTTCTCTAATCAGAGGTACAGCTCATGTGACTGACAGGCCTGGCACCCTGTAGGTCTTAGTAAAAGGGCTCAAGGTCCACCTCTTGAGTCAGCCTTTGTTAAGCTGCGTTTCCACCAAGCAGACTGGTTTGGTTTGTCTTGGTATAGTGCGCATTTTGTGGCGGTTCCACTGACTTATCCCCAAATAACCGAGACAAGCCGTCCCACTTTTTGGGACCCTTTCACATGGGTGCCAGACTGAACCGATCCGCTCTCGGAAGGTGGCGCTACAACACTGCAGACCGTTGATTGGTCAAAAGAATCGTCACTTACCATGCAACAGGGGCAGCATTTCTCTTAGCGGCACACAGACTTCTCTGAAACAAAGCTTGATTGCACTTTGTATCAAAGAGCTACATGCCAATCACAGAGAGGACAAAACACTGCATGTCTTCCATCGTTGCTCTTTGTTTACTGTGTCGCGTTTTTCTTCTTTGTTGGATTCATTAGCGGGGTAAACTGTGTCACGCTGCTACTGCGTCACGCTATTGTTTAACAGCTGCGGCTTTTGGCATCCGGCATACACGCCCCCTACCACGAGAGGGCACAGTTTGCTGTGGAAACGCAAACGGGATCAGGCTTAACTGTACCAAACTGTACCAGACCGTATGAACCAAACCGGACTGCTTGGTGGACACATGGCTTTATATTGCCCCTGCTGACAATTGCCTTCATTACTCTATATCAGGAACAGATGGGTGAAGGTGCCACAGGCTCCAAAGACAAATGGCTAATCAAAGCATACTAGTGTTAGCAGGGGTACTCTGTATTATCGTCCTAAACAAAATGCTAGGCTAGGCTCCTTGCCAAACCTTTAAGGATTAGCAAGGATGTGAGAGACCCAGAAGTTGATTGGTTACAAATGGCTTGAAGATGAAACAAATGTAGCATGGCTAGTCTAGCCAAATCATACAAGCATCAAGGAGAGTATCACAGCCTTAAAAGACAAAAAACTAACTAAGCATGCTAGTATTAGCAAAGGATCATAGACATAAAAGACAAATGTCTGCTCAAGTCTTTCAGTGTAAAAAAATGTAGTGGTATAAACACTGTTGTGATTCCAGGCTTCTCTAGTATCCAAACCATTAAATATTAGCAAGAGACCCAAAAGACAGTGGGTTACTTAATGTTGTAGCCAAAACACATTAGCCTATGTGTTACACACCTAACATAGATAAAAGGCTAGGCAAGGTCTTAGTTGCAAAGTCCTGGTCATGGTTGCGATTTCATTTTAAGATTCTCAAATATAAAAATCCCCAAAGGAGCACATTACATGACAACATTATTTAAGAGCTTCTCTAGACAGACAAAACTTGCTAACTTTCCAGGTTAGTGCTGTTGTTTTGTATCAAAATCCTCTTTTGAATATGAAACAGAGTATTTAAACTCCACAGGAAGAAGTGCCTTCAAAATAAAAGCCCCAACCCACTCAAAACTGTATAAAATTGGAGGCAAATACAAGATCAGGCAAAATAATTAAATTCTGGCAGCAATCTTAAGCTTATTTAAGGCTTCATTTTTTTAATAACCCTTCCAGATATTTTAAGCCTGTTTTCTTCATGTTCATAAAGTTGAAGCCTGATGAAGCTCAGTAGAAACCACTCGCAGACAAGGGCAGAAGGAGAGGCAGCCAGGATGACGATTGAAATGCAGCTCGGAGAGGACAATACTGAATCTAATCTGTTTATACAACCTCACCTCCAGTCTCCCTGCTGTCTCCTCTCATTTCAAACTTGACAAACAAACAAATCTACACACTTGAGCATAAACACACAGACACGCACTCTTATGCACACCCCCGCACTTTATGAAAGAAACAGAGGTCCTTCGCTTATCTCGTGGGTGAAATCTGGAAAAATGGAAGTGTTGCATTTGCATTTTAATTTGCCCTCAATCAGGTATTGTGTTTGGTGTTGCAGTGAAATTGCCTGGTGTTTGCTTCTCGTCCCTATTTATAGGGGCTCCATGAGAGACGGGCCCTAAATTCAAATCTGCCTGCTATCACAGTGTATGGAGATGAGGCTGCTTCTCTTTTTATTTTTTGTCTTCTGTTTCCTCTTTTTTTTTACTCCTGTCACTCATTTTCTGCTCATCGTTTTTATTTTTGCTACATTATTTTTTCACTCCTCTTTACTTTTTCCACACACACACTGCTTCCTCATTCTCTCTGCCTCAAATCCCATCTCGCTCATTTCTCATTCTGAATGCACAGATTTCATTACTAATGCCGTGTGCCACACCACTCAACTCCAAAGGGCTCCAGCAGTCACAGAGCCGCGACCCTGCTCTGCCCTCATCATCTGTCATCTCATCGCTGTAGCCTTCCACCCGCCCCTCCCTTTGAAATGTCCTCCCTCCATCTCTTGTTCCTGCTGTAGCTGTCCAGAACATGACCATAAGCTATCTGTGGCCGATGAAGGACCTCCTTCACACAACTATAACTGCTCCCTGTGGTGCAGCGCATGCAGAAGTTTCACTCACTAGTTAATGCAAACTCTGATACGAGTGTACAGAAGTGGTCTGAAAATGGTGCCAACAATGTGTTCCCACAGGTTGTTTTATGGCAATCTGTTAAAAGAGGCACTAGAGATGTTCTGATTCCATTTTTCCTCCCCAGAGCTGACTTCAACCGATGAGTTTTGGCAGATACTGAGTGAGCCTGATAACAGTGCAGTGAAAGTGCTGAAAATAAAAACATTATTTTACACAACAGCATTGTTCTTCTTACCCTGGATGTAAAGTCGATGCTGTTGTGTGGCCTAGCACAGTAAACTTGTAAGATCTCAATCAAGCAGCAAATTCTGGTCTAAGAACATAAAGCAGATGTGGAAATGCAAAAAAAAAATGCAGTTCTGTGAGTGTCCACTTGAGGCTGGCTGTGGAAACACCAGACCACATACACAGCAATTCATAAAAGCCAATTTTCATCCCCAAACAAACATGCTTACAACCTGGTTTCTCTAACCCCACCTTGTACAGGTACAGTGTTTTTTTTTAAGTATTTTTTCCAAAGTTATAACTTACCTTATGAGTTTTGCCCATGTAAAAACATGGCACCCTGTAGCTGTCTAGCTGTGTTGGGTGCAGCATTTCCAGTTTGACACCCATTGTCGGAGGGGCTTCAAAACTCTGCATTACAAACAAAGGGGTGACATCACAAAGACTATGTTCATTTACAGCCTTTAATCTCAACCAAAAATCAAGCTAAGTTCTGAGGAACAAGCTAGGCCACTGTTAGCGTTAGCTCAACTTGCAGCCTAAAAGAGCCTTAGAAACCCTATTTTTATACATTTATGTTAAAATGTGTAAGAAGACAATGATAGTTGGCAGTTTTCCTAAAAAAAGCTAATGCTACACTCTTTGCTAAATGTGTTAAGTGTAGGACTGGCTTACATCAGCAAAATTTTAACAATCATTGTGTTCCTTTATGGTCGCCTTCCATACATTATACAGTTTATGATGACCGCCAACCAAAAATCAAGCTAAGTTCCTTGGAGCTAACTAGCTAGCTTGAAGTTCTCCCTAAAAGAGTGTAATCGTCACTTTTTTTTTCAAACGTTTATATTAAACTGTCAATGAATGTGTAGCTTACTAAACATTAGCTAACATACATTGTGCTAGCAGTGTAATGTTTGTGTGTATCTTTGCATATAAACTTGATGTCACTTCTTAGCTGCAAAAAAACAGTAGTCTTTGGTTAAGTAGTATCTATTATAATGTTGACTGCTGTTTTTTCTTCTTTTTTTGTCTACAAAAACTGAAGAACCAGATGTTTTGAGGTGCTCTTTTTTATGGAATAATATCAGTATGTAGATTATTTGGTTCTGCATTCTATCCCGGTATTTTATTAAGGAGCATAAAAAACAACATTATTATGACGTGTGCATTTCCTTTGAAAATATCCACTTTTTTATCAACCAAATGATCAAAATCAGTTTTCTGATTGTATAACTTCCAGCCTTTTATGAGGTATTTTCTTTTTTGGATTGGTATTGATGAGAATGTTAACACACAAACTTGAAAATTCAATTTAATAAGACAGGAAGGACGAAGAATAATTGTTCATTCTTGTTTGTAATATTGCTACTCAAGATTTTCTTAACCTCAAAGCATCCTGGGGGTCTCTTGTCTGTTTTTCTTTAGTATATTGAACAAAAACGTCAGACTGAGCCACAGATTTCTCCCCCTCTTCACCCCTCAACTCGACAGCTGCCTGTGTGCAGTGCTAAAAGCACCTCATGATCAGATGCCTCAGTCAATCTATCAGCCATGATTTGCACATGGGCTACAAAAGCCCTGAAGGTGTTCTGGGTGTAGAACGAGGTGTGCATACATTTATTCAATAATCACTCCAGGTGATGTGATTGGTTCCTGTAGTACCCGACCGTGAGTACACGACCTCTCACTCGATACACTGAGATCTCTGGGGATTCGACCTTTGAGCCCTTCACTGGGTGTTGTGATTGTTTGATACAAGATGTCAGGGGGGACTTAAAGGGGTCAGAATGTATGACCTCTGACCTCTAACCCTCAGGGATCTGCAGGTCAGCTGTAGGGCTTGGAGCTAGCAGTATAGAAGAGTGTGTGTCTGGTGTTGGGTAATTTATGGTGAGGAAAGTGTGATTAATATGTAGTGGTGCAGAAAGAAGCCCTCATCGTCTTTGTTTTATTACACACCTCCACAGAGGGGGACGGGATGATCACTACATCTTGATTTTAACAATAAATCTGCAGGTTAATGGGCGGTAAAGGACTGTAAAAATGTAGCTGTGATAAAGTTTTGTGTAAGAAAATGTTCAATAAATTTCAATCCTCAGTAATACTGAAGGGATTTAATGATCTCTAACTAGTGGTGACAGAAATTTGGAAAACACCCATCTGCTCTTTTTGAATTTATAACTACTGTGTGTTTTCAGCAGCCCCAAATCTGTGCCCTATTAGTCAGGGCTAATTATGAAAACACTATTTTTGAGGCAGTGTGTATGTGTGTGTATTAATGGTAACGATTAGTGAGAGCTGAACCGTCATGTTGATGGACTATAATTACCTAGAGCCCCATCTGCAGTTTTTATCACTCAACATGTTGCTTCTCTTGCTCGCTACATGTCTGTCCTGAGGATATTGGCTTGATAAGCACACACATCCCCTCATTTGTAAATGAGCACACATGTACATAGACAGGAAGGCACACAGATGGCCCCCGGTTATGAGAATTGTGTGTCAATTGGTAGATTTTCCAGGCAGTCATGATGGACAAACACAGGGGAATATGTGCATGTGTTTAAAACTGTGTCCTATCAAAATTAGCATTGAATATCACCAATATGCAGGGCTGTGCTGTCTACATATTTCTACTTTCTGTTTGTCCGGGCTTTTAAATGTTTTAAACTCCAATAAAACTTGCCGTTAGTTTTATTTATGAATTAGAATTTGTTGCAGTAACAAGAAAAATATGAAGTCTTCATATTAAAGCTCCTGTATTCAGAAGCAAACTTAGCATTTTACTTTCAAAGTGATCCAGAGTTAGCTTGTAGCGATCTCACATCACCGCCAAGTTACTAACACAAAAATCAGAGATTATTGGCTCACATGCTACCACTTTATTTCATCCACTTATAGCAACATGCAGTTAATAAATTGGTGTGACCCTCACCGCAAGTTGTTTAAAGCATTAAAAAAGAAGAATAAAGCAATAGTTCGTCTTTTTGCTGATGGTCTTGTTCACCTTTTTGGGTCAAAACAAGACATAAATATCAATTTCAGCCTGTTTCAAAACCAGCCAAAAACACCTCACAGGAGCTTTAAGTTCTGCCTAAATGGCTGATGATTGACTGGAAAACCTGAACTGGACTGACTGGATCAGGGACATGTCATTTTCCTTTTAACCCTTTTGCTCTGCAAAAAAATGAACTCTTGTGTTTTTGTCTTATTTTTTGTAAAGAAATGTCTTTTGAGACTTAACATGAACCACATTCACCTGACCAGTCCAGAAAAATGTGTTGTTTCAAGTAATTTAAAGATAAAAATGAGGTCTGAATTGCTTGGAACAAGTTTTAAAAAAAATCTGTCAATGGAACAACAGAAAAGTTTCTGCAAGCAAATCTTTGAGCAATGTTTTCTTGTTCCATTCGCAGCTTTTTTTTTTTACTTGTTACAAGTAATTTAGGCCTGATTTTTGCCTTTGATTAACTTAAAAAAGACAATTTTCTGGACTGATGAGTTGAATGTGGCTCATATCAAGTGTAATAAGACTTTTTTTTTCCCTAAAACGAGACAAAAACACTTCATAATTTATTTATTTTATTTTTTTTTGCAGTGTGTGCATTGAAGTGCAAAGCTGTTTTAAAAAATGCTTTTGAGATGTTGTTCATGGACTGCCAAAAAAACTTCTGAAAGGGCGATTTCCTTTGTCTTTGAAATAAAATACCTTTAAACAGTGGCTCATTTTAAATCATTTTTTTAAGGCCTGATATTTATACCCCTGTCAAAATGTCTCCCCTTCAATACGAATGACTCAGAGACAGAGTGGGAAAACGAGTCATTCCACCGCTGTGCTGGCATCAGAGGTGGTAACAGAGGCAGGAGGGGATAGCTGTGAGGGTGGACCTGCGCTATGTGTGTGCGTGTATTTAAAGCTCCAGCTGTGTTTTTAACTCTCAGGCTTCTGAAATTGCATCACAAGAAAACACACACTGGGAAAGCAATATTCTTCTTTTCATGTGATATTTATAAAAGTAATGAGCGCATGAAGGCGTTGTGATGACAGCGTGATGCAGTGCAGACTTGCAATATAAAGAGGGCTGGTATCCACACTGTTGGTGGCTCCTTATTGATTACTGAGAGTCTGTGTTGCTGTTTGGACACACCTACTATTGGTCTTTAAAGAAAAGGTACTGACTCAATCAGATCCTGGCTTCAGGTTTTGTTAGGCTTTAAACGTGCCTGGCACCCAGCAAAAGGACAAAACATAAAATTAAGAATTGACACTTCCAGATGGGACTAATACAGTGATTATCATTCCGTTAAATGTCAACACAAAAACCTGACCCCTTCCTACACTGCTAAAGTTTCTGGATGCAAGAATCTTCTAATAAAGTAAATTTCAAAATAACTGCAGATCATTTTTTTAAAATTGCTTATTATGATTTTAAGAGCCAGTGTCAAGAAGAAAAGAATATGATTTTTGGGGGGGAAACTAAATTGTTAATTTACAAGAATAAATTTTCTTTATTGTAGAAAGAAATATTCATTACAATATTGTGATCATAAACGAAGACCTTTTCTCGACTTGATTCTCATAATAGTTTGACTTTTAACTCAAAAACATAGTCTTTATCTCTTTTTGAGCCCCTAATATGTATTTTAGTACTCTGATATTAAGTCCAGACAATCAAATTTTATTCCTTAGCATTTAGAATTAAAACAAGAAATTAAAACCATAAATTTGCCAGAATAATTCTTGCTGAAGGGAGATAATGCGTGAAGTTGGACTCTTGTTCTCATGCAGTCCTTGTTGAACTTGTGTTTTCGCCCCCTAATGGTAATTAGAAATGTTTTTTTATTTTTTTAGGTTTCTTTTTGAGGTTTTTTATGCCTTTGATTGTAGAGAACAGGACAGTGGATTGAGGAGAAAACAGGGTTAGAGTGAGAAGTAATGTGGAAAACAAGCAGTAACCTCCGCTCTTAAAATATGAGACAATGCGGAAGTGCTAAAACCTGCTGTTTCTTGAGTGTCCGCCTGAGGCTGGCTCTGGACATTACAATAGTCACATGCACAACAAGCCAAAAAAAAAGCCACGATCACAGCAGAAATTAACCTTTTTACAGCCTGGTGAAAAACACATTTCCTGTCCAAATCACTAATTTCACTATTGGCACACACTGTAGGTGGGTTTATATTTTTCTAACTCAGCAGTTAAGAGGATATTAAGATCACAAGCTCACCCAACCAGAGGCACAGCTCAGCTCATGTGACTGACGGGCGCCTTATAGCTGTACTTGAAGTCCCCATCACTTCCAACATGGCCGTGAATAGCCGATCTGCTTCAAAAATCTGTTTCAGAAACAGACGGGAAACGTTGTACAGTCTATGGTAGGAAGGCACTTTATATCTGCAGCCCTCACCAACCGTTTAGAAGTAGTTAATTAACATGAAGTAAATATTTTTGATCTGTAACGGACTTCTACTGACTGCAGATTTGATGATGGTTTAGAAATGCCTCATAAGCAGAGGCACTAATGATGTAAAATATGGCTTTATAGGAAAAAATGTACCCATTGATGTGTTATTGGTGCCTCAGAGTACTTCATCAAAGTAACTTCATAATTCATTACATGCTCATACTGCTAAGAAATGGTAAATACAGGGTCTTAGTCTTGCCAAGAGGCTTATTCTGCTTCTGCATTCATTTGTGAACATAGGGCATGATGGCATGTAGAGCAAAAAGAGGCCCAGCTGGATTCAGACTGAGGATGCAGCAGTCACATTTCCTGTGTACCAGTCAACTTTGCCTGAACATGTGAGATGTGTCTGTGACTGTTGCAGATTCTGCAGACGCACAGTTGAGTCGGAGCCAGTACCGCACGAATGTCTCTCCCTCTGCAAAGTCATAAACCTTTGCTTTTTGAGACCCAAAAAACTGATCATTGCAAGCTGAGAAAAGTCATCCTCGTTTTCTGCTCAGCTCTCTCCCAAACCGACTGCTACCCAGCGGCTGCCTCAGGCATTAGCGCTCGCAGAAGTGTAGGAGCAGCAGCACTGGCGGCCCTGTGGTTAACAGTTAGAGGAAAACAAGTAATTAGCCCCGATAATTAAATCCTCCAGTCAGCCAGGCAGCCTGCGCTGTACAACCAGTGCTGCTATTCTGCCCATTTACAAAAACAGTAGAGCTGGTCTGTTCAGAAAACGAGGAATTAGCAGATTAATGTGGTTGTATTATCTGCCCTGAGATAAGGGAATAATGTCTGACTGCGGAAACTGAAATGGGGTAATTTCTAACAGGGGATAAGGAGCGTGGTCAGGTCATTTCAGCACTGTTTACAAGTTATGTGCACACAGAAATAATTCATACCAAACTATCAGCATCACTTTTCTGCTTTAACATTCTGTCCCATTAGGTTTCTGTTTACCTCAGGGGAAGTCATCAGTAAGGGAAGAGCTCTTTGTCTCTCATTAGAGTGGCTCTTTCATTTCATTAATTACTGACCTGCTGCTGCAGTGGTTTGACACAATCTGGCATTCTAACCACTCACAGCTCCAATCTGCATGACTTATTTATTGCTTGACTTGATAATTAGTAACCCTAGTTTCTCAACTGGTCCCAATTGGTTTGTGAGTCTGCGTGTGTGAACGCTTCTCTATATCTAAAGATCTCCGTCATTGTCACGTCTCTAAATGTAGCTATCATCTTTGTCTCAGAATGAGTGCAGCAGCAGGTTGATCATGAAGCAGCCGCCTCCGTCCTGCTGATGAGCTCCCATCTGATGTGTCTCTAATATCACCAGCTGCACGAGCAGATCATCAAACGGTTGTTGGAAATGAGCTAAATGGCAGGATTCCATCACGGAAATGTTGAAATTGATAAAATTAAAATAATGAACACAACTTTACAGTGACTCAAAATCAGCATCTGGACAACAGAACAGAATCTCAAATGCTTCATGTTTTAGTTGTTTTAAGCAAGTCCTCCACATTGAACTGATACTGTGGCGCACCTGTGCTGGTTGGACAGTTCTGATTGGTGCAACCAATCACCAAGAGAATCAAAGACTGTACTTACAGTATGTGGGTTAGCTAACAGTCCAGGTTCAGATGTACAACCTTCTGACAGAAATCTTTCCTTTCTGGTCACGACCAGTATACCTTGTGTGTTTGCTAATACTGGTTATCTCTCCCATACTACTGAAATTGCTAAAATATTAACGGACAATGCTATAAAATTACTGCTAGCTAGGTTAGCTAACGGTCTTCTGAAACAAATCTTTATTTCCTGTTAGCAATTTGAATACCTAGACTCATGTGTTGGCTTGTACCAAGTACCCCACCCATACCACATGGACTAACAAACCCCCACACAATGCTACTTAAAGATTACCGATTGTGTGGTCAGATAGTTACCTCAAACCCCAGGTTCAGGGGTTTGTGATCTTCTGAAGCTTATCTTTCCATCCTGGTTGTGATCAAGATACCTTGTGTGTTGGCTCCTCCCATTTTACATGGATTGAAAAATTATCACAGGGTGCTGGATAATAATATGGGTAGCAAAGTTAGCTAACTGTCCAGGGTCACGTTTGAGAAAATAAAAAATAATAATAAAGGAAAAAAACAAAAAACAAAAACAACAACAATAACAAACAAAAAAATGTTACTTCCTGTTGGCAACAAGAAAACTTCAACTTGTGTCTTGACCTATGCCAAGTTTTCCTCCAATACACTCCAATTAACTTTCCTGGTTGCGATCAAAATACATTGTGTGTTGGCGTATCCTTGGTATTCCCCCCATATTACATGGACTGATAAAACATCACAGGATACTGGATAATATTATGGATTGAAATGTTAGCTAACAGTCCAGAGTCACTTTTAAGAAGTTCCAGAAATAACAAACTAAACAAAAAAAAATTAAAAATAACAACAAAAAACAAACAAAAAACAAACAAAAAACGTTGCTTCCCGTTGGCAATAAGAATACCTCAACTTGTGTGTTGACCTATGCCAAGTCTCCCTCCAATACCCATTTTGTTCATGGTATCAGATTGTTGCATTGACCACGCTCTCAAACCATATTGAAGACAAAATTGAGGCCTACACCAATTTTGCTTTCAACTCTAGTTTGGGTTTGTTGGAAGGGTCAGTTTTTTTTAATATTTTTTCAAGTTAGTTGATGCAATATTTTGGTTATACTGTTAAAGGTCCAGAGCTCTCTTCCAAAAAAAGTTTTTCAAAAGCTTTTTATGGCCCTTGTCTGTTTTCTTTTACTGAAAACAGCACCTTTGTGGTTAAACTGCATCTTAAGCGTTAGGTTATTTGGGTTAACAAACAAGTCAGCTTTTACAGTACTTTCCTCTGCAGGTCGGATCATTTCATAATTCTTCTAAAGAGTTTCTCTCTTCAAAGTTTAAAAATCAATCCCTCAGTGTTTCTACAAAGACTGATGCTGTTATCTTGTCTTTGAAAAGATGTTGTCCAAACGAATGTGGAGAAATCTAACATTAAATCTTATCTGGTTTCTGTTTGTTCCATGTCACCTCATCCCTCATCTCTTTGTTTGAACCCAAGCTCTCCCCCTATCCATCTCCCCCTTCAGTCTCCTCTTATTGTTTTTTATCTCCCATTCATTCTGTACCTGTGTCAAAGCGGACAGGCGGTCTGTTTTTCTGCCCTATCGACTGCTGCAACCTAGCCGTCTTTTCTGCTCTTTTTCTGCCCGCTGTCCCCGCCTCGCAGAGCTAGTTATGGAGCCTATTGACTGATCGGCTGTCGGCCTCATCGATCCCCAAGGTCGCACTGCTGGCTATTGACCGATGGTCCCTCAATGCCCTTCCTCCCTCCTCCAATCATCATCTCCTTCTACTTTTTACCTCTTTCGTATCTTCCTTCTTGCTCCCTGTCCACGCCACTTTATCTGTCACCAGCCTCATTTCTTCCACTCCGCCCTCACTTCCCACGTCTCTGTGTCTATCCATTTGTCTCTCCTACTCGCTCTTCTGCGGCCATTGGCGCTATCACTCATCGATTCAGTGGAGATCGATGCAGTGGATAATGGGTGCTGGGCCTGCAGGGAGCAGGCGAGGAGTCTGTATGGGTCCACAGACATGGTGCCGACACGACTCGAATGATAGGAGAGGAGGGTAGGGATGGATTGATGGCTGGCGAAGGAAGGCGGGGAGGTTGCTCAAGGTAAAAAGAAGAAAGAGAAACAGGGGAATGGGACAAGCAGAGGCAGAAAGACAGAGGGAGGGAGAATCAAAGAGCAGAGGTAGGGTGAGGAGTGTTTGCCTGAGGGCAGCTATGAGACACATGGGGGAGCTTTTGGGGAAAGACAAGAGAGAAAGGGATGAGAAAGGAGAGCGCTGGAGGATCCCTGAAGCTGGCAGAGTGCTGACTTTATTTAGTAGACTTTGTCACTGAATTACAAAGAGAAAGGTAACCGTCAGGACTCAGCAGACCCCTAGGGGTCCATCATTTTTAAATCCTTCCTAAGGAAGGAAACACAGGAAATGAAGTCCAAGCTTTCTTTTATAGTGACTTGAAATTGTCCTCAATGACAGGAACTTGAAGCATACATCATAACCTTGAGATCTGTTGCTTCCTGCTTGGTTGCAAATGAGAAATAGAAGGGTTAGCTCGGATATAATTTACATCTGCTGTCTCTTGTGGGCTTTTATTGTGAAATCCTGCTGTCATCCAGTGATATGTGGTGCTACTGTTCTTAAAATGTTGACCAGGCAGTAACAAGTGGGTTACTACAAACTGTTGAGGAGATCGAAAGTTGTCCCTCATCCAAGAACAAACCCTGCTCTTTGCTCGCCCTAATGTGAAAGCATGGTCAGCTACAGTGGAGTAAAGCGGAGTGATATTATCAGCATAACGCTGATACTGTTTTTTTTTGAGGATTTATGAAGGATCATCTGGTAGTGTTGTAAAGCTTAAAGGATTACTTCACCCAAATCACAAAAAGCCATTATTCTCCTCTATCCCTGTGTGTATCCCAACATTCAGTGAGTTTTCTTGTCGTCTGACAGGCTCTAAGATGTTTGCTGCCAATCTAGTAAAGTGGAAGTGGAAGTGGGTATTTTGATTGTGGCACTTATACAATTAAAAAACATATGTATGAAACAGAAGCAACAAGATAATCCATGGCTTACAGAGTGGATATTTTCCTTGAAACTTTGCACAAATATGATCGAATTACATCTGAGGCTTAAAATGTTTACATTTCATCTTGTTAGGCGATCTAAGCGAATGCATTGTCACTCATGAGTGGGTTTGTTCAGTACAGTTTGTTCCATTGTGTTTGGAAACCTAGGATCAGTGGAGCCCATGTCCTAAAAATAGGCTCAAGCACAAAGTTAAGTGGGCTTAAAGATGATGTTGTGATCTCATTCCTGAATGTGAAATAATCTGCTCTTACTGACATGCCTACCAGATGGCTAATGCATATGTATTAACCCAGTTTAAATGTTGCTTTTTCCAAACATTAGACTGCCGTTCTGGCCGTGTGTGATGGAGGTTATTTGAAATGACTTGTTGTGATACTATTAGAGGACAGGAAAGGCTTTTACATTACTGCACAGAGAGAGAGAAGGAACAAGATAGGAGTTTGGGAGCAAAGTAATGACTCACAGTGTGTGTGCTGTATATATGCATGCAAATATGTACCTATGGCTTTCCTCCAAGGGAACCTGTCAATCACTGAGCAAAGTGTCGGGGACTGAAGGGGCTGATAGAGGCAAATAAAAATCACACCTTGGAGGTTTTCTGAGAGAGGCACAGCCGGGTGATAGGTTTTGATTTGATAAAGGATCACCCTGCAACCTCAGCAAGACCTCAATTTGGTCATATGGTAATGGACAGGTGAGGGTTCTTTTTTAATGTGATAAAACCAAGCAGAAACCTCCATTGCTGGAAAGTGAAACCAAAGTGAAAGTTAGAAAACTGCCGTTCCTGTTGTGTCCACTTGAGGCTGAATCAGAAAAGCAAAAGAAATTTGCTCTTTTTACCATATCTATTCTTACACCTAGAATGAAAACACCTTGTTTCTTTGGGATTTTTATGGGGTGTGTGTTTTTCTCTGACTTGCCTTTTTTATGATTTTAAGCTATGAATCACCAAGTGGAGAGACCCTTCTTTTTAAATTGTTTTCAGGAACCAAAAAGTGACATCGCTGATACCAGGTCTGTGTATTATACAATCCAACAATCAGATAAAGTAGTACGTTCTGTCTTTTGCAAATTGATGCCTGAAAACACAACAAAATAATATACACAAGATACTCATGGCCCAGAAAAGTGTCTCCCTTCTCCCTGCTCTGGCAGTGGATGTTCTGTGAATACATTAGAAAGGCCAACTGTGCAAGGACTCTGAGAGCCAAGTCAAATACTCTCCTCTGTGTTCCTTTATACTAGGGAAGAACATTTTAGAAAAATAATATCTAATAATAATCTGCATTTTGCCCTAAACAAAAGCAATAAGTCATTCTGTAGTATGACCAACACAACAAAGGATACTGACAACATATAAGTGATTCTTCTCTGTGGGCCAGACCTACATGTTGTGATGAAATGGGATGAATTGATGCATGAATTGGTATGAATAACATATCTTGATCTAACTTTTACAATCACAGCAGAATATTTACTTATTGGTTTTTCCTTTAAGTGGTAGACATGTACCATTTTTTCTAGAAAAAACGGCATTTTGAGTTTTTGCTGGTTTTAAGGAATAATGGAATAATGCACATAAAACTTTTTTAAATTTTAGTTTTGCAAATTGCACTCAATTACATCACAATGCCAGTTTCAATTTGATGATATATTTAGCCCTGCTTCTTACTGCTACTATATTTCCCCATTGCCACTACATATCATGGTCAACTGCATCATCATATGATAGAGGAGTACTTTAATTGAAAAAAATGTACTTGTTGGGCTTGTCAAAGTTCGCTTCATCTTATTTACAGGCCACATATTGAAAGGAAAAGTCGTTTCAAAACCATCATCTTGTTGAGCTGCTTCAGGCCCTGTTCTCTGCTGATACCAATCACAACATAAACTCATATACCAGCCAACAATGAGTGCTTACTCTATTCAATGAACTTCAAACAAAGCCGTACGTCTGACTATTTAACTGTTTCATACACAAGTGTTTTACCTCAGATCTAAAGCCAGGTTTACTCTTCACAGTGGGATTTCTTAAGTGGCTGGCATTTTGATACATCAGACTTGCTTTGTGTGCATCCGTTCATAATGTATGACCAATGTATCGCCCTTCTCAGAGTTACAAGTGGCTGGCACTACAGTTTAATTCTACCTGATCTGGTTCCATCATACATAAATATACTCAGGGTTACCCATTACTTCATCCTGGAGTTATTAAGTGGTCTGGCTGATTAATGAGGCCAAGTAATGTCTGCGGACACTGCAGACAGTTTTGTCTTTGAGTGGCTGCTCTCCAGCAATGTTTACGTGCCCCCTGATAGCTGTTGACCACTACTTTGTCTTAATAACTTCATACACTGCCTGTTAGAGTATTTCAAAGCCTAATTTTCTCTCAAACAATGTGGACGTGTCTGCTCTTTTGGAACTGGACAGGATGGTTTATTAATCTCTGCATAGCTGGATGTTTGTTTGTGGAGCACTTTAAGAAAGTAGAAGAGAAAGGGTCTGTCAACTTTAAGATTCCTGAAGTGAATTCTGTATGTATGTAAAAAAAAAACACAAGTTATACTGTATATTTAAAAGGAAAAGGTTTGAGAAAAGATATAGATTGTGTACCAGTGTTAAAGTTAGTTTTCTGTTTGTTTACTGTAAATTGTCAGTGTTGATTCTGTTTACGGCAGCATAACTTCAGGTTCTTTTTATTCACTTCACCTGTGAATAAGAGACAAATAAAAGTTTGAATAGAGTGAAGGTGGGAGGTGGAGACTGGAAAAGGCAAGGAGAGGTGTTGTAGAAGAAGACGACCTAATTTAATCTAAAGTGGTTCTCAAATTGAACCAAAGGGAAAACAAAGTCAGCACCTTGGAGCTCCTCTGCACTTACATAACTCCACTGACCCCCTCCCTCTTCCCCTTTCATCTCCTCTTTCTCTTTCCTATAAAAGGAGGAGTAGAGGATGAAAGATAGGGGGACTGAGAGATGAAAAAGTCAGAGGCAGATGAGCAGGAATCAGAGAACAGAAGGAGAAATGGGAACGAGCTGTGAGAACAAACAGACGGAAGGATGAACACGACAAGAGCAGAAGACAAACAGAAACTTCTCTCACTCACAAACCTGCTTTTTTCACCTCTCCTGTCCCACCAGCTTTTTCTTTCCTTCTTTTCTCTGTTGCAGTGACATCAAACTGTAAAGTCCCCGACAGGCTCTATTGAAGACAGTGTCCTGAACGAGTGTCGAGTTAAATAATGCAGCCTGCTGGCTGAGGAGAGACTAAGGGAGAAGATGGAGGAGGAAATAGTGGCACAGTGCAAAGATACACACTTCAATTATTTAACAGGTCCATGAAAGGCTTACAAGTGAGGCATACCCAGAATTAAAACCAGGGCTCTGACTGCGTATGTGGGAATTTAAAACTCAAACACACACACACACACACACACACACACACACACACACACACACACACACACACACACACACACACACACACACACACACACACACACACACACACACACACACACACACTCCTCCATACATTCAATAAATGCTGGTGCACAAAGTTAGGAATCCAGTCATGCATGATATATGCTGATGCTGCTTCATGTATATTATGCATGCCAAATTCAGCTTAAAGTGTTTCCAAAGATAGCAAGCAGGGTCTGTATTTACATGAGGTACATGAAGGTGTCAGGCCTGTATTTGAGGGAGGTTTGTATTTTTATATTGCCTTTTAACCCCCCCCTTTAGATAGTGCATGCAGAATTGGCCATACATGTATGAAGTCTCATGTTGATCTGCTGCCTTGTTAAAGTTGTAGCATAGTGCTATCCATAAAAACTTCAACACTTCCTGTATGTGACCAAAAACAAGGACCCTGAATATTTCAGTGGAACGAAAACATCAATTTATAAAACTTTACTTTTAAATTAAACACAGACTGCACAAAACACTGACATTGTCTCGGGAATGTCACTCATTGATTCCTGATGTGGCGTCATGAGGTCCCAAAGATGGCATTTGCCAAATTGGAGAACCAAGTAACAGACAGAAGTGGACTTGAGACAGGCCTCAGCTTATCCTTGCTCCAAAATATGCAAACTTATGGAAACATATCGACAACACAGCTTAGTTATTAAAACAATAGACAGACTTAAATGTATTGTTTGCATTGTTTTTGCCAAAGAGTTCTGGGAGGAACTTCATGAGGTTAAGTGCAAACTATGCTGGGTAAAACTCAAGACCAGCAGTCCCCAACCTTTTTTGCACCGGTTTAATGTCAGACAATATTTTCCTGGACCGGCTCTTCTTCTGTCTCCTCACAGGCTCTTTTACCCTGTCTAAAGAAACTTTTCAAGTATGTTTGGTCCATGGCCCGGGGATTGGGGACCACTGCTCTAGACTATATACTTTGATCCTATCTGTTAGTAACAAATAATAATAATAATAAACTTTATTTATATAGCACTTTCCAAAAACAATGTTACAAAGTGCTTTACATAATAAAAACAAACATTAAAAACAAATAAAAAAGAAGAATTAAAAGGGAAATAAAATTGAAGTGTGAGGAAATACATAGAAATATAAAAGGCTAATAACCAACAAATAACGGAAAGGAAACGTCTGCAGTATCAGAGCAATTAAAGATTAAAACAGAGTAAACAAGAAATGGTAGCTACCTGTAAAGAGCTACCTTAAAGCCAACCCCATGTGGACACTTGGGGAACTGCAGTTTTTGGCAATATACGACATTGGCTTCATTTTTTATCATCAGAAGATTTAGATGAAATACAACACATTATAAGTCGTTGTTTCCAAACACTTTGCACCCAAATGTTACTTTAAAACATAGTTGGGCTGAGACATTAACACAGTTCATGGTACATTATAGCAAAGTTAACTTTCATCCAAATAAAGGTGTTGACCAGCATTTCCGCTCAGTTACCATACATGAAGTGTAACAGCTAATAAAGGATTTTTCCTTACAGTTATCTAAGACTAGCCTTTATTTTTCCTCTGGGGGGCGCTATACAATGACTTTTTTTCAGTCACTGGCCTAAAATCTATTCGAACACTCATGGTTGTGAAGTGGTGGGGCCAAAAAATCCCTTGCAGTGCCTCTGTTTATTCATGCTCACCGAACTGTGCCCCAAGACTTTATTCAAGACTTGGATGTTATATATCTGCCAAGCTTTCTTAAAGCACAGGGTATATGTTAGCAGTTGGACAGCATAAGTGCTGGTGGGTTGACAGAATTGCAAAACATGCCACTTGAAATAGTCTGTGGAGATGGGTAGCTTTACTGATATTTCTGAGCAGAAATAAAATACTATCACCATTTGTCATAAAGATTTTATACACTCAAAAGAAAACTACATAACACAAAGAAGACACCCATAAACTGGTGATTTCTTCCTTTCTGTCTCCAGCCTCCCTATAACTTTCAGTGTGAGTTGTTTAGAAGTTAAAAAAAGTTATAAGCAACTTTCTTTCCACTGATAGTGCACCTAGCTGTACTTTTGTCCATATTTTAGAAATAGCGCTGTGCTCGAACAACAGATGCCATCAAGCACTTGTTTCTCATGCTTTCCCAGAGCTATGTAAGTAAAGGAATCAATACCAGATAAGTGCTCTGAGTATTGAAAGCACAGTACAGTGTCCTCATCCTGGGATTGCTTCTTTGTACAAAATCTGCTTCTGTGAAGTTGTCATGTTATGCAAGCACATTTAAATCTGGTTCACTGAATGGTACACATACAGTATGTACGCTCACTGCTGATTGGCTTAATCGTTCAGCTCCGCTGTATGCTGTAGTTTCTTAAATATGTAAATGCATAATCCAGGATATGGAAATATGGTTGCATAAGAGCTGCGGGTCATGAAAGTCATGCTTAATGTGAATTAAAAAAAGATCAGAAATGGTTCAACTTTAAAGTTCAAATTTTTAGCCCACTTTGCTTCAAGGTCTTTGTTTTTTAAAATGCTTTTTTTATTGGCCTTGTTGTACAATTGTGTCTTTAATATGTTTTTTATAAAATTCAGTGTTTTTCTTGAAGGAAGCCTCTTAATGAAAAGAGCTCATAGGACTGGAGCAGATGATGATACCATAAAATGTAGTTTTTTGGGACATGTGGGCTCCATGTGTCAAGTTTACAAGCATTCAGAGGATTACAAAGCTTTCAAACTGAACACGCTCTGAAGAAATATCTCTTAAATTTTAATTTCTGTGTTCTGCAGGTGGCTTATTTTATGCCTTGGAGGATATCATGGTCATAATAAATGAGGCCCCGTTTGAGCTTCACATTTCTGGCTCTATTACAACCACTGATGCTGCAAAAAGTGTTCTTTTAGATGGTAATTATTTGTGTCAAGTTGAATACTTTAAATGCTAATGAGGCGGGCACATGAATGAAGTGCCAGTTTCTCCACCTCTTGGTTCTTTAAATCGACCGAAGAATGGTGTTAAAGCTTCAACCTGTTTTAGAGAGCTGAGTCATTCCAGCAGGCAGGGGAAATGTCTTTCTTTGTTTGGATTTACATATCTCTTTGCTCATCTTTCACCATCCATCTGTATACCTGCAAGAGTCTCCTTTACTGCTTGTTTGGTTGGTTGATTTCTGCTGTCCAGCATTTTATTTCCAGCACTTAGCTTTTAGTGCTGTGACTGTGGAGTGGTTTTCTACATTTGTCTCTATGCTAACCACTCTATTCAGGCTTTAAATAGTCCTGCTTGCATAGCCCTGGCTTCCTTCAGCTGGTTCATTCCTTTGCTTGAAACCATGGCTTGGTTAGATCTGAGTCGCAACACAGTACGTGCTTTGAAATAGATGGGAGATAGGGTAATATGCTAATGCTAACCAGATTTAGCTCAATAGTCCTTATCAAACTCTTCTTTTTTGTTTTTTTTGTAGGTGAAGTTTTCATTTTGTGTGTTCAGTCTCCCTCGTTAGTTGGCACAAGAGTTGCTAGTTGTTAGCTGGGTTTTATTATTATGGGTCCACTTTGGTCAAATGTTGCTATGATACTGAAAGCTAACGCCAAAATTGTATGTAGACTGTTTCTACTTCAGCATACGTAAAACTCAACCAAAGCAATGTGTGACCAGTACAGTCTTGTGGACATTAATCTACAACGAGGACTGTAGGCTATTGGTGCTAGCTCTGCTAATGTTAGCCACAGACAACAAACCACATTTACACTGTTTACTCACAGAAACTGTCATCCCTGTTTAGTCACATTGAATAACTTGTGCTCGACTGTTTTCTCAGCGGTTGCCCACCTTCAGACCAGTTTATTGGGATTTCAGTTTTAGCGATTGGGAAATTAGTGGATATGGAACACCCCTAGTGTTGATAAAGGATTACAGTCTCATAATGAAAGTACTTGAACATGTTAAATTTTCTGCCTGTTGCAGCTCTTCCCCCACAGGGGAAATTAAAAAAAAAAGGACAACAGAGGTGAAACATTACTCATTGAATAAAATAGCAAGACAAACTTTGTTCATTACAATGCAAAACCTGGCCTTTGTGGGTTTTTTTTGTAAAATGACCATAAGTTACATCACAATTTGACAGTAGAATATTATGAAAAGCCAAATGTACTTTGCTATAAGTACTCTTCCAGCCTTTAAACTAACAGCATTGAAGCTACCAACCTGTAAACTCAGTCTTTTAAGCTTGAAGCCATTTAAGCCAACAGCCTTTTAGCTAACAGCCTTGAGTCTCTAAAGCTAGTAGCATTTTAAGCTAGCATCCTTCTAAAGTGGCTGTATTTTAAGCTAACAATCTTTAAGAGTACAACCTTTTAGCTAACAACCAGAAAACTAGCAGTAATCTTGCTTATAACAACATTTTTGATGCTCAATGACAGGTTATGACAGATTTTCAAACAAATTAGAGCAATTAGCCATCAAATGTTACCGTACCACAGAAGAAGAAACAAAGTACAAGTGTCTCTGTGTTATGAAGGCTTAAGAGCCTTCATAAAAAGCTACTGCTAGAGACTTGTACCATGTTTAAGCGGATATCATCTGGCTGTGCTGATGGGAAAAGGGTTAAAGACTGAAAACATGGGGGAAACCAAACCAAATGTTGTGTAACGTACCAGCAAGACATCAAAAGATGGAGATGCAGCATTGTCAGCCTTTAAAACATCTTTCTCAGACCTGTCCAAGACAACCAATCACAACCCTTCAGTGGACTCTATCAATGAATGTTCCTCTCCTTGCCTTCAGGGCTGTCTGTACCTATCCTTTTCTTTCCTTTTGCCATTCTTCTGTTTGCATATTTCTGTTAGTTCCCCAAATTTCCAACTCTCTGCCCTCTTTTCTTGTGTCTCTGGGTAATAAAAAAGCAAAGAATACCTCAGTGTCTCTCCGCGCGGGAGCACATTGTAATAAAAATGCCTTGCAGGTGTGTATTTATCCTGTAACAGCAGGTATAACTTTAATAGCATCCCTTTTTCTCCCTTAGGTGTCCAACTCAACCTGTCGTTCTTGTTTTTTTCCTCCCTTTTTTACAGTCACTCTATCCTTGAGCGCTGTTTTTTTATTCCTCTTCCCATGTTTTTTTTTCTTCCTTAAACACACACTCTGTTGCTTTTGCTGTGTCTGTGACTCACTCAATGACCCTTTTCTTTGGGTTCCCTGAAGCACACACACACAAACATGCGTTCACATACACACACACACATGCGCTTTAGTCACCCATGAAGGCAATTTGTCTTAACAGGTGGTCATTCAGATTCAAGACTGGCACTGCGAGAGATGTCGTAGATGATACAGGAAGGAAGGGTTGCAACACAGGAGATGATGGAGATCAGTTTGGAAAGCTTGCAGGTGATTAGGTAGAGAAATAATGTGCTGGGAACATTGAGGGTTGTAGATAGTACACACCCTGTGATTTACTGTACCTTGCTTTTTTGGGATGAAACCAGGATGAGGCTGTCTCTAAAAAAATCTACATTGTTGCTGTAACAGTGTATTCAAATCCACAGAGTTAATGTTTATAAAATAAAAAAGAGGTGTATCTTTTTGATGTATGATGCATCCCAACGTCATCACTTATAAGACAGATGCACAGCACCATGGAAGCATTCAGCACTTCGTTCCATTGTCATGCATCATGTCAGTAGTTGCACGCTGGGCTGTGGGCAACAGACGGTCCAGCCAGTCCTTTTACAGTTTGTCACATTACTGAAGTTGAAAGTTTAATGACTCTGTTAAAAGCAGAGCCCTGTTGGAAGTTAATGTGCTCTGCTGCTGGAGCTGCTATTATGACTGCCTCCTTTGTGTGCGTAGACGAAGGAGAAAGTGAGTTCCCTGCCACCGTTTGCCTCAGAAGGTGCTGTGTATTTGTCCCCGAATCGTGTGCGTGCGCGTCTGTTTACACACAGCATTTATCTTTTATGTGCCTGTTTGTGTTTTTATGTGACACTTCATATCCCCATCCATTTATCCTTTTTTATCTCCTCTACAGCCGTATTACTGTATTGCTTCTGTTGAACTATATATTTTCATCCCCGCCCACGTCTTTGAGCAGGAGGGTGGTGCAGCAAACAGGGGGATCATTTTTCATAAGAAGTGCTGTGACTCGGGTCCTCCAAGTCCCATGTTCCCATCCAGCTCTGGTGTCCTCTAGCAGTACAGTAAATCCAGAGTGGGCCTCTGCTACCATAATTCTGTTTTGTGAGGAACCGGGCTTCCTCCTGAGGGATAAACAAACTCCAATGTGTAAAAACCTTTAGATACACTGAGACATTACTGCATTCTATGATTTATGTTTGCTACAAAGTGAAGGAATATGTTTCAAATCTCTCTTTAATTTGGTTCAGGTAACCTATTTTTCCCTCTGATATCTCTCAGGATGATTTAGGGATGTTTTAGTTGGTGTATGTACAGCATATAAAGTCTTTTTGGTCAAGTCAAAGTTCGGAAATAACCAATCTTCCATGCCAAAGATGGGACAGTGACAAGCTCAAATACTTCTCTTTTAATAAAAACTCGACAATGACAAAGAAAATGTTGGAAAAAAACACCATTTTTCCCCCACTGTGTGTCTAATCTTGCTATCATGGCTAGCACTGCTAGCTGAAAGAAATCTCACATTCCATGATCCCAGGGGTGACAGGGCATAATCCTCAACCCATAAATCTCCATTGTTTCAATCCAGCTCTCTTTTCTGGTAGCTTTTTAGCTCTTCTGAATCTCCTGAGGTCCAGAATGTATTCATGGTAGTTTAGCATAGATATTTCGTGCTCTGGATCCTGAGATTGCTAGCTTTAGCCAAAAAAGCTAATCTCGAGGTGTAAGCAGTGTGGTGTTCCTGCGCGCCATTAGTGTCGATAAATGTTAGTGATCCCATAATGAGAAAAAAACAATTATAAGAAATAGGAAATGAAATAAAATCAAACAAGGACATCAGAAAAAACGATTAAATTGAAAAAAAAAGAGAGAAAATAAAGGAGCGCAACAATAACAGGCTGCATGGTACTTTGAGGGTTGAGTCCATCAAAGTTACAAAAGTGAGTTGAAGTTGAGTCATGGTTCAAAAGACAAGTTCTGTTTCCATTAAGTCTCAATACACTGGGTGAAATTTTTAATGGTTATGACTTGTTTACTTAAATCTGAGACTCAAAAATCTTCCAGTGACAACTTATAGCGTAGCAAGCTAACGTTGAGTTTGAAGTTGTGTTGACACATCCTAGTAAAGACAATCTGCTCTCCATTCATGAGTCATGTCATCACAATGGTTGGTGATGGTGCTCATGGGTCTTTATCCAAGAAAACCCCACCCATTCTGACCAAAGGGGTCGCTGCAGTCAGTGCCACACTGATAGTTCGCCTTTAAAACATTTTTCTTTTTCACAAAACTTAACAAGTAACTTTTTCTAGCTTCTTTGGAAGAGTTTTTTTTTTTACTCTTTTGAACCAATTCAGGTGTAATTTTTTTCTCTCAAATCTTGAAAAAAGTTTTTTTTCTGTTTCCAGATGAATGTGGCTTATGTAGAGTCTAAAAAGACATTTTTTTCTGATAATTAAGACATTAACACTTGCTTACATTTCAGTTTTGTTGAGGCAAATGTTTCCTGTCTTTGCAAAACAAGACTGAGTCAGTATTTTCAAACCACATGCCTAGATATTTTACTCGTCCTCATCCCAGCTTTAATATCAATGCTTCTCTCATATCTGAGATGTAGTCCCTTTATTGCACAGAGTATTCTCTATTGTCATAGTTCAGGGATTTTCTTCTGCTACCAGCCTAATATGTAGCAGCACTTTTCATTTCAGTGAGTTATTCAAGTTTCAAAGCAGGGAAGCTGAAGTAAAGTCTCATTTTTTAGTGTTTTCTGACTCTCAGTAGTCAGACTGCAGTCTCAAGACGACAGCTGTTTTTATCTCACATTTCCCTTTCTGTCTCTGGCCTCTCAAAGTTCCTGTTCCTCCTCAGATCCTCAGTTACAAAAAGCAGGATAATGTCAGGACAATAGCAGTCCCAGAGGAGCTCCGGTGGCCCGTGCTTATCCCCCCTCCGCCTCGGTGCTCCCTCTTCAGGCAGGTTGAGCCCTTGGCTCTTAGTTGCCAGCGTTGGTGTATGCTGGCTGATAAGCAGAATGCAGGTCGTGGTGAGGACAGCCAACACCAGAGCTAATCCTGCCACGAAGCTATAGAACATAACTGAGGCGAATTGTGAAATGAGCCCGTTCCACTGGGATGGATTTAAATCGTCTGTGTTTGCTGGAATCTACTCGTGTCCAACATTGTGTGTTTGTGAGCCGGGTTTCTGCAGGGGTGGGTTTTCGTTTTGTGTTACTGCATCATGTCAGTAAAAACACTATATTTATGTTGTTTATTTGACTGTAGATTAAATACTCAACCTTGGGAGTAACTCACAGTTCAGGAGTTGTACAAACATGTTGCTCTTGCTGACAGGGTCTTTGTGTTGGCGTCTTCCTCAGTAAGCTGCGTGATAGCAGACTACACTCCCAACAAAGGCCAGTTTTTCATGTTTGCCTCTTCCTGAGAGTTATCTATGCACCAGAAGCTCTCTGTTTCTTTTGAATACTCAACCTGAGTGCTGTCGCATACGTCTCAACTACAGCTGTCTCTTCCCTCCGTGCTGGCTTCAACAACCCGACACTGCGTCTCAGACTAAATAACTCAATTAAAACATCCGGCAAAGCAGAGGGAGATGGAAGAGCGGAAGACGCTTATACTCTAGATCCACTTTTAATGAAACCCCTCACCGCCAAACAAAGACAACAGAATAACCTGAAAACCTCCGCCTCCTACACCCTCATTCAGACACATACAGCAGAATATTAAAATCTACAGTTTGAGTCAGACTCCACTCTCACCATAATGTGTTGAAAACTTTTCTGAGGGTCTCATTTCTAAGAGTGATGGAAAAAAAGACAGAAGATGTTTTCCACTCCAGAGGTGTACAAAAGATCCTTTCACACTCGCTGTGGCGTGCCATCTAGTGCTTGCCCTTCATTCAACGAGAACTTAAGAGTTTGTTGAGTGAAAAGGGAAGAATTTCAGAAAAGCCATCAAGAAAACCTTTGCTCCATTTTGGATGCAGTTTCTGTGCCTTCTTGTGGGAATTGATCAAGATTTTAGAGAAAATTTACAACTTTTTCTGGTCAAGGTTTCTGTGGTCGTTGTTTTCATACTTTCTATGATAAGTTTTATACTTTTTTGGTTGATTTGTAAAGGATGTTTCTTTTTTGCTGAAGCTACTGTGAAGAGTTTTAGCTGGTTATAAAACAGGATGGATGTAATGGTTCTTTGCAAGATAGTTGGATATTGAAACTCGAAAGAGAGGATTTAAAGTGGTGACATGAAAATGCACTGATATTTTCAAGCAGCTCATCTAAGTTCTCTTGTTTTATTTTATTCTTTGAAGTTATATTTAAGGGATTTTTATGTCTTTATTCAAAGAGTACAGGGCAGTAGATAGAGCAGGAAACAGGGCAAAGGTGCCTCAGGTTACGCTAGCTTCATGGTATACACAATCTGCACCGCCAGGCTGTACCATCGCCTCTGACTTCTCTTGTTTAAAGTCATCAAGTCTTGTAAACTACACATATCATGATTTTGCTTTCAAGAATTTACAGCCAGTGATCTCCTACCCAGGTTGCTTAGCTACTTATTTTCAGCTGTGGGTTGCACACATAAACTGTAAAAAAAATGGACTTCATCTTGCTTGGCACTAAGTGAGGTTGCCATAAAAAAAATAGCTCCCCCTGGTGGCTGGCTGCAGTATAGGTCAAAAAATTCATCTCCCCAGTCATTCCAGATGGGCTGTGGTCAAACTTTTAAAAATGAATACACCTTGTAGAAATGTCTCTTACGTCCGATTGTTGTGGTGATTTGAAACTATCATTTGGCTGCCTTGTATCCAGGTCCTCTTTTTTCTGAAAAGTTTAGTTTTCATAGGTTATAAGAAGTTAAAAATGAGGCTTTATGTCACGATTGACAGTTACCGTTCTTGTATATTTTTTTTCAGGGATTGTAAAATATGTCAGGAGGTAGAGTCAGGAAGTGGTTAGACTCTAGAGAGAAAAAAAATCGTATTATTTTTGTCACCCTGCTCCACTCAGATTCTTCCAGAATCCCTCACAGTCTCTACTGCGCAGATTCTGGCTGCACAACTGCTGCCAATGGCTGCGCCTGTGAGGGGGGTATTTTGGCTTCAAAACCGTATATGTGCATATTCATTGTAACAAATGGTAAATTTCTACTAACCTTGTGCCAAAAATTCAATAAAAAAGAATGTTGAAAAAAAAAGAAAAGAAAAGGGGATTATGCATCCCTCCTGTTCTGCCTACTCTAAAATATCTGTTTTAGTGGGCCTAAAATAATCAAAACATGTCTCTTTAGGTAACCCATGAGTTTCATGGGAAAACTTTTCAATATGATTCTAAGGATGGTTATTATAAACTTTGCACAAAACATAAGAAATGATATTTGAAACATTATTTCTTTGTTGTATCAGTGTCTCTTGGTGATCAATCTTATAGCGTTGTAAAACCTGTTTATTTCTCTCTTAATGTAGCAACATTTGTAGCAAACATTCATTTGTAGGATGAGCAGCAGAGCTGAACATGTGGGTTATACCCATGACAAAATTTGCCAAATCTTCTTTGCTGATGCCAAAAAGCTAATTTCTTATCTTGGCTGCTCTGAATGTGTCAAACTATCCTCAAAGTAGAAAATACCCCTCAACTTGAAGCCTCAGCAAAGCTTGTGATGAGTTTAGAGTGAAATGTGTTGGTTGTAGCCAAAGCTGCCGGGCCTCTGTCACTGAATCTGTCATCGGGCTGTGACTGTGTTCTTTCTGTTGTGTGATGATAATCAGCCTTGTCCTGTGTGTCCTAAATTGGTCTGAGGCATAAAGGACATGAAACAAAACACACTCTGGCTCACACATCCACAATGTCTCTGTAATGACGGGCAATTATTTATGAAACAACCTTTGAAAATGGTGTTTAGTAGCTAATGTGTCACGGCTTATTAGTCAGAGCCACGAGTGGCCGAGAGGGAGAGATTTCAGTGACTGTCACGTGTTCCTCCTCGAACTTATCTCCCCTCTCTTCCTCTGTCAGTGACCCTTTATTTCCCTGCTCTGCTGTTCTTCTCTGAACTTTTTTGTCTTTCTGTCTCTGATCTGTCTCTCTGTGTGTCTTTCTGCCCTCTCTCTGCCCCTAAAGACCCATTAGTCTGTCTAACTAGGCTGTGATTATAGGACTTATGTATTCAGCGTGTGATCATAGTGCCAACTTTGTCCTCTGAGTGTCTTTTTGACTGACTGACTGCTCACTAAGGCATGCTGATCCCTCTGTGTATTATTCATTTATTTGCACTTCATATGCTCTTTTACGCCTCTTCCCTTTCTTTTTTTTACACATCCTTCATACACCGCCTTTGGTTCTTGTCTTCCTCTCTTTCATGTCTGTTCTCTTTCTTTCCCCTCTTCACCCTCCTCTGCTGATTATTTCCTCTCATCCTCTCAGCCTTCTTCTGCCACCCTTGGCCTCTGCCGCTCTAATCTTCTCCAGAATGCCTCCGTGTTATCAGCGAGCCACAGAACCACGCTCTGGGCACCCAGCAGTGTTAACCCAAAAAACAATGAAGTTAAGTGTTCAGTGAAGGATCTTTCCTGGTCCAGCAAGGCTTTCGAGCACTCCAGCAGAGACGCTAATGTCTACTTTTCAAGCAGTCCCAAAAGAGGAGGAAAAAAAGAGTGGCTCTCGTTGGCCTCTGAGGGGATTTGGCCTCCAAAGCGTGGTGAAACTGAAGAGGATGGTTATTTTTAATGAACCTAAATTAGAGTTTATGTAACATTGCATTTCTGTGTTCACTTGAGCTGATTAAGTCAAGGATTTGGGACTGGGGCCAGCTTTAGCAGTTTTGAAAGGGGGGTCAGGATTTTTTTTACCCCCTTCCTAATATGCCCACATGCCCATCTGTCAGTTACATCAACCTTGCCCCTAATTATGCCTGTTTGTGCACAACCTTTGAGTGGGTCACACACACACACACACACACACACACCAAAAAAAAGAGACTGTTTTGGCCCAATTCCACTCCTCCACTGACTTTTTTTTGATGGCTCTTAAGATGATCTTGCCAGATTATTCTCTGGTGTGAGGTCTGTTAAAGGCACCACGGGGACTTCAGAAGTGATCCTAAAGTAGTCTCACTTTTATATTTATGTCTGTTCTTAATCTATGATTTAAAATGAGATTATCAGCACCCAACTTGGTCATTTCCTAAAAGCTATTTCTCAGTATCCAAGGTCAGGGTGGGTTTTTCCAGGATAACAGCACCAAGAAGGAAGGTCTTTACACATTTCATACGCATTTTAAGGGTGAACTATGAATTGACCCTGCAGATCTAATATCCGTTCATCTGCTTCCAAGGCAGATTTATGCCCTGGCAAGAGTCACGTCTTCACGTAGAGGTGTGAAAAAAATATCGATACAGCAATATATCAGGATACTTTGACCTCCGATAGAATATTGATATTTTTGTAAAAAAAAAAAAAAAAAAAATTTATGCGGGGTTGGAAGTCAAATACAACTTTCGTACTTCCACAGCGGTAGATGGCGCTGAAGAGCTACTACTACCCTGTATGTTGTCAATAGATTGCATAATAAATATCATCTCAGAGTAAATTTAAAATATTTAATTTCTAAACTTGATAACATGGGTTTTTGTTGTACTGAGCAAGTCAGTTTGCCATAGACATCAATGTTTTTCTTGGTCCTTTCTTAGTTAACTGTGTAGAATATGGCAATATATCACAATATTGGCAACATATCATGATACTATTGTATCGTGACTTGAGTATCATGATGCGTTCTTGCCAATACCCTCCCTTATCTTTACGACAGTGGGTGATGGTGCTCATGGGAAACAGCATCTCTATCAAGGAAAACCCAGGGTGTCCACGGGATCTCAAAAAGAATTAAAGTTAATAAATCAGTTGTGGGAAAATGAAGGCCCTTAAAAAGTATTAAAAAGTCTTAATTGTGGTTTTATGAGTTATTAAATTTTATTAGTATTCAAGCTTTGACTCCAAAAAATTCCCATGAATATTTATTTTCCTCCTTGCGACTTTCCCCTGATTGGGCCGTTAAATATTTGGCGGGTGAGGTTGTCAGCTGATGGAGATCTAGATTGCCCTGGAGCCCGCTTGCATGTCACCAATGACGTGCTCATGGACACAGAGAAGCGGATGTAAAGCAATTCACACATTCTCCGGCACATGTCCTAAATTATGATAATGATGAAATAAGTTATAGTTCTTATCAGCAAGTTGGCCTTGAACAGCTGCTGTTACTTGTTGTGGAAGTATCAATAAACCTTCTTTTAGCTTCATTTATTCTTTCAAGCTTTATTCCTTCTCAGCTGACATAATTTCTGTAAAAATGCAAACTACAACTGTTAAAGATGGGTTGCCAACAACAACTTAAAGTCATGATGAGGTCTTAAAACTTTTTGAAAGGTTTTTCAAAAAGTTATTGAAATCAACTTTAGGATTTCAGCATATACCCTGAAACCCTATCGGTTCTGACAAGAGGTGTCACTACAATCAACAACAAAAAATGCCAGAGGGGGTTCTTGAGCCTCTTGGGTAGACAGCTGCCCGGTGCCCGCCTGTCATCCAATTCAGACATGCCCTTATATGGGCTCATATCTTTAATAACTCTGAAAATAATTAACTATTTAAAAAAAAAAACACCTGTAAAGGTTTTTTATGTGTTTTTAAGAATATTTTTTTAAATAGATTGAACAAGGGTATGATTGATACCTCAGACACGTAAATACCATATTGAAAAAGATTATCCCTCATGCAAACAGGAGAGGATAATTAATCAATAACTGAGAAGTTACTGCAGACACTAGCCCCTTATCATTTCCAAGTTTCAGTTTTTCCACTTGCACCTGAACACCCCGTCACCTCTCCTCCTGTCGGGCAGAGCCAAAGGAGCGATTGCAAGAGGGCTTCACTGAACGTGAACTGAGAGACTGATGGTCAAAGAGAATCTAGCCCCAGGTTAACATTTCAAACGAAGAAATATAAAATTTGTGGCTACACTCAAAATATTTGAGGCTCAGGCTTGTGTCCCCCCGAAGAACTTGGCACCCTCGATGACAGCCTTCGCCTGAAGCTGGCTCTGATAGGGATCAGAAGTGTCAAAGTTTTCTTAGTGTGTTTGTCCTTTTTGTGTAAGTTTGTGAAAGAGTCCAGACGGCGTTTACGTGTAACATCAGTTTCTACCTTCCCCTGTGCATCTTGATGTCAAAGTGAGTTTTTAGCTTCCTATTTAGAGCCCGACTAGATTAGATTACAGCTCTTGAGTCACCATGAATACAGGGTCTAACAGCGTGAGTCAGGCTGCGTAGGTTTCTACTCTCTCCTCACAAGGACATCCATGTGCCTGGTTGTTCTCAGTATGGCCAAATATTTGTCATGTAGCAGTGAGGATGAGATCAAAGTCCGACTTTTTTTTTCCACGAGAGCCGGGATTGCTCAGGGGTGAAACGGTTGCTGGTGGAGGAGTCAGCTGGCGCCTGTACAGGGTACTAGATTTGATGTACAAAAGCTCCTGAAGTGGTTGAAAGTCAAAGCATGAAAAATAAAAGTTAAAGAAAGAAAAAAAAATCACTTGAGCTGTGGAGTGAAAGAAGCACTGTTCAGGGATTTTTTTAAAAAAAGAGCAGGTCTTTGCACGGGATGGCTTTGTGTGCTTGTCAGGTCTCATGTTGCCTCAAGGCTGGAGTTACTGGTAATGCTGCAAGAAAGCATGAAAGTTAGTGAGTGTGTGTGTGTGTGTAGAGGCATGGGTGGGGTAGATGGTGGGGGTGGTGTTGAGGTGTTGTGGGCGTGTTGTTTTAAGCAGACAAGCTTAGAGCATGGCTAACTTTGATATCAGCAAAATCCTGTAAAAATGAGGCTCAACGCAGCTCACCATATGTCTCCACAGATGTTGATATCACGTTATAGATTAAGATAAATGTGCTGATGAAGGCTTTCCTGAACGCCTGCTGGGACTGCTGGGTATCAAACAAGAGCCGCTCTCACTCTGACTATTTAAAATCACAGGAAAATGCTCGGGTGCATGGATTATTATTTTTTTAATAAAACTATGTCTTCCTGAACTCAAGTTGTCAGGACACTGGTCGCTTTGGTACATCACTTTCTTCTCACTCAGAGTGATTCTGAAACAAGAAACTCTTGCACACAGAAATAGGTCATCCCAACTGGAACATACTCCTTTTAGGAAGCCACACACTGCTTTGAGCAGTTAATGCAAATTGAGGAGTATCCACTGAGCTCTCACGGTCTTCCAAACACTTTATTCCCTTATGTCGCTGTCCATGGTGCTGAAGCAGCTGCAGGCTTGCTCTCACTCGCTGTCCATGGTCCTGAAGCAAACACATTCATTACACTGACGTACTGTGTGAACATAATAGGGTCTTCAACACCCTGTATCTAAAATGTCATGTTGCAGTGACACAGGCAGAGTTGTAAATTACAGTGAGTGGATTGTGTTTTTTTATGTGAGTGTTTACATTGTTTCTCTCCTCTGACCCTCTCCACAGACTCTTTTACTGACAAGATTAAATAAAAGCAAACACTCTATAAAAACTGCCCTCTTACCTCGTTCCTGTCTGTCTGTTTTCTTCCAGTGGTGCTGCTGAATTCTAAAGAGACTCAGGCAGAGCTCGGCTGGACCTCGTATCCCCCCAACGGAGTGAGTGTGCTTACTTGCATTTTTCATTGTCCTTCTGCTTGTTCACTTGTTCACATGCGAGGCTCCAGAGCACAGCTGCTTCATGACCAGCTGGCCCACAACAACTCCTCTTTCATCCCTCGGTTTTTCCCTCCTTTTTTACATGCCCTTTCTTTCTTTACTTTCTTTCTTTCTTTCTTTCTTTCTTTCTTTCTTTCTTTCTTTCTTTCTTTCTTTCTTTCTTTCTTTCTTTCTTTCTTTCTTTCTTTCCTTTTTTACATGCTCTTTCTTTCTTTCTTTCTTTCTTTCTTTCTTTCTTTCTTTCTTTCTTTCTTTCTTTCTTTCTTTCTATTCTTTCTTCATTTTTCTCTCTAACCTCCTTTTTCTTGCCTGAGCTCCTTCTTTCCTTTCCCCTTGCCTCTTCCTTCCTCCCTCCCTTCTCCCCAAACTTGTCTTCTTCTCCTCTCTTTACTTATTTCTTTCTTTCATTTCTTTCCCTATTTTTAATCCTTTCTTCTTCTTTCTGAATTTTCTGCCCTTCTTTTTTCTACTTTTCTTAATTCCTTCTTTCTCTATCCTTTCCTCCTTCCCTCTTTCCTTTACTTCCCTTCTTCCTTTCCTTTTTTCCTTCCTTCCTTCCTTCCTTCCTTCCTTCTTCTCTAATTTTCTTCACTCCTTCCCTCCCCTTTCTCTTTTTCCTTTCCTTCCTTCCTTCCATCCTTCCTTCCTTCCTTTCTTCTGTCCTTCCTTCCTTCTTTCCGTTTCCTCTCTCATTTTCCTTCCTTCTTTCCTCCTCTTGTCTCTTCTTCCTTTCTTCCTCATTCCTCCTTCTTTCCTTCTTTCCCTTTTCTTTCTCCTTCCATTAGTTCCCTTTTCTCTATCTCTTCCTTTCTTCCTTCCTTCTTTTTCTTCCTTTTCTTTATTTTTGCCTTTCTTTTTATTTCTTTATTCCTTTCTTCCATCTCCCTCTCTTTCTTTTCATCCTTCCGTCCTCCCCTTTCCCCCACCCTTTCCTTTTCCTCCTTTTCTTTCCCTCTTTTTTCTCCCATCCTTCCTTCTACTCTTCTCTTTCCTTTTCCTCTCTTTTGTGTTCCTTTCATCCTTCCTTCCACTCATCTCTTTCCTTCACCTTAATCCTTTTTTTCTTCCATCCCATGACTTTTCTTTCATATAATCCTTCCATCCTTCCTTTGCTTATCTGTTGATTCGTCTTCCTTTGTTTTCTCTGTCTTCCCTTTCTCTTTCATTACTTTCTGTCTTTCTCTCTTTTAGCCCTTCTGTCTTTTATCCTTTCTTCTTCTCACCTCACTTTTCTCCATATGCAGATCTCATCATCATCCTCTCTTAGTGTTTCTTATCCACATCAGGACTCTGCGGCGTTCAGAGCCGGCCTCACTGATCTGCTGCCACTGATAAATGCTCGCCCTCAGCTTCGATCGATTTTCTTATAAAATCCTAGTGCCGAGTTATGACTACAAGACAAATGCTGGAGCTCTTTTTCAAAGAATCTGTCACGACCACGGCACTTTGTCACCCACTTCCCACCTGGAGGTTCGACCTTTTATTCATGCAGAATACTTAAGACGTCACTCCTATAAACAGAACACAGTGGAAAAAGTCACATGTGTTGATAGAATGTGCTGAATGGAAGCCAGCTTCAAGTGCGAGCTCAGATTGATGTTCTTTGTTACGTACTCACTTAGAAATAAACCAGGATACACTCTGAAGTAGTCACCTTGGTAGGGGTATAGTTCTGAGAAAACCTATTTACACTATCTGGTTTGTTTTTGTGTGATAGATACTCTTCAGTTTTCTGTCAAGTTGAAGAGTCCCTTTGCCTCTCCACTCAGTGGATGGACTAACCTTTAAAAGTATTTGAATATAAAAGAGAAAAAATACTATATTTCTTCTCTATTACCAAAAATATACTAATAAAATTCTGTTTCCACATCTCATCTACACAGGGAATATCAATCACCACCACCACCATGAACCGTCAATATTTCAAAAATGCTGACACCAAGTGGAGGCTCATGTCAACAAAAGAAGCCACACTTGACCGCAGAATGTTTTAGAACCTTGAAAATTAAAAATCCTCGTGTCTCTTTTATTTTGATGTGTTTCATTGGAATGACTCAGCAGAGTGTAGGCAGAAATATTTCATAAATACTCCCCTCCAATACCATTAGTTATAATAACCAGAGGCAAGCGAGTTCAGAAGAAAGTGAGTGAAAAAGGTCTGACCCGTACTTTCACAAACCGCACTCAAGGCTGATGTAATGACTGTGAATGCGCGCTGTTTGTCATTTTTCTCTGTGACTTTATTAAAGAATCTGAGTGCCAATGCTTTTCAGACACCCACTCATCAGTTTATGTCATTAAACCGTTAACCCTCAGACTGTAATCGCTCTCTGTCTGTCCTTATATGGTTTTTTTCATTATCTCTGTTGCTTTACGCCCACCTCACATCATTTTTTACTCACTTGAATCATCACGTCACACCCTGCTGTTTATTCTCCTGTTGCTCCTCAACTGTCTCCTCGATTTTATCATGAACAATCTTCTTTCTTTTATCTGATTTATCTTTCCTCTTCTTCCCTACCTGCTGCCATCACTCCAGTGGGAGGAGATAAGTGGCGTAGATGAGAAGTACAAGCCAATCAGAACGTACCAGGTATGCAACGTGATGGAGCCCATGCAGCAGAACAACTGGCTGCAGACAGGTTGGGTGGCGCGGCGAGGTGGGCAGCGTATCTTCGTGGAGCTACAGTTCACGCTGCGAGACTGCAACAGTATCCCCGGTGTAGCAGGAACCTGCAAAGAGACTTTCAACCTCCTCTACGTGGAGTCCGACAGGGACCTTGGGGGTGTGACACGAGAGGACCGCTACACCAAAATCGACACCATTGCTGCTGATGAGAGCTTCACACAGGGCGACCTCGGCGAGAGGAAGATGAAGCTGAACACCGAGGTACGTGAGATTGGACACCTCAACCGCAAGGGCTTCCACCTGGCGTTCCAGGATGTCGGTGCCTGCGTGGCGCTCGTGGCCGTGCGAGTGTACTACAAACGCTGCCTCGCGACCGTCCAGAACCTGGCGGTTTTCCCAGACACGGTAGCCGAAGCGGCCTTTGCCACGCTGGTGGAAGTGCGAGGCGCCTGCGTCAACAACTCTGAGGTTGACACAGATAGCCCTCCCAGGATGCATTGCAGCGCTGAAGGGGAGTGGCTGGTGCCCATTGGGAAGTGCAGCTGCAGCGCCGGCTACGAGGAGGGACACAGCAGCTGTGAAGGTAAGACGTGAACACACAGACCGGGCGGGGGGATGCATGGATAGATGAGAGAGGACAGAAAACAAAGCGCTGAAACAAAAGGGACAAGAAAGGGTTTGTGTAAAGAAGTGAGAACTAAAGAAGCAAATAAGAGAGCAGGGAATAGAAATGTTTGTAAAGATGTGAAGGAAGAGGAACAGAGGGAGGATAGTTGATTCTCCCACTTCAAATACTGTTGATATCTTTAGTTCGTTGCCAAAAAGAATTAAAGCTGAAAAACTGTATCCTCCTCCTTTGTACTGAGTTTCTGTATTTTTCTGCCCTAAAATATATTCTTGGAATAATTTTTAAGACCTCACAGCACTGTACAGTCACTCATTCCTTTTCTCAGCTCATTTCTACTTGGTGTCTAATCTTTATATCCCCAATACCTAATTCTAAAAATGTTCAAACTGCTTCTACCTTGACCTTAAATCTCCAAGCCCTGGTACCCATTCAGGTTAAACTCACTTGGTATCCTAATGTAAAATTTCCATCTCCTGTACCCTGTGCATTACTCTAACAACCTTGTTATCCTATTGTGCATTCCAACCCTGCTCTGTTATGTACATACTCATTTTACCCAGTTCCCTTCTACCCATATGGCCCTCCCCTGTGTCCCCTGCTCTTTACTTCCCATGCCTGTGATACCTCAATCTAGATTTCTCATACTCCAGATTCTCTTATCCTTAGTGTCTATTCATCTGGTACCCATTTCACCCTTGTCCTAAATGTCTATTTTTCTTGTACGCATAAAACCCTGGTCCTTAATGTCTGTGCCTCTTGCCCCTAATGATACCATGGTCCCAAATGTCCGTTCTTGTACTCCATGATACCCTAGTCCCTAATGCCTATTCGTCTGTTCGTCTTGTACCCATGATACCTTGGTCCCTAATTTCTGTTTGTCTTGCACCCAATGATACCCAGGTGCCTAATGTCTGTTCTTCTTGTACCCAGTGACACCCTGGTCCCTAATGTCTGTTTGTCTTATACCCATGATCCCCAGGTCCCTAATGTTAGTTCTTCTTGCACTCAATGATACCCTGGTTCTTAGTGTCTGTTCTTCTTGTAACCAATGATGCCCTGCCCCTATTGTTTGTTCGTCTTGTACCCATGATACCCTGGGCCCTCATATCTGTTCTTCTTGTACCCAGTAATATCCTGGTCCCTAATGCCCTTTCTCTCTTGCACCCAATGATAGCCAGGTCCCTAATTTCTGTTTGTCTTGCACCCAATGATACCCAGGTCCCTAATGTCTGTTTGTCTTGTACCCAGGATACCCTGGTCCCTAATGCCCTTTCTCTCTTGCTGTTATTTCCCCTGATCCCTTATTCTTTTATTTGGACACATTTATTCTGACCTCAGTACCCTATTTCTTATCCCTTTGCCCTACAAGTCTATAACCCCCTATCTCTAGTTTTAGTACCTACAGCATTATTGACCTTGCTATCACAAGGTAGTTTCCCTATCTATCTCAACCTTAGTACCCTATTCGTAATCTTGAGTCTCCTTATACCTCCAGCCCTAATTCTTTGTACACAGTTCCCAATTTGTCAATGCCAAATTATCTTTTACTTTTTAATTTTTTGATTCAGATTTTCCCACCTCCTACTTTTTGTTTGCTCTGGTACCCTTAATTTGAACTTTTATACCCTTGGTACCCCATTAATTATGAGAAGTGAAGTGAGGCTCTTATTGTGGGAGCAGATTGCCCAGCAGATACAGCTACAGTGAAGAAGAATAGTAGAAATTGCTGCAAGTGAGCATGTAAAAGGGGACAATCCAAAAGACAGCAGTGTTAACAAGTGGTTAAACAAAGAAAAGGATACAAGATGGAGATGATTTTTCACAGGCAGACAAAAGAAGTAGAGAAAAGCCCTTTCTCTCACTGTTTTAATCCATACCTGCTTTTGTGGAACTGACAATGACATCAATGCTTAGAGGCTCTTTGTACGGGTTGTCTACGTTTTGTATGAGTGTCTATGGTCTGTTGTCGCACATATCGACATGTGAGGCATGGTGTGTGATTTGTTAGGCTGAACAGTCTATGTGTGTTTGTGTGTGTGTGTGTATTTGTGACTGTGAATACAATGACTAATGTACTCCTTCAGCTGGCACTGCCCTATGGAGTATTACAGCCTCTTTTCAAACATTTCCTTACACCCTTCCTAGACACACACACACACACACACACACACACACACACACACACACACACACACACACACACACACACACACACACATTTGCACATGTAGTCTTGTGAGTGTAAAGGCGGTGGGTAGCGTGGGGTGTCACACTCTGACGTTAACACAGTGGGACACTATTGGAATCTTTTGTCACAACCCATTGCTCATACAGCAGCAGCACTTTGATCACATGGCAGTTGCTGTTAGCTTTCACACCCCATCTTGCATTGTTGTGCAATGCAGCGTGGGAGTTGTAGTCATTGGTCAACAGACTGTGTGTATTGTAATGAAGCGCTAATCTCCTCATAGTGGGCGGATATTGTTTTGGTTTATTGACAGAATTGATTGCTATTATTGAAAAAAAAGTGTTCTCAGATTTGGTTTTCCTCAAAAATGAAGTCTTGATTTTTACATTCTTCTTGTTTTTCCAACCCGAGGTGGAAATAAATTTCATTTTAGCTCCTGGAGCAACTGAATCATGTGAATTCATGACCTTTTTTCTTGTAGCAGTACAACTAAGTCTTTTAAACAGATTTGGAAAAATATCATCAAATATGTTGATTCTGTTAGTTAACAACTCTTTTTTTGTAGTTCTACAACTTTATCCTGAAAATGTACGACTGTTTTCCTGACATGTAACTACTACATTTAGAAAATTTCCGACTTTTTTCTTGACATGTAATTACTACATATTGAAAATCTAGTGTTTTTTTTCTCACTGTGTTACAACTTGATACCGTAACTTAACAAGTTTTTCGTCTTGACGTTTCAGTTGTAGCCCGGTCTATTTGCAACATTTTCTTTGTAGCATAACAATTTCATCCTGTGCATTTACAAAATTATTGTAGTTTTACAAATTATTCCTGTAAATTAACAAATCATTTCTTGAAGCATTTCAACTAAATTCAGTGAAATAGTGGCTTATTTCTCATGCTATTACAACTTTTTCGCAAAAATTTGCAACTTTTTTTCTTGCAGTATCATAACTTGGTTTTGTAAATCAACATTTTTGTTCTTCTAGTATCCAAAATTATTCCTGTTACATTCACAACTTTTCTTTCTCAGGCTTAAAATCTAATCATGCAAATTTTAAAACTTCATGTGACTCTGTGCTTGTAAATTTATGACTTTTTGATTAATCAGAGACATAACAAGTCCCCTCTAACAGTGTGCCTTTTTATGTGTTTTCACCTTACCTTTTATTTCTTAGCTCTCTGTAAACGTCTTAAAATGCTGTCAACCAAAATGATCGATTGGTGTCACCGTGAGATGGTTTATAGACATCTGTGACAGAAAAATAATAGCGCCAACAAACGGCTACGGGCATGTTAAACGATAGCTTTTCCTGCTGTGTTACAGGAAATCAAACAATGTGTCAAAAATGACCTCTTTAACGTCCTTTTAATTGACAGGCCTAATGAGCAGGCGGACATATTGATTGAAAAAATGTCTTTGTTCATTTAGAGCTGGTGGGGGACTTGAACAAAGACACCACCTGTGCCAAAAAAGTTTGAGTGCAAATTGTGAGATTCTTTGACTAATATGTTTGAAAAAAAAAAGAAATTAAAAAAAGTAAAAGCACAACTGGGAATAGACGAGTGAGAGACATGTGGAAGAGGATCGACAGGAAGAACAAACACAACAAATAAAAGAAGAGTTTGACTCTCTGGACACCAGGAGGTGGATCCTGCCAACACTGTTTTTGCTTTGTGATGAGATTTTCCCAAATTGTCCTTTGGGCTTTTTAGAGACACGAACAAAAATCTAAGAGAAAAGGGTGAAAAAGTATTTCTATTAAAGTTGACAGAAGAATCTGCTGATTGTAAGTCATGCAGAACTTTGGCTGAGCGGCACGGTTTCCACACTAAGTGTTCGACAGTTGGAGATAAGTACTGCTCACTGAAATTGGCAGTTGGTTGGTGTGTAAACAAAGTATGTGTTGCTTGACCTGTTTTGTGTAATTACCAACAATACTTTTTCAACAAAAGCCGTGCTGAGGACAATAAAATCTGACAAACAGATGAGCCAACAGATACTGGGCACTGAGTAGTGATGAGCTAAGAGGAAGAACTGCTAAACGGATGGTGCAGAGAGAAAATTTAGGGATTTTTACTAGAGGAAACTTTTCGAGGAAGAAGTCCAGAGAGAAGGGAGGAATGGATTTCTGGTGCATCCTTGGTGGCTGGCAGGGTTTGGGGACTTAAGACTACCTGGTTACAGGGCATGACATTCCTCCTAAGAGCAATATACTCTCATACACACACATCTATACACACATCCTGTAGCGCTTCGTTTCTCAGTTCAGCCGTAATGCCATGAATATGCAGCCCCAACTCCGACATCTCCCACTGCACCAGAGCTATTGATCAGCCGTAATGCTCCACTAAACTGAGGAATTGCGCTGGGACTGCTCATACACACATATTAGAGCAGTCAAGACACACACTTTCAGGAGCAAGCTGTCGTAACTACACACACACACACGCACACACACACACACACACAGTGACACACACTTATATTAATGTCATTTTGTGTGTGGTACAAAGAGCCTCTGTGTGTGCTTTGGCGCTAACAGCAGGGTGTGTTACAATCACACTTATTTACCGTATGTGTGCGCACAGGAAAATGTATTACTCTCTGCTGTGAAACATAATTTCATGAATTCCAAGCAGGCAATCACAGCTTATCATAAACATAATGTTCGGCTAATTTCTCTCTATGTTTGTGCAAGTTCTGCAGCAACGTCTTATTTACTCCTGGGTCTATTTGTGCAACAGCGTGAGCGCAGATGCACTAAGTGTCTCAGTGCAGGTCAATAATATTGAATAGCCAGTGAGTAGCTACTGATAATGCTGTAAGCAGAAAGTGTAGGGCAGTAGGGGAGAGGATTATTACCTCACACAATGTGACAGTACAACACAGACAACACTGGATTAACTCAGATTATAGCATCTGTTGAAATAAATTCCTAAACTCGTCTGCTGCTTTAATGCTGATACAGACACAGTTGTTGAAATGCTGACTGACACAAATACAGTAAAAACACGATTAATGTGTTCAGGGAATACTGTTAGCATTTAATACTTTCCTTAAAATTCCTAGGTGTAAATATTAGACAGGGATTTTGTGACATCCATGATATCAATTTAGGAAGTTTTTATTTTTGAGTTTATTCTACTAATGTTTTTGAGTTTGTGCACTCCTTATGTTTTTTCATGAGCAGAAATTGATTGAAGGGGAAGAATAATAAAGATGTATTAGCTCTCTTAATAAAGACTGGAGGAAAGGGTAGCTGTTAGCCTAGCTGGGAAAAAATGGACAAATAAAGAAAGTCATGAGAAACTGGAAGAAATACTGAGCTAAATACCTAAAAAAAACAAGAAAATTAAACACTGGGTAGGTAAGGGGAACTGTTAGCCAATATTAGCCTAAAATGGTTAACAGCTTAACTTTAAGCCTACTAGCGGACAAAGAAAGCAAACACACAAAAATATAGAAATAATAAATATAAACAACGCTTAGCCTTGTTTTGCACTAAAATGATAAAAAAGGGGGGGGAAGTGGTTTCTTAGGTAAGGACAGAAACTCAAAGTAACAAATGAATCTGCTCAGCAAGAAAGATAGGAAACTAGAAACCATTTGGACAGGCTTAGCAATCGGAAAATGGTGCACACAAGCAAGCAGGATACTTTGGGAAACTCCTAGCCTAGCTTAACACAGATATACCTTAAGTGGTTGCTGAAATGGTGGGAAAAAAATAGGAAAGAAGGAAAATGTGATTTCTGTTTGAAAAAGTTAGAAAGAGGGGGAAAACTGTAAGACTACTTTAGCTTAAGGGCTAGATGCAATGGATAACCGTTAGCATGGTTTAACATAAAAAGTACGACAATTAAAAAAAGAAAATAAATTGTAGAGTGAGGCTAATATTTGCTGGCAGAGGGAAACTGTTAGCTTAGCTAAGCACAGACTGGAAAAATCTTGAGATAGAAAAGAGAAAGCACTGAAGGTATGGTAACTATTACTCCAATTTATGCTGAATTCGCTTTGCAAGAAAGTAGATTAAACTTTTAGCCTTGCTTAACCTTGCCTATAGACCTAGAGTTGTAAGCTAGTTTAAAAAAAAATGAGAAAAAATGAAGTTGTTGGATTTCTGTTTGATAACGTCAGCAAGCAAGGGAAACTGGTAGCCTTGCTAAGCTCAAGAACTAAAAACAACGTATCACTGATAGTAAAGTCGAGCTTCAAAGTTAGTAAGCAGAAGTGAACTGCTAGCCTTGTTTGGCAAAAAGTAAAGGCAAATTACACTTTAAGATTATGCCGGCTCTGGGGAAAAAAGATAATGGAGTGAAATCAACATATTAAAAATGCAGTGGGACACTTGTAGCCTAGCGTAGCCTGTTGAAGAACTACGGATTAACATTTCACCTAGCTTTGAACAAAGACAGGGAGCAATGGGAATCTCTTAGCCTAGCTTAGCACATTTTGAGCATAGATTAACCAAAGATTTTGTAACAAAAGGAAAACAACAACCAGCTTTAATCCACAAAGTATAGAACAGTAATAATATGCCGAAAACCTCATAGAGCTATGCTAATTTCACATTAACCTCAGTGGATGCTGGGATGCTTTTCCTAACAGAAGTGCATTATTTGTATTCAAACAAGCCAAAACACAGTTGAATCAATATTTTGATGAAAAAAACAGGAACACAAGTAAACAAAGAGTAAAATGATAACAGAAAATTGACTATCACATCATCGTGGAATGATATGATATTCTGCTGTGAGTAATTTGAAACAGAGCCGTGTGGTAAAATGGATTTGTGTCTGACAAACTGTCAGAGTAAAAGAGTGAAATCTTGATTAAGTTTTGGCTCATGGGTTATCCAACTCTTCTGCTTTATCCAGTTTCTAATAGCATGGTATGGTATGTAAATTCTTCTTACTTTGTCTCTTTCAGTTGACTTATCATCTATAAAACCACAGAGAGGGGGAATAAATGACTGAGAGAACTCCTGGACTCCGAATTGAATTAAAAACACTTAATCCTGGAAGACCCGGTTGTAAATGTGAAGGAGGGTGTTATTGAAAATTAGCATTTGTGCTCAGTCAGCTATCTTCTGTGTGTGTGATAAAAGCGTAGAATTACACAAAACAGTGCAGCTGGAAGTGATATACTGTGTTGTGTATCTTTAGCCCTCCCTTTGTGTTTTCATCCTGCGTGCTTTCACAAATTCACTGCACACGTAACCGCGGTGATAAACGCACACGTGTTTAGCAGTCTCATTATGAAATGCCACCAGCAGAAACAGACAGAGGGAAAAAAATAAATTATGTAATAATTCACCTTGCAAATGCAGTGTTTCATGCTTATTTGTGTGTTTCTGTGTGTGTTTCCATCACGCTCACGAGCTCTATCCTGTTCTAATTAAGGCACGCTGCTCTTTCCATATAATTACTGAGTGGCGCATGCCTTCAGCAGATTCTCTTATTATCTCCGTTGTTTGCTGCTTCACAATCCGGCTGCAGGCACATTCACCACCCTGCTATTCCTGCCTATTGCTCTCCCTCCCTCCTGTAATTTCCTACACGCCTTCCTCCTCCTCCCTCTTTCCCCCCTTCGCTTCTTTACTTCCCTCACCCATTTACCCCCCGTGCACCAGCTCTGCTGCCAAAAAAGTGTGCGCTTAATTTCTACCCCACAGATCTCAGCAGTGCGTTGTGACTCCTTTTCGCTTGTTTTCCTCCTCCTCCTTTGTCTCCCTCCCTCCCTCTGCTTGCTTTTTCGTCTTCAACCCCCCCCACCCCCCCATCTGTCTTTTCAATATTCTCCTGAACATGCTGTTTCCGTCCGTCCAAACCTGCCCCCTGTCGGGACCATGTGTCAGGGTGAGGAGGGGGTGAGGCCGGGTGAGTCAGGTTAACAGGCTGAAATCTGCTGGAGGAGTTTGTAGATTAATCTGATGTGTGTACGACAGAGCAAGAGGGTAAAAGTGTGTGTATGTGTGTCCAAATTTGGCACAAGAGTCCAATCATATGTTTCTGAAGGGCCCCCGTCTGCTGCACTCGTCCCTCTTTTTGTCTGTTGTCACTTCCTGTCACGTCCTCGTGAACTCTTGTGGCCTCACACAGAAGTTGCCGTGTACTTTCCTCATCTGACCTTTTTTTTCCCTCTTTCTTCCCTTCTTTTGATTTTCACCTCTCATTTTGCACCAAAGCTCCTCTCAAGCTTCTGACTCTGCTTTTATCACACTCTTTTTTAACCCTTCTCCTTAAAACCAGCTCTGCCTGGCTCCGTGCCACCTTCGCCCATCTGGTCTCCGCCTTCTCCCTCCCTCCCTCCTTCCTTTTTCTTCTCTCTCTGGCCACGTCAGCCACTTCTCTTTCTCCAGCTTTCGTTTTAAATAATTCACATTCCCCAGAGGGAAAAGACAAATGTGTTCTTCTGAGCCCGGCATCTGATGTATTTATTTAGCCGGACGGCGAAGTGGGCACACTCCAACTGACAAACATTTGATGCAGCAGCATCCCCGCATAAACACAACACGCACCTGTACGCGTTAAAAACTCCTTTGGTTATTGAAAATGTGAGCTGGAAGGAGGCCAAAGCATTCACCATTCATCCTCCTCCCGCCGTCCCTTCGTCTAGGACAGAAATGAAGGAAGCAAAAAATATTGGAAGAGATGCACGGCGTTGTGGAAAAGAGTTGTTAGTCGCTCAGAAGAGGAACTGAATGCATAAAATATGAGTTGTAAAAGCTGAGAGTGATTTCAAACACGCAGACAGACACACAATGGCGATGTGAAGAGACTGGAATGAGGGAGAAGAAAGACGGAGGGATGGGTGTAAATTCATGTAAATGAAAAGAGGGAGGACAATGCAGGGAGAAATGAGTGTCGGATGAGATTTTTAAGATGAGGTTACGAGGTTGAAAAACAGAAAGTTAAGAGGATTGAGTCGAACTGGAGAGAAGGAGAAGAACAGAAAGACAAACGTATCCTGGGCCTGGGGCAGAATAAGGAAGAAGATTGGAAAAATCTGCAAAACTCATGTCCATCCTCCATCCTGAGTCTCTCCTCTTACCACATTCAATCCTGCTCACCAGACTCATGAATTAAACACGGCTGACATGAATGCATCAAAGTTAGAAAAGGTTGGCATCCAGCTTAATCATGTTGCTAACTGAAGCGACGTGACAGCTTCATTCCTCTCCGCCTCACACATGAGCGGCGGGCTGAATCAGACGTTCAGTCGGGAAATATCCTGTAAGAGAAAACTTCTCGCTGTGTCTGAGTGACAGGTGTGTCGTTACCAAAGCATAAAGAGGCATTATTACGACAAAGACGACAGCTTTTGTCTTTTATGTCCTCTAGTTTTGATCATTTCCAGGAAATTCCCGCTTGTATAATCTTCCCGGCGTTATTGAAGCATGTTAGAACACTCTTAGTTTTGTATAATAAAACTCACCTCGGGGAGTTTGAACGGGATGCTCTGTTTTTACATCATAAGGGGGAGGGAGAAATCTAAAATGAAAACCCAGCATTGTAGGAAATTAGAATTCATCCCTGTGGGGGGATTGTGTAATTCAGGCGCTGTAGAAATGATACATACACGGAGGGGACAATGGAAAATAAATCAAAGTGGAACAACGAGGGGAGATTAACAGCGCAGCAGATAAGTGCAGGACCATTTATTCTCCTACGAGGAGACACATTTACCTGCCTGCTGCTGTAAAGAGCATATAATTTTCAAATAATGATATTCTGCGTATTTTTACAAAGTATTGATACCCAGTGGATTCCATTTATCTCAATATCTGGTGTTTTTGGATTGATGTTAAAGTATAATGTCTACTGGATGCAAATGTTTTCCTCCTGCTTGATGTAAATGAGTCTTTTAGAGGGCTTTGAATCATCTGAAAAAGCTGGAAACAGCATTTTCTTTAGCTCATAAAAAGATTCAACAGATGCATCAAAATCTATCTTTATGTAAGAGCTGATTTATCAAGGATGCACATTTATATTGGTGGCTTGAATTACAGCTGCTCCACTCTTTAGCTTATCTGACAGAAATTAGTTGCTTTTGTTTACTTATTAGCAAGTTAACACAAGTGAACATGGAGCCACCGGTGTGGATGTTTTTATCTACCAAGTTCTTTGGTCAAACAACTCTCAAAGATCACAAAAAGAGGATCTATTTCCCAGTTGAGCAATCATTCTGGTCACAGAATGAGCTCCAATATTCGGTGCAATACAATTTCATAACAGTCATTCTTACTCCTATACGGAGGTTGAGTTTAACTTAACACCAAGAGGGAACATCCAGTTAGTAAAAATGAAGCCTATGTGGAAGTGCTACAGTGCTGTTCATCCAGAATCCGCTTGAGGCTGACTGCATAAAGACCGGAGGTTACCAAAGTTACGTTCATTCCCAGCCATAAAAATGGACTTTATAGCATTAAAAAGCATATTTACAGCCTGGTTCAAAAAACAGCTTGGGTCTAAAACGCTCATTTCACTTGAGGCACTCACTGTACGATAAGTAAATTTTTTTCTAACTCGACGGTTTAGAGGTTATTAAGATTGTTTGATTGTCCAGTCAGAGACACAGCTCAGGTCACATGACTGGTAGGCACTCTATTGCTTTTCAAAAGGAAACTCACAGACGGTGTCATATCAAATGTGGCCTCATCCGTGGATTGGCTCCATTTCACGTTATCAGGAACAGACAAGTGACGTCGCAGAGACTATCTTTGTTTTTATGTTTATGTTTATGTTTATGTTTATACAGTCTATGCTGAATCAGAGCATGGAGCTAGGAGATGAGGTCAAAGTTTACACTGGGTCCAAGAGACCATACAGACACAAGCTGGAGACAGGAGCTATCCTTCCATCTACCAGATAAATATACATCAACCCTCAGTCTGCACAAAAACGCAACATAAGACTTGATAAAATGCTGAGTAAGGAGCGGAAAAAGTTACTCAAACTTTAATAAATTCTTTCATGCCTACTAAAAAGTCACCTTTGCAACAAGGGTGTATTGAGGAAATATGAATTAGTAGTAGCTGTAGCTAGCATCAGCACCAGGAAAAATGGGGAATCCTGCAGGGCTGATTCAGGATGTGCATTTCTAATGCCCTGTTTATACTTCTGCGTTGACCCTAAGCTGTGGTGGTTGTTAAAATCAGGAGCTCTACAAACTTCTGTGTTGAGTAATCCATATTGTTCTGCAGCACTCCTCCAAAGCACATGAAGGCAGTGTTGTGTGTATGATCTTTGAATCACCTGTTTCAGGAATCGCTACGCCTGTTGCTTTCTCACAGCAACGAATGTTTCAATTCCGAGCATTGTTTTTGTTTATCATTCAGTTACTATTACAAGAAATGATAGAAAGGAGGCATCTGAGGAGACAAAATACAAGGCCAATGTGCGGCGAAGCACAATCCCTTCCAGGGGACCATCACAGAGCTTAAAATCTGCGTGAAAAGTGTAGATTGATTCTACGAAAAAGTGGAATTTAGGCTCTATTGTTTGTGGTTGTTTTATAAGCTGTTTGATTTGTTATTAAAAAATTATTTGAATTATCAAAAATCTTGAAATCCTTTGTTCCGGTTGAGCAGATGTTTAAGATCTGGGGCCAGATTACCAGGGTAACAGCAGATGAGCCAAAGATCAAGGATTTTAGCAGCTGACTGTGAATTTGGAGCAACCACATCCCTACCTGCTGTGTTTAATGTTATTTTTACACAAACTGTCGGTCTGACCAACAAAAAAGTCAGCGACATGAGATTAAACACATACACATAGTCTTCTGACTTAAGTCTGGTGAGTGTGCAAAGTTTGATGCACAATGCTGGACTTGGCCTTGAACCAGGATCAACTGCATTCACGTGAGTTCTCCAGTTTGCAGTAGAAAAAAAAAACAATATGTGAATTGCTGAGGGATGGTGTAAAAAGTTGAAAGAGTCATAAAATAATTAGCAGGAATAGAAAGTTCTGTGAGTTTGTCCGATGTCGTGATGAGTGAAGTGACTCTTACCCCTAAGGGTCCGGACTTTCGTGACTCCAGGCCACGGTTGCAGACGAGGCACAGATTGCAGGTCCAGGGTGAAACACTCTGCTAAATTAAAGGTTGGTCCAGGACAAGCTGCCTCTTAGCTTCAAGATAAGACTGATTGTCACACACTGGGTAACTGTTTTTGTCCTGAAGTGACACGGCACAGGGACTCAGTTTTTCATGTGTTGGATGCATGCCGTGGAAGGAACGGGTTTGGTAGTCGAGTTCTCTTTCTATAACCCCAGGAAGCATAACGTGAAGATTGAACTCCATACATGTTCAGATCAACACTGATGTCTGACTACTCTCCTGTTAAAAATGATATATTGTAGGTGAGAAAGCACCATCGAGCAGTTGCCCTGCTATCCTACAATCACCTCCTTCCATCCCCATTCAGCCTCCACTAATAACTTTCCATCTGTTCAGAATTGATGTGGGATTGCTCTATAGATCTGTCTGCCCCCATTTAACCTCAGTGAAACATACTTATTCTGCCAACTGTTCAAAGGACAGGGGGCGCAGCAGCGCACACACATGCACTTATTCAAAAGTGGGTCTTAACAGAAATCCTATAACTGTAGAGACTATTATTGGCATCAACCTGCTGTGATGAAAGATGTGTCAGACAAAGAGGAGAAACATAGCAGACACCCAAACACCAAGGCCAGGTCTTTGATGGTTTTTGGGATTCAACTTTCCTGGATTATTAAAATGCACAAATACAGTTTAAATGTTTTAGGAGACAATGAGTCCAAATGTGTGTTTCCCATAGAATAAAATTACCAGTAGCAACAAAAAAAAAAAATCAGAAAATGAGTTTGAGTCTGAAGAAACATAAAAGAAAAAGAGGACATGTGAAATTACACAAAAATGGACAAAGGATAATACAGTGAAGGAGACAGCAAAAAGACACCAAGGCCACTCAATACACTGCTGCGATGAGACTAGTTTGCACGTCAAAGTATGCTTTTGTTTCTTTACCTTAACACTTGCTCCTTTAGCTGCTGGTAGAAAAAGATGTATAAAGATATCAAAAAGCAGCAGTGGTTGATCTAGTGGTTAGGTCACTCCTCTAATGAAGCTAATGACGCTAGCCCACGGGTGGATACCTTTCACATTTGAATCAATATGGTACCGATGCTCGGTACCTGGCAGTCAGTACCAGTACCAAATTTCTATACTTTTTTTTAAATGATAATATCTCATTTTTTTTTCCAATTTATCATATTTATTCTTCAATATATAAACTTGCAATGTTATGTTCATGTCCAACATGGAAAATCACATACTCTTCCTCTACCTCACAGTCACAAGGATGCATTATGGTACCTTTCGATTTTACGTGAATCGGTACTCGGTTCTTTTGACAGAATTCAGTCGGTACCTATAAAAGTACCTAATTTGGTACCCATCCCTACGTCCCCTACTCTCACCCTGTTTCCTGCTCTGTTCACGGTTCCATCTCCTCTGATTAACATCAGGAAATAGATATCCATCAGGTGCGAGCGAAAAGATTGCTATCCAAGTCAATCCCATAGCAGTCTGAGATTTCATATCATACCTTGAAAATGGTGCTGTACAGATAAACACAAGCTGTATAAAATGATGAGAGTTGGATGGCTGCCAGTTGAGCTACAGCTAACGTCATAACCATAGAGTGTGTGATATATGGACAGTCTTGTTGAAGTCACGCATCAGTTTCTGATATAGGGCTTTGAAGCCCATCACCAACGGGGCCATATTGGAAACGCTGCTCTCAATACTAACACGCTTTAAGTAAGGATGAGGTAAACGGGGGGACTTTAGCCTCTTTGTGGACAGCTAGTTAAAAATGACAAGTTATGAAAAACTCTATAAACATCTGCTTTTTTGGCTTGGTTCTTATGTGGTTCCCGGTGTTTCTGCTGCCAGCCTCTTGTGGAAACTCAAGGAAATGCAGCTTTTTAACACTCCTGCATGCACTTCATGCTATAACATGCATGTTTAATGTGATCATGATGGGTTCATTTTGAATCATTACACCCCATAGATGTTATTTATTAGATACCACAAGCTCCTACTCAGTTTTGCATTGTAGAAAGGTTTACGTATGTTTGCATCTGACAGGCTGTGATGCCATCAATGTTTGCTGCTCCTCTGTGTACAGGACTCTGTGTCTGTGTGTGTGTGCATTGGACGCCGGCTGTTGTCTCTGTATTCACAGCTCGGCTGAGGGGCCTGCCGAGAGGACAGAGTGCCTGCCCCCCCTGGCTGCACAGGGAGCCTGGCATCACAGCTCGTGCCAGCTTGGCTTTCCATCCCCCTGCCTTCCTCATTTTGTTGTCATTTGTCATCACCCTTCCTGTCACGCAACCCTCCCTCGTACACTCTGCTACACATTCAAAGCAGAACCCAATGAAAATGGATGGGACACCTGCGCCTCTGAGCCCCAAACGCCCCACCCCCCAACATGCATGCCTGTAAACACAAACACAGACACACATGCACGCATGCATCAGGAATTCTTGGACACGTACATTTGCAGAGCCACACATCAGGCAGGAAACTAACAACACCACATATGCATGCTCAGAAGTGGGCTTACTCCCACTCTCTAACAGGCTCATGTGCGTGATTTGTCCATAACCCACTCCATCTGTTTCTGTCTTCACGCCTAACTTAGGCCTGCCTTTTCCATAGCACACACACTCACAGTCATTGTTTTGAAGCATAATTATGCATAGTTCTGCAAACACCTGTAGTCTCCATATTGACTAGACATCCCATAATCCCCTTGGATGGACAGGCTCATTAGCACACTCGCACATCACTGAACAAAAACATTCCAAAAATCATAAACCCAGACGAACACTTTGGTCCAATGTTTTATATTCTGACAGGGATGTGAGGGATTCTGAGTACGCACTCTATCAATAATTGTTTCAGACTTTCTGTACACTCACTTGGTCTTTCTGTCGCCAGTACTTTCTCTTCTGTCCCCCCCCCCCACACACACACACACAGACGCAGGGTGTTGAGCAGTGTGAAGTGATTGGCATCCTGAGGTGAGTGTTATGGGTGACATTTCCACAGTGCTGCAGTAGAGAGGTCTCCTGCAGAGCCTCTGTTTCACTTGTACATGGGAGGATTGTGGGGCAGGGGTGTGACAGTGGGTAGAGAGATTTTTGAGAGATTTTTGGTCACATGGGAGATTACAAACGCACATTTATGTGGAAAGAGTTACATTTGAAGTGTATGCAGCTGAACCCTGGCCTCTGCAAAAGTTAATCTTTACCAAATGAACCTCATGTTAATCCTTTCGCCTAATCCACCCCGAGAGGTTCCTGACCCGTGGACAGGGCCTGGGTCAGACCTTTCTAACTGGGCATTTAATAGTCCTGTCTGTCAAAAATTATGGTGACCTTGTCTTGTATTGTTTTGTAAAGCAATCTGACCATTTATGGTGGAGTTATATACACATATGGTGAAAACGGCCTTATCTCACAATGATAAAGAATCCTTAAAAATAGTCCTGGATCCAGACAGTGATCCGGATCACCTCCAAAATTTGATCACTTCTTCCTTATCCCATTTTGAACATTTCCTGAAAGTTTCATCAAGATAGATTTGTTACTTTTTGGGTTATGTTGTTCACAGACAAACAAACAGATATACAAACTCTCCCCTAAACATAACCTCCTTGGCGGAGGAAATTTTAGTTTTGTGCCCCTTAGCTTCAAACTCATCATTTGCAACACTATATTTTTGGCTGTATGAGTACTACTTCTGCATTTGCTACCAGCTTTTTGAAAAGGCTTCAGAGCTCTCCCTCAGTTGAAGGGCAACATGCCCTTTTTTGTGCTCCGGTCACCAGGTCTCAAATTTTTTTTTCCAACTGGTGTTATTGTTGGAGATGAAAGCTGACATGATGGCATGAATTTGAACAGAGCTTAGCCAAACTCAAGAGCTGTTTTTGCAATCTGCCATGTTCTTTTTCTCATGAAGCTGTTGATATGCTGCATGATATGTGATGTAATGTAAAGAAACTTTGCAACATGGCCAACTTTTTGTCACCTTCACGAACTAACAGATGACAATCCTTGCCCCTTATTGATTCCAAGAATTTTGAAAATTTGTAAATGGCTCCAAATGGAACCAGTTATCGATACCCAAGACTGAACACAATTCATCTTTTCACAGATGTCTTTGGATTGAAAACATAAAAATAACTGATGTACTAAATAAATAAAAAATAATAATCTCATATTTGGGCCACTACGGTAATACTTAAGACTTTGGAGACTCAACAAAAAGAAAAAAGATTCTCAAGGATTCTTAATAGAAATAAGAGACATAAAAGTTGACAACCCTTGATTTTAGTTCATTGTATGTTTATAAATTGGATTCATATCATGTCGAGTATAAGGAAAAATAGCTGCCAAGGCCCAAAGGCCGCTAAAGTCAGAGCACTAACTCTTGAAAAACCATGAAACTCTTGTATCCTGTATACACAGTAGACTGACTGTCTTCATATGTAAAAAAAAAGTGAACCATTGTTTTGTGGTCAAAAGCTTAATGCTGAGTCAAAACTATAATTGAGCTTGTACTCAAGGATTGCTTTCAGGCTATTTTCATGTCATGACTTAGAGTTTCTGAGCACTACAATGGGAGGAAAATTTCCCAACTCAAGAGTTGGGACCGTTCTGGAAAAAAGAATCAAATAAAAGCGATATACACACAACTCAATAGTAAACTGAGTCAATTTTTCTATACTTTCTAAGCCTAAAACCAACTCCAAAACCCATTAGAAAAACGTGATTAAACTGCCCTTTGAAAAGCTTTGAAAACATGAATAGTTCTCACAAGAATATGGCTGAGCAGGGCTGGCAAATACACACACCCACACACACTCTCACACACGCATACACATACAAATTAAGAGATGACAGCTTGAAAGAGCCTCCCTATCTTGGCTTGATGAGGTTTAATTTCCTGTGATGTCCTAAACCCCCCTGAGCAACAAAGAGGAAAACTGGCCTCACCAACTGAATGGAAGATCAAATCTTCTCAGAAGTGTCTCTGTAGGATGAAAATAAAACCCCAACTCCCAGTGCTCCAGTCTCCCTCGTGATTCTCTGTGTTCCTGTTTTCTAATCCACTGAGACCCCCTGTACTTTTTGTCTTTGCCTGTAGTCTGTTTGAAGACTGAGTTAGCTGAATGGTGAGGCGAATACAGAAGAAGGCTGCAATATGCAGTACCTTTGATGACCACTAGATGGTGTACCCAAGAACAATTTCCTGCCTTCCTTTGTAGTTCTTGCTTTGTTTCTAGTCTCTTTGAGAATTTTGGTATAGATTTAAATCGTTATGCAATCTGGTGACAGCTCATGCACAAAGTGACATCATCAGCGTATTAGTTGACTGGTATTTATCGTCATTCATCAATATCTCCAATTTTAAGGCATTTTCCAATTGAAGCTGCTGGTCAATTAGAGCATGAAATATAATGAGTTTGTTTTAAAATTTAACATTTTATTTGTTCAAGAAAGCTGTCAGTATTCATCAAAACAGTGAGTTAGCTGTGAGGTCCCCTGTTGCGTTCACCACAATTCTACCCCACTTTAGATAATCTGGATCCATCCACTGAAAGGCGGTAATCCAATATGCGAGTCCATTACTTCCACTTCTTTTGAGCATAAGCACCCATTTGTTTCCAATGGCCTGGCAGTGTTGGCATTCATAGTTAGCAAAAGCTTCACTCCCCTCACTCCTCCTCTCTGTGCCTGTGTGTGTGTGTGTCGTGTTGCTCGCCATCCAGAACAATGTAAATCTACTGTTGAATTAGTTATTTTCCCTCCCTATCATCCATCACACAGGGCGTACTGAGAGGGCGGAGTGCGGAACAGTGAGAGAGTCTGTGGCGCACTCAACCGTCGCTGTGTTTGTACAGATTGAAAAATCCTCCGAGTTCACGCACGCACAGAAAAGCTTCCAGATGGGATGGTTGACATACATGTGAACACAAACTGTACACATTTTGCTGTTGCCACTCCTCTTTGTTTGTATGGCCGTGATGCATACATAATGTGGAAATGAACGCACATGGACATGTTTGACAACAACAGCCACTGAGCAAGCCCTCTCATTAAACAGATACATGTGATGTGTGCATCGGCACAGCTGAATGTTCTTATTTACCTTCTGTTTACCTCGAATGCACACAGCTCAATGTGTGCATTTGTTACGCTGGCAATGAAAGACACAACACCCTCTCCAAGTCAATGGTGAGCATGTCATGTGGTTTTAACCGGACACTGCTGCTGGTGATGGATGATGTGTTTATGAAGCCCCCTTTCCGTGCTGTGGATCAAGGACCACAGGCGTCATCCGGTCTGACCGAGGGAAGGATGGGTGGATCTAGTGATGACAGAAGCAAGGATGGAGGATAGAAGAGAGTGAGGATGCACAGAGAGGAAAGGAGACAGCGTAAAGCTGGGATTTAGGGAAGGATAGGGAGAGTTGAGGGGCGGGGGAATAAGCGAAAACAGGGCCGCCTGCTTGGAGGGAAGGTCACAGTCAGCAGGGAGGGTTAGAGTCCTGCTGAGCCAGGGACGCGTTACATAAACACACACACATACACTCAGTTGGGCACAGTTTTAAATTAGAAAACCCCCTGACAGGCATGAGATGCCTTTTCAACATTTTTTAAAACATGAAACAAGCAATAAAAGTGAGACATGAGGCTGTCGACTTGTTATCAAGGCATGTGATAGATTTTTATTTTCTTTCCCGTGGACTCGACAGCTCAAACCTTCCGTCTTTACCATCCGAAAAATACACACGCACACATTGCCCCTCGCTGTTTTTATTTGTCCTCCCTCCCCTCCATGTTATCTCATCTAGCCAGCCTCATCTCCCCCGTGTCGTTATTCTCATTTGGCACAAGGATAAATCTCATCCCAGTTTATGAGGCAGCAATTGTAAGCTAGATGGAAGTCGACACACCAGCCAGTGCACTATTAGACGGAAAGACAGATGGGCAGATGAGGGACAGACGGCAAAAAGCAAGCAGAGGAGATGCTAAATGGGAAGATGAATAAGTATTCAGGCAGTCGGATTCACATCTGTGAGCGGTTAGATGGGAAGACAAACATTTTTAGTGACAGGTTGGCAGTTTGGAGACAGAACGGCAGCAGGATGAAGTTTTGGTTACATGATCAATCCTCAAGGTAGTGAGGCTGGGATGATCTCATTGGTTTAGATAGAGCTCAGATGGAGAGGCCAAAACTTTTTCTTCATTAGTGGAAAAAGTGGAAGTTGCAGCTGCACTGGATTTCAAAATGTGTCTATCTGATAAAAATGTTTTCCAGCACAAGGCTTTCACATGTCCTATTTGTTCTCTACATGGCACTACTGTCAGATACAATTAGTAGCAGCTCAGCTTACAGCCCCCAAATCCCCACACAGAAACTTCTTTTGTTCATGACGAATAAAACTACTTCAGTGTTTTTCCCAGTGTGCTCTGTTTGTTTTTGACAAGACAAAAAGACCTCCTGTAGAAAACTCCACTCCTTGTAAATCCCTTGTGAAGGTTAAACACTTCAGGAATCCTAAGCTTGACACAAGCTGGGCGATAAGAAACCCACAAGGAGCGGCTCAGCTGGCAGCCTCTCCTGAGGCCCCGTGGCAGTGAAAAAACCTTTGTGGAACACAGAATTTTAAGGCTACTTCTGCCTTTTTTCTCATTTTGATTTCTTGGGCAGTTGGTTGCAGAGCAAGAGACCTTTTCAGATAATTGAGCGTAAGGACTTCTCGATGGATCACAGATGAATCTGAGAGTTGGCACAAGAAGAGAGGAAAGGGATGATTTGCAAAGCTGGCAGATGTAAATTTGGGCCTCATTGAGGTGCATATATGTCTCAGGGCTGGTTTACACAACAATGTTTAATCCAAAAATGCTAAAATGCAGTGAAAAAGAAATCTGCTTTTACACAGAAATGCTGTAGTAAGCATGCCATGCCTGTAGTTGGCACTATAACAGTCTTGTCCAGAAGTGGCTTTTGATAGATCTTCACCAAAGTAGAGTTGGGCAGATCATCTGGTATATATGTCATCTGGTATATAAACTAAGTGCAGAGGTGGAGCAACAGATGCACATTTTGTTGAAAGACAGTCAGCAGATTCAGCAGCACAAGCACAACACGGTAGCCTGCGACGATCGTAAAAACAGTACTCTTGCACTGTTGTTGACACTAGGGCAAAGTGGGTTGTGAAATCGGTGTTTCTACTGAAAATACCAGCGTACCGTTTAATGGCAATGGTGTTGGCAGCATTTCAGAAAAAAATCCAATCTGGAAGCTGTTTTCAAAACTGAGTTTAGGTCGGCTAAAATGCTGTTTCCATGTAAATGAGAGGCTATGAGGCAACAATACTAGAACTGTTATCGCGTTAACTGTCGCTTAAATGGATAGGACAGCTGATGAGAGACAGGAAATGGGGGTTTACTCAGGAGAGTCTGGGAAGACCTATGTAGAAGTGCTAAAATCTGCAGTTCTTGAAGATTCCACTTGAGGCTAGCTAGAAAAGCTTCTGAAACCACATACACACCAGACTGAATAAAAACAGTTTCTTTTTACTGCGAAAGTAAACATCTCTGCAGGCCTGTCATTAAACGTCTTAAAAGCTATTATCTCTATCGTATGCAAAGGATTTTTTAAAATGTTTTTAAACTTACAAGTTTTGCCCAAGTATGGGTATCGCTATCTTGACTGACAGGCGCCCTGTTGTTGTCTACAAAAAGGCGAAAGGACCGCCTCTTTGCCTCATTCAAACTCAAAGTGAGGTTGAGTTGGGCATTTCCAATATGGGCCCCCCGCCGATGGTAGGCTTCAATCTGTGCATCAGAGACAAATGGGTGACATCACAGATTCTACAGCCATACATAGTACAGTCAGAAAACATTAAGAAAACAGCTGTGGATGGGAGTCAAACAAGTAAATGCTGCAACAAGGACTGTGGCCTCTGAGGGGACACCAGTAAACCTCTTTGTCAGTGGCGTCCATTAGTCGATGTTTAAAAATCTTAGAACATCAGGCTGGCAGGGAACTTTTTTTTAAAGGTAGTCAGAAAGTCCACTCATTTTTTTTTTTAATTAACAGTATTCTTCCATAAAATTTGCAGTTACTAACTTGGAAAGGTCTTTACGGTAAATTACTGTAAACAGGAACTAGTTGTGTCATTCATCCATTCATAGTTTTTTAATTCAAGATCTTATCCTGATATATGATCACAGCAACAGTAATGTAAGTGTTGAACTACAGTTTACGCCCAAACTTGTGGTTTTTCTACAGTTTAATCGTAGACTAGTTGTCTTTTTTCATTACAGAATCATGTTTTGTGTCTCAGAAGAAAAAAGTAAACAAGTTTAATCAAGCCTAAGCTTTACTCTAAATGATTATTATTCTTTTTCTAATCTAAAGCTTGCGGTTAACAGTGTGACTTAAAACCTGACTTACATTTTTTGTAGTGTTGTTTTAAAGGTACAGTTTTCTTGAGGATAAATGCCCCTCCTGTTAGTTTTAACGACGAAACTGCCTTTGCTGAGCAGGCGGATGTAATTCTGTCTTTATTGCTTTTACGTTCTTGGTTATTATCCCGTACACCCTCAGGGATTGGTCATATTAAGAGTGGGGAGAAAGAAAAAGCTGATTTTAGTGGAATTATAGTAATATATACGCCTTTGTTAGAAGAGTAAATCACAGTCTGCCTTTCACTTAATATCTGATTGTGTTCTTAATGAAAACCACTTCAGCCCCTTAAATCGGATTTTGAAGGAGTTGACAAATGTTGCCGTGTCACTGAGTACTCCAGCGGCTGATGTCTCTCTCTGTCTGCCGACCGGCTCGGCTGTCACATAGGTGACGTCCTCGATCAGAAAACAACAACTTGACCTGGCCCCTGGGGGCCGCCTGAGGGGACACTGCTGACTCTTCCTGTACAGTGTGCGGCAGCTGTCATCTGCAGGAAAAAACTCAGCCAGCACGTCTCACTTAACGTACAGGAGAGGAAACACAGAGAGGAAGTTTGTCTGCTGTTCACTCTGCAACTCAGACTTCTGATTTAAAAAACGGTTTCTCTGATTGTCTTTACCAACTTCTATCTTTAATTCTTTCTTTCTTTCTTATTATTGTTCCTGCTTTCTTTCCTTGAATTCATTATTTCTTTCTTTCCTTACCTTCCTGCCTTCCTTCAGTCTTTCCTTTCTTTCTCCATTCTTTCTGTCTTCTCTTCCTTCTGTCCGTCCCGTTTTTATTCTCCTTTCCTTGATATTCCTTTTTTCCTTCTTACCTGTCTATCTTTTCCATCTACCTTCCCTTTTTATTCTCCTTTCCTTCTATCCTTTCTTTCCCGTCTTTCTTTTCCATCTTTCTTCCCTTCCTACCCTACTTTCTTTTTCCTTTCCTTCTGTCCTTATTTCCTTCCTTCCTTTTGTTTGTTTTGTCTCCCCATTTTCCCTTTCCTTTTCATCTTTTTATTCTTCTTTTGTTCCTTCCTTTCTTTTCTTTGTTCTTTCATGTTGCCGTTCCTTCCTTCCTTCCTTCATTCCTTCCTTCCTTCCTTCCTTCCTTTTTACCTGCTTTCTGTTCCTCCTTCCTTTCTTCTTTCTATTCTTCCTTCCTTTTTTCTTTATTTCTTTTTTCTTCTGTCCCTCTTTCCCCCTTTCCTTCCTTTCTTTCCTTTCCTTCCTTCCTTCTATTCTTTCATCGTCTTTCTTCTACTCTTTTTTTTCACTCTTTCTTTTTCCTCTCTCCCTCTTTTCCGACCTCTCCTTTTTCACAGACATGTTCAGGGGAAGTGTTTGACATGGGGTTTATCTCCACATTTATCATAAAGTTTGTGTCTTCTTTATGTTTTTTAACATCGTTAATAACTGGACTCTTTTGGATGGACGTTCTTCATTGTTATTCTGTTCTTAAAGGGGACACCGAGACTTGCTCAGAGCCAGTACTCAGAGAGTAACCATACATCATTTATGCAATCACTCTGCCAGACTGCTGGTGTAATCTTATTAAAAAGAAACACCTAATTTTCACTGAATGGGAAAAGAAACTAAGGCCAGTTTAAACTGAGAGAAGTTTCGTTGAGTCATGCTTGATTGCTATATTTGCAGAATGCATTTTTCTTCCATTTCTGCCAATTTATGTTGAACAAAAGACTCCAGGGGTATAATTGGTACCAAATTACATATTCCAGAAACCTTCCCAAACAATTTACCCAGTCTGTTCGTCTGAAGGAAAATGACGGAGGTGCTCTGGAAAAAGTGATGGAGCGCAAAGTTTGTTACTTTTTTTTTACTGTTAGCATAAAAGTACGATGAGGGCGTCATCGTTAAACTTTGACTTCTGTTGAAGGTGTGCTGCAGTATTTAGTGAGTGTGTGTGTTGTCGCAAAGACAGGTTTAGTGTCATGGTTATAAGTTGTGTGTGTGAGAGTGTATGTGTGTCTTAAGGGAGTTGTGTTAGTGGCAGGCCTGTTTTTGCGTCCCCTCCATCTGTGTGCTTTGTGCGATGGGTCCCCAGAGGCCCTTACACACTCTCTGATGGCACATCAGAAGCCTCCACCTGTAAACACTAGCATCAATAACTCTCCCTCCCTCTCTCCCTGGCTGACTGTTGTTTATGTGCCTGTAAAATTCAATTAGGCTGCAGGGGAGCAGGCCGGCCTGCATTACTGCCTGCCAGGGTGACATTTCATTTGCAATGAATCATGGGCCGGAGGAGGACTGGGCTGGCGAGCAGAACAGCACTTCTTCTCCTCCTATCTGTCCCCTTCTTCTCTTCTCTTTAAATCCCTCTCTTTCTCTGCACATCGTCACTTACTTTACACCCTCTCCCCGATCCTCCGATGCATAAACCCTTCTCCTCGTTTATTACCCGTCCAGAGTTGTGACAGGGAGAAAACCTCCGGGGCTCACTCTTGTTTACTGTCTGCGGTCCATGACAGAACAGTTGTGTGTTCAACGCTTCCTCAACCTCTGTTTGTCTGCTGCTCGGTCTGACCCTCAAACTTCACCTGATTGTCTTCACCATCTTTATTCTTCAAGTAAAATTAAAGCCACAACATTATCCTCTTTCACCCTTCTTTCCTCGTCACCTTCCTTTTCTCTCTTAGTTTCTCCTTCCTTTTTCCTTCTTTCCTTCCTTTTCCTTAGTACCCTTCCTTGTTTTCTATCCATTGTTTAGTTTCCCTATGTCTTCATTCCCTCTCTTTCTGTGCTTCCTTCTGTCTTCCCTTGTTCTTTCTTCCTTCCTTCTTTCCTTCCTTTCTTCCTTCGTTCCTTCTCTCCTGCCTTTTTTCCATACTTGTTCTTTCTGCTGTCCTTTCCTTCACTATGTCCTTTCCTCCTTTCCTTCTCGCTGGCTTCTTTACCTCCTAATCTCCTTTCCTCTCTCCTTCTTTGCTGTCTCCCTAACCTACTTCAGTCTTTCCTTCCATGTTGCCTTCCCTAACCTTCCTTACTTCCTTCCCTACTCCCCCTTTTTTCTTTCTTTTTCCTTTCTTTCTTTAGTCCTTCCTTCCTTGATTCCTTCCTTCCTTCGATTCTTTATTCCTTTATTTCTTTCTTTAATGATCCTGTCTTTCTCTCTCCCTACCTTTCGATATATTCTTCCTGTTATCTTCCTTTCTTTCCTACCTTCCTGTTGCCTTCTTTTCTTCCTTTCCACCTTCCTTCCTTGCGTTCTTTTTTCCTCTCCTGTTTCCTTCTTTATTTTCTCCTTTTCGTTCTTTCTTTCTTTCTTTCTTTCTTTCTTTCTTTCTTTCTTTATTTATTTCTTTCTTTCTTTCTTTCTTTCTTTCTTTCTTTCTTTCTTTCTTTCTTTCTTTCTTTCTTTCTTTCTTTCTTTCTTTCTTTCTTTCTTTCTTTCTTTCTTTCTTTCTTTCAAAATTCTTAATTTCTTAACATTTTCATTCTTATCTGACTTCCCCCTTTCTTACTTTCTTTCCTTACTTCCTTCTTTCCATCTATGGTCCTGAGGATATGTCAATTAAACATGATCTTCCTACAGTTTTCAGAAGTGATGACTCTGTTCTGTTGTCTGTGTTTAGTTATTTTTTACTGGCATTTTTCACAAGGCTTAGTTAAAATCTCAAATTTGTCCTCATCAAGGATTTCCACTCTCTCAATCCTCATCACCAGAGGCTTTAAACTGCTCTCTCCTTTCCTGCCAATCTGAGGATTTTAGTTTCAGTGCTTCTCTTCTCTTACCTCCTGCCTCTTTCTGATTGAGGTCAGGACCTCAACATTTCAGGGCAGCGCTGCTCCAACCAGAAAAACCCTGAAACAATACAAAAAATGTCCCATCAAATTTTAACATGCATCGCTTTGCCCGGCGCAAACAGTGTCAAGCCGCTGCCACCGCCACCGCTGCAAGGCTTGGAACCAGACGGATTTTACCCGGGGCCAGGGAGAAAGAATTAGATATCAGGCTTTCTGGGAGCAGGAGAGCAGGAGTGTGACTTAGGGTGATGGATTTAGGGAGTTTCCAGCTCGGCCACAAGAGTCTGCTGACTCTATTGTCCCAACACAGATTAAAAAAACTCAGTTTAGGACCACAGAGCGGAGCCTCAGATGAGAAATTTGCTCTTGTGCTCATTAAAACGATGCAAACAGAGGAGAATGAATGGGTTCGGCATTGAGAAAGAAGCGTGCAATAATGCTCTAAATTAATGCATAAACTGCCTCTCTGATTACACAGTGGAGGGATTCCACATAAATCAAGGATAAACTGTGAATAATCTTGTGCAACGCCATCCACGCTGAGGAGGTATTAGTGTCGCCCTTGTGAGCATGCTCCTGAAAACACACCAGCGCTCTCGTGGTTTTGAATTCAATCTAGTGGAAACAGGCCGGGGACTCATTGTTCTGTAATTCAGGAAAACCCAATGTACACCATTAATAATACATGTTAAGTGCTCTGATTTTAGCCCAGGTTGGTTCTTTTGTTCTCTCCCAGAAAGTACAAAGTAAAGGTGTTTCACTTTTGTTTATTTGAGTGAGCGCAGCTGTAGTTTTCCTTTTAGAATCTGTGAGATGTTTGTATTTTTGTGGACAAGTTTTTCTTTCTTTTTCCTGTGGGTTTTTGAGCAGCTGCAAAAGATGTGCAGTTACACCAGAAAAATAATGTTGTGGCATTACCGCTAGTATCCTGGAATTATGCTAAACAAACTTCATCATCCAAATCACACGAAGTGAGAGTTTTAACACCCAGGCAGTGATTAAAACCTGTATATCTGAAAGCAAAACTTCTATTTGAGCTTGAAAAATGTAAATAGATAACTATTCAGAGCTGATATTTAAACGCTTATACATTAGTCATCAATTTCTTTTAATCTATTACATAATCTGATAAAAATGCGCATCACAACTCCCCAAAGCTCAAGGCTCAGACTTTTCCGGTCTTTTGTTTGTCTGAGGCAAATGCAAAACAAGAAGAGAATCCATTAACAACATCACAAAATGGAGAAAGCAGAAAATTCTTACAGCTCAGAACTTCAAATCAGGGCTTTTTTCCCTTCATAGGTTTGTCAGAGTTTTATTAACCCTTTAATGTTCTGAAGAATGATTCAGGAAGTATTTTTTTTGTGTCGAGACATCTATTTTAATCATCTCTGTTAATTAATGCAGAGTTAGAATTAAATGGATGCAAAATATGTAAACTAGTGTGATGAACAATCAAAATTGACACCTTGAGCTGCTTATAAAGAGTAAAAGAACCTTCCAGTCAGGTAGAAAAAATCACTAGTTTAGTTTCTGCATTGAGATGTTAGTCTTATTCCAAGACCCTTGGCAAGTAACATCTTCCTTTTTTCCAGGTGGCAGGTAACTCTCCTACAGAAAAAGGACAGGAGAGCAGAAGAAAGCTAAACAGGCTAAAACAGGGGCTAAACTGTTTGTGATAATGCTCACTCCAACCCACAATCAGCAGTTATTCTGCAGTGGTCTGTTCAAACTTGAGAGTCGATCAATAAAATGAAGAGTGAGGTTGCGGTAGCTCTGCTTGGTAGTTGAGTGGGACAAACAGGATTCACTAACATTACAAAAGTTGTCTTAAACAAAGAAAAGAAGTGTTGGGAAGAAAATCTGACCTCAATTCATTTCCAAAACAAACAAATGCCTTGTTGAGAGTCATGTCTTCACGACAGTGTGCATGTGACTCTGGTCCAAAGCTGTCGCTGTAGTCCAATTCAAACAGATAGTCCTCACAGTCACTTTAAGGTCGTTTCATTTTGTTTTAAAAAAGTTATGAAAAAAAATCACAACAGTCAAAATGAAATTTATGACTGTTCTAGTGTGAACACTTGAGTCCAACCGGGGTCACCAGAGAAGAATCCAAGCTGAGTCTGAGCTGTGTCCCCATATTTGAATGGATGAATATTAGGGATGCACCGATCCATCTTTTCTGGTTCCGATACCCAAACTGATATTGATACCTGGGCTTTGGTACGGACCAATGCTGATCCGATACCAGGGTTGAATAATAACCTGCATGCCCTACTGTGGGATAAGACTGGTAATGTTTTGGGTAAAAGGCAAAAAGTGAGTAGACTAATTACTGAAGTTATTATTTATTTAAACTATGAAATATTTAAATTCAAAATTTTGTACCCTGTTGACTGGTAATGCAGCTAAAACAAACAAAGCAAGTGCATCAGAGGCAACATTTCAAATCAAGCAGCAAAGAGCGCTGTTAAAAAAAAAAAAAAAAGGCATAGAGCTGTTTTCCAGGATCGGCACCATGGATCTCTTCCCACTAATATCCATCGAGCCTCGAGGGGCACAGATACACTGATAACCAATACCACTGATCGGTATCGGAGCATCCCTAATAAGTAACATTTTGACTTGGTCATCTACTTCAAAGAATGAAGGTCTTCATTTTGTGTGAGTCATCATTTTTCATAATCATATTCCACACAATAAGAATTCAGGAAAGGCAACAACCTAACAGGCTGTAGCTCAAGGCTTATTCATGTCTGCAGAACAAAAAATGTGATTTTCATTATCATATACACTGCATTCAATGACTGTTATACATTTGAGGCTTTTTTCAAAACTTCTTTATCTTTAACATCAAAACTGAGGCACTTTTTTTATTTAATATTGGGTTTACCTTTGTATGTTTCAAATACACATTTCTGTCGTATTAACATGAACTATTCTTGTTACTGGAAAATCTTTGGATGCAAACTCACAATTCTTGGCTTTTCTGTTGGCAGCTGAACAAGAAGGCTTGTGAATATGCAGACCTTGCAAGTATAGAATATTTATAAACACACATTTTTTCTCTCTGCTTTTCTTGCTCTAAGGTGTGAATAAAGATGCATTATCTATGAGTGAGTGTTTTAAATCAATCATAAATTTTATCCTCTTGCATGGGTGAAATATAGATTTGGGTCACCAGCTCAGGTTGTTTTGTACACCAGGGCGACCCGTCAAAATAAAAGTCTTTGTGATAGAAACACTGATATGAAAGAATCATGGCCTCATGTCTCGTCTTTACCATCAGAGTCAGTTCTTATAAGGCACTGAACTCCCTTCTGCACACTTTATATCCCCATAAACCTGTCCAGTATCCGGTTTAGCAGCCATGTGAGGGTCATGTGACTCAGGAGGAATGACTGTGTTGCTGGGGAAGCGTGGTAGAGACTGTAAATTCACTCCGACACCAGCGAGTCAGTGGGTTCGCTCCATGTGACACCTTCTGATAAGGAACAAACGGTAAATTTTCTGCCTGTTCCCACAGTGCATTACAGTTCAGCAGGAGAAAGCAGCAGCTGACCTTCAGGTGTCAGTATTTGCATGTTATCAGGCAGGTGATGTGTGTGTATGTGTGCTTGTGTTTGTATGATTGTTCTGTGAACTCCGCAAGCTTAAAAAAAATCTCATTTCATATTCAGGTTAAGATGTTCTGCACAGATTACTTTCATAATGCAGTTATCGCTGCGGCGTACGCACACGCATGAACAGAAACACAAACGTGCACGCATGGAGGCAATTTTACACTCTGGATTACTCCATCTTTACCCTTTATTTGTCTGCACACACTCACACCAAAACACACACACACATGCACCAAATGTCCACAGTCAGTCTGTCCCTGCTTCCAGTTTAGGGATGATTCCCCGTAGGGAAGGTGATCTTTATTTAAATCCAGTTGTCTGTGCTCACTCCTAATCTCCTCCCTCAGAAAGAAAGGATTTCTGTGCTCTGTGACGCTCGCTGATGTGATTTACACCAGGAGGGGAGGAGAAGGGAGGGAGAGATGGAGGGATGAAGAGGTGGTGGTAAAAGTGAGTGATGGGAGATGGATAGGATGCAGGGAAATGTTATTTGTCTTTGAAAGTACCATGAACATAAAGAAAAAAGGGACTGAAAATGGAAGATCACGAAGCTGCATAAATCCACTCTGAGAAAACAGCTCATAGTTGTTCCTCTTAGTTGATGTTTAACTTTTGTGCTGCTGGTTCATCCTTTTCCTTTAGGCTAAACTCAATTCACAGTGCACACCTCATATGTTTCAATGCATTTAACTTGCTGCTTTTTGAATTTTTTTTCAAAGTATAATTTGCACAAATTGAATCAAAAGTTGTGAAACCTACATCTATTTGAAATTAAACCTGAAATGAATGGAATACAAGGTAAAACCTTTATAATGTAAGTTTTGAAAAGTGGACATCTGTGACTCTTAAGACACAGAAACACCAAGTCTTATTTGAAATCCTGTCAAAAAGAGCAAAAAATGTGCAAAAAATCCCCCCGGTGAACCTCAAACTTAGACTTCTATGGGTCTCGAAAGTAGTCCCAGCTGATCTTGTGAGTGCCCATGGTTACAGTGAAATATCTAATTTCTACTGATTAGATTTTGTACAAAAACATACAAATATGCCACAGACTACAAATCAGAGCCCATAATTTATAGTATGCTCAGAAAACACCAGATCCATGTCCAATCTGTCTTTGAGACTGAAGACTCCATAAAACTCTCCTCATTCATGTTAGGCTGTAAAATCCAAACCTTGTTGACTCCTGGCCTGGCTGTGCTCATGTGGTTTTGTTGTTATAGCAACGTACAATCAGGTCTCAAAACCTTTTATTATTTTAAATTTATTTTGTTTTACTTTATTTTGAAAGTCATTAGGTGTTCAAATGTGGTTTCAGTCAGTTCAGGATTTCCTGTCAAGCTCAGTCTGCTCTGTGCAAAAGGGCATATTGGCTTTGTCTCAAATCACATACTTCTGTAGGTACACTAACATGAAGTGCACTGCATACACTATGCACTTAGTAGTAGTAGCGTAGTGTTGTCCCAAATCAAACAATGAAGCCTTGGACTTACCGATAATTACGGTCGCTTTTCACAACCATTCACAGGTGTTCTTCTACTATCCATTAATTACAACCATCAACAATCGTTTGATCTGTTCCTGTCCCTTCCTCTACGTGACCATAGAGTGTGAGAAATGTTCAGCATTTAACACCTAACTTTTTGACCGTTGAGAGTGTCGGCTGGAAAATTGAAGTCAACTGTCACTGTAAATTCTTGGGGAGGGTAAAAATATTTATGAATCGATGCATCCAAATATTTCCTTGTCCAATTCAGCCTGATTCAGCAAATTTACTGAAAGGATTTACCACCTTGGAAGTTGGGGTGCTGTGAATTTTATTTGCGTTGCATGGATGAGGGCCACAGAGACCAAACAACAACAAAATGACAGCCAAAGCAGCCAAACTTTAAAGTCTAACGTTTGAGTTGTTTTATTGCTCCAAAACATGAGGACATGACATACCACATATGTTCACATGGACGTCCATCCATCCATCCATTTTCTATACCGCTTATCCTGTTTAGGGTCGCGGGTGGCTGGAGCCTATCCCAGCAATCATTGGGCGAGAGGCGGGGTACACCCTGGACTGGTCGCCAGTCAATCGCAGGGCTGACACATAGACAGACAACCATGCACGCACACACTCACACCTAGGGACAATTTGGTGTGACCAATTAACCTGGTAAGCATGTTTTTGGACTGTGGGAGGAAGCCGGAGTACCCGGAGAGAACCCACGCATGCACGGGGAGAACATGCAAACTCCACACAGAAAGACCCACCGGCCGAGGTGGGGATTTGAACCGGTGACCTTCTTGCTGTGAGGCTGCAGCGCTAACCGTTGCACCACCGTGCAGCCGTTCACATGGACGTGAAAATCAAAATCGAATCGAATCTCGAGGGTCTTAGCAATACCCAGCCCTAGTGAATGCACTCAAAACAGTAAGTGTTAGTGCGAAAGTACACAATTTTGGACACAGCCATTGTAATTCCGGGTTTCTCTTAAAACACATTCTAATTTTGGGAATAAATCTGTGCCCAGCCTACAAATTACCATTTATTTTGAGTCCACTATGGGCTTTACCTGTTAATATGAGCTTCAGCATTGGCTCATAGAGGCCTTGCTGTTGGGGTCTGAATTGGTTTAGAGATTTTCCCGATCTGATACACTGATGGGCATCGCTGCTCGATCGGGTAGTATCAGATTTTCTTATATAATTAGGATTGATCCAGTTTTCATGCGTTTTCAGCACCTTCACGCTTTACGGCTGCTGTAATTTAAACCACTTTGCAAACATGTTCCCCATGTGGGACTACTTCTCTTTGGAAAGCAATGATAGCATAACAGCATCTTGCAACATTTGTAAAGTGAGCGTGCCTCAGGGATTATTTTTAAGGGTCTGAAAATGTCGGTATCAGATCCCCGTCAATCACAATAAACTTTGGGCCAAAATTTGTCGGTCCAAATGGGACAGTTGATTAGCCCAATAACTAAATCGTGCCCCAAAGGTTGTGTTGGTTCATGTGACCTATTTACCAGGACTTCTGAAGTCATGCAGAAGACTGTCATGCTTTTTTTGTTGAAAACTGAATCCAAAGTTTTGCAGTTATGTAGAAAAAGTGCTCAGTGTTTTCCTGAAGTTTCTCATGCCCCTTCCTTTCCCTCTGTTAGCTAGTTTGTCAGTATGTTCACTGGAGTGTGGATCAGATCAGTCAGTGATTTCTTTCTCCAGGCTCACTCCTGCATGCATGCTCTGCAGCTCTAATTAAAGTTTGACTGGATCTGTGTGACACACTCAGCATGTTCTCCCCTCGCGTTGCCCAGCCCTTCTGCATGGCCAAACAGCATTACTGAGATCATTCCTATTCCATGAGTTCTCCCCTTCCCATGAGTCTCCTTACAACTTTTCTCCCACTCTTTTTTTTTCTTGTTGACGTGCTTTCTCGCTTGCCTTTGCCCCAACTTTTTTTCACTCTTCTTCACACTTCAGCCATTCTTTCCCAAAGACAAAAGTTTTGCCCACCCCTGTCTGAGGGATTGGATCGATCCATCCTCAGACCTCCCACCAGCCGTCCTCGACCGCTGGGCCGGACCATTAAAATCCACATGGGGGGATTACGCATCGTTCCTCACCGTCTTCCCCTTCACTTGTCCTCTCCTGCTTCCCCGTCGCTCCCCTCATCCCTCTTCCTGACGCTCTGATACCGCTCTGTCTTTCTCTCCTTCCTTTCTGCTCTCTTCTGATCAATACCTTTGTTTCCTCTCCACTTTTCTCCCCGCTTGTCTGAGCTCCTCTCTTGCCCCTGACGTCCTTCAGGCTGCGGTGTGTGGCGTGTTTGTCCGGGGCCCTCCTGCACCTCACAGGAGGGAGATGCCAATTAGTGCACGGGCGTGGTATACTTTGGCTGCCAGCTGCTCCATATGACTTTGTTTTGTTTGATCAGTTCGCTCATGCAACAAACATACGCACAGAAAAGTTAGCAAAGACGCACGTTGGTGTGTGTGAGCGTGTGTGTGGGTTGCGGATTCGACAGAGCGACCCAGAAAAGCTCACCCCCCTGATAGGCTGAGTCAATACACAGTGTGAGAAAGGCAATAACCCCCAGTGGCAAACCTCTTATCTCTTATCTCCTCTTCCTGCTCTTTATCTCTGTCTCACTCTGTCGCTTTTCCTCCACCTCTCTCTATGTCCTTCTCTCGCCGTCCACTTCCACTCACATGCGTCTGCAAACAAGAGGGCGCCCCGTAAACGCCACTGGTACGAGGGGACCAAAGAGAACACAGCAAGTGAGGAAAGAAGAAGAAGAAGAAGAAATCAATAAAAGACAGACCACAGTGGGCTGACATGGTCAAGCTCTCGAGAGTTTCTGAGTGTGTGTGTGTGTGAGAAAGAGAGTGAAAGCAGCTTGTCAAATGCTGTTCGAGTCCGTGGTGACATGTGCTGCCTCTCCAGCATGAGAATCGACATGTCTGACAAATAACGACAAATTCGATTAAGCACAAATAGACACAAATACTCAAACTGTGTGGTAATGTAGCCGTCACATCCCTCTGTGTGTGACTTTTCCCCTTTTTCTATGTGTGTGTGAGTGTGTGTGGTTGGTGTTCTGGGATTCGTGTTTTCCTCTAACCCCGCAGAACTCTCGATTCCCGCCGCCCTGCTCCCTAAAGACACATTTGTCACTTTGTCATTTGTCATTCTGGAGTCCTCACGGCTGGCTGGATTCAGCGTGCACACACACATAAGAGTGTGTTTCTTTTTGTGGTTGTGTGTGTGCATGTGTGTGTGTGTGTTGGGCTGGACACGGCACAGCTGCAGCCTTCATTCTGGCCTCATTACTTCACACTTCACCCCTCGTATCTCCTCCCAACTTCACATAATCGCCATCTCCCGTGATTCCCTCCTTTCTCTCGTCTCCTCAGCTCCTTCTCTGCAGACTGTATAAGTTTTCTTTTCAAGCTCTTGTGAAGCTCAACAATGATGCAGAGTATTCTTAACTTGATTCTGATCTATAATTGGTCCATTTGCACTTGCTTGAAGAGGCCTGTGGGTTTTCAGCATGGAGTGAAATGAAGAGACTTTGAATAGAAAGAGGAGAAAAGAGTTTGGAAGGAGACAGGCTGGAATCATGGGAAACTTGTTGAAATAGGCCCTTAAATCAGTCTGGCTCATTCCATTGAGTCGAGATAAGCCAAATAAATAGAACTTTAATTAAATATCTCACTCACTTTGTGTTATCGAGACATAGATTTCACAGCTCTGAGGTTTTTGCTTCACTTACATAAAGTGAATGTAAAGTCAAGGCGAAGTGTCTGATTTAAAAGGTGATAGTTTTGAATTTTACCACCAACGACTCTTCCCAGAAACTGTTGCTGATTCTCCTCATAAACCACAGGACTCAGTTTTACCCCAAAGAGTCTGTTTTCCTCCATTAAACATGAGCAGATAAAATCGTGTTGTGAATAAAAAAGGAGTACAAAAGGAAAAAGAGAAACTAAATGTGATCCAAGTAAGTGTTGATGTCATTTTTTAGTGAAGATGGTCCTTAAAAGCCCTGTTTCTAATAAGTGGTCTAGTTCGGTTCATCTGGGCATGGCAAGCATTTTATGGCGTTTCCACTGACTAATCCCGGGACAGGTCCCCAAATAACAGAGACTAGCCATCCCACCTTTTGGCACCCTTCCATAGGGGTGCTAGACTAAATCGTTCCCATCTTGAAAGGTGGAGTTACAACTAGGGATGTGTACTCTTCATATTTGAAATGATACGGTAACAATGCCCGGTACCTGGCAATCGATTTAAGTACCTAAACATGGTACCTTTTGATTCTACATGAATTGGCACCTGGCACTTTTGACAGAATTCGGTTGGTACCAATAAAAGTACTCGATTCAGTACCCATCCCTAGCCACAGCACTGCAGACCGTTGATTGGCCAAAAGAATCGTCACTTGTCGTGTGGCAGTGGGTGTATTTCTCCTGGCGGCACACAGCCTTCTCAACAAAACTTGACCGCACTTTGTATCAAAGAGCTACATGCCGATCACAAAGAAGACAAAATGCTGGATGTCTTCCATCGTTGCTCTTTGTTTACTGTGTTGCGTCTTTCTTCTTCGTTGGATTTATTGATGGGGTACACTGTGTCGCGCTGCTATGCTGCCACGCTATTATGTTACTGATGCGGCTATTGGCATCCAGCTTACACACCGCCTACCACGAGGGGGCACAGTTGGCTGTGGAAACGCAATCAGGTCCAGGCTTAACTGAGCCAACCCATACCAAACCAGACTGCTTGGTGGAAACAGGGCTTTAGATTCAATAGGAGCCACTTTCACCTGACAAGTAGGAACTTGTTTAGAGTCTTGTACTTATATATCATTCTTATTTCAAAAAACTTGAAAAGCACTTGGCAGGTGAATGTGGCTCTAAAGTCAAATAAGAAAAAATGTATTCAGAAATAAGACGAACACTTGCTGAGATTTCAGTTATTGCTGTGAAAACAAAGGAACTTCATTTGCTGTCACAATGGGTGACAGACAGAGGAGACTGACCCAAGTGCACAGGATGAAGTTTTACAAGACAAAAGGACAAAAATGAAAAAGATGAAACAAAGTAGTTGCTTAAAAGTCCCGAATACTAACACAAAGAGAAGAAGTAAAACTGGAAAAAATCCCAAGAAATGCTAGAAATCATGAGAATCACTGGCGAGATTCAGGGAAGATGTATCAAGAGATGAGACACTGGATAACGAGCAACAGGTGAGGACACAGGTGACACTAACGAGGCTAATCAAAGTGGAGGGAATCACAAGAGCTGGAAGTAAAGTTAAACCAGACATACAAGGAGCGAGAACTTCAAAAGAAAACAGGAAACACGACAGACTTGACTAGAAAACATGATTGAGAATACACACAAAGACACAAGGATAACTCATTGCTATTAAAGACAGAAAGTAAAAAAAATCCCATAAGAAAACACGTATGTAAGATATAAAATATAAAATATAAAGGAATAGGCCAGATCCAACCCATTTTGTTTTAGATTGTTCAACATCACCGTAAAACCTACAATGACATATGAACATTTAGCTTCTGTAACTTCTATCTTGTTTCAAGTCAAAGGAGAAGCACCTCTTTTTTTGCCCACATCAGTTCTAAAATCTAAAGTATAAAGAAGCAGACATAAATAGATTCATGAAAAAGAATTCTGAAGTGTTTTTAGCCTAAATGCTGACAAAAACACGTACATAAAGCAGGCAAAAACATCTCCAAAGTCTACCACAGACAGAAAAGTAGCAGGGTCCAGCTTTCTTTTCAGACTGCACTGAAAACCTGGATTTGTTTCTGAAATAAAAAACTCAATTTCAATTCTAGTCTTCTCACCAGCTGTTAAATATTAGGCTCAAAAGAAAGAGAGTCATCGGTTAGAATACCAAAATGGGTTTGTTTATTTTTGTCTTGACACAAAGATGTCGAAAACTAAACAGAAGCATCTCATGACATTTACATTCATTGATCAGCCAAACTGAATGAATTGTGCCTCACTGTGGGAAGCTGAGTTTTACTGGTCAATATTAATAAGCCTCATGAAAGTTACAAAATATTCATTAGGAAAACTTAAGGGCTAATCCAAATTCCAACCCTTAGCCCTTGGTTTTGCATGTGCATGTGTAGTGAAGGGGTGTCCCAATTCTCCATAAGATCAGGAGAAGGGTAACACAGCCTTTAAAACAAAGACAAACCGAGACCTCACTTGCAACCAAAAGGTATGACAAATTTCCCATGATATCAACATATATATATTTATACATATTTTCTTCATTAGATATCTAATCCTTTGCTACTTCAAGTTAATATTTACCATGTTCAGAACTGTTGGTTTTATTTTGAAATTGCTAGTTTTTGAGCTACATGATATAGCTTCTGAATATCTTTGCGTTTGCTTAATGTTCTCTTTTCATGGCTTGGTTGTCTCGTTACTCATGTGATGTGGTTCATCCTGGTGGTCCTGCTCAGGAAAACCAGCGAGTGTCTAGGAGTGATGACGTAGCAAGGATCGAGTGGCGTCTTGTTTCTAAAAGAGGGTTTTTACCCCTTCCCCTTGGCCCTTAAAACAGAGAGCCAAGGGGAAGGGGTAAGAATGAAAATTGGGATTGGCCATCACACTGAAGTCCACAACCTCAAAGTCAACAGTTATAGACTATAACTGAGTTTTGTATTTCACTGTTTTATCTGCAAAAAGATTGGGAAAGGTCTTTTTGGAATATTACTATAAATGGCAAAGGATTGCAGGAAAACGTTAATAAAGATGCTGCAAATGAAGATACAGTATATTTCCTTGTTTGCACCTTGCTAACAGAAATTTACAGTAAAATGTACAGCAATCTCGTTAGTATACACTCTCACTGGCTTCCCCCTACAGTATCACTTTGAGCATCGCTAATTAATTTCACTTATCACCTCACTGTCCCACCAACAACGTATGCCACGTAAAGTGTTATCTTGGTGTTTGAGAGCTTTTTGCAGCTTTTTTTGCATTAGCATAATGTTGATGTATATGTGCAGCGTATATGTATGTGTTGCCTCAGGCTAACGGGCGTAGAAAAGGGAATCGGGGAATTATAAAAGAGGGAGAAAGGATGAGGCCCCCACAACCCCTAAAGGACAAAATCCCCAATGGACACACACACGCAAACATCTAATGTTTTTCTGGATCTCCTCCTATAGAATAAAACTACCCTGGGGCTCAGAGTGGAGGCAAAACTACACAACAGACATGCTCACACGCAATGTAATGTAAAAGATAAAGCCCTCATCCACACGCATACACAAAATGGCATGTGGCGTGTATGCCCCACACGCAACAGATTAGCATGCACGCATGCAAAGGGGAATCACCCCACCTCCTCCACTTTCAGCCCAGATATCCCAATTACCCAGGCACAAATGCTCATCCATACACACATCACATTTGTACTCCCAAGCCAGTCATTGTGTATTCTCAGTGTTGTCATGCCATCTTTATCTCAGCTGAAGCCTCTTCAGAGCAGCGCGTGGTGCCTGTCACAATCCCTCCACCTCAGCGTCGGTGAAATCTTCCCAGGAAAAACACCATCATTAGCTCCTCCTTAAGGGATCTCTCTGCGGGGAGGGGGAAGAAAGCAGCTCCCTTCATTTGTTAGACAGTACACGTGCTAGGATTCCTATCCCACTCAATTTGAGGAATGAAACAACCATCAAAGCTTATCTGGTTGGGCTCGAGTTGTGGCTTGAGGGCCCCTTTCTATGCTTGTAGCGCTCGTGATCTTCATTCAGCTGATTAAAGCAGAAACATTATCATCATTTTCCCTCCGAGCTTTCATTATGGACTGTGAGGCAAACAAAAGGAATGCCATCTTCTTTGTGATTTATTTCACACTCTCCACTAGCCATGTGTTTTATCAGTAACCAAGAAACGTCGAGGCGATTGCATCAGCCATCATAATGACAGTACTGCCATTAGCGCAGGGCTTCGTACATGAATAAGTTTGCGATATGTGTGTGTGTGAGTTTGAGCGCAGGGTTTATAGACCGTGCTAAATGTCCCTGGGATGTGAGCCATGTCGTATGGCCGCTGTCTGCCTGTCTGTCTGCTCTCTGCAGCACAGATCAGAACAGCACTGATAAAGCGTGAAGATAACAGTGGCACAAGTCAAGGACATACTCATCTCTCTTTCTCTCTGGCCCGTATGGATTTCTTTGTCTTTCTTTTGCCACTGTTTCATCTCGTATCCTCGTTCCCCTCCTCTTTACATCTGTCTGTCTCACATTGTCATCTTTTGATCCCTCACTGCTTTAGTCAGCCTGTCCTCCTCTCTTTAGCCCTAATCTGTCCTCTGGATTTCTTAAAGCGGCCACTTTTTATGTGTAAAACTTCTGGCTAAAGTCCCTGCCCCGTTACATTTGTCTCTGGGTTTAGTGTGAAAGTTCTTAGATTGGCTGCTTCATGAAATCAGATCAACAACTTCTGGAGGACTTGATCTGCAACCTGATTTGAATTCCTGTTGTAAAATGGATCACAAATCCCCAAAAGACACTCACCAAAAGACACAGATGGTAAACCTTTTTGCAGTGGGCTGCAGAAAGTATAGTTTATTTCAAGTTATGTGGTTGACATGAAACTGTCAGGTTTGGTTCAGGCAAAGAGAACCACTTGGTTAGGCTTAGGCAACACACCATGGACTAGTCTACAACCATGATGCAACTTTCATATCTCAATATCCTTATTCAAGGTCATCATTTGTCCGAACTGGACTTTGTTGTCCCACTCTTTTCACACTCTTGTGGCTGTTTTTTGTTTGGTAACCCAGTTCTTTTAAAGAAAGTCACATTTTCCTTTTGCACAAGGTCAGTGCCTTTGGAAACCACCAGAATAACCTCTCCCATGCTCATGTGGTTAATTTCCCAAGACCTTCCCTTCCCAGATTGCCAAATATCAGTAACTCGTCTCAGTCTTTTGGCATTTTATCCACATAACAATAATGCACATGGTGGCACTGTTTCTTGCTGCCTGTTACGTGGTAACTACCGACTGGTCTGTATAGTAAGGTTCAAGCAAAAAAAATGTGGATATGGTTAGAAAGAACATTTGGAAGTAGGTGTTTAGGCTTGGCTGGGAAGAGGTATGAGACAAGATAACACTTCACTTGGTTGGAAGGACTGGTCCCTTGCTGGTCTCCACATCAAGGCATGTAAAGCCATGTCTTGTAGGCATAATTAGTGTACAGGTTTGAGATACTAGATAGACATTTATGTTGGTATACATCGAGTGGTCAAAAATGTGAAGCCTATGCAGAAGTGATCAACACTGTAGTGCCTTGAGTTCTGCTTGTAAAAGTTGATCTTTACAACTAAAATATGTATATTTGTATTTTCAAAGTTATATCAATTACAAGTTTTGCCCATATAAGGGCGTGGCTGACTTGACTGACAGGTGTGCACCTTGTAGCTTTCTGCAACAAGGCTAAAGGTCAGTTTCTTTAGCTCGGCCTATCTTTAACAAAGCTAGGTTGAGTCCAGCATACCCAGTATAGCTGCTGTCAACAATGGGAAATAAAAATAGGTACCAGAAATGAATGAGTGACATCACAGACACTTTGTCCATATATTATACAGTCTATGGTATTCACATGACTAAAACACCAGTCTACAGTGCGATGGTCCTTTTTTAATTTTCCTTGTGGCCAGCCCAAACTGACTTCACCAATTTCACTACCACTCAAATAGCAGGGTTCTCTAAAGCCTGGTCTATTAATCAGTGCCAAATCTTAACTGTAGTTATGCGAAAAAAGGGAGGAGATGTTGGAGGAGATGAAATGTTCAGTCGCTGTATGTCGATTTCAGAAATGTTGTAACTATGGTTAATTTAACGCTGCTTGGCCAATCACAGGGCTTAAAGTCCAGGTTTTTGACATTGGGGATGTGTGTGTATGTTGGGGTTACGCAGACCCACGGCATAGGCTGTGCTGCCAATCTGACATAAAAGTATGAACCAGGCTTAAGTGTGTAGTCTTGTTGATAATGGAACATTGGACACTTAAAATAATGGAAAAAGCCTTGATATTTGATGATTCGTGAAATGGGAACTGGTTTAATGTATTCTCAAATCTTACAAAAAAACCCTGAGTAGAGGAATGTCCACGCTTGTCTGTGTTAATACTTTTCATTAGGAATTCAATCTTCTAAACAGTGTTGTTAATAGTCATGCATGCATTTGTCGAGGGTGCGATGAATGTGCATCAAAGTAAAACATTCAGATGTTCATGGATTTTAAGGCCATGGGTCAAGTGTAGGTCATCATTAATAATCATAATGTGACCCTGCATTGATTCCTGAAGGTGGAATTCTGTTTCCAATCAGAGTTTGAGGGTCAGGGTCAACTCCTCACACACATACTGAGGGTATTTTGTGTGTAAGGTGCACTCCACTTAAGACAAACTGTGGGTTTTGGGAGCGTATTGGCAAATTGATTGGTTTCCTGAATTTATGTGTCTGGTTGTGAAAATGCTTTCAGTTAGATTGAGGTGCATTTTCTCCCGCTGAGCAGGACGCGCTCCCCGCTGCTCCTGCCTCTTTAATTGTGTGCACTTTCTTCGTCTCACACACCTGTTTGTTCACTCGCTGCACTGGAAATGAACCCTTTATTATCTGTTTGTTGTTTGAAAACTGGGGTGGACACATGAAAGAGAGGAACATGAGCGCCCATGTACCACTCTGAGATGAAGGGCGTGTAAGGGGGAGCGCCTGGGTAGGAGTGACGCTTTGGAAGCGACTTTTAAGTAGCTGTCAGACTGTGAAATATCTGTCCCAGCAGATCTGAGAGGCCAGGGTCGCTCCCTGTCATGTAGGCCCAAAGAAGATGAAAGATTCTGCTCTGCATTTCCGTCCTTCGTATTACCATAATACCAGATTTACTGGCGGTTAGCGATGGACAACAGAAACTTCAGTTGCATCCATGGTGACTGATGTTCACCTCCTCAGAAAAAAAAAAAAAAAAACATGCTGGAGTTCAAACAAAGGCCTGTTGCATTCAATCAAAAGAACCACACACGCTTTCTATTTCCCTTTTCATCTTTTACTTTTAATGTCAAAAAGAAAACAACTCGACATCAAAGAGTGATTACCAGGGTGGGAAAGTTGTGAATTAACAGCTCCCCGTTGAGAAAAATTGGGAAAGAAGAAAACAGCACCACCTGAACACTGCTCACCCTCCTCATGAGATCTCCCCCTTTTTTTTCCATCGGACTCCTCTTCCTTTCACCACTTTTTCCTTTCATTCTGCCTCTTCTGCTCTGCCTGAGGCACATCCTCAGGATCAGATTTGACTTGTCACGAGAGCTCGGTAATCCCTCCATTACAAATGACCTGCTCGGAGTGTGCATTTGCGTGTGTTTATGTGTGTGTCCAACGTAGAAGTCAGTGTCTCCAGGGCCATGGCCTACATCGAATTATTCATGAGGCATGTTTATTCCCTCTCCTTTACTGGCGTTCTCTTTCATTTGCCACTTCCCATCCCCGCACCACCCATCAATTCCCATATGTGCCCCTCCCCACCTCACGCTTCATCTCCTTGTCTGACCCTGCTGCCGGGTACTAACCTACAATCAGTCTCACGCCATGTCAGCATGTTTCAGGCAGACATAACATGACACACGCTGCATCTATACGGTGCAGTTGGCTTGATGCATGTGCGTGAGTGCTCAGAGATGTCTGGAAGGGAAAGTTGAAGGCAGAAGTCTTTCTGGTCTGCTCTCAGTGTGTGATCAAGTCTAACGGATATGTCAGCAGTGTGAACTGCCCTCTTCATGTCTGCCTACGCTAACAGAACAACACTTACGTCAGACACACGAACAAGTCACAGGAAGTCCCAGCTGACCCAAGTCACAGTCAGTGCTTTAAGCCTGATGTGATTGGCTCAGTTGTCATTATTTAAACTCCTTTGGCCGAAGAAGGCCTCCCAGGCACCACCACATGGACCCTTCCCCCCCTTTCGTCTTCTTCTGTCACCCTTTTTGCTCTTTCTCCTCTTCTTTTCTTTCTCTTCTTCTTCTCTTCTTGTTCCACTTCCTCCTCCTCTTGTTTATCCTCCATTTCCTCTTCTTCCTCTTCTTCTTCCCGTTCACCTTTTTCCTCCTCCTACTCATACTATTCGTCTTTTTCCTTGATTCTATACTCCCTATCATCCTTCTACCTGTTCCTCTTTTTTTGCTTTTCTATCTATTCTTCCCCCTATTTGTCTTCTTCCTGTCCCTCTTCCTCCTGTTCCTTCTCCTCATTTGCAAGAACCTTTTCTTCCCATTCCTCTTTTTTTCCTGCTTGTATTCTTCCCTTTTCTCTCCTCCCTTTCCTTCTTCTTCCTGCTCCTTCTTCTTGTTCCTCTTCCTTCTTTTCCTTTGTTCTCTTTTTCCTCTACTTGTCTTTTTCTTTTTATTCCTCTTCCTCCTTTTTCTCTTCTATGTATTCCGTATTGTTCAACCTGTTACTCTTCCTCCTTTTTCCTCTGCTCCTTCTCCCTGTCCCTTCTTTCTGTTCTTTTACTTCCTTTTTCTCACCTTTCTATTCCTTCTTTTTCCTGTCCCTTCTTCCTGCTCCTCTTTTCCCTTAATCTCTTTTCCCACCTCTTCCGCCGTTTCATCTTCAGTTTATCTTCCTCATCTGCTTCTTTCTTGTTTCTACATCTTTTTCCTCATCCTTTCTTTCTGTTTTTTAATACTCAATCTTTTGCACATTTTTTTTTTCAGAAAAGTAAATCATAACATTTTGAGATTTGAGGCTTTTTTTAATCAGAGTGAGTAACTTGTGCTCCAATATTTTTTTTACTGACTGTTTGTAATAGCTAAAAAAGAAAAGTTTATTTCCTTATTGTTTCATACATATTTCAATAACCAAAAGAAATAACTCCTATTCCAAACTTTAATACCAAGGATCAAATAGACAGGCCGTGTTGAATTCTTTATCATTTTTTTCCAGTGTAGAAGAGCTTTGCTTGTTTATTGACTTAACCTGAAAACCTTAAATCATAGACATCCAACTGAGATGACAATTTATTGACTCCATGGTTAATTGAAAAATCAAAGAAATCCAATCTCCTGTTTTGTTTTATGGGTCTATGTGGGAGAGAAATAGAACACACAGATGGTGCATGGGATCCTGTCCACTTGCATATCCATGTGTGTCTGGTGTCTGCAGTTATTGATCTACAGCGACCTGCGATCAAACACAATTAGGTGTGAATTTTCAAGATTGTTTATTGACATGTCTTCTGCTGCCGCTGCTGATGCATGTTTGTGTGTTTATACTGAATCAATAGATACGCGGAAGATTCACACACATACTTTGGAGATTTTTTTCACACTGAGCCTTGGGTTTGTGGAGCTGTGAGATCTGATGGATTAAAATGATGGGTGCTTGGTATTGTGGAGATTTTCCACGGTGTGCTTCATACAGACAGAGAAACCTGATGATTCTCTGTGATGTGCGTTTACGATGCACCATTTTGCATCCCCAGATCTGACCTCTTCACATTGTGTGCTCTCTGGCCAGGACATGTCTCTGCATTGATCAGTTTAGTCTGCATTTCAATCTGTTATTGATTCCCCACTAACTGTGTGTGTAGTGTGTGTGTGCGTCTATCACAGACTGGCCTCCCACCCTGATCCACAGTCAGGAAGAAGAACTGGATTTTAATGGTACCCCTTTGCCCCCCTTGCTAGCCTCTATGTCATATCTCACTGGCTGTTGTCTTGACAACCATTGTTTACCCCGTCATCCTAAAATCAATCTAATAGGCGAGATTGGTCAGACTTAGAAGCCCCTCCCACCTGTCCCTCCTGAGCTCCCTTCCACTGCCTCCCACCAGCAGCCAATCACATCCACTCATTGAGAGACAGGTACAAATAAAGGAAAGGATGGATGGGGGAACAAATGGCTTTTGTCATTTATTGACCACTGTGTGTTATCGCTCAGCATGTTTTGGGTCTTTTGTCCCCACTGCAATCATGTGGATGTGTGTTAGTGTAGGTGGATGTGTGTGGAGTGTAATGCAGTTCTGCAGCCCAGAAAAGGTCATGCATTATTTGGCTGTGCCTGCGATGGAATACAATATGACGTTTCCTTTTTTTATGGATTTTTTTATTTTTAAGCACTCTGAGGCTCGGTGTGTTTTTTTTTTTATAGGCGAGTGTCTCTCTGTGTCAGCTGAAAAACAACAAGCAGGCTAATTCACACAAAGGTACCACGCTTGTTATATCCAATCACTGCATAGCGTGCTTTTGTTTGAACACTACCCAGCAGGTTTTGTGGCCATTTAGCTCAGTAAGTACGAGTGCGGGGCCCGTTTGGAGTCATCAGACCCCATTCAAGTCCAATTATAGCGGTTCTCTGTGGTAGATATCAGAGCAACACAACAAGTGTCTTGAGGAGATACTAATGAGGGCTCTTCATGCACACAGTGGGACCCGCACTCTCCAACATCAGCCTGAATGCAAAAACCAGCTGAGCAGAAAGAACTATTTTACTACATAGAGAATCATAGCTGAGCAAACCTGGCAACACTAATGTATTAAATTAGATTAGCAACTCATTACATAGCCCCAGCAGTTATGGCGTTTATTCCACCAATAAAGAACAATGAGACCTCAACAAACAATATTAACAGTTAAAAGCTGTTTAATCATGTACACGAGGGATGATTATGCCCCGTTTTATGGTCTGTGTTCTCCTCTGTGAGTGTTTTTGAAGAGTTGGACCATAATCAGAACGAGCCGCCATAATCAGCCCACATCAGTCGTGGTGTCTAAAGTAATTTGCTCCAACATGTTCCGCTAGCAATGCCGCTCATGCTAATTGTTTGTGTTTGTTGCCAGTTCTGTTTAAGGGACAAGACTGTGACATAATATGCCCATGCTGGAGGAAATCATTTCTCCTGTGCCACTCACTTCCTTCAGTCTCTTTTCTGGCTGCGCGGAGCTGCCAAGAGTGAATTTGAAAGCCTGCTGCTGGTGTACAAGGCAGCTCGGTACCTCCAGGCCTGTTGTCCAGACCCAAACAGTAGCCTTTGATCTCAGTTCTGCCCCCACCAGCTGCTCAGCTGCCCCTACTCCATCCCTGATCCTCTCTGCTTCCCTCTAATAGAATAACCCTCTTTTAACCCTTCAAGCAACTCAGACTCACCCTGACATCCAATTATGCGTAGAAAAGTCTTCTTTGGACTGGAGCCTTCCCTGATTATTCTTACATTGTTTGCTCTGCACAGATATCTCCTAATTCATTGTCTACATGCGTGATGTATCAAAATGAGAGCGAGGTGGCGGCGCTGTTTTCTGTCACTTCGTCTTTAATAAAGTGTCACAGCGTCTAATCTACCCAGCTGGCACTGTCAGACCATGTGTCTGGAGGACGATGATAGAGAAGCTGTGTGTAATGTGTGTTTGAATGTGATGACATGTAACATTTATTTCAGCTTGTCTGAGGACGTTACATAATATGGATGCTAAATTAATCAATCCAAACAGACTTTCAGGTTTATTCTTGTTTTTTCATTAAAAATGAAGACAATAATCCAGTTTATGATTACTGTGAAATTAAGGGAAAAGACACTTGCTTTAATAAAACAACAAGCTCAGCCAATGAAGCCTCCATCGTTCTAAAAACAGCAGAAACATTACTTATTTCTTATAATATCATTAATCAAAAATTTGTGATTGGTCGTGTGTGTGACTGTTATGGGCCTTAATTGGAGGCACAGTTTTTGCTGGCATCCCTCTCTTATTTCACATACCCCACATTGACTTTTTAGCTCAGTTACTGTCTGTGTTTAAGAGTAGTTACTCATTTATGAACTGGGTCCCATTGAGGGGTTTAAAAAAATAGCTGAAAATGCAGCTAACTCCTTAACTATTCCTAAAAAAAATGTCAGTTTTAGACTCTTCATGGGTAAATTACTGTCTCTTGCAATGTGATACAAAATATTATCATTACATTGTGATACAATACAATACTGTACAGGTTATATACAATATGTAACTGTAGGTACAGTAAGATATCACATCAACACTAGAATACCATACTATGATAATTGATAAAATAGTACAGCATTAAATTAAGTTATTTGATCTTGAAATCTGCTCTTCAAGATATAATATGATTTGGTACAATATAGCAGTAAATCATACAATGGGATACAGTATATCACATGACAAAATGGTGTCAAATGTATTAACAGTCCATTTAAGTGCATAATATGATGTAGTACCGTATAAAATAGCACAATCCAATATAATTGAAAATGATTGTATGGTATCAGTTTATGATTTGATGCAGTACAGTATAGGGATGGGCTCCACACATTTGAAATGATATGGTACCAATGCTGGGTACCTGGCAATTGGTACCGGTACTCAAAGGTACCAATTTTTGGTACTTTTTTGTGTTATCAATTTGTTAAATAAGAAAATGTACTTTTTCAATTCAACATATTTATTCTTTAATATATAACCTTTCAATGCTGTGTTCATGTCCAGCATGGAAAATCGCCTACTCTTCCACTCCCTCACAGTTACAAGGATGCATTTAGGTAACTAAACATGTTACCTTTTGATTTTACATGAATCGGTACCCAGTGCTTTTGACGAGTATGGTCGGTACCTATAAAAGTACCTAATTTGGTACCCATTCCTAGTACAGTATGACAAGATAAGGTAACGTGCAGTACAGTATAGTATTATATGATATATGATAAAATCTTTTTATGTTGTAGGATAGTGCAGTAGGATATGGTTTTGATTTTTAAAGGATCTAATACAATGGCATATTAAAGGTAATATTATGTTATTATAGGTTACAGTAACGTATGTAGCAAAAAGTTATGATGAGTTATGTTAGGATAAGTTAAATTCCAATAATTTACTTCACAAGTTACATTAGAATTAGCTACATTAAAATAAGTCATATTACGATAAGTAACGTTACGATAAGTTATGTTAGGATTAGTTCGGTTACGATAAGCTACCTTATAAGTTACAGTGGAAAGCTAATGTTATTACAAAAAGTTACGTATGTTGCCCTGTGTCACGTTACTGCACCATACTACATGAAATGAAAGAAATTAAATATCACTTATGATACCATTTCTGGGAAATTTGTCATACATTTAGCTGCCTAGCAGATGTAGCGCTGAACTAAAAAACAACACAGCAACAATATCAACACACATCAATCAACAGTCCTTGTGTAAATAGGGACACTCGTACCAATTAGAACCACACAGCTGTTCACAGTAGCATTACACATGGGGCGTCAGTTTCAAATTGGTACGTGACTCCTGACAGTGAAGTTACCGTCACAGATTGTAGTTTACAGTATTAATTGGTGTTTGTGAACAGTAGAACACCATAAATAGCACACAGATGGATGAATGTGTGGTCATATGAATGTAAATGTTCATCTGAAAAGGAAGATTTAACCTTTTACTGCTTTTGGACTGGAAGATAAAAAAAAAGCAGGTAGTAAAGAAAAAATGCAGAAAAATTTACGAGCTACTGAGTCTGTCACGATGTTTGATTTGAGTGTCTACTCAAATTCACTACAAGCTATGCCACATTTCTCCCCTCTGCACTCAAATCACTGCTGTAGGCTTCATTTGTCCTTTGACATACAGCAAGATGTCTGTATGCCTACAGCTCACCTGAAAACTGCATTTTGTGTTAGTGTGTGCTCTTTTGTGTGTGTGTGTGTGCCTGGGAACCCTCAGAACACTGTGACAAAACTGCTATCTTCCACTTGGCAGGGCAGAAACTAGACCTTTATACGAGAGTTGGCATTGTCCTTGTAGGAGGCGTACTTGTCGCTGTGTCTCCACTCTCACTGCTCGGTGACTAAGAGGAAAAAATCAAGGAGGCGAGACTGAGAAAGAGAGAAACAGAAGCTTGAGCCAACGTCTTACTCACTCTTGTTTTACCTCCTCCTTCCCTCCCAGTATTCTCTCCTGTGTACTCGCCAATTCAGCTAAACTCGCCAGGGGGATTTGGTCCAGGCAGGCTTGCTTCCCTTTGGTCATGTTTTGGTCATGTCAAATCAAGCTCCAACAATTTGTGTATCTGTCTCCCTCAGCATCCCTCAGCATCCCTCTTTAAGTTGTTTACAACATTCAGACTTGAGTAAGCATACAAAAGTCTCCTTCACAGTGGTTTATTTGCTTGCTGGGGTTGTTGGCATGTGTGCAGGATCTATACAACAGCGTGTCCTGAAGGCTGCAGGCATGTTAGTCCTTAAATGATGCAGTACACTTTGTTCCAACATAAAGCCAGGAGGTGAGGACTTTGCTTTAGGGCACTCAAGCTTGAGTTTTTCTCTGTGCAATTGAGGTTTAATAAGATGGATAGATTTCACCATTTGTAAAATTATCTTTCCTGAATCTGATTTTCTTAAAAAATTACATAATAAATACAAAGCACAAAAAAATCTATATTTTCAATCAGTTTTTGTCAAAATGACCTTGGTACCATGTAACCTTAACTTTATGTCTTGTCTACATGCAAGAGAACCAATCGAAAACAGGAAATGAAGGCATATCTGGCCAGAAGTTGGCTTTTCTTTCTGTGTTGTTAGCTTTGTAATGGAAAACCACCAACAAACACAAGGACACCACAACCCTGTGCCAAAAGCTGTTCTTCAAACCAAACAAGCAGACTAAGGCAAATGCATGCTTGAAAAGCGTTAACTTTGTCTACAGTAAACAACACGAACATTCCATGGTAGTCTGTAATTTACCATTACTGGTTTCCTAATTCTAAATGGCTGTTTTACTGATAATGTGATAATCATCACTATGCAAATGGAGTGACTTTTCTCAACTGTTCCACATAAAGCGTGTTTACATGGTGCCAGGAACAAAAAGTCAACTCTGAAACCTGTTCTTGTTTTTTTTTTTAAATCTGCATTTGTTAATGATCAGGGATGAGGTTTGTAAAGTTACTCAATATAAGATGATACAATATGATATGAAATTATATGATTTGATATGATATGATATGATATGATATGATATGATATAATATGATATGATATGATATGATATGATATGATACAATGAAATTCAATTTAATATGACATGATGACATTTGGTATATTATATTGTACAATAAGATTAAATATGATATTATACTACATGATAGGATGACACTGCATATGATACAATATGGTTTAATGTGATAAGATAAGATTTAACAGGTGATGTGATGTGATACAATTTGATAGAAGATATAAGGTACAATATGCTATGATTAGGACTACAGCTATTTATTATTTTTGATGTTCACTAATCCACCAATTATTTTTTCAATTAATCAATTAATCATGAGTATTCTGTTTATATACCTAGTTTGGATTTGTGGACTAACCATTGCACCCCTTGATATGATATACTACGCTGCGGTCTGATTCAATAAATATGAAACTTAATATGATATGATACCTCATTATAAGATTTGATATGATGGGATTCAATATGATACAATGAGATATAATAGGAAATGATAAAATATGATATGATTACATGCGATACGATAAGAATTGACTTGATAGGATATGAGAGCATTTAATATAATACCATACAATGAAATTTTGTACAACGTGAAACAAAATGATATAATAAGATGAGATTTGATATGAAATCATTCCCTTAGCCCTCAGTTATTTCATCCTCTTAAAAACACATTACCATAAAATGCGAGAAATAAGTCCTAAGAAATGAGACCACCATATTGAATGCAATCTGCCTACCATTTTCCTGTTTGAAGCAATCCTTTGAATTCAGCAATGTGACTTTTTCTGAAGCTGTTTAGCTCTTTGTACTCTTTATTTGTTATTTCCTAGGTACCGGTAGGTAGACTGAGCTTTTGGAACTGGTGATAACTATGTATTACCTTTGTACTGGTTTTGCAAAAACAATGCAGCAAATTCATTTTAAATAAATTAAATTATTCAGAAGTTAAAATGATTCTTAGCAGCTGCCCTACAGGCATCAGAGACACACTACTGGAACTTCTGTTTTCCACATATTTTGAGGACTGTTGGAATGCATTCATATTCTGATGTTAAAATACATAATTCTGAAACTTTCCTAACTGTTGAGAAGTCGTGGTTGTTTGTAAGTTTGTAGTAGAGTTAACAGAGAGTGCTGCTAGCTACTCTAGTATCACCCTGGATACAGAGTTCTCAAACTGAAGAGAGTCTTTCACAGTTTCTGTGGCCTCTGGACTCGAACAAACCAGAAGTTTTTCCAGTTCAGCAAAACTTTTTATGACCTTTTGTAGATAGAACATTAAACCAAAGTTGAGTCTAACTTGTGCTGAAAGTATCAATATCTTGAGTGGAGACATAGAGAAAACTTACGAAAGATACGAGTGTTTTATGGTTCAAAGGGTTGATGTAATTTGATGTAACTGAATAATCCCGAAACTATCACAACTGGTACAACTGGATTTAAATTCTTTAAAGTTTCATCAGTGTATACATTTCTTGTGACATCAAACCATCTCATGCGCACTTGTTCAATCAAAGCTTTAGAAACGGATGGGCTGCAAGCAAGCAGAAGGGAAATTACACTAAGCAAACTTCCAGCTCTGAATTTCCTGAGTTGCCAACAAAAAAGCCAGCAGCATATTTGGAGAAAGCCTGCAGATTATTAAGTAGTGGAAGGGATGTGGGTTGTGGGTGTTTCTGCTTCAGGGTTTCTGCATGATTTTTGTTCATGTGTGGGTCTTGACTTGGTGTGTATTTGCGTGTGTGTGTGTGGATGTTTTCTTTTTCGACTTGGATCGCAGTTACTCCACACAGAGCCGGAGTGATCCCACTCACTCCTCGCTTCTTCCTCGGGGCTCAGAGGTAGAGAGAGGCATTAATGGAGAGTAAGATCGAGAGAGTGGTGGGAGGAAAGAGAGTGATAGACGAAAAAGAAGGGGAGATAGACGGACAGAGGTGAAGGAGTGAGATGGATGGTTGGATGGTTGGAGAGTGGGCGGAGGAGGTCAGCACAGAGAGCAAGGCAGATCAACAGCGGGCAGGAGGAGGAGCAGAGGAGGTGGAAGGAGGGAGAGGCTTGGATCCAAATGGGAAAGTATTTTGGCAACAACTGACTGACTGGACCGCAACAGAAACTGCCAGCGATGACCCGTCCAGCCCTGCCAGAAAGCAATCAGAGTTTCATCTCTTCTCGAAAAACTACTCTTGCTCACTGCCTCTACATCATCTTTGGTTCCCTCCTTCTTTCTCAACTTTAGCAATAGTTTTTTTTGCCAATCACCAGTTACACCTTGGCAATCTTAAACGTACCTCAGTAAAAAGGAGAAGACATACTTTTTCGATCCCTAAATCAAAATTTTCACTCTGTTCTTGATCATGAAGGCTGAAATACACATACACATTCAATCTTCATATGCCCTGCTGGAGAGATGTCAAAGTGAGGGGGCTGCACAGGAACAAGCGCCCACAGCAGTCAAGGGTTCAGGTCCTTGCTTAAAGGCATCTCTGCCGTGTCAAGGAAGTGAACTGGCACTTCTCCAGCTATCAGTCCTGGCTCCATACTTTGGTCCATACTTGGACTTGAACCGCCGACCCTCCACTTCACAAGCCGACTGAGCTACTGCTGTCTTCCTTCGTCAGTACACACACATTTTACCTGTTTGACTGAGCCTGTTGAATATAGGAGCTATGATTTCACAGCAGTTTGAATAGCCAGTTATCAGCCACCCTCAGGGAACTTGGTGCCAATTCAGCAGCAGACAGCAACAGCTTCAGTCATTTGTCAGGTTCCTCATGTTTATAAGACCAGAATCCCACCTCATGCATTAGAGGAAAGAGGCCACCATATTAACATGCTGGTTGGTTGACCCCTTTCAGGGATAGCACAAATATTAAAAGGAATAAATAAATCACCTTCCTCTCTGCATTTTTACAGACAGCTGGCTGAATTGTAGCAAGGACGAGTTGCAGCAGAGGGCAGGGAGCAGGAGTGTGTCTGGAGTGTGTGGGAGAAAGAGATGGGTAGAGACAGGATAAATGTGCCTTAATGACAGAGGTAAAGATCAGGGGTGACGTTTGTAGGTCAGAGGAGATAAAACGTTTCTGGGCTGCTGGAATCATGAAATTAAAGGGTTTCTAAATAAGCTAAGTGAACCGCAACAAGGCTTCTTCTATGCAAACCATAGGAACCTTGTTTCTGGATGTTTGAGAAAAAGGATCGATAACCTTCAAAAAAAGAACAAGGGGAGTTTGGTAGTGCTGCAAATGAACTAGAACAAGTTTACTCTTGCTCGTCTTGGAAGACAACTTTCATACTGACCAACATATGACTTGGAAATGGCCCTACCTTGGGACTATCCAGAGGTCTGGGGACTCGCCTGATAGCTTGAATGTGTCTCTTGCCTCGTTTACATGACAACATTTCATCTGAAAACACTAAAATGCTGTGCCAAAAATCTGCATTATCACGGAAACCCTGAGGGAGTGAAAACGCTGTGGTAAGAATGCCAGGCCTGAAGGTGGTGCTATAACTGTCTTGTCCAGAAGCCGCTCTTGGTGGATGTCCACTGAGGTAGAGTTGAACCGTTTGCTCATTTTGTTGAAAGACAGTCAGCAGATTGAGCAGCACAAGCACAATATGGTCGTCTGCAACGGTTGTTAAAACTGTACTGTTGTATGCGCTTGCGTAAAGCGGCGCGTAATGTCAGCGTTTCCACCAAAAATGTCAACTCACTGTTTACACGGCAACAGTGTCTGCAGCGTTTTAGAAACATTCCCCTCTGGAAGCTGTTTTCAAAAGTTTGCGTTTCAGGTTGACTGAAACGCTGTTTTGATGTAAACGCGAGGCTGAAATGTAACAATACTTTTGCGTTTAACCCAAAACAGTTGTCGTGTAAACGACCCCTCTATCTGGTCCCAGTGTTACAGTTTAAAGAGTGACCCTGCAAATTGGAGACCTTCACTTGGGTATCAAGCGTAATGTAGTGTTAAAACTCAGAAGAAGTCATTAGGAATGCATCCCAGTTTAGTTTCTACATATATATGTGGTGATGACTTCACCTCAAGTGTCAACAAATCCATCTGCAGTACAATAAATCATCATTAAAATCAGCACAGGCTAAAAATCCTCAATGCTAATAGGCTAACTGCAGTGTTACACACCTCATCTGCCCCCTTCTATGGTTTTCCTTTCGTTGAAAAACCTGCTTTATTGTCGTACTGCCCTCTACTGATCTGATGGGTTTTCTATTCATTAACTTGTATTTTTGTCTTTGTACATTATAATGGTACAGAGAAATCCATCCACGCTGGAAACGCAGACAAACTCTGCCTCTGGAACAATTACGTTCTGGGAAAATGGATACTTCTGCATGTATGAAAACTTTCTCATGCAGTTAGACTCAAAATTGCTCTCCAGCTGCCCTGTGACTGACACTGAGGCCAACTACTGAAATAAACACCAGTTTAGAGTCAAGTTACTTAGCAACAGCTCTTGGCCAGAGAAAGAGACATCACTGCATGAAACTGAAACATTAATCTTGGTATTATTAGCCTCTTACAAAAGTGTCTTGCAGCCTCAATAACTGACGCTATGACAGACCAGTGTGTTGAAGGATAAAAGACCAAATCCAGAGCAAAGATCCTTTTTGCTCATGCAAGCTTTGTGCACAGGAAACAAATTAAAAGTGTTGATTTGAGACAACAGAAACCACAAGCCCCAATGCTAATCAGAAAGCTTTTTAACAGTGAGAAAGGCAGCTGAATCAGTCTGCAGAAACTATTGTCTGCAGAAGTCAGTTTTGCAAAAGAAGAATAAACTCTCCCACACTGTGTGTGAAAGATGACAGAGGTCACGAAGGGAGAAAGTAAGACAAACTAGCAGTATTATTTAGCTGCTGCGTGGGAGTGTTATGTGTGCGAGTGTATCGATTTGTCCTTCCCCTCGAGCGCTGTAGCTACATCCCTCCTTCTGCATTGTTGGGCTTTTCTTCTCTCTCTCTCAATCACAGCATCCTGTTGGCTGACACCCTCCTCACTTGGAGCTCTCTATTGCTGCGAGGCGAGCCCAAGTGGACTGCGAGTGTAGGTGTGTCTGAGTGTGTGTGGAAGCAGAGAAGTTTGATATAGCCCCCACTCTCAGTATTTATAGCCCGGGCTCGCTGTGGTGCACCGCTGTAAGAAAAGGCTACAGTGATTATGATACAGGTCAGCTCCTTGTTCTCCATACAACCAAAACTGCATGCAGTATCGATCCAACGCTGTGCTTCACAATCATTTACTTGGGGATATTTTTGTCCCTGGAACAAAAAGTATTGCATGGATTGTAAATGCTGTACACAATCCCATTATCGGGTTTTCTTCTGTTTGGTGCAACTGAATGAAAGTCTCGACTATTTGAAAGAATCAGCAGGGGATATTTGCTTTTTGAGGGTTCTAGAGATGGATCTATCATTTATATGCGGCAGTCTGTAGCTCCAAAATGCTTTGTTAAAAACACCCTGTCTGGCTCTTACCGTAAATCTTGTAGGTGAGCATTATTGGTGGCTAGGGCTGGGCGATGGTAGGCTTAAAATTATATCAGGATATTTTTGGAAAATTTGCTATAACAATATTTATGACGATATGGAAAAAAATAATAAACAACTTATTATTGGTGGTTGCTGCTTCTGAGTAACAGCATCTTTATTGCACACACAGTATAGAAGTCACTTTTCCAATCATTTACTACAACTACACAGGCTTGAATTGAGGAAAAATGACGTTTCGGAGGAGAAAAAGTTAATCTTGCAGCGGAAAACTTCATAATCCTATATGACAATACATTCTTTCTATAAGGACACCAACAGAAAGGAGGAGGCATGGACTGAAGGAGCTGAAGTTTTGGGAGGGCCAGATAGGCTTAGCATGCTAATTAATTAAAATGAAAGTACGTTGGCATTGGTGGGACTCCTGCAGGAACATGTGCTTCTACTGTGAACCCCGGCTTCAGAGACACGTCCAATATGAATTGGCACGCGCCCAAAATCCGAGGAACTGCGCTGCGTGGCACTCACCCTTAATGTGTGACTTAGGTGTAAGGCTGATAAAGGGTTTGGACATTTGCCTCAACCACACGTCAGTCGCAGAGGTCAAAAAAATCTACAAATAATAAAGTACCTCAAGTGTCTTCATAGTCTGATGATATTTGACCATGTGTTTCACCTTTCGGTGGTGGAACATGTTTGTGGTGTTGCCACCCTTTGTAGTATTACTTCTCCTGCAGATTTTGCATTTAATGTGTCTTGCTGCGTGTCTGATCCTTGGTCAGCCAAACCACCTCCACAGCTGAGGTAGCTCCTCTTTTAGACATTTAATCCTCATGTGAGGACAAAGTTGCTACTTTCACTCTCAGCCATTTGTCGTTTTGTACACAGCAGGGAGCCTCATCTGTAATTGCGCCTCTGCACTGTAAATATCGCAATGTGACAAATTCATATTGTCCAAATAATTATACTGGTATTATTGTAGACAGTATGATATGGCCCCCCAAAAAAGTAAACCACCCATGTCATTGTTTCTCCTTATCTTCAAGGATGCACTAATTCCAAGCTCGGTGGCCCCTGTCTTCTGTAGGAAATAGGACTTGGCTTCCATGAGTCCAGTTTTGCCCTTTGGAGCCATGCTGTTGTAGGCATTGGCTATGTTGAAATATGCAAGGTCTTACCTGAAAAGGGCATTGTCCAAATGGCACCACATGTTGTACCAAAACCTGAATATGTGGTCAGCATTAACTCTTTGAAACCTATTGGTCTACTGGCACTCCCATTTTACAAGTACTATTTCAATAACTGAACCCCCTCAACCATTTGGGCTAGCTAGAAAATGCTAAGAACTCCCAAAAGAAGAAAACACAATCTTTCCAGCCTCATCAAGGTATAACAGTACTGCATAAGAATCCACTTGCAACAACAATCCAATCACAGGCAATAAGTGATGCAAGCTGCTTTGATTTTACAATTTCTTCCATTACCGTAACTCTTGAGCTATTTGGGCAAGTAAAATAATTCCTACAGTTCCTGAAAGAAGATTGGATGAGCTTTCAGGTATGGTTTCTCTTTAAGGTCAGTTCAACAAGAAAAAAGTCCAGGTGGCCTGGATGCTATTTGGGGGATAAAGGGTTAATACTCTGAAGAAAGTAAACCAGCTCAACAATCTTCAAACATGCATTAATTTATATGGTTCGTAAATTATTTTCAAAATACCTGAGCTGTATCTCAGAAAAACCTTGGGCAGACTTTGCTCCCCAGGTAGAGTAAGATCATTACTCAGTAACCATTAGCAGCACTGGGTGAAAAATAACATATTTAAATTGTGAGGTGAAGCAGACACCCAGAGGAAATCTTGACCAGTGAGGCGTTAATCTTCAAGTGTGAAACAGGCCACTCTGACTGGACCGCCTAGTGTCACAGTTTGACTGTAAGTGATGCTGATGGCCGCTATGGTGTGAATGTTTGCTCGCCTGTTCTGCCCAAATCATGACAAGTGCTGTGGCTGTCCAGTCAGTAGATTTTAACATCAGCAGCACTTCTCAGCCTCAAAGTGACTGGTTTGTCTCCAGGCGCTCTCACAACTTTTGTGTGGCTGCAATTTAGGTGTAATAGAGTAAGATAGCAGCAAATTTTCCTGTTATTCTTTTATTCAGTTTTTATGGTATGAGTCACCTCAATTTCCAAAGCCTCTGATATGTTTTGTCAAGGGTTCTGAGGATTTGTGGCCTCTATTAGAAGACTGATGAGAAAGTAAAGTTTATGTTAAAGATTAGCATATCTTATTGTAAGACAACTGAGGCTCAAAGATAATCAAGATCTCTGATTGGTTCTTACTACTTTGATGGCAGCTACATTACATTTGTTGATGAATTCATGAAGTGTTGTAGTTAAATGCACCTGTGTACTGTTACATAATGACTTCTAGTAGGGTCACTAGTGTTTAATCTTTTTTGCTAATATCGTAAATAGTCCCACAAAATAGATCAAAATCACTGACAAAATAGAGTGGATGAAAGTTGTGGATGAAAGGTGCCTTCCAGATTTTTTTTTCAAAATTATGAATCAAGTTATACATTTTGTCGACTTTTGAAAAAAAAAAAGGTAATATATTTCAAATAAAGTCCTGTAAATACAACCTATTATGGAGTTTTCTGCTTGACTTTGTTGCCACATTACCCCTTAGGTGACAATAACGGATAAAGACAATAGCTATGTGTTTATTTAGCAGCTTCGAAGGATGTCCAATTTTGAATAGTTCCTCCAAATCTACCCAATATTTCCCTTCATTTTTTGCTTGTCAATTGACACAAAGTTGTAATACACTGTTAATTGAGGTCATTAGGGGGTGCACCGATCACACTTTTTTGGCCGATCATCGATCACCAATCTTTAAAAAGCCTGACCTGCTGATACCAATTTTGGCCACTACCAATTTTTATTTTTCATTTTTTATAACTGACAGCATGTACCTTCAATTTTCCACTCTTATTTTATTGAAAATCATTGAACAATACATGTGAAACAATAAAAATCTTTATGTTTTCACTTAAACAACCAATAAAGTGTCCTGCGTTTTAGGTCTCAGAGCAAAAAGCAACAATGGCTGGTTGTCATACCTTTCCAGAGGTACATGAGATCAGTTTCATATGTAAGAATGGGCTGATCACTGATCACTGATACCCCAAAATTAAGGAAATCAGCACCCATGTTTAGATGTCTTAAAGAACAAACATGTTGATTCTTTAGATCATCCAGGAAATGTTGCTTATTGCTGTGTTAGTTATGTGGCACTAGCGGTGCCAGGTAATTAGCCATGCTAGCTCATAAGCTATCCCTTGCTACCAACTGGGTAAGAACTGAGTGATGCTGGCGTTTAGGCAGTGGTTGATGACACAAACAGAGAATTATCCAACCAAACCATATCAATTCAGTACAGGCTTTTTGGTCTAAAGAAGGCTATAAAGGTTAGCTGCTGCCAACAGATTGGAACACACTGAGTACTTGCTACTGCATACTACCACTGTACTTGTGTAGCACACTCATGTCACATACTCATTTCCATTTTTGGTTTGATCCACTGGTTTGCATACAGCTGTGAGCAGCTCTTAACCACCTCGAGGGACATATGGGGTCGCCAGTTTCTGAGCCTATTATCTGAGGTGTTACAGAACGAAAAGTTGGGTGGCTTCTGCTTTAGGGCATGTGATAAACAAGATACTAACAAGGAAACTTGTCAACAAGGGTTGATGTAGCCATGGGTATCCAACCTGTCACCAAATATTGTGACATGATGATCACAAAGGCGCCAAACTTGGCCTTCAAAATGATTAAGTCCTTCAAAAAATGTCATCATGGTCACTTGTTTTAGAACTTGAACATTAAATCAAAACCTGACTGTGCAGGAAGTCTCCAGCCACCTGTTTTTCTTCCCTTACCTGTTTTTTGAAGCTTTCTGCATCTTTCTGCCTGCATCCGCCAATGATTGCTGACAGCACTTAGCGAGGCGCTAAGCAGCACAGTAAAGTGGGTCTCTGAACGTCTGTCGAGTCTGCTTGTGCAGCGTGCTCTTTTTTCAGCTGCTCTCTGCTGCATCTCTGTTTGAACAGTTGGTTCGAGGCAGTGCTGCTTTTCTTAAGCACAGATTGTTAGCGTTGCTCTGCTATATGAAAAGCCGGCTGTTTCGGATGCCCTGAGACCTAAAATGGACGCACACAAACACACACAAAACTGGAAGTGGACACACAAATGCTTGCTCACAGAAACGCACACATGCAACGTAATGCTTCTGGAGTCTCTTTTTCTCGATGACTCACTGTCTGGTTCAGTCTGTCTCCACATGCTACAGCGTCTGGACCATAATTCCAAGCTAAGACCTTGAGAGAATGTTTTGAGAGTTTAATGTTTGTGAGTGTGTGTGTGTGTGTGTGCGCCAGGAGACACACTAGTCTCATAGTAGTGAAAACTCTCCAAGGCAGCAACAAACAAACTGCCATTCATGGATTCATATTTGAAAAGACTTTTCTGAGCAAACTTTCTGAAAAATTCTTGGATGACTCAGAGTTGTGACAGATGTTTTCAGAAGATATTTGCAATCTGAGGAAATGGACAAGATGCGATGAGAGTGTTGCCATCCTGGGAAATGTAGAGAAATAAACAATTGACTGTGACGTCTCATCAGCAGAGATACATCTGTAAATCCATGACTTGTGATTTATCTGTGTTAGTTTCGCTATTCTTAACGTGGCTGCTTGTTTAAAGGGCTTATTGCAGGCTATTTTTTTTCAATTAACACTAAACATTGTCTGATAATGTCAGTAAAACATGCCAATCACTGATTCCCTTACTTGCATTCCCTTACTCCACTTTAAGCCAATGTGAATAGCAGGTTGTCATGAGTAAAATTAGGCATTTCGGGTCATGTTTATTGTGTTTCTTCCAAAGTATTCATTAAGATGACTCAGATGCGTTTGGATGGATAGATGCAGAAATACTAGCTTAACAGGACATTGAGTCCACTTTTTCGGACTCTGTAATAGGGATGCACTGGTACCCATCTAGGTGTCAGGTATCAGTGTAAAGGTGCACCTCAAAGCTGGATCCGTATGGATGGAAAGGGGCCGATTCATGTTGCTGATCTAGGCAACCAGCTTTCTCCTTTTTCATTTTACCGGCGCTCGTGGATACTTGATTTGGGATGTGACTTTTCATACACTTTCTTTGTATTTTGCTGATTTACCAGTCTACAGGGTAAAAAATGTTAAAATGAAATATTAATTTCTGCACATTATGAGACATGGTTTTTAATAAACTGATGTTAAACATTATACATTTCATAGTTTGAATAAATATTAACTTCAGAATTCCATCTACTCATTTTTTTGCCTTTTACCTAAAACATTACAAGTCTTATCCCACAGTAGTTAATGCAGATTATCAAACACTGGTATCAGATCGGTATCGGTCGATACCTACAGCCTAGGTATTGGTATTTGTATCAGAGCCACAAAAGTTGGATCAGTGCATCCCTGTCCGGTGAGTTAGATTTCTTGCGGGACATTCGAGACTTAATTGCTGCAGTCGTCTGGGGTGCCCATTTCTTGACAGGAAGATTGATATGATGGAGTCTATTTTATAAAGTCTATGGATGGAGTTCAGGATGGGATACCAGAGCCTGGTCCAGGTGAGACTAACGCGCCCGCTGTTCCGTCAGACAAGTACAGCCTCACTGGCAGCAGCAGCTTGTAGCCCAGCTCCTGGTGACAGATGCAATCAAGGATTGCCAGAGATTCAGCTTGAGATTTAACCCGTCGTAAAAGTGAGCAGAGCACCGCTGCTAGGTCTTGATCTAGGTCTGGATCAGTGGATAGACCTCTGATAGACCTGTCTGTTGCTTTACAATCAGCAACTACATGTACTACTTATTTTTTAAATCAGTGTATCTGATTTCAGACTTTAAAAACACTGACGTGAACACAGCATTAGGCTACATATCACTAGCTAACAGTGCTCACTCACTGGGACGCCTGCTTGGTTCTCCTCTGGTTCTCCTGACACCGAAACTCCACTGCTCTCCCACTGCCATTATTCCTCCTAATCCTGCCCTGTTCCTGGTCTCCTTCTTTCCTAACAGGCTCACAGTTACAACCCTGGGGACCATCATATGTTTAGGAATACAGATTTCCTTCCTCTTCATTGATAGGAGTGACAGTCTGATCCATGTTTATTCACTTTAAACGGAGGTAGAAGCAGCGGGACTCCCGATTGTGACGTCACGTTCAAATGACAGTTTTTAATGTGGAAGTACAAAAACCCGTACTAAAATGCCTCCAGGAGACCCTGTTGTTAATCAATTTAGGAATTTCTTTCAGGATATTACTTTTAAGTGATTTTCCTATCAATTTCTTAACCGTTGTCTTTATCCTGTGATATGCCCTTTAAAACAGATTATTGAAACCTCTCAATTTCCCTTTTCTTTTGTCCCCCAAAAATCCTTTCAAGATGAACATGGTAGACCTAGTTTGTGGGGAAGAAAAGACAAGATTTCACTTTCTCTATCTTTCACCCCACCCGTCACCTCCCCCTTTCTCACTCCCCTAATTGCTCGACTTCCCCTCCCCAGGCTCCTCATGACGCCATCTTGCACGTCTTAATTAAACGGCTGCTTGGGAGTTAGACGGTGCATTGTGTGAATGAGTGTGTGTGTGTGTTGGGGGGGTTGGTTAAAGATGGGTGGTGGGGGATTAATGAAAGAAGAGTCCGTTAATTACACAACAAGGTCAAGGCCGCTTTACCTTCACAGATTAATTGAGGCCCCTGATTGTGTCACGGGGCCTCCTTTTTAATTCAAGTAGCAGGCCAACAAAGCTTGTTAATTGTCCATGTATTGTCTTTGTGTTTGTGTGTGTGGGGGGAGGCATCTCTGTGGATGTGTTTGTGTTAAAAGTAATAAGTGTGAAGTTATCAGGCGTTGGTTGTAACACATTTAAGGGAACAATGGATATATAAGCTTTCTGTGGATGCTTGTAATGTGGTTTTTGGACAAGTTGTTGTATGTCTTTGGGTTTTTTGGGGTTTCAAATGTGCCAACTTAATGTTCAACGTCCATAAAAACAGGTAATTTAAAGAGTTTCAGGTGTCAGGACTGTCAGAACGTTTTTTTCTTAACGCTGTTTAGACTTTGCTGCATAATCAGCACCTCATTTTCGCATTTTTTCTTCAGAAGAAATAATTCCAAAGCTGTGATTGTCACAGGAAAACCTTGTGTCTGTAAACTGTGATAATTCTCTGAAACCTTTTTTTTGTCCTCCTTGTGCGAAACTTAGCAGCCAAAACTCCTCTTCTTTTTTTTTGACTCTTAATTTTTTTGTCCTGCTTAATTTAAATGCTGTAAAAGCTTGAAATGATTTGCCGTCAGGAAACATGTTGTCCATGTTTCTGTACTCTGATCCCTAATGCAGAGCTCAGCCGTTAAACCCAGTGCGAGTGGGAGGGGTCGGAGGATCTGCCCACCTCATCCATCTTCTTGATGGACCAACTGTTCCCCATCACATGGGGTCTTTTGCACCACCCACACACTCACAAACACCCACTTATACACACCCTGTCCCCACGTGTACACGTCGTCTACACACCCTCCAAAAACATTTGATGTGTCGCATGCTCTGACCATGACTCCCCCCGCCACTGAAAACGCTTAATCAACCTTATGGTCCAAGTGACCCCCCACCACTATCTCCATCCATCTCTGCAGCCGCTCAGCTTTTTAATAACCCGGGATGCTGGATCTCAAATGTCGCAGGGGATGAGCGATGAGCAGGGATTAGGTGGTCAGCTGCACACAGGAGCTAAGAGTGTAAAAATGATAGAAACTTGTGTTGGAGGTTAATGTTTTTGCAGCTGGGAGAAGGTGAAGTTGGAACTTCATAAATGAATATTTACAGCAGTATCATAGATTTAAAGAGCTGCACATTAACTCAGGGTTGCAGTGCCTTCTCTTGGCACTTTTTCGGAGCGTCACAACAAAATGAGTCTATAGCAGTGAGGAAAGCTCTGAGACAGATGCAACACCAACACACAGACTGAAAGCAACTTATATGTCCCGTTTTCTCAAAAATCTGCCCAGTATTGTGTCTTTTTTCCTTTTGCAGATTATATTTAATGAGATGAATCCAGAAAAAAATGGGTTGTAAAAATCAAAGAACAACTGAGAAGACTGGCTCAAAAATCCCCTACAATTGTTATATCGACAAAATATCAGTCTGCACCTTCTCTAGGAATTAGTATCTAGTGGGTTTATACAAACACGTTAGATATCTGGTGAGGGTCAGGAAGTTATCCATGTATACATTTGGATAGAGATGAACAGAGATGAGCAGGAGATCTACATTTGATTTTTTGAAAATGACCAAGAGCCAGTTGCTCTTGCTGACATATTTATTAACCATGAAAGTAACACATTAATTCTCAACTTAACAATTTCTTTTAGTGATTACTCATCTCTTGGTGTGGTCAAACATCTTTGTGCCATCATTACAGGCTTATAAAATCAAACCTCACATGTCCCTCAGGTGTCTTTTGATATCAGATAAGTGGTCATTTTTTTTTGCAGGTACATGCTTTTAAGCATCAGCAAACTCTGCTTCTTCTCAAGGAAAATGTTCTCCGTAAAGGAGCACCATGGGTAAATGTGTCAGGTTTTTTTAAGGTGGGATCAGGATCTGAATTTTATCATGATTGCTTTTGTGCTTTACTTATTTGCTGACACCAATGCGACTGGCTGCACCTGTAAGCTTAGCTCAGGGGGGGTAGCTAAAATTCAAAGTGTTTAGGAGAAACTTTTAATCCCATTTTTCATAAATTGCTTTGTTACAATTATTTTTGTCAACTGAACTGTCTTGGAGTTTTCTTAAGTGCAATTTGTCAATCGAAAGCAGCGATGTTGTAATTTTCCATGACTGTGAAAAAGGAAGCAGGAAGACACTGCGGTAGCTGAACTGTGGTGTTCCTGATAGAATTAAATGGGATACAATAATTTATAGAATAACATGTTCATTTATAAGATTAATCCTGATGTGGTTAATGCAATAACACTGATAGTCTTGATTTCAAAGTTTTGGGGGGGGGTTTTCTGTTTGATCGTAGTCAATGGAGGGGGGACTCAGAAGTGTTTTTTAGCCAATTACCTGCCTTACTGAAAAAAAAAACTGAATCAAAGTTTATAAATCCCAAAATAGAAAAGTCTTTAAATCCACTTGTACAAAGCTTTATTTGTAATTTATTAGAGGCTGAATTTATTACAGCATTACTGTGTGTGGTTTCTTTAAGTGCAGAGGGCCGTGCACTCTTAATAGACTATAAATAATTTGCACCTGGACTCTGCACACCTAAAGCTCTCACTGCTTTATTCATGCATGCAAAAGCACACACTTTCATCATTCACTCTTTAGACTCTAATATGCTGCAGAGGATGCACACCACCCTCATACAGGGCCCTTGTATGCATAATGACACTACATAGATATGCACCTTGCCCCATCCTGATCCCCTTTAAGTGAGTCTAATAGGTGTGTTCCAGGGTTGAAGAGTTATCTGATTACCCTTGACCTCCTCTCATCTAACAATTGGACAAGAAACTACACTGAATACACTGCCACAGTTTCCCCCCTCTTCCTCTCTGTTGCGTTGATGTAAGGATATGCAGTCATGCTCATCTATCTGCGCATTGGGGAATCAAATTTATCAGGCTGATTTGTCTATATCTGGGTCACAGTCTTTATGAAAACGACTGATTCGCATGAGGCAAATGAAAATGGAGCGTCATTAGTAGGCGACACTCATTCGAGTTCACATCCCAGATTTGAATGGCTGATTCAAAAGAATCAAATGAAAATCAGCGTGGCACAACAGACTGCAGGCACAAGATTATGCTCGTTAATTTCCATAAGCAGGCCGTATCCAACACAGACGTATAAACAGACACAAATGAGGGCTGCAAGAAAACAAAAACTCCTCTTTTCCCTGCATATAAATAATAAGCAGCAGAAAACAAGATTATCTCCTATTAACATACAGTATATTATTAGATGTTTAGGAAATATTAGATCTTGGCATATGCGTCCAAGAGAATTAAAATCTGAATAATCTTATTTTCTGGAATACTTGGTGTTTTTTATGGAGTTTTTGTTTTTTTATTTCAACATCCTACAAAAAAATTCACAAATACTGACAGTATTTCCATTCAGTGCTCATTCAGGCCTTTGTGATTGTTCCGTACAGCTCAGACATACTGCAGACATGAGCTTGATGCATTTTTATACATGAGAAATTGGAGGTAGTGAAGAATGACATTACATATTACCGTGCCAAATGGGGAAAGATGTAAGTGTCTAAAAGGGGCTGCTGTGCATCTATAACCTTCAGCGAGCATCACCAATCAATATTACTCCTCTTACCCTGAGCTTATCTTCGCTCTCAGTTTTGAAGGTGGAATTGTGTTTGGGTGAAGTATGACAGGCAGGTGAGCTTTTTGTGCACATGCAAAGGTACATATACACACACTCACACACACACACACACACACACACACACACACACACACACACACACACACACACACACACACACACACACACTGAGACTCGTTGCACTAAAGCATGACTGTTGAAAAAGCGGAACATTGAATCTCATTTTGCAAGCACTCAACCTGTAACTGCCTGACACTGACATCCAAACATGTTTGCTGACTTGTGGCTGATATGGTTATGATGTAAATGACTAGGCTGCTGCTTTTACTGCTCAAATGCACATGCACTGACATCCTGACATCCACAGTATTATTGCTCTTATATACAAACCAAGTTGCCCCTCTTTTGCTTCAAGCTGTTCTCCATGCAAAGAGTCCCTATATCCAGAGCCTTTCACTATCAGATAGATGCTAAAACAAGGTTTTCTTGGAGCCTTTGTCTCTTTGTCTTTCTCTAACACTAGCATTTTGAACATGCCAACTTTGCTGATATTATTTTAGAATGCCAGCAAAAAGCCTGGTGAGAAATCTGCCAAAATCTGCTTCTCATAATGCTAGCATGCTAGCTGACATTGTCAAATTAGCCAACACCTGTCAATTCATTATTTTAGCACCAGCATGCTAAAAAAAGATAACTTTGCTAATATTATGTTAGCATCCTAGCTGGATAAACCGCAAAGGAAAAACAGCCAAAACCAGCTATTCCACCCACTTGTGCCTGAGAAATATGTTAGCATGCTAGTTGACATAGTAGTAGAGAAAGAAGCCAATTTATCTGCTTGCGTTAGCATTGGCATTATACATGTTGACTTGCTATTATTATGTTAATGTGCTAGCAAGAAAAAATACAATTTGAAATTAACCTAAATGTGCCATTCCATTAAGTTTCCTAGCTAAAACCTGCTAATTAAGTGCAATAGCATCGCATTTTTGAACATAATAACTTTGCTAGTGCACTGTTAGCATACTAGAAGATTAACCACCCTGGGAAATTAGCAAAATCTTTTATTTCAATGCATTTGAAATAGCATTTGGATTCTTACTCTGTTGATTTTCTCTTTTGTCATGTAAGCATGCTAGCAAATACAGTACAGTTTTAGCATTAACTTTCTGATCGCTTTAGCCTTGCTATCAGTAAGTTTTTCCGATGTCCACATAGCCCTGCAGTTGTAAGCATGGCTGTTGTCTCATTTCTGAATAAATTCAAAATATGTTAAACTCTTTCATGACTCACTAAATGGTGTGACTTTCCATGCTTAGACAGTGCTAACTGTATGTTGACAGACTTGCATGTTGAGGTATGCTAATGCTCATGCTGTGTTTGCTGGTAGGCACCTGCAACCTGATTGTGTCAGTTTGCTTTTCATCACGTGTGCTTGCATGCAGGTGCCATGTTTGTAGGATAGGCATGGACACAGATAAATGCCTGGATGGTGCAGCTAAATGGAAGTCATCAATCACACGGGTGGGGAAACAAAACACTGAATGATGTAATGCAGTGACCGCTGAAGAAGGTTAAGGATGCCGTGGTTGGTTTCTTGCTATTGAGTGGAGGTTTGATGATGTCAGGGTAAGACTGTAAGGCATGAACCCAAGGTCGCTCATTAAGGGTTTTTTGGCCTGCCTGAAAATAAAGGTTGTATAAGGGGGTCAAACGGATGGTATATATGTATGGATGTCAGTATATTGTGAAAACAGATCATTCTCACAGAGGAAAGGAACAACAGCCAAATATCTACAGCTTTAACAAGAATCGCATTTGTGTGTGTGTGTGTATGTGTGGGTTTTCTGAGACAGACAGGTTAGGGGAGGAGGCGATATCATCCTGAAATTGTTCCCTCTCCCTCTTTTGTTCCACAGCCTCTGATAAATCCAGCGAAAATGATGCTGGACCAAAGTAGAGATGGCGAATAATAGACAAAAGCAACGAGGGAGGGTGGGAGAGAGCAAACATGATAGCGAGAGGGCAGAAGGAGACCGGGTGGCGGTGGGGGGTGTGTGGGCAGCGTTTGGCAGGGAGCAGAGCAGATAGCAATCATGAGCTATTTGAGAAGATGAGATGGGAGACAGGTAAACGTCAGAGTGACATGAGTATTACAGAGAACGATGAAAACAGGGGAAGATGAAGAAGCAGCTCTGTCAACAGTCAATGATTGACTCCTGTGGGCGTATATCAGTGTGTGTTGCAGTTTGAATAATGCTAGTGAGTCAGTAAGTGTTTGTGAAATACAGACATGCCACCATCATCCAAGAGAGATTGGTTGATTTTATTTTATTTAAATGAATCTTAAATGATACAGAACATTTTAAAGCCTCTTCAATACTGGACAAACACTGTGTAGTCCTTGAACCAGTCAGTCAAAACTGCAGCCCCAGCCTTTGTTCCAAAGGTCTCTGACCCTGTTGCTGGATCCCTGGTTCACATTCTTTGGGCCACTTTTGGTAGGTCCAGCCCTCTGCAGAATTGGAACACTGAACAAGCTAAAGTTTGTTAAATGTGTTTGAAGCCCTTCACACATTGAAATTTTACAGCAGAGCAGGAAGGGAGGTTAAACCATCACTACACCTTTGAACTAACACATCAGGAGCACCAGATACATATAGTGCCATTCTACCTTGCTGGCTCCCAGGGTACATGTCAACATTTTCTTCCCCTCTGCTATTACCTATGAAGAAGAATCAGAGACAGAACGACTCTGCCCTTCTATAAAGCACTTGTGCATAGGGATGGGTACCTTTCACATTTGAAACGGTATGGTACTGATGCCCGATACCTGGTAATCAATACCGGTACTCAACGATACCAATTTCAGTACTTTTTTGTGGTAATGTGGTAAAGAAAAAGTACAATGGTTTAATGATAGAATATAATCATTTTTCAATTTAACATGTTTATTCTTCAGTATATAACCTTGCAATGCTGTGTTCATGTCCACCATGGAAAATCACCTACTGTTCCACTCCCTCACAGTCACAAGGATGCATACCTAAATGTGGTACCTTTTGGTTTTAAATCCTTACCCTTGTCCCAACACATCAGCTCAGGGACGAAATGTCCACTTGCTGCCAAACATTTCCTTTCCACTGGTGGGTGCCATTGCTAAGAGATATATAGTTTTATTCCCTACACCTGTCACTGGTCATAATGCATGGACTTAATGCTATTCAGACTTAAATTAGTGCACCAGATCCATTATGGCCCATTTCAGTTCATTTCAACCAACAGCTTGTTTTGGTCCCCAGAAGATAAACTGGGGAAATTCCCTTGGTCCAATATGTATGTTAGAGATTTTGTGTCAGCTAGCATCTATTGAATGCATCATGATTAGAATAGTAGGACAGTAAAAACTAAACTAGGATAGTTAAACATAAAACAGTAGCCATGTCTCAGGCCAGATGTCCTCCAAATGTGTCACATTTACAGACTTTTTAAGGTTTTAATGTTCCAGGGAATGTTTTTTTCCCACAGTGAAAGGTTTATTGTGCCTTTTTTGATTGATAGAAGTCACCCACTTACAGCCCATTGTTGATGTTCTGACCCTTAAATTGTACAAATGGGAGATTTGGGGTAAACCTCCGGAATCAAAGGTGAACAAATTTCAAACTGCTTTTAAGATGTCAGTCTCCTGCCATTCTTTTGCCTTTGTACTCCAGAGTCAGCCTTAATCAGTGCCCAGTTTTATTCATCCTGGAGGCATGGGGACATAACTAATGGGACCAACCATGACCAGGTCGGTCCCATTGAGATTAGAAATGTCTTTTCCAGGGGAGACCTGGCCAAGACAGGCAGCCGCAAAAATACCAAATTACAGACAGAAAAAAACAAAGAGAGACAAAGTACTATTACAAAACACAAGATTATGGATGAAAATAGAACCATCTATGAGTCATTCAGGGAATCAGTTGTTCAGACAGCTTGAACTTGTTGTAAGCCTCTGTAGTTGAAAGCAAAAAGATTAGGCAACTACAATGTGAATTCTTCTCTCTCTGCCTCAGTTGCCTGAAAAATTCATCTTAAAGTCAAAATACTTAAAAAGCCATGATTTGAATAATGGAGCGTGTTTGGTTTGACTTGTTAAATTCCATCAAAATCAGCCTTCAAGGTCAAAATATGAAGCAAACAAAGAAAAGTCCACTGCCAGACTGCTTTTTTTGTGATTTCCTTGCCTTAGTCTTAAGTTTTTGTGTTCCCGGATGTGTTTGATGGACGTCCACCTGGCTGAGTTTGTGAAAGCACTTGTATTCTTCCTGTCCTTGGTGGCTCAGATTTATAGGCCTACGTGTTAGATCCTCTGTCTGGATGGTTGCACGCCTTTTCCCGTCTGATACAAACAGTACAGACCTGGCATTTCTGCGGGGTGATGTAACTGGACAGGTCTTTGTTGTGTCTGGTCCATGATGTAATCGCTCTGCTATTGTCAAACCTCCTGAGTCCAACTCTTGAACTGTGTGCAGAAGGCAGTGAATAAAACTGTGGGTGTTTGTGTAAAACTGTGGGTGTTTGTGTTTATGTAAGTGTGCTGTTGTGTGTGCTTTTGTGTTTGTCAGTGTGTGTTTGCTGCAGAATTAGACATATCTCCAGCCTTAACCTCCTACACAGCGCAGCTGACATTAATACCCCAGGCTGCATTGTTCAGGAGTCATCCTCCTGTGTTCTCTGTGTGATGTCAGTCTGTGGTAACCAGGGCAGAACAGAGCATAAAATGATAAAGCAAAGCATTGACCTGAATGGCATGGCTCAGAGCTTTCTCCCCGATTACACTGTGAGGCAGCAGCCAGTCAGTGGGTAGACTGAATGAGGTCTTTACTTTGAGCTGATAACAGGGATTTATGCTGTAATTCAGGGCTGGGATATATCTTCAAAAGCAGCTAGAATAGGAGACGGGTCACGACACTACATGAGGCAAAAATTGTTGTCTCAAAAAATAGACCAAGGAAAGTGTCTCAAAGTAAATTGCTTTTTAGATCAGTCACAGGTTGTCAGTGTGCAATGCTGGAAAATCAAAGCATGGTGGATGAAGATGAAGGTGAAGTATTGGTACAAATTTTGCCTAAAATAATGACTTTCCTTGAAGACTGAGTTATACTGCCAATGAGAAACAAAAGAAAGGCCGGAAGCTTCAAGGAAGTTAATCATTGGTTGCCCCAGACGCTATGATACAAAAGTTGTGCTTCTAATTATGAAAAAAATGTTCCTTTTATGTCTTCTTTCTAAATGGATGAATTACTAAAATTGGAGATTGCAGCTTGGTGGCATCTTGTTATGAGAAGGCAAGAATAGCTGGCCACTCTTTTGGTCGTCCACAGACCAGCCTTCCATTGTTGATTCCAGTCATCCCTGTATTCCATGCATTGGGCCAGTTCGCTGGTGCTTTGAGTTCCTGGGTCCTCTTTTGGTACCTCCACATAGGTTAATGTGGGGCGTCCTCGCGACTGGTGCTCATGTGTTGGTTCCCATAGAACCAATTTGGAGGCTGGCGGTTCTCTGTGCCTTTGGCAGTGTCCTGCGAGTCTCATTCTCCTGGCTGCAACTTTGTCACTCACCCTTGGGATTCCTTTGTACAGGATATTGTTGGGTACATGTGCATCCTTGCTGATGTTCAGTACTGCACGCAGCATCCTGGTGTAGCACCCGTTTAAAGACTTCTGCAGGGTCGGCTTCAGGGTCCAGCATGCACTGTCATAGAGTAGAACAGATTCCACTGTAGTGAAGAAGAGACTTAGTTTGATTTGGCAGGGTAGGGTGGAGCTCCATACCGGTCATGCCGTTCGGCGCCCTCCGTGCAAGTGCTTTCCTCATTTTTAGGTCCTGCTTGGTTGAACTGATCCATGAGCCCAGGTACTTGAAGTCCTCAACTTCTGCCAGCACAGCCCCTCTGATTGTAGTCAGTGGTTGATGTTCAGAAGAGATTTTGCAGGTGATGACCTCAGTTTTCTTGGCATTTAGCCCAAGGCCAACCTTGGCACACTCTAGCTCCAAACTGTTCAGGAGTTCCTGGGCTTGCTCACTGATGTCATCCACGTAGTCAAGGTCTGTCAGGACGACTGTGGGCTGTCGTCTCGACTTCCTTGGAGTAAGGGTGAAGCGGACATCCTGCTCTCTTCTATCGATGGCCTCCCTGAGCACGCAGTCCAGGACTATGATGAAGAGGAATGGGGCTAGTGTGTCCCCTTGCATCACCCCTACTAGAATGTCAACCCCACACTGTTGCCATCTGGGGGTCACTACCCTTGCCCTTGTACCTGCATACATGGTCTTTATTGCCCGCATTGACCACAAATCCTCCACAGATCAGTCTACACTGGCTACAAAGGCCCTATGAGAGGGTCGGACAAATGCTGCCCCTAAATTGTAACCATGCTAAAATGTTATACCACCAATGATTTCAGATTCTGAGGTTGTTTTCTTTTTGGCTTTTAACCAAAACTGCTCTTGTGATGTAAGCCAAGTTAGGTGTTTAAGTCTTTCTCATTGCTTCGCCAGTCCTGTTGTTTTTGTCATTTAGTGCACTTGTTAGCATCAGTAGTAGATTAAAGAAAAGATTACTGTTTTGTGAACAGTGTTTAAGCCTTGACCAGGTTCCTTTTTCAGGCTGTTTTTATAAAGAGGGTGCATTTTCCATTCATTATTTAGACTTCTAGCACAAGCCTGGGAATTCACTCTGGCAACCCCCCAAGCCTGTTTCTTTTAGCTCCAGGATACTTAATTTTGTTCAACTTTTGCTCTGTTTTAATGGATCTTCATTCTCTGAAGCCAAAACACCATTTTTAGTAAATACTAGCTAATTGGCAGCAACTGGTTCCATCCAGTTAGGTTCTGTTTTAATTAGTCTGATTTGGTAGAGTCATTATCATTTCAATCTTTTATAATTTGATCCAACCTGAAACACTTAAATGTACCAATCAGTCATGACTGTCTGTACCGCCTACCAGTCTGACCTCCAGGTTTATACGTGTGTGCCTGGGTGTAAAAGAGACCTTCAGAGCCGTTTGATGGTAATGAGAATTCATTTTGTGGATGTTAAAGCCGCCTGCCAGCGGGAAGAATTAGCATCAGAATCGGCATCAGCCACACAGAGGGCACTGGTCTAAATTAGAGCTTTCTGAATTATTGATTTCCACCTGCCGGAATCACATCCCTTTCCCCTTGTTTCTCTCTGACATGCCATCACCTCAGTCTTTCTTCGTTTCCATTTAGTGTCTTTAAAAAAAGTGTCTTCACAGTTTGATTTTGGCATATTTGTGCTCATTCTTAGAGGGTGTGTGTACTTAACAATAGGGGCAAAGCTGTATGTGGGTGTGTGCAAATGTCTAAAGCAAACCTCTTTAAGCATTATTAATATTAATTAATGTGAGCTGTCAGGGAGGCAAAGAACAATTCATTGCTCACATTTATTGTATTAAGTGCTTCATGATTTATTAATGACCATGTTTAAGGTTACAGAAAAGAAAGGCGAGGCAGAATAAGAGAGAAGGGCAAACTATAAATTGATTCCTCCCACAAAGACAAAAGTGTATTAAAGTAATTTGTAGACTCATTGAATTGTGGTTTCTATGGCCTTTTAGTTTTCTACTCACAAGGTAGTGAAAGTGTTGGCTCATTTCAAAGATTTAGTTTATCGTTTATCATGGACTAGTATCAGCTTTTACTTCCAGCTCTCTGTGCTTCCACTGACCCCAACAAACCCCTCATTAGAATACATGCTGAAAAGCCAACGTGTTCAGACACATATACAGGAAATGCCTCTGTTTCTTACCGTAAAATCTAGAATATAAGCCCCTTTGGTATATAAGCATGCTGTTTTCAGTGTCCCCCAAAAGGAAAAAGAGGTGTAAACTGTCTCCTGTGTATCAAGAATTTTGTGTTGACAGCAATGTGCTGTTTCTGTGCAGATGTGTAGCTCTACATTGAAACTAATACACACCACCTCCATGTGCTGGTCCTTTAATGTCGTAAATTGATGTGTCTGTTCAATCAAACCGGCAGTCTACAAGGTGAATATCCTGAAAATTAACTCAGTAATATTAAAAAGCCCTATTGCTACCCCCAGCAACCATGTTTTAGATTGGCATGAAGGGACAATACACTGCTAGCCTTGTAGCATTGATAAAAGCTAGAAAAACTTCACTCCCCCTTTTAGATATTTAAGTGTTTCCTTCTTTTATTTTTTTGAAAGCAAAGAATATATGAAGAGAAAATAATTGTTGCAGTATTCTCTCTTTGATGCAAGCTAGCTGGGCTACCGCTAATGTTAGCTTAGCTTGATTTAAGGCCAGGCAAAGCAGCATGAATTGATGTCAGGTTTCATCCATACTGGTCCCTTTAATAAATAAAGATTATACTCTGAAATACTTTCTTTATTGCTCAAGTATCAAAGAAGAACCCAGTATTAGCCAATAACTGCCAACAAATCTGAAATAACAGTTCCCAGACATCTCAAAAGAATAGTGCTATAGCTTTTTTGTACAGTATGTATCCTACTCACTGTCTCTCACACTCCATCTGTCTGTCTGTCTGTTCAGGCCTCTCTCAGCTATTTCTCACAGCATTTGGTCTCCTGCCTCATTCTCCATCCCCCACCCTCTTCTATAAGACTTGGCATGTCGCTGCATATCTATATTATTACACCTTGAAGAAATATGTCTGTAAGTGAGTGTGTGTGTACATTTGCAGCCATGTTCCGTTTAATCGAGGCTCCCCGTTGGCACATTGGACAAATTGATCAGTTGGTTTGCCAGCTGTCCTGGCAGATCTCTCCTTCTGTCTCTCTATTTCTCTAACCACCTCCTCTTCTTTTCCTCCTCGTCTCCCAGTGCTCTCATTTCCAGTCGAACTCATATACCTTGGCAATGAAAAGGCTAACGGTTGATAAAAGAAACCCTGTCTCCTAATGACTCAAGTGGTCGCCTTTACAAACCTTTTCTTTTTTCTTCGCTGCTGGATGTGTTTGAGAGTTTCCATGTTATCCCATTGGCAGATGGCTGCTGGCCTGTTTTGACTGATGTGACCTTTCCTGGCATCGCCTATTGGGGTGTTGTTGAATGATCCCTCGCTGTGGAGAATGATGGGCAGCGTGCAAAGCCAGCTCCTTTTGTTATCTGAGCTGCACATATTGTCTTGATACACCCCTATCATTAGACCCACATTTCCAAGGTGGACTGGCAAAATGTGGATCCACGCTGAATTGAAGAGATAAGTCAGAATTGCAGCCAGCCATGGCTACGGCTACTATGCTTCTAAGCATGATAGGTAGAAATTCGAAACCCATTTCTGTCCTTGTAGATCTATGCATAATTTTGCCTTGATTCAGGCGCAATTCATGCTTGATGTCCTTGGCATGGCGAGAGAGGGATAGCGGCAGCGCGAGCAGGAACAAAGGGACTCTACTACAGAGCTGCTTGACGGTGTGTGTGCGTGTGTGAGTGTGTTTCTGTTATGTCCCCTGTGCTTGGCTGTGCTGTGAGCTGAAAGCGAGAGGCTTTTCTCTGTGTAATGACAGATATTAGAAAGTCGATTACAAGGTTCTTACAGCAACTCACAGGCGTACGCACACGCACACAGGCGCAAAGACACACTCGCCTGTACCTTCACACTGGTCTGAGCCAGGAGAGGCTGACAAGGCCCGCTAATCGATGTGTAATGGCTGGCTTTTTGTGCGTGTGTGTGTGTGTTTTGTTAGAGTGGCTGAGTAAATGAGGTAGAATAACAGAGGCCCCTCTTTGTTATTGTGCTTGTGTCTTGATGAACAATCATAGGTCTAAAGTAGTGTGGTACTGCAGCTTTGTGTGTAGCTTCTGCACCTGCTGTTTGCACTCAGCTTGCCTGTCTCACACACATTGCTTTTCTACTATGCTGTATTTTATGGTGACACAGTGCCAAAGGTGGATGAGATACTCCAGCAACTTTCACCATGAAAGTGTAGAGCTCTAAATCTTTCTATACGCTTGAATCTCTGTTGGCTGGTTGATGTTCCAGTTGATAAAGAATGAACCAATCACAGCCTCTATGACTAGAATTGGTATCAATTTTTTGAGCATTCCCGTTGCCTTCTTTAGTCAAGAAGGATGACTCTTGGGTAGGATAGATTTTAGTTTACATCTTCATGCAGGGGTTAACAAAAAAGATTGTTGAGTAAAATTCAGCAGGATGTGCTCCATAAAATTTAAGATATTTTTACTTTTAGTTCCTTTTTTGAGTAAGTCATATTACATTAGCTAGTGTGCTAATAGTGCTGGGACAATATGCTATTCTCGCGATTCGATTCTATTACAATCTTTTGGGTGCCAAATTAAATTAAATAGCAATTATTTACGATTCTTGCGATTTTTGCTTTGCTTTATTGACACCAGAACATGTGAAAAAGTTAAATGATGATGATAATGTCTACAGACTATATCAGGAGCCATATTTTCCCATAAAATGCACATTTTGTGAGTCAGAGAGAAACAATCTACCCTCTGCTGGAGAAAAGTGGTAACTTTTTTCCAATCCAGTTTATAAACAAGACTAAAACAAAGAATTTGAATAAAAAAAAATTAGACAAAGAATCTTGATTTTGATATGGTCAAATAAAAAATTCAGATATATTGATTTTCGATTCTTCCTCCCACCCCTATTTGCTAACCAGCTATGCCAAAAGAAAATATAATTTCCTTCTACACTAGCTAAACGGTAGCCATTAGCCAGACTAAGGCAAACCAATGAAGCTATAAGTAAAGTGCAGTCCTCTGTCAATGTTAGATAATTAGCAGCTACTTGCCAGGCTAAAGCTGAACGCATAAGCCAAAGAAAACAGCAGTTCCCCTATCTATGTTGGTAGTTAGCAGCTAACTGAAAAGACTGAAGCACTGTGAAAATTAAATAATGGTCCTCTGACTGGTAAACTAGCAGCTACTTGCCAGGCCAAAGCTGAATGCCTGAGCCAAAAAAAGTGAAGTGCCCTGACCTAGTTAGCTAGCCAGCAGCTACTATCAAGATTAAAGCTTACTAACCTAGCTAAAAATAAACAGCAGATTCCTGGTTATGTTAGTTACTTAGCAGCCCCTTGCCAGGCTAAAGCTGTCAACTTGGCTAAAAGAAAATAAATTCTCATGACCAGATTAGCTAGTTAGCAGGTAGGGTCAAGCCAAGGCTTAACAACTCACCTTTAAGTTAACAGCCATCTTCTTGATTATGTTAGCTAGTTAGCAGCTACTTGCCGGGCCAAAGCTGAATGACCCGGCAAAAAGTAAACAACAGGTCCCTGACTCTGTTAGCTAGTAAGCAGCTAACTTTAGTTTGTATAACATTTAGGGTCATTGCTTCTTAGCTGTTAGCATTGCCAATATCAGGCTATTTCTTTGGTTGGCTCATGCTTGCTTTAGTTTTTAATTACTATGAATAAGCTTCAAAAAGAATACTATATTCAGGAAGCAGCCACCAAACAAAGAGAGCTAAATAAAGGAAACAAGACAAGGGTAGACTTGGGAGAGAGTAGGTGTGAAAGGTTGAATGCAAAGCAGGTTAGCCTTAAAAAAGCTAAGAAGAGGAGGATGGAACAGACAGATGTATTAGAGGAAAAGACAGAGAGAAGGGGGAGAAGAGGCCATGCAGTTAATGCAGACCTACTGTTTAGTATACAGTCTCAGAAGAGAGAATACCCGAGCACCAAGCGCTAGCTGGCTCCCTGATTTCACACCCATTATCACCTGCTACAAAGGCACGGCAAGTGGAAAATGAAACCGCATAGAGGGAGGGTGTAAAATAACCTGTTTGGTCTCTGTGTGTTTGAGTGTGTGTTTATGTCTCACGTGCATTGATAAGCTTGTGTTACACGGTGTGCAATTGTGTGCGCTCCGCACGCAAGGTCACGAGTGCTTATCACCCTCGCCCACATTCTCACCCCTCACAGTCTCTGTCCCTTTCTTTTGCACTAGTGCAGCGATGTTGAGTGAGGAGGGAGAGTTCTGGAAAAAAAATAGAGTGGAAAATGTCGAAAACAACAACAAAATTAAGTTTGGGCCCTCGCAGCTGCGTGCCTGAACATTGCTTTGTCTTGTTTTTATTTGGCTGGCTGGTTCAATCCAGAAGCAGCCTTTGATGTCATTTGTCAAGGCCACGATCATGAAATAAGGATTGTGTTTGTCTGATGGATTTAGCCAAAGTCTTCTCTACTTTTTCTGCTAATCGTATCTTTTATCTGATGTGTACTTCCCTGTGGAAGAGTTTTCTGTTTTTTTTTTTCCTTTTTTTACAGACTTAACTTTATCCCTTGTGAATTGAGAGGGAGATTAGAGCTCTTTTTCTGGGGCTTTGCACACTTAGTGGAATACTAGAGTTTCCTTTTTGAATAAAAGTAATTAAAAGTGCTGTGAATTATTTTAAAGGCGCTAACATAACAATCATGCAGTCCTACTGATCACAAAAATCTCCCTGGTGTGGATTTTCTAGTGGGATTCCTGTTAATATTTAGTTAGCAGGAATAAGTCTTGTATGACTAATGTTTTGTATTTCTCTGTCTCCTTTTCCAGCATGTCCCCCTGGTTCCTACAAGATGTCTTCCAGGCAGCAGGAGTGTTTCCCCTGCCCAGCAAACAGTGTTGCAGAGGAGGAAGGATCTGTAGTGTGTGTATGTGAGGAGGACCACTTCAGGACTCCCTTGGACACACCATCAGCGCCATGCACAAGTAATAAATTCATATTTATGTCTATTTTTCATTTCAAATTGCATGACTTACCTTCACTAATGGCCATCACTGCTTTCACACAATTAAACAACCACCAAATCTGATTGGACTAGAGCCATTCCCTCCGAGCAGATACTGAATTTTAATTTCGGCATCGCTTTAACATGGTCGCTGGCATCTGTTCAGCAATTTCTCTTAATCATAAAACTTAGCACTCCATGTGACACCCATCCTAATTGCGGTGGTGTTAACTAGCACACAGGTACTGCTGATAGGGGTTCCTAGTGTTTGTTTGGACGTGGACGCAGCATCGTGGTGTAATTACATTTTACAGCCATAGTCTTTGCAGTTATCTCCATTTCTGAATCTCACTGAATACACACATTTTTTCAGCATCTGTCGCTAATATTTGCTTATAAAGCAATTAAGTTTTATAAAAACAGTGTCAAGCATTTGTTTTGGAGTTTCAAAGTCCATTGCTGGCCTATGCCATTCTGAAAAAGCTTGTCTTAACCTAGCTTCCTTCAAATTTGGAGGCGGGATTTTAGCCTGTTAGCCAAAACTCATAAGTTTTGGCTTCATAGCTTCAAACCTGACAAGCTACAAAAATACTCATCTCCGGCATCAAAACTGGTAACCTGTTAACATGTTTACTTTTGTCAAAGGTTATGGGCTAGGTCACAAAGGTGTATACTATACATTGCTGCCAGTGCTTCTGGGGTCAGCCTCTTGTGGACACCAAAGGAACTGCAGTTTTTGGCACTTCCATTCTCACTTCACATTCTCCCAAAGTTGGGTCTGAATTTGATGCGCTTAGCATTTGTCTTCTTCTTTTAATGAGTTGATAAACAAAGACTCTTAGACACAATATCACCACCATTTGGTGGGAATGTTGTATTACAACAAGGGACCTAATTAAAAGAAAAGGAAAATATTGTCTTTAAGATAAGATAATATTCACAGTAAATTTTGGATTTTTTTTAAATTAGGTTGATAAATGTATGGTTTTCAAAGTTATGATCCATCCATTCTTCAAGTACAATATGCTGCCTGTAGGAGAACCATATTGCATTGGAGGAAGTGCTGTTGTATACCAGAAAAGCTTTACATTTCCATAACTACACTGGAAAAAAAATGAAATCTTATTAGGTAATTTTGCCTTTTTCTTAGTAGAAAATGTCTTTTTAAACTTACTATGAGGCACATTCACCTGTCCAGGCCAGAAAAATGTCTTATTTCAAGTTATTTGTAGACAAAATGAGGTCTGAATTGCTTGTAACAAGGAAAAAAATATGCCAATGGAACAAAAGAAAAGTTACATGTATTAAAACATTATTCTAGTTTTAAGCAATTTCCAAGCAAAATGTTCTTTTCCATTGGCAAATTTGTTTTTACTCGTTACAAGCAACTCAGACCTCATTTTTGTCTTGAGATAACTTAAAACAAGAAATTTTTCTGGACTGTTCAGTTGAATGTGGCTCTTTTCAAGTGTTAAAAATGCATTTTTACTTAAAATAGGACAAAATAACTTGATAAGGTTTCATTGTTTTGCAGTGTTTATGGTAACCATGGTCGTATTCAACACATACACAGTTTCATTTCATCCTTACATTTTGTATCAAGCCCTCAAGCCAGTCTCTATCACCCCCAGCTGTCAGCCAGCCCTTGCTCTTTCCTCTTTATCTTCAATGACCGCATTACCCCCGTCCTTCACCCTGCATCCTTTCGTCCACCCCCCACCCCCTCTTTCCGTCTGACCTGCACCCACCTCCCCATTTTCTGTCCCCCCATCCATCCTCCTTCTCCCATCTCCACCTCATCCTCACTGCCCAATTTCCATGTCTCATCTCACCCAACCTTCACCTCTCCTTCACCCTTCTCCTCTCATGTGGTATAAAATTTCTACCACACTGGAAAAATCCAACCCAGGATCCATCAGATGTTTCCTTTAATCATCCCAGATTGTCACCCAGTCTGTCTAGACTAAAACGAAATACGTGACATTTGCATCGCGCTGCTCTGCTGATAATAAAGTTCGGAGGCAGTGTGAGGGTTTTTAGAGCTATAAACTCAAAGTTAGTCTGCTCAAAGAAATGTCACTTTTATCTCTTTTTCTCTCTCCCTGTATCACAGCTGCAAACAAACTTTTTGTTGTTTGAAGGAAAGTCGAATAAGAAATCACAAAATCACAAGAAAACTTACAGACTCTGTCTTTTGGAAATACATATCAACAAATCAAGTTTTGTCAAGAAGATTCTGACATTTCTACAAGCTTTCATCAGGGAGAGAAAACTTTTTCTATTCAAGAATGAAGGCATTTTTATTTTTGAAGACAGGGTTGAAGTTTCTTGTGGTTTGATGTCAGTGTGGGTTCCTTTCTCTTTTTGAGGCTCTCCTTTTTGAGATGTTTTGATTTCCACCGAAATTATTTTTGATGTTTTGTGGTCCCAATGATTCTGAATGATAACGTGAAGTTTTAACCCCCCCCCCCCCCCCCCCCCCCCCTTCGTTCTTTTCCTACGTCCATTTTTTCAGCCTTTTCACCTTTATCCTTTTATCACCCATCCATCTTTCTTCCCTTCTCACATTAGGCCCCCATTAAGTATTCCTCCAAATAGCCCATCACCCTCTTTTCTCCATCTTTTCACTTAACCTACGTTCTCTCCACCCTTCCTCCTGACGTTGCCGATCCATTTTCTGACACACATACATTACCCAACCTCATCCTCCGTCCGTTTCCAACCCCTTTCTGACCCCTGAACGCACATTTTCCTTCCCTTCTCTCGCTGTGTCTCCTTAACTCGGCTACTCATCACTCTCCCCTCCGACAACTGCCTCCTTGGATTTTCCTACCTCTTCATCCTTTCATCTGTTTTACCCATGCGTATTATCACCCCATCCTTCTTCCCTCTGTCAAACTTAAACCCCGTTCTTCTGTCCCCGAGCGACAAACTCTATGATCCCATCCCCACGGTCTACGCCTGATCCATTCATCCCTCGCCTTTTACCTTTCCTCACCCCTTCTCACATGCTGAATAACATTCTTCTCCGATAAAGATGCACTAAGAGGCCAATAAGACAAAGACCATACAGGGTAGCCCTATTGATTCCTCAACGGAGAGCAGCTTATTGATATAGCTTAGTAATTAGATGGAGAAATAATGGCCTCCATATCCCGGCAGTGCTCAGGGCAGTAAAACCTTAGGGTCACTAGGTCTGTATATGCGTATTTATATACACACAAACATCCACTTGTGTGTACACATAAGTCTGAGTGTGTGGTTGTTGTAGCTTTAATGGTCACTGCAATGGGAGGAGTGTAATTACAATATTGATCGCTAAGCTTTCTGATCCCTGTGTGATAACATTTATAGCAGCCTAATGACCACATTAATTACACCATTGATTCAGTAATTATGATCATCCCCAGATTCGGCTAATCCGCCACATGGTACAGATGGAGAAGGAGAGAAAGGGAGAGCTTGATTCATCTAGAGTAAGAATAAAAGTACTTCCTTCCCCTTCACTGACTGTGAAGTATCTAAACTCAAACATGCATCACCATTTGAAGCTCTCTTAGAATAACTCACTCTGAAATCCTTTTGAATCACTTAAACAACTTAACTTCCACCTCCGAACAAGAGGAGCTACTATCCTTAACGACAACTGTTTACAGATTCCTCATCACAGCACAGTCTTTAATGTTCCCTGAGGGCATCAAGGAGACAGAATAAAACTTAGTGACAGTGAAAGGAAAAGTCTCAGCGGGGTCACAAATATTTCATGCATTTAGTTTTGCCGGCGTGCTGACAACTGCTGACTGGACTGCTTTGCCAACGATTGTAGCATAATAACTGTGATGAAAAACATCTTTAAGTCATGCACAGTGTTTGCAAGAGTGTCCCTGCACTGGGAGCACTCAAACTGTGAATGAAAAGACAAAGTCTCAGACCCTTTTAACTTTCAGAAAGATCTTAGTGATTGCAAAAATGCCATTAGCCTAAATCAGGGGCAGGCAACCGTTTCAGTGACTTGAGCCACTTTAAAGTACACTCATGCTCAAAGTGTCAATGCTTACTTCTTTCATTAAACCATCAACAGTGGATAGCAAAGTCTCCTTCAATGATTTTCTATGCTTAGCTATGCAGTGAGAAATGGTACAACTTCCTTCCATTGCCCAGTTCTTAATAGTACAGAAAGTTTTGAATGTGTTGCGCTGTTAAAGGGGCTGTGAGGAGTTTGAAAGTGATCTTGAAGAAGTCCCCCTTCTAGATATATGCCTGATCATAATCCACACTTTAAAATGAGATCATCAGTGTCAATATTACTGGTTACAGGTTATTTTAAATTGCTACTTCTTAGCTTCCAGCTCTGGTTGTCCGGGACCGCATTGATCTACGGCACATCTAGGTTTCTATGACAACACCACGCCGGCTGACGAAGTTTAGTAGAGAGAAGAGAAAACGCTGGAAACGATTTCTATGACTAATTAGAAATTGTTTCCAGCGATTTCTCATTAGCCTGTTTAATCTGCTTCACTCACACCCGCTCTGTTCTGTATCCCTGGGAGTCTTTGCTGATGCTCTCCCTGCCTGGCACATTGAAATATAGTTAGTATGCATTGTTTACTGCAGCAGTTGGAAATCAAACTTCTACTTTTGTTTTAGTTCACATTATCATGTTTAAAAAACTACGCTGGATATCCATACTAAATGTGTGTACATTTTCAAACCTCTGTACATCTATACGTTGAAGAAATCCCTGAATTTGTCTGTAAACTACTTCCTTTCAAAGTAGCATTAGATCCAAATGAGATCTTCAAGAGACCTTCATGAGACTTTCTGAAATGATGATGTCATCACATCATGGCTGGTTGCTGATTAAGTAAGGGAGGGGTAGACTGGATTTATGGATATTTTTATCTGAAATGCAGCTTTCTTAACAACACTATCAAAGTGTTGTTTTTAGTTGCTATGAAGGGTTTACAATGGAGCATTAGTCGAGAAGGAGTCAGAAGTCATTTGGATGAATGAATGAAATAAATAAAACCGTGTAAGGGATAAAGAAAATGAGATTTAGTGTGATTTAAAAGAGATTTAGGGAGGTCAAGTGTTATTGGATTTCAAATTCAGAAAAAAGACCAGACAAAAGGGGAAACAAAACTGGAGGGTTGTGGAGTGCAAGGCTGAGAAACCACAGAATTAGAGAAAGATTTCTCTGTAAGACCCAGCTGTGTCTGCATCAAACGTGCATGTGTGTATGTGTGTGTGTGCCCACTATCAGAATGTTCCTTGAACTTACGTAACTCGACTTCTCATGTGTCTGGGAGCGGGACACAGCTGTGGTTTGTGTGTTGCACACAGTGAGCAGAGTACCTTCACTTATTCATGATGAAGCGTGTGCACACACACACACACACACACACACACACACACACACACACACACACACACACACACACACACACACACACACACACACACACACACACACACACACATACAGAAAGACACATGTAAAATTCATGGGCTTTAATGGACTTAAGCTTTACTCAGCCTCTATGTGCAGGGACCATGTGGGAAAAGGCCCAGGTCAGCCAGGACACTGACCTACTAATGAGATACAATCCTGTAACCTGACATTTAGATGGTGGATTGTATATTTTACTTTCAGTTATTGTCGTACTTTAATGGCTGATTAGAATAAGTCTTTAGGGGTTTGAATTACATCCAAAGTTCAATGCAGAGCAGCCTTAAAGAATTAATTATCCTACAGTAAAATCCAAAGATCCATTACCACGTTTTATGTTCAGCATCCCACCACATACCAGACATGCATAGACTCACAACAGGGAGCTCAGACTATTGTAATGTGTCTGGCATACCACAAGCCTCATGTCAAGTCTGATTCATGTTCCAGCGATAAAAGCCTTCCCCATGGCAACTCACCTTTATTTACAGTAAGCTTGGATTTGTTCAGTGCAGCATTGTTGACATCACTTTAAAATGAACCAAGTTGTTATCCATGCTAATGGATGCATGTATCAGGACAGCCTAAGCTTTATTCCCACTATTGGTCCCGTCAGTCTGCATTGTTCCAATCCAATACCCCCACCAACAATTTAACAATGTACTGGTGCATCATATTTTCAATCACTTATTCTCTTTGGGGTCAAGTGCTCCCCATCATAACAATCATTTGCTCATGCCAAATCCTGGATGAAACAGGATTATCATATAGTGTGATGTGAAAACAGAGCCCACACAACCACACAGTAGTACTTAATGCTCTTAGTCGATCAGTGAAGTGGAAGATTTCAGGCCTCAGCAACATAAAGAATGTATACTATTGCTTGTTTTATTCAACATTTTAAATAATTTGTACCATTAAAATAAGCCCATCCTGAAATATCCTGCTTCACGTTCACAGTTAGGAGTAGGGATGGAACAGTTCACAAAAACCATGGTTCTGTTCGTATCACAGTTCTGTGGTCATGGTTTTCGGTTTAGTTTATTTATTTTTACCATATACCCTAATAATCCACTATTAACAGATTATTTTTTTTATCAATTATCTTATGTATAGTCATAAAAACCTGAAAGAGTGAGGCTGTTTTCTGTTTAAATCATCGTTAAAGCGAAGTGAAATATTGCTAGTTTCAACATGCCAACTCTTAAGTAAGGAAAGTCACTATTGGCTGTCCCAGAAGTCACTGAAAGTCACTAAATGATGCTGCTGTCTAATTTGCAGAATAATCCACTTGCATGTGGTTGCCATGGACCCTTTAGGAGAGAGAAATAGCGTCCTTCTGTCCATTCTTGTTATTTTTCAAGTCTAAATATCAACCCTCCTCCTTTATCCAGGCTGGGGACGGCAGAAGTGACCGTAATGAGACATGCACTTGCATGATTTCATCTGTTGCGAGTGAGTAGGACTGTCTGTGTTTTGGATAGGGAGGGGCTCATGATCGCACAAGCTGACCATTCAGGTGATCAAAACACGCTTCAACGTCAGACTCCAAACTCCAGAAAAGTTGCAAGAATTGTCATCTTCAAAGAAACTCGCCAGAGGGGTCTGAAAAGTCATTAAATGTAGCAACAAAGCCTCTAAGTTGGCAACACTCAGTCGTGGTTTTATCTTCCACTTTCTTACCGCCGTCATCAGACCTCACGCTGAAGCTAAAGTGCTTTGTGACAGCAGAACAACACTACCCTACAGGTACACCCTCTAACTCTGTCCTCTCCCCTCGTCATGTACACAACACACACGCCTCCCCACACAACTGTTCGACCATATCATTTGTCTGCGTTGCGCATGTATATGATCAGAGCTACACACTGGTTTCAAACTGAGTTGTGAAATGAAGAAAAAAAGGGAAACACAAACCGAACAGAGCACACACGCCCTGGACTGAGTGAGGAAAACTGAACGGTTTGCGTTTTTTTTTCATAAACCATTCCATCCCTAGTAAGGAGTAGCAGTAAGCTGGCATAGAGAACAGTATCATCAGCATATTGCTTGATATTTCCACAGATTAAGTTTTAACTGAGTAAAGTTTTTTTGCCACACAATGATAAACCTGAAACATCTGTCCTTCTCTTCTTCCTCCAGGGCCACCCTCCCCACCCAGAGACTTGGTCTACACCTTGAAGCAGTCCACCCTGATCCTGGAATGGGCCGCACCATCCGACACAGGAGGCAGAGCTGATCTTACCTACAGCGTGGGCTGCCGTAGGTGTGTCGCCAGGCAGTGCGAGCCTTGCGGGGCAAGCGTCGGTTTTGTGCCTCAGCAGATCGGCTTGACGGAGAGGACCGTGACTGTGGTCAATCTGCTTCCCAACACCAACTACTCCTTCACTGTGGAGGCCTTGAACGGAGTGTCGGAGCTGCTGCCCAACAAGAGGTTCTACACACAGGTCAACGTGTCGACGAGCCTGCCTGGTGAGTCCCAGCAGGGTATTTTCAAATAACCATCTCACAGATTCACATACATGACAGCTTGAAGGGGGAGAGTGCTCTTCACACTTTTGGATTGCAGAACTAGAGGCTTAAAAACAGCGTGGCATGAACAAAGTCCCTCTTTGTTTCTGGGAAGAATGGGCACAAAAAGCTTCCATGCGCATGGCACCATATTACGCACAAGCTAAAAATAAACGTTTTGTTTCCTGATGTGAATTTTCACTGCAGGCCCCACTCGCTGATTAAACTTGTCCCAGAGTCCCCGCACAGGTTGCGCAGACATCATTTTGCCATATATTTTGCTTATGTTTAAATCCTGGCTGTTGGGAAAAGATTATCTTAAGGACTGGGTCTGATTCCTGTTGGATGTAATCTTTTGTAATCAGTTTATAAGGCTGCCTGACAAAGACAGTCATGCAGTCTAAAGCAGAAGCCCTGATTTCTGAAGCTTTGTTTTCATAAGAGGACATCACATTCACAGAAACAGCTGTCAGCTCTGCACAAGTTGATGATTATACCTAATCACACTCCAACTAAGGGCCTGACTCACAAAAGGTTAACAATATCAAGCAAGTCTCCCCAATGGATGAGCAACATACAGTGTTGCACATTTAGGCCAACAGGATCATTTAGGTACCATTTTTGTGTATCCTTTCAGGAACACAGACTCATCTTATTTGTGGTGTTTCCAAACACTACCGCAAACTCGGCACAGTGTCTTGCAGTTCGAGGTGATCTCATTTTCATCAGCACAAGTCTTCAGCGAGCTAAGAGCTCGAAAGAACCGCTTTGCCAAGTAGCCTTGTCTGTTTCCTTCAACAACACTTTTTGGAGAAACTCAAGTTTTTAAAAGATCAAACCCACAAAACACATTAAGAAAAAGTAAGAAGTCACATTCTGGCTTGAATACAAAACAGAAATCTTGAACATTGCATTTTTACCTGTCGTACCTACTCAAGGGGAGCTTGTTTGTTTCGGTGTATTTCACAAGAGAGTAATTACAGAATTTGGCAGAAGGGGGGGAGAGACTAAACTGCGTTGCTCAAAGAAGCAGATGATGGAAAGACAATGAGAAAGTGAGAGGCAGATTGTGTTTTTGAGGCTAATTGGAAATTAGCATGGAGAAATGTGCATAATGAATGCAGAATTTTGAGTCATATGTGAGTGCTGAGATGATGCATCGGAGCCGTAAATGTTTAATTGTGGAAAAAGCTATTGAATGGGAACAGACACTGACTCCTTCTCTTCATACCTCATTTGCGAGTTACAGATCTGGGATTGTGCCTGTGAGGCTGATTGCTTAAAGCAGACTGATGTTAAGAGTATTTATAATGCATGTCTGTGCTCCTCAGTGGGCACGATTTTCCCGTAGATCAGCTGTAGATGTTATGTAAGAATAACATCTGGACCACATGGGGTGAGGGAGAGGCTAAAGGACAGCAGCTTGATGGGTTCAGTATGTACAAGTTCCTTAAGACTGCAACATTTACCCCATCCTTAAGTTAAAACCAGATAACATGCTTCTATCTTATTTATGCTGTTCATAAAAATAAAACGTATCAAGCTAAATTTTTCTACAAATAGGACAAAATATGGTTTAGAACAACACAGGTCTTTTTAGTTGTTTGTGCAACATTTAATTTCTTTTTGATGTATTTTGGGGCTTCTTATGCCTTAAATCAGATAAGAGATGACAGTTGATAGAGTCAGAAACAGTGCAAAAGGAGGGAGTGACATGCAGGAAAGAGGCCACAGGCTGGCAGGCTGGATTCGAACCCGGGCCACCCAGACAAGGTGAAACCTCACTGCAAAAAACTGAAATCTTATCAAGTGTTTTTCTCTTGTTTTTAGGTAAAAATGTCTTTTTGGACTTGATATGAGCCCCTTTTACCTGACCAATCCAGAAAAATATCTTATTTCAAGGTATTTCAGGACAAAAATGGGGTCTAAACCGCTTGCAACAAGTAAATAAATTAGCCAGTGGGGTAAGAGAAATATGCTTGTCAAGATTAGAATGTATTGATACAAGGTGAATGTGGCTCTCATTAAGTCTAAAAAGCCATTTTCACTGAAAATAAGACAAAAACACTTGACGAGCACTAGGCCTTCTGTGCTCCAACACGTAATTCTTTACACAGGCATCAAACACAGGATGTCATTTCTTTCATATTAACTCATTTATTTACTAACTTACTTACTTACCTGGTATCAAGTGTCTGTTAAAATGTTGTTTGTTTAAACAAATTCTGTGAAAAATATGTTGACAACTTTTAGTTTCTTAAATATGAACCTTCTTAAGGGTTTGGGTTAGAAAGAGCTACAAGACTTATCCTACAAATACAGTGGAAATTTAGGCCAATGCACACAAAAAAAGGCTGAAAGAGGCTAAAATACCCTCAGAGGTAACTCTAGGAGTAATAAGTTTGGCTGAGTGAGGTTATTCAATGTTTTAGGGATACACTTTTGAACAAGTCACAACTTCAAAAATACAATTATACTATCATTTTTACTGGTCTTTAGTTGTAATACAGGATTCCCTACCAGGTGGTGGCTTTAGCGCATTTTCAAACTAACAATGTTGCTAACCACATGAAATTAAAGAAGAATGATAACTGCTTCAAACACAAAGCAGCAACTTTGGGTCTTAAGCCATGAAGCCAATGTGGAAGTGCTAGAGCTTGTAGTTCCTTAAGTATCCACTTAAGGCTGGTTTCTGAAGTACTCAGAGCGAAAACAAACTGCTTTAAGCAAAAATTGACATGTTTAAAGCCTGCTTCAAAAAGAGACTTTGGTGAGCAGAGCTCATTTTTGTAACAGCACATACTATGCAGGGCACACTGTAGATGACACAGGCTAGGTTTAGTCCGCTTTTTCAACATGACACAAGCTGACAGTTGGCTTCAAAACAGCTGTAGAAGCTAATGGATGATGTCACAGACACTATGTATGTACTATACAGTCTTTGCTTTAGACCAAGTGTATAAGAAGCTTACTGTTGAAGTTTTAAAATGTAAACAGGATAGGGAATAAAAGTCTGTTTTGTAGACTAGCATGAGCCTGATTTAGCCTGCATAATTTGAAACAACAGCACTTATAGCTAACATAGCTAACATGAGAAAAAGCTCAGCAATGTACTTTTTTTTTAAAGTGAAAGAAATAGAAATAAGAAAGGTAAAAAATATAATCTGCTTTCAACCCTGCAGACGTAGCTATCATAGCTATCAAGCTAAATGTAAGTGAAGTTTGCTAGCTAAAAAACATACCAAAGCTTCAAGGCTAGAGACACCGTGTTCAGTAGGGCCAAACTGCAGTGATTATTCTTCTCATCCCTACAGTTCTTTCAACCTTTCTACTTTTATCTCTTCTTCCCCGTCTGTCTGTCTTGTCAGCAGTTGCCATGGCGCTGATTTGTGGTTATTATGGGGCATTAGGGTGTGAGTTGTCCCGCTAACCGTGTCATCCAGAGGGATTGGACAAGGGGTTAGGGGAGTGTGTTTGCCAGGGTTTCAGAGGACTTTGTGTGTCAGGAGGGATTTAGACTGACATTTGGTGTGTGGTGTTTAATGCTGTCTGCCTCTATGTGTGTGTGTGTGTGTGTGTGTGTGTGTGTGTAGGAGAGGGAGAGAAGGAAAGAGAGAGAGATTGAAAACCTGAGAAGGAGACAGAGCTTTAAAAATTGGTGTTTGATTTTGAAATGTGCTTTAGAATTACTCTCCGTGTGCCGTGGCTTACCTCCGCTGGCTTCACCAAAGTCATGTCAGCTTTTGTTGAAAGACCTTTGCTTTCCACACGACCAGTAGAGCATGGTTCAGATCAACAGCTGGCTGACTACAGATCACCTAAACCCTCTTGCTAAGGTTTCCTCAATGGACATCCCCCTTAGGATCAAGCAGAAGTAGAGCTGTTTGAAGCACTTGTGTTTTCATGGCAAGGCGCCCATGGGATCAGGAACCTGCTGAATTGTATCAGTCGAGGATTACTCTTTAAAGAATGGTAGAAATGGTCTGTAACATCAACTTAACATTCACTCAGAATGTGAGATTGCTGAACCCTGCTATACTTGAGTTCAAATAGGTTGATTCCTGGTCACTTTTAACTGATCCTCAACCTTTGAAGTTTATCTTGCCATTCATTCTGATTTGTTTCCTGTAAAACAGCACAGTTCAAACAAACAAACAAACGATTAGAAAGCCTGCTTATTCCGGATAATTTTTGTCAACTTCTGTCTCTAAATCCAACTCTCAACATCATAATCTGACTATGTAGTTGGTGTTGCCCCACCCAATTGGACAAGCAACCCAATACAGATAAATGGATAAAAACATGGACAACATGACAGCTCCCCAAAACTAAAGCTAAAAACATGAAATATGTTTGGGTACGTCCTGCTGACTTGAAGTAGTATGGATCACCAAGTCCACCTCTCCCAGTTTTACAGACAGGATGCTATTTAACCATGAGATCGCAATAAATATCAAATACATTTTTCTAAAATTTGTTTTTTTACTGATCTTTTAAAGATGAGAAGTTTAATTCAGGTGAGTTATTTGACACTTTATTTATTCAATTTTTAAATTAATAATTATTTGGTTGTAGGATGATGACTTATGTTGGTTCAAAATTATGAAAAAATATGTTTTGAAAATTTATAGTGCTTTATTTTTTGAGTTGCGTCATGAGAAAACCATGGCAATTTAAGAGTTAAAAATGTCCAAAAATATCATAAAAATGTTCTAAAATGATTAATAATTGATGTGTATTGTATGGATTGAGTAAAAAATAATAATAATAATAAATAAAAAATAAGATAATTATATAATTGAAAAATGGTATGAAAAAAATCACAACTCTAATGAGTTACCAGATTTTTATAACTTCTTTTTTTTTTTAATGAAGATGTATCTGTATAGGGACATTAACTTAACAGTTTCAAAGATGCTCAAAAAGGAGACATGATGTTTTGACAGATCTGTAGACAAACCAGAGACATTTGAGAACAATACCTGTCTAACCCCCTGAGTATTTCTTAATTGTAGACTAGTTGGTTACTTCAGACAACAAGGAAATGAGTCGCTTTGTAGCAGACTTGTGACATCTTTGTCCACTTTAGCAGCATTGTCCTATTAAAACTCTGTGTCTCTCATTTGCTCCCTGTTTGGTTTTCAGTGGAAGGATTGTCTGTTGTAGAAGTTTTTGGTCACTCTCTGCACTGAGCAGCGATGTATAAATCATCTGTAAGAGCAGGTGGATATGGTCATAAATCCTGTGCAGCCGGGTCAGGTACAGAGGTGAAAAAAAAAAAACATTCCTGTCCGCACTCGCACACCTCCACACCTCCACACCTCCGGACTTTACAACATCAGAACTCACTGACCTTTATGAGATCTGCTGCAGGGATTTGGAACAAAGCTAACACACACACACACACGCTCTCTCCCTCTCACACACACATACCTAACTGTCTCTTGCCACCTCATCATGTCTTTATTACTTTTAGACTTTTTTTAGATCCTCCTCCCCTCTGTGTCACGTGATCTCTGCTTTTTTTACACTCTATTTCCTCCCTCATTTCCCCCCACCTTATCCTTTTTCTGCTCTCCCAATAAACTCACTATTCTTAGCTGGCTATTTCTCTCCCTCCTCCTCCTCTTCTTCGACTTCCCTTCTCTTCGCTCTCTTCTCTTTATCCTACCTACAACTCTTTTACCCTCCTCTTTCACTGTTTCAAGTTTGTTTTTCCAGGCACGGTAAGCTTGTTAGCAGCGGGTGGTGCGGTTTAGCTGGCAGCTGATGGGCGAAGGAGCCCGAGGATTTAAGGCCACGGTCTTAGTTTGGGGAGAGAAGGTGCTAGCCCGGGCTGTATTAGGACCAAAACTACACTCATGCACACACAGGGGGTCAATTTACATCCCTGCATTTACTTAGAATTTATTTCTTAGCGGGTGAAAAGAGTCTGAAGCAGCATTTTAAACCAAGTGACACCAAAACTTTGCTATTAGAACCAACTTTAATTGAATTTTATAGAAGCATCTTCTCAAACCTCCATGTGCAGGGAGATTTGGGATTTATCTGGACTTTCCAGGCCACTAAGGGGAAAAGGAGAAGGGGTTAAGTGGGAAGAGGATGGAAGGATGTATAAAAGGAAAGGAGGAGAGAAAGAGGGGGTGGAAACATGCGTGAGGAGACGGGGCATGAGCTGGGTAAATGGGGGATCAATTTTGCCCTGGGCTCATGGGGCCCCTTATCCAGCTGTGGATTAGAGATGCATACTTTTATGTGTGTATGTGTATGTGTGTGTGTCTGTTTTCATGAGTGCACTTAACCATGCTAGCATGCTATCCGTGCATTGCTTCATGCTTGATTTGTGTGTGCAGGAAAGGATAATGACATCTTGCTTCAGCATGGTTCCATGTATGTATGTTTTGTGCATGTGTGTGTGTGAATAAAACACACTTGGCTTGAATGTCTCCCCCCCTGTGGTACATCCAAAGTGCTTTAGAGCAGAGGGATGCTGGGAGGATGGAGAAAAGAGGGTGAGGTGGGGGTAGAGGTGCGGGTCAGGGAGGAGGAAGGATTGGCATTTCAATATCCTGAGAGGATTACCGGCCGGGCTTTAGATGCTCGGTCCCCACGGAGTTACACGGGCCAGAGAGATGGACGCATAAAAGGAGACGGGGGAGAAGGGGGTGAATATTGAAGTGGAGGGATGGGGTGGAGGTGAGCGGTGCAGCATTGTGAGCAGAATGTGTGCAGGGTGAAGGGCCAAAAAAGCAGAATACATCTCCAAAAAAAAGAAAGAAAAATGTTTGTCTACACTTAAAACTTTTCCGTGTGCCGTTCTGAAGAAGTATCTGCCTGCAGGAGTACATTTGTGTTTGTGGGCGGATAAAAGTCAGGAGAAGAGGTCTCGAGATGAATCGAAGAGGAACTTAAAGAGTCAAACTGAGAGAAGGGAGATGAGCAGCAGCAGCGGATGTATATTGCGAGGATAGAGGAGGATAAAACAGTGAAGGAGAGGGAAACAGATTGTACAGCCGTCTGCTGCCTTCAGTGATTAAAGATGAAGGAGGCAGAATGCAGAAAAATCCTGGCATCAATGTGGGAAAAAAGTTCTCATATTGTTTACTGAAGTGAAAGCACCACAAGCATGATGTGAAGATACCCAATTGTTACTCAACGCAGGGAAAAATTCTGCATTAAGGAATTTTATCGGCAAAATAAAGTGTGTGTTAGTAAATAAAAACTGCTCGTTAAGCAGAAACTTTACAAAACTTTCAAATGATGATTATATATAAAATTACTGTCGTAGGTAAAGCAGAGAAACGGTTATAACTTTTTACTTTAAAGTACAACTTTTTTCTCAAAAGACTACATTATTCTTGTCAATATATACATGCATTCACCCTCATTGATCAATGACTTTAATCTCATATTATCAAAGCTTAAGTCACAAAGTGGTAGGGCTGGGACGATATGCTTTTCTCATGATTTGATTCTGTTACAATTTTTGGGGTGCCGATTCGATTCAAATTGCGATTCTTCAGTTTTTGCATTTTTTAGTTTGCTTATTTAACACCAGACCATGTGAAAATGTTAAATGATGATGATAAGAAGAAGCCATATTTTCCCCCCAAAAATGCTCAATGCTCATGACGTGAGTCAGAGAGAAACATTTGACCCACTGCTGGAGAAAAGTGGTAACTTTTTTCCAATCCAGTTTATAAACAAAGACTGAAATGAAGAATTTGAATAAATTTTTTTTTTTAAGAATCCCAATTTTGATATTGTCAAACAAAAAATCCTGATATGTCTTTTTTCAATCTTTTCTCTCGCCCCTACAAAGTAGCAAAATGTGGCAAAAATATGTATATTTGCAAAAATCTAATCTTGTAAAGATGCAAATACAAAAGTTTAAGGCAGAAGCAGAACCTTTTAATCCACTCAAAAAGAATTTTTAGTATATAATTAAGGAAAATAATTCATAAAGTGTTTTCCCAACAGAGCTACATCGTTTGAATAATGCAACACATTTCATACCTTATAAATATTAAGGTAGATTCAAACAGTAAACAATAACAGTGAGGTAATGCGTGAACTGCTATGATGTGCTTTGTTTATCTGTTCCAACTGTGTCAACTGTCTAGGCTTGTTGTAATCATACATGTAATGTTTTTATTACATGTATGAATGTTTTTATTACCTGTATGATTATTATCAGTTTGTTTGGGATCTTGATGAAATTTGCAGGAAATGTTCAAAATGGGATAAGGAAGAAGTGATTCAATTTTGGAGGTGATCTTGCTCACCGTCTAGGTCCAGGATTCTTTATCATTGTGAGATAGGGCTGTTTTTACCATATGTGTACATAACTATCGTAAATGGTCGCATTGCTTTGCAAAACAATACAAGACAAGGTCACGATAATTTCTGACAGATGTAAAAGTACTCATTGTCACAATTTTCAACACTGTCAAATTATTGTACAAACCTGCAACTAACACCATATTGTTGCGGACAGTCTGCTGAAAGGTAGTATAACATTAAAGTAGGACTCAAGTTTTGTGTGACAATCACAGTATGCTTGGCAGAGGTCTGCGCTCTCCGAGTGCTTTTCTAGTTATATTTTAAATCTCAAGATATCATTTTAGGCTAGCTTCAGGCAACTGGCTAGGGACTACAGCTAGAATTAGCTGTAAAGGCTAAAGCTGCCTCTTTTACTGTACAGCAAATTAAAGGGGACTGTCCACAAAAAAAAAAAAATAAATAAATGATTGTTTGGAGTGAAAAGGATTAATATGTAGTGATGCAGAGGTTTAAAGTTCACCTAAATTGATTAAACTTTTGTACAGTATTTGTAAAACGTTAAATTAAAATCTGCTATTTCCATAGTAGTTGTACATGATTTACAGCTCAATAATAATCCCTATTTTTCTCACACTGGTGTTTCAGCCTCCATCAGAAAGGCTTAATTTCAGCTGCTGTCTCTTTAAGGCTTCCTGCTCCACAAACCCCCTTCCTTCTGATTGGCTGGCCCTGTGGAGGCATGTCAGACCTTGTTGTTAGAGGTCCTCCCCATCCAATGTGTCATGAACCAGTCAGCAGAGCTTTATGTGATGACCTCATTATTGCAGCAAGTCTCATGAAGATCTGGTGCTCGTTTTAAAGCGGACCATTTTGATCAGATTCATTTCATTCATTTCATCAGATTTCTGCAACATGTGAATTTGTGGTAATTAAAAGTTTGCCCATGTTTAGTGTGGACATCCAGCTGGAAGTTACTTTACATCCAAGTTCAAAATATGGGAGAGCATAATACCTCTCTTTAAGTTAATATGCAGCACAATGTGATGACCTGGAGGCTAAAATGATGAAAAGTGAATATTGAAGGTTTAAATGTTAGAGGAAGAAGATAATAGAAGGAATATTTAACAAAGCGGTGGAGTTGGACTCTGGCTCTCTTGTTTTTTTAAGAGCTCCACTTTCTGAGAACACTCTTCAGCCTGACTCCTTGAATATTTATAAGTTGAGCCTGAATTCATTCGCTATCACACTTCCACGGCATCCCGCCACAAAAACTGTCAGGTCACATTTCTTTTTTCTTTTTTTTCCTCCACTTCCTCCTCCTCCTCTGCTTCTTTCTGTCATTCACTCTCCAGTAGCCTTTTTTTCCTCTCCACTGTCACACCCTCCACCTCCCCTCTCCCTCCCCTCTTCATGGAGGCATTTGGATCCTTTTTTTGCCTCCTTAATTAGAAGTGATGGGAAGGTGAGGCTTCAGCAGGCACCAAATGAATAGAGTCATCAAGCTACTTTTCAGGACTATAGCCCAGCCACTTAAGACGCTCTTTCACCCTGTGATGGGAATTTTAATTGCCTACCTCTTGGCTCATAATTGGAGTCTATGAAGAGGCACTCTGAGGGTCTGATTCCAGCGTGTGCACTCTGTGTGTGGATTTTTTTACCGGCTGTTTTTTGTTGTTCGGGGAATTGTGGTGTTCAATTATAGGAACAAAAACAAAGCTTGGAGGAAAAATGTTATCCCACATAATCAGAGTATTATACAAAGCTGGAGGGCTGGCTTTGATGCACAGTTTTTGCTGAAAATACTCCCAGGAGGTGAGAGAAACAGGTGAAAACACAAACTCTTATCGTCACAAAGAAAGGTTCAAACCCCTAAATCGTTCCTCGTTCTCATTCTGCCCGACTGATACCTTGTGAGGTCTTTACAGTTCCTCTGCTGTCGAGAGGGATCTCAGTTTGTGTTTGTGCGTGCGTGCCATCTTTGCTTTTTTGTGGGTTTTGTTGCCGGAGGGGAGCGGAGGTTGGTGGTGTCCTGCTGAGAGTGAAAGTTGTGCAGGGATGCTGCTGTCTCTCTGAATGACAGCGTACTCTGATACAGCGGTGGGTGGCTGACAGACAGTTCAGCTCATCAGACCAACAATATCAGACACGTATTCACCTCTTTGCTGTCCTTCTGCCCTTTACAGTGTTTTAAAACACAGTTTCCTTTACAACGAGTTTGTTTTTCATCCAGTAATGTTTAGCAATGTAACAAATTTAAAAATATCAGTTCTCAATTTAAAACAACCTCAGATGGTATTGAAATTTCTCTTTTAGTGCATTGAGGTGTAGTTGCTAAATCTACTCAGACACACAATTCAAATATTGGTACTGCTGAAGTCATATTTTGAAGTTTTCAGTAAAGAAGAAAAATATTTTTTGTCATTAATTTTCATCATTAGTATTAATTTGTTTTCATTTTATCTCATTGCCTGGGGTAATTATGCTATGAGGCTAAGGCCCCCATTACACAACATTTCATCCGAAAACCCTAAAACTCATTAAATAACAAATCTGCTTTTGCACGGAAATGCTGAGGGACTGAAAATGCTGTAGCAAGCATGCCAGGTCTGTAGTTGGCGTTCTAACTGTCTTGTCCAGAAGCAGCTTTTGGTAGATGGCTACTGAAGTGGAGTTGAGCCAATCATCTGGTGTATCCGGGAATGCTAAGTGAAGGCAGTCAGCAGATGGAGTAACACAAGCACAACATGGTAGTTTACGACATTCATAGCAATGGTACCGTTGTCCTGTTGCATGCGCTTGCACAAAGCGAAGCATGACGTCTGTGTTTCCACTGAAAACACCAGCTTACTGTTTACACTGCAATGGTGTCGGCTGCGCTTTAGAAAAATTCCACTCTGGAGGCTGTTTTCAAAAGTTTGCATTTTAGGTCGGCCAAAACGCCATTTCTGTGTAAACGCGAGGCTGAAACGCAACAATACTTTTGCGTTTCACCCTAAAACTGTTGTCATGTAAGCGGCCTCTAACAAAATGAAAATGCTTAAACACAGCAAATTTTCCTTCTTTTTACATTTTTCAAACTACAACGGTAAAATCTTATTTGCACCTTAAAAAGTAAACGAAAATCTTATTTAAATATGTTAGTGATCATGGAAAATGAGCTAAAGTGGATGTGTAAATTAGAACCTGGACAGGGTGAGCAGGACCTGAATGGTAATGGACTATGGACCAGTATTTATACTGAGTTTTTCTCGTCTTTCTGACCACTCAAATCACTTTTACACTTGTAGTCTCCTTCACTCACCCACACCACATCCACACACTGATGGCAGAAACTACTGCTGGGGGGGCCCATCAGCTTTAGCCAACACATTCATACTCATCCACACACCACGGATCAACAGTTGGAGCAATTTGGGGTTCAGTGTCCTGCTCAAGGACACTTCTCTATTTGACTGCAGTAGATGGGATCAAACCCTGGACCTTCAGATTGAGACGATGACTACCACTGAGCCACAGCCACCCACCAAAGCACCTGTTCACTATACATTACCACGCTTGAGATCTGGCCTCTAGTTAATGACATGAACAAGTGGACATAAAATGTTGATTTGAAGATGATTTAATTCACATAAAAATAGATCTGCAACACTTTTGTAGCAATGGACTTTCAACTGAACACCTCTTAAAATTCACATTAGACTGAACATTTTAAATCAAGTATCGTCTTTGAATGAATATTTAAATCAATGTTTCTGTTCTCATTCAGCTCTCCTCTTTTGAGCTTTTCTGTTGACAAAATATCATACATAAATGGTACGGTTAAAGTTCCTTTATAATAATCACCGTCAAGCACTCGCTAGCTCTGCTGCTGTTGCCTGGATTGCATGACAAAATGTTGACCTCCTTGTTTTTGTCAGAGATGGCTAAGGGGTCCTGTAGCTCCTGAAGGCTGCACACACCTGAGCTCGCTTACTGTTATTATTTCCTGACTCTTTAGACCAACTGTAGACAGGAAGTAATGTTTTTGCCACAGTGTCAACAGGCAAAGGAAAATTTTGGGGACCTTTTTTGAATTGAGGATTGTCTGTGAGTTGCTTTTTATCAACTTGTATTACCTATTTTTTTCTTGATTGACAAATATTTGCTTGAAATGGTTAGTTTCATGTTGCAGTATCGTTTAAGTTGAAAAGATGGCAAGATCTAATATAGAGTGTGGCATGTGAAGGAATACAGAGATCCTACAGTTAATTTGTCCCTGTAGATCTTCACTTTACTTGACTAAGTTTGCTCTGTGTCACTTTTGAAGAGCAGAGATGTAAACGTGCTCACATTGCATGCCTTTCTCCTCCTTGCAGGTCTCTTAGTTCAGAAGTTGCTTTCTACACCTTCCTTGCCAATCTCCTGCAGCAGGCATGAGTTGGGCACTCCACTTGTGTGTGTGTGTTTGCGTGCATGTGTGTGTTTATGCAGTGTCCTGTGTTTGTATTTGTTTGGGGCTGCAGGCGGACGCTGTCTGACTTGATGGACGTGTCGTGATCAGACCATGTCTCTGCCTTAAGGCTGAGGCACACTGGGCCTGAAGAGTGTTCAGAATCAGTCAGTGTGCAGCTGTCAGAGCAGTTTAAGTAAGTCGGCCTCAAGTCCTTCTCCCCTGGTGGTAGTGTGGGTTGCCAGATTTGACAGATTTGTAAGCACCATACCGCTTTCGCCATGAGGTAAAAGGTAGTTTTTGACGAGCAGCAGGTTTCTTTAAATCACCTCTAATCTCCCTGCAGAAAAGCCCTCAAATATGGTTTATTTTTAAACGCAAGCATTTGCATGACTGCTCCACCTTCTTATTTTAAGCTTAACTGAAGGACCTGGTGTGTTTTTTCCAGCTGGATTATGTAGATCACATCCATTTGAAATATATCATACAGTCAGAGCTTCTTTGTCCTTCTTTCTTGTTCACGCGCTGTTCTGCTCTTTCTCTCGCCCACCCACCTGCTGACTGACACATTTAATCAGTCCATCACTGAGACTTTCCTCTCTTTATTACACACACACACACACTCAATTCACACACATACTCACACACCTCGGTGGATCAAGTCACTGTGGCATATAATCTTGTTGATGGATGGAAATGAGCCTTGTCAAGGTGTCTGTCTCTTTAAAAGAGAAATACACAAATTTAAGTTATTTTTCGTGTTTTAATAAAAATACAGTGACAAGTGCTTGCAAGTAAACCCTTAAAAGTTTGAGGTTGTCTAAATGTTACTTTAAGCTTATAATGTCTCCACACTTTAATGTAAATAATGAATTTAAACTGTTTAAAGAGGCTTATAAATGAAGATTAGTCGCCTCTTTAGACCTACTTTAGCTCTTGTTTCACTGTGAAACAATAAAGGACATAAACAAAGGTCTTCCGGGCAGAAATAATATAAAAGCTGAGCTGGATTTCATTAATAGGATCAATGAAAGCATGTTATCTTTCTTTAATTACCTACACCATTATGTCCCATCATGCTTATAAATGTGTTAAATTTGTTGTTTAATCTGTAGCTTGCAAACAAGGTTGCTTTAGACTGTAGAGGACTTCAGACATATGCTACCATGAAAAGTTCACTGATGACTCATCAGTCATCTTTTTAACTTTCAGAATTATGAACACCTACATATAAATCTGCATAATACGTACAAACTGCATTGTCAGAAATCACTTCCTGGAAACTCTTCTTTAGTCCATGCTTTGATTTTATAAATGTATCCATTTTTCATGTGTTACAATGGAGGAGGAAGGATTCAAGACCTATACTGCAACCAGCCACCAGGGGAAGCTCTAAAAGTGCTGGCCGCACTTGGCTGGCTGTACAGCTATTGTTCAGCCCTTTTTTTTATACAGCGTGCTTTTATTTTGGTGGGATTGAGCTACATTGACTCTTCACAAATATTTAAAATTTGGCATTAAAATATTTTAATGGTATTATCAGTCATATGTTAAGATTGATTTTTTTATGTTTCAGATTATGATCACAGTTATCATGCTCACTGTAGTCACTCTTATATCGTTAGCAGTATCATAATTGCCCCTATATCGTTGACAGTGTCAGTTAGTATAATTGCTCTTATATCATTAGCAGTGTCAGTTAGCATAATCACTTGTATTGTTAGCAGTGTCAGTTGGCATAATTGCTCTTCTATCATTAGCAGTGTCATTTAGCATAACCACTTGTATTGTTAGCAGTGTCAGTTAGCCTAACTGCTTTTATTGTTAGCAGCATCAGTTAGCACATGGTTTATACAAGATTTTGTAGTGGTAACAGCAGCATGAACTCATTTTGCATTCTTTGCCTTGTTTGTGGTCATTATTGCTTACTACAATGTTATAGCTGAGTTTAACTAAGCAAACACAACCTGGAACTTTTATTATGTGGCACTCATATTGCTGTTGTTCAATAGTTCTTGCAAGCACTCCACTAATCAGAACTTTTCAGCACTGCACCACAAAGGAGGAGGCTCTATACTTTTAAAAGTACTTCCCTTAGTACTTCCCACTGACTTTGACTCCTTTGGGGCTAATATAAAGTATTTTTGATGAACCAAGAACTTTTTTATAGTTCCTAGCCCTATTAGTCCCTTCTTTGTCAGCTTTTGTTGAGAATTTAGCACAGGGGGCCATGTAGCTCAAGGTTTTTCCTTTCTTCACTGAGGAGGCCAAGAGACCTAGAGACCTTGGAATGTATTGAGTACCATTTAAAGTTCTTCATCCCTGTAGTTGAAATGTAGCTTTAGGAGCCTGGCAACCTGAGCTTTGTTTATCTTCACTGTGAATACTTCTACTCTGTAATATGTGTATGCACAGGAGAACATATATGCTTGCTCATATAGTATTGAGGATGAGAAGAGGAAGGGTCCTTGTAATACATTTAGTACCTAGTTCCTGCAGTGTGAAAGAAGCTTTGGTTGAAAACTTGGCACATGGGAACTGTGTAGTTTGTCTCTTTATTGTCTCTTTATTTGGATGATTTTAATTTATTCACATACAAGGTGCAGGGGACTGCTTATACTCACTCTGAGTACCTTTTTAAAGTTAATTTTTCCACTGCACTTTAACTGAATGTTTGCAGCAGGGATCCTGAGAGGAGCTTATGCATTGTTTTATATGATTTATGGATGTACAAAATATTTTATTCATGTCATTTTGAGGTTATAATCAGTGGATATACTTGAAAATACCACATCGCTGCCTTTCTGTTTGAAACTGATGCTTTCATTCAAGAAGAGCACATGCAAATGCAAATCCTACAGGGACTTCAGAAGCCCCAGGAGAAATGCTTGTGGCAGTAGGTGTATTCAAAGCCCAGGGGATACAAGCACCAAAAGAGACATAATGTTCCCACTCCGCTGCTGTCAGTCACATAAATCGTAACACCATCCATTTAACCCCCAGGTAGAAGCCTGTGGAGCTGTGCCCACCAGGAACTCAATCTTCTTCCCCATTAACCCTTTGAACATGAACAAGCCCAACATACCCGGCTCTCTCAATCATCCCTGCCCACAACTTGTAGCTTTTTCATCTCTTCATTATGAGAGCTTCCACTCTTTAATATGCGAAAGCACAGGGGACTGTGTGGACTTGCTCATGTGGTGGAGAGGGTGAGAAGAAGAACAATGAAACCCCCTCCTGATAAGATGGATGTCATCTCAGCAGAGGCACAAACAGGCCTGTGGGGAACAACAGATTCCCCTGTGAACAGAGGGGAGATGGAGATAAAGAGACAAGGGAGATGAACAGGGAGTGGGGAGGAATGAAAAGAGCTTAAAAAAGTAAGAATGGGTCCAAAATGTTCTCCTGTGCTCATGCTGTGGCCTCTGGGGAGAGCAGTTCCTCCGCCTGTCTCTTCGGATAAGGACATAGAGACGCCAGTTGTACCTGAGCTGTCTCTGTGCACATGGATGCAAGAGCCCACAGCAACGGCTGCCATCCTTGGCCAGAGTCTTTTCTTAGATCTACCTGCCATGGAGACCTGAGCACACAGCTGCCAAGTAACCCCCAGTGTTTGAAGGACTGGGTACCAAGAAGTGAGTTTGATGTTGGGATGACACATACTTCTCAACTTAGTATTGAGGTTTAGAAAGCAAGTTATGATCTCTCATAGTTCTCTCTATATAAAGTTTCAGACCATGAACACAAGAACATATTTCATAACGGTTCAATCAGCGCTAAAAGTTTTTGTAGGTCAGTGAACTAAAACAACTTGTTTGGCGAGGATTTCTTGATGTTGCTTATTGCCACGTTTCAAACAATACCACTACATTAAATGAATACATTACCTTGTCATTTTGCAATTTGGCAAAAGTTGTCTTGAACAAGAAAAGTAGTATTAAAAGGAGATCCAGTCTTTATTTATTTCTAAAATAAATGCACACCTTGGCAAGAGTCATGTCTTTAAGACAGTGGGTGATAGTGCTCATGGGAAACAGAGTCTTTATCTCAAATCTGCTAAATCCTGCCAGGTGTGACTGCGAACAGCCAGTCTGCTGGGTTTGGGGTTTGCTTTGATCCCCGCCTGGTTCTCTCCCAGCTCTCCACAATAAAAAAATGAACACGAGAGTACATACTTAAGTTTCAGTTTCTCTTCTCACTCATGCGTACTCCGCCCCTCCCCTGCTCTATTGTGAGTGTAAGGCTCAGTTACAGCACTATGCACCACTCATTGCATGATGGTAGAGAGGAGCTTTGTTTTGTGATTTTTACAGCTAACACCAAAATACTGGAAGCTGCAATGTTATCAGAAACTTATACAAGCATACAATAATACGAAAGAGAACTCTACGAAAAGGGAACTCTGAGCTGCAAAGTAAACAGAGGGAGGAAGAAAATCCCCAAACCACAACCAGACCCAAGGCTCAGAGAAAGAAGTACAACATCCAGACAGTTGATTTACATGAGTAAAAGTGAGATTTAGTCATCTCTGGCTGTAATTTTATAAAGCTATTAAGACAGTCATATAATAAATTCAGCCAGCTGAATAAGTCTAAATGAATTATTTTACTAGAACTTAAAATATGTAACTACATACATTTCTAGTTCTTGTTTAAGGCTGTTTTTCAAAGATGGAAGTCTTCTGCTGCAAAAACCATGTATTGTCATCTCTTTTGTTTTAGACCAATTTAACAATAGAAGTGTTTTAATTCCATCATTTTATTAAAACTTTTTCTTCACGTTTTACTGTTCATGTTGTCCCACTGTGCCACATAGACTCAAACTAAAATGTTACCAACTCTGACAGTTCCTTCAGTTAGTTGCTAGGCAACCACAATGTGGTTAATATGATCACTTATGGAAAAAAATAGATGGATTTTGTGATATTTTATGCTCCTTAAGTGTAATCTATGTGAAATCAATCACACATTTAAAAAAAAGACACTTTAAAGAAAAGTCAGTGATCCTCAGGTCGTTGATTTTTATTTTTGAAAAGTTACGACAATAGATATTAATAATGGTAAAAAAAAATTACCATCATGGTTGTTGTAGTGTTAAACAAGACTTGAAAAGAGAAGTTTTATCAACAACAGGACAAGCTTCTTTTTGATGCTCCTTGTCATCATCAAAGTCAGGAGAAGCAGCAAGTTTAGCACCCAAATCAGGAGATTGAAAGTGTATATAGCATGACACGAAAGAGAATATTTCAGATTACAGCACCTCGAGCCAAAAGTGTTCTTGCTTCTTACTTGATTTATTTTTTCTGAAAAAATATGAAAAGAAACTTTAACTTGGTGTACTGGAGCTGTCTGTTTTTGCCAGCAATGTCCCCAGAGTGAAGAAATGTACCAACGCTTCAGACTCCTCCTCCTCCTGATAAGCAGAGTCAGAATCTATGAAACCTAAAAGACATCTAGCTCCTGCTCGTTCTCTCCGCCTGTATATGGAAGTTTAATCGCAGAGAGGAACAGCTGTGCGCTCCCTGTTTGCCATCTCACACCAACCTCCATCTATTACACGTCCCCATGCCTCACTTTCCCACTCTCATCAGTGTGTCCCTTTGAAGTCTTATAGACCATTATCTGTGCCAGTGATTGGTGTGTGTACAGAACAGCTTTCATATTGGATCTTATCAGAAGCCTTATATCTTTGTGACGAGTGCCTATCAGGGCTTCTGCCGTGTGATTTCTGCTCTATGATGAGGCTTTGGGAGCGTCTGCCGTGTGCTTCAGCAGAAAAACTGAGAGGCTTATTGCCCACGAGGCCATCACCTTCTCTCCATTACTTGTGAAGACCATTGTGTGTTTTGGAATTTGTGTACATGTGTGAGTGTGAAAGATGGTGATGGGCTTTGTTTTCTTCCTGTGATATATAGCGCAAAACCTAACACTAACCACCACTTCCTGCCAGGCACTCTTGCTTGTTTGTGCCATGTGTGTGTTAGATCTTGAATCTTTTGCTTCTTGTTTAATTAATTTATTTATTGCCACTTCACACTATAGATTGTGCTTTGATTGCTGTTTTATCCATGCATGCTACCTCTGTATGCAGCTCTTTAAGACCTGTATTAAAGTTTAGAGTCAGGCTGCAACTTCAACCGTGTCTTAACAACACATGAGCACGCAACTATGTCCCTTTACACAACATCAAAAAAGTCCCCTCCAGCTCACCATCCCCGTGTTAAGTTAGACAACCTGTCAAAGTCAGTTAAAATGTGTTAGAGTCAGTGTGGATGGATGAGCCAACAAAAATAAGACCAGAGACCAGAAGTAAAATGAGTTGAGTTGTTTCTACCAGAAGGACACGCTCATGACAGCAATTTTGCCAAGTACGTGAGAAAATATATACATTTACAATACTTAAAGGCTCTTTGGGGTTACGAAGGATCCTGAAACAGTCTCATATTTATATAACTTCCTTCTATGAACATGAATCCAGTAAGACAGAAAGTTTTTAGAAGTGAAATGCTTCAGCAACACTTACAAACAGGGATGAGTATTGATAACAGGCTCCTGTTAAGAATCAATTAGAAATGGTTCAATCCATCGACATCATTAGCCTTTATGCTTATCTTCCATGTGACGTGCCACATGTCACGCTCGTCAGTCACCAGAAGAATTTCCAAGACAAGACATTGAAGCGATCAGAAGATTGACTTCAGTTTATCAAAAAGGACGCCAAGAGTGTTCAAAGATTATTTATGTTTATTCACCTATGTCCAGCGATCTAGGATTCAGTGACCATGTGCAAAGATTTTTACTTTTTTTTAATGTATTTAAATCCAGAGATTTACAGATCCAGAGACCAATTTCATAATTATTTACTTATAAACTCATTAAAATGTTAACACCGAAACCCTGTAAAGCCTGCTTTTTGTACACAGAAGATTCACAGGGAGACTCTATAAGGAAAAGTATTAGATAGCGGAATCCATAATGGCATTGGTATTAGGGATGTGTCAAAAGTACCGGGTACCAATTCACGTAAAAGTCAAGGGTACCATGTTCAGGTACCTAAATGCATCCTTGTGACTGTGAGGGAGCGGAGGAGTAGGCTATTTTCCATGCTGGACATGAACACAGAATTGCAAGTTTATATATTAAGGAACAAATATGTGAAATTAAAAATAAAATTTTACTATCAAACAAATTGGTTGTTTTTTTTTTACCACATGCACACAAAAAAAAGTACCGGAAAGTGGTTCCGTTGAGTCCTGATACCAATTGCCAGGTACTGGGCATCTGTACGGAATCGTTTTAAATGTGAAAGGTACCCATCCCTAATTGGTATCAATAAAATCGTATCAGTACCAACTTTTGTTGCCATGGCAGTTGTACATAGTGATTGTAGGAAATTCAGTCTTTATCCCAGAAAAACTCCTTCCAAAGGTTTCCCTGCGATCAATGTGTAATGGATAGCCCTCACAGTGCTTGTTGGTTGAAAAAAGTTCCTTATTTTTGTTTAGTATGCCTGTTACTTAAACTCTGTGCAGTCAAGTACAAAGATTTATTAAATGTTATGTTTATGTCATTATCTATTTTGGCATTGTGGGCAGGTAACCACCTGAACTGTCTGTTTTGAAGCACTTGTAAGAAGCTCAGTGACTGAATAACAGTGAAAGCACCACACATTGTCTGTGGGATAACTCTAACCCACTAGCATAGCCTAGCAGTTTAGGTCGGGTGGCCATGGCCAGAATGCAACCTTTTGCTCATGTCACTCCAACTCTCTGACTTTTTCCTCTGCTTGTATATTCATCTCCAAATAAAGGCATAAAAAGTTATTTGAAAAACCACTAAATATTTTCTGTTTTGTTTTGTTTACTCCTTCAAGTTTGACCAAGTCTAGTGGTTTTGAAGGAGTGGAATTGACATAGTCAAGCTTAATGACAGATGACTTCTGTTAGATTTGAAAGTTTATTGTGTAATGGATGCCTCAGACTTTATCATCGAAAATATGTCAGTTCTTTTAGAGTTGAATGAGGATGGTTCAGGCTCTTTCACAATGTTTGCCACAGCAATAAAACTCCACCTTTTCCCGCAGCAGAGGTGAAAATCTACTCAACCCATCCTATCACTTTATATTTTAACACCCAAGTTTTTCTATGTAGCTGTGTATTGATAGAGACGTGCACACCTGTGTATTTTATGTCAGACTGAGCTGTGATGTGGAGTCTGCAGGCAGACACAGGTTTGATGCATAATTCAACACATAAGGAAGGAAAGAATAGCAAACAGTGGCCCGCAGGAAAAGCTGGTGGAGCAGGCAGACACTGTGTAAGACTCTGCCTCTCTTTCTGTTTGGTAGTAGAGACTTGAAAAGTAAAGGAGGTGTTATTTTATTCTGAACCATCACACGACCTGGCTTCATTTTTTTTTTTCAATTTCTTTAATGCCGTGGGAGTAATTGCTTTACGTTCTAATGAGCTTGGCTGCAGTTGTATTTTCTCTACACTTCATAATGAATGCCTTCACAGACTCATTCATCATTAAGAATAATTTATCTGTTTATTTATATTCCTATATTCTGTTCATTAGCGTTTTTCTTCATTTAGTGCCTACAGATACCCTGACCACATTTTGTATGCAGTGAAAATGTATCATTTATGTTGTAATAAGCTGTGTTAAATTAATCCCTAGAATGACTTGAAGCTTCAAAGCAAAGTATTAATACTTTTTAACTGCTACTAAATTTTGCTCTTTACATTTCCTGCCAGTTCAAAGAGTACTATGACCCTTTCAACAATTAAGGTGCAACTTCAGAAAGAACTTTTTAGGTTATTTTCTTGCAGCAAAGCAGCATATCTCAATCTTGCTGTACTTTTGATGGAAGTTTTTCACTTAAAAATTTCAAATTAGAGAACTGGATTTCTCTTTGGCATTTCTTTTAATAGTTTGGTTAGGCTCAGAAAAAATAAATATATAATAAAAAATTAACACATTTAGTGTTTTTTTAAGTTGTTTGTTACTTTAATTATGTATATCTTAATGAGCTGAATAAAACTTTTTCTCCTTGACATAAGTCTGCAAAAGAAGGGTCTCATGTGTTCAAGGATTAGTAATTAACTGTCAGTAAGTGTCGCAACAGTGCATGGTGCCAGAGTATTAAGTAAAACCTGATTTGGTCGTCTTTCAAGCTTGAAAGAATTTAGTGAAAGTGAAAGGTTTAGAAAATCAGAGGCAAAGTTGCGTTTTGTTTTCTTTTTTTCAACACAAAGGTCATCAATGCTGTAGATATATTACATACTCATTAAGCTGCCAAGAATTATGACATCACAAATCATCTTTGAATTAACATGTTTGTAAGTTAATGAAAAACAAATCCAAAACATTGTTAGCCTAATAGCATAATTGCCAACGTAAAAAATAAATAAATGAATAAACAAAATAAATAAGTTTAAAATAATAATATATATAATGTTAACAAAATATTATAAATAGTAATAAGAAAAAATGGAGAAACCTAAAAAGTGTGTTTTTTCCTTATTTTCTGAAAACTTCTAAATTCAACTTAGGCAGTTGTGCTATTAGGCTAACAATATACCCATCACCTGAACAGTCACTTTAAAAAACACTGTTAATAAAAATTTCGTGAATAAAAAACATTTGTTGTGTTGATTTTGTCAATAGACTGTGTCCTCATGACATCACCCATTTGTTTTGTATATGGAGTTTTGAAGCCAACCATTGACAAAAGCCAATATATGCCCTTAAATAGTAAAAAAAGTGGAAGTGTAATAACTTAGTTAAAACAATGAGGCCTGAAAAAATACAGCTCCGTACAGTGTGGGGATGGTAAAAATATGCTTTTCAAACCCAATCTTGGATTGGTGTCTATTTAATTTAAAGGGTTCCTGAAGCCAGCCTCGAGTGGACACTTAATGAACTGCAGTTTTTAGCACAGGCCTTAGGTAAGGCCTATTTTTAGACCAAAGTTTCTGCTTTGTTATGTTACCATGACATTGTTTTTAATACAAAACAAGATTTGGTCTTCAAAAAGTCATTTTCTTAATGTTAATCTCGAAAAGGAGTGGGGTTGTCACATTGGGTTATACTGTATACAGTTATTGGTGGTAAACCTTAATAGCTTGACAAAAAAAGCAAAAAAAAGTGTTGCAACAGCATAAAAATAGAAAATTCAAAAGTAAGTAAATAGTAAGTGCAAAGATATACATATTTGTAAGGTATTGATGCTACATATGTGATGTCAGTGTCAACATTGTCACTTTAAGGGACTTATATGATCCCTGTGAGTTTCTTTTTTGGTCTCATATCCAGTCAAATTAAATGAGACACAAACCCAAAACAACCAACTGCAACGACTAAATAATTCAACTGATGTCATATTTCAGTATAAAAGCTGTCACCACATGTCTCCATTTTATTCTAAATTTGCTGATTGCATTTCATTTATTTAAATACCCAGCCTCATTCCTGCTGTAAATGAACAGACAAACAACCAGACACACACCCAAACACACACAAACATACAAATGTGCAGACTCATTATACTGTCTGGATTTTCTTCCTTCTCCATTCAGCTTGATTGGGCCGGCATAAAATGAGAGATTCAGAGCTCATCGCAGCACACAAACACACACACAGATAAACACTGGAACACACCCACCTTTCCTCTGTGATAGCACAGAAGTCACCATGAATAATGGATAAATACCTGTATTTTCTGAGACATCAAAAAACAGACAGATGGAGATGGACAGCCAGAGAGAGATACAGACAGATCGAGTGTGTCTTTGATCTGCCGCCTAAAATGACTGTAATATCCTGCTTCAGAGCAGCACTGAAGCTGCCACACAGACACTTTGCTTCTGTTTGTGTACATGTGCGTGGTATTCTCTGTGCTATCATAGCTTTTCCTCATAGTGGGAGTGACAGGAGGAACATATTCATTACTGTGGCTGTTTTCAGGGAGGGAAAAAGATGAATTGGTGAGTAAAGGTCAGGAAGGAGATCAAGGGGGAAAGAAAATGGAGCAGTCACCTGATTGAGAGAAAAGAAAGAGAAAAGCAGATAAAAGACAGATTTCAAAAAAGGCAAACCATCGGTTTGTGAACCCCTTTATGGGAAGCCACATGTTTTGAAGTCAGTGTTTTTCATTCCTTTGTGTTTTATATATATATATATATATATATATATATATATATATATATATATATATATATATATATATATATATATATATATATATCTTTTATTTTATTTCACGTTTTACAAGCTGGCTATTCGTTGCTTGGTCATATGTCATTTAAAGATAGTCCCTCTTTGATGTTTAGCCTCCATTACATACAAAGCCCCCATTTTTAGTTCATTTTTAAAAAGTATATCAATAACACATTTTACTTTGTGATATGGTATAAAGACGCAGAACCAGTAATCAAGATCAAGCCAATCATAAACTCTTGGGACAATGTTATCTTTGGAAATAAATCTAGTAAAAAGTGGGCTAATACTTTGATCTGGTTTCATACAGTAGGCCTTTTCCTCCTAACCAGTGGATTTCGCCCTGGTGGCGAGAACAAGGGATACGATTTTTATTTTAGATGCAATCTCGACTGATGCTGATATTTAATTAATTAATTAATTGATATTATTATTACTTGATTTTAGCATCAAATTCTTGATAGTCGTGAATTTTCAAAAAAATAAAAAATAAATAAAAATTAAAGAGGGGGTATCACGCTTTCCTATGTTTCAAATATAGGTATGAGTTATCTCCATACTGAACATATCCAGATTTTCAAACTGCTATATTCATATGTCATTGAAATCCCTAAATCTGCCATTGAACTGCTCCAAACTATCTGCTCGCGAAATCACTTAGAGAAGGGGGCCTCAAACACCAAGGTCTGCCTATAGCCCCACACTAGACAGGCCTCTGGAGAGATGGCCAATCAGGGAGAAGGGGTTTCAGCATTTTAGACAAAAGCCACAATTAAGGTTTTCTTAAGCACCATTGAGAGAAAAATTGGACATTTTCTGAGCTATAAATTGTATAAAGCCACCACTGGAGAGACAGTGCCTGTGGCAGTATAATTCCTTTGGGGGAAAAAAGGGAAATACCCCCTCTTTAATTTATTAACAATGAACTTTCCCCAAGAACAAGGGATTTTTTGTGATCATCTTTTTAACTTGATGCAACAAAACAGATAAACACCTGCTACTTACAATGCTGCATGGTGATACCAATGCACCAATCTAAACCCAGAACCATTGACTGTTACGTAGAGTCTATGTTAAAGATGTGTGTACTTTTCAAGAAATGAAACTTACTGTAATGAAAAGGTTGGTGGAATCTTGGTCTATTTTGAAAGAAAGTTATTCAGTAAGTGAAAAAGCAGCATTAATTGTGATCAACAACAATAGACAACTGAAGTCAGCCCTTCCCCTCCCTGGCTAATCCATACCCTAATGGCCTTAATGGCACAGATCCTCCCATAATGACAGCCTTTTGACTCCTCTAACTGCACCCCTTTATTTTCCAAGTATTTTTGAGTGACAGCCCTTTCTGCTACTTCATTATACACAACATAATTACAACTTAAGCGGGGAGTGGGTGGTGCCGGCTGATTATGCCACTATGTGCTGCCTGTCAGTTGTTGACTGAGAAACAAAGGACTGCTTTTTTAATGTAATTGTTTGCTTTGGCCTGAGCCTGTGCATCTTAATTTGGACGGCTTCGCGTGGATAATTCATCTTCTGTTGTGATCGATGAGCGGTGAAATATCCATAGGGTTGGATTTCACTCTGCTCTTCCAGATTGAGTCAGAAAAAGTTCTGAGGTCAGTTTTTAATTGAGAGACCGGAGGAGTGCAGATTAAGGATGTCTTCATCTGTTAGCCCCGTGTCGATACGAGCTTGTCAGTCAATCCATATCTGTATTGATCTATTGTCAGTCCCAATGTAGCGACCGAGACACCGTGCACTCACTCAGACACTGAAACCTAAGTCGTGTTTGTCCATTCATGGTGTACAATGAAGCTGTCTGCTTCAATAATTAATCCGCCGTCCCTCCTTCCTGTCCTCTGTCTTTCTTTCTGTCCCTTCAGATTTGACAATACAGCAGACTTCACAGTGTATGATTTTCTACAGGCAGGTATAACCAACCTCATTGCAGAATTCCCTGGTTCCCCTCTTGACTTTTACCTGCACAGTCAAGCTTTGAGTAAAAACTGGAAATACAGACGAGTAAAGACTGTTTCTGATGTCCGTGATCTCCTCGAGCTGTTGTATTTATATTGAATGAAGCGGAGATCCCTGAACTCATCTCCTTTTTCTTTTTTTCCTGCTCTTTCCAGCCCCATCTCTTATCAGCGAGCTGCGAGCGGAGAAGATCGAGCAGAAAAGCATAACCTTGGTGTGGAGGGAGCCATCCTACCCGAACAGCAGCCGCACAGAATATGAGGTCAAGTACTACGAGAAGGTAAATTCACACACACCATAAACTTTTCAGGTTTAAGTGTTTCATGAAGAGGCCTTTCATGAAAATACCAATACTGAAAGAAAACATTCATTCTTTAATAGTGTAGTCTCATTAACAAGCTTAATGTCTGTTTTTTTAGCTGTCAGTTATGTGATGGATGAATTGGATACACATTAGTGAAAATGTTTCCTTAAAGAGGGGGTATTAAGCTGTCCCTTCTTTTTATAATGAAAAGTAACAATGCTGAGTGTTCACACTACATGTGTACAGAATTTTGTACCACTTCATACACATATGTTGTAGAAATCCCTGAATCTGTCAACTCTTTAAAACAGTCTGTTATAGAAGTAGAATGAGATTTGCTCAAGATTTCAACAAGATCTTAACGAGATCATAGCAACTTACCAAAATATGAGGTCAATGCATGAGGCTCTGCTAACTTTCCAATCCAACTTTATTTCTTTGCTTTGTTGTTGTCCAGTCTTATTCCCTTTCATTTTCTTTTATTCACTTTTACCTGTTTTTATTTGCTTTTAGTTGTTTTTAGTATGTTTTTTTATGTGTCTGTTTTCCATTATCTGTGTTTAGCTTTTTAATTGAATCTACCTGTACATCACTTTGTTTACAGCTGTGGTTGTTTTTAAAAGTGCTTTATAAATAAAGTTGGTATAGTATGGTTGGTATTTGTTAAGCACCTTTAAAACAGACACTGTTGACCAAAGTGTTGTACAGAAAAATTAAATACTTAAAAAAAGTAAAATACATGGCTAACATAAGACAAAAGAAACACTTCAAAGAGCAATCAAATAATTAAATAAATACAATAAATAGAATCAGGGATTACTGTGTGTTAAAAGCCAGAGGGAAAAGGTGGGTTTTAAAAAGAGATTTAAAAACCGGCAGAGAAAAGGTTTGTTTTAATTGCTGTGGTAAATCGTTCCAAAGTTTTGTAGCCACAACAACAAATGCTTGATCCCCTCTGAGCTTCTGCTTAGTTTTTGGCACCCTTAGGAACAGCTGATCAGCTGACCTATTAAACACTGGAGGGGTGGGCCTCAAATACCAAGGTCTCATATCTAAAAGCTCTGCCCCCCACAGGCCTCAAAGGTTGGCCAATCAGAAGAGAGAGGGGTTTTGCGGAGCGGGGAGCCTTAAAGAGACAGTAGCTAAAGTGAAGCGTAGCAGACAGAGGCTGAAGTAGTTTTGTTGTTGTTGTTGTTGTTTTTAGATATGGTGAAAGAAAAATATTTCTTTTGTTCAGCTGGTCTACAGGGGTGTCAGAGGGAGAGAAAAAAAGTGAGAAAAACAACAACAAAAACATTATACCCACTCTTTAAATCTCTCAGTTTAAACTTTTTGAGCAGTTTTCTGTGGCATTCTACACGGATACAGACAAGTGATTTATGCAACTGTAGAAAAATTACTTAAATACTCCAGACTGTTTAATTTGAAAATTACTCTTCTACAATAAATTTCTTAAGTTGAATTGAGTTGAACATCAGTCCCACTCTAAAATCTCATCAATGGCCTCATAATTTCCTTTGACTGAGATATTGTTCAAGAATCTGGTACTTTCATGTTTCAGGGACCAATTATCTGTAACTCTGAGTCCACATTACTGCCACATCTCCCTCTGCTTTGCTGCATAACCACTGTAATTTCATTGGCCCTATCACACCCATTTAACTCAGCACTCCGTCAGATTGTGGCCTCCGTGTCAGCCGTCATAGTCCTCGCTGTAAATATGTCATGCACGTAAACCACAGCTGTCACGCTCACGCCTCTCCACACTTTCATACGCCACATTCTTATTTCACTGTGTCACAGTCTCACCCATTTTCACACCTCCACCTCTTCTCTGTGCTCAACCATATTTAATAAAGACCTGCTCCTCACTGATCCACTCCCACTTCTTTAGGGAGAAATAGGAATGGTTTGAGGTTTACAGAGCCTGACACTCTGAAAGAATGAGATGCCTTAGTGATAAATAATGGAAGGTAAAAGTTACAGAGGGTATAAAGGAGGGATGAGGGGAAGGTTTGTTGGTGAAAAATAATCGCGGAAACATGGTGAGAGAAAGCAAACAGAGAGAGACAGAAATAGACATGAAGTGAGAAGACAGAGCAATTGTTGATGGGCTATGAAATAAAAAGGCAATCTTTCTCCGATGTGGAAAAGAGCTCATAAAAATTCCAGAAATATGGCATAGCTTACCCATCATGCAAGATGTGATTTTACACATAGTGCCCTCTGGAAGTTTTGGAATCATTTATGAATCCAACAAGCGTTATTGACATTTATGACTGAGGCCTCAAGTGATTGCAGATCAAAAAGAAAGAGAAACCTAACAAGCTCATTCATCTGGAAGAAGAGGTATATGCCAGGAATCTGTTTAAAATTTAAGAAAAAGAAGAAAAAAATCTTTAATTTCCTAACTTTCTATTATTGAGTGCATTGAAAAATGGTGTGATGTTATGGCAGCATATGTTGAAAAGCTTCATGTGATCCCAGCAAAGTTGATCTAAGGGTTATTTTTTTATTTATTAGGAGGATTATTTAGGAAACAAAACTTAAAACCATATCTAATAACAAAAACAAGATAATAGATATTGGGTAAATTTTAAAGTGATGGTTTGTTTATGTGGGGTTATATGAGTGATATGCTGGTGTAAGTTAAAGCAGAAGAACACATCAGTGTTGCATTGATTTTACACATAGAAAATTAAAGAATAAGACATTTACAAATTTGGAAATATTTTCACATTTACATCGAAATTGGTATTGGGGTAATGATGTAATCTTCTCAAAGGGACAGCTCAGTTTTCTTGTTTTAAGTATAAAGCGGGAGAACACATTCGTCTTTTGTGTATAGCAAATTTTGAAACGTAATAGCTTTCTTTTGGCAAAAATGAAGCCTAAAAAGAACTTCAGATATTATACATTAAAATAGTTTCACAAAATAAAAAGTGTTGGGTCAGACTTTCTCAAAGGGGCGGTTCAGTTTCTTAATTGGGGTTGTATGACGTACACTCATGCAGTGTTGCCAAGTTCTTAGAAAGGAAAGTAGCTATCGGCTGCCTAGAAAGTTGTTGGAAAGTCCCTTAATGATCTCATTGTCTTATTAGCATTTAATTGTAAATAACACTGAAGGAGTGAGGAATAACAATGAGGGGGGAAAGTCAGTAAAAAGACTCTCAGGCCTCATTTATACGACACAATTTACCCCATAACAGGAAACCACAGAGAAAAAATCTGTTTACTCAGAAATGCTAAGGGACTGAAAACGCTGCAGTAAGCATTCCAGGACTGGAATAGTTGTTAGCACTATAACTATCTTGATCAGAAGCAGCTTTGGTGGATCTCTGTTGAAGTAGAGTTGGGCCGCTCATTTGGCATATTGGGGAATGCTAAGTGCAGAAGTGGAGCAACAGATGCACATTTTGTTAAAAGACAGTCAGCAGATTGAGCAGCACAAGCACAACATGGTAGCCCATGACAATCATAACAGCAGTACTCTTGTGCTGTTGTATGCGCTTGTGTGAAGCGGAGTATGACGTTAGCGTTTCCACTGAAAACTCCAGCACACTGTTTACATGGCAATGGTGGCTTCAGTGTTTCAGAAAAATCCCTCTCTGGAGGCCGTTTTCAAAAGTTTGTGTTTCAGGTCAGCTAAAATGCTGTTCCTGTGTAAACTTTTGCGTTTCATCTTAAAATTGTTGTAGTGTAAATGGCCCCTAAATATGTCAAGAACTGCAAACTAACCTTAACCTAGTCTTGTTTTGGAAAAAGAGTCACAGTGGGGGTCTGAATACTGAATACTCAGTAACTATAGCAACAAAGTTAGCAACACTGCACTTATGCTGACCAAGTCTACAGCAGCTGGTTGCCTCGCTTCCATGTTATTGCTCTGACTGTTTTCTCAACAGTTGACAAAACACCGTTCACAATTCAACTAATAAGAAAAAATACTTAAAATACCTCAATTTTGTAGCTAAGTTAACTTCTTTTTATGTAAGTCATACAACGAACTTGGAAAAAAAACATCAATTCAGAAAACATGTTGGTTGTAGACTTGAAAGGAAGAGTATATATAATTTACCTTCAACAACATTTCATCATTCAGCATTTGCTTAAAATATAAAGGGATGTGCTTTCAGTACATTTTATTTTGATATAAATCTCATAAATGAACCCATTTCTGATATTTTCTCAACCAAAGTGTCGGTGCTTTTATAACTTGTGATTTAGACGGTGCAGGTTTTCAGGATATGATGCATTTTACAAAAGCACAAGGTATTACATCACCAGGAGAAATACCAATACATGCACTTACAGAGTCACATCTGCTATGGAGCTCAAGGGTTTGATAACAGACTGAGGTATTCAGAATGTTCTTCTCCTGGGCTATAAAAAAACGACACATTGTTGACGACAGTAATGACTAATTCACTGCCGAGTCATGTCTTGATATTACAGAACGTCATCTCTGACTGTTTTTGTCCCTGCTGATATTTTGATATGATATACTGATATTCCATCCTTTTTTCTTCACCTTGTGTATTAAATCATTCTGTCTCTGCTTTCCATTACCTCTTGTTGTTATTCATTTCAAGCCGTATATTAAACAAGCAACAAAGATTGAGCAAGCAGCTCCAAATCCTAAAAAACTCTCTTGTACTTACTTCACTGTTCCCTCCTTCTTTTCCTGAATGTGCTTCAGCAGCTCAGTTAGGAAAAAACAAACATGAGACAACAAATGGTGTGATTATATTAGTTTGTGTTGCCTATTGTGTGCACAATTTTGGAAGCTGTGAGTCATACTCAAAAAGAAAAATAGATAAGCAACATGATTCGTTTATTTTCCTCTCTAATGAATCCAGTCATGCTTCCGTTATTGTTTGGTTTTATTTCCAAAGAACACTCTTTGTGTTTAAAGGTTAAAGGAGTCTAACTCCTCAGGATTTTATGGTAATCCGTCTGATTCTCTGAGACTTTCTGTGATTCTTTGAAACCCATTTCCACTGAATCGGTAAATAAAGCTAAAAGTCCTTGATTTGGTTGCAAAAACGTCTCACACGTCTCCTCTGAGCGTTACAAACTGTGCTGTTGGAAATCTCACAAATAGATTCCACCTACTCGTCTCGCTCCTTGTCTTTCTCCTCCTGTTTGTCTTTCTCCACCTTCTCACTTCTTCTCTTCACTTTTCTGTCTCGACAGGAACAAAAGGATCAGAGCTATTCTACTGTGAAGACAGCCGCCACACGCATCAGCGTCAACAACCTCAAACCCGGCACCACATATGTCTTCCTCATCCGCCCTTTCTCTACGCCAGCACCTGCCTCGCCCCTCTCCTCCTCCCCCCTGTCCTCCTCCTCTGCCTCCACCTCCTCTTCCTCCTCTACTTCTTCCTCCTCTTCTTCTTCTTCGTCCTCCTCCTCATCCTCCTCCTCCTCCTCTCCGCCGCCCATCGACTATGGAGCGTACAGTGCTCCCCTGGAGCTGCAGACACTTGGCGAGTGTGAGTAGCCGTTTTACGCCTCCTCACGTTTTCTCCTCACTTTCTCTTCGCTCCCTCCTCTCGGGCAGAGTGTGATAGGGGGGTTTGTGTGAGCAGGCACCTGGCCAGCCCACACAGTGAGGCAAACTGATAGAGTGAAAGTGTGATGAGGGAGAAAAAGGGGAGTTACTGTGGCTGAGATTATGTGTGAAGACTTGAGATTTAACTAGTTAGCTGTGGAAGACTTCTTTGAGATCTTTTTTTTTTTTTTTGGATGGTTTCACCAAAAAAATGGAACAGCCTGACAGATGTGCACAGGTAAAATGATGGCGAGAAAATCAACAACAGCTAACAAGGAAAAATAAACAAACAGACATAAAGTGGTTAAGTAGGTGACCAACAAATAAAGAGCGAGGTGCCTTGGATCCAAAAAGATAATTGGCTATTTGGATGGGTCTGTGCAAATTTGCTTAAACAACCCAAACCTGGAATCAAGTTTTATCAAGATTTTCTCAATTTACCAGGTAATCCAACCTCCTCACTTTTCCTCTAAGTGATCTTCTTGGTGGCTTTCTCAGCTGTTTTACAAATGTATTAACCCCCGCAGCTCTGCAGGTTGCATTACAACTCACCAGAAGATCTATGTGTTGATTGACCATCGTGACAGGAATGGTCTTTCACCTGTCAGGAATAAGTTGACAGAGCTTCCAACTCATTGAACATGCACAAACTTGTGTCATTCATGGGTTTGACCTACTCCATTTGGGCAATTTGCGTCACTGGCATTGCCCAACAGGAATTTGCGTCAAATTGCATCTACGTTTTGACAGTGACTTATTTTGATGTAAGTCAGTCACGCAAAGGGTTTTGTTCGCATCTGCTTATGTTTGGTCGTCACAGTGGGAGTCATTTGCTGGGATCGTATTTAATCAACTTTTTACAAATAAGCAAATAAAGGCATTAGCTTATGGACACATTGGATATTGGCATCTCCATCAAAGACTTGCGTCTATTTGCGTCTTTACTTTGTCTTTACTTTATGTAATTATCTTGCCCAAATTGTTTTTATAATGTCTTGTGTGAACACAACATTTCATAAGAAGTTGAATGGATTTAGAAATTGTCGTTCTGTTGGGTTACCTTCAAAGTGAAAAATAATGCACAGGAGTACATCTCAATTTGGATTACATACTATTAGAAGTTAAAGGTAGGGTCTGCAGGAATTTTGGTTACTTCTTTGTAAATACAAATTCAAACTTGGCTCAGTGCCAGCTGCAGCGCACACCCACAGCCTCCAACCAGTACTGCAAGAACACACTCATTAGCCCAGCAACCACCTGCAGCACCATGTTTCTACCTGGGAGAGACTCAACAGCCATGCAGCTGACTTAGCATGTTAGCACAAGCTAATCACTGGAATTTGACACATACCTGCTCAGCATAAAGCCAACTCGTGTCACTCTTTATCCCAAGCTGCTCTCCAAGTGCGCAAAAGTGAGTGAAAGTCAAGCCAAAATTCACCCTTGTTTATGAAAAAGATTTTTCTGTTTGACATTTCGTTTTGCTTTGGTTGCGTTTTTCTTCCTCCGTGCTATGTCCTCTATCGTAGCCACTTGGGATAGCCTCTTCCACTTGCTGATTAACACGCAAAGTCAGGGCGTGCTGTGATTGGCAGGTGGGACCATGCTTACTCTCCGCCCAGAAATGACCTCATTCAACCAAAACATCAACATACAGGCTGAGGAGAGGGTTGGAGGCGTTTTATTCTTTTAGGAAAATCCTGAAGACCCTACCTTTTCAGTAGATGTGATTAGTGGAGATAAGCCTTCTGAGTTTGAGCCTTAACATTTGTCCCTTGGCCCACTTTGGCCATCCCATTCATAGCAGTCTTTTCTCTGCCTTAGTGAGGGTCTGGTTGTGATTCTGCGTGTCTTTATGCATGTCATTGCCTCACCACTTGGAACACATCCATTGTTAGAAACTAATTAACACCCTGCAGCCTATCGAAATCAAGCACTCAGCCTAGCCGTACTTTAGGACCCTTAGCTGTTTATGGAGTTCAACTCACCTGAGAGCTGCCCCACTCCACCAGTATCTTCTACACTTGGCCACAAACCAGCTCCTCAAAAGTTCATCCACCTTCATTTTTTAAGGGGGTATGGGATACACTCTTGCAGGGTGAGAGGTTTCAGTTGCACTAAAACTTCTTGGTCAATGTGCATGCAGATAGCTTCACTTGCCTGAGGCGAGATCAAGTGTCAAATGACCTTATTCTCTCAAGGCAGCAACCCAGATGCCTCCAGTGACCATGCATTAAAAAAAAGAGAAAGAAAAGCAAATTTTAAAAGTTTACAACATGATTTGGTTTGGTGAATAATGCATGAGGCAAGTGTAACTTTAGAAGTGTGCGTGTTGATTTATTGTAAGCCAAAGTGAAAGTTGGCAGATGTTAGCAGAGGGGGAAAAGGGGAGTTTTCACATTGATGCATTTAGAATTAGTGCTCAGCTTTGGGAGGATTACCGCCTGCTACTGCTCGCTCAGCCTGGTCTCATGATCCTAAAATGTGTTAAGAGATTAAAATTTATTCTTGACCTTAGAGAACGCAGTCAATGAATATTAGTTTGCCTGAAGGTACAGTGTGTGGAAATAGGAGTGTTTCAGTGGGACTGTAGAGTTGATCTGAAAACACTTTCCTGTTCAACCCACACACTTTGGAGGCAATGGTGGCCCTTGTGGACAAAAAGCTCCTATGATGCCATGATATTGCTATCCTGGTGTAGTCAACAAGGGGATCTTGTGCCAACAAAGAAATAGTGAGACTGATCTAAATTTTTTGGTTGTATTATTTAAAATTCAGCTCTTATTTTGATTCTGTTGGACAGAAAAGTGGATGAAACATGAAATTCTAAATAGTTTCCTATTTGTGACCCCCTTGACAGTGCTTTCTGGGGTCCTGACCCCCAGTTTAGGATCCATTTTTTAAGGGACTAAATTAGTAGGAAAGTAGTGGCTGTTTTCCAAACCGCCTACTACACTAGCAGTGTCTACTATTTTGGTTGAAATTTAGTATGTAGTATGTAGTATGTAGTGTGTAGTATGTAGTATGTAGTATGTAGTATGTAGTGAGTAGAATGCGAAAACTTGCAAAATCTGCAGTTTGCCAAAAATCCCTTGATGTCCTACTGATCCAGGGAAATTTCTCAGTATGCAACAGACCAGTCTACCTGGCATAATGTTTCCACAACTCACGGTGCTGACGCTAATACCCTGACGCAAAAAAGTGGTGATATGCACTGCTGTGTGTACATTTCATTGACAAAATATGCGTTAGAATTCCTTCATTTATGTTCAGGATCAGCTACCTATCACAGGTAACTGGCTCCAACTCCTTCTCATTCATCCCCGCAGCGTCTCAGCGCTTTAACATAGTCGGACGCACAGCGTCTTCTGACTTCAGCGGGGAAGCATAGAGTGGGTTGTTCCACTGTGGAAACTGGACTGTCATTGGCTAAACGCTGGGCTTTGTCCCACCCATCAGACGCTCAGTGTCTCTGGGGGTCTATGAGGCAGTGGGCTGGCCAAATCCCTTTTTGATTGAGCCAGTCAGCGATCTTGAAGTATATCTCTCCACCGGAGCATCTTCTCAGTTGTTCTGGACTGATCTGGAGGCTCTATCGATCCCCAGCGAGTTTATCTTTCTTAAAAACAACAAGTGTTGAGAGAACACTGGTAAAATCCCTGGAAAAAAAACACCTGATTGGTACGACAGGGTCACAGAACATTTTATAACATTGTATATCAATCAGCTATAAAAATAAAAAGTAAAACCTTTCCAGATTATTTCAAATAAATGATATGGCTTTTGGTGTAAGATTAAAAATCAAATATGATGTTTCTGTTGTGATATGATTAACAAAATAAGTAAAATGTCATGATCTACCCATATATATAAATATATATTTTTATATTTTTATATATATATATATTTTTTTAACATATTTAATAAGGGTAATAAAAGCAAAAGTTATCAGCTGAGCTCCGCCTTCCGAACTGAAAACTATAGTAGACTACCACAAAAGAGACCTAAAAGAACAGTGATATTACATACTACATGCAAAAGCAGTAGGCAGTATGCAGTGTCTACGTCATACCACATTCATATGTAGGATGTAGTAGGCGATTTGAAAAACAGCCAGTGTTTTTCCAGTTGGTTTCATACACACCAAATTTTTGCAACCAGATTTGTCTCCCCCCTCTGGTCAGTGAGCAGAATGCATGTGAAAGGAACAGCTACAATGGAAGCTAAGCCCACATCTGCCAATTCCATCCAGTGTGTGCTGATTGTATGTTTTTGTTCCCAGTGGCCCTGGCGTCCAGCGAGCAGAGCCCGGTGGTGATCATCGTCGTCGTGTCTGTGGCGGCCCTCATCATGCTGCTCTCCATGGGGGTTGGACTCCTCATCTGGAGGAGGTAGATATACATTCACACACACACATAAACATGCACACAATCAATTACCACACAATCCACTGTAAGCTTCCTATAGCTCATTTTATCATCCTCTGATTTTAATACCCTTAACATGTAACGCTGACACGCACATGTGTACAAACACTCCAATCACATTCAATCGGCTGTCACACACTCTTCAGCTATAATCCAGATTAGCATAATCCATTGATAGGAGTAGTGACTCTATAGAGGGATCCAATGAGTGAAGGGCTCAAACTGCATGTCCTATAGGACACACCAGCCGGGTCAAGAACCTCAGAGGTCTTTGCGCTCCTATTAGACCTCATTTTAAAAATCAACATCAAGAAACAGATAACACATAAGAGAGAGTTCAAGAAGTGTCACTTTCAGACACATCTTCAGACAAAAGTTTGCATGATGATGTGTAAGTATTATACTTAAAACACAAAGTACAAGTCTCTGCTACTGTTTGCATCTTTTTTCAGCCTTTTCATTATGTTGTTGAATCAGGATTCCTTCAATTCTGAGACTTTTGTGGCTCATTCAGACCGCAGCAATCAGCGAACAAATCATTTCATCTGATTTTAAGTGGCAGCCTGAAACACTTGAGCCCAAATAATGTCTCAACTTGGGTAATTTTCACTACTTAAAGCAGAAGAATTGAAAATAATTGGGTCAAAGAAGGCGATACGTTATTACCACATTGTGTTTGAAATGTTGAACTAGCACCGTGATAACAGACAACCCTTAAAACTTTAAAACGGATTTTGTAGCCTCTGGTGAGAAAATGACATAGGTGTACATTTTCAGTAATTACAGCCTCATTGCTTAACTTGTTCCTATGGGTGGACTGATGATTGAAATAGGGACAAAAGACATGGACCATGAAATTTCATGTGGTACTGATACAGGATTTGGTCACTCCTAACTTTGTTTCTTTTACGGGTGCGGGGTTTCATACCATGACTGACAGTGTAGCATTGTTAGTGCTGTTTTTTTAACACTCAAGATGGCTGCTGATAATGAAACATTTTAAACCTGTTGTCTTGTTTGTATTAACCAAACTAAACTGCAGTAAATTACATTAAAAAAGTAACGCCCAGTTTCTAAATTTTCTGGCACGTCAACCTCTAATCAAATTATTGGAAGAAAAAAATGTAATAGCTATTTTTAAAAATGCATTTATTGGTTTGATCATGTTAAAGAAAGTAATTGAAGAGCTTATTTTGAGTTTTTGGAAAGTTTGATGCACTTTTTTCTCAACTCTGCTCCACATTTTATACAGTAATTCATTCATAACCTTTAATCAATAAAAATGAGAGATAAATCTGTGCTGGAAATAGCTAAAGCCCTACAATTATCTGTGTTATTATTGCTATTGGTGGTGGGAGTTGATAAAAAATTACTATATTAGTTAATTAATTAATTAGAGGCTTTGTACTTAATTACTCACAACTTTTCCCAATTAGAAATTAAAGCTATCAGTCTCATTTTAATTGCATATAAACAGCATATCAGTATTTTACACAAATGGATGACTTGATCAATGAATATCCATACATTAGCCCAAACAACAAAGTCTGTGAGTGTATATATTTAGCCTGTTACAAATATGACGACAAATTACACCTACCTGGATGTTATTGGCCATATTGAAAGGACTCTATCAGTAACTTCTGTCTCTGTTGAGTCTGTTTGTAGTTTTAGGATTCTCTTCTTCCCTCCATTTGCTTTGCAGCTTGGATCTCTCTGTTTTGAGTGTTTTTAGATGTTGGTATGAATATATGTTTTTTTCACTTTACTTATTTGTTCCCTGCTGAAATTCAAGAGAGTTTATTATTTGCATGTGATAAGATAAATTTATTGGTAGGGCTCTGGTCTGAAAGCTCCTTGCTCTTCCTTGTGCCTATGCCAAAGCCTGAGTTTGGGGAGAGCACACCTTCTCTTGTTTAGAAGTGCACACTTGAAAGGCTGTGGCAGGGAGAGCAGCAGCCAAGACTCCCACGGGGTACATTGCAGAGGAGAGCTGGCATCAGTGACCATACATGTGGCACTAGTAGTAGGTGAAGCAGCAAGAGTAGGCAGGCTGAAGCAGTTTATCCACAGCACCAGCTTTGCTGATGTTCTGTCGGCCAAGCTTGACTTTGTGGCCCTTTCTGACCTAATGTTCTACTCAATTCTGATATCAATTGGCTAAAAATTGTTGTAAAAAAAAAGTCATAAAGATACAAGATTAGGATTTAGAAAGTAGTTTCAGAAAAGGCTGTAAATGCAAAATTGAAATAAATTTGCACCGAATTGTTCCTGTGTCACATTTTGTGATACCTGAAAGCCTTTTGTTGTTGGTTTTTGAGACAAGTACCTCATAACTTAAATTTCTTTATTGAAGTTTATGACACCAAAAGTAATAAACAATCAAACAACCACATAATTCAGTCCCTTATTTGGGTTTAGTGCTGCTATTCTGTGTCATCTCAGGTGCTTTAAAGCGTGCTTTATCGCCCTGTTTATTGCACCGAGCATCACTTTGCATGTTTTATTCAACTGAGCGGATAAAGAGGGGAGGAGACGGTGCGTTCCTGCTTCCTGCTCCAAACACTTTGCTCTTTGACTCCTGTCCAATTCTGTTCTCTGCCAGCTCGACTCACACACGCCCACATGGAAACACACACTCAATTTGAACTCCATTGGAGAACAGATCTTCTCCTACACACACATACGCCCACATACGGCTGAGAAACAATCGTTTTTTCTTTATGATTGGACTGAATTCAATTGATATCTATCCAGGGGAATTTTTAGATACATTGTGAGAGGATTTGTTTGCATAGTTTTTGAGCATTGTGTTGTTTTTCCACTACAAATATAAAGATCTACATCAATACCACCTCTCTGTCTGATAGTAGCTTTTTCCACATACGCCCTCTTGTATAAGGAAAGGATTGTGATAAAGAAGCCACCAGACCAAGGCTGAGATGAACACAAACAGTGCAGTGATGGAGTCATTCGGGTGTAGAAATGGCTTCTATTCACTCGCAGCAGCTCCATACAAACTGAAAGTGTCAGTCAAACATGTATAAAGGAATATAAAGAGAAAAAACACACATTAAGCGCACTGCATTAGAAACACGTTGAATATGCACAAATTTGCTAACTTTCCAAATTATTTAAATAAATTGTCACTTTGAGGACAGGCAGCATCATGCCCTCCTGCACGGCCTGGTACTGAATAATAATGCTTATCTTTCTCCCCCTTTTCTTTCCATCACTGCATTCATTGAAAGCGGTCTCCATTGTTCCTCGCTGCTGGACCATTAACTTGCTCTTCATGTTTTGCATAGAGACAAAGAGGGAATGGCTTGATGCCTCAATTACCATGCTCTCGTGTTTGCAGAGACAGCCAGCTCCCGGCTACGGCTGGAGGGGTCTCAGTTACATCGATCTGCCCCGCTCACACAGACACATGCAAATGAGTCCCACTGCATACACTCTCACACACACATACAGACATGAAAGCATGGACACAAGCGTCCACACACTCACATTCATGATAGCCCACTTCATCAAAAAGTCTGGATTAATGTGTCTCTTTAAATGTAATTTATGTGTCAGCAGCAGGTTGGCGCTGCATCTTTTTATGCTGTTTGGTCCCTGTTGTATAAAACACATTAGCAGCTGACATGTTTTATGTAAAATATGTATCAGGCAGAATACACTACCATCCTTATTATGAATGCTTTTGTCCGGTTATCACGAGGAGAGAAACAGTGGAAAAAGCTGTTTGGCATTAGCAGAGGAGATTTTGCTAATTTGTCATGTTCCCAACCCATATACACAGCTCTGCTGCTCATCTCATAAATGCATGTTCCTTAAAAGTATGGCCCCATTTAAAAAGAATTTAAAGGCTTTCCTACGGTACACGATTTATTTCCAAGATGCATTGTTACAACAAAGAAATAATCTACCATCTGCTAAGATTATTTCTTTGTATTGTTTCCTGGCTGTAGCATTAAGTAGGATGAAAGCTACTAGGTGTATCAGTTTTTACCCTCTGGTGCAAAGTGGTCACTGCAGTAGACTGCTATTTCAAAGCTTTTGTTCTCTATAGTGGAACTGAATATCAGCCTCTAGAGTGCTCTCTGCTGCTCCACTTCTTGGAGTGGTCATTTATTGGTCAGTCACTGAAACTTCAAGTCAATTTTCTCTGACTTCAAGATGACCACCAGACAGCCACACTCGTTGACCCCTGCTGGCATATCCTGTCAATCCCTCTGTTCCAAACAAACCAAAATGAAATGAAAAATAAAAAGAAGAAAGAAAGAAAGAAACAACATAAACAAAGCAACAAAAACAAAAACAAAAAAACTAAGCCAATATTTTTCATACCCTAAGAAGAATAAAACACTAAAGGAAAAATCTTGACACAGGCTTTCATAATAAAGGCACCAGAGGGTTAAGAGGTGCCGGAAACTGCAGTTCCTTTAGTGTCCACTTGAGGCTGCATAAACACAGGAACTAACATACACCAGACAAAAAGAGAAAATGTTTGCAAAAAGCAAACATGTTTACAGCCTGGTACAAAAAGTAAGAACATTTTTCAGGATACCAGTTGGTTAGGCTGGGATAGGCATTTTAAGATATTAAATCACAAGTCGTGCAAAATTAAGATATGACTGAACTGTAGCCGTTATCGACAGCTGAAAGCCACCTCAACTCCCCCCGTGCTTGGTTGCCCATAAGTAAGGTTGAGTTGGCATTTCTAATATGGTGACTGCCAATAGGCTTGAAAACTCTGCTTTAGAAACCAATGGGTGACATCACAGTGAATATGTATCACTATGTGGCTCTAAAGCCCAGTTTCCACCAACCTGTTCAGTTCAATGCATCTCAGTACAGGACGGACATTACCAGTCATATCCCACAGTAGATCATGCAGGTTGTTATTTAACACTGGTATCGGATCAGTATTGGTATCAGTCAATACCCAAAGCCCTTCCTCAGGGCACACAGTCTCTGGAACACAACTGATTGCGCTTTTTATCAAAGAGCCACATCCCAATCACAAAGATGGTGAATTGCTGGATGTCTTACATGGTTGCTCTTTTTCTGTTGTCGTGTTTTTCTTCGTTGGATTTATTAGCAGGGCTGCTATGGTGTGACACTATTACGTAGCTGACATGATATTCGCATCCAGCTGACATGCCACCTACCAAGGGGACCAAGAGGGCACAGTTGGCTGTGGAAACACAAACAGTATCAGGCTTTACCGATAAAACCCATGCCAAACTACTGATCCATACCAGACCGCTCAGAGGAAACAGGGCTTAATAGGTTCCCCTTACTTTTGGAACCAGCCTCAAGTGGACACTCAAGGAACTGCAGTGTTTTTCTCTTCTGGGGCTTTGCTGAAGTGCAGTGCTGAAGAAAAAATGAAGTAGAATGAAAGAGATCAGAACAGACACCAGAGAAGTACCTACAGCTTCATTCTTAGACACTTTGGGCCTCCGACCAAACTGCCATAATGCACTTTGAAGCGAGACCAGACTGGTACTTTGTTTTTCCTTTGAAACCACTTCTTGACACTGTGTTCCATCTCTTACACACACATACACACACATCTACACAGTCCACCGGTGCTTGACAGAGTCTGATAGATCTGGAGTTCCAGAGCATTGCCCAAACATCTCTCCAGGAAGCCCAGGCTCGGCTGGTCAGTGTGGGGATTGTTTACCCTTCACTGGCCCCACCAGGTTTCGTGTGTGTGTGCCTTGTGACTTGGAGTGTGTGTGTGTGTATCTGATGAGTGAGTAACAAGTTATCAGGAGCAGGAGATGGAGAAGCAGGAGCTATAGCAGAGGGTCATTGACTCTTGCTAACGTAGGAACAGAGTGTGATTCAGAGGGAAGAGTCGCGCCGCGGGAGAGAGAAGAGGGCCAAGAGAAAAGGTCTCAGGCACCATGGTGTAGATTCATCTGTGTCTTGTACAGATCAGTGATTTCATGTGGCAGGAAAGAAACACTGTCAGACAACTTTAATGCAGAAGGGGGAAGCTGTCGTTCCAATGGGAGCAGTTTTGGAAAAGTGTTGCTATTTATTATTCATCAGGAAATGAATGAATAACGACCTAACTTGTAAGTTTAGACCTACTTCTGCTTTTAAATGTCAAACATCAATCTCATTTCTTGAGAACTTAAAAAGCTTTAGATTTAAGATTTTCAAGAAATAGATGTTGGAATGGTAGAAAACAAAAGCGCCATTCATTCAGATCAGAGTCCAATGAATGAAACTCATGATTCCTAAAAGTTATCACTGCTTCATGAAATTCCCTAACTTTTCATGTATTTCTGCTCTGCATAAGTCTCCCCTGGCCTAAATTCCCTCCACTCTACCTGTCAGCTCGGATCCTCTTCCTTCCTCTCTTACCCATTATTCATATTATTTCCATAACGACACTTTATTTTGCAGCTGAATTTAGAGAACGGGGAGAAAAGAGCCGGCTGTGAACAGGCTTCATTTACATGCCATCTGCTTTAAAGCGCTCCCCGTGCAACACCAGTGTGTGGGCTGCACGTGTAATCGGTCGCTGGAAATGAGCAAAAATTTAAATACGCTACAGAGATGCATGAAAGTGAGGGATGTGCTAATGTCAACGCTGCTTTGGTGATTAAAAACATGATGGTAAAAAAGAGAAAATACTTTCAGAGCTTTATTTTGCGTTAACATTAAGAGCTGTACAATGCAGTTTGAAACTCTTTGCCTTCACTTTACATGGCTCCCGTCAACAAAAGAGTCTCCTGGTAAAGTTAAACCACACCCTGTCTCTTCCAGTATGTCTTACTAATTTATTTCCAACTGCTGCTACACAAGCTGTGCACCACAAAGAGACTGTTGGCAGATAAAGTGCCCCAAGGAAACCACATGCCATGCACTACAAAAACAGAGATTTAAAGCCTCCTGTCATTAATTAAGAAAACTAATTTGACCAGAATAAAAATGTTTTATTCAAGTATTTTTATCAGCCTGAGCTCATTTCAAACACCTTATTGTGTTTGTGTTATTAACCCAAAGGCTGCATTGCCATGTAGAAAGCTAAAATGATCAAGCTGTTGGTATTCTAAATTAATTTAGCGTTAAAACTCCAAATTCATCAAACAAGGATCTGTTTTTTAAGTATTGCCAATTTTCCCTTTGTGCCAAAAGCAGAACTTTTCCACAAGCATAGATCAACAGGTGCCCTGGTTTTTGGTTCCACAGCAAGTATTTGCACCCAATTCAATAAGCACTGCATGAAGCGTTGTCCCTGCACAGGAAGCAAGTCTGGAATGTGGCATAAGCTCAGGCCAGCTGGACTTATAAGATCATACATTCAAATGATGTTTTTGCAGGATTACACATGCATTACAACAGAGTGTGCCCTGAAATGCAGGACAGAATATGCAGTAGTCTTAATCAAGGGTTCCAAAACTTTTCAGAACATGGCTCCAAAAATAGGGGTGCCAGAGATTGACCCCCTGTCACGGGAATACACCAATAAGCCCAACCCAAAGATACCTAATTTCACTAATTGTACGAACGATACGTACACTAAAAAGGAAAACACACACTTAGCACAGGTCTTTACTAAGGGGCAACATCTGGTTAGTATAAATGAAACCTATGCAAAATGTTGCTGTTCATCAAGAATCTGCTTGAGGCTGGCTGCAGAAAGACCAGAAGTCACATACATATCCATACCCATACCCAGCCACTAAAACAGACTTTAGCGTATTAACAGCCTGGTTCAAAAAACAGCTTGGGCCCAGAAAGCTGATTTCACTATCGGCACCAACTTTACGGTAAGTGATTGTTTTTCTAATTCTGCAGTTTAGAAGTTATTAGGGTCATTTGATTGTCCAATCAGAGACACAGCTCAGGCCACATGACTGATGAGCACCCTGTAGCTGTTCAAAATGAAACTTAAAACCGGCACCATATTGAATGTGGCTGCGTCCGCGGATTGGCTTCATTTCAAGTGTCAGGAATGGACGGGTGACGTCGCAGAGCCTTCTTCCAAGTTTTTTAAACAGTCTATGGTCTGTACACAATGTAGGCTTAGCGTTTTTTTGGGGGGAGCCTGCATCCCTGCATTCTGTGCAAAGGCCAGAAGGGGGCGACACCTCCGGTTGCAAAAAATCTGTTTTTTTTTCTCCACTGATTTATTCCTTTAGTCAGTCTAATTTTCTACCAATCTCTTTTATTCAATTTTTTTTTGTTGCCCGGTTTTTGGATTGTCCTTTTAGTGAACTCCCACAAGTCACCAGTCTACGTCACCGTTATTTTCAGGATCACAGGCTGAAAGGTTTGGGACCTCTTCTGTCTCAACACTGGTTTTCAGCTTCCTAAACATCACTGTGTCCCAGTGGTAAATTGTGGTCCCATTTGTAGTGAAATATAGCTTAGAATGGAGACATTTCATTTACAAATCAAATGACTGATTTTGATGACAAAAAAGAAAAGGACCCAATATGGACCCTTGTGGTACACCATTTCCCTATGTTCAAAAAAGGTAGAAAGTAAGCCATTATCAACCCTGACACATTTTTTTTCTTATTGAAGAACCAAATGCACCAAGTTTGATTTTAAAAAGTATCATCAAAGATCATGAGGAAGATTAAAGACTTCAAGAGGCTGAATGAGTTTTGGCTCACATTCATTTCCAGGCGGGTGAAGTTGGAACACATGGAGAGATGAACATATTCAAAGTCTTACTCTTCCTTGTGATAAACCGAAACCTTCTCACACGTAGAACTCTGTAAAAGAATTAACGGTTTATTTGGTGGATTTGCTCTGGGAGTGTGAATTCAGTTTTAATAATTAGATTTATTGCATATTCAAAAATCTGTAAAACACAAAGACTCACATGCATCCTGCCAAGTTTAGCATTTGATGAGGCTGAGCTGACAGCGACTTGAGTTTGGCCGGAATCAGCGGCGTTTTGGCACTCGCATGTTTCTTTCTGCCATCTGGTTCTTCTGAAGTGTGAAATTTAATGATTGATCCAAAATGTGAGTTAAAAAGCACACCAAAGGCACCAGTTCTGGAAGGGTTTGACAGCTTTAAAGATATACTTCTACACAAACGATTTATGTTACTGAAGTACAATCGTTTTACGCGCTTTTCTTGGCAAGAATCAACGTTTTCCTTGAATGGAAATGAGATTTAAGGGATTGAGAGAGACAGGATTCTATTCTTGATCCAGAGTTGTGTTGACTGACCATCAAAGAGCCAGTATTGACATTGGCACTCCTCCCCTCCCCTCCCTCCCCTCCCCCTCCCTTGTTTCTCTCCCAGCAGCGTCTGCTCGAGCTCCTCCAATGTAACTCCCGCTAGCGTGGTGCTGCTCTCGACCTCCTTCTCCACTCTTCCTCCTCCTCCTCCTCTTCTCTCTCCTCTTCCTCCCTTCACACAGCTGATGCCCAGGTACACTGGCATGTCTGCACCCCCTCCCCTCCCCCTTCCCTCCTCTTTCTCCCCTCTTTTCATTTCCCCCTCAGTTCTCCCCTCGTCTCTTCTCTCCCTCTGCGGTTCGTTTTTTCTTTTCTTTTCTTCTCTGTGTTTCGAACTCTCCTCTCACCAAGAGAATGATAACAAGCCAAAACAATTTTCTCTTCCCTTTTTGTCAAGCTGTTTGGCCCAATTCTGAATCCCTCCTCTGCATTGTGCTCGACCACAAAATGAAATGAACTTAAAGATTTGATAGAGACAGTTCCAGTCCAATTCATACCCGGAGTGGAGCCACCATCCAAAACCAACTACTTTGCATCTGCTTTTCAATTTCTGTCACATCTGTGACATTTTAAAGAAGGGATGGAATCAAGTCGTTTTACTACTTCTCCTTCTTTTCTTCTTTTATGTCCTGGATGCTCACTTGCCTCCTTGGATCCTCACTCCCTTAATTTCACCCGCCATGTCCCCTGACCCTCTATCCTGCCTGCTGCTTATTAAGTCTTTATCCAGCTGCATGCCCTAACTCTAGTTTTATATCACTGCCTTGCTTCCTAAATCTCCCTTCCTTGTATCCTTCTCAGTCCTTGTTCAATACACACATTACCTTGTCACTTTGTATCCTGCAAAAAGTATTCTGAAACAAAGAAAAGATAGCTTGAAACGATCTGATCTCCATTCATTTGCTCTTAAAACAAATGCAGAAGTAATGTGCTCACAACAGTGGTTGATGGTGTTCATGGGAAATGGAGTCTTTATTCAAGAAAGATGGTACAGTTGATTTCCTTCCCTTCCATTATGCTGTTAATCGATAATACAAAGCATAGCAGGAGCCTTATATGTAAACAGAGCTTTCAGTATTCGCATTTTACGATTTTTACCAGTCTCAAATAATTTGTAAAAAGTAGATATTCCACAGAAAATAAAAATGTTTCAGAAAAAGTAATCTGAAGTTTTAAAAGTTTGATCTATATCCCATTAAAGGGATTAAACATTTACGTTAGTAGTTCCAGCTCTAAATAGTTTTAGCTTCACTTGTAGGGTGCTGTCATATCATCCATCTTTGTGTACAGTCACCAACACCAGTAGATGGTGACATTTTAAATAGATATTACAAGTTTTACAAGAGGTAAATAGCATAAAAGAAGAATTTCCTCAAACTTACAGAAATCCCGTATCAGGCCAGGGATCTTTCAGAAGAATGTTCCCCGACACAACTTGAGTGCTGGTTTCTTGTAATTTCTCCTCCTTTGACCTCATCCACTTGTCATGTTCCCCACCTGCTCCCTTGCCTCTTCTCTCCTTCAGGTCTCCTGCATCTTGTTTTCCCCCTAGTGCTCTGATGTCCTCTTAGTCATCTCCCTCCCCTTCCTCTTCCCCTCCCCGTGCTTCCTTCCCTCCCCTCTCCCCTTATCTATTAATTCTTGTCTGCCTCCCCTGTGTGGTATCTGCTGCCCTGAGGATGTGTGCTGCATGTATCTGCTGGTGTGTTTTGACAGACAGGGGCCTGACCTTGTCTTAGGCCCAGGCTGCTGCTGCTGCTGCTGCTGCACAGGCTGAGGGATGTGTCAGCCTCACACTTGTCACGTTTCTTGGCGCAAACACTTACAGGGATAGAAAACACTCAAAAAAAACAAACCACAAAGCATGCGAGTGCAGCCCTTCTCATATAAACACCTGTTTATTAAACAAACAAACAAACAAACAAACAAACAAACAAAGAACATCATTAGCTCACTAAAGCCCAGTGCCCTTACATGGTCAAATGTAAACTGCCAGACTCTCCCTATGCTAACATCCCACATTCACTCCTTCACGTGATGCTAGCAGGCATTCATTGACAGTTATCTGACAAAACTCGTTATTCAGTATTAAAGCCTATGTCGTGATATTTTTGTCTTTTTTGGTCAAGAAGCAAGCACATTTCATTGCTAATGATGCTGGAGACAAAGTTCGCAAACATCAGGTGATCAAAGCTAACCACTCTGTTGTCATTGCTAATTAATTAGCTTCTTATAGGGCATGTCACTGCTTTCGTTTCCCTTATGGTGAGATTTTCATCTCTTGTGTTGGGTAACTGGAGTGATTAATTTGGCAGACTTGTGAAGTTAAAGGTGCTAGCATAACAGACACATCATTGGCTTCCCCACATCTATGCTAGGACAAAAAGTGGAGGGTTAATATTACTGTACTTCTGATCACTAAAGCAAAAAACCGACAACATAAACAACCCTGATGCTAAACATTAGCTAACACAACACAAATAAACCTTAAATCATAACTATTAAACAAGCTAACAAGATTACTGTGGTAAACACAGGAAATAGAACCTGTTAATAACTGTTAGATTTACTCGCCAGAAAAGCTAAAACACCAACAGTGATGACAGTTTGCATGTTAAATCACATCATATGTGTCATATTTGGATTAAAAGGTTTCCAAACATGTACGGTAGGAGTTTTACACCTAACAATTTTTGCCAAGTTACCATACCTCCAATTTTATTTGGAAGTATTTATATATTTTTTAATTTTTTTTCTTTTTATTTCGGGGAACTCTCTTCCCTTCCATGTGCACATGTGGAATGCAAAAGCCTGAGGAGGAGAAAGCACAACTGCCCCTTTCATGTTTAACTTGAGCATTGTATAATGGATCCAAATGAGAATTGACTCACTTTTGGAGCCACCCTCAAGTGGCCAAACAGGGAACTATACTTTTTTCCCACCTCTATGTTGGCGTACTTTTCATCCTCAGAGGTTGTAGCTTGACTGTATAGACTGTACAAAACATGGACGTAGTCTCCGTGGCATCACCCATCTGTTGCTGAAATGGAAAATGAAGCAAAATCGGGAATCGCGGCCATGTTGAAAGGGCAAGGGCTTCACATACAACTATAGGGTGCCTGTCAGTCATGTGACCTGGGCTGTGCCTCTGATTGGGCGAGCTCACGATCTTGACGGCCGAGTTAGAAAAAAATTCACCCCCCGTGCGGTCTGTGCCGATAGTAAAATTAGCGACTCAGACAGGAGACATTTTTGAACCAGGCTGTAAATAGGTTTATTTCTGCTTTGAAAACTGCTTTTTTGGCTTGAGTAACAGCAGATTTTAGCACTTCAGCATCGTCTCATATTCTTAGACTGGAGGTTGCCGCTTGGTTGTGACTCAGGACAAGCACTACTTATAAAGGATGTAGCTGCAGGGTCATCCAAACACTTTATTTTCATGTATACAACCCGTTAAAGGGCATAATTTTCAGCAGCGTTGTTTGGTGTAAAAATCTATGATGTACTGATTCCACCATCAAAACACTCTCTGGCTCCTTGGCTGCGTCCTTCTTGTTTTTCATCCTCTCTCTAATCCAAGTAAGCACGGTGCTGGCCATCCAGACTGTCTGTTCATCACTCGTTAATCTGTCACTTACAGCGATTGTGTGTGTGTGTGTGTGTGTATGTTTGTGCCTTATGTGTGTGAGCAAGTGTAAAGAGCCAAGTTTTCCTCTAAGCCGAAAAGCCATCAGCAGATCATAGAGAGCTCTCTCCTCTTTAGACCTCCTGTAGTGGCGGGGGATGAGAGATAACTGTGTGTGCACATACGTGTAGAGAGCCCACTTGCTCATGCGTGTAAGTGTGTTGATCCTGTTCTTAAGGACTCCATCAGGCTCAAACAACAAGAGAGTATCACTTCCAGATAGTGGTCCAAATCAGGCAGGGCTTTTACTTTTTGGTTCCCAATTTTTGTTATTCGCCATTAGGGTCGTTCCAAATGCCTTCCTATCCTCCACTGTCATACTTAATCTTGTCTTTAATCTTCACTTTATCTTGTACTTTCCTTTTAATCTAATAGGACAAACAAGAGCCTGATGCTTTCATTTGTCTTTGTCTGCCATGTGGGATAAAACACCGTCTTGACGCCTGTCTTTGTTTCTCTTTGCAGACAATGCGGCTACAGCAAAGCATCTCAAGAGGGAGACGAGGAACTCTACTTCCAGTGTAAGTGACAGCACTGATCACTGTGTCACCTGTGTGTGTTTGTGTGTGTGTTACTGAGGATAGAGATGGGAATATGTCAATGTTTGTCTCTCCTGTCGCGTGTGAGTGTAGAAACACACGTGCCTGCATTACGGATGACTTTTGAGGGATCGGCGCCACGGCATTAATTCTTAATTCTTAATTCTGAGGGCACACTCAGCTGACTCTGAGCACACTGACACACTCCATTAGGCAGTGTGTGTTTGTACATGTGTGTGTGTGTGTGTGTGCAGCTGGGTTTTATGGGGAGAGATTGAAATCAGGAGGGTGGGGGGGGGTAAAGAGGGTGAAAGCTCCAGAAAAAGTGACGTTAGCTTGATAGCTCTCCTAAAATAGATGCTTAATGTTTTCTTGTTGTAAAAGTTGTTTAACAAAATTCTGCCTGTGTGTGTTTAACTGAGGATAGAGAAAGGAACATGACATAATATGTAGAAACTCGAGCCACTGCAGCTCTAAAAAGAGAAAAGACGCTCTAGAAAAAGTGGCGCTAGTTCCCCAAATAGTCACTTACTGTTTCCATACATGTTCTCTGAAGTGTGGAAGAAGCTCACTAAAATCAACCAAAAGTGCCAGTTATACCTTCTGTCTCCCTGATGAGCCATAAGCCCCATTTCAACTGGGCGGCGCAGTTCAGTTCGTCTTGGTATGGCACCCGTACCGTCCCACTTTTTGGTACCCTTTTGGTGCCAGAGATACCAATCCAACCCCAGATGAAGAAGATGGAGCTACAACACTGCAGTCCGCTGATTGGTCGAAAGAATCATCATTTACCATGCGACAGTGGCTGTATTTCCCCTGGCTGCACACAGCCTTCCCTGACACAAAGCTTGATTGTGCTTCGTACTCAGGAGCCACCTGAAAATCACATAGAAGGCAAACTGCTGGATGTCTTTTACCAAGAGCAGGCACAGTTGGCATTGGAAACGCAAACAGGACCAAGCTGTACCAAACTGTATTAATCCAAACCAGACTGCTTGGTGGAAACGGGACTTAAGGTTCATTCTGTAAATGCAGAAAAAATGTCTGGGGGATATGAACATGTGCCTTGCATAGAAGGCTCACAGAGTTTAATATAATAGTTGACAAGAGCCTACAGTGTGCCATAATAGCCTAAACTTTGATAAAACCAACACCATATTAATATAGGTTATGAATTGTAGAGGTACTAAGAAAATTTGAACGACTGGTATGTTTTTGGTACCATGTACAGGTAGAAGGCAACATTTGCATTTTTACATGTTTCCATCAATCAACTAGGAAAGCACTCAGAGAGCGAGACCTCCGCCAAGCATATAGTGATTGTCATGCAACACTTTAGTCCTACTTTAATGTTATACTCTCTTTCAGCAGACTGTCTGCTACAATTTGGTGTTAGTTGCAGGTTTGTACGATAATTTGTTACCTGACAGTGTTGAAAATTATGATGACCCAGTACATATTTCATATTCCAGATCTTAGTATCCAGAATATTGCCAGGATCTGGATCGTACTTTTACATCCTTCAGAAGTTATGGTGACTTTGTCTTGTATTGTTTTGCAAAGCAATCCAACCATTTATTGTGGAGTTATATTCACATATAGTGAAAACAGTCCTACATTGATAAAGCATCCTTTAAAAAAAGTCCTGGATCCAGACAGTGATCTCAATCACCTCCAATATTTAATCACTTCTTCCCTACCCCATTTTGAACATTTCCTGAAAATTTCACCAAAATCTGTTTATTTGTTTTTGAGTTGTGTTGTTCACAGACAAACAAACAGAGACAGACAAACTCTCCCACAAAGATAACCTCCTTGGCAGAGGTAATCAGCACATAAAGTAGTTTAAACTATTAGAAACTAAGCTTTACTTGCTTATTTATACAAACCTCTTTTTTTCTAGACTGCAAAACCAATGATTGACAGTTTTGAGGAAAGGATTGGCCAAGTTGGTCCTTGCAAGGGATTCTGCCTGACCTCCAAAGAGTCATATGACAAATTCAAACACTGCTATTGGTCACTTTAGTTCTTTTCTCTTTTTTTAAAGTATAACATGTGTAGGCCAAAAATGGGTGTGTTGCCTGGAAGCAACAAGGTACCTTAGAGGGTCAATTTAACGTTTTGTGTGACAGTGACCGAACTGGAGTACTTTGACGAATCACTTCCTGTTAATGTGTAATTGTGCATGCTACTGCTTTGCTTATGTTGTGGATGTATGTGCGTGTGTGCACAAATCTAGAGGGATTTCTTGGAAGTGTGTGTAGAGGCACGTGCGTGTACATGCTCATTTGCGTTGTTTAATCTCCCAGCATGCTCTGGAGAGGTTTGGAGCACTATGCCCGATGAATAATGAGCCGAAGCCATGCGGCTGGGAATTAAATCCGCCCAAGGAAAGACATGCCAACAGCTGATGGGCACGCAAGACACACACAAACACATCAACACCGAGATATGTTTTTGGCCTGTTTTTCAAACACCTTTTTTCCTCTTTTTCTTTTTTTTCATGGACATAAATAGACACAGACACATTTTTTTCACTCTCCCGGGTCCACTTCTCGTTCCGCCGTTTGCTGCAGGTCTGCCTCGTCTGGAAATGCGGAGAGTGCGTGAGGAAGTGTCAACCAAGCTTCATTTCATTTTTCCTTCCTTGTCCCATCTGTTCGCTCGGTAGACTCTCAAAAACACACACCCAAAGTCGAAGTTTAACACGCAACGACAGCGAGGAAGAATGAGTGGATAAAGTGGCGTGTGGAGGGAAAGTAGGCTAAATGATGGAGTGAGTGAAGGGTGCTGTAAGAGGGATCGAGGGATGATGATAGCTAAGTAGTGAGTTGGCAAAGATGGAGAGACTCATCATAAGTGACACTGCTCAGAACATTAGTTTTATGTCCGAGGATGTGACCTAGAAACACAAAACGGGGAGCGGCGAAGCTGCAAAGAATCTCTCTGTGCTTTGCGTTTGGAGACCAAGTTTAGGCATCAGCTGGTGTTTGATTGCGTAAGATATCCAGAGTGCGTTCTGGGAAATTAAAGAAGAAAAGTAACAAGATGTGGTGTTTTTTTAAATAATGGAATTAAATACTTTGAGGCTTAGCATGCTTGCTCTGTGGCCCAGTGAAGATTATGCAGCCGAGCGTGAACACGCTTCAGTTTCCCCTCAATCGCTCATGTCAGTGGTGCTGTTAACCCTGAAACTAATCAGCTGCTGAATCAATGAAGCATACACTCCTCTGTGTGTGTGTGTGTGAGTGTGTGTGTGTGTGTGTCATTCTATGAGGAATAAAAGCATTGCTTCTTATGTCTGTTAGCCGCACAGCTGAAGCTGAAATCCCCTGAAAAGTCTTCAATCCCTCCTTCTCTCCTTCTCTCAGCCCCGACGTTGAGGTTTCATTTGCCTCGTAATTGGGCTTCATTTGTCGATGTGTGTCTTTATTCAAACAAATCTGCAAGCAAGAGTGTGTGCACATAAGAAGTCATATGTGTGTATGTGTGTGTGTTGGATCAATAAGCAGTTATGAGGCAGACGGTACAGGATGCTGCTGGTCGATCTGGAGCTGTAATCACTTTTCAGGAGGAGAGTGTGTGGATTTCGGGGAAGCTGGAGGATTCACCTTCAGACTTAACAATTAAGACTTGTTGGTTAATGATCATTGGCTATCTGCTACTCACTGGTTCTTATTGATGGGTAAATACTATCAGCAGCTAATGAAGGGAAACAGGCAGAATAAGGAGTCTTTGTTGTGTACAGCAGAGCAATGGGAGTCAATTACACGGCAGGACTAAATGTCAGCTTTAATTTAAAATGATATTTTTTTTAAGAGCTCAACATGCTCAAGAATGTGTTTTTTTTTTTAAATTGTTGATTTTTTTTGTTCAGTTTGGACTCCATATTTTAGCTACATTCACACTGCAGCCCTGTTTCAACTAAGCAGTTCAGTTTGGTTCAGTTCGCCTTGGCACTGCACGCATATTACTGTGTTTCCACAGGCTAATCCCAGGACAGATCCCCAAATAACCGAGATGAGTCGTGCCACTTTTTGGGACCCTGCTGTAGGGGTGCTAGACTAAACTGATCCGACCTCAGAAGGTGGAGCTCCAACACTGCAGACCTCTGATTGGTCGAAAGAATCCTCACTTACCGTGTGACAGCGGCTGTATTTCTCCTTGCAGCACACAGTCTTCTCTGAAACAAAACTTGACTGCACTTAGTAAGAAAGAGCCACATGGAAATCACTAAGAAATGGAATTGCTGGATGTTTCCCATAGCTGCTCTTTGTTTACTGTGTCACATTTTTCTTCTTTGTTGGATTTATTAGCGGGGTACACTGTGTCGTGTCATGTTATTATTTAACTGAGTGGCTATTGGCATCTGGCTTACACACCGCCTACCACAGGGGGGCACGGTTGGCTGTAGAAACACAAATAGGACCAGGCTCAACTAAGCCAACCTGTATCAAACTGTACTGATCTAAACCAGACTGCTTGGTGGAAACAGGGCTTTAGTTCCCCTTCACATATTTAATGTATCCGTCTTTTTCAAACAATGTTACCATGACTGCTCATATACTTACATTGCTCCTTTACCTTGGCATTGCTGTTAACCAATACATCCACCAGGGGGCGCAGCCCAGAGTCAAAAGTTTGTGACAACTACAGACCTAAAAACAAATATGGTGACTGTGGAGGAGGTATCACTAATGAACCTCTTGCATAAAAGACAAAAATGTAGGAGACTGTGGTTTGTGAGGCTTTCAAATACATCAAGGAAGTTGTGCCTAGGGATGGGCACTGTGTTATGAACTTTTATTTGTACTGACCGAATTCTTTCAAAAGTATCAGGTACCGATGCATGTAGGATCAAAAGGTACCATGTGTAGGTACCTAAATGCATCCCTGTGACTGTGAGGGAGTGGAAAAGTAGGCAATTTTCCATGCTGGACATAAACACAGCATTGCAAGGTTATATATTGAAACACAATTATGTTTAACTGAAAAAAATGTACTTAATTATTAAACAAACTGATATTTTTTACCATTTGAACACAAAAAAGTACCAAAAATTAGCACCGTTGAGTACCGGCAACAGCACCATATTATTTCAAATGTGAAAGGCACCCATCCCGAGTTCTGCCATAGTTCTTTCTTCTTTGTATGTCACCAGAGCTGTGTATCAGGTAGTTACAGAAACATTGCCTCCGTGTTTACCTGTGTACTGCTCCGTCTGTCCTGTATTCGTAAGCTTTATGGAAAATTGCAGAAATAAGGTCAAAATGAACGCGGAGCACGGACAGATCAGTTTTTAACACTGAACATAAATTGATCTTTTATGCTAAATTCAAATTTACTGCTCAAATCTGATTGTTTTGTTTGTTCATATCACATTATTTAAAAGTGGCCTATCTGCAGACTGCAGTGTGAACTGCTCATGCTCCCAAAGTTAACCACATGCTCAGATGAACATTAATGTTGTCACGCAAAGAGTGTTTGGTTTTGGGGGTTTGTTTTCCAAAGAGATTGCTTTACTGTCTGTATGACCCCCGCTTTTTTCTCCCCCAGCTCTTCATGACGAGAAATAGGAACGCAGACTTTCGCTTTTCTCTGCACGCTCCCATCTCCATCTTTGCTTCCTTCCATGTGTCTGTGTTCATTAAGCGTGACTTCTGCCCCAGGACGACGTCACAGTCCCTGGTTGTGACCTAGCTGTTGAGACCAGGGTCGCATTCAAGAAAATCTGACACCTATCTGATTCAGTTCCACATTTAAAGTGGTCTCAATCTGGTTCGAAAATGTCAGATTCAATGTGACTCGTGCCGTTCAGACCATGAGAAACAAAGCAGATTTAGGTCACTGTTAACTGCAGTGTGAACAGAGCTTTTGTTTAACTAGCGCTAAATGCTGTTTTTCTGTTAGCTTGTCGCGCAGCCCTCATTAAATCCCTCTCCTCCTGACGAGGCTATTTGTCGAATGTCACAGAGTCGTGTTATTTAAGGAGATGTTTTCGCTGATGTACCGAATCTGTCATCATTTTTCGTGACGAACGTTCACGTCTCGTAAGAAAACTCCAAGAAAAAAAAGCGGTGAGTCATCAACAAGTGCGGTGACACTTTGAGGTTTCTCGGTCTCAGCGTTTTATCATGTCCTGTCCTAGTTTGTGACTGAAGATTAAAATGCGTCTGTTGTTTTTCTTATGTGTGTGTTAGTGAGATAACATTTTGAAACGAGCAGAAAAGGGCTCGAGGAAAGAACACAAAGTCAGATTTGAGCGCCTGGAGACTTTGATCTCTTCTTTTCTTTGCCTCTGGAGCGCACAAGGTCAAACACAAAGAATAAGACAAGGAAGGAATACATAAAACCCGGTATTTAGCATCTCTTAAATGACAAAAATCATCTCAAACAAGCTCCTTACATCAGCCTCTTCTATTTATTGTAAATTCTGGGTCATTAGAAGCACACATAACTAGCTCAACATGCCAGCCTGCTTTATGTGCAGCTTCCCTGCAGTTATAATGAGCCTTGATGGCAGAAACATTCTCCAGCTTTCTCAAACATCAATGCCCAAACTGGAGTATTGATTCTGGTCTGTGGATCAAAGAGCAGAGGCTTCTTCCGAGACACAACAGTTTGGTTTAATGTTCGACATTCATACAAAGAAATTCTTTGTTGACAGAAGCAGAAAAACCAATTCCTGCTCTGACTGCAGCTTCAATAAGACTCAAAGAAATGAAGACGCCGGGATTGGCTTTTCTTTGTGTTCAGAGCAAGAGGTGACCTCGGGGTCACAGACGTCTCTCGATGCTATCAGCAGTGCTAGTCGTGTGTATTTATTCAGTTTTACGCAGTTAAATGGTTTCTGAACGTGAGAGCGGTTCCTTTTATCTGCCTTATGTGGATTTTTTTTTTGTGCCAGGCTTTGATCTGTTCAGAGATGTTTCGTATTCTTGTTTTTTTGTTGACAAAAGGGTTGCCGTCGTGTTGAGTTTTATTTAATGAAAAAAAATTCAGCTACTTCTAATCGTTCTTTCTCTTTTTGTATTTTTTAGTCAAGATCCCAACAAGGAGGACCTACATTGACCCAGAGACCTGCGAGGATCTGATGCAGGCCGTGCACGCTTTCGCCAAGGAGCTGGACAACTCTAGCATCAAGATAGAGAGAATCGTACACACAGGTGAGTCATGATACAAAAGCTTGAATGATTTCTTTTGTGAATCAAAACTTGTTTTTCCTGCTATTCAAAAGCTCAAAATCTTTACGCTGAGATTCAGTTTTCGTGACAGAATTGAAACTTAGTGGGTGCTTGTTGGAATCTCAAGGTAAGAAGTTGTTTGCCAACAGGATAAGAAAAGAAACAAAGTTGAACTAGTTTCAACCAACTAAAATTTGGTCCCAACATCAACATTGTACTCAGTTTGAAAGGCTCCTGGATGCTGACACATTTAATTGATGGCTGGTGGCAGTAAGCAGCTGTTGATGTGGGTGTAATAGGAATTAACTGCGGGTTTTTTTCTTTTAAGACTCTGTTCTCTTCTTGGCTCTCCTTCTTGATGTATCTTACTGTTTCCACAAGAACGGCAGCTGCCATTTATCATTAAACTTGGCCCATTTTCAATGTTTAATAACTAATGAAAAAGAAACTTTTCAAAAAAGAGGAGGACTCGAACACAGTCCAGCCCAGTAATATCTTAATATCACCACAACATACAGACATGAGAAACATTTCTATGCGGTTTATTTATTTTTTAAAGTTTGACTGGGGAGACAGAGTTTTTGATCTGTACTGCAGCCAGCCACCAGGGGGAGCAGTTTTTGTAGCCAGCTTAGCCAAGTAGGATTATGTCCATTTTTTTCTTTTTTTTACAGTCTGTAAGTCATAATTTGAGGATCAAGGTCAAGGTTAGAATTCTGAGATTAGAGAACAGAATCCTAGGATCAAAGGCTTGAATTCCAAAATCAACAGTCATTATTCTGTGGTCAAAGACCAGAATAATGAGTTCAAAGGTCAGAATTGTGTGATCAAATTTAGAATTGTGAGATTAAAGTTCAGAATCCTGAGATCTAAAGTAAAAATTATGAGACTAATGTCAGAATTCTAAGTAACAATAAGGCAGAACTCTGAAGTTTAAAGTTCTAATTCTGAGAAAAAGAAGGTAACACTTTACTCTAGAGGTCCACAAATTTCATCGCACTTAGGTAATAATTAGACAAAGTTTTTTCAGATTTCTTTGAAATTAACCCCAAAATTTCATGAGAATTTGGTAAAAATTAGCACATAACTTCTGGCCAGATTCTGTTTTGCAGAGCAACTGTATTTGCAGTGTCTATCACAATCAGCTAAGGCCAATTTACAACCCCATTCTCGGTGAATATCACACCTGAAGCCTTCAGTTGTATCATGTAAAACATTATAGGCCTAATCATAAAGGTTTATCATTTTGCATGTGATCTCAATTATGCATATCAACAAACTGGGTACGAAAGAACTTGATGAAATTAAATAACAAATAGCTAACTATCGACTGCTTATTGGAACATTGAATTATTCACTTAACATTTCAAAGGTAAATAAAAACATATAGTGGTGGGTTGTGATTTAATCTCAAATAAATTGTTTGCTAATCGTCACCTTCTTACCTTTCAATTTGGAGTAAATTTCAAAGAAGCTAGAAAAACAATAACCTACCAATTCTGACATGCGACAATAAATGTTGACATTATTTTATAGAAGTTATGTGCTAATTTCGAAGAAATAAGAAAAAACTTTGTCTAATTATTACCCGAATGTGATGAAATTTGCAGACCTCTGAAGTTAGGTGTGAGCAAAAAGAATATCAGAATTCCTACTGTTACATCAGGACTTTAAGAAGTTGCAGTAATAAGATTTTTGGCCTGTTTTCAAAGCGACTTTTTCCTTCCGTAGCATTACTTCTCTTTTGTAGGGTGATAACCTTTAACTTACTTCAAACTAAAAGGTAATATTTGAACTTATTAAAAGTTGTGGATAATCAAAGTACCATCATTTTCTCCTCAGATTTTCCCAGATCAAGTCAGACACTTATTTTTCTTAGTTTTCTAAAACAGATGAACTGCAGAGTTTATATAGACACTACATTTTTCAGCCAACAGGTCAATTTTGTGTAAATATTCTCAGCCACAATTTTTTTTCTTACCTGTTGTTTATTCTGACTCCATAGATGCAGGATAAACTCCTACAACCCTGATACGTACATTTCCTAGGGTGCATCCCAGTGGTATCTTTCGTCAGTCTCTCCCTGCGCCGTCTTTTGAGCACAGAGAGTTTTGTGCGTCAATTGTGTTTTTCAGCTTTTTCGAGCTCTTAAGAGACACAGAAGCTCTTTTTTTTCGGTACATGCTGAAAAGAACACGCTGAACTCCTTGTGATCAGTAAATTGACTTCATGTTGTAAATTCATGGAGCACCCTTTCACTTTTAAGCCGAGTGGAAAAAATGCAATATGAACGGGGAGTATGGCAAAGCAAAAATGATGAAATTCCTTTTTAAGAAATGGTAACAGAAGCAAATAGTTCTTAATCCTTCCTTCCTTCCACCATACCCCTAAAATGTGAAATCACTTTGTGCGTTAAAGCAGGACGTACAAGTTGCTGTAATCTTGCAGCAACTCGCATTTTTGTGGCACTTTCCTTTAACATGCCGGGAGACAAATTGGAGACACCAGCTCAATCAGACTGATCTGTGCTAAAGTCGAGCTCTGCTTTTCTCAGCGTTATGTTTTCCTTGTCTGTACTCAGTGTTCCGCTGTTTCACCTGAACCCCACCTTATCTTTGATCTCTCTTTGATCCCTTTGTGTTTCGTGTCTCCTAACAGTGTCTGTTCATTTGCGTCATCTCTCTTCCTCTTCGATATGTTTGTCTTTCTCCATCTGATTCTGCTCCAACCTTTCGCCTTTTCTCTCCCTGAGTCTTCTCATTCCATTTTTGTCTCGCTCTGAATCATCACTTTGACCTCCCTTTTTCTCCCTCTAGTTCTTCTGTCAATACAGGTCATGACCTCTGCTTCTTTGTCTCCCCCGGCAGGTGACTTTGGAGAGGTGTGTCGTGGCTGCCTGAAGCTGCCCAGTAAGAGAGAGCTGCCGGTGGCCATAAAGACGTTAAGGGCCGGCTGCTCCGACAAACAGCGGCGTTCGTTCCTCAGCGAGGCCGGCATCCTGGGGCAGTTCGACCACTCCAACATCATTCGGCTGGAGGGAGTCATCACCACGGGTGAGGAGGATGAGAGGGAGATCAAGCAGAAAGGAAGAGATGGATGGCAGATTGGGAGGAAGGGGATACCACGGGGAAAAGGAGCAAGAAAACAAAGGAGAGCAGGTGGGAGATAAAAAGGAAGCATGGAGGGTGAAGAATCTCTATCTCAGAACCCATCGCCTCCCGTCTGTTGATAAGTTTTGGCTCTGGGAACAACGGCCAAGTTTTCGAGCCTGGAAGCTGGAAGTTAGTGATAGACTGCCACAAACTTTGTGCACTGCATAGCTGAATTAGTAACTTTAGAGACAAACATGTTTTCAACAATATAAGGGAAAAATTGGCCTCACCAGTTTTTTTCTAAAATACACACTATCATTTCTTAGTTTAATACATAGGTCCAACTATGCCTCTGTTTTTTGTGGGTCTCAGTTTCATTGTGGAATAGTCACACAGTTGCTTCACTTTGGCTAACCTTGGTGGTTTTGGATCCCAGACTCCTGGGCCAGTTGTTAAAAGAATTTAATCCTGATCAAAACGATCCAGATTTGGAAATCCAATTTCTTGCTATCCATGATCAGGAAATTCATCTCAGTTTTATGCCAGTTTTTCAAAGCAACATTGGATTGGATAACCCTGATCCAGATACACAGTTTTCAAGGTTACTAAATCTAGATTACCAGTGCTCTAAATGGGAAATTTTAGCATAATGTTGGCTACCAGCTCTGTAAAGAACAACAGGTACAACAGCCAACATGGGGTCATTGTAGGTGTTTTTTATTTTGAGAAAAAAAATTAATAACATAAACGTCAACTTACATTTTTAATTTCTTTCATGACCCCTCACCTGAGCCGCAACAAATAAATAATAGATATACATCAAAAATTGCATATCTTCAAATCATCTGAAATGTAACAAAAAGGCAGAAGAACAAGAAGTAGAAGAAGAAGCTAAATGTCCGATAGTTAGCAAGATAAAAAAAAATGTTCAGGGTATCTGTGCTTCTGCTCTTTCAGTTTCTCTTTGTTTATACTTCATGATACTGAAAGGCTTCATTGGTGCAAAATACAAATAAAACTATGAACAGTTAATTGCACAAATGGATTATTTGACCAGTTTTAAAGTTTGACTATATTTTCTTCCAGAAATCTTCCTTGAAATACTGTCTCCTATTGGGATTAGGAAAATCATGTTGTTGTTGGTTTTTTTTGGATCAAATTGAACTAAATCGTACTGAAAAGTTCCCAAACAACACAAACCCAATATGTGATCTGGATTACATGATCTAATCCGATTTTGAAATCCTTTTTTTCCCTTTTGAACAACCCATTTTCAGAATTTAATCCAATCAGATAACCAAACTCCGATTGGATTACCTTTGAACAACTGGCCCCTTATGATTTACTTCTGATCAAAGGGTCTTGAGATAAATTTGTACAAAGTTGGTATAAAAATATGGCCGGATCAATCTTCTAAAGAAAATGTTCGAACAGCAAATGACAGCAAACTTATTTGGCTGTGACACCAGCTATGAGCCATACAGGTACTAGGTCAATAGTCGACAAATTGCTTTAAATCAATGCCAAACAAATTACACACCCTTATTTGATCGATTTTTAGAACTGATGTTAGCACATCTTAATCTGTTTATGATGAGTCTCAGTTTGACTGTAAATGGTCTCACAGCCTATTTTTTTCCAAGTTATTTTTCTGGCCTTTCATGCCTTTGATTGAATTGTACAGAGGGCAGTGAATAGAGCAGGAAACAGAGTCAGGGGTGGGGGGTGGATATGCAGGAAAGAGGCCACAGGTTGGATTTGAACCCAGGCCACCTGCACAAGGGCAAACTTCATGGAGCGCCAACTAAACCACTAGGCCATCTGAGCCCCATGCAGAGTCTTTTGAGGGCTGTCGATAGACCGTATAATAGACGAACGTCATCTCTGTGACATCACTGATCTGAGTCTGATAACAGAGTTTTGAAGCCAAATGTCCATATTGGAAATGAGGCGGGCTTTGAGCCTCCACACTAACAGCTGTAGGGCGATAGGATATTTGATGAACTGTTGCCGATTGGCAAAAACTAAAATCTAAGCATTAGTCCGGTCCAATTTTTTAGTAAAACACGTCTTGTAAGACATCCAATGAGCAAAACTCAGGAGACAACTCTGAAAAATGTCTTATTTGAATATTTTTTTAAAAAAATTGAGCTTAAATAGCTTTTTAAGTAAAAAGAAAAGTAGCCAAGGGGTTAGGAAAAGTTTGCTTGTCAAGTGTAATATAGTATGACTAACTAAACAAACATATTTCATAAGCACCTTATCTGTGTCTAGTGAGTCTTAGTTTTGTTGTTAAAAGTTAATTTTACTGTGACATTGCTCTGTTTGACCTTGAAGGTACGAGCCCCAAAAATGAAAAAGAGTCTTTGTGTAATCTACTTACAAGTAACAGGTTTTAAGTTTAATTTGTGAAATGTTCATTTGAAAGAGTTGTTAAGTCTGTCTTTAGAGGAAATAAAACAACTTTTAAAACGCTGATTAGCTGAATGGAGGGTAGATCAATTATACCTTATGCATCCTAAGAAGATTGGAAATCTGAGAAGAGGTAATGGAACCTGACCATTTCAATATCACACGTGCAGAGGGGGTCGTCATGTTTGGTAACAAAGGAGAGATTGGAAGAGAAGTGGTGGAGGGAGAGAGAGGAACAGATGAGAGGATTGGGAAGAACAGCGCGATACTTTGAACATTTCAATATCACACAAAAGGAGGGGGTCAGAGCTCACAGCAAAGAGGGGGCGTGGCGGGAGGATGGGAGAAGAAGAAAAGGTTGACGAGTCGAGAGAGGAGCAGTGGCACGGACGCAACAGCCGAGCTACATCAAGGCCCATTTTCCGCTGACAGATAGCAATTGAGGTCCTAGAGCGAAAACAGGATGAGAGGAGGGGGGAGGGCAGAAAAAGTTGAGGGGAGGAGACGTAGGAGAGAGGCATGAGAGACAGAGAAGATGAGGTAGAGGTTAATGGGAATGGCAGGTGAAGGGAGAAGCTGTAAAGAGTTTGTGAAGTTTTTGTTACTGCCGCAGTGATGCCGCTCAGTGTGTGTGTGTGTGTGTGTGTGTGGGTGTGTGTGCGTGTGTATGGGCGCAGTGCCTGAACACACTCTGTGCTCAGTAGGATGGCAGCAGATGTGCAGGGTACAGTAATTGGTGCTAGAGACCCAGCGGGGCTCTGAGATCCACTCCAATCTCTCCCACCATCACGTGCACAAACACACACATAGGCTCACTCACTCTGTTACTTTCATTGACACACACACACACTCACACACACCTGCTCGCTTGGCTCCTCACTTGGCATGAAATCACACGTAGGGGCACAGAAACAGTACACACAGACACACACACACACAGACTCACAGACCGTTAGACTACAAATCACCTGCTTTACATCACTGGCCTCTACCAGATCCTCTCAGCCAGTTTTCCAATGCACCTCCTGCAAACATCACCCTCCTCTGACTAATCTTCCAATCCTTTCACTGTCTTTCAAAGCAACATGACATCACAAGTGTGTCACATTTATATAATGATGATCATGATGACATTTCTCAGCCTACAGCTCAAAGAGGTTATTGCATTAGCCAGTTAGCCACCTGTTGCTAGACAAAGGTCAGCACTTTACAAGACTAAAACTAAGAATTTCAATAAAATGTAAGGTGCACCACAGAAGAGAACAGTCTGTAGAGAAGAAACCCAAGACGCTAGATGGGAACAAGTGGGCAATAAAAGCCAGTGCATCACTAGGTTTACCCAGTGGACATCTTCCTTTCACCAGGGTTCAGTCAAGTTTGACTGAAGACATCTTGGAGAGGGTGAATGTGACACCAGACTTCCACCAGATCCATGTCTGGTTCGTCTCCCTCATTCGCTCATCCGTCTAAACCAGGGCTGTCCAGTTGGGGCCCACTGCCCATGTTTGAATTTTTATTACATTTAAATATTAATTTAATTATAATTATTATTACTTTCCCACTGCCAGCAGTTTGAATTTCTCATTCTTTATCTACATATTGTGGTATTTCTTCCCCTGACCACAAATTAACACTGTGTTACATTGGGAGTAGAGTGGCGCTAGTCCTATCAGCTCAAATCTGGAAGTCCATGACAAGAGTGAAAGGATGCAGGGTCGTGGCTTGGATGGAGCCTATGAGACAGTGGCACTCTGACAAGAAAAAGTTTAAAATTAGTTGGGAACATGAGTACTTTATTACAGAAATGAATTCCACAGCAGTATGCCTAATATGTAGGCAGAAAGTTGCTGTTTGAAAAGAGTATACGCTTCGTAAATGAATGTAAATACAGTAGTCGTTTATAAGGGAAAAAATCTAAAGCAGTGTCTAGTTTTTTATTACTATTCCTCATTTTAAAAGGTTGGAACATGCACTATTTTGGTTTCATAGGAGCATGTTGTGTCCCATGTTGTTTAGGTTATATTTCACTAAATGTCTTTGAAGACACAGGCCTAGTATGTTTGCCATATGGATGTTCAGTAATTTCATGCTGTGAAATACTGTAAAGAAAAGTGTTTTCATTTTCAAGGTTACTTGTATGAGTATTTATTTTGCACAGTTATGCTTTAGGCAAATTTTAAAGGAAGCTCAAAGCTAGCGTCATATCCAATATGGCCCCCGCCAACAATCAGCTTTATTACTCCGCATCTGGAACAGACAGATGATGTTGCAGAGACTACGTCCATATTTTATACAGTCTATTGTCTACACCCACTGGCTACATTGTCAATATCGTGGGACAGCTGGAGTCATAGATCCAAGAATTTTCACGTCTTGGGTTTCAGTTCTGAAAAGCCGCCAGTGGACACTGAGGCATTGACTAGAAATGAAACCTATGAGATCTGATAGAGGGGTGGCGGACCAGACACAGACCAAGTGGAATTTGTCCTGAAGTTTTCCATTATTCCCAGTTTTTATGAGGGAACAGGGGGCCAGATACAGCCCACCATGCCACCACTTCATCCCAATTTATAGTGAAACCTGGCCAGCCGTGTTCATAGCCTGGTCTGCTGTTCCAACCAGAGGTGAAATATCTGATTTACGCTATGGCCCTGAATGCAACACAACCAGCATGTGAACCAAGTGGAAGAAAACAGTTTTCCATGCCAACATTCCAAAAACGTTGTTCAATCATGAAGTATCTAAAAAATAGGGCTGGGACAGTATGCTGTTCTTGCGATTTGATTCTATTACAAATTTTGGGATGCAAATTCAATTTGAAATACGATTCTTGGATATTTACGAATTTTTCAATTTTTAGTTTGCTTTTTTTAACACTAGACCATGTAAAAAAATTAAATGACGATGACAATGTCTACATACTATATCAGGAGCCATTTCGCCCTCTGCTGGAGAAATGTATGGGTTTTTTTTGTCCTGTTTATAAACAAAGACTGAAATGAAGAATTTTAATTTGACAAAGAATCCTGATTTTAATGTTGCCAAATGAAAAAAAAAAAAAACCTGATACATTGTGTAATGATCTTTTCTCCTACCGCTACTTTCAAAGGCCAAAAGAAAGGTTGATGTTAGGCGCAGAGTGTTTCAGGACTAAAAGGAAAATGACGAGTGTTTCTTTCCTTGACTCACTTGTAGCCTCAGAGACTATATATTCCATTTTGAGAACATTGCCATGTTTTTGTGTCTTCTAATTCTTATGCCAATTGTTGGTTTCTGAGTTCCTACTTGTATGAATTCTCTCTCTGCCGTCTACCCTGACAATACAGAGAAATTCAGCCAATTTATAATCTCCGCATTAAACTCTTTGTTGCCTCAGCTCCACGCATCCACCCAACACAGTCAAACCCCTGAATCACTCTCCAATCCAACTCACATTAATTACCTAACCGCTTGCGTTTTACTGCAGCGTCCCCCGTGCTGACTAACAGTTCCCAAGTGTTGTTGGTCACCTTTCCAAATCGCTTCCTAAGCACCCTGTAAAACTGGCAAAGCATGAATTATGGATTTAACAATGCCGGGCTATCATTTCTGCATTACCGCTGCCAAAAACTGTCAGAGCAGATAGCCTGTCATCCTAGATTTATATTTTTAGATATCAAGCTTTATCTGACTGTCTCAACCTCCCATAATCCCCAGCTTCTTTCTCTCTTGTTTCCACTCTCCTCTGACTGCTGCAGTCTTATTTTCCTCCTCTGTGCACTTCATAGCACTGCTGGAATCCTGCCATCTGTGCCTGGGCCCAGTGTGTGTGTGTGTGTGTGTGTGTAGTGTAGTGTATATGTGTGCATTCCTGGACTGTGTCAGTGTGTGTATATGTGTTTGTGAGGGAGTGTTTGAGGGTCGTTAAACTTGCTGAGACAGCCAGGGCAGTACACAGGTTCCCCCGGCTTCACCACAGTTCACTGAGTGAGGAATGGCTTTGCACAATGCCTGCTGTGCTGCCAAGTGGACTAGACTCACTTTATTCTCTCCCTGTCTCCTACCCTCCCCCTTCCCTCACCCTCTCTGTGTCTCTGTCTCTATTACTGCTCTCTTTTTTGCCAGCCATCTCCATTGTATCCAAATTTCGATTTCTTTTTTTTTCTGACTCTTAACTTCTTTGTTCTCTTTGTGTTTCTGCAGGTAACACCATGATGATTATCGTGGAGAGCATGTCGAACGGATCCCTTGATTCCTTCCTCAGAGTGAGTTTAGTTTCTATCTTAAATCCACTCACAAACCAGATACTGTGCCTCGAGTCCTGCCAGAAACCAGCACCTAGTTATGGTTATGGTTATGGCTATGGTTTATGATAATTTGCTCATCAACCTGACGCCAAAAACATTCATCCATCCATTATTTTTTACTGCTACTGCAAAATGCTTTTGAATGTAGAATAGTATCACTCTTCGGTTGGGTCCGTTTTGTAGTATAGAGGGATTATCAGTCTACGTCATCATAAAGATGCGCATCCATCTTGATTGCAGAAGCAGTGCTTAGCGCCATCCATTCAGACAAGTTAGCATTTTGTAAACACTAAATTCAACCTGTTATCAGCAGAAAAATGTACAGTTGTTCTGTGGCCAGATTTTAGAAATGATACTATACAACAGAGGGAACTAATCAAATTTTGACCATCACAGAGCAACCAGTGTTTTTTTTTTTTAATAGTTAATAGTGACCATGCTAACTGGTGACTCTCAGCCGACAGTATCAGTGACTAACGGCTGAGAGTCACCAGTTAACAGGGTCACACTTTACACTGAAACACCAGCAACGTCTGGTTCTTTTTTTATGGATCGGGTCACAGACTTAGCTGTCTGTGTGCTTTTTTGGTTTGGGAGGGTTTCTGATTTATTGACACACATTTACGTCCTGGTCTGTCACAGTCTGGTAAGTGTCCATGGATAACTCAGACATGAGCATCGAGTGACAGTTGTGTGCTTAAATTGCTCTCTGGGTACACGCTGGATTTCTCCTCTAAAAAAGGTCTGTCCACCTAATGTCTGCCCACTTGCTGACCTCCGCTGTCCACTCACTGCTATTTCACAAACCTGGGAGCCATCCGTAAAAGTGATTATATTTAGTTTAAAAATGTATTTTTTGGTGGTTACCTCCTCCATGTCAGTTGACAACCCATAATACTCTGCAGTGCTTCTGCATCCGAGTTGTGCACACATCTGGCGTTGTTGATTAACAAATAATCCCTCTATACTTTGCTGGTTTTAAGTTTCGCAGAATCCACACATTGTTTGAAAAAAGCTAACGGGTATCAAATTTAATACATTTTGTTAAAATGAACAGTTATCTTTGTATTTAAATGAAAGCGATCATGTCTTAGTTCTTCACACAGTAACCTTTATTTATCTGTTTCTGCTTGAGTCTCAGTTTCACTGTAAATGATGAGCAACACAGTGGCTGACTTGGGCAGTAATAACCCAAAATATTTACCTATCTGCTGATAATTTACTTCTGATCAAAGGGTCTTAAAGTTTATTTGTATTAAGTTCCCAACCAAGTATTTTCAGGTCTATTGTTTATCGACAATTCATGACTCTAGCAATGACTGACTATGTTTCAGGGCTGAAGCTAGCGGTTAGCAATAGACCAAGTGTGTGCTGAAAGGTTGACTGAATGAAGCAAATTTTCCCGTCCAGATTTGTAAAGAAATCAAATTAGTTTATTATGTAATAGCATCCCTTTATCTGTTTTCTGGTAAGTCTCAGCTGCACTGTAAATGATAAGTTTTACAGTGTTGAACAGTTACCTGTGGGATGTGTATAACCTCTCCCTTTGGTAGAAGTATGGGGCAATGCGTAAGTGCTAGAACCTGCAAATTGTCAAGGATCCACTTGAGGCTGGCTCTAGAAGTACCAAAATTCACATGCACTCCAAGCCAGCCAAAGAAAAAATCTATTTTCACAGCAGAAATAAACATGTTTATAGCCAGGTACCTGAAACATCTCCCGTCTAAATAGTTAATTTCACTCACAGCACACTACTTTTTTCTGACGCGGCAGTTTGGAAGATATTTAGAGAGCAAGTTTGCCCAATCAAAGGCACAGCTCAGCTAACGTGACTGACAAGTGCTCTGTAGATATCAGTGTACCCAACACCTGCACTATTTCCACGCCAGCCAATCTGCTTCAAAACTGTTACAGAAACACAGGGGTGACGTCATGGTGACTTAGTCCATGAATTATACAGTCCATGCATATCTTTGAATCACATTACTGTTATCTAAGTGACTGTCAAACATAAGTAGTTTTTGTAATTGTATTACTTACTTATTCCAGTAAGTGGCGGTAGTTCTCGTAAAACTGACTGCTCCCCGCTATAAACTGAAAAACAGACAATCTACATAAGCTTGTGGGAAACAGAATGAGAGGTAGACTGGCTGGTTGCAGACTGAGAAATTTTCAGAATCAGTCAGACTGATTGCTCCCTTTCACGCACTGCATACTACATACCACATACTACCATGATTTTTCACCAAATCAGCAGGAGCTGCTAATATAGTAGTCAGTTTGGAAAATAGTCAGCCAGACACACCGCCACATCTATGGGAAATTTAAAGTAACGAATAGCAGCATGTTTTTGGAGTGTACAACTTAAAAGGATCCTAATTCCAATCCTAAAACCCTGGTTCAGGGGTTTGGTACACTTCTTTTATCATCTGTCTGGCTGCTCCTCTGGACACACCACTGCATCAAGAAGTGAAAGTGATGCAGTTAAAGCTGGCAAAATGTTAATCCATGCATTATTTGGACAATTTAACAGAAATATTTTTGTAACCACTATTTATACTCCATCATTATCCTCTCCTTTTAAGCAAACAAGACTTTTCGCTTCCATAAATCTAAATTATTGTGGTGCCGTCCCAAGGCACAGATACTTTACTAATTATAGTAATAAGAAAAACGCAGCGTAATTAACGGCACAAATGGAGTGTTTCTGCCCAAAGACGCTGTAAGCTTTCTGTGAACTGTTATTGTGCCCCTCTGCTCCGTGAACCACTGCAGCGTGCTTTATAATGATATGAATTAATGGCCTGTTTGTTTTTATTCTCCAAATAAAAGGATTCAGCTCAGTGAGCACAACATTTCTCTGTGGTAACAGATGTGTGGCTGTGTATCTGCTCACCTGATTTTCTCCTCCTCGTCTTTTTTTCCTTTTCTGTCTCTTTTTTTCTGTTTCTTCCCTCCTCAACCCTCAGAAGCACGAAGGCCAGCTGAGTGTGATGCAGCTGATGGATATGCTGACCGGGGTGGCGTCCGGGATGAAGTACCTCACAGAGATGGGCTTCGTCCACAAACGGCTGGCCGCACACAAGGTGAGGTAGCAGGTGGGGAGGAGATGACAGGGGAGAGTGTGTGTGGGGTGATGTATGTCTCAGACTGGGGCGAGATTTCACAGTCGAGTTCCACAACACAATTTGTCTTTGTCTGTAAACATCTTTGACAATCACTTGCCTGTTGGTTTTTGGTGAAGCTGAACACAACAAACTGAAAATGACGAGGCCATACTGTCAGAATGATTCAGGTTTTACCGTATGGCGCTCCTCTCAGAGATTCTCCCTGTCTCACTAAGAGCGCTGAGGTCAGGTTTGCAGAAAATGAACAATGACGTGGTCTTCTGCAAAACAAGTTTGACATGACCAGGCTTTCTTTGGTGGTGCTTTTCAACTGCAGGAAGTGTCCTGAGGAACTGGGGACTTTTTCAGAAACAATGTACTTTAATACAGCAGGAACCAGGAACTTTTAAGAAGAACTATGTGCGTTTTAACAGCAGAAATTACAGTTTCTGAAAACAATATTCTCCTCAATACAGCAGAAACTAGGAACTTTTTAAAGAACTATATTCTTTTTAAGACGACAGGAACTAGGGACTACTTAAAAAACTATTTTCTCTTTTTACAACAGGAACAAGGGACTCTTTAAAGAACAATATTCTCTTATGGACAGCAGGAACTAGGGACTTTTTGAAGAACTGTGTTTTTTTAAACAGCTGAAACCATGAAGTTTTTTCCAAGGACTTTTTGCTTTTCTATTGCAGAAGCCTGGGATATTTAAAAGTTCTATTTAGTCTTTTAGACAGCAGAAGCAAGGGACTTTTTTTAAGAACAAAGTTGTCTTTTAGACAGTAGGAACTAGGAACTTTTTGAAAAACTAAATGCACTTTTGGGTAGCAGGAACTAGGGACTTTTTTGAAGCACTATGTGTATTTTCAACAGTACAAGCTACAGACTTTTTTGAGGAACCACATGCTATTTTCAATAGCTGGAGCTAAGGCCTTAATTTGTTTTTGGCGTAATTGATCTTTCTCTTGAGATGGTAAAACATTCCAAAGTTCCAGGAACTCTGGGGGCCAGGGCCTGCAAGCTGGATGTTTCTGATTGGTGAAGCACTTTCAGTATTTTGAAGTGAATATTGATCAACAAGAGCTCATCAAACACTTAAAAAAAAACTTGGGGAAAAAAAACCGCAGGTGTTTCCTCTGTATTCCTTTCAGTCTCCATCTATAGCAGCTCTGTGTGCTCTGGTTCATACAGGTATCCTTTTGGTTCCAAAGTGAATGAAACTTCATCGTCGCTGTCATAGTCACTCAGTTTGAATTTCCTACGCTGCCTCACAATCCTTAGAGTACAAACAAAAGAATTACGATACTTGATCAAACTTACACGAGGCTACAACCGGTGCATGAAGCATAGCTTGTTTACATTCCCATGAAAGGAGGAGGGGGGACGGAGCGCACTAGCGCTGCGCGGAAGGACACATGACCAGTTGGTTAGGTCCGGATAAATGTTTATATTTCCGAAGACTTAATGCATTAAAAAAATATTTTATGTAGCGTACTCTTAAACTGTGGTATTACTTTTTGATTTTAGTTCTTGTAGGCAGAGAAAATAGCCTTTGAATTTGGTACCGTCTCTCCCTGTTAGCGCCTATTTCCTCGTCACCAGCGATTACAGTCTGTGTCTTACTGAGGGAGAGGAGACAACTTTCTACTGTATCTAATGTCCTTAGTGGTCACATAGAGCTCATACAACTCCACTTCAAAAAAAACTGAACTATCCCTTTAATGTCTCAGGAGAACACTAACTACAACTAAAAGTTCCTTGAGCAAAAAGTAACAAGTGGTAGCTTGCTGCACAATGACCTAAACCCCCCTTTAAAAGGAAATAGTCACATAGAAAGCTCCCAGCTTTTAGTTCACTCATGCTTACTCTTCCACCCAATAAAATGTGCCATTTGATTAATCCTTTGCACATAATGGAGTCATCATATACCGCCTACTTTATTCAGGTTGTTCCAATAAACAGCAGTGAATTATAGGAATAAAGTAATTAAGGCAAAAGCAACAGTACTGCTGCCAAAACGAAAAGAGATAAACGCTAGCAGAAAATAGCTAATCCTGTAAATTTGTAAATTACCCTCAATGCACTTTTTTTGGCCTTTGATTAATCTGTAATGACGGCTTATTTTAAAGCTGTTGAAGGATACAGATTAGAGGAGGATTGAATTAAAGTCTGACTCAATTAAAAAAATGTGAACACCATTTTTGGTTCAAGGCCAAATTTAAGTAAAATCATTATACAGATTAAATGAATCTGTCTTATCTGCAGAGTAACTCGGGATCAGGGCTGGAAATCTCACCCAGTGTGTTCTGCAGCTGCTGTGCTGTCATCACTGTATGATATGGGTGATTAGCTGCATTGATTTAAAAGTGTTAGCATGGTTTCTGTGGCTCTAAAAGCTCATGGTACTAAATGTCTAACTTTATTCTGATGCATTACAGATGTGAGGTTAAAGTTCAACAAGTTTTTTAAAAAATGTGTTAAACCTCTTAAATGAACTAACCAGCAGAGTTGGCCTATTACTATTATGATCTAATGTCAGATTATACTTTTTCTATAAAGCTATCAATTTCATGTGATAGAATAAAAACTTCTCACAACAAAGCAGAGAGCTATCATAAGCTCTATTCACACATGCACCACACTCCTGAAAATTTCCAAATTTTCCGTAAATGGGTTTGTTGTCAAAACACTTATGACCCAAATTTTTCAACCCAGCTTTTTAGCCATCCCTGGTGCTAAAAGATGGTATAAAAGCAAGCTATATGTCAGAATATGTGGTTTTCACCAGTATCATGTATAATTTTACAATTAAAGCTCCCGTGATGAGTTTTTTCATGGTGTTGAAACAAACCATAATTAAAAATAATGACTCATTATGAAATATAAACACCATAAATCCCATTAGTGATGAGTTTTATTATTTATACAGTGTCATTTTTGTGACCAACATCAGTAGTTGGGGGGTAAGTGTCAGAAAAGCAGCTAAAAAACTTTTTTTTTTGTTTTATTTCTGTTAATTTTTTCTACAGCCTGGTTCTCTTGAACAATCCTGTTTCATTTTTTTTCTTCTGCAAATTGCACAGCTTTTTGCCATCCTTTCAGTGCACTACTTGAATTTTTAATTTCTATTTTAACTGATGTGTATGCATTTGTTTGTCTTCTCTGTACAAAACTCTTCATTATTATTATTATCTTTTTTTTTTTTTCTTACTACTTAGCCTCTAGTTTTTTCTATTTTTGTAATATTTAGTGTGTATTTACAATAATTGTGCAAGAGAGTGTGGTTAACTGGAGTTAAATTCCTTGTATTCTTGAGATACTTGGTGAATAAGGACTATTCTAATTTTTTTCTTTTTATTTTCCACATTGAAAAGTCTGAAAGATGGGAATATTTCTCGGCAAAAATAACTTTGTGTAGCATTGGCACCAAAATTGGTGAAACCCCAAATTCCTCCTCCTTTAATATAGTTGTGGTGTATTTGGTATAAGTCAATTAGTCAATCAATCAAGTGTAAAAATGGTGTCACAGGTGAATATAGTTCATGAACTTCTCTTTGTTCACAATAAATTTTGTTGTTTAAAATCTAAATTGTTAGACTCTGAGGGACATGTGTGAATGAATTACTATGGAAAAAGCTTTTGTTTCCGCTCCTTTTGTACCTGATGCTAACCAGTTTCTGACCTACTCTAGGTGCTAGTTAATGCCAACCTGAGCTGCAAAGTGTCCGGCTTCAGACCTCTACAGGAGGACAAGATAGAGGCCATCTACACTACACTGGTGAGACTGAACTTTTGACTCTGCATTCTGATGTTTAATTTAAAAAAAAACCTTCTTACTGTTGGTGGAGGTTCACACATGAAGGGGGTGAAATTTGGTCTGAATAAAAGCGAACACACGTCATGAGAAGCAGCAGGGGTCACATAATTAAGCTGTTAGAGAAATACATCTCAGTGTTTTATATCCCTGAATGTTTAAAGTTCCACTCAAGGTGAACCCACTCCTCCAAAGATGCGTTTGATCTTCCGAAACTATGTTCAAAGCTTTTCAAAGGGAATATTAAAGCTTTACTTTTCTGAACCCTCCACACCCTTTCTGTGCTCCGTTCCTCTCCCGCAGCACGGAGGGAAGAGCGTGGTGCTGTGGAGCGCTCCAGAGGCCATCCAGTACCACCGCTTCTCCTCAGCCTCAGATGTGTGGAGCTTCGGCATTGTCATGTGGGAGGTCATGTCCTATGGAGAGAGACCCTACTGGGATATGGGCAACCAGGATGTAAGTGTGTGTGTGTGTAGGTGTGTGTGTGTAAAGCAGAGAGATAGGAGGGCACTTTCCATTAATCTCTTCCTCCATTTTTTATATAATATCTGCACTTCGCCAGTCTTCCTCTCCCTTTCACCTCCCTCTTCAATGAACTCCATGCCCAGCTTGGATCTTATTAAAGAAAAGCCAAGAAGCCACAGTACCTCTGAAAGCTTTCACAGGGCCTAAGTCCTCCTCTTTAAGTCTGCATCAGCTCCATGACCAATCCTGTTTTCTCTTAAGGACGCATTGACCCCCTTCTGGTGGCCTCTGCCTGTCCTCGATTGCCACCCTGCTCTTATAAGTGTTAAAAATCCCCTCCAGAGGAAACGCCTCCTCAAAATGTAAAGCACTTTCTATTTAAGGGTTGAGGAGATTGCCCGGCTGATAAAACCCTGCTGTTTGTCACAAGCAAACTATAATTTAAGAGTCAATGCGGGTGGATGCTCTTTTCCACAGTTGTCACTCCTACGTGTTTGTCCTTCAGAAAAAAAGGTGCTTTTATTCCATTTTCTCAAGGAAGTCTTAATTCTAAGGTGCTGCTAAAAGCATGATGCAAGTCTGCCACAGAGATGAGAGAGCAGACTGCTTATTAGAACTGTTTTCTTCATATTAAACCTGAAAACACAGAGAACATAGCAAAGGTGACATTAATGAGAGTCCAATCCCTTCCTTTCTGGGCCAGATTAGTTAATTTTTAGAGGTTTGAGACAGAAAAAGTCATAAAATTGTGTGTGAATCAGACGTGATGGAAGTTTTCAATGTTACAGGGGTCTTGCAGCAAAGTTGCACAATGGTTTCCCCCTTAAATTTTTAAAAACACAACCTCTATTTCTCCAAAATGCACAAAAATTGGCAAGCACATCTGCCACGTCAAGACCTACAAGAAAGCTTCTCAGTGCCAAGTCCAAAACCAAACAGGAAGTCTGACAGTTTTTGAAAATCGCCAAGAAATTTGAGAGTATTTTTCACCCTTTTCTTCATAATTTTCCGCTCTCTTGTTTATCAGATCCAACTCTAATGTGGTAAATGTGTCACAAAAAATTAATCCCTGACTTTCTGTTTGAAATCTAAGGTTTTTGTGAAAGGCTGTGATCATGACATGAAACATTTTTCAGCATGACTCTTATATTTTACAGTTACCAGAGTAAAACTACAGCTTTATTCTGTAACATTACAGTTGGCACACCCGTACAATTACTGTCAAGGTCATATATTATATTATATTGTATAACTGTAAATATTACAGTTAAATATTATGTTGTACAATCCTGGTTATAATTTTCAGCCAAAATACACAGTCCAATCTACCTCATTTTTTCAAATTTCAACCTTCAGAGTTGAAAAATGAAGCCAGTCATCCATGTTACTAATGAAAAACTAAGAATTTGAAGTATTCAGGAATTTTTATTGTTATGAATGATTTGAATGGCACGTAGGGGTATGTAGTTATTTGCCAAGCAGCATGGACATATCCTTGGCATTAGGGATGAACGAAAATTGATATATCAGGATATTTTGTTTGACAGTATCAAAATCCTGTTTCTTTGTCAAAAAATCTTTGGGTTTTCAATTCAAATTCTTAATTTCAACTAAAAACTAAAAATCGCAAAAATCTTAAATTTTAAAGAATCACATTTTATATCAAATTGGCACCCCAAAAATCACAATAGAACCAAACCGCGAGAATATAGCATAGAATAGCATACTGTCCCAGCCGTACTTGATATATTATTGCCTGATTCTTTTATGATATATATAAAGTGTAATAGTTCAGTTTAATAGTTTTAATGTTATCTTGGAAAAAGTATCTCTTTGTTGCAAGCCATCAAGTGATTTCCATCCCCACTGATTTCCATCCCCACTGATGGCTAATATCTGAACGTAAACAAGCGTAGCTGAAAGATTGCCTCTTTGAGCACAGTTTCAATCAATCAATCAATCAGTCTTTATTTGTATAGCACCAAATCATAACAAACGTTATCACAGGATACTATTCAAAAACATAAACAGGTCTTCACCTGTTAATGTTAAATTTTTCTTAACAGAAACCCAACATCAAAACAAGATAAGGAGTCTTGTCTCTTCTTAACCCACCATGAGTACAGCACTTTGCAGCATTTAGTAAGTTACTATGGCAAGGAAAAACTTCCCTTCAAGGGGCAGAAACCTCAGACAGAACCAGACTCATGTTTGACAGACATCTGCCTCGACTGGCAGACATCTGACATCAGGTTTGTTGTATTCTGATTTCAAAAGTAGAGATAAAGTTGTTTGAAGGCCATGTCGGGTTATTGGAGTGATGCATTAACAGCACAAATAGGAGAATGTTAACCTGTAAGGTGGACTAGTGTTGGGTGGTGCTAGCTCTGCTAATGTTAGCCACACTGAGCAATCCTGTAGGCATTGTTAACCCACAAGCTCTGTGATCCCTTCATAGGCCATGTTGAATAATTTGGAACTCGTTATTGTCTGTTTTCTGAGTCTTTTGTTACCTCAAGTCTGGTCGATAAGTCAAAATTGAATTGTTTAAAAGATGCAAATTTTATCCTATTTACGAAGAACGAACAGTTTTTCCTCTGGGGCCTCAAGGTATGTTGTTATGTTTATGTTTTGGACATTTAGTCATAGGGTGGTACTACTCAGTAATGCTTGAGCTTACAGTTTTGTGCCCACACCTGATGTATGATGACCTAACACACACTCTGTTTTCATGTGTGTTTTTGTAGCTCTACAAAATTTGAGTAACTCTTTCATTCATTACCCAAAACACAACAGTTCAGACCGTTGTCAAAAGTGCATTTATCTTTCCTTTCTGTAATTTCAAAAATGATGATCACTCATTTAGTCTGAAACCATGCTAATGCCCTCTCAAATTACTGCTGTGATACAATAATGCCTCCTCTTTATGCAGGTGGGCGCTTAAAAGCAACAGATTATCACCGTGTTCCATTTTTGAATGTCCAAAATTAATATTCATGAGTAATTCAGCACACAGGAGCAAGAATAACGCGTGTCTCCTTTCTGGTGCCCTTTCACAAAGCAGGGAGAAAGTTTCCTCTCAGCAGGTTCATGTTATCAAACTTTCCAATTGTGAGGTCAAAGGTCAAGCTTGTAAAGTGCCAGGGATATTAATCCACTCCAAATTGATACATTATATCATAACAGAATTGTTAGTCCTCCTGTCCACCTGTGATCCATCGCGACCTTTCCCTACCCGCTTTGATTAAATGGAAAATGTCAAATGCTGAAAAGCATTTTATGAATGCTCTTTAGTGAGATAGGAGCTTAAAGGGGCTGAGAGAGGGGGTGGAGCGGGGCAGCGGGGGTTTGAGCAGAGAGAGAAGAGAGAGTGTTTTAGGAAATAATGCCACTGATGGATGCCATTTTTGTGATTATGCTTGGACTTTATTCCCTCCTCTCAGGAGATTGTGTGTCTTAGAGTGATTCAGGAGACAGAAAAAAAAAGAGATTCTCTACTGAGGTGTTGCGATGAATGGAGACAGCATTAGTTTGATGGAGGAGAGTCGAACACTGAGGAAGTCTGGAGGGATGCTTTTATGCTCTGCTATTTGAAGACAGTGAGGTTTCAAGGGGATGGATGAAAGTGCTAATCTGAGATGAGTCATTTAAAGTCTGTGTTTAGAGACTTATCTTTTAGAGTGAATATGGTAAGCAATCAAGGAGTGGCTCATATGTTAACTTTGGTTTGTTTTTGCTCACAGTTCTCTAATTAGATTTTAAAGGGGCTGTGAGTTTGAAAGTGATCTTGAAAAAATCTCCCTTCTAGATAAATGCCTGATCGTAATCCGCACTGTGAAATGAGATAATCAACACCAATATAGCAGGTTACAGGTTATTTTAAATTGCTACTTCTTAGCTTCCTGGATGGGTCGACAAAGACTGGATTGATTTACGGCACATCTAGGTCTCTATGACAACACCACACCAGCTGACGAAGTTTAGTAGAGAGAAGAGATAAAACACAGAGATCTGTCTTTTCTGCTAAAAAATATTTCTATGATGAAATTTTGTAGCGATGGTGGACACTGAAGCCCAACTGTCAGACAGAAAAAGGACAGAAGAGCAGAAGAAAGCTAATTGAGTGAGTGATACAGCCCGAGCTAAAGGCTAATTAGCCTTTAGCTCGGGCTCTGCTTGGTAGATGACTGGCAGGACACAGCTAACCAGGAGTTACCAACACACATTACATTACGGACATGTTTTGGAGAGCTGTCAGCTGTGCTAAATATAAACGTCTACTAAAGTACTTACAAACTGACAGTGTTAACTTGTTGTCAGGTTAGCCTACAGATATGCCAGAGCACTGGGCTGCTGATTTCAAAAAACATGGATTTAAAGTGGTTTGAAAATTTACTCATGGTTAGTATAAACATTCTGCATTGTTACTTTAAATCCCTGTTAAAATATTGAGAGGGCCATACCCCCTCTTTAATCAAACTTGTTTCCCCTGTGGTCTCAGACCATTGTGTTCATAGCTAGCAGAAAGCATTCTTAGCCTACAGCTTTCTTTTTTCTTAAGAAACAAGAAGCTAGAGACTAACTTGTTCTAGATATTGATGGGTGTTGACACTGGCCTTTCACTCTGAATTTGAGCGCATTGAAAACATTGTGAGAAACTTTTGTTTATATTGATTTTGGCTCCCCCTAGTGGCCAAACTGTTAAAGATTATTTTGTTACTAATTTTGTCCTGCACAGGTGTGAGCATTTTTTTTTATGCAAAATTAAATCCTGTAGTCACTGAAAACGAAATGCACCACTCATCAAGAACTTGTCCCGCGGAAAACAAAGACTGTGACGCCTACCCCACTGTAGCAGCTTTAAGGCCTTAAAAACAACCAAATGACTCATATCTTCCCAATTATGGTCTTACTTTTTTACTGGCTTATAAAGATGTCATGGTATTAATGTCAGTACTTTTGAAAACCGCCTAAAAACTTCTCACAGGAGCTTTAAAGTTGCCCTTTTGTATACAGCCATCACAAGGAAAGAACGTGAAGTCTTTAGAAGTGTTTGATGCAGACAAAATCAGTTTTCTCTCCTCCTCAGGAAAGCACAAATCATCATCATTTTTTGAAGGCTTTGTTTTGGTTTGGGGAGATATTGGCATAAAAAAACATCTATTTTGATTTCATGGGAACTTAAAGTGACCTTTAAATCCCGGCACTCTATCACTCGTAATCTACACTGTTGAGTAATTTCCTTTCTTCTCTTTTGAGATTATATTTTTCTATTTACTGTTTGATTTTTTTTCTCGCTGTGGTTTGAGTATCTACATTACTGTTGCTTTGTTGTCAGCTCCTTTGTTTAGGTCGGGAATATCACTCTGTGAAATTATATTAGTTTTTCATTCGGTGCTGACTCTTAAAGTGACCTTTAAAGTATGCTGCCTCAAAATAAGTCCCTTTACTAAAAAGGAAAATAAACAAATTTAACATTGAGGGTGCTGTAGCCTAATAAGGAAAAGGAATGTGAAAGCATCAGCACTTTTCAAGCTGTCGAGCCCACTCACAGTGAAGTACAGGGATATCATAACTTTACTTTTTTTTATCTTCATTAAGGTGATCAAGGCCATCGAGGACGGTTTCAGGCTGCCAGCTCCGGTAAACTGCCCACCACATCTCCACCAGCTGATGCTGGACTGCTGGCAGAAGGAGAGGACTGAGAGGCCCACCTTCAGCCAGATCCACTCAGCTCTTAGCAAGAGCATTCGCTCCCCAGATGGCATCGGTTCCTCCACGTTGGCACGCAGGTAATATAAAGCCACAGGATTTATTCACACCTCCTTTTTCTGTCACTCTCCACATCATTAACCCCTTTCTTTTCTTTCCCAGAACTCTGAGTTCATCCATCACGCTCGCAGAGAGGCCCCTCCCCTCCTTCCCTTCCTTTAACTCAGTGGGAGAGTGGCTGGACGCAGTGGACATGGGCCGTTACAAGGACAACTTCACAGCAGCAGGATACTGCTACTTAGAGTCTGTGGCACGGATGACTGTACAGTGAGTGGATTTCATTCAGCTTTGTGTCTGAACTTTCATTTCCTGCTTCAGAGAGGGCGGCTTTAAAAGATAATAAGAGAACAGATCATTAAAAAGATAACTGCATGAAAAATAAATGGCGGAGTGAATCATGTGCTGTCTTCTAATGAGCCTGAGTTCTGAACTCTTCACCACTAGAGATAATATTAGCATGCCTAAAGAAAGACTTGGTCCTGAGGAAAAATAAATACTTTTGTGCCGAAAACCGTTCGCTCATGGACCAAAAAATAATTAAACTCCATGAAAGGAATATTTTTAGATTTAGAAAACCAAGGTGGAAAGAATTTTAAGACATCATTCTGAGTTTTAATGGCATTGTAATAAGCATTTTTTCCACTTTGGTAACCTCATGGAACAATCACTGAGAGAAAGATCTGCAGATTATCACTGACAAAAATAATAAGTCACAGCAGCTTTTAAATTAATCACATATGTGGGACAAAAACTCATTCTAGGGCACTTTTTGATTTTTTTTTCCTATTGTCAGTGCCTGCTTGCCATACAAACCAGAGTTTAGTAATCTGACTGCGCTTCACTAATGATTGAGCATTAAAAATCACGAAGTGGTAGGACTTCTGGGATCCAATTTGTCAACAATAACAATAAAGCAGAAATGCTAAAAGACAACTTTTGTAACTTTGCAACACAACCCAACAATGAGACGCATCCAGAAATTTAGACTGTGGCCACAACAAGGCCTCACAGTGCATGGATGCAGACCCTAAACCTAAAGACCCTGTAAGGAGCTTGAATGGGGTAGAATTTAGCGCCCCCTTTGTCTAAAGTTGGTATTGCACTCTAATATGCAAGTTGTGTTTCAGACAAGGCTTTTTAAAAAATAATTGCAGTTTGTCCCGGTTTATTCTGAAATCTAACAGTCTGAACTTAACTGTGGGTGCAGAAATTGTTCTGCTTGATTATATTTTTTGGTTTAGCACCAACAGATTTTGATGTTTTTTCTAAGAGGAGCACACTGTGTCTTCTTTTTCTAACTTTTGTAACCATGAAACTCAAACCATCATTAAGATCCACCTTCAGATAGAAGTTCAGGTCACTTCCAGTGCTTACAAAACACACACATAATGGAAACATTGTGTTGATTTTAATTTGACTTGTTTTGATTTTTATTTATCTCATACATTTGCAAATGAGAAGAAGAAAAAAAAGATGAATAAAATCAAATAAAAAGTAAAAAGTTGCCAAAAGAGCAACAATGATACAATTATCCGTCTCTTATAACAATAAAAGGACAACCAATAAAAAACATACCTTCAAATCTTTGAGAGGGGACAGGAGGAAGCAAAAAGCTCATATGAGCCTTTCCCTATGTATTAAATCACATAATATAAAATGAAACATGTCCTCTGACAATTTGAAGAAAAAAGAACAAAAACACATTTCTTATTCAGATTATAATCTATTGATACTGTTCTTGAACTTTGTACTGCTTTTGGCGCCCCCTGTGGGCAAAGTTGGTCTTGAACAATAATTGGTAAAGTGGTATTTTCAGACTATGATGTCATCCTACTTTCTGTTGAGATTGTACACTTGATACTTACATTTGCTGCAGAGAATGTGCACAAACAGGATATTAGTTTCATTGTACACCTACCCCCTGGCAGCATTTTTAGACGTCATACTTCAAAATATACAAATGGTCAGTCTTTATGCTGCTGACTCAAGTTGATTTTGTTGATCATGAAAATGCATCATTATTAAATTTTGTCTGTTTCATAACTTTCCAAAAACCGCTGACAGGAGCTTTAACACTGCTGAAAATATGAAGAGTGTGTGGTATTTGCTTTTGGTGCGTTAATTAATTGAAGACAGTTTGAAGATATATCAAAGATTTAAAACCAAATATTTAGGTATGTTAAAAGTAGGAGGCATCGTGTTTGATAGTTATAAGCATTTTCTTCTTTAAATATCAGAAACTGGCTAAAGATTGCAGTTAAATAAATGTATCTTTCCATTTTTGTACCAACTGTGCTAAGTCTTGATTTTTGCATCCACAGAGATGTTCTGAGCCTTGGCATCACTTCCCTCGAGCACCAGAAGCTGATACTGGCCGCCATCCAGACACTCAGAGCCCAGGTTATCCAGATGCACGGCCGAGGTGTGCAGGTCTAAAAGATAAGTCCACTCACCGCGTCTCTTGCAGTGATGCTGCTGCAGACCTGAGGTGTTTGCAGACGGATGACGGGGGGGATGGAGAAAGAGGAAAGAGCTCTTCCAACCTGAAGCAAAGACGAGCAGATCTATCTACTCCTCCTTCCCATGCATCCTCATGCCTTCCTTGATTCCTTCCTTCTCTTTTTTTCTACATGTCCCCTCTGAGACTGATGGCTTGATGTTGGGGACAGCAGAAGTGATGTCAAGTGACTTTTTGTAGTGGCCTCCATCTGCTCTTAGACCATCTTTCTGGTCCTGGATCAGTGTGCAAAGACTACTTAAAGATTGTCTGAAGCTGATGAATGAGCTGCAAGAGAGGCGTGGACGTATTGTGCTGCAAACACGCCACTTATGGACTGAAGAAACCTTTCCATTTTGGGTGGAATCTCCCTTTATTCACAGAATACAATGTCTAATCAAAGCCAGAAACTTTCACTGGTTTTTGGATCAAACAGGACTAATGTGGGACATGAAATCATATCATTGTACTAAAGAGCTGATCTCAGAAGAACTTTTCACGGCTGGCACAGAAAACAGGGGCGACCGTGCTGCCCCATGTCAACGAAGAGGCGCTATGGGGCCTCGGTGAACATTAGCAAAAAGTGTTGTCTTATATTTAGTTTAAATAATGAACTGGTGGGATGAAGAGAGCTGAGGATGTGAGAAACGTGTTGTTATTAATTTGTTGTTGTCTGTTTCACCACTCTTCGTTATATTATCTTTATTTAATATATAAATGTCTTTTCTTTGTGTTTCTTTCCCTTCGATGTCATCGCTGCACCATAACCCTCCTTCTTTACCATGTTTAAAACTCTGTACAGAGCACGGGTCCACTCTGGAAGATGGCCCCATTCAGATATTTATCCATATTTATTTGTTTACAGACATTAACGTGCAACTTTCCAGAGAAGAGGTGAGATTTATTTATTCAGTGAGTAAAATCCTCTTGCTTTGCTTTACGGTGATTGTTTAAGTTTGTACCTGGAGGATTTTTACTGTCAGCACACAGTATCTGTGTATTCTTAAACACGGGGTTTGGTGTAGTCGAGTTAAAGTACATTAACATTTGATCTGCTGTATGAGTGTGTGGATACAGAATGTCTCATGAACTTCTTAAGTTTAAGTTTTTGTTCATATCATGCTCTAACATACTATGTAATCGCAGTTTACCCTACAGTATTCTCTCCTGTACAGTGATCCCCTCCTGCTCCTGGGGAAGAGTTTAATCTGGGCATTATTTGATCATACTACACGCTAAACAGAACACACAGTTTTCAGTTTGTATTTGTTTTGTCATATTTAACGAACTCATGTGTCTTTATCAATGTTCCTCGCACATTAAAACATATCTGAAGAAACACACTGCTGGTCACACACACATATAAAAGACAAAGACACACTCATACAGTCGCGAAACACACGACAAACTGGACCTCGTCTTTACGATGAACTGACCTGAAGTTGTGTGTCCCCTCTCTGTTACTGTGACCGTTCTGATCTATGTTTAATACTGTACATATGTATTTGAAAATGCCAAATCTATTTTTATAATTTGTTTGAAGAACAATGTGTTGAATATAATATCTGCTCACTGTGTAAGGTTTTGTTTTTTTTCTTTGTTTAAATTTAGGGCCATAGCCAAGAAAGTCTGTTGTTTGGAATATAAAACTAAAAAAAAAAAGTTTCTCTTTTCGTTAGTTTTTTGATGATTTTTACCTGTTAGAAGAAAATCTGATGGCTGTTGCAATATTGAAACGTGTTATTAAAAAATCTCCAATACAAACTGTTTGTTGTCTTATTGGTTTCTATCAAGACCAATGTGAGTGTACGATAGACTGTACATAGAGTGGACAGTGTGGCTCTGCCATTTACCATTGGTAGCTGTTGTGCTGCCTGAGTCGCAGTTAAGACTGTGAGGGATTCTGGGAGAATCTAATTGGAGCCGGGTGACAAAAATTATAATATAATTTTTTTCTCTTTTCTTGGCTACCTTCCAACTTATTTTACCATCCCCCAAAATATACACAAGAATGGCAGCTGTTAATCATCATTAAACATGACGTAAAACCTTGTTTTTAACCTCGTATAGCTAATGAGAACAAAACTTTTCAGAAAAAAAGAGAACTTTGATACAATGCAGCCAAAAATTATCTTCAAATCACCACAACAATCAGACATGAGAAACATTTCTATGAGGTGTATTGATTTTTTAAAATTTGAACAGTCTATCTGGAACAACTGGAGAGACAGATTTTTTGACCCATACTGCAGCCAGCCACCAGGGGGAGCAGTTTTTGTGGCAACCTCACTTAGAGCTGAGAAAGATGACATCCACTTTTTTACAGTCTATGGTATGAATGTGCAGTGTTGGGAAAATACTTAAAAAATAGTAACAGTCACTCTTAACTTTCCCTAAAAGGTAATTGGATTAGTAATGGAATTACTCCTTCATTAATGGGATTACCAGTAGTAACAAGGGAAAGTAACATAATGTTGTGACATTTGAAATATTGAGTAATTAGATAACTGGTTACCAGAGGAAAAAATATAGGCGTTAGTAGGCACAAAAAGTGTAGTAACACCTTTATTCCCAAAACTGTGAATCTAAAAATGACAAAAAAAGCTTATAAGAGTTAAAGGGCTGATACCTCACCATTTTCTGTGGTTTTCTTGATAATAACCACACTTAGGTTCACTAAGGTTCTTACAGTCAAAGCTGTGGCACGGTACTGCCAAAAATAGTGCTTTCAGGTATTCAATTTTGTTGTTGTTGTTGTTGTTGTTTTAGTCACATAATACACACAGAAGTTATTACTTGATTGCATAACCATTGTTTTCGATCTCTGCAGCCATGTGGCAAACTCTCCGCCAGCTTCTGACACTGTTCTGCTGTCATAGCAGCCCATTTCAGTTCCAAAGACTAAACAGATCTAATTTGTTTTTATGCTTGTGGTTCTCCATTTTGAGTTTGATGATGTTCCACAGGTCTTCAATTGGATTAAGATCTGGTGATTGATCAGGCCAATGCAGGTTTCAAATGCTCAGGTTCGCCATCCAGGCTTTAAAGGACCTTGCTGTGTGACAAGGGGCATTGTCTCGTTGGAAAAATCCAGTCATTTGAGGCAGGAAAGAGATTTCCAGCTGATGGAAGAAGACTGTTTTTAGGAGTAGCCCTGTATATGACCTGGTATTTTGGTTTAAAAGTCATCTTTTAATGTGGAGCAATCTCAAAGTCCCTTAACTGGGAGACCTTGGGGTTTAAGAGTTCAATATTTGATGTAAACAATTTTAATTGATACTAGGAGCTAAAGCTTAACCCTAAAGCTGAGATTCCATTGAATCCTGAGAGACTCTCGTTTGAATCGATATTTTTCCACATTAAAAAACTAATGTAATACATCAGCCCACTTTTGTTCTTTTACAGATCTTGGGCATTCTGATGGAGTCTGTTTATAAGTTGTACTTCTACAGTTTTTCATTACTGGAGGCGCTACAATAGAACATTGCTGTGGTGTTTGTTTTTTGTGCCCACATTACTTTGTGCTTGCAGGGATGCTGTGGGCGCTGCTCACGAACTGACACTGTCACAGTTTCAAATATTCTACTGATGGACTGCAGGCAGAAATAACGTGCCAAAAATAATCAACAGAGAGGAGTGGAGGTGGTAAACATGATGCTGTACAATGCTGGAACTAAAATATCACAATACATTTGTTAGACATGAAATGTACTGGGGGTTTGGTTTACAAGCTAAAGCAGTTTTTTCATTTCTCACTGTCCATAATAGAATGGCAAAATTTGTATCTTTTACACAACCAGACTTTTTTTTTTGTTGATTGGTAATATATGAGGAATGTAATTCACAATTTCAAGAGAAAGGCCTTTTCCACCTGAATGGGTCAGCTGTTATTTATTCAGACAAATACATGCATGAAAGTACAACTAACTATCTGCTCTTGCTATTAGGTTAGGCTCGGCAAAAGTTAAGGAAAAGTTGCTAAAGCTTGTCTGAGGCATATATTGTTTCAAGGTTACAGTAGTGGGTTCCAGGATTGTTCTGGAGAACAACACTACTTTTGAAGGCATGAAGATGGACTTCTTCAATCTCCCTGTGAAAAACTTTCAGTTTGGATTGACTTTGGCGCCCCCCTGTGGACAAAGTGGTGACCTATCAGTATATAAAAAAAATCATGTTCTAAATTTACATTTACGGACGTAAAACATTTCTGTTTTCTTTCAGATTCACAAACAAAACCAAAGCATAACTAGTTACGACTCACAAACGCTGTTACATTCCAGCTTGCATAAAGCCAAAGCTCTGTCCATTCTGCAGAAACTAAAGACCTCTTACAGCTGACAAGAAAAGTTGATGCGTACAAATTGTTCAGAATGCGGGATTAGAAATATTTGGGGCTAAAACACAACTATCTCATAAAAACTGTTTTTTTTTTGTTTTTTTTTTGTTTATTTTTAAATTTCCTATGAGATACTATCCAGTAAAAACAGAATTTTATATATTTTGCTTATTTTAACCGTTTTTACCAAGCGGCAACCTCCGGTCTAAGAATATGAGACAATGCTGAAGTGCTAAAATCTGCTGTTTCTCGAGTGTTCGCTTGAAGCTGGCTCCGGAAGTAGCGGAAGTCACATACATACCAAGCCAAAAAAAGCCATTTTCAAAGCAGAAATTAACCTATTTATAGCCTGGTTCAAAAAACGTCTCCTGTCTGAGTGGCTAATTTTACTACGGGCACCCACTGTATGGGGGGTGAGTTTTTCCTAACTCTGCCGTTGGGAGGATATCAAGATCGCGAGCTCCCCCAATAAGATGCACAGCTGAGGGTCACGTGACCGACAGGCGCCCTATGGCTGTAGGCTAAGCCCTTGCCACTACCAATATGGCTGCTATAGCCGCTGTGCTTCATTTTCCATTTCAGAAACAGACATGTGACGTCCGCGAGACTATGTCCATGTTTTATAGTCTATGGTTTTTACAAGATACAAACCCTGTAAAAACAGGAATCTGAAACACAAAGAAATTCCTGAAATCTTTAACCCTCATCTTGATGACAAAAACATGAAACATATAACTGTTCACTAAAACACATTAAAAAGCTTACCTTACCTGTATTGACTCCACACCTTTGATTAGCAGCAAAAACAGGCAGCAACGAGTCATCTAGCGGAGCTTCATGGGAAATCCTGTTTTCACGTAACAGTATCTCATAAAAAAAGGAAATTCAAAATAAATATGTTTTTATGAGACAGTATCATGTAAATACAGGAAATTCTAAATTATAAATTCAAACTATTATTTAAAAATGTCTTGATGTATTTTCCCCCATTTGGCCCCCTAATGGAGAACATCTTCCTTTAGAAGAAGCAGAGTTTGCCAAAGTGTAAGCAGCATGTAACACTGCAGAAATCTGACCACTTATCTGGTAAGAAGAAACAACTGAGGGACTGGTGAGGTTTGATTTCATAAGTCTGTCTTGATGGCAAAGGGATGTTTGACTACTGATTTTTTGGTTGAACTATACCTGAACTTCACAGTAAACTCTGGTTTCATTGTCTTGCCTAAGGAAACGTTGTTGCTCCACTGAGCAGCCGAACACTCATGGGGAGAATAGAGTCCATATCAAAACCTCCCTGGTCACCCTTTAACTTCACTTCTGGTGCGAGGAAATGAACCGATGGCTTTCCGAGCTCACTCATCCCTTCAACCTTAAGGCTACCTGAACTCTCAGACTTATCTCCGTATTACCAGGTTAATGCTCTGTATCCACTTACACCACAATTCAACTTTCAGCTACCTCTCTGCGCTTATTCCTGCAGATCATGCCTTTCTCCTTTTCTCTTTTCTCTTCTCGTCCATGTGAACTTATTAAGTCTACCTCTACGGGACTGAGGTGATATTACTTACTGCTTTTATTACACAACACCCACCTTAAGAATAGCAGGGAGCATATGGGAAATGATTGTACATGCAAATTAACTTTGTGTGGGTTTGCTGTGGGCAACTGTGTGGGTGCACAGGAGCGAGTGCGCTGGTTCCTGCTTCTGTTCCTGGTCACATGGGTCAGTGTGTGTGTGTATGTGCATATTACATTGTGTTTAAGTGTGTGCATTAATGTGTGAGTCTACGGGCATACATTTGAGAATGAGATCTTTTTATTTATCTCCTACAGTTGCAGCAGCGATCCATACTTTTCATATTAAAGTCTTATTGGAGTTGAGGATTGGAGTTTGAGACTTAATGAGTTTCATCTTCGAGCCCATCGCTGGCTGCAGCTTTCCAAACCTCCCACGCAATCAAACATCACCTCCTTCACATGCTGCTCAGCGGACCCGAGCGTTTGAACTCCCAGTGCAGTTACACTGGATTTGGGTATTCATTATCGGTGGCTTAGTGCAGATTTCTCGCCTGCATCTAAGATGTAATGTGATGAAGAAAACACAAGAAAAAGCTTATTTACATTTCATGCTCATGAAGAGCCTCACTAAGAAAATAGACAATTAAAATGTAATGAAGGCTCTGCAGAAATGTGTAACTGCAAAAATAAATCAAAAGCATCTTAATTTTTTATTTTTACTCATGCAGTAGCCGTTCTAGGAATGTTATTTTCAAGAAAACCTCAACTCTTAATGTAACTCTAATGCACAAGTGTTAAAATCCGCAGGTTTGCAATTACATTTGCCCTCGGGTGGGTGGCCCGGGTTCCAATCAGGCCTGTGGCCTATTTCCTGCATGTCGCTCCCCACTCTCACCCTGTTTTTTACTCTATCCACTGTCCTCTCCTATCTGATTAAAGGCATGAAAAAGCCCAAAGAAAAAAAAAAAGCGGTTCACTAAGTGTCCACTTGAGGATGGCTACAGAAGCAATGAAAACCACGTACACACCCATTCAAAAAAAGCTGATCTTTACAGTAAATATAAAAAATTTAATAGCCTGGTTCAAATATGAGGTTTGTGTCTAAATAACAGTACCAACTTTTTTTTTCTTTTTTTTTTTTTTTAAGTTCTTATTGCCTAATTTAGGGTCTAGCACAGACTGTAGGAAACATGGATGTAGTCTCCCCGACGTCACCCGTCTGTTTCTGAAACGGACTGCATCGGCCATTGCGGCCATATTGGTAGTGGCAAGGGCTTCGTGTACAGCTATAGGGCACCTGTCGGGTCACATGACCCTGAGCTGTGCCTCTGATTGGGCGAGCTTGTGGTCTTAATATCCCCCGAACTGCCAAGTTAGACAAAAATTCATTCTCCGTGCAGTGTATGCTGATAGTAAAATTAGCGACTCGGACAGGAGACGTTATTTGAACCAGGCTGTAAATGGGTTCATTTCTGCTTTGAAAACTGCTTCTTTGGCTCAGTGTGTTTGTGACTTCTGGTACTTCTGGAGCTAGCCACAAGCAGTCAACAGCAGATTTTAGCACTTCCTCATTGTCTCATATTGTTGGTCTAGTGAAGCTGATCGGATGATGCCAAAGATGCTTCTTTTCCTTATCCTAACTAAACTTAGGCTAAGTAAGCTTTCCCCATAGGGCAACTGCCAACGATAGGCTTCAAAACTCATCTTCCAAAAGTAATGGGTGGAGTCACTGAGACTAGGTCCATGTGGATACCAACTGAGGGGTTGTGAAATACTGTTAGGGTAGTTGCAAAATTCCTTCCACAATCAAACCTATCCAAAATTGCATATTTCACCAAAAATCACTGCAATGCCATAAATAGGCTTTAAATTTTATATAAAACTTGTAAACAGAAAAGTGGCGCCAGGTTAAGTCAAAAGACAAATTAATATGTGCAAATCCATAGTTTGATTTTCTACCTATCAGTTGAATAAAGTATTTAAGCTCACTTTTTTCTTTTGTTTTTTACCATATTCAGACTGGCCTTTTAGTGTATTCACACAGCAGAGGGTTGCTGGTCTAAGGGAACCAATATTTCAAGACTACGGCCTAAAATGTTTGGGAACCCTTATTTTATTCAGTCTATGACTATTCAAGAGATTATTTCATAGTTCCTATAAAAGACTTTAATTTTGGTGCCCCCTATGGACAAAAGTAATACTTCTTTTCTCCTTATCCACACATATAGAGTTTTTTGACTGAGATTATCCTTGTGCTTTCCTTACTAATGTTTCTTTACTAATCTAATATTTCCTCTCAACAGTGGGAAAAAAATGGCTGCTTCCTAAGTACACCGCAAAATACTGCTTGAAAAAGTCAGTTGTGTCTCTGATTGTTTTGTTTGAATTTGTTAATCATAAAGAAGCAGGGATACACGTTTCAGTGAATTTTATAACCAGTTAAAAAGTTGCTTATAAGAGCTTTAAAATAATCTTTTTTTTTTAGACATACACTTTATATCTGTTAAAGCATCTGTAGGATTTAATTAATGCTATAAAATATAAAATCCTCTCAGTCTTGACACCTGACAGTTACATGCTAGAGGTCAGAAGCCACATTAGCATCTGCACACATGCTAAATGAGGCAAGTAGCAGCCTAATCAACCACGATCAGCCTCCTATTCCCCTGTGCTTTGATATAATAAATGTTATCAGTCTTAGTATGCAAACATTGCATCGCGCAGTAATTCTCCTCAGCGGCGAGGGACTTCTGTGTTGGTTGGTGCTTTTATCAGGCTTCTCACGGTTTCCAGCGTAAAGCTTCAATCAGATTTGCCTGTTTATTCACTGTAAATGAGACTGGGACAGGGAGACAGACAGAAGATTAGAACAAATCGTGTCTCAAAATGCCGAGTATGGATTGTTGTTACCTGGAATTTATGGCTTTTGGAAACCAACACGAAACTCAAAGACGTATTTATGGTTTCCAAATAACTTGTGGAGATTAGAGTGCATCACATGTGTCGCTGCAAGGTGTTTCATCAAGAAGATAGCTTCTTAAAATTTGATCTCACAATGGTAATTATAAAGCACTGAAAAGATAAGAACACTATTGCAGAACTGATAAGACCATTTCTCAATAACCTGATGGTTGTCAGACTATTTGATAATAATAATCTTTATTTATATGGCACTTTTCAGAACTTGTTTTAAAATACTCTACCAGAATAAAACTCTACCTCCACCTAGAGGAAAGGCGGTGAATAAAAGTCTCTTGTCTATTAACTTATAGATTATTATTTTATAGATTAAAGGAAAAAAAACAGGACCTTTTATGGCATTCAGCAGTGTGCGTTTTTTGTGCAGGTGTGTAGCATTATCTAATACCATGATGAGTTATCACCATCCTACCAGCAACCCCAAATATTTTAGCTGAGCCTATGGGTGAATCCCAAAGCTCTTACTTGCAGTAACCTCTCTCCAAAAAACAAAAGTACCTGTTGTCCTGCCATCCCAAAGCTCAGAGGAGAGAGGAGACAAATCGGAGTGATGAGAGTGGGGTCACAAGAACAGCCCTTATGGGAGTCTCATTGCTGACAGATACACCCCAGTGTGGGACACAGCTCAATGGCTGGACGCTGCACCGACTGGAACTTCACTGAAACTTCACATGACTGTAGATTAACTAACTGGCGGCTGCAATTGATGTCAGCAAAGTGATCTGGGGGATGGTCTGGCAGAGCTTGTCCATCAATATCAGGCTTGTAAACTAGTGTACTGGCAAACTGACCCCTGTTGGTGGCAGTGGTCAAAGGATGGAACTTCGATGATGAGCACTAGAAACCTTTAGCTAGAAACTTAGCTTGAAAATTTTGTGGTTAAAAACTAGTGTTTTTGATGAAAGCAGCCTGTATTCTACTGCCGTTTGCTAAAGAACAGACAAAGATAACAAACTTTTTTCCAGGTGAAAGAAGAGGGTCTACTTTTTCTTTTAGTAGTTTCTCTGTTTACATAAGCCGCGTTGCCACCAAGCAGACCAGTTCGGTTTGTCTCTGTACGGCGTGCATTTTGTGGCGTCTCCACTGACTTATTCTGGGACAGATCCCCAAATAACCGAGACGAGCCGTCCCACTTTTTGGGACCCTTTCGTATGGGTCCCAGACTGAACGAATCCGCTCTCAGAAGGTGGAGCTTAACTGTACCAAACCGTGCCAAACCATACTGAACCAAACCAGACTGCTTGGTGGAAACGTAGCTTTTTTCACAGAACACAATACTCTGCGGGTCTTGAAAGATCGGCCAAAATGCTCTAAAATAACTGGCAGCCAATGGCAAAACAACAGATCTTTAAATGCTCACTAAAGAAGGCCTGAAGGAGGTCTCAAAGCTTGGATTAAAAAGAGTGTTTGACATGGGTATTAGCTCAAAATACTCAAGACAACATCAGAAAGTTAATACAACAGAGGATTACTACAGAGATTTTGAAACTTAAGACCTCTTTGGATTCATCCTATAGGAGCGTTGATAGTTGTGTAGAGAGGACAGATGCCTTTTCTGTGACCAATTCAACATCAAACAAGCTTCTTGAAACACTATCTTTTGGTTGAAAACACAACAGAATACCTCTCAGCAGTATATTATTATAATACTAGTTTGTAGTGTATCGTATGCACAAAAATTGCTGCCATGGTTTTAACATGTTGAGAAAAAACTGACAAACTTACCACTGTTATAAAAGTAATGACAGATGTGGTGGCAGATGTGTTTAAACTGGAAAAGTTACAAAATTTCCTTGTGGGGCCCCTGCGCCTGTTCCTGGTTGACCCCTTTTGTGATCCAAGCACAAATACACAAAATGAAACCCCCAACCCCCACACTGAATCTTACAACAGTTATTAGTTAAAAAAATGGATTGAAAGAGTTATAAACACTGAAAATATTAGGGGTGGGAAAAAAAAATTGAATAGCGATACACTTGGATTTTTTTGTTTGACAATATCAAATTCGGGATTCTTTGTCAAAAAAATCAAAAATTATTTTCAAATTCAAATTCTTCATTTATGTCTCTGACCCATGTGATGTGCATTTTAGTTTTAAGGGAAAATATGGCTCCTGATATAGACCTAATCATCTTCGTTTTACTTTTTTTACATGGTCCAGTGTTAAAAAGGCAAAGTAAAAACTGCAAAAATCAAAAACATCAAAGAACCGCTATTTAAATCGAATCATCAGTTTTGAGTTCCTGAAATAACAGAATTTGGTTGTTTTCCCAGTTCATATGACCATTCGTTTAAAGAATTTTGGTTTTTAACTGGTAGTTACACATAAGATGTGACGATGTGAATTACCTTTTTCATATCTTTTTGGCTTAAAACAAAGATTATGACAGCTAAAAATATAGTACATGGACGACAAATACACTTGCAGTTAGAACATGAAGAATCATAACATTTGTTTTCTTGTTGGAAAAAGAAAAAAAAGGAATCCCAAAATGCCAGAGAGGAACCAGAAAAGGCGAAAGGATTCAAAGAGGCACATGGGAGAGCAGACGACACCTCTGTAAAGACATTAGAGACTCTCAGCTGTGTGTTGAGAGCCCTCTACCCCCCTCGTCCTCTCCCTCTTCTGTGTGGAGATTAAAGCAGGCGGCATAAAGGAGAAAAAGGTCCACCTCTAAGCTAGTGTGAAGGGGAAACTTCCCCCAGCACAAAAGTTCTGCTCTCCGCTCTTTGCCGAAGCGTGCCACTGCTCAAATCGGCTTTGAGAAATTAATCCCTGCATTATGGAGGGGAGTAAAGTAAACAAACAGGGGGGACAGGAGGGGGACTTGGAGAGGAGCTGCTGAGGCTTTAGTAGGTAAAAGCTTGAGTTTCTCAGGAGACAGAGAAACGTGCAGGCTGTGTGTTTGTACATGTGTGAAAGGAGAAGTGAGGAAGGGGAGAATGAGGCAAATGAAGCAGCAAAAAGCCTCCTCATCCTCTGGGACACTCCTGGGAGAAGAGGAAGTGTCACAGCTTTTTTGCAGCATGATCTTAAAGCCCTCTTTCTCTCCATGTGTCTCTCATATGTCCGGCTTATTACCAGCTTTGTCTTTCTCGGCTTCATTCAACCGCTTTGCCCCTGTGGCGCAGTCATTGTCTGCAAATCCTCCTCCTGCAGCATCCTCTCCTTTTTCCCATCCTATCTCTCCGCTGAGAGGGTACTTAGATAAGGCCCTGAGTTCAGTCTGACGAAATCACAAACTTCCCACTGAGAAGAGATTAAACTCTGAGTGACCGAACGGACAACTTTCTCTCGGAGAGTTTCCATCTCTCCCTCTTTTTGACAGTTTAAACGCCCGTCTGTCTGCCTGCGTTTCTCCTGAGACTCTCTATAAGTGCACTTTGAGTCTCTCTCCGCTTGTCTGCGGGTTGCCTCTTGCTGTCTCGCCGTATATCCACCATCTATCATCGCTCTCCATCTCCGGACTTCTCTGCAAACTCTTTAAAGATCTGCCTCCCACTTACATCTTCCTACTCAAGTCCACTCCTCTTATATAAATCCTCGTCCTTAATCCTGAGTGTTCTAGTTCTGTCTTGTGATAAAGTTATATCCTCCGTCTTTACTTCTGCCTGTGGTTTGATTCCTTCTATCATGCAGAGATGAAACACGAACGATCAAGCAGAGCGACACCAGACTGACACCAAACCTCTCACCTTGAGGTGTTCAGAGGGTCAGACCTACAGGCTGATTTAACAGTCCAATACTGACACTTGGTGGCAGGTTTGAAAACTGCAGTTTGCATCTCTGAAAGCTGTTTCCTGAACAGATTCACAACAGGAATCAAAATAAGTACACTCTATGTCAAAATAAGTATACGTATGTGTTATTTTGAATTTGACAAAAAAGAAAAGGAAAAAAAGGGACACATAAAAGTTTCTAGGCACCTGAAATGATAGAGGCAAAATGAAAATGTATGCCTTTTCCAGTAAGTGGTTATTATTACCATGTTGATTCATGATCATGGAGTTAAGAATTACAGCCAGTATGAAGCATGTTTTTCACATCGCAGTGTATAAAAACCAAAGGAACTTAAAAGTTAGATATTTAGATGAAGAAATGTGTAATAGAGTTGCGATTTTTTTTTTTACATGGGGTTTTAAAGTGGACATATTTTAATGGCCGTTTCAACCAGGTGGTAACTTCTGACTATGAGAAATGAAATGGATGCACAAGTGCTTCAACATGCACTTTTTCAAGTGTCTGATACAGAAAAACCCAAGTAAAAGGACTTTAAATATATATATATATATATATATATATATATATATATATATATATATATATATATATATATATATATATATATATATATATATATATATATAAAATAATAATAATAATACAATAAAATATGTGAAGAAATTAATCAAGTCTGAAAAATTAAATCATGCACAGGGGCTGATTCTTTTTAAGCTCAGTAGTTTAGAAGATATTAAAGTTAGGTGGTACAGTTTTAACCCACACTACCTTGACAGAAGCTAGGTTATTTTTTCAATAAGCCCCTACAACAGTGGACTTCAAAACTCTGTATAAGAAACAAATGAGTGACATCATATAGACAACTTTCACATGCTATACAGTTAAGGATCCCAACCTATACCTTCCTGTTACCTATTGACAAACTGAGGCCACCTTTTGAGATCTGCTTCCAGAGCTAACACTCAGTTTAACTAGTGACCGTCTGGATTTCTTAAGCTTTCTACAAAAAAAAAAGAAGGTTTTCCAAAATGCACTAACCAAGTTTACCTATTACCATAAATGCTGGTTATTTGTCCCTTGCAGGAGACTCTAAGTTCACTGAAAGCTTGTACTGTTACAGGATTCTTCATCAATGTTGTGTCACTATGCTGCAGGTCTTTTCTTCCAGCTGTGTTCAGACTTTCTCATCACCAGTAACACTTTCACTGCTGTTAATACTGAACACATGTCTTCCAAATATGCAACAACTTTTTTCTTGTCACTGGCGCAGTAAAACCCTAACCCTAACATGCAACACCTCACCACCTGTTAAATAGTTCTTACCACTGTTATCAGTCTGTGCTCGTGAACTTGCATATTACTTACTTTTACACTATACTTATTTTTCTAGTTATATTCATTCCATCTTTTTATATTCTTATTGTAATTTTGTTTGCACTATACACTACCAGTGCGCTGCTGTAGTTCTTAAAAATTACTACTAGGGGTCCCCTAACTTTTCAGCCTATCGAAACCAGTGACCCAAAGACAAAAACAAACAGTTGAAGGGTCTAACATAGTGAATTTAGCAAAATGCTAGAGAGTTAGATAAACTGTGAGCACATGATGTTGCTGTTTCCCATATTAATCTGCCAGCACTGATACTTTCGTTATCCTGGCTTAGTCAAAAAAAAACAAGAAACCTAGTGGAAAAAAAATTAAATATTTTCTGTTAGCATGTTTTTATATTAAATCTTCCCACTAATTTTGTGTAATTTTTAAGAATAATTCATGAAACATGAATTTATTAATAGTTTTAGGTTTTGAAGAAATTTCATTATGGGGAGAGAAAGGAAAAAAAGGAAGCAAAGTGCAGATAGATTTTATTTTAAGAAACTTTTAGACAAAATGTAAAACATCATCCCAGATGTAAAGTACAGATTCAAATTAGGTTCATGATCTTTTTTGTTGTGTTTAAAGGTTATTGTAGTTAATGTAGTTTTAATGTATTGGTCGCTGTTTATTCTTTGCAATCCTTCACCGGCCTAATGTCTTAGATCTTTGTTTCCAAACCCCCTTAAAAAAATCTTCAAACTCTTGGACCTCCCTGTTCGTTGGTTTTCTCCTCAGTCCTTCCAGCTGAGCCTGAGTGTCTCAGCAATGAAGGAGAAGATGTGCGAGTTCTCCAGGATGGCCTTGGTGGTGGGTTTCCCTGCTCCGTGTCCGCTGCGGGTGTCCACTCGGACCATCAGAGGCTGATGCTGCACAGGACTGCTGCCCACGCCGTACTGCAGGGCGGCGCAGTACTTCAGAGTGTGAAGGGGAACCACGCGGTCATCATGGTCTGCTGTCAGGAGCAGGACGGCGGGGTAAGGGGGGCCGGAGTATGGAGGAGGAGGCAGGTTGTGAAGAGGAGAATACCTAGAGAGGAAGAAGGGAAGATTTCGAAACAAGTTAAACGAGACTTAAGAATGTGAAAAAAAGAAATTAAACATAATCTCAAACTAAAGTAAGATTGACTGTTTGCTTGTTTTTGTGTTTTCCATACTTAATGAGCCACTTGAACTGCTCAGGGTCATCAGAGCAGCCATAGTCGGTGGTCCAGGCGTGGCCGATAGTAAACTTGTGGAACTTCAGCATATCCATCACTCCTACCTCTGCCACAGCACAGCCGAACAGGTCGGGACGCTGGTTCACACATGCAGCTGTGAAAAGTATGTTAGAAATGAACACACATCAGGAGCTGAGTTTGTGCAGCGCCATATGGCAGCCAGCTTCTGGAAAATGATGTGACTGAGTGCTGTTTAATGTGCTGTTTCATAGCTTAATTAATTGGAGCTGAGGCAGCTGACTGCTGCTGGATGAATCTGGAGTTGGTAATCATGACTGAGACGTAAGAAAAAGATGCATAAGCAGAGCAGTGACGGCTCGGTTGCTCCTGTACTCACCCACTAGCAGCCCTCCATTAGAAGCCCCGTTGATGGCAATGCGGCTGGCTGTGGTGTAGTTCTCCTGGATCAGATACTCGGCTGCACACTGGAAGTCATCAAAGCAGTTCTGCTTGTTTCCCAGAGATCCGCCTACCAACACATGAAACAAAAGTTTTCAAGAGGGTTTGTCTAACTTACAGTGTGTTTGATGTTTCCTCAGTGTGTGTACCTTTGTGCCAGGTGAGGCCGTACTCTCCGCCTCCTCGGATGTTTGCCACTGCCAGGATGCCTCCCAGGTGTCTCACATACAGCAAGTTTGCGACACTAAACACAATGACAAACAACTTATTTAATCTCAAAGATCTTATAACTGAACTATAATTACATCTATTCAGTGGAGCAGGGATATGCAAACTTTTTCTAAGGCCCCGTCTACGCGACAACGTTTTATCCGAAAATGCTAAGACGCAGTGAAAAAAATCTGTGTTTACACGAACACCAAGGGACTGAACAGGCTGTAGTAAGCATGCCAAGCCTGTAGTTGGTGCTAAAACTGTCCTGTCCAGAAGCCGCTTTTGGGAGATCTCCACCGAAATAGAGTTGAGCCAATCATCTGGTGTATTGGTGAATACTGAGTGCAGAATTGGAGCAACAGATGCACATTTTGTTAAAGGCAGTCGGCAGATTCAGCAGCACAAGCACAACATGGTATCCCACGACGATCGTAACAGCGTTTCCACCAAAAATGCCAGCTTACTGTTTACAAGGCGACGGTGTCGGCAGCGTTTCAGAAAAAGCCTACTCTGGAGGCCATTTTCAAAGTTTGCATTTTAGGTTGACTAAAACGCTGTTACTGTGTCAACGTGAGGCCGAAACGCAACAATACTTTTGCGTTTGACCCTAAAACCTGAGAACAGCTGCATTTGATTCTACCCAAATCACCAAAAGTTAGTGGCTCTTTCTGACATGTTTTGTGAACTGTAAAAGTAACAGTTATTAATGTTCTTGGTGATGTTTCTTTATAAAAATCAGTCACTAGGTGGCGCAATATACATCTGTGCCATCAATACAGACTTCCAAAATCAAACCTCACCTGTCCCTCAATTCTCTCTTGATAACAGAAGATAACTTGACATTTTTAATCACAATGTTACCAGCTACATAAACATCAGGAAAGTTTTTCTTCTTCTGAAGGAACATGATGTTATTCTGTATTTAATTTTGTTAATCTTTATGCTTTTTATCTATGCATTTGTTAACAATCTCTTCTGTTCAACTTCATATTTTTTGTTTGTTTTTTTTCTTATCTCATTGTACCACACTACCCATTGGCAAAATATATATTTCCATTTAAAGCACAGCTGGTCTATTACAATCCAGCCAATCAAGTCTGTGAAAAAGGTTGTGTTAGAAATACTTCTCGAAGGACCCCCCCAAAATTTTGCAGTTGAGGCTTTTGGGGGTTCTCTTGTGACTACTTCACCCAGTGCTTTTAAACTTTCTTTTTTTCCCCAGGTGTGATATTATTGTCTTCATCCTCTTCAAAAACTCTTTCTTTTGCCACTTCCCCTTAATGCGTTTGTTAAAAATCCATGAATCCTTGAAATTTAGAATTATCTTAATTCAAAAAGCTAAACAAATATACATTTTTCCTCTCCCACTGGCATTTTTTCAAACTATTTACAACCAATTCAGGTGTCATTTTGTTTTAAGTATCTCTTACCAAACATTTTTCTAGCCTCGTCAGTGACTCTGAATCACGTTGAGTCTGATAAGGCAATTTTTTACTTAAACTAATCAAAAACACTCAATCAGATTTCAGTTTTTGCAAAGATCTGCGCGACTCCTAAATCATTCAGAGTACCACCTTTTTTACCTTGTGTCCTACTCGCCACAAGATGGCAGCAGAGACTTGTAAAAAATCTTTAGCTTCAGTTAGCATCCTCAATCTAGGGATGATATGGTGTAAACTTTAATAACTACTAAGTAAAGAAAATTAGATGTAGTAAAACAGAGGATATGGACCCCTTTTTTAGGTTCCTGTTGAAGTTGATCTTGTCTAGAAATGTTTGCTTACCAATCTTTTTGGGTTTTTTTCCAAGAAAAGTTTTCAATTCTTTAGTTCTTTAAATTGATTTGTGCTGACATAAAGAGACGTCTGTGGTACTTACTCATAATGAGGTTGTATGGAAGCTTCGAAGCCTCCGTATCCGTACAGGAACACAGGATTACTCCCATCTTTCTTCAGGTCTTTAGCGTGGACCAAGAACATGGGGATTTCGGTTCCATCTTTACTGGGATAAAACACCTTTAAATGGGCAGTAGGACAATAAAACGTAAATATGTCAGCTTTCAAATAAATATTTATGCTTTTTTAACCCTTTCCACCAGTTTTTCAACACAGTAGCGATTCTGAATGGTAATGTAAATATGTAAACATGTTTATGATTGAAAACAGGAACCCGTTAAGAGAAAGTAAAACTGTTAACAGTAAGTGCTCTGCAGTAAATTGATAAGATAAGAAAGGTAATTACCTGGCTGGTCAGATAGTCCTCCTGCCTGATGCCTTTGACCTCCACTTCTCTGAAAACACTTGGCTCAGGGTTTGATTCGCTCAAATCACAGTGGTAGATGATACCTGGGAAGTACACAAAAGAGGTTACTATGAGTTTAACTAATGTAGGGAGAATTTTTTGTCATAAAGACTTAAAAGGGACTGATGAGATTCTTTTTAAAGTCATGTCTGTTTCTGAAAACTCTAAGTTCCTTTATCCTTTGTATGCATTTGTAAAATCATCACCTTTGAATCTCTATTATTATTTATGCCTTTCTTAGAAGAGGTTACTGGTAAAAGATAACATGAGATTCCACCCTGACTGTAAAATAAAACAGCTGATAATGTTTTATTCCAGTCCAAATTTTCCGTTTTGATTAGGTTAAAGAGAAAGGGAAAGTTACTCCATAAGATGCAGATAACTGCAATCTTTAAGGTAAGTGTTTTTGGCCTCTGACAGCATCACTTTCACCAGAATAAAAGGAAAAAACAGGAAGTGACAGAGTACCTGGTGTGGTGAAGGAGGTGAACTTGTAGAAGAAGTCAGAGTGTTTCTTCTTGCAGCTCACTCCAACCACAGTCCCAACATCCAGAGGCAAATCTCTGACCAGCTGACCCGTGGACAACTCATACACCTGCAGGATGTCCTTCACATCATGGAGGTAGTTGACCAGCAGGTGGTGCTGGTTCACACAGGAGACCAAGCCTGAAGGGAGTTCAATTTATAACACTGTTATCAAAGGAAACGGTTTCACTTCTACATTACTGCTGGCATTAAAATGTCCTTTTGTGCAAACTTTCTAATTAATTTTAGTAAGAAAAAGTCCCTTTATGAACCTGGGGTGAAAGAAAATTATTAATCAAGATTAACTGAACAGGAAAGCAAAGAATTGCTCTTGTAATTTAAGTGTTTCTGTTCAGACAAAATGTTCAAAATGGTGAAATCTGAGTCTTCGCCACTAGGGGGCAATCTAAGTGTTACTCATATCAATGTAGGACACACTGCTCAGCTGCTCTTCTCCCTTAGTGACTCTACTTACAATGCAGCACATCACCACATCACCATAAATGGTGTTTTATTTCTAAGTGTCACAAAAAGGTCAATCCAAAGTGTTACAGCTGTCACATTAAGGAGAGGACACTCACAGGTTACCTGTTGTATAAATGTTTCAGTGTTGAATAATACAAACATTGTTACATAAACTTTTAGAAGAAAAAATGTTATTGTGAGTGAGATATTTAAGAGGCAAAGGGTTTTTAAAGACATTTAGCTTTTTAAAAAAATCTTTGATCCATGGTTCGATTTCTGTTCTTTTTATGCTTATTGTTAAAACTAGTTTGGGCTTTTATTTTGAAGGCTGGGTTTGCCATTCATTCATGAAAATACAATATCAACATATGCCAATAGGAAAAGTGTCCTGCTAATAAATAGGAGCAGTTAGTGTTGGGGTTTTGACTTTATTCTTAATGTTAGATGCTTAAACCAAGCTTCTGTAAAGCTTCTGTAGTTTGTTGATTCCACTTGACCCAGCCTACAAGTTTTGTTCTCATCCGAAGCTTTGAATCCTTTTTTAACTCATTGCATATTGAATGTTTATTCTTATAAAGCAGTGCTTCATTTTTTGCAGATTTCAGCTCTTTCTCTCTCAGTTTCCTGCTCTGTCCCATGTCCTATCCTTTCAAAATAAAGGTGTAGAAGCCAAAAATATAACTTTAAAAGAATTGGTTTAGCATTTTTAGTCAATCATTATTAAAAATAAATGCCTTTATATGAATAGTTTGGGTCAACTTGTGTTTTTCTTTAAAAAAAATCTCAGGTAATAAGCAGGATATTGAATAACGAACAGGTGGTTATGCAGATTAGAAGCCTGACAGGTGAGCAGCAGAGGGACCCTGATTCACTACAACACCCGATCATTGTTCACCTTCTGTTTATTTACCAGCCTTCATCTCAGGATACCAGAAGCAGTTCTTCTTGGCTTAAAACTAGGCTCTTGAGCAATTTTACGAAATGTTCACATAACACTTTTACATGCATAATTTGTGTTACATATCAATCTGTTTCAACACAGCAAAAATTTGGAAATTCACAGCTCTGAGTCAGTGATTTTGAGGTACGGTTACCATAACTCTAATGAGTCATTTAAAAAAATAAGATGAAATGCTTATGGACCAAGTTTCACTTTTTCAGCAGAGTTCCCTCTGACGAAGGTCTTCAACCACAGCCTTTAACTTCCCTATCTCCGTGGTGAGTGTGTTATCGAAACATTCGGGACAGAGATTCAGCGAAAACGTGTGTCACCAGAGTCTGCAGGCTGATTGTGGGATTACTGCGCCACTTCCACTTATTGGCAATTTACGTACACCTTGCTTAGTGGAATTTTTCACACACTCTTACACACGCCAAAGATGAGTGAACGTAAAGATGAATTTCATTCCTGCTGAGAACCGATACCAAATGAGTGGACAGACTTGACCTTCCAATGTACTACCAACTGAAAATTTCCATAAATACTCACCCAGGACGTCTTTGTCATGCTGTGGTATGAGGGTAGTCCAGTGCTCCTTGTCTGGTTTCTGGATGTCAATGTTGAGGAGACGGTAGCGAGGGGCATCAAGGTTGGAGCGAAAGGTGAAGACGGTGCCCTCATTGGTGATGTAAGAGTACTGGGCGTCAAAGTTGTCCACAAGTTTGACCCATGGCAGCAGACCTGGAGAATAAAATAGAGTTTTGTTTTTTTTTTAATAATTTTAGAATGTCAATAACAGCCAATGTTTTTTTCTTAAGTTTGGGATTCATAGTTGTAACCAAGAAAAGGCTAAAAATGTGAAGGTGCAGAATTTCAGGCCATTACGAGGACTAGCTTAGTCAAAGATACTGCAAACTAGAAAGAAAGAGTGCGCAGACCTCCACCAAGCATATAATGAAAGTCACAGAACACTTTAGTCCTACTTTAATGTTATATTCCCTTTCAGCAGACGGTCTGCTACAATTTGGTGTTACTTGCAGATTTGTACGATAATTTGTTACCTGACAGTGTTAAAAACTATGATGACCCAGTACATTTTTCGTATACTGGATCTTAGTATCCAGAATATTGCCAGGATCTGGATCATACTTTTACATCCGTCAGAAATTATCCTGACCTTGTCTTGTATTGTTTTGCAAAGCAATCTGACCATTTATTGTGGAGTTCTATACAAATATGGTGAAAATGGCCCTATCTCACAATGATAAAGAATCTTTAAAAAAGTCCTGGATCCAGACGGTGATCAGGATCACCTCCAAAATTAAATCACTTCTTCCTTATCCCATTTCGAACATTTCCTGAAAATTTCATCAAGATCCATTTGTTACTTTTTGAGTTATGTTGTTCACAGACAAACAGACAAACTCTCCCAAAAGTTTAACCTCCTTGGCAGAGGTAACCGTTTGATATTTGAAAAGACTTAAATTCTAAGATCTATTTTGAGCATGAACACAACTTATTTTGTCTTGATTAATGAGAAAATTTAAAAATCCAGTAAGAAAAATCTTCTTGAAAAGGCTAGTATGGGTCTCTCAACAAAAGTCTCATCAAAATAAAAGTTGTTTTAAGTTTCAGTAACATCCTCAAGTTGCTTGATTCAAGACTATTACAAAACGCATCCGTTAAAAACATGTAAGCCAGTTGAATGTCTCATCTTGTACGAAAATGTATAAAAATGTGGAGACACCATATAAACTGAAACAAAACTCCTCATACAGTTACACATCCAAATTTCCTTTTTTATCAGCAATAAAAATCACAAAGCTTCATATTTTTGGCTCAAACAACATTTCTTTAAAACAGAAAAAACATCTCATTATCAATATTATAATTATTATTGTTATTTTTTTTTTACCTAAATAAGTGGTATTTTTTTGGTATTTATCTTTTTAAATCGAGAACACTAAAAGAATGAAATTAGAATGTGTTGCTTATATTCTGCGTTTATTATTCTGCTTCTGGAAGTTTGTTTTTGAGTACTGTCTTCAAAAAAAAAATGTTTTCTTTATGTTATGACTGAGGAATATTGTTTTCTTGTTGAGTAAAATTAACTTGCTGCATGGATGAATAATTTAATTAGCTCTAAGAAATTTTCCTTTAATTTACTCATATTTAAGCTTCCCTTTTTAAAGCAGGACACAGAGACAGTATCGAGAGGAAAAAACATACACAAAAGGTGTTTTTACTCAAGAGAAACGTCTCCATTATTCTAAGAAAAGTTGAGGATCCTGACTTTTAAACAACCTGGGAAAACATTTTTTTCTAAGAAAGTCAACAAGAGCGTCTTCTCCATCAGAGAGGGTACTCCCCCATCAAAAGAAGAAGTGTCACCAGATTGGCTCAATAACTTTCCTACTGCAACACTGAAAACTCAGTAAACAAATTAAAGAGCCGTTTTGAATAATATTGAGCTACTTTGATGGTTAGTGATCACCTCAGTCATGTTCCATGCAAAGTTATCCGGTTCTGCTTTGTCAGCTGAATGTTCTCAAACGTGAACTGAGTTCAGAGGGTTTTTTTAATTGTAACCACACACTTTTTGGTTTCGGTGCACACTCAACTGAGTAACGAGGGAAAAAAAAGTAGACAAACAGACTCATTTTTGACCACCAAAAGAATAGATTAAACCCTGGCCTTCCCCTTTTTTCTGCCCTGAAGAGTCAGCGCAGAGCTAGGTGAGCTAGCCAAAGGGCTAACCCGCTCAATGTTTGCATAGAAAATGAACTATTAAAGAAGAGCAGCTAAACTTGTGCTGTTTTTATCTATTTGAAATTTTCAAGTTGCAGAAACTGAAATTTAAGTGTTTGTCTTATTTCTAGCAAGAACTTGTCTTTGTAGTCTTGACATGAGCCCCATTTATAGACAAGTCTAGAAAAATGCCATATTCCAAGATACTAAAAGGCAAAATGATTTGCTTGTAAAGAATAAAAAACGTCTGCCAGTGGGGTTAGAAAAATTTGCTTAATTTACTAAAGTAACCCCTTTTGGCTGTCTTTTAGTCTTTACAAGCAATTCAGGTTTCATTTTTGTCTTTAAATATCATAAATTTAACATTTTTCTTGTCTTGTGAGTCAGTGTGGCTCCTATTAGATGTTAGCAGACAATTTTGTTAGACATAAGACATCAATACTTGCTTTTATTTCAATTTGTATTGTAGTGCTGCCAGAGAGAGTTTCATTTTTAACTTGGTGCTTCAAGGGTTAAAAAAGGTAAACAAGGTCCAAAGAGAAACTATAAGTTTACTATGTAACTTTAGACCATCGCCTGAATTGGTTGCCTACTGTCTTACCAGCTGTATGCCTCAGTTGGTGAAGGTTTATTAACTTACCCAAGATCCAGTTTCTACAACAGGTGATGAACTGATGATGTAGTGCAAAGAAATGAACATGATACAGAATGACATCTGCTACTTAAAATTCAGAGAAGTGAGCCTGAATGGAAAAGGAAACATCACCTGGGGATGTACCTGCAGAGCAGTGTGTGGTTGTATGTGTGTGTAGATTTAACACCTGACATGTATGGGAAGGGGGCATCATTCCAAATCATCACATTTATCCTTTTGACGGCAAAGCAAAGCTCATTATGCAGTGCATCCACTACCCACTGCTGACTTTGAAAACATGATTTAAAGTTTGCCTTTCATCAGCCTTTTGCTGTTGTTTCTATATCCTTCTCAAAAGAATAAGATTTATTTTGTGAGTAGGACGCTGACATTTCATAAAGATACAGACCTTTGATGCCATCAGGGAGCTGCTGGAGGTCACAGTACCACAGGCGGTTGACGGGCTCGCAGCCTTCACTGATGGACATCACAGCATAACGGCCGTCATCTGTGACCTAGGGAGGATGTTGTCTATTAACATCCTTACAGTAACTCTTGTTTTAATTTGCTCATAACGAGACAAGCTTATCCTCAACAACCAGCTGAAAGACTACACAGATAGACAGATACAAGAAGTGACGGAAGATTTTTCTCGATCCAAAACTTTGCATAATGTTCTAACTCAAACTTTTAGTAACTTTTCACTTACTTCAACTGAACTCTGCCACTTTGGATTGTCTGGGAACTCTGCAACCAGAATGTCCTCTGACTGTTTGGTGCCAACGACGTGGTAGTACAGCTTCTGGTTCATGTTGGTGGTAGTTTCGGTGCCTTCAGTGAAACACAGACAGGTTTAATCTTCAATGCATGTAATTACCTTTATGAGTGTTGGTTGAAAGATTTAAATCTTTGTGCTAAGGGATGCTTCCCTACCATCAGCCTTCCCCTCCTGTGGTGGGTAGCAGTTGTAAAAGATCCCCTTGGCATCGTGCGTCCAGGCCAGGCAGCTGAACTTCACCCTCTCCAGAACATCAGGCAGAGGTTTGAGATCATCAACTGTCATGAAGTGGACTGTCACCCAGTCTGAACCACTGCTGCTCAAACCATACGCAAAGTACTCGCACTCCTCAGAGAGACGGCCCACTGGAGGAAGACAAGGACGAATAAAAGACACACAGAGGACGTCAGAGCTCTGTTTCTTTCTTCTCATGTCTTGGATTGAGTATAGAGTATGTGATCTCACTCTTGAGTGCTACAGTGCCGTCTTCAGAGAGTGTGTTTGGGTCAAAGAACACAGTGGCAGGGCTGTCCAGGGTGTCCTGTACGTACAGCACACTCTGGTTCTGCAGACCTTTATTGAGAAAGAAGAAAAACCTGGAGAAAAAATGAAAAGAGCATGAAACAATATTTTGTTTTCATTGTTTTACTGCTCTCATCTGTTTTACTGTGACACAGGTACTAAAGCTTGATTTAATCACCCTTGCATTTATTTTTATAGTTTATTTAATATTTATTTGAATCCACTTTCTTGAATCCAAATTTCATTATTTTACTTTTTGGATTTTTTTTAATTATTATTTTTTTAACCATTACTTTTATTCCTGTGATTTTGTGCTTGTATTGTGTTTTTGTCAGCTGTGAAAATCGCAGTATGAGGCTTGTACAAAATCCCTTTGTCATAGCTGTTAATTTACGCTTTATTTTATTCCACCAAAGGTAAGATTTTATTACGTGTTTTGGTGACTAGAGAAATTTTTCTGGGTAGAAATTTGGTTTGTTGGAGTGTTGATAACTGTTTACAAGTTGTGATCTATCCATCCATCCATCTTCCACGCTTATCCAGGTCCAGGTCGCAGGAGCAGCAATGCTGTCAGCGAATACTATTGGCCCCTGTCCCTGGACATGTTCACTAGCTCCTCTGGGGGGTTATGATTCAATATGTCCATTTAAGGTAAACTCAGAAGATAAAATGAGATGAACCTTAAACTGCTGGTTATTCTCAAGAGATGTGGTTGAGTGACACTGATTTTGGTAAAGACTGATGATGAATGATTAAATTCTTCTGATAGACCCATTAACCTGAAGATGGCGAGCTAACCCTGAACTAGCTCAAATAAGAGACAACCTCACTCCATTCCACTATTGACCTTATTTGCATTTTCTATTTTTTCTAAACTGTCAATACATTTAATCGTAGCACTTCAAATCTCAGTAAGTACCTCTTTCCTCTTTTAAAGGGGCAGCTGTATTTTGGATAGTTGTAGAGCTCAGTGAGACGCTCGTGAAACTGAGCCCGCACAGCACACTTCTCCAGGTATGGCATGGTCAGCTTGTTCTGCTCCTCAACGAAAGCCTGAGATTCACAAGAAGCAACACGAAGAGTGAGATTACAAAACTTTTGGATGAAGCTTCATCTTCAAGATCTTTTGTGATCAATACACACCATTGTCTCGGCACAATCCGGGTCCTCCAGCCATGCATAAGGATCGCAGATCTTATTTCCATGGTAGTCATCCACCTGTTGCAATTACAAACACATTAAAACAGGAAAAACAGCACGACCATTGTGTTCAGGTTTTTCACAGTAGCTCTCTTGTGCAGAAATTTTGATGAATTGTGTTTCTGGGTAGAATTTCTCTGGAATTTAGCATTTGGCCTGATGCACCAGTCATATTTGCTTCACTGTCACCATTCAAGGTTGTTATACAAAGAGCTGCGCTTGGTTTCCTGAGAAGCACAACTTAATATTCGTGAGAATTTCAGGTCAGCTTGTTTACTTTTGTAGCAAATCAAGTCAAAGTGAAAGTGCTTGTGGCCAAGTTTGTTGCATAAAAATGGACACCGTCAGGTGTTCTGTTTCAACATGGTTGTTTTCTTACAAAAGAAAAAAAGGAAGTGTGCTACTTTTGTTAAAATGTAAGCAAACAGGATTTAAGGCAAACATATAATCTTTCCAGCTCACACAGTGGTGGTTTTAAAGTAGTTTGGATTATAACTTCACACTTCTACAGTTTATTGCACTTCTGGTGCAAATCATTAATAAAGCAGAAAAAGGGTTAAATGTGTTATGCAGATAATTTCTCTGTTTTTAAATGTTAATTTTAAATGTTAATCTTAAATAAATTGTATTCCGTTATAAAGCCTGTTTATTTCTCTTTTAAATGGAGCACAATATGTAAGGAACACGCATTTGTAGAATGAGCAGCAGAGCTGAGTGTGAGAGGTGTGCCCTTGAAAAAATTGTCGAAACTTTTCTGTCAATGCCAATCAGCATATTCTGCCACTGACTCTGCCATTTCTTGATCCAAAAAGGAAAAGATAAAGCTTACTGTTGCTAACTCAGTGCACTGGTCATTGAAATGCCTTATTACCTCCGGCAAGGAGGGTATATTTTTGGGAGAGTCTGTCCGTCTGATTTTGAGTGTTTGTCTGTGAACAACATAGCTCAAAAACTAACAAACAGACCTTGATAAATTTTCAGGAAATGTTCAAAATGGGATAAGGAAGAAGTGACTAAATTTTGGGGGTGATCCGGATCACCGTCTGGATCCAGGACTTTTTTAAAGGATTATTTATTATTGTGAGATAAGGCTGTTTTCACCATATTTGTATATAACTCTACGATAAATGGTTGGATTGCTTTGCAAAACAATACAAGACGAAGACAAGATAATTTCTGACAGATGTAAAAGTATAATGCAGATCCCACCATGGATACTAAGATCTGGAATATGAAATATGTACTGGGTCATCATCATTTTCAAAAAAGAGAGTATCACATTAAAGTAGGACTAAAGTGTTGCGTGACAATCACAGTATACTTGGCTGAGGTCTGCGCTCGCTGAGTGCTTTTCTAGTTTTTAGGGTTGTAATAACATTCATGAAAATAAAAAAAATGCTGAAATAAAATTCAAAGATGCACGAAATATATTAAAAAGAAAATCAAAGTGCCCAAATTTCAGTGTGTGACTGCAGGTATTCCACACAAAATCTTCAGTTTCCACAAGTCTAGCATTGATAATGTGGCATATATACATACATACACACACAATAGGTCTGTATAAATAAAAGCCAGTTTTAGGACAGACACATCAGTCTGGATCAGCAGGTCTCCTCAACTCTCCTCTGTGTGTATCAGGGCATGGGAGGCTATTTTTGTTAGAAGACCATAACTTTGACATTAATCTGTCTGAATATAACAAACTTTATTCAATGTTTGATCAAAAACTACAGCAAGGCAGCGTCAAACTGCCTGCTTCGTCATGTTTGCTCTGCTTCAACATGATGTCTGTTTTGGAGTTTGAGAAAACACCGTTGGGAATAACTTGAAGTGCACGTATATGTCTATAAAAGAAGTCTAAAGTTTCTGGGTCAATGACTGGATCATATCTTTCCAATCTCATCTGATTTGTACCAGGCAGGGAAGTAAACTCCCATTTAGTGTTGCAATTTCTCTTTTTTGGATAAAGTCATAGTGATACCGTCAGATAAAAGGGATGTTACTCGAAATGACCCATATTCAGAGCAATCATATTATATTATATTCTCAACAAGGTAATTTAGTCTGTAAATGACCTCATATCAACATTTATGAGTTTTGTTTGGAATGTTATTGAATTTTATTGAATTTTATTGTAGTGAAGTGCACAAGCTCAGCGATGAACACCACGTACCGTTATTCTGTGGTTGAATCTTCTCGTAATCTGTCTTTGGGTAAATGTTTTTGCGGGTGTATGTCTCCTGAGTTCCTCTTCCTCAGCATGACTCCACAGTACATTACATGACCTGTGGCCATTTTTGTGAGCATTTCCCACCACCTCAGCTCTTTTGCTCTGAAGACTCACTCTTTTATGGAGTGTCAGTTGCAAACGCTGAAAAATCCTACACCGCATGAAAGGGGAACGCTTCAGACGTAAGAGACGTATGCAGGGGTTGCACTGAGGACACTGAGGTCATGTCCTCATTTGCTGGTTATAATCACCTTATCAGGATTTCACATCCTTCAATCACAAAGAAATGACATATGGTGGATTTTAAAGGCTAATTCTGTACTACGAAATTAATACACTTTAGTAGAGCTAATAAATACCATACTGATTTGTAGTATATACTTTAAGCATCTTGTTTATTTTCCCTGAGCTTTCAGTTTTTACTGTAAAGTACATTCAACAGCTTCATACAGTTGCTAGGCGCCGCCCTGTTGGCTATGGCTGCATTTTGCAGCAGCTCTCTCTTCTTTGTCCATTTCTTTGCCATGATCTTTGTATTTGGAGTGAATCATTACTTTGTTTGGCTCATTTGTTGGTTATGGACACCAAACTTTTTGTGGCTTCAGCGATATTTTTGCTACTTTTTCTCCTGTGTTTGTCTGGAGATCCCACATGTAACCATGGCTACATTGTTTACATGTAAACTCATCTGTTAGCAGCCTGTAGCATGTCAATGCTAACTAGTGTAAGGCCTGATGTCTTCTCAAAAGGTGAGGAGAAGGAGGTGAGGATGACGTGCTGGTTCTCAGGTGTGAGCTAAGAAGTGACGACATGGACCTGTCCTTCCATTCATTGTTATTGGGAACGTAAGATCTAGCTCCAGTAAGATGGACAAGCTAGCCGTGCTAACCCAGCAACAGAGGGAATACCAGAGGTCGGAGTAGCATCATGCTATTTACAGATATGGCTAATGGAGCTAACATCAGACACCAACGTCACATTGGAAGAGCTTCACCTGCTGTGAGCAGACAGGATCTAGGAGACAGAGACTGAACAGACTGCTGAAGAAGCTCAGTCCTGGACCCTGTTGAGGTGGAGGCTGGCTGAACTGGAGAATGATGGACAAGCTGTCATCAACTATTTTCTTATGGACCTTTTTGCACTTTCTATACACTGTCTTACTTTTGTTTTCTTGATTGCTGCTGTGACTTCAATTTCGTTGTACTTGTTACAATGACAATAAAGTTCTATTCTATTCTATTCTATTCTATTAAACAGATTTAATATTTAGCCTGCTTATTAGACTAACGAAATAACAGGCGATCATTCTCTGTTTTCACTTGTTAAGGTCTGGCACAAGCGGCAGCCCCTGGTCTTAAAACATGAAACCTATGTGGAAGTGCTTCAGACTGCAGTTCTCTGAGCGGCCACTCGAGGCAGGCTGTTAAAACACTGGAAATCACATACACATCAATTCAAGAAAGGCTTTTTCAGCAAAAATAAAAACATGATTTCAGTCTGGTTAAAAGAAATTCTCAATGAGGGATGGGGGCAATTTTTTTTCCAACTCATTATTAATGGGGCTATTATTAGTCATGAGTTTTGTCCGTATAAGGACATGGTTAACTTGACTGACAAAAGAGCTGAGGTTGCGTTCAAGGTTTAGTTTCAGGTTTAGTTTCTGTTAGGGGACATGTCGAGGACAGGCTTCAAAACTTTGTATTAGAAAAAATGTGTGTAGTTGTAACAGGGTTGATATGTCACTTATTATTTTTTTAATCATTTTTTTTCTTTGTGTAGCCTCATTTTTCTGGTCAGTTTCTTCTTCGTTGGTGTCTTGTCTTTTATATTTGGTTTGCCCCCTGCTTTCTCCCCTTTTCTGTGCCGTCCTTGGGGAGTAGTCGGTGTTCACCAATCAAATTTGTCTCTTTTAACACCTATTTCTTTATTTTATGTGTCCCTTTTTGTCTATGATGTGTTTAATGTTTTTTATTGTCTACATTTTATTTTTATCTAGTTGCTTTGTTGTGTCCTAAATGTTATTTTTAATAGCTTTTGATTTCCATGTGCTTAGTGTTGGCTACTGTGCAAGCTAGTGTAGGCTAGCTAAGATGTACATTTGTCATTGCAGGAGAGGAGATGGGCTGCATTTGTTTCTATTGGAAGTTAAAGTAGATGCTTTCTTTGTTATGCAGGTATGATTTCTGTTGTGACGCATGTTGTTTTATTGCTGGCAGCTGTCAGTCTCCCCACACCCTTTTTCTGTGTCGTCCTTGGGGAGTGGAGCGGAGGCGGACTGCATTTGTTTTTGTTGAAGTTAAAAGAGACTCTTTCTGTGTTATGCAGATAATTAATGCTGACTGAGAGTGGGAGCAAAATCCTGTGTCGGTCATCCTTTGCAAATAAATACTCAACGCAGAGACCCACCAGTTGTCACGGAGACTACATCCATAAATTATACAGTCTAAAGTTTATGGACAGTTGAATTGTTACAATAAAACATGCCAGGGTCACTAAGAATGCTAATCCCTAAATGTTATGAAAGGTGTTGTAAAATGTATCAAAAAGTATGAAGCAAAAATAAATGAATACAAATAAATGCATACTCAAAAAACGTGACCTTTTTAGAGGAATGAGTTCAGACACACGAGGAGATCACATTTTTAAATCATGTGCTTTGTCATATTATGTTTAGGTGTTTGGAGGTTGACTGCTCAGGAAGTAAGGAAACCATGACCCAGTTACAGTAAAGTCCCAGCTTCAGTTTGAAAAGCAGCAGTGGTCAAAAACGGAAACGCAAAGTGACTACAGCGAAAGGCACGCAAATGAATCTGAGAAATCTGCGCTATGGTGGTCATAATCACCCTGCACCGTGAGGACGTCATTTCGTGTAACTCATATTCGTCCTCGAAGTTTTGTTTTTGTTTCCTCGTTCACTCCACGTTTGCTCCAACCCTCCACTCAGATGACACGTCCCTCTCTCGTTTTTTCTGCTTGTGAACTCGATATAGATTTTGTCACTATGATATGACAGGATGAAAGAGAAAGCCAGAGAGAGCTCTCAGACTTTAATCACACTGACCTTAGTCTCATCTCTTCGTGCAGCCGGATACTGAAACGCCATGTCGGAGTTAATTAAAGACTTCCTGAGTTTGTCTTTCTCGCTGTAGTCGGCTTTAACTCGCTGCTTCGTGTGTTTTGTTAACTCTTTTGTTATTGCTCCCAATGCACAGTCACTGTCTCAATGGACGACGGGCGGTCGGGCAGTGAAAGTGAAAGCATTCTGCATCACGTACACACACGTTCGTACAAACCGCCTGCTGCGCCCGTTCTGAACACAGGAAACGATGCGTCACCACGTCAAATGATGGCATACGTGCATGCCACGTACGCCCACGTGCATTAACTGTCGGATAAATAATGTGGTAAGAGCATTGATGTCTCTTATCACTTCCCATAGACTGAAGAAAATCGTTTGAAGATTAATGTTTTGCATGTACAATAGTAAAACTGATGTTGTTTGTGACTTTGAATAAATCTGCACCTGAAAGTAGATTTAGATATAAAACGCAAAAACACAACAGTAACCAGAAAAGCACTCAGAGAGATTGCCACACAAGACTTTAGTCCTACTTTAATGTTATACTCCCTTTCAGCAGACTGTCTGCTACACTTTGGTGTTAGTTGCAGGTTTTTACGATAATTTGTTACCTGACAATGTTGAAATTATGACGACCCAGTACATTTTTTTACATTCTGGACCTTAGTGTCAAGAATATTGGCAGGATCTGGATCGTACTTTTACATCTGTCTGAAATTATGGTGACCTTGTCTTGTCTTGTTTAACAAAGCAATCCGACCATTTATCATTGAGTTGTATATTGTGAAAACGGCCCTATGTCACAATAATAAAGAATCCTTAAAAAATTCCAGGATCCAGACGGTGATCCGCATCCACTCCAAAATTTAATCACTTCTTTCTTGTTCGATTTGAAACATTTCCTGAAAATTTCATCAAGTTCCATTTGTTAATTTTTGAGTTATGTTGTTCACAGACAAACAAAAAAACAAACAGTCAGACAGACAAGACTCTCTTTGGCGGAGGTAATAAAAGTGTATCATTAGTATTCACTGTAACAGAAAAGAAGAAAAGATACTTTTCCAACTTAACTCCTTTCAGGACAACAATTCTGATTACGAAAAATAGATGCTAAAACAGTTCAACAATAAAAACATCACTGATTTAACCACTTATTTTCCTTATGTGTTTAAATTAAGACTGTAAAATGTCAAGTAAAAAAATAAAACCACAACTTTTCCAGTAAGACATGTTATTTATTTTTCCATCTATTATTGCAAAACCCAAAATATGGCGCGCTTATTTAACACCCAACTACTATTACTACCTTCTGCTGCATGTCCTCCCTGACTTACTATTCCCACTTCATCAGCACCATGCTAAAAGAAAAGTGAAAAATAAAAAAAAAATAAAAAAATAAAAAAATAAGTTGTCTTTTTCCTCTTAAAGACTGCAACTGTAACACTAAGTCATATCGCTCATTTTTGTACTGAAATGTTAACAACAGATTACTACCATGTTTTACCAACCTTGTTCCATCTACCCTGTGGTGGCAGAAACAGGTATTTAAAATAAGTATGCATCAATCCAGCCTCTTGCTGATGGTTTTGTTTGCTTGTGTATGTCATGTACATGAAAACATGTTAGTTTCAGTCAGTTTCATAAACAACAAAAAACTCATCACAGGAGCTTTAAACTTAATATGTCACAATATTTATTTTTCTATTTAAACCAACAGTTCAGTAGCATATGTTTGCCCTGGATTTAACCCTGTGATTATCATCTATGTGTGATGAAAACTAATCTGCCCACATCCATATTACTCATCCGTCTTTATTGCAAGGTAGCATTATCTGGCAATAAATTCAAGTATAGTGTTCAGCGCTGTCAACTGACAATAAACCTGAGGAGTCACAAAAACACCTGTATTGTGCAACAGGACGTCCACTCAAAATGACACATGTGGTGACAAACTTCCAGGCAGGATATCGTCCTGTGTGGAAACACCTAGGGGTTCATTTTAAAGCCTTAGGTGTTACTGCAGTTAAAAGCATTTTTTCTACTATTTTGAAAACACAAAGCTCCATAAAAAATGATTCTGATACAATGAAGTCCTCTTTTCATACCATCACTCCATCTGGATCTATTTGTTGTGTGATAAATTAAGCTCTAACAGGTCGGGGGGCAAAACAACATGTTGAGACAGTGTGCATCTTGGATTAACTTGGACTCAGGATGGGGGGACTGAAACACAGAGGCAGAGAGAGAGAGAAAGAACAAAAACAGAGTTTCAGACGTGTAATCTGTCTAATCCACAAAGCTGTGAAAACGACTGGGGAGAAAAGGGGGAGGAAAAAGACGGAGGACAGGGAGTTAGAAAGAGGGCTAATTTCTAACTAATTTAGCTAAGGTGATTAAGTGAGACTGGCTTGATGAGAAAATAAGCTGTTAGAGGGCCTCTGACCTTGTTTAGTGTATTTACTTCTCTATTTTGCAATTGTGTATATTCATTTATGCATAGAAAAAAACAGAGTCAATGTACTTGCTTTTATTTCTAGTAATTTAAAATGAAATGTTTGTTAATTTTAACCAAAAAAAGAAGTGAGAAAGCACATTTTGGCCATAATAGTGAGGAAATGTGATGGAGTTGATAGCTTGTAAGCTAACAATGGACAATATGCTAATGGCAGATGCTAAACTTTTTATACTCTAAATTTTGGTAAAATAATGAATGAACAAATTTAAAATTTTACTTTTCTACTCTCATGTTTTCAATTTTTTTGGCAGCTAATGGTATGAGTTGTATTGATTACCTTCGCCAAAGAGGTTATGTTTTTGAGAGAGTTTGTCTGTCTGTTTGTTTGTCTGTGAACAACATAACTCAAAAAGTGACAAACGGATCTTGATGAAATTTTTAGGAAATGTTCAGAATGGGATAAGGAAGAAGGAATTAAATTCTGTATATGATCCGAATCACTGTCTGGATCCAGGACTTTTCTAAAGGATTCTTTATCATTGTGAGATAGGGTCGTTTTCACCATTTGTGTATATAACTCCACAATAAATGGTCGGATTGCTTTGCAAAACAATACAAGACAAAGACAAGATCATTTCTGACAGATGTAAAAGTACAATCCAGATCTTAGCAATATTCTGGATACTAAGATCTAGAATATGAAATACGTATTGGGTCATCATAATTTTCAACACTGTCAGGCAACAAATTATCGTACAAACCTGCAACTAACACCAAATTGTAGCAGACAGGGAGTATAACATTAAAGTAGGACTAAAGTGATGCGTGACATCACAAAATGCTTGGTGGAGGTCTGCGCTCTGCTTTTCTAGATTTTTTTTTTTTTTTTTTACAAGATCCAGTTATGAAACAAAATTGCAGAAGTAATAATGATTAAGAGACAAAATATGCATCCAATTCAATACAAACCTTTATGTATTCTTGAAAGGACATTGGAGTTTCCCCTAATTGCCAATGTCTAGATTTTAGCAACAAAAACAAAGATCAAACAGATAGATGTTCACAACCCCATAAATTAACAATGCAGTTAAAATTAAATTAAAGTCTTAAACCCTGCAAAAGTGATACAGATACATATTGACTTCCGAGTTTGCTAAACGGTCTTCCATGAGTTCAAGGCATCAGTAGAAAACGCCAATAAACCGAGTTTGTTGTAAGCTTGAGGAGCTTTTAAAACAAAACCAATCAGAAGATTGAGTCATATAGGAGCCATTGGGTCATCTCAGCCAAGAGTTAATGTTTCACATTTGTCTCAATATGACCGGTTACTCTCAGAGTCCGAGTTCCTAAAACTGCCTTTCATCTGCTCATTCTAAGATCTTAGCTAAAAGGAAAACAAGACGAGAGTGAGCTCTAAGAATTCTTAAGGTTGAGTCTCATTCTGAGATCTCAGATAAAAGAAGAAGTTGAAACTAGTTCAAGCTTTTATGTCTCAATATGATCTGGACAATCGAAAACAAGGAAGTGATACTTCTAACAAGTTTTTATAAGTATAAAATCTCAGTAATACTTTGACATAAATGAAAAGGATTACTAATTCATGAGAAGGAAAAGATGTTTGTATCATGGGGTCACAGTTTTTTGTTACTATTTCTAATTTCATAATTTGCATTTTGCACTTTGTGTTTTCTTTCACATTAATTTGCTGTAACAACAAAATTTCCCACACTGGGGGATAAATAAAAGAAGGGTTTGAGTTCTTCTTTACAGTTAGCTGAGTGAATCATCCAGTTGGTTGCATTTAGCTCTAAAAGACTTCACAGAAAATGTCATCAGAATCCCATTGATTGAGTTTGTATACAGCAATGTTTGGGCTAAAGTTAGCTTGTAACATACTGGTTAGCACTGCTGCACTGTAGACTGAAGGTTCCAAGTTACAGTCCTGGTCACAACAACAAATTACACAAGTGACATGAAACTTAAAAGGCAGGTAGATGAGATGCAATAAACATTTGTAGAATCTTGAGAAGAGGAAAGACAGACATGAAGATCTTTGTTTTTTTCCTCAGTTCTGTCTAAATTTATATATAAAAATAAGTAAGGAAAACTGTGTTTACTAGATGATTTCTTTGTCACAGCAAGCTGGATTTAGCAAGCACAGCTGAGTATGTGGGTTGCACCCATCTAGATGTCTCTGCCAAAGCCTAACTGCTTATTCTGCTTTTGTTAAAACAACAACGAAAAAGTATCTACAGATCCCCCCCCCCCTTTTGCACTAAGCGTAGTTTGTCTGATAGGAGTCTTCTCTATTTATGGTCTAAATTTATACTTCTCAACATTTTTTCTGTACACCTAAACAAGCAACAGATAAGCGTAAGACTTTTCGCGAAGCACTAATTAGCCCACTTCACACAGCGATGAATCATCGCGTTGGTGATTACCCAACAACTGTACTGCAGTAAGTGCTTTAATTGGCCACAAAGTCTGCAGAGAATCCCTAATCTGTGGGGCCAGTGGGGATGAAAGTGGACCAGGCCAAGCCAAGGGCAGATGGGCTGTTATGGAAGCAGATATTCGGGGCCCCAGACAGCCTGAGCCATCGCTGAGCCCTGCAGCGGCTCCACTAGGCTGGCTGAGGCCCTGCCGTGGCTGGATTTGGCCGGCATGGCGTGCTGTGCAGATGGGCCCTAATTGGCTGGAAAGACCCAGGTAGTTTGCCAATCTGTGAAGACAGAGAGATTAGATTAGCCATGTCAGATTACAGTAGGGCAGAGTCAGACGGTGTCATCTGACTGCGACGCAGCACCAGACTCACCCACTGAGAGAGAGAGAGACAAGGGAGAGGAGGGGTGAGGGAGTTGTTGATGTTGTGAGAGGAAAAACAAGAAGTTGTTTGTAAAAGTGGCTGAATGAGGGAATGTAAATGAAGAGAGAAAAGAAAATGGAGAAGCAGAAAAAGAAGAAGAAGAAACTAGGACTCAAAATAAGATGTTGGATTGTGAAGTCACAACATTTTCAAATACAGACGAAAATATCCACATCTGCATATTGCAGAGTGCAGAGATAAAACGTGGTGCTATGTCAAGGCTAAATGCATACACAAGTACTCACTAACACACACAAGTGAACAACATTACCCCCCCCCTCCACACACCGCTTCTCAACAGATGGTGCAGACTGCAGGCACTGAAACATAATCTGTTATTGTTCTGAATATTTTGATTATTTTTCCCGGATGTCATTTCAAAATCAAACACAAATCACCCGCTAACCTTAGCTTGATCCTTGGCTTATACCACAGCTCTGAAGCTAATATCTTTGGCTTGAGTCCCAAAGCCGTATTGCAATATAACTGAGAGTGCTATTCCATAAGCTTCCCATTTGAGAAATTGACAATGTGCAGATTTGTTTTATTTAGAGAGCATAACAAGAGGCTTTGGGGAGATTTGAAGAAGGTGTTTACACTGACTGGATTGTGCTGCTGCTTTTTCAAGATTGCTTTAATCCACAGATGTTCAAATGTTATTTTTCTCCCATTTGAAAAATTGTGAATCATACTATGGTCCATCTTAAGCAGAGCTGTCACTCATCTGTTTCTGAATTGTGACGGAGCGCTGAATTATCACACTTAAATTTGAGTTGTGACTACATTTTTTATGTATATTTGCAGTAAATAAGTAACTCTCTACAATCATTTCTCTTAATAACTGACACAGATGATTTTCACGTCCCACCCCACCTCATTTTTCATTCTAATTAATTCCAATAGCAGCGCAGCCGGACCTTAAATGAGTGAAAATCGATAGAGACCACGGTGGTTGTCGCGGCCTGATGCCAAGTATTGATCTGTGGTTAATGTTTTTGTTCTGCGGTACGCATGACGCCCCAGGGACAATAAAAGACCAGTGAGATTAAGACAATAGGGGGGTTGATTGTTATCCAAAAGACGAGAAGAAGAAGATTAAATGAAGAGATTTAGGTCAAAGTGGTGATGTCCAGAGTATAAGGAAGGAGGAGGGGCAGGGAAAAGGAGGAGGTGGGAGGAGGTGGAAGGATTGAGGTCAGAGAAACTGATCCTGGTAGCCTGGGAGGTTGCTGTTGACTCTAGGAGGAGAGTGATGGAAGAAGGGAAGGGAGGGGAGGGAGCGTGATGCTTGGCAAGACTCCACTGGCGCGAGGTGGGGTGTTACCTCGTGTACTTCACCTGATTTCCACAGCGGGCCAGGCACGCCTGTCTGGGGATTTTCCTTATCTGTCTAGACTTCTGAATCAGCACTGGCTGCTGTCATGTTTTTCTCTTTCTCCTCCTCACTCTCATCCTGCTTCCCCCTCCTTCCCTTCTTCCCTAGAGAGCCTAATTAGCAGACATTTTTATTGATCCGCTGGATTTGGTGCTGAAATCCCCTGTTCTCTGTCTGCCAGACAGATCTTGGCTAAAGTCCTCCTCTTTAGCTGGTGGTCTGTGAGGTGGTGTAAGGGGGGCGGCGGCACACGGGGCCCACCTGTTGACCACAAGCCAAAAGCGTGCAGACTTCGCTTCACCCTTACGTCACCCCTTTCTTATCCCGTTCTCCCCATCGCTCGGTCTTTAAATCTCCTGGTGCCCTCTGTAGCCCCCCAATGACCCCCACACTGTACTGTTGTTGGAGCTTGGGTTATCTCAGCCTTCCCAACATGAGCTCCATGTGTTGGTCATAATTAGGGATTTAGACTTGTAGGGCCCAATCAGTTCAGAAAAAAGGGGGATGAGATGAACACAATCTGATAAGTGGCATGGACAGATTATGAAAGTATTATAAGTCCAATTAGCCAGCATACACGAGCTAATGATGGAGTGGTGGTAGATGTGTAATTATATCTGTGGTGAGTAACATTAGACATTTCTGACTTCCTACTAAGTCAAATACACAGATGTGAGCTTGATTAGCATTGATTATGACTCAAATCTACAATTACTGCTACAGTGTTGTGGTGAAGTTTTTCTAACATTTACATTCAGTTAAAATGTGAAAATATTGTGTGTATTTACATACTATATTTATCTAATTGGTGGAAACAATTTTGACTGCAAGTGTTTGCATTAATTTATTTCTAAAGTTGTCAGATCATTGAAGGCTCTGGCGCTGATTGCAGGCCATGCAATGTTAGTGAATCCTTGTTATGTCCTACCAGTGCTCTTCTACCAACTCCAACCTCACCAAGCAGAACAAACATAACCTCACTCTTCATTTTATTGATAAACACTAAAGTTGTGATACCACTGCAGAATATCTCTTGCATTTGTGTCTAAATGTGTGGCTAGGTGCTGCCCCGTTGACTATGGCTGCCTTTTGCAGCAGCTCTCTCTTCTTTGTCCGTTCCGTGTTATTTTTTTGGCTCTTTTTCGTAATCTTTGCATTTGGCGTGGATCATTACTTTGTATGGCTCATTTGTTGGTCATGGACACCAAACTTTTTGTGGCTTAAGTGATATTTATTACTTTTTCTCCTGTGTTTGTCTGGAGAGCCTACATGTAACCATGGCTGCATTGTTTACATGTGAACTCAGCTGTTAGCAGCCTGTAGCATGTCAATGCTAACTGGTGTAAGGCCTGATGTCTTCCCACAAGGTGAGGAGAAGGAGGTGAGGATGACGTGCTGGTTCTCAGGTGTGAGCTAAGGAGTGACGACATGGACCTGTCCTTCCATCCATCGTTATTGGGAACGTAAGATCTATCTCCAATAAAATGGACAAGCTAGCTGTGCTATTCCAGCAACAGAGGGAATACCAGAGGGCAGAGTAGCATCAGGCTATTCACAGACATGGTAAATGGAGCTAACATCAGACACCAATGCCATGTTGGAAGAGCTTCACCTGCGGTGAGCAGACAGGATACAGGAGACAGAGACTGAACAGACTGCTGAAGAAGCTCAGTCCTGGACCCTGTGGAGGTGGAGGCTGATGGAGAATGATGGACAAGCTGTCATCATCTATTTTCTTATGGACCTTTTTTCAATTTCTATACACTTTCTTACTTTTGTTTTCTTGATTGCTGCTATGACTTCAATTTTTTTGTACTTGTTACAATGACAATAAAGTTTTATTCTATTCTATTCTAAATGTACATTATCACAAATAGCTCAACCCATAAGACATGTTTGTAATGTGTAACATTTCAATTCTGGTGCTGATAATTTAATTTTAATTTGTGGGTTATAAAAATGCAAGCGTACAAAAGTGAGGTTATTTCAATATCACTTATAAAACCCTCACAAGGCCTTTAATAAAAAGTTAATCAACAATAAACTAAATAAAAAAATAGGCATTCTACTTAACTTATAATAACGTTGACTGTTTGCGGCCTTGTATAGTTTCTTATACTGATGCAAGGAGTTCTTGATTCTGATTGGTCAAAACCCCATATCATCAGTTCTTTCTGAACAGCAAGAGCAACACCAGGAACAAATGTTTTCTCAATCTGTCAGGATTCTGTTTCACATAACCACCTGCTCACTATAGAATATTCCTGCTATGTAACCCCGATAATCTATAGTTGAGGTGTGTCCATTGTAACAGTTAATAGTAGGCTTCTTAATGTGAACTAACTTTGCTGTATTGCTCGCTTTAACTGTGAAGTTATTACCAGTGTTGGAATTATAACAAGGTGAGCAGGACAGCATGAGTCAGCCCTATACGTGTCTATACAATTTTGGGTTTGTCCGTGTCAACGTCAGCAATGTTTTGTTGTGGATTCACCAGTGCTCCTTTTAATGTTCATTCTATGTGATTTCTTTAATTTTGCAGACTTCTGTTCCAACAACCCTGGTTTCTCTTTCCCCTATCTTGGCTTTTTCTTTGCTCTCCCATCATCCAAAATGACAGACTTCTTTCTACGCACTTCTAAGATTAAAATTAGTCATCCAGAATCTGAATCTAGACCAGCTTTCCCAGCAATGGTCTCTTCTATCTAAAATAGGAAATTTCAGCAAAGAAGCGTAGCTATGTAATGGTCAACCAGAGTCAATTATTTAACTCATCTGTGGCCTACTATTTGTGAGAAGTGCTACAAACTAGGGAAATCGAGTGTAGACTCCACAGATGTTTTTCTCAGTTAGTGCAAAAAAAAAAAAAAAAAGATTTGTCCTCTCACGTTCGACATCCCACGACTCTTGATTTACCAATCCCTTTAAGGTGTGTGGTACAATGTTCTTTTGTTTTCATGTTCAAAACTGCATGAAGGAGAAGAAAAGTGTCTCACTCTGTCAGGAAAACATGATTCATTTGATCCATGTCCTGTTTTGTTTGAAGATTGTCTGGTTTTTCAATCAACAGAGGATTCAAAGTCCCACGGTTGGGAAATATGTTAATTTCTCAATAGGTCAAAATACAATAATTCCGAGAATAAGCTCTCTAGGCAGTAGGCGAAGGGCAATGTGGTGTGTGCTGGTAGCATGTTACTGCATGTCCGTCACTTAACGTCAGGGAAAGAAACACACTGCACCTTTTTTTTGTAGTGCTGTTCTGTAACGACTGTGTGAATCAGCAAAAAAGAAGAAACAGATCCAAACTTAGACAAAAATTATATTTTTGAAAAAATACAAGAGAGCAAAGCTTAATGGGTCTTGTTTAAGATTTGTTTTCAGAAAAAGGAAGTTTGTATATCTTCAGCTAGTGCTGTGCAACACTATCCATTTGCTCCCTTTCTGCTAGCACCAGCTAAGCTCTAAAGTGTGAGAATTAAAGTCTAACCTGTGAGAATCACAGCGTCAACTTGAACACACATCTCACCCTGCAAATATCTCTTAAAGCATGTACAAAAGGCAATGGCTATAATGCTCAAGATGCTTCTCTGAAAAAGAGGAAGAGAAAATCCCCAAAGAGTACGTACCACAGAAGAACTGTTGCCAACCCCAAGATGAAGATAAATACTTGAAATAAAGGGCTGGTAGTGTTTGTGGAGGTGACACTTGCGGTAATGAATACATATATTGTAATCTTACCATCGTGGTTTATTTTATCATGACTGGCTTAAGCAGCTTTTGCTGACATATTTTGATCCAGGGGTACAAAAATGTGGTTGCAAACAAACCACGTCATCACAAAAAAAACTAATCTCAGATGAATTTAGAGGTGTTAAAAAAAAGTGCTCTATACCAGTCTTGAAACTTTCTGCAGCGTTAACAGGCTGATGATGATGATCTAGATAAGGGTGTTGTTTTTGAAGGCCTCTGCCTCATCTGTTGCCGTGCTTCCTCTTCTGTGATGGCACACAACCCAGAGAAGGTGTGAAAATGAGTCGGGCTATTTCGGCCTGTCACAGTCACTGCCTCTGAGAAACTGTGGTTTGGGCTGCAGTTGCTACCAAGAAAGTGTGATACGAAGTGAATGTTTTAGCCTTATAAGGATAATTAGACGTGCAAAAGAAAATGTGTTATATATCTTCATCAGGTTTTGATTTTGGGTGTGATGAATATGGATTGTGCTGCCACTGCATTTGGTATGTTACCATGAGTGAATAGGTAGTGTAAGTTCATAGGAACTTTTTCTGTGGACATTGGCCACTTTTTGGTTAAAGCATACGCAGGGGGACAGAGACTCAGTAAGAGCTTTTTCTCTGATGGCATCAGGCCTGTGATACACAGGTCAAACCACAGCACCACATCCACACAAGACCCATGGAACTATGACTGCACATTGCACTTTGTCATCTCAACATTGTTCAAGGTCTTCTTGTTTTTATATTTATACATTTTCAGTGTTTGCCTTGAGGATCAAAAGTAAATATCTTGAAAATACACAAAAGATTCCAGCAAACCCAAGCATGCAACATTCAGATGAAGAGCCAACAATGAAATGCTTCCAAAGAACAGTGATGTAATGCTTGGCTGGTATTATATCACAGTCTTGGTGCAAACTTACTTGTTTGGCTGCAGAGTGTCTGAGTCAACAACTGCAGTCATGTTGTAAAGTCTTGCCGTTGGGTATTATGGATGTTTTTCTTTATCTTTACTTTCTCTTTTGTTTGGTGTTGCATTGTTTCCAAAGAATTTCTAAGGAAAACTGAAGAAAATAATAGAGGAAGTTGAAATATAGTCAAGGAAAACGGTATCAAAGCAGTACCGTAGTGCTGCAGTTCCTTTGGTTTTGTATCAGTTCATGTCTCGAATCACTGGAACTAAGTGTCATGGATTGACAATGATTATGCATCAAGATTAAAGAATGCCGTGGTGTTTCAAATCATACCAGGATTATAAACTTTGACCCTTTGACCTTAACATACCATATAGGATTTTTTTTTTTCCATATGCAGACATGATTGCTTCCATAAGCTAGAAAGCGGTTTGCACCTGTCTTTTTATGGTCTTTGCTAGTCTGAGGCCTCTTCCGGTGAAATTACAATTTCCCCCCTAAAGCACCTTAACAGGTCTGACAAGTTCTGAGGTATCTAAACAAAGAGAGATGTCTATCAAGTCTCACTCACTCTATGATGAAAAAAATAAAACTCACAGGGGAAACATAATCGGCAATGATTTGTGAAAAAGAAAGCAGACAAGACCAAACTCACCCACCAGTCATAACAGAAGTCAAACCACTTAAACTAACAAGGTCTGATGGACAAAAAAGCTTCCAGGAAAACATTTAATGCATACAAGTAATGAAATGTGATAAAGTTATCTTATATACTCAAGGTTCAACCAGCAGGAATAATCCTCCTGGTTAAAGAGATCTAGAGGGTGAGTAAAAAACAAACCTTTTTCATGTTTCTCTATCTACTTCCTATAGATCATCTACTTCCTCAAGAAGTCCCCCTAGCAACAACTGCAACAACATAACAATGCATTATCAGCCAAATAATCCTCTTTTTATTTCGAGGATCTGCTGCTCAGCTGTTTACTGTTTACAGGAGAGTGGGATAAAAACACAATGAGGGGAGCAGCAATACAATAAGAAGGATTGGGGGCACCTTGAAGCTAAGAAAGGCTTAGCTTCAGTGGCATGACTTCTCACTTCATTTCAGACATTTGGGTGTGGTGAGAGTGATTGTGACTTCTACCCGGGCAGCTGTAAACAAACAACATGAGCTGTCTTTAGTCATCCATGTGTGGATTATTTCCACTTTCATTCTGACTGAAAGAAAAACACTGACCTAAGACCTGATTATACAACATAACAACATCAAAGAAAACATCAAGAGTGAACGCTATGATTTTCCCAGAGAGGTATCTCAGCCTTCTTTGAGCAGCGATTCGGCTGCTGTATTAATCAGTGAAGGTCATGAATCTTCATGCACGTCAGTCCGCTTTCAGTGGGTTCATATCCTCATTATTTTTACTGCTGAACCGCCGAACAAAGCAAAGTAGCACACATTTGACCAAGATTGAAGCGTTCTTTGTCACTTATCACTTGATACATTACTAATGGCATGTGATTGAGTCACATGTGAGTGGACATGAAATGATTTCTCTGTCAAGCCTTCCATGATGATTGTGGGCATTATGGGTCTGTGCCATAAAATCTTGAACAGAAGCAACACTAGTAATTAAAATAAGTCAAATGTACAAAGGGTTTCATTGTGTTCAGCCAAGTCCACAATGTGCTGTTTCTGTGCAGATGTGTAGCTCTTTTTAGTACGTTCTGTTTGGGCTGTGTGGCTTTGGCAATCTTGCTAATTGCTGTTACCAGTTTGGCTGAATCTACTTCTGATACTTTGAAGGCACAGTTGTCTTCCAAACTTGTGCCAACCACTTCCTTGGATCCCTTGCTGCCTTAAACTGAAGAGTCTTTTTAATCAATACATCTCACCATGGAGTACTTTACCCTGTTCATTGAAATCACAATGTCGTAGAACAGTTAAAAAACAGTGGTGCTGCTAAAATGGTCACCCTAGCTATGTATCCCAACATGCCTTGCTTGGCAGAGGTCTCTTGCTTTTATTGAACACAATAAAACAGCTCCATGTTTTACAGAACAATTTTAAATCTCAATTAAAATATCTTATTTTAATTTTTTTGATCCTCTGGTTGTGAAAGATGCTTGATTTTGATTGGTCAAAACAAACCCACTAACCAGTTATTGAGCAATGCCGGGGGAAGACTGATCACATCATGTCAAACCATGGAAAGTTAACAAAGAGTTCAGCCTCTGCTTGTTGACACCATAGACCGTAAGGCGAGGTAACACCTGTTAGCATACTATTAGGAAACAATTATGCTAAAATGCTATTTTGGGTAAGCATGCGAATTCTGCAGGCTAAACATTATGGATAGTTTAATAGTGTCCACCAATCCTAGTGACAGCAGTGGAGCAGGTTGGAGAAACTTTAGGTTACTAGTCGTCACAAAGAAACTGAAACCATGAGCACTGGCGACACAGCGACACTAGAATTTTCTTGTTTATTTTTAAAGGTGAGTCAACTGCAGAGCTCAGAGGAGGGCTGTGTAAGGACAATTTGATGTTAACTCCACCATGACTGACAGCTAAGAGTCAAACACTGTGGAAAGCTATCTGCCGTTGAATCACTAATCCTTGATGATAAGATACAGTTGCCACACGGACCTTTCTTGTTATAATTTCCCATTGGTGGGGTGACGTTGGGTGCTATGAGATTTAGGCAGAATCAAGTAACCAGCGGTTACTGATGGGTAAACAATGAGATTATAAAGCTTATACCCCTAATTGCCCTATTTCTTTCTTTGAAGCAAAGACAGATAAATGCAAAAAAGTTTTACTGTTATGTTATGGCTTGAAATTTTCAGCAAGCATCATGTTTTTTTGTGCATTTTTATTCACTGTATAACCAAAGAGAAGCAAGTGATGAAGTGTATGGGATGAAGTGTAGAGTGACGAAATAAGATGGAAAAGTCTTGAACCTTCTACTTTTTCATTAAATGTAGATGTAAGGTACATTAACATTGTCAGTAGGTTTTACAAATGGCCAAATTGATTATTAGTGTTTCGTTTTCATACCTGAAATAATGTTTGTACCTCAGTCTGCGGGAATACTATATTCTGTCTCTTTGGATCTTTTTTACAGTGTGTTATTTAACTCCTTGATTGAACATTTGGTAGAGCAGGTGGCAGCTTTCCCTGTACTGTTACTAGCCGTAAAGCATATATAAACAATTGTGTGTCGACAGGTGGACCAGACTGTTACAAAATACCAGCAACCAAGTATTAATAGGTTTCAGGTCACAACACAAAGTCTGATTTTCTCCGTCTCAGACAGCTTCCATAGAGCTGACCTCAAGTCTTTCCTACACTTATCCTTTCTGTCTGCTCCGCTGTCGTTATCTCCCTCCCTACCACTTAGCACTAGTCCCAGATTCCCTTTGCCCTGCCCTGCCCAGCAGATGAGGTTTTCCTCCCTGAGAAAAGTGTGTCTGTAACGATTTAAGGTCCCGGATGTGATGTGTGTCAAGGAGCGAGATGAGTCGGCGCGCCTGCTTTCCTGGAGTGGCAAGTCTTTAGCCTCTGAGCCTTGAGCCTGAGCCCAGACTGTCTGCAAATTAGAGAAATTAGCCCAGCCAGGCACAGGCCAGTGAAAGAGCCCAAATCCCAACCTCCCCTCCCTACTAACACACACACACACACACGCACTTCTTTTACCACCACCAGTGACCCCCACACTACACTGGGCAGTAAATCTGCACTCTTGAAATAGTAGCCTTGCCATATGGCAGCCAATTTAATATTTTTCAAGCTAAGTTTGTAAAGAAAGATAGATGAAGAGTTTGACATAAAGCTATTTCTTCAACAGTTTGACAAAAATAAAATCAGATTTTTGTATTTTAAGAAAGTAAAAGTTTGTATTTGTTTTTAGAGTCTAATATGATTTTTTACTAAAATTGTTGTGCAATTTCTTAAAAAAAATTATACTTATTTTCCGTAAATTGTGAAAACTTCCAGAAACTTTTTTTATGCTTTACAACTGACGCCATCAACAGGCTTATCAAATTAAGTAAAATTTTATACTTGATATAAAAACAAAAAAGATGTTCAAGTACAAGGAAATAAGAAATTAAATAAGACCTTGGGCTTGTAAGTTTGATGATTTTGACAAATTTTTGTGGGACTTAAACCATGCGTATAAAAGTTTGAAGCAACATTCCTGGAATACGTCAATATTCCTTCTTGAATGTATGCCTACACTGTGAACAAAAATAGAACTTCATTAGACCATACAAATGCACAATGATGATGAGCAGCGTTCTCAGAAAATCTAAGCACACTCTTTTAACTGAATGCATGACAGACTTCTTTCAGAAAAAAAAAAAGCTTTTTGTAGAATTTAATAAAAACTGTGAATTGACTAAATGTATCTGATAACCATGAAACAGATACCTTTTTACCTTTATCATACTCAAATTGGATACTTAGTTGATGATAAGAAATATGATACTGTGCATATATGTGTCTTATCAAAATGTCACATTCTTGATGACGCACCTATCAGTTAAGAATTTTTCTGATGCACTATTGTATGCCAGGTGATCGGTAAAAAAGGGCGGTAAACACGTCATGACTCAGATTGTGATTTTGTGTACCCATTTATTTTATGTGCAGAGTAAGAACATCTCTATGCATTTATTAGTTAATAAGACTCAACATAATTTGTCATTTTTGGGTATTGGCAGAAAATATTTGACCATTTTTTAATGAATGCAGGCCTCATACTCGAATCTGCTGCTCATTCTGCAAATGCATGCTCCTTACAATTGTGGCTCCATTTATCAGAGAAATAAACAGAATTTTCCAGGGGTATAATTCCTATTCTCAAGACACAATCTGACAACAAAGAAATAATCTAGCAAGCACAAATTTTCTGCCGTGACCTTTCATTATTTCTATATTAGAGAAAAAAAGTCTTTCAAATGTTTTCCCAGCATTCAAAAATCACAAATTTCATGTCTCTTTTCTGTTTTATACAGTTTCCAACAAACAGTAACAAAACAGAAAAATCACATTCTCTTTTTTCCGACCCATATGTTGCTCTCTCCTGTGTGGGCTATCTTTGCTCAGAGCACCATGCAGATGAGGTGACCTAGAGCTCTATATAACTAGATTGTGTGTCAGTGTGTGTCTGAAAGTAAAGGGGACGCTCAGGAGACAGGTGTCTAAGTCTCTTCCCTGCGTGCTGGTATGACCTGGCCTACATCTGCACCTGAGACATGGCTCAAATTAGCACAGGGCACATGTGAGTGTGTATCACTGAAAGGGACTCAGAATTTTTAAAAATCACTCTTTGTTAAAAACTGTTTGCTCCCCTTCTGCTAGCTCCAGCTGAGCTCTAAAGTGTAAACATTAAAGTCTAAACTATTTTTTTTATAAATATATATATATATATAGGACAGGATTATTTTCTCTGGATGGAATGTTTTTGTGTGGCAGGGGTCTTTTGGGTCTTAAAGATGTTCTACAGTGCAGCAAGATGTAGGTCAAGGAGATACAGTGGCAGCAGATTGCTCATTAAGTGCCAAACCAAGCAAAAGTCTATGAGTGTGTTTTTCAGTGGCAACAGGCCAGCCATCTGCTCCTCTTTTATTCATTCATTAACATGTCTTCTTTGTGTGCGCGTGGCCCCGTGTGTGTGTGTGTGTGTGTACATGTGTAAGCATTACCACTTGCTGCTGGCCAAGTGTACAACGTCACTGATGTTGTTGTCCAAAGCCAACAGTTGTGTGTCCGATAGCTTAATCACATGACCATGGCGGGCTGTGATTGGTCGGGGCATGGAGCTAAAAAAGCTTGGCGCAATCCAGCCTCATGAGTTTCTGGTGTTGATGACAGAGTGGACACAGTGGGAGCGGATACCCAAAGGATCTAACAGACAGGACCCCTTAAAGAAAAGAGAGGAGAAAGCAAAATCGAGGAATGGCATAGCCAAAGAGATGAGGATCCTACAGCTAAATGAATGTGAAAGTAAGTTTTTTCTCTTTCTATTTAAATACAAATTGTATAAGAGATTTTTTGGAATGAGCAGGAAAAGACAAGATGATTGATTGGATTCATTAAAAATGGAAGCACACACTGAATGGCAAACTCTGGGAAGATTGCCAAGAAGAGTGTCAATGAACTTCGGTGCATCATGAATGGGACCTGCTATCAGAATAATGAATGAGATTTCTTGAATTAAACATCTAACTGTAGTAATGTTGTTAGAATAAGCATCTACCTCAAGTTTAAATAAATTGAAATAATACCTCAAATAAAAACATTCACTTCTGTTGCTCTAAAACCTATTTTTTCCCTTTATTTTCCAGATCTTGAGCTTTAACCGGCGTACCTAAGACAAGGGACCTACCCTACCCAACCAAAGTACTTTGAAACCAAAAAGCAACCTGAACCAAAACTGAACCAAAGCAAGATCCAAAAGCTTGAATCCATTATCTACCGGCAGTATATTTCATAACAAGATGAAGCTGGACAGCACATCAGGAGACATGAGCCGATGGAGGGAGGTGGACTTTGCCTTGAACTGCACCTACATTGTGCCAGACCAGGTGTCGGACCCCAGCTTCAGCCTCCCCAAAGCGATGACCTCCATCCCACGCAACCTTACATTTGAATACAGCACAGAGAATGAGGTAAGAGCTATTGAGTTACCTTTGAGGGTTTTTGATTCTAGAGGTTTAAAGCTGTATACTTGAATCTAAAACCTGAACTTCTACTTTGCCTTACATGGATCACTACCCTTGCTGCTTCTTTAGGTCTTGGATTTTGTCTAAATAAAGCCTGTGTTAAAATTTCAAGAAATTAATTCTGTATTACATAACATTCTGTTACACCATCTGTATTTGGGATCTGGGAACAAAGGATCTGCTGACTAATGAGTTCTTCACACATACTATTGTGTGTGTGTGTGTGTGTGTGTGTGTGTGTGTGTGTGTGTGTGTGTGTGTGTGTGTGTGTGCGTGTGGGACAGCTTGAGGTCAGGGGCCTTGTAGGGTCTTCTGGCTAACTACTTCAATCATGTCACTAAAAACTTTGAGCCCTTGTGTGACTCCCGTTCCTCACATTTAACAACACAAGCAGATACTCAGGATAAAACAAACACTGATGTGCGAAACCAGATTACCGTCCTCCAGGTGATCTTTCTGCATAAGACTTTCCATCTCCCTTTTTTTCCTTTATTTACAATCCACTCACCTTGCTACCTCTAGTGTGAGTCATGTGAGTCAGTAAGTGTGCTGTAATATCTCTGGGCTATTTCAGTCAGCTGACAATAAAGCCAGGTATGTGCCTGGACATGTCAAAGTACTGTCATCACAGCTCCTGGTAAAATTTTAGACTGACTGTACTTCTGCCAGTGAGAGAATAACCTTAAAAAGAAAGGAAAGAAAAAAAAAGGAGAGATATCACACTTTTTTTGTAGTTGTACTTGATGCTAGACACTCTGCTGCTTGTGGTTGACTTACACCCCCCCCCCCCTTCCTCTTTCTGTCAGGGACCAATGCAGGCAACACTTTCTGCTGTTGTTCCTCTTCCACTGGTCTTACAGTCTCGTGCCTTCCTCCTTTACTGCTATCAGACAAGAAAAGCATGCATAAGGAGGCATACTTTTGCATCCCCATGCTGTCATTTAATTACAAGCTAGCACATCTTACACTGACTTGACAAGCTCACACTTCATGCAGCCCAATTTGATCTTGGTAATTTTCATTAAAAACACAATAAATTTATATTTATTCTTAAACCAACACTTGATGATAAACATATGAGTGCTGGTGTATTTATTTGCACATGATGAGATATGAGATAAGAATTGTGACTTGAAAACAAGCCCACACTCACATGCTTGTCAGTAAATCTACTTCACCTTGACTGGCCTTTGAGTGGTTTTCCTTCCTGAAGATCATCTCAAATGCCGGGGAAATTTACTTCTTGCAGTGATAATCACAACAGCCACTCCTTTGTGTGGTTTTATGGGATGGTGTGCACATGTCACCTTAAGGCACTGTCCACACAGTCATCAAGAATCCCAGCCAGTAGGGAATTTTTAACACAGGTGACTGTAGGTCTAGATGAGTAAACACAGGAGTCTGAAAGGAAACAGAGAGTCCTACTTCTTGAGCGGGGGGTTTGGTTTCAAGGATCATTGTTAGACTTACCAATCCTCAGTCATTGGTATTTCTTCCAAACATGACTTCTGTTTTGTTCGAAAAGCCCAGGTACTTCAAGGATGAACAAAAGGGGCACGTGGCAGATGGGGCATGCATAGGATGGCAGGGAGTTAAGAGAGATGTGGTGCAGGAAATAGGAGTAGCTAGAGGAGGTGGTGGTGATGGGGTGGGGGGGGGGGATTTAGGTTAAAACCAGATGATTAACTTTCGTTGAGGCCAGGCAGCCAGCCAGGCATCATGCCTCGACCTGGCGGGCACAAGAGCTATTCTGAGAGGGTTAAGAAAAGACTAAGAATTGGGGGGAGGGCAGCAGAAAAAGGAGGGCGTCCAGGAGTGTGATAGCGTGGGTTCATTTAAGAACGCCCATCGTCTTTTCTTCAGTTCTTTGACACCCCCCAGCTCCCGTCCTCCCAACCTGGCTAAAGCGGTTAAGCAGCAGAAGCGGCCACAGCAATTCGTTAGTCACGCAACACCAGAAAAGCACAATGTTGCTGTCACACTGGTTCATCGCATCCAGGAATCACCTCAGTCGCCTCAAGATACACACACACACACACACACACACACACACACACACACACACACACACACACACACACACACTCCTACCGCCCTCAGTGACCTGTTGTTCTAATTAAGTACTTACCCATCATTCACAAAATCCACCTTCACCTGTTTTTTATTTTAGATTTTTAACGACTGAAGTTAACACAGAAGGACTTAAAAATCTCTTGAAGGATAACTTTGAATGATAAGTCTTCAATGGCAGGAATTAACAGTGTGTGTTTAGATTTGAGCGGAAGGGGGGTGGGGGGGCATGTAAGGATTGAACACAAAGCTCCTCAAGACACAGAGGCTGTGTGTATGGCAGATGCTGTTGCCTGATGGCGTGTGTGTTTGGGTGTGAGTTGAGGAGGCTTGACCCCAAGCCTTGGCACTTTCTATGAAAGTGTGAACCCTACAGCTGTTGTACAAAGCCAAAAAAGGCAATGTTATGTCACACATTTTAACAAACTTAAAATTTGCTGACAAAAGTTGAAAAAGAAAAAAAAACGCATGAGGCCAGAAATGAGTTAAAACCTGTCAAACAGGACTGGCTTTGCTCCAAGTCATATCTTAAGTCCTTGTGCAATTTTCTTAAGGTATAGAAGAAATACCACGTTTATGTTTTGCAATTCATAGTATGTGTATGGACAGGCCTTTAAAAGACAAATTACTAGGAAATACCAGTTTCCACATCTATAGGATGCCTCAGGGCTTTTATGCAACCAGAATTTTTACTGAATTAGTATTATTAAACTTCATGCAACAGTCACCATCCGAGTCCTGTATCCATCAAAATCTTGCGACAATCAGGTGACACTGCTTCCTGTCTCTCTGCTGTTTACGAGGGCAGCAGGTCAGAGATCAGTGGAGTAGGTCAGAGAAAGTGTAATGCTCTTTATTCGTTTAACTTATTAGTGACGAAAGTGTGTCACCTTGTAGGTTTTAACGTGGCTCAGGATTGTCTGGGTCAATGTGACAACAACTCCACAACAACTCAGGCCATCATTATTTGGGACATAAACAGAGGCAATGTATGGAAAGATCTCAAACAAGAAAAAAAAAAACTGGAAATCATTTTCAAATTGTGCTTTAAAGATTATCCTTATATGACATGCTGGCTCAAGTAGATCTAATGAATTCTTTGTTTTCTGTTCAAGGTGACGGGTGTTTATAGTAAAGAATACATTCCTCAGGGGACTCGCTTCGGCCCCCTCCAAGGAGACATCTACACCAAAGACAGCGTTCCAAAACAAGCCAACAGGAAATACTTCTGGAGGGTAAGGAAAACTACACATATGTCAAATGTAGGATGTATACAGACAGTCCTGTATTGTGGGGATTACATTCATAATGAAGTCTATCTGTAGATGTTATGAAACAGTCTTAGAGTTACTGTAAGGAAAAGCACAAGTCATGTCTTCACCTTCCTCTATATTTATCAACAACAAAAAAAAAAATAAAAAATAAAAAAACCAGTCGTTCAGCTACCAAAGTTTCACATCATTTCTTCAATTCATACGTCAGTAAGAAAACAGAAAAAGCTTTCACACGGATTGCAGTGGCGCTCAGGGGTTTTGGTCAATTTTTTTGAGGAACTTGTTGATGCTGGTGGCACGTAACAATGCACTCACTCTCACACAGTCATCAGAGCTTTACCGGCACTCACTTGTGTATGCGACATGTGTCACACACAAAGAAAAGGAAGGGACTATTGTCTAATAAACACACACTCAGACGATCTTCCCCCTTTTAGACATCTTATCCATGCCTTCTTGTTTTATTCTCATCCAAACATCGTCCCTTGTGTCACTCAGGAAATTCTATATTCTGCTGAGTCAATTCCCAAAAGGGCTTTTTGCTGTCGTCCCACGTATTTTCCTTCCGGCTTTTGTTTCCTGTAAACCTGTGAGGGGGTGTTCCTGCCATGCAGTAGTGAAAGTCTGACGTTCTCAAGTAATTACGCTATCATAGGTGTTGGAAGAGGGAGGGCGTGCTGCCAACTGCATGCCTTGTGTTTTTTTGGCAGGCTGCCAAGAAGCCGACAGTTCCATTTCGTTGTGCTTTAAAAAGACGCACATATTTTTGTGATGAACATGAGCATAATGAAATTTACAAGTTAAAGGTTTTCAAAGAACCACACCGTAACTTAAGGATATATTAACACTAAGAAGAAAGGAAAGAGAAAATGAGAAGAGGAAGGAAAAAGGGAGAGTGAGGGGGAGTGACTATGAGCCACGCCTCCACGCTCGGGAAGCATAAACACACACACAAGTGAAACCCTCAGGACACACAGAACAGGACAGCCGAATAAACTTTAACTAACCAAAGAGGAGACAGGATTTTAACTGTTAATGGCAGAGGTAATTATTTGGACTGTATTTTGTAAATGTTTTGAAGTAATTAAAGTTTATATACACATATATGTATATAGTTTATTATTTATATTTTATTTTAAAGCAATTCAAATATATTTCTGAGTTTTGTGAAATAAAACCAACAGATGCTCTTACAACAGAGTAGTCAACCAGTAATAACTGATTTAATTTCTACAAATATGTTCAAATCCCCTCTTTCTTTTCCTGCAGATTTACTGTGGTGGCCAGCTCCAAAACTTTATTGATGGCTACGATGTGCACAGGAGCAACTGGATGCGTTATGTCAACCCAGCCCGCTCGGTAGCCGAGCAGAACCTGGTGGCATGTCAGAATGGCAGGGACGTCTACTTCTACACCATCCGGCCAGTAGAGCCCAATCAGGAGCTGCTGGTGTGGTACAGCCAGGAGTTTGCCCAGAGACTCTGCAGCCAACAAGCTGACATCAAACCAAGTGAGTTCAACAGGAGTGGCATATTCTTTATCATCCTGTGTCAAAAATGTGATGGTCATTTCCACTGAGGAGGTAGAAGTTGACATATTTGCATGGAATTTTTTATGAAAGCTGTTGTGTTCCACACAAAACTAAAACCCTTCAACTTCTGATTTGAGGGAGTGAGACAGCTGATTTTCAGCTGTTTCATGGTAAGACAGAACATGAATACAAGAACTGATAAGATAAAAGGCTTAGATCTATGTCTGACAAAAAATGTTACAACAAAACAGACGTCAGTAGAAGATAGTAATCAGGAAAAATTCTTTTGCTTAAAGGTGACTAAAGACCTTGCATTTGCTTTCTGTTAACTTGATGTTATCTCTTATCAACAGGAAAGCCGGGGTAATGTTATTTATTTCTGTCTGGTTTACCGTACACATCCAAATATTTATGTTAGATAATGAAGATAATCATTCACAAAGACAAAACAAATCTCTATCTGAATAGATGTGGTACATGACGTATGATTTTCAGGAGAGTAGAGAAACTCAACTGGAATAATGCCTGGTCAAAGTACCTTTATGACTCATTTGTTGTCAGCTATTAGTAGAACAGCAAGTCATTCCCTCATCATCCTGAATGATTCTCTGCTGCCACAAAGTCTAGTGACTCATGCCAACTGGATTTACCAGATGCAGTTCCATTCATCTTAGTGACTAATGCAAAGGCAGTACAATTATATTGTTTTATCAACTTATAGCACCTTACAAGGTGTCACCTTTCCTTATTCATCTAAGTTCTTGACAACTGCTGATATTTTTTGTTAACTCAATTTTTTATTATTTCTTTAAGTCAAGCTGCTCAGGTAGTGGTACACTACTTAAGCCACCTGTAGTCACAACAGTTTGAGCTGAAAATACATAAACACAGACAGCAATTTTTGTGCATTTTCAGACAAGGTTTAAATTTAGATTGCCAAAACTCTACAATGTAAAAGTAAGGTTTGTAGAAAGGTTATTAAAAAATTCCTGTAAAAAAAACAACAAAAATACAATTGGCTATATCATACAAAGGCCTTGTTACAGGATGACCTTTATTGTGACATCCAGTAATGGCGATGAACCTAAGCAAGAAAGGCTTTCTCAGATAGATACAGAGAAGGAAAAAAAGGAAGAGATGTTTCACATTTTCTTGTGGCCAATACGGTAAGACAGCTATACCAAGAAAAGGTTTCACAAATGAAACTGAGAAACTGGCTGTACAGCTGCTCAAATATGACATGACACATGGACTCCCACACGCTCAACCACGAACCTATTCTCCCACACCTAAATCACTACTGATTGACAAACAGAAACCTGCCCTGTATGATTTAAGTCATGTCAAAACTGAAACTACTATCATTTACCATAAGAGGGAGTGCCTTGTGTGGGCAGATGTATAGTGACATGTGACTGATGATATCTTTATTTCCTTTCTTGCAGAATATGCAAGCTCTGATGAAGACCAAGAGCCAGAGTACACGAAACAACGCCTACCTCAGGGGACATGGCTCAAAAACAGAACTAAAGGAGAGGTGAAAGAGGAGCGGGATGAAGATGGTGAGAATGAGATTGACGTGGAGATGTTAGAGCGAGACACCCCGCCCGACACACCTGATGATCAAATCATGGACTTCAGCAAGAAAGTTGAGAAGGAGGAGTCGATTGATAGAGAACCTGAACATCAAGAAACTGTTCCCTCCCCTCAGCCTGATCCCAGGGAGCCAAGTGTGGGCTTAAATCACCCATACCTGTCTGATCACCATCCTTCAATTCCATCTTCACACAGAAGTCTTCCTCTTCACCTCCATGGTCTCTATGGGCACAGAGAGGGCCTTGTTTCATCCTACCCACTTTACCCTCAGTCCAGACCGCTCCAGCCTGCCTACCAACTCCTTCCCCCCTTCAGCTCACACTATCCTCGCCTCCTTCTCCCTTCCTACTCCCCTCCCTTTTCTGGGATGTTGCCATCAAGAGGATCCCTCCGATACAGCAGCTATCTGGGCACAGATGGACTCCCGTATCCACCAATTGGTCAGCCAAACCTCCTTCCAGTGTCTCTTCCATATCCTCCATCCCCCCAAGGTGGTCTGAAAGAACTTACACCCAATGTGTCCCCACCACGAGGTGCCCCAGCCACCCCAGAGCTTTCCCCTGTTCCGAAGCCTGCTAGTCAGAATCAGTCTCCTGAGCGGTCACCCTCTGCTTGTGAGGAAGCCATGAATTTAAGCCTGGCAACAACTAAAACCAACACAGCATCACGCAATGGCCCTGGCCACAAGTCCCTGCCTTACCCTCTGAAGAAGCAGAACGGAAAGATCAAGTATGAATGCAACATCTGCTCCAAGACTTTTGGACAACTCTCAAACCTCAAGGTACAGCTTCAAATCTGATCTTTTGCAAATATAGTTCATTTTGATGTCTTTTCAATTCCCGAACTAAAAATGTCACACTAAAGCTAACCAATCATCTTTGGTTTCTGTAATTCTAGGTCCATCTTCGGGTGCACAGTGGTGAGAGACCATTCCAGTGCAACCTTTGCAAAAAGAGCTTCACTCAGCTGGCCCACCTCCAAAAACATCACCTTGTCCACACAGGGGAGAAGCCACATGAATGTCAGGTATGTTACAGATCATAACCTGAGAGGGTGTTAACATTTGTTGTCTTCTGAGGTCTTTACTGATTTCATAATGGCATTAATGTAAAATAAAGAGTGTAAAAAACAATAGCCCACCTTCTCTGACTCACTTACTTTTCTGGTCAGACATAGTCTGTTTGATTTTCATCAAGCCACTACCCACCTTGTCATGTAATCGCATCTTTAGGCTTTTGTTTGCTTGTGTGACTCTGTGGGCGTGAGTGTTGCAAGGACAGAACTGGTCCTACAAAGAAAGAAAGGTAGTCCCTGATGATTAATGAAAGTACTTAGGACAACTGGAATAACATGGTCAACCCTGATACCTTACTGTCAGACTCAATAAGATGACATCATACTGCACTGCCAAGTTTTTCCAGACTTTTCTTAAGGTGTTGCTTAACAGCCATGTGATTGGTAACCTGTCATTTTCATGCTTTCCAGGTGTGTCACAAACGCTTCAGTAGCACCAGCAACTTGAAAACCCACCTACGTCTCCACTCTGGGGAAAAACCTTATCAGTGCAAGCTGTGCAACACCAAGTTCACCCAATACATCCACCTCAAACTGCACCGCCGCCTCCACAGCAGCCGTGACCGCCCCTACCGCTGCCAACTCTGCGCCCAGACCTTCTTCCATCGGTTCTCCCTCCGCATACATCAGCGCAGCTGCTGCCTGGCTAACTCAAATGCGCCCATCAACGCACACATGAAAGAGATGGTGGAGAGGTTTGATGCAAGTCAAGAGGCTGACACACTCACAGAGGCGGCATCAGCACTGCAGGTGGAAGAGGCTGTGGAGCGCTGGTTGGCTCGTACGTTGGAAGGGGACGGGAAAGAGGATCAGAGGGAGGCTACCATCCTGCTGAAAGCTCTGACGGCTGCTATCAATGCACCGACTGCTCAACCAGCAATTCCCACATCACACCACAGCCCATCAACACCTTATCAGGAGAGAGCCAGTGTTGTTCATCTACATAAACGGCCAACAGTAAAGACTGAAGGACAGTGAAAGGGAATCGAAGTAAGGGAAATAAAAAAGACTTATAGCACGCCATCAACCAAGAAAACAAATGTCGCCAAATAAAGCTTCCTGCATTGTCCTTTAAGGACATAAGGGAAACCTAAACCTCCATAATTCAATGAGCGCAGCACCAAAATAAGAGCAATCCAAAGACTGATTAAGGGCATTCAGTGATTGTACTTTCTCACAAAGTCAGTTTAGAAAATAAAAACACGGAGGATGCTGTTAAACTGTGAAATATTTTAACTTTTTCACTCAGGTAGAGAAGTGTTTGCTTTTTCTGTGCTTTAACTTATTACCTTTCTGCAATTTGAGCTGTCTATTTATTTAGTTGTTTTACTTAGTTTGTGTTTTCTGCTAGTGTTTTTTTATGTGTTGACATTTCCAAGAAGATTGAACCTCTTTGGAAAATCAAAAGTGAGACTCAGGAACAGTCATGTTGCATAAACCTGTGGATAAGTCTTTACTGTGCATTGTTATATTTTGTGTGTTTGAGCTTTGGGGTGCATGTGTACACGGAAATTGTAATATGTATTACAAAGCACAAATCCCCTTCTTGTTTTTTCAACTTTATGCAACTATTTTATTTTATTTATTTATGATACAAAGGGAAAAATCAGGTAACCTGAAACTGTGTTAATAAGCAATTGCCAAATTATAATGAAAGACCAGAAAAAAGTAGTGTTGTCATTTTGGATCACTATTCAACATATTGTGACAATGGAGGGCTTGAAGGTGTTTTTTTTTTTTTTTTTTTGAAAAAGCATTATTCACCACTTTTTCAACATCTTTTTACAGCTAGTCTGTCAATAATAGTATTTTAATGTTTTAAACATGCACTGTTCTAAATGAAACCAAATAGCAGCAAGAACAATAGCAAAAACCTCTTATGTACTGGTATTACAACAAAGAACATTTAATTGTCTCAAAAAAGGGCTCTCTTCTCTTTTACTGCACTCCAACACTGTTTCTATGTTAATTATACCATTTCTCATACAAAAAGCTTTACCGTTGATGTTTGTAAGCGTGAGCTGCATCCAAACTTATTTAGACACAAGAACCTCATATTCAGCACAGGACAACAGTAACTAGCAACAAAAGGCACATTTTTAATTTATTTTTGTCACTTAGCGCTGAATAAAAAGGCAGGATTTTTTTTCTAGACAGTTTAACTACTGAGCCAGTTATGTACCCATATTGTCACGTTGTAGTTTTCTTTTTTCTTGTTGAATATGTTTGTCCATGTAGTTTATTTTTGGAAACAGGTTATAAGATGTTAAAAATTTATATGTGAGAGACTATTTTGTTGATACTTTTATATATACATGATGTAGCATATTAAAGATATTGTTTCTACATACATCAACTGTTCTGTGTTTTTCATTATGCCATTCACATGGGAAAACCTCTGGCTTTATGAAAAGGGTAACCAGATTTGCAGAAATGGGGACATTCTACAAAAAGTGTCTAGCGTCATTCAACTGTGAGACAGGCTGAGAAAGAACATCCTGCCTTCACCTTTCTCATGCTGTGAAATATAATTCAGGGAGTCAGAAACTCTGTGCCCCTCACTGGTTTACTTTTCAGGTTTTCCTAGAAAATACAGGAAATGAAACTTATCAGTCACCGATGTAGCAGAAAAATAACTGATTGAATACAGTCTGTTACAAAATCATCAAACATGACCAAATGTACTTCTGCTATCTTGTCATTTTACTTTTTAGAATTCAAAACGGAGGGGGCATGAATGAATAATGCTTACTGTAAGTACATTGCAGAAGTTGGGTGTTAGGGTTTCGGCCCTGTAATACTTGTGACTGAACTACACCACTGAATTACATTCATGGGCAAGCAAGGTACATCCCAACAATTATGAAACGTTAAATAGGGTTTTAATTTGAACAATCTCTGCAAAAGTTACTCGAAGCATTTCTAACTTTTTACGGTAATTCTATCACAGTTTCTCAAGCTTTCTGGGTCTCATCCACTTTCTATTTCCTTTCGCTACGCATCAACTCCTCTTTCTGTAGTATTTCTTCCTGTGATCTCTGCTGTGGGGGAGAACCCCACGGCTAACACCCACACACCACTGACCAGAATTAAAACGACTCAGACCTTTAATGTGCGCAGTGAAGCTGCTGACAGGAAATCTCTTTCCTCTGAAAGGCTGTCAGCTTTATCTTTACATTATTGTTCAATTAAGCACTTTAAATAGAAATAAAAGCTACAGGTTGCAAACATTTTGAACAATTTTAGGGGCACTTCACCTAAACCACATTTTTTCTCTTTCTGTAGTATTTATTTAACAGTTATAACATTTAAGCTAGGCAAGTGATACAACAACTATCAAACTTTCAAACTTTATCCATACATATAAATCAGCCTTTCTGTGTCATGGATATCATGGCTGTCCGACATATGGTAATGACTAATGAAAATTGAAAAACCAAAACTAATAAGATCAGAATCGGGTCATGTCAAACAACAGAAACTAGCAGTATAGCTTGAAGGATATGACACTGGTCGGTGTTAGTTTTAGCAACTATTTAGATTCAGTCCTACTCTTTAGACAGAAGAAAAAGGCTTTTAGTTTTAAACCAGAGATGGTTTTTAGCCATTTCTGCCCTTTTAAGTTTGAGCCTAGTCTTAACCATCATAATTCAAATATGTTTTAGCCATTTTTTTACTGGTATCAAGGCGGTACAGAGCATATACAACCTGTAAAGCAACATTTTACAAATTTTGCTAATAAACACATTTGCATTGTTGTTGGTAGCCTAGCTTAGTGGTTCCCAAGTGGAGGTGTGTTATTACTTGGGGGGGCTTAAAAAATATGGCAACAACCAAAACCAACACAGCATCACCCTAGTTGCAAGTCCTTGGCTGGGCTACCAACAAAAATATAAAAAATATGGTTTACAATTTATACCAAGCAATTCAAACAGAAAATGTTTCTTTTGTTGGATACTTTACAATCACTCAGGTGGCTAAGCCAAGACGATGACAGTATCAGTAGTGACAGGTTGATTTAGGAAACACAGAATTAGGTGCACAAAGGTAGTCTTAATTTTTTTATCAGATTAATTAAGCATCTTTAGCCAAAGCAGACGCACAGTTGGCCAACAGTCAATACTAGCATTTCAGTCTTGTCTTGAAAACCTAACTTTTGTCAGAGATTTCGTTATCAGCGATGTAATTTTAGCTTCTTGTCGTCAAAGCTTTGTCACAAAAATAACTATCATAGACCAGCTTTGGTATCCTAACAGTCAATTACAAATTAAACACCAGCTCAGTGTGTGGTAGGCACCGTCTTTGTTTCTCTTGACCCCTCTTTTTTAAAATCCAAAATAAAAACCCTAAAAGAACAAATTTCTAAATTCAATTTTTTTTTTACCAAAAGAGGACTGCCAGCTTAAGACGACTCAGAGTAAAAAACACATCCAGAACAGTCAAGTTCAGTTCGCCTTACCTCAAGAAAATAGAGAAAATAAAGAAAATGTTTTCTAACTAACATGCTGTGATGTGGTGTGAGCATTTGCACGTGCCATGTAATCACATACCTGCCAAACTGGTCTATTCTACTCCAGGAAGTTTATTTTGGCACATGATACAGGGTACAAGTGTAAATTTCCAGGGTAGTAATTATCTGGTTTCTGACTACATCATGCTTTTAACAATGTTTCTTTGCTTGAAATACCAATCTGACATCAATGTGACATCACAGGTTTGAAAAGGTGGTGGCTGGGCGTGGGGGTTCACCAGAAATTGCTGCTCAATTAAAATACGTTTCAAAAAGTTATAAGGAATACAAATTATTTCTTCCTCACTATGTCTGTCCCCATAGAATAAAGTAAAAGGGAAGACTTATCTTCTCTAGCTTAACACAACATGTGCTATCATCAAAAGTCAACTTCACATGGGAACATTGTGCACATTGAAGCCTGGACCTGGATGCCTGTGTTTTGCTGTTGAAATATAATAGACAATTTACAAGCACTGCCTAAAACATAAACTTTTTTAGGGTACCATAACTTACTCCCTTTCTTAGAAATAATGATACCACAATGATTCATTATGTTCTAGACAAAGATATGGGGAGGAGTGAGAAGTCGGTAAAGAAGAAGAAAAGTTGGGTACAGTCATGTTTACTCAGGTTGTTCACGGAAATTAGCTAATTTTTAATGCCAGATTTGACCTTGTTGAGCCCTCACTGACGTAACTGGCATATATTCATCTTTTACTGTAGTACATATACGCAATCTTTCATTGAAAGCCCTGTGTGTATTAAAGAGAAGCAAAATTACCCTGTGTGGTCACAGAGTCAGTCCATTAACAGTCAAGTCAAATTTATTTGTAAAGCACATTTAAAAACGGCACAGGCTGACCCATGTGCCTAAAAATGCATTAAACACACAACTGTGACAGTATCCTTAAAAAACAGCAAATAAAAAAAATTAAAAAATAATTATGACAGATAAGATAGGACAGATGAGTCAAGCGCAATGTAAGTTTTGAGGCAAACATTTAAAAAGTCAACAAAAGGGGCTGGAAACCAGTGGAGGGAAGCCAAGACGAGACTGACGTGATCCCTCTTCCTGGAACTAGTCAGGAGTCTGGCTGCTGGGTTTTGGCAAAGGACAAGCCTGATTGTTCAGCTGAGAAGAGAAAAGAGCATGAATTTTTTTTAGGTCCTGAAAAATAAACTTATTTAATTTAAAGGCTGTTTTCACCTGATCTGAGTTCCAAGCTGTTTGGCACTGGCACAGAACATCTGGCAAATCTTTTATGAGCATAATCCACATCTTTAGCTCTGTTGCTCGTCCCACAAATGCATGTTTCTCATAAATGTGACACAGTTCAAAAGTAAAATTAACAAGCTTTGTAATAGTGTAAGATTTATTAACAAGAAGCATTGTTACAACAAAGACCTACTGATCTCCTGAGTCTAATAAAGAGGAAATGTTTTTAGAGCAATATTCCTTTTAAATCCACAGTCCTACTCTCAATAAAATGCAACAAAAATCAGGAATTGCATCATGCAGAATGCAGTATGCCACACCTTTTTTGGGCATAAATCAGATCGATGTAACCTTTGACTGCATCAATCACTGTCTTATACATTCAGAGTAAGGAGTGCTCACACATGGTACATGTAAAAGTTCAAATTCACACACACTTCCTATCCATCCCAAATATTGGTTCAAATGTTGTTTTGCCATCCTGAAAGACAGACCCATATAAGTTGGTGTCTTGTCTTTCTTACTTGCGATATTTAATCACCAAAAAATATGACCATGCTTATCTGGGGAGTACGTGCTATAACTATAAAGTTTCACGTGACTTTCAGTTTGACTTCAACAGAAAGATTCCTGTCATGTTAATGTGAAAAGGCAGGGGTATGTGTGAGTGATTGTGCCTGTGTACTATGGGGTGAGGGTGTAATGACAGAGCCAAAGAGGAAAACAAAATAGACTTTGTTCTAATGCCAATGTCAATCTCAGTCGTACAATAATCAAAAAGTAAAATAAATAAATAAAAATAATAATTAAAAAAAAAAAACAATTTTTTGCACTTTTAATCTTTTTTTTAGAAGCGCAGATAATGAGTCCTTCACGTCATGTTTTCAACTCAAGCAATTCCTCGAATCTGATGTCAGTGTTTGACTTTCAGTCTCAGTCACTTTTGTGGTCAGCATTATAGGCCATATACCTGGGTGTGGAGCACTGAGTAATACCATGAGATGAGATGGTGACACTGTGACAATCAAGTAAAAGGGTTTAAAGGTTTGACTTATAAAGATAAAAGAAATCTGGTTTCAATCACCATATTGACAGAACACTTGTGTAAGTGACTTTTCAAGTAATACGGATCAGCTTCCTTTACTTTGACTATTTGAGAGTGTTGTGTTTGAAATTAATTTGATAAAACAGTTCCTGTATTACATTTATTTCAAATATTTTGGTAAAACACATAAAAACTTGAATTTATCAAAAGGTGTAGGGGTAATTCCAGTAGAGAAAGGAATCCAATGATTTCACTTTATCACCTGAGCTGTAAAAGTGAGATCATTTACCTCGTGTGTTTTCATTTTCTTATCTCTCCATTATCTCCTTGTTGTTTTCAGTGAAACCAATGTAGGTGGCTTCTGCTACAGTTAAGGAATACAAAGGTACTCAAGTCTTAGTTATCAATTCAGTAATATTATAAGTTCTTCTTTCATGTGTTTTTCAGAAACTTCTGAATTTCACCTAAACAGCTTGAACTCAGTTGAAGATTTTATTTTTCACATTTGAGTTAAAGCACATATTATTTCTGCAATTCCCTGAAAAAGGGAAAAAAAATAGGCTACATTTTCATTTTCTCATCACCGTGTAGGAGCTCACATATGAACTGACCAACATTTTTACAGTAACCTGCTATCTTTGGTTAAACTAAGCAGTCTGGTAGCGCCCCCATGAGGCAGAGTAATGTACATGCACATAATTTTACAGTGCCTTTTTTCAATGAGATCCAACACAAAAACCTTCTTTTTACCCTTCTATTTATTTCTTTTTACTGTTTTTACAAATCATTAAACAAAATGTATCAAGCATGCATGTGCATTTGTTACCTTCTGACTGAGGCTCTTTCCAGTTTTGTTTTGAGTTTTTTTTCCCACAGGCTTTAATGATGACCATATGTGAAAAAATAAACATGTTTACACATTTAAAATCAATTTTATTTCTACCAGCTCTTAATAGCAGCTTAAATTCTACTATTCGTGTGGCTTTAAATTTGGAGATAGAAAACTCTAAATGTGAGGATGGGTGGGAAGCTTACAACCCTTGGGTTTACAAATATGAGGCTGTCTTGATGCAGGAGAGAGAAGTTTGACAAGGATCTCTGAAACACAAAGAAAGGGGAAGGTTAGTTCCATTAAATTTTTTTTATACACAAATGATACAATTTTTAACTAACAAGAACTTATATTTAAAGAATGTTAAGTGTAACAGCTGCGTACCTGCATAGTCTAATATGATGTACAGTTGTTTTGGTCTGGTGGAAATGTCGATATCTGAAGTGGCTAAGTCCGGTTGCTGAAAATAAAACTGATGTGGAAGTGCTAAAAACTGTGATTTGTCAAGTTTCTGATTAGAGGTGCTCCAAAAGTGCCAAAAACCACATTCATACCAATTCCCCAAACTGCCTATTTTTACAGAGAAAATAAAAACATGTAAACCTTTGTACAAAAAACTTCAATCTGAATAGCTTATTGCTGTGGTCTTTTTAAAACTAAATACAGAATATCAAATCTGGCAATAAACCAACTTGTGCATTTCACCTATATTCCAACATTTTTTGGCTGTGATGCAAAAAGGACTACAAGTGCCCAAACATAGAGCTCACAAATAAAAACAAGTCAATTCCACTTAACTGTAGTTGTATAAGTCTATATTGAAAAGCATATCACTTAATTACATCTCTTCAGGGTTATCGAGTTGAATAGTATCTAATAAATCAACACATAATGTTAAGATAAGCTATTTTGCTATCAGCGAGGTTAACTCTTATATCTTCAAAATGGACCTAGCTAATTAGCATGTTAAACTGTGCAGTTGGGGCTGAAAGCTCTGTTGCTGTCCTCTGTAGCTTTTCGACAGTACCTGAGAAAGGGGTCGGGAGATCACCATGGCTGGAGGATGCCCTGGGTGTCACTGCTGCTGGGTGTTGGGCTACAGGAAAGCTAAGTTGTCTCTGGAGGTCGGTGGTTGCGCCGAATTAATGGGTGACCACAAAATGTTTGGCCTCGTGTTAGCTAGTTTGACTTGTTCAACGTCTAAATTTGTCAAGCGGACGAGTTAATTTTCTGTGTTAGAGATGCTTTTTAATTTAGTGACAGTTTACCTCTCCTTCTTCTTCTTCCTATCGCCCAATTAAACAAACGAACACGTCATCAGTACCTAACTGAAATGGCGCCAAAACGATTAACAAGGCAGAATCATTTGTCTATGGTTCGAATAGTCCATTAAATTAACGTAGGGGAGGTCATGATGATAAAAGGAATAAAACTCCCCCTAATTTTGCAGAGAAGGAATTTCCCTGATTAGTACTAACCATTTAGCCTGACTAAAAAGTGAAACGTCTTGTACATTAAACATAACAAGTAGAAGGAACTCAATTTTACAAGGCCCCTTAATGAGAGAGACCCCTCATAATTGCCCCACTTGTGGCCTATGGCAAAACAGCCTATTTGATGAGTTTGCTTCTGACAGCTGTCTAGTGATTGGGTTGCGAATTGCAAAGAAACCACTAGATGTCACTGTTGGTTCACCAAAAGACAAACTTCAGCGTTACAAAAAGACAGTTGTAGGACATTTAACCAACCCAGTTTTTAGAATAGACGGTGTTGTTGAAAATTTCAATCATTGTTTATTGGCTTATTTTTTTGAACGATTTTTTTTAGCTGGACCAAAGTTGAAGTGAAAATGGTATCAGAAGAATATTTTTTGTAGATCTAAATTTGTCTATTATAACTTGAATTTTTTTTTAGAGGTCCAAATATATTTTAACAGCCTATTGTAATTGTACATTGTTTTGTTAGACAACTACCCATGTGGAGACTCCATATTTGGCCCAGTTAAAACGGAAAGACACTTTTATCAGTCTTTACTAAATTCCAAAATAATTTGGAAGCTGTTCATGCCGCATTTTGACATTCACGAAGAAAAAATAAACTAGAGTTAATATTTTGCATTAGATGTTTGTGGGTCAAGCTCTGCAGTGACATTGTGAAGTTGTGTGGATTCTGGGTGTTGCTCTGAAGGGGCGTGTCGCCACACCTGAGCCCTGCGTGCTGCACAGAATATGAAGCAGCAGGACGGGAGCAGCTGTCATCTGTCAACAAGTGCCATCCTTCGTCGTGCCGTTTCACTCGACTCCTTTTCATTAGCCTTTAACGAGCGGAAAAGTAAAGTCGTTTAGAGACTCCGGGCAAGTCCTCCTCTGCCCTCGCCGAGGATCTCCTTGCTGCAGCAGAGATGGCGAAGAGTCCATCCAGAAGGTCGCTGAAAAACTTGTTCTCCAGAAGCGAGGCTAATCTGCGCGACACGACAGAGAAGGATGTAGACAAGAACGAAGGGGAGAAGAGAAGGTTTAGGTTCTTCAGGTTCAGAAGAAAGTCGAACAGTGGCTCAGCCTTGGAGAAGCCGGCTAATGAGAGCCAGCAGGTGTTCCTCAGGTATGTTTGCAGACAGTCGAGAATATTCAGCTTGTGTTCATGCCTGTGCATGTGTCATATGGCTTCTCATGAAGAAGCAGGAACATAAAGAAGCCCCTGACGTTTTCGAGCTATTAGGCTGCAGATGCCTTAGGTTCAATCAGTGTGAAGAGCTTACAGCTGCTTCAAATTAAAGAACTAATTGTCCTTTGTTCTTTATCTCTTTGTCTCAAATAATGCCCCTTGAGTTGGTTGCCTTACGTCGACTTTAAGAATGATACTTTATCAATTGAGCTAGTTAAATGACACATTATTCTCATTCCAACCAGATCTAATCATGCTGAAGACTGCAGTTTTAAGTGCTTAAACATAGCCTGCAGTAAGTGTTTAATTAGGATAATGATAGCTGAAAAGGGTACGGCTAAAAACCACGCCAAATCAATTTCCTAAGCATTAGCATAACTTTGAGGATGATTAACTTCATTGTGATTTTCCAAAAGACATTATTGTCTAGACAGAGTTGTTGAAAAACACACGAAATCTTCCCTTATGTTTTGTTTTGTTTTTTTTAAAATTTTTTTGTTGAGATAAAAAGACATGAAATTAAAGATCCGTAAGTTCTCTGAAAGCTTTTAGCATCCATATGAGGTGTAGTGAAATGCTCAGTGTGCAGCTTATAGTTTTCTTGTTATACATAAGAAATCCCATGTACTGAAGTCATATTCCACTTCAGGGGCATGATTAAATATCTATTAAATCTATCAGTCGTTTCTAAAAAGTATTTGCTTCTTAGCTTCTATTTCTTTCAAACTAAACTAAATTTAAATGAGTTACTGATCATCGGGGAATTATGCTGCATTGCACAGAGTATTTCAACAGTTATGTACAATTAAAATGTGCAACAAAACCGGGGTCCCAGCCAATCTTCCACCACTGATAGCCATTGTGACATGCTTAGGATCATTGGGCAATAAAGTCAGAACTCAGAGCAGAGCCAAGAACACCATCTGCTGAACTGTGACATGGAGGCTCATAAACAATACCTCTTTATTCAAGTTTTTATGATCCTAGAATATGGACGCCTGTGTCTGAGTTTCTAACAACACATAGTAGTGATTGGCCAATGTTGGTAAACAGGTGGGTCAGACAGTCAAACAAAGGTAGGACTCCAAAGCGGTGATTGACGGCCTGTTTGTGGTGCTCTACTTCATCAATGGCACTACCTGTGGATACACTGAGATGAATGTTTTGGTGTTGAAAAGGTGACGTCCAGAAAGACATTTTGAAAGTGTTCAGTGAGTTCTTGGGCATCTGTTTCAAAACCTCCATTGTTGACCAGTTTTGGGCAAAGCTATTTCCAAAGTATTTTCCCACCGCATGTTGCACAATTGGACATAGCCAGACTAGCAGCATATTGCAAGTTGAGTTAAGTTTCCATTGAACTATGAAGATGATAACATACAAAGTACAAAAAAAAAACAATAAAAAAATACCTAGATTGTGGAAAGCAGTTTGATATGACACATTTCTATAACTATGGCACATAGCTCAAAGAAGCATAGAGTTTCCCACTTTTTGCTCTATTTCAGTGGAACTGAAAGTATGCAAATCCTTGGTCTTCAGAATGTAGGCACAGCCCAAATACAACTTACTCAAGCAAGTCAAAATTTCACCCAGAGTGCCTCAACTACCCAAAAGCCATTGAGTTTTCTTCCTGTAAGCCCACACTACAGGCTAGCATGCTAACACTACAAGCTTGTTTTCTTTTTTAACTTTAGCTAAAAAAAATGTACATACAATTATCAATAAATCCACAACACTATGAAACACTGTTGTTTTATCTTGCTATTAGTTTATGCTGAAGCAGCATGCTAACACTACAAGCTAGCTTTTAAATAGCAAAATTTATCCAAACAAAATGTACATATGACATATAAAATAAATCAAGAATAACTACTAAAGAAAAACAAGGATAGCTTAAAGATATAGTGTGTAGAAATGGATTTTGGCAGTGTTTAGCTGTCAGATTCTAGATTGTTCTCTTGCTCTTCCCTTTGGTTGGATGAAAAATATTTTGTGCTCAACAACAACGAAAACCTTTTTTTCCACTGACTACACTAACAAATATGTCATTTGTTTGTCTATGATAAAAAATAAAAGAAATGAAAAATGTAATCTCATAAGCTAGCTTACCAACGTAGTTTGCATGGTGGGTATTATAATATTTAATAAATGCTACCAGAGTATTGACATACAGTGGTTCATAAAAAGTGAATTTAGCTAGCATGCTAATTTTACAAATTTTACAAATTTTACATATTATCATAAAATGTAAATAGAATGTAAAAGTATGGAGGTCGAAGAGGTGGTGACTCAGTGTTTCTAGTTGAAACTTGAGATTTTTTGTAAGGTAGTTTTGAGGTTAATAAAATATTGGACTTTATAGTGTTTAAAATATGCAAAATAATGCACCTTAAAGCCCTCTTTAGAAACACTTTTCACTTTACGGCATTTGCCTGATATGCTTACAGAGTGGTGAAGACATTCCACTCTTTTTCAACTTCACACAATGCATAAGCAAAGTAGATAAACCCACAGGTGAAGTGGCAAGTTCACCTGTTGGATGATTGGGCAATATAATCATGTTCACTCAGCCAGACTGAATGACACCCTGTGTTTGCACAGGTAAAAACAAAATAAATGATAGGTTGACAAGGCAAGTACCGCCTGGGCAAACAAGAGCCGCACACAGAGGTAGAGTTTACCAGAGTGAACAAAACTTTCAGTTAGAAAAATAGATAGTTAAGGCTTATGATTGTGATAATTGTGTGACAAATAAAAGAATAAAAGGAACAATATGCCATTGGCCTCTCGTCCACTCACTGTTAATTACAGTCAGTACATCTCTTGACAAGGTTAATTAGCTCTATACTAGCTTCTCTATTAGCGTGGATTCCATTCTGTGAATGCATTCTGTAACTGTTGACTGTGTTGATAATTGTCCTTGATTACAATTCACTCCAGACATAGACCAAATCTGCTTTTGTTGTTAGCAAAGGATTAACTTTTAATCCATGTCCAAGGTTTTGTCTTGAGGATTACAGAGTCTGAGAATCACGTCTCAGAGTTGAATTGTTTGTTTTGACTTTAGCGTATTTCACACAGTTCAACTGAGTGTCAAAGTCAAATTGGACATATCTGGAACTTTATATCTGCTGTATGAAATTACAGATGAAAAGCCAAGTTCACTTTTCAAACAAGTCAAACACACCCTCACTCTGAGTATCTATTGAGGTCTGTGAGCTCCGGAGCTGACTTGTGGATTAATGGAGGTACTGTAGAGAAACCTGCCGCTCCACATGCTTGCTGCATTTTCATGAAGCTACTAATCAGTGACACAAATGCACACACATACCATCATTGTGCAAAGAGATACAGGTTGGCAACAACCTCCAGCCACAGCTGAAGTTTGGATGTCACAACTCAACCGGGTTTAAATAGCTGGAATTATTTAGAACAATTGGCATGAGTCACTCGAAGTGCAAGTAAGTTAAAACTGTTGTTACATAAAGTGAGTTTGTTAAAGGCTTACAGCAGAAAAAACTTCTTTGATAAACTCTTTTTGTGACCCATTAGTTATTGTCAGTCTGTGTTACTTAAGATACAAACCTAAAAGTAACATATACCCTCTATATTTGTGTAACTTTATTAGCATGTCAAGGGCCATAATGCTGGAACTCCCTCAAAGGATGCCACTTCAGTAAACATAACCAAAGTGTATGACAGAGGTGAAAAATATCAATAACTGTGAAGGTAAGGAAGAAAGAGGTGAGTTTGGTAGTCCTCTGTAATCTGTTGGAGAGTTAATTGAACCAAATGGAATTATCCCTTTCAATTTAAAGCTTCAACTACTTTTGTTTTCTTTGTTTAGTACTTGTTGAAACTCCCATAGCATCATACATGAGATTCAGGTTTTGTGAGTAAAATGAAGATTTATCCAACAGTTCAGAGTTTAAGCTTCTAGCTAGCAAAAGCTAGCCTTTCAGCATCTAAACCCAGTGAGAAGGGTGGGCAGAATGTCATTTTTTATTGTTATTTTTTGCAGTTTTACTGCTTTTAATTACTGTGGCCAATTCTATTAAAAAGAATAAGAGGTTTGAGGATAATTTGGTTTCAGGTAAAATTTTCTATGGTGACGTACATTGAAGGAATTCAAACTGCTGGAGGTACAAGACCTTACTGATGCAGAGAAATACTTTTAATTTATAATTGCTTTGTTCAGTTTTCTTTCCTTTCCTTCCCTTTCCTTATTATTATTTTTAAATCAAATTTAATGAACAGCTTAGTTTATTTTATCAGAGGAAGACAACACTGGATACTCTGAAACTCAGTAAAAACATATTAACTGAGTAATGAACATTCTTGTCACTGTTCATAAGTTTTACAACAAACAGGGACACAAACATATGTCCCTGTGGCATTGTCTGCTCAAGACAGTACAGAAAGCCTCTGTTAAACCTTGTGAAATGTACAACAGCACAACAACTGCAGCTCCTCGAGTCTCCCCTGGGGGTTGGCTGCAAAAGCCCAGGAAGTTGCATTAGGTTCTGTATATATATTTTTTAACATTACAGTAGAAATAAACATGTTTAAAAATAAAACAACAGACATAGTCACTGCTACAAGACCCATTTTTTTCTGCATCAAGGTTTCGAAGCCCAAAAGTACCAGAGGATGTAGGAAATGTTGACTCCACCGAACTTTCCGACTTAAAAACACACCCACGGACATGATGGGTGTGGTCCTTGGATTATATATCGTAACCTTTATCATCTAACTTAACTGATGTGTTTTAAAAGTTCCACCCCTTTACATTGTATGCAGATTAAGAAATGAGCTACATATCAATGATATTTTGAACCAAGCTGTTAACATTCAACTTGGAAACACTTGAGGTTGCGGCTTGGTCGAGGGTTTGTTCAACCTCTTTACTTGTGTTCAGGTTGACTGGAAGTTATGTTGAGTCAGAATTTCCAATGTAATGACCGGCACTTTTGGACTTTAAAAGGCCCCTTCAGAAACCAATGGGTGACATCATAGAGGCTATGAAGTCCATGTCAGTCTGTGGTAGTAACAGAGTTTGTACAGTGTGTCTGCAAACAGTAAGTTATTGACAAAACATTTAAATGCAGTAGTTTTGCAGGCTTTATCTGTTTCAATGTGTAGGTAAGGAGCAATCAGCAAATATCTGTTTCCACAAGGTTGTGTTTTCATGTTTGCTAGAGTGACATGGCTACCAGGCATGATTCACTGCAGACAATGTTGGTGAAGGCTGCAGTGTGCCTTTTGTTGTGTATGTCTTTACTGAGGTAATGATTCCTAACATCACTTTATTTCTAAAAGTGCATATGTGATGATAGGGATACCTATGAGAATACACCAGTAAAGCTTTACTTGAACAACAACAAAATCAAGTTGCATGTAAAGTCTAATAAAAATATCTCTGTAGTCATGACATACTTTACCAAACAAACAGCAACTATAAAAACAAAAGTAAAATGACCTACATAGTTGTCTGTCATCTTCCTTGAGTTCTGGCTACGCATGACACACACTTGTTTAAATCAACATGTCTAGTCAAACAGCAGGGGAGAAAAACAGTTTTTGCTCCTGGACACAGATAGCAGCTTTAAAATGCACCCAGCTTTGACTTTTTTGTCTTTTTCTCTGTTTCAACTAGAAATTTCAGTAAGACAGTGCAGTTTAGGAGGAAATAATGATTCATTAATTTAGAAATATATAGCAATTGACTACTTAAACTACCCTGAAGGCACACAGTAGATCAGCAAACAGAGCTAGCTGTCAGGTTAGCTTAGCTAGCATAAGAACTAGACATGGGGAAATGGCTAGCTAAATCAAAGGGAACCAACTAGCCTTACAGCTCTTTTATAGCTCACTCAAAAACATAAATAAAGTCATGTGTTTTTAAAAGTGAGCTTGAGACATGGCATGAAAAACATTTTTTAACTTCTGAAGTTTTTTTTTTTTTACATTTCCTGTTTTTGTGCTTAGCTACAGTAGATGCAATAAGAGGTTAGCTTTACTAGCACAAAGATGAGAAAGATTAGCCTCAAAGTTCCTCTGCTAACTTACCAACATAAATTTACTCTATTTTTCTAAGTGAACTTAAAACATGAGTTGTACAGGGTGAGCAATAAGTTTACATACGTAAGAAAAATAAACATTTTATGTTGAAAAACTGTTTTTATTTATATCATGTGGTCTATATGATTACCATTGTTTTGAAAACACATGTTGATACAAGAAACAATGATAACCATATAGCATTATATAAATAAAAACGGTTGTCCAACATAGAATGTTTCTTTTTCTGATGTGTTAGAACTAAAGGCCCCTTTTGTCGATAAATTTAATCAATTTTCAACAGTTTTCATACATGTTCCGCATTACCAACAGCTAACTCGCACTTTGAGGAGGTAAATCAGAAATTATAGCCTCGAGTTGATCTACAACCAGAGCTAGCAGTCCAATTAACTCAAAGTGAAGCTGCTTTAGATGTGGATCTGAGATGAATGTTGTTACTTTTGAAACAGTTCTCCGATGTTTCTTGTCATTGTGCTTTCCTAACCAATAGCTGACTATCAACATTACTTTATGTTCGAGAGTGAACATGAAAATAATCACATGATTGCAAACTTTTCCTGCTTCCTCACTGATATCAAGTCCCTATTGGAACTCGTGTGCATACAGATATCATGTGATCTAGCTGTATCGAGCTAGTGAAGTTAAGTGTTAAAGTGCAGATGCAAATGTTTGAGCTTCACTACAGCATGCCTAACTTCAGCTCCCTCCCTTCCTATTTTAATCTCTGGTTCATTCCTGTTCTTATGCAAACAATCATTCTCATATTTTACTGCACAGCCAAAGAAACCAAAGGCACTTGTATCTCTCAGTTACATCCTGTTGAACTACTCCCAAATCAAGATCTCATTTCACAAGATTCTTTTTGACAGTATATCAGGTGTTGCAAGATCAGAAAGTAAAAGGTATTGTGTATTCTTCAGTGTCCTGGGTGTTGATGTGTAAACACATCTGAGACAAAGATATGATTCATCCTTTTATCTCTGGATGAGGGCAAAACAGCTTATTTTCCTACACTGTAGAAGTTCATTCCTTAACTGCTAGAAGGGCTGCTGTTTTGCATCAAAAAAAAAAATGTTCAGACAATTTAAAGCTGTTTATTTACAAAGTTGTACATATGCAAGTGTGATTTTCTGTTTGTCTTTCTGCTAGGGCATAGAACAATACCTCGTGAGATAGCTCAAAATAAGTACGTAAACGACTATTCAAATGTTGGAGATGAATAAGGAATCTCAATACATTTTCTCATGACTGGGGATGATTTCTTCTTTTCCTAAACCAATGAACAGTCTTTTATTCTCTGAAGGTTTTGAGCATTTTTCTGTAGATTGTGCGTTAAGCTGTTTTCTTTTACACCTCACTCTGAATACATAAGTGGAAAAAAAAAATAACTTTGTATCTTTCAAAATAAAATAATTTTAAGTATGCAAGCTGTATGAAAGGAAAAAAAAGGAAAAGTTAGATAATTTAAAAATATACAGAATGAGGCAAGTTTTGAGAAAACAATCATTTCATAATAGAGATAGGTTTATTGTTACATCCCAAATTTATGTGCGTATGTTCTTGTGTGAGCCTACCTATAAGAATGTCATTTACTGCGACTCAGAAAGGAAAACTTGCATGGTTTTAAAGATACAGTATAATTTATGACACCGCTGCAGATGTTTGCCTGTCATTTAGCTTCCTGTATCATCCAATTGCACAGAGGAAATCGGCTTTTGTGTGTGATTCATCCTTTTGTGGGCTTTGTTTAACCTAGTGACACCTCATCATTATTTATAATGCATGTTTGTTGACTTTTAAGGCCCTGCATCCTCACATCCATGCCACTGTCAAAGGACAAGAGTCAGAGAGTTCTGGTAGCCAAAAGAGAAAACAAAAGCATGTTGGGTCATAAAAAATGACAGAACATGAAGTTCAAATCTTATATACATGTTTGCTAATGTCTGTTACTTCTGGCTGTATACAAATGCCCATTACAGCTACCTTAACTTAACCCACTGGTTTTGGAATTCTAGTAAAAAGTGAGGCCTTATGTTTGGAGCCAAAAAAATGACTGTTTGGAAGAGGAGTTCACACTGGAAAGAAGTGAGCAGTTGCAAACAGCGTGAAGTTTATGCCTCTAGTATAATCATTAACTTGGCAGTCAAGTTAGCAAGTTAGTTACTTAGCAAGCTACCAACCAGTTTCCACTGCGTAAACGTGGTTTAGTTTCAAGTGGGGGTTAAGCAGTTTTCAAGACCTAGGACATTAAGAGACAGCTTGTGACATCGAAAGCATTCAGTTTTTGTTGATTTTGGCGCCCCCTGTGGACAGAGTTAGAAGAGTTAGCGACAGATGAATGCCAAGGATATTTAAGGTAATAGCATAGAGACTGAAAAAGCTGAGAGATGAGACCGCTTGGATGAGCTTTTACACATAGCAGCTTTTAGCAGTTACCCCAATGTTATTCAAGGCAGAAATGCACCAAAACATTATGGCTTAAGTTAATTTTATCAAAATGGGCCAATGGAATAAGATTAAACTGCTGTACAACTTTCAAAAGCTAAAAAAAGGAAAATTGTTGGCATTTCCATACGGAGTCATTGGAAATTGACTCATGTTTAGAGACAGCTCAAAGAGGCCAGTAAAGGAATTGGAGTTCCTGTCTTCTTCATCCAGTTCTGCAGGGTTTCACCAGTTTTGAAATTATCTTTAAGCTAGCTCCTTGCAACTTCTCACCCTCAGTACCTGTACCTTGCTGGCATTATTGGCCTGTGTTCAAAAGAAAAGCCAAACTTTACACGGACGTGTTTACACGTTCTAAGAAACACAACCACTCTCTGCTCAGCCGGTTCTGTTCAGCATTCCAAAAGCATTGATTCACAGCTTTAATGTGGTAGACAGAATATTTTCCCCTCTTTTTTTTTTAAAGCTCAGACGATTGGGCATAAAGACTTCATGTGTCAACATGTGTGACATATAGGTATGGGCTCAGACATACCTTGCTGCAGCAGTATGCTGTTTAGTTCATGGACCATTAGTAAAATTTACTACACCAGACATTCACTCAGATTTGCTACCTTTTTTTTGAAAAAAAAATTATTTTGGATGTATTTTCAGTTTGTGCACTAATTTTAAATTCTGGTCTGTGTGCCTAGCAAATCCATTGATTCCACCAAAGCGAATGGCGATGTCTCGGTTGAGAAGAACAACACAAAGTCATCTCTCTATGCCACTGCTCCCAGGTCAAAGGTCAGTCAAGCTGCATTGGGTGTGTTTTGATCCAAGAATGTTTTTTTATTTTTTTTGAACAGTTTCATCCCTTTAGGGCTTGTGTACTTAAATATAAGATGTAGCTTTATGGAACATGATATGAGTAATTTGTGTGTTTGTTTTAAAACTCTGCCTTTGGGTTATTTAAGTAAAACAGAGTGTGTGTGTTTTATAGTCACACACAGCATTCCTCTTTTTCTTTTTATGTTAAAAACAATGAATGTGAAACTGTCCTCTGAAAATTGAATCTAAAATGTTAGACATAATACTAAAGACATACTGACATTTTATGCGAGAATAGCCTTAGCTTTCCTGCATTTCAGAACGTAAACACAGGATTCTTTAAAGAAAGTTGAACCATAGGTTCCCCCTTGCTTGGGGTGTTGCCATAAGTAAGAAAAGTCAGTGATAAAAGCTGAACTTTTTCAGGTTATCACAGTAAAAAACAAACATCAATCATTCTTTATTCAACACGCAGAAGCAGCTGTCAGTCACTGAAACATGTATAATAAGATTATATCTGCAAAAACATCAAGGTCAGAGCTATAAATCTACTGAGGTAGACGCCTGACAAAACGGTTTTCTTTATTTACCAAATGTGACTAAACTGCTTCCTTTCTTTTTGAATTTTATTTTTTGCTGAACAGACTCACCAAATTGTGTCTATACAAAACAGGCTCTTTTCATAGTATCATTGTTTTGTCTGTTTGAAAGGTTTTTTAATTTAAGTCTCTTGTTTTGATCAAATCCATTTTTCTGTTTATGTGTGAAACGCAGACTGGAATAAACTTCTGTCGCACACACTATCTGCAGTCATCCTTGGCATCACAGTCATGAATGAAATGTGGACTTTAATTACAGAGAACCATTATGATCACAATAGAAGCAATATAAGTATGTCAGCTACTCTGACAAACTTGGCAACCTCAAGACTTGCAGCAAGTATTCAGGTTATTGCTTTCTTCTACCTTGACGTTGCCCCCTTGTGGTGATGCTAAGAGCATTACTGTTATAGAAGCTCCATAGCCAGAGGCGTGTTCTTAGTCTGTTTACTTGTGTATCCAGACTTTTTTTTCAAACACATCTAAGCACCGCCTTAAAGAAACTTTTGCAAGTTTGGCACAAACATCCATCCGGACCCAGGGGTGAGCTCACTAAAATCTGGAAGTCAGAAGTTAATTATTCAAGACATCATGAAATCTCAAAATACAAAATGGTTCATGAGCAAAATGTAACTGCATTATCTAAAGCCTAAACCACTGTGTTCTAAAAACAGTTTTCTACCATCATCTCCTTGCCACTCTAGTAAAAGGAGCAACTCAAGAGCCTCTTAAAAGAATTTCGTAAAACCACCCCTATTAAAAAATTAGGGGTAGGGGTTGAACTAACTGCAGTCATTGTTTTATTTTATGAAGTGCAAGGAGAGGAATGTCATCAGTGATCAAATACAAATTTCTCTGATTATCTTGCCCAGAGGTTACAAACTTTTTTTGCGCAACGGACCGGTTTAATGTCAGACAATATTTTCACGGACCGGCTCTTTTTCTGTTCTCCTGTTTTTTGTCCATTTTGCTAACTTGGGGGTTTGGCGTCAAGAATAAGTCCTTGATGGGTTTAATGCAGAGAATTTTTCAAAATAAAACATCCTTCAAAATCAGATAATAAATGAAACTGAAATAATGAAAGATGAGTATTTTTTATGTGTGGCCCTGTACCAATTGACCAGTCTGTGGCCCAGGGGTTGGGGACCACTGATCTGGCCCACTGTTACAGATAATATTGTCTGTCAAATTTCATGTGGGCCTTTTAAAGTCTTTGTGTTATTATTTTGATGTGTAAATTAAATGGGACAGCTGAGAAAGGACAATAGACACTGAGACTGTCAGTAAGTCGTGCTGTGATGGTTTGGATTTTGAGATAAACTAAAGAGCGTTTAAGCGAGATCCTGAAAAAACTGAAATCCAAGCAAATATTTATTTCTTATTCTTAGTAAAAATGGTTCCATTACATTAACTAGAAGCCAAAATCTTTCTTTAAAAACAACTTTTTTTATAAGATACTAAGCAAGCAAATTTTTCTTATTTCAGTGGCAGTTTATGGATGCAAAGTGTTTCACAGAGCTACAAGATGTCGTTCTAATTAGCTGTTTATCCCTGCACACTATGCAAATACAATTTGTCTCCAACACAAAAACATCACCTGATAGGGGTGATCAAAGGCTTTTTCAAAACAAATATTGAGTGACTGTGTCTAAAACATCAAAGCAGTCACTCTTTTCGTACAAGACTCTGAATGTAGACGCCACAACTTTGTTGAGTATCTAAAATTTTCCCTACTTTTTCAGACGCTTGGGAGGAAAACAGGATGATAAGCTCACGATTTAGAAGTTCAAGTGCAAACTCGTGATTTGATTCTTGCCTTCACATGTTTTATGTTTATTTCATAATCTACAGTGAATATGAAATGACCAAAAAACTGAGAAACAGAGTAACTCGTGCAGTGTTTGTTTCGGTCGGTGAGTAACTTGGGCATGTTGCAGACCTCAGGTTCACTCTCCTCCTCTCAGATTAGGTCAGAAACATGTCTGAGCAAGATCATTCCTGGGGCAAAATGCAGAGTGGGTAAGGTGGGAAAAAACAGCCCACTATAATGGGAACTCAACGGTTTCTGCATTCCAACTCCACGGGTTCATCTGCCTGGGGGATGCTGCTTAGAAAATTGTTGTCCCCCCTGTACACACAAAAACATGTCTGATTTTCACTCAAACAACAAGACTCTAAAACTACTTGAGTTTTTGAAGTTAAACCCACAGAGAGGAGAAATTATTGAAAGTAGGTGTCTGTAGCATGCAGGACTTCTCTGCAGAGGGCGCCACACCTCCAAAAAAGCCACAACAAACAGTGAGCTTGTTCAGTCAGATCACATGTTGATGGTTGCATTCTTCATTTAATGCTTCAAAGATCTTTTCTTCCTTCCAGCGAGGGGGCGCCAGAGCTTGACAAAACAGCAGCATTGTGTTGAAGATACCTCTGCAAAGCTGAGACCTGTTTATCAGATAACAAAATCATCTCTCAGTGATAAATTTGATTACTTTTGCAAAGGCTGGATGAGTATTTTCAAAGTATTGTGTCTTAGACTCAAAATTAAGTTAAAAAAAAATACATTTACTATCAACATAGAGCCCTAAAGGTGCAGATTGGGTCTTTTGATTGATGCGTGGCTTGGATGAAAAGGTTATTTTACACTTACCTTAAAAAAGCATTCATCCTTTCTACCAGTGAAGTCATTCAAAGTCATCATTTGTACCTGAAGGGATGCATACAGAAAATGAATTAGTATGTTGTTCAGCAAGAATTGTCAGGTGTTAGATTGATGCATGAGCTTAAATACACTTCTTTGTTTTGTTCACTACTAATAAGGAATGCTACAGGCCCCTTGTTTCTTTTCTTGTGAGAAGACAGTGCCATAATTTTTTTAATCATTATAGTTCAGCTAAGAACACTCTTTTTAATGAATTCAACCATGTGTTGTATCCACTGTGAAACCTTAAAGAGGGGGTATACTGCTTTCCCATGAACATAAAGTAATCATGCTAGATGTCCATATTAAGTATGGGCTGATTTTTAAACTACTACTTGTTCATATGTTGGAGAAATCCTTGAATCTGTCTGTAAGCTGCTCAAAATAGTCCACTATTAAAAAAAAGTATCTCAAGATCTCCACAAGACCTGCTAAAATTATAAGGTCATCACATAAGGATTTCACTTGACACATAGGAGGAGCGGACCTCGAACACCAAGGTCTGCTCATGGCTATGCCCCCAACAGGCCTCCAGAGGGCTGGCCAATCGGGGGGAAGGGGGGTTGTGAAGCAGGGAGCCTTAAAGAGACAGCAGCTAAAATAAAGCTTTTTTGACAGAGGCTGTGATAAGAAAAATATGAAGATTTTGTTTTATAGCTGTAAATCATGTAAAGCTACTGCAAGGATATCAGAGGGACAGAATAATTTATAAATGAAAAGCCCGGTACCCCCTCTTTAAGTAACATCTAAATAAAAAGTTACCTTTTCAAGTGCATAGGACAGTGGTTTTAGTACTCGGTGCTGTCCCTGATTTTATCTCCTAGCCTTAATCATGTGCTGCATGTCTACCCCCACTCTGTACCCCCCTTACTTTTCCTGTCTCTCTTCAGCTGTCCCGTGCTTTAAATACAAATTTGCCAAGACGTAGGACTTGAAAACAAAAAGTTCATACAGAGTAGTTTTTATCTTTAAACCAGCATTAATCCCTTAACCTTTGTCTTAGTTTCTGTACAGACAATATTTTCAGGTAGACTTAATTAAATGTGTTAATGTCTAACAAGCAGAGCATCCACCCACAACAGACTTAGGTCTCCACTTTGTTTGTTTTCTTTGCTACTTCTCATACCTTTGACACTATCCATCACAGGGGGAGGAATTTGAACAGACACACCCAGATGAAAACCTGGCAGATGATACTGACAGACAGAAAGACAGACAGACGGACAGATGGGTGTTCTGTTGTCCTTTGTCAGCTTAAAATAACATGCACACATTATCACCGGAAAAACCATCCCCTTTATCTTTTCTATCTTTTCTATTGCCTGCACGAGGACACTTCACTACCACTGCTTTCTTTTTTCTTTTTAAACTGATAAGAAAAGCTTTGATCATGGACTGTGGCATGATTTTTGAATGCTGGCGTGATAAAAATTGTAAAAACAAAGCCAAGTTATACACACAAATAAAGACTTTCTAGGCAAATCGAGCAGCTCTAGATTATTTTTCGGATAACTCTCACAGATTTCTTCTTCTTCTTTTCAAACCTTTACTCCTCCAAAACTTCTATTATATGCAGCAGTATTAGAAAAATACTGCCTCATCTATTCTAATCACGACCCCAAACCAGACTATCTACACAAAGAGCTGCTTGATTAGTACAGCTCATGTTCTAGTAGTCCTTCATTTTTGTCAGGGTGGGGCAGCTTTTACTGCTTGGAATGAAGTTAGGGTGTCAACGCTTAAGTTTGTTTATAATGCCTGAAATAATTTTTTATTACGCAATATCCTCATTCTTACCACTGAAAGATGAGTGTTTGGAAGCGAGGTCTCTAATTAAGTTGTCTTGGGTATGTCTGGTATACGGTTGATCAGTTAATCATATGGTCTTCATGTGCTGCAAGTCACACATCAATGCTTTGAATTTCCAAGTTCTGTTTTGAAAGCTGCTATATAAATAAAGTTTTGGTTGTTATTTATACACACCAAGCTATAAAAGTGACACTATCAATCATTTATTCCATTTTAATGGTTTTCCTGAACTTTTATTTTTGTAGGCTAAATCTAATCCTTCCCTTTCTCCCACTCAGGGTAAAGAGCTCAGCTACTCTGACATGGACCTCCGCAAGCCCAAAAAGTTTGCCACCTTTTCTTTTGGTCTCAAAAGGAGGAAGAAGAGAAATGAGGAGAGTCTCTCCAAGAGTACTTATGGCCTTCACAGCACAGACATTGAAGAGCTGGATGAGGTAACCCTGATTCTTACCTTTGTATCGATAATAGTTTAACTGCTGTAGCAGAGTAATCAGAGTTTAGCCTGATGTAGACATGAATAAAGGCACAGTACATGTTTTTTTTATGTAGTGGACATATGCTTTTCTGTTTATGTGTACTAGCATGAAAGGGTTCAGAATTATTTTTCATGACGTTTAAACCAAGCACACTCTTTCAGACTAGGAGTTTTTTGAGCTCAGTAATGACACAATTTCATTTTTACAAGCACTTTTCCCAAGATTAAAAGTTAGGAAAAAAGATTGTGAAAGTTGAGGCAATTTAAAATATTTCTTATGAAGTGATCTTCCATCCTTTCTGGCCTATTTTGTTAGATTTTAATCATTATAATTGATCAAATTGAATTTTTGTTTAAGTTTCTTTAATCAATGGGAGGCATTTAGCTGAATGGGGTTGATAGTAGTAACAAAGAGAGAGGAAGGTCAGTGCACTTAAAAAATGAAATCTAAGAAAATGAGACATATTCACCTGACAAGTCCAGGAAAATGTCTTGATTTAAGTAGGGATGCACTGATCCAGCTTTTCTGGTCCTGATACCAATACTGGTACCTGGGCTTTGGTTATTGATTAGTACCGATCCTGATCCTGATCCTGATCCTGAACCGATACTAGTGTCAAATATTTCCTGCATGCTCTACTGTGGGATAAGACTGGCGTTTTAGGTAAAAGACAAAAAAAATTGTACATATGGATTTACTGAAGTTAATATTGATTGAAACTGTAAGTGTTTAAATGTTTAACAGCAGTTTACTGAAAAAAAATCTTCAGAATTTACAGAAATAACTTTTTGATTGTAAAATTGTATACCTTATTGACTAAATCATAGTTTAGCCTTAGTGTCAATTTTGGACCCATCTTTTCCCACTGTTACCTGATCCAGCTTTGAGGGGCTGGATCGATGCCAGTACCTGATACCAGGATCAAATCGGTGCATCCCTAGTTTTGCGCTATCAAAAGATCAAAAAGACATATGAATATATGTTTAAACTGCCTTTAGAGAATGAAAATAAATCCACCAACCCCCAATTAAGAAGTGTCTTAATACAAAAATCTAAATTAGTTTTTTTTTTTTTTTACCCTGTTGGCAGATTGTTTTTATGTAATTTAGGCATTTTTCTGCATTTTGAAACAATTGTGTTTTTCCTACTGTTTGACTTAAGCATGCAATGTGAACACTTAAATTTCATTTTTTTTCAGTGTGCGTTCTGCATTTTCATCTAAATTAAGATTCTTCACAGGTTCAGCTCATTTTATAGATGTCAGCCCATACTACTAACTACATACTTCTACTGTCTAAAGTGGCTTCAAAATCAACAGAGTTAGCAACTAGTACTCAATAGCCAGCAGCTAAAGAGCCTGAAATTACCCTCAGGAGTTTTCAGAAACCAAAAAGAACTACAAGAGAGTCAATATTTGACATAGAGAAACCAGGTGACTGAAAACTGGTCTGAAAATGAATAATAATGCAACCTCATGACTACTGTGTGTGCTCAGAGGGTGTTTGCTGCTTGCTAGCAAGGTTGTTTATCATCAATTAAAGAATTATATTGCTAGTGTGCTAATTCAAGGAAGAAATACTATGTATCCATGAAACTGCTGTACACATTGCCTAAAAAACCTTTTAAGTTTTTTGACAGATCACTAGGGATAAGACGGTTGGGTTTTTCAGAGTCTGACAATGATTCTTACCTCCATAAAGGTTTTTTCTTTTTATGTAGTTCATTATCGTTTCTAATTACATGAGTGACACAGTGAATCCTCTTCCTTTAGCCTCCTCCAGATCTCGGTGAGATGGATCTGGATCGAGCGATGGCGAAGAAAATGAGTATGTCTCAACCAGTCCTTGACACCAGCGAGAAGTTTGACATCCCCTCTCCTCCTCCTGTGTCTGCAAACCAATCAGACTCACACTTCACTCTCCCAGCAGTGGCAGCTAAGGAGCCTTTAACAAACGGCTCTGATTTCCTGGATGTGCATGCAGAGCCACTGAAAGCACCCATTGCTTCCATCCCTGAGCTGCAGATGGACAGTTTCGACTTGTCAGAGGGGAAAGAGAACATTCCTGTCCAAGTTAACGCAGTAAAAAGTGACTCCAGTGCACCTGCAGTCTCTGCCTCTGCTCTTGATAAGCAGACACTTCGAGCCAACCAGCCGCAAGATTTGTCTGACATCGCAGAACTTAAGGCGGCAGTGGTTGAGTTAGTTTCTGCGAGCGATGGCCTGAATGACAATGACTCCCTTACCTATTCCACCAGAGCTACATCACTGAATCACCAACTGGATGCTCCCGACACTGCTGTCAGTACAGCTCTAAGTGCTGTCAGAGCCAAGACCCCTGACAGCTCTGCTTCTTCGCCTGTCCATCAAGAAGTCTCACTTTCTCACACAAAGAGTTCCATCTCTGAGACTGTCGAGAGTGTCAGGGCAACTTCAGCTGTTAGTACAGAGAGGAGTGCCCCTCCTGTCGATCAGAGTGAAGTGTACGGAGCTTTGTACGAGTCGCTTTTCCCACAAAGCTTCACCTCAGAGGTTGTGGCATCCCTCCTAAACTCTCAACCTCAAACCTGCACAGAGATACAACGTCTTGACACCAAAACCTATGAGTGTCGCACAGAAAGAACCACCCTATACTCAACGTCGAGCACGTTTAGAGGCAGGGGAGACAGAGTTGATGGTTACACAATCGTTTCTAGTTCTGGGCTGAAATCAGCAGACAGCTCTGACCTCATTCAAGACACTCTCATTCAGGCCCAAAACTCAGCCCCTCCTGCTTCAGATTATGTCACGTCCCAGGGGACTGACTCTCAGGTTACAGACCCCAAACGGAGAGCGATCCTGGTCAAAGAGTTAGTCACAGATGAGACAAGCTCTGATCGTGCCTGTGCCTTTCCCGGGCTGGAAAAAATGGATCAGGAGAAGGATCCTGAGTTTAAAATCGATAAAATAAAGAGCTCCTCTGTGGGGTCTTCAGGACAGTATTTCAGCGTTGGGTCAGATGACGGCAGCGCCATAGAGATCTACTACAGCGCGGAAGAAGACAACATACCCGACAGCGGGGATGAGCGGGTGGATGAAAGAGGAGAGATCAGCAAGGGAGTGAAAGAGGTTGTTGAACTGCTCAGGGAGGATGTGCAACAGAAGGAGATCACAGAAACAGACACAAGCAAGCAGGATGAGGAAACACTGAGGGTTTTGATCGTGAAAATGCAGAATGAAGGCAGCAACGACGAAGGGAACAGGGAAATGAGCAGTCCAACTGAGGTATTCCAGCAATGTTCAGACACCTGGACGTCTGATGTTCTCCAAGTGAAGGCTCAAGAAGTGCAAGAGTTGAAGGAGTACGCTGAGAAGCGTGAGGAGATTACAACACGGTACGTGATTGAAGAAAGACAGCTAAGCCAGACAGACGAAGGAGGACGAAGGGCAGTGATAGTCAAAATGCGGGAAAGCACTGATGAAGAGAATGAAAGCAAAATCAACCAGAGTTCAGAAGCTTTAAGGTTTCTTGAAGATGCAAACGTGGTTTCAGAAGTATCAAAAGAGGTGGCAGAATATGTAGAGGTGAAGCAGGAGGATGTCGCAGAAACACGTCCAATCCAGACAGAAGAGGAAGTCCGGAGGGCGGTCATCGTCAAAATGCTCAGTGAGGAAATAAATGAGGACAAGAAGGAGGATATCAGCAGCCAGACTGAGGTGTACCAACAGATTATAGAGACTCACGTGATAACATCTCTTGATGGGAGAGTTCAGGATAAAGAAATGGCAGAAGGGGTTAAAGAAGTTGTCCCAATGCTTGATGAAGAGGAGCTTGCGGAGAGACGCTCAAGCCAGACAGATGAAGGGGGACGAAGGGCAGTGATCGTCAAAATGCGGAGTGAGGAAATAAACGAAGATGAACTTGTCGGACAAACGGAGGTGTATCGACACATTGTGGAAACTCAGGTGAATGAGCGTGTTGAAGATCATGTCAAGATTCAGGAAGAGGTGAAAGAAGTCATTCAGCATCTTGAAGAGCTCTCAAAGGAAGAGATTGGAGAAAGATGCTTGAGTCAAACTGATGAGGGTGGACGGAGGGCGGTGTTTGTCAGAGTGAGAAGCGAGGAAATAAACGAAGCAAAGAATGAGGATAACATTCTCCAAACTGAGGTGTACCAACAGATTTTTGAAACACACGTGATCAAGTCCCTCAAAGACAATGATGCAGAAAATCAGAAAGAAGTAATGGTAACTGAAATTAAAGAAGTTGTTGAGATGCTTGAGGAGCAAGAGATTGCGGAGAGGCGCTCAAGTGAAACAGACGAGGGAGGACGGAGAGCGGTGATTGTCAAAATGCGCAGTGTAGAGAGCGGTGACGAAAAGAACGAAGATATCAGCAGATCTGAGGTGATCCAGCAGATTTTAGAAACCCAGATGATTACGTCTCTGGAAGACAGTGATACAAAGATCGAGGAAGAAGTAAAAGAGTTTGCAGAGTATGTCGAGCTGCGTGACGAGTCCTCAAAGCAAGAGGAAACACTATTCAGCCAGTCAGATGAGGGAGCATCAAGGGCAGTAATCTTAAAAATGCGAAGTGAGGAAAGAAATGATGAGGATATCAGCAGCCACACTGAGGTGTATCGACAAATTCTAGAAACCCACGTGATTGAGCATGTTGAAGGCGGCGTAAAGGAAGACGAAAAAGTGTCCGAGGAGCCTCCAGAGGTAGCAGAAGAGGTCCAAAAAGTCCTTGATGACCTGTCGAAGCAAGATGATCTTAGTAGCCAATCTGAGGTGTACGACCAGATTCTAGTAACCCATGTGGTAACATCCATCAAACAAGATGTCGCAGAGAATCAGGATAAAGAAATAACAACTGAAGTGTTCCCAGAGATTGCAGAAGATGTTAAAGAAGTCGTGGCGATGCTTGATGAGAAAGAGGAGATTGGAGAACAACGCTCAGGTCAGGTGGATGAGGAAGTACTGAAGGTGCTGATCGTCAAAATGAAGAGTGTCGAAAACACTGATGAAATGAATGAGGAAACCAGAACCCTGACAGAAGTTCAGCATGAGCTAAGAGGTCCAAGTTCTGAGATTCTTGACACAATGACCCAGGAGAAAGAAGCAACATCTGAAGTGTCTCAGGCGGTGACAGAGGGAGTGAAAGAAGTGGTCGGGCTGCTTGAGGAGTTAGCAAATCAGGAAGAAGAGACAAGCAAGAGAGATGAGGTTGAAACAAAGGTGGTTGTTGTTGAAATTAACAATAAAGGAGAGGAAACGGACAAGAAAGAGGACATCACAATCAAAGCCAAGGAACCGCAGCAACAAAGTTTAACGTTGACATCTACGACTGTAAGGAGTCAGGAGATTGAAGTTGCACCTGTAGAACTTGCACAGGTAGAAGAAGAGGTGAAAGAGCTCGTAAAGGACATCATACTCCATGATGAGACAGCAGAAAAAGGGATAGGCAAGAACGATGAAGGAGTCAAAGAGGAGAAGAAGGTAGAAACTCTGGGAACTCTGGAAACACAACACGAAAGACCTCAGCGCTTTAAAACAGAGAGGGTTCTGCTTCTCGTAAGCAATGTGAAGGATCAAGAGGAAGAAGCTGCAGCTACAGTTTTTCCAGAAGTAACAGGAGAAGTGAAACAAGTTGTTGAAGTGCTCGAGGAGATGTCAAAGCAAGAGGAGATTGCAGAAAAAGAGGAAAACCTGAGCAAAATGGATTCAAGAGTCACAAGTGTCGTAGGAGTAACTTCTGTGTTGCTTGAAAGAAATGATGGGAAGAGTCAGCAGAAAGAAGTTGCACCTGAAGTTGTTCTAGATGTGCAAGAAGTGAAACAGGTTGTTGAGGTGCTTGAGGAGCTCTCAAAACAAGAGGAGATTGCAGAAAAAGAGGAAACCCTGAGCAAAATGGACTCAAGAGTCACAAGTATCGAAGGAGTGACTCCTGTGTTGCTTGCAAGAAATGATGGGAAGAGTCAGGAGAATGATGCGCAACCTAAAGTTCTTGATGTGCAAGGAGAAGTGAAACAGGTCGTCGAGGTGCTGGAGGATCTTGTAAAGCAAGAGGAGGTTGCAGAAAAAGAGATAAAGAGAGATGAGGGAGGCAAAGAAGCAAAGAAAGAGGAAACTAGAACCCAAACTGAAGTGCAACGACAACTGCAGAGTGCTGAAACTATGATCATTCAGGTGCTTGAAAGCAGTGATGTAAAGACTCAGGAGGGAAAAGTAGCAGCTCCAGCATCTCTGCAGGTGAAAGAAGAGGGACAGGAGGGCAGAAAGGAGGAGTTACTGGCCACACCGGTTGGGCAGGTGAAAGCTCTAATGGTATGCGACTTTGCTCCACCCTCCAGGGAGCTGCATGGACCGGGGGAGGGCTCTGAGGGAAACCTGACCAAGCTGGAAACAGAAGACCACCCTAATAGAGAGCAGCAGCTTCCAAACAAGGACATACAATACCTGGTAGACAAAGAAATAAGTAGATCTGACTGTATTCATGCTGCCTCCAGAAACACAGGGACAGAAGATACGATCACACCCTTATTTAGAGAGGCAGCAGAGCAAGTTTCCCTCCTTACTGAAGCAAACCAGGGAGGAAAAGTAAGCAGCAGCACCACAACAAGTGCAGTCACAGATACTTCAGGTGTAGCGGAGGTTGTCGAGGGTGCTGTGACACTCTGTGCTGAGCTGCAATCAGATGCCACAGAGAGTGAACACAATAGGGCTCCACAGGTTAAGACTGAGTGGGCGGATACAGTTACTCAGAGCACAGACGGGAGCGGGACGGTGCTAGAACAGGTGGCAGTGGAGCTGTCAGTCCTGACCGAGGACAAACACCTTCCTGAGACCAGAGCTGAAGACACAGACTCAAAAAGAGAGGAACAACCGGCAGAGACCAAAACTGACCTGAATGAGGGGTGAGTGTGAAGTCTTTTGATGCTTGTTTAATCTTTTTAATACTTTAATCATAACTTTTAAAATTATGTTGATCTTTCTTTAAGTCTTTTGATATTTTTTAAAGTCTTTTGATCCTTTCTCAAGTCTTTTAACCTGTTATTTGTTTAGTTTTTTTTGTTTGAGTCCACTGCTGGAGCAAAACACACACGCGTGGATAAACAGGCTCTTTAAATAGCCTCTAACTTTGCACCTGCTCATTAATATGTGGTTAAAGAGCATGCAGCGAACAGCAAGAAGTGAGTTGTTTCATAAATTTACTAAGGTGTCATTTTAGAAAACTGATGCTTTATTATTACTGCGCTGGTATGTACCACATGTAACCGTAGGGGCGTGTTTGACACCTGACCGGCTTCGTTATCTTGTTGATGTAAGATGATATACTCAAGCAGCCAAGATGAAAGTGTTTTCATCCATAAAATTCACTTTTTGCCTGATACCGTGCTGATCAAATAATAATGTAGTGGCTAAATAGTTCACTGGATTGAAAAACGGAAAAGTTAAAGCTGTCTTGTTGGGCAGCAAGGCTGTCTCTACATCCCTGGGGAGCTTTGAGCTCACCCTTTGTAGCGTACCACGTGTTCAGTGATACAGCTCAAGTCATTGGATGATTTGAGCTGCTGTAGGAAAACACTTTTGTTTTAATACCCTGGATCCCTCATGAAGTGTATTTTGATGCTGTACTTTCAGAGTCCCATTTCTTATGGGGGATGTAGCAACAGTAGCTAGCACATGTCATAGAGAAACAAAGCAAGTTTTAGCACCTGTAGCTTCTCCAGAGTCTTTCCTCTCTGGCTTCTGTCCTTCAAGCTTCTTCTTCATCAATCAAGAGCTGTTGGACTCACTTGCAGGGCCTGTCTTCCAGGATGTAGTCAGGGTTCATGTGGTCAGAGTCATTTTTAAACCTCACATGTGTGCTGTCATTAATCCATTTAAGCAACACAAACCTGTAGCACAGGCTTACATGCCAGCAGGCTCTTCTGCTTATTAAAACATTCATGATGGCACACAGTTATGATTTGGCTCTGCAGCAGCTTCATCTGAGGCTGGCTGGTGACCAAACATTTTAATGAGCGAGGACAAATGAGTCTTAAGGTGACAGAACAAAGAAATAGGTTGATAGGTAATCATCATGTGATGGAAAGACGCTTTGTTAAACGTGACTTTAAGTATTTAATCGTGCTTTAACTTCTCTTACTGTATTTTGAATGTCAAAAGAGTTAACAGTTGCAGGTATAGAGCATAGATAACTTAATTTTAACCATGTGATCATGCAGACGACGGATTCCTGAAGTCATTTTTTTGATACAATAGGTCCAGAATTGGCATGCAGGGACATTTTAGAAACACATTTTAGAGCTAAAAACAAAGAAATCTTCACCCTTCATCTGCTTGGAAGAAGACTTAAATTTGAATCAGTTATTGTGCTCACATTGGCTTTATAGGATCTGAACTGCAAAAACTACAATTCTAGCTATTGTTTGTCTTCTGTCTAGTAAAACATCTCATCAGACTAAATATGAGCGACATTCTGTCAACAAATCCAGAAGAGCATCTTAATTAAAAGACAATAATATGCCCTGAATCAATGAATTGATTACATTAAGAAAAAGGAAAAAAAAAACCTGTGGGGTTAGAATTTTTTTTTCTTTTTTTAACTACTTAAGGTAATTTATTTATTGCTGTCTTTAAAAATAATGAAGTAAGACAGTTTGTAAAAAAAATAATTGAAATTATTTTTATTATAATTTTTATAATTATGATTTATCCTTTTTTATTTTAATTATTTATTCAAGTGTGACACCCAAATCCATCACAGGTTGCTTTACAGTCAATTAAAAATGGTGTACACTGCAGAAAGTGTAATCTAACCTGAATTGCTTTTGAATAATAAAAATAATCTGCAGATGGGAAAAATAAATTCACATGTTTAGTTTCTTGTATCAAGGCAAACTTTCTTTCCCCATTAGAGTAGTTTTTTAATCTATTTTGGCATCATAGTAGTCTTTAAATATCTAGAAATGAGACTTTCTTTCTGGGTTTGTCGAGTGAGTGTGGCTCATGGTAAATCTAATAACATAACTTTTTAACAAAAAAAAAGACAAAGACATGCCAAAACTTCATTTTTGTAATGTAATCTTGAGGACTCCTCATTCCTTCATAGTGTAAAATCTTTGTTAGGGAATGCTGCTCTGTTTGTACCTTGTTCCCAACACGCCACAAGATGGCAGCAAAGACTAAATTTGAACAGTGTGTAGGGGGGATTTTCTTGGGACAAAATAGACCACATGAAGTCTCTTATTGATGGACAAAAAAAAGAATAGGAAACAAAAAGTACTCGGTTTCTAAGCCCATTTTGTGTAGTTTGGCTCCTAAGGGCATGTAAGTTTTATTTCTTTCTTTTTGAAGATTCAGGATTAGTGAAGGGCGATGTTTTACTCATGGTGAAGTTTACCCTCAGTTTGTGATTGTTTCTCTTTATCGTCACCTCCATTGTTACTTGTTTTGTTTTACAATGCACTAATACACAGGCTGTGTCCTTCACTTAAAACAACATGGTTTCAGTTGAACAGGTGTGATGATCCACTCTGAGAGATAAGGCATTAAGGCAGCCCCGCCTGTCTTACAGGCTTCCCAGTAGCGATGTCCTCAGGAAGGATGAATAGGAATGTGACGGGGAATCCCACCCACCTCCCAGAGGCCCCAGAGGTTAAAAATGCTTAGTTTAACTTTGCAATCACCAAAAACATGGTTTTAACACCAGACCGACCACAAAGACTCCTTTCCCTTTTGTCCTTTGTAACTTCAGGCAGAGAGAGCCTCAAATTCTCGTGACTTTGTTTATTCGAAGTGTTGAGGAGTGTGGAAATGTTTGTGGTAGGACACCTGAAGCCAGTCGAGCCACTTGTTGGTCTGAGCAGCGTCCTTTGTTTTCTTTTCATGTGTGGCTGACTGCCTGTAGTCTCACAGCTTAGCTGTGAGTCAGCTGGAATGACAACCCTGTGGAGAATTTTCCACAGTAGAAACCTGCGGAGGTGCACAGCAAAACTTGACCCGATATAGATATGTTCTGTTTTAGACCTTTTCACATCTTCCTTTTGACATCTTTTAGTGTGTGTCTTCAGGAGCTTATGTCTAACATTTAGACATGGAGTTTGTAATATTTAAACACCAATTTTTGATATTAAAGGTATAGATTATTGCACAAAGAAAAAAAATACAGTACTTTGCTTAAGGTAACTTTCTGCAAGAGTGATTACGTAAAATAAATAAATTCATTCAAAATGTAAATAAATTATTTATCCTTATTTCAAAAAAGTTCGACTTTTTGTATTTCAAGTAAGTCAACATTTATTATTTGGCCCAAAATGTCCAGGTTGTTTTAAGTGATCATCTGCTGAATGGAAAAACTGTCACTTACAGTTTACTGGGATTGCACCTAAGCAATACTGATGGACAGAGTAAAAATTCCCAACATGCAATTTGGCTGATGTTTTAAAATGGTAGTATGAGAGAAGTTTTTATTACATGCCCCTCTTTCATGATGCTTGCTTCAAAGTTGCACCAGATCCCGTTTATTTGCCCCTTAAGAGCAGAGACACAGACTCAGTATTACCACATTTAGAGATAAACAATTTTGTTGCTGTTGATCTTTAAAAAGACTTCTGTGGACTTCATGAACTTAAAGACTCTTCACAGTGTTCAGGTCCTCCTCTATAGATCAACTGCCAAATGTGATGTGTAGCATTTGGCTAACTGTTGATATTTATTTACATCCTAACTCCATCTTGAACGTTTGTTGACATGTTAAGAGTAGACTCCAATTACAAGATCCCAATTTTTACATGTATTTTGTGAATGTTATGAACTCTGTACAAGAACTAGCACCAGGCCTACTTTTGCAAGTTCCTGAACTAATTAGTAATTAAAAATTGCACTGAACTGTCCATTTAGTGCAGGGATGTCAAACTCGTGCCATGGAGGGCCAAGAGGCTGCAGGTTTTCTTTCCAACCAAGAACTCCACCAGCTGATTCTACTGATTACCTCACCTTCAAGCAGAGGGCAGGGACTAATCAGTGAAATCAGCTGGTGAAGTTTTTGGTTGGAAAGAAAACCTGCAGCCTCTTGGCCCTCCATGGCACGAGTTTGACATCCCTGATTTAGTGATACAGTTCAGTACACTAGCAGTAATCTTGTGATGGGTGCAGTTACCTTTAACACAGTGACTTTTTCTGACTTATGATATGTAAACTACAGTTTAACACTCAGTCTTAAGCTCTGTAATGCTGCAGGGCTTCTCCTGTTTGACAGGCAGACAGATGGCAGCTGTCGTCAGTTTACACTCTGTAAACCATTCTTTAATCTGGCTCTGGTTTTGCCAATAGAGGGAAAGCCAAACAAGAAAAACTGCTACACATGCACTCACTGATAGACTTCCAAGTAACTCGTCACATTTTATAAAGCACTATCCAAAAATGTTGTTTTTATGACCCCATGTGAGTTTGCCGCAGAATGCTGCGTATTTTCTTCTGACTTGCTTGACTTCATGTATTCAGAGGTAACTATCTGGCAGGACTTCAGAATCAATATTATGAAAGTCCCCACCCTGGACGCACTGTTAGCATCCAGCGTGTCTTACTTAAAACCACTATGCTTAGACCACAGCGGTTCATTCCTTTGTGTTATTTAGAAATGTTTAAATACCAAAGCATCTTTGTGCACTTTGTTTTCACTACATTTAAACTGTTTTTCTCTGAAAGGTGCAGAAAACAGGACATTTTTAGGATACCTGTCAGTGAAGAATGAAAATTGTTTGTCTTGAGAAGAGTTAAACATTTTTAGAGAAATGGCAGAGACGCTAAAGATTCATAACAAGACAATACCAAGAACTACAAATGATGCAAATACAGAGCAGCATGGGTTTTTTTTTTACTTTCCATGTACAGGGCTCATGTTCCCTATCCTGAACTTCATGTGCTGGAACATAAAGACTGTAGTCCTTTGTATAATCCAGCATGTGAGTGAAACTGAACTTGCCTGTAGGAATGTCCCTGTTCCCAAAACATAATACTTAATATTCATTTAAAGTGTACTTGTCTGTCTGTCTCATTATGTTTGATGTGACATGTTCCTGAGTGATGTCGAAGAAAGCTGCCAGGATTTATGAGCCACCCTCAGGGGAAGATGTGCTGGAGGAGTGTGAATGTACTCTCAGTGTCCCAGCAGGAGCTCTCAGACACATGGTGGATGAGGCAGTAATTTACGGTCAGGTCACAGGGGGATAGGTCCTTTACCTGTTATCATTAGATACTTATTGTCTTACTTTTGTGACTCTGAACATTTGAGAATGTTTATACAGATTGACCTACCTTGCTGGTTAAGGTAGCCTAGGTTGTATTCATCACAAAAAAGGGGTAATGTGCTTTTTGTAAAAGTTTTATACTGTCCCTCCAGTACCCTGTATTAGCTATACACCATTGACTGCTCAAAATAATCCATATTTTTCTCACACTGGTGTTTTAGAAAATTTCTTTCAGATTCTGTTTGGAACACTTCGTTTTAGCTACTGTCTCTTTAAGACTTCCCATTCCACAAACCCTCTTCCCTCTGATTGGCCAGCTCTCTAGAGGCATTTCATGGGCACGGGTATGATGTGATCATGTCATCATTTCAGAAAGTCTCATGGAGATCTCGTGTGAATCTCATACTATTTTAGAAGGAAGTAGTTAACAGACAAATTTGGTGATTTCTTCGACGAATAGATAAACAGAAATTTGAAAATTTACACATTTAGTATGGATGTCATATGCAGTTTTTAATCATAATCATGTGAACTAAAACAAAAGTAGAAGTTTGACTTCTAACTGCTGCAGTAAACAATGCATACTAACTATATTTCAATGTACCAAGCAGGGAGAGCAACAGCAAAGACTCCCAGGGCTGCAGAGCAGAGTGGGTATAAGTGAAGCAGTTTAAATTAACATCCACTTTCTGTTTGCCAACTGAATGTGTAGATGTAATCAGTTGATGACAGTTGATGGGGCCAGTGTTAAAAGAAGCTGATGCTCTGTCAGCTGAACCAAAAAGTAACAGAGAAAATAAAGGTTGAAATATTTAAATTTGTGCACTTAAAGCTCCTGTAAAGATTTTTTTAGTTGCTTATAAAACAGACTGGAATTCATAATCAATATGATCTCCAGGAGCTAACAACACCATCAGAAGGAAGGTTGACTATTTCTCTGTAGTCATTATATAAGGTCTGAAACAGCTGCCACAGGGTAGGTGTCACACCAAATGATGCAATGCAGAAACGGCCTGTTTTTGTGACACGTGTCACCCCAGAGACTCACAGGTAGTGGCAAAACGGGCTGTTAGAGAAAGATTTTATCTGTCAGCACTGCTGTCACATGTACAGCTGTAACTCAGCAGAGATGGGGTGCTAAAAGGACTCATACTGAAAGATCCTCACAGGAGCTTTAAGTGTTCATTTTTAAATTCGCATCTTTGTTTGTCTTAATCTTTCATGTCTGATTGTGACCTTTCAAAGATTTGTCTTCCTGCAAAGAAACGACAAATTCAGTTAAGTGCCTCACTTACGGCAATTATATCCTCATGACCTTTAAAATAATCCACCTCTTTGCTTGTGGGTCTCACCCCTATAAAAGAGTAAGGTGTGATTCCTCCCACTCTGCCAGATAGTTGCGGGGTCTAATGTCAGGTTTAATCACTGTGACTGACTCACTGTGTGCATTATTTGTGCTGTTATATAATATCTTCAGTTTTTTTTACTGGTGCACTTACCCACGCAGTCAGTTAGACAAACAAAACTCTGCCATATGTGAGCGGTCTTTAATCGAACCACTCCTTAAAACCTCCCAGTGATGCAGAGGATTAAAGATCTATCAAATGTGAAAGCATTCTTGTGTTACAGATCAGCGTATAATTATTGTATGAGCTTTAAAAGATTATCCTGGTTGACTTTGTGCTTATTTTGACACTACTGGAAGTGATTAGGAAGATTTCATTACTATTTAAATTATTTTAAGTAGGTATTTTGTTTTAAAAGTTCTAATTCAAGATATCTTTTTCTTTGACGCCATACATTTTGCAGATTATTTTACAGATCACATGTTGAGCCAGTTTTTGAAAACTTATTACAGTTTGTGCAAAAAAGATGATGAGTGGGATCTATCTAAGGCTTACAAGATTTATTTTCTTCACGACTTTTTCACCTCTGACAGCCATTACTGCTCGGGGCAAGGGAAACCAATTACATGTTGCAACTTCTGACTCTTTGATTCTACCTTAGCATGGTGAAACAGAAGAGTAAGGTCACTCTTTTTTGATGTTTAGCTGCTCCTCAAGCATGGGCTTTTGTAAAAAAAAAAAAGTGGGTCCAGGCTCTGGTTTCAGAAGTGAAGCCATAGCAGAGGTGCCTTTTTTATATGGTCTGTTATGGACTGTTAAGTATACTGTAGTGTCAGTGATGTCACCCATTTGTTTCTGATTGTGTTTTGAAGCACATCATTGGTGGATGAAATATTGGAAACTGTCCTGTTGGGGAAAAAAGTTACCTTTTGTAGCAAAAGAAAAAAAGTTGGCTGTTGAAAAATTTTTGAAGTAATAATTATCACAACAACAATGGCGGTCACCTTTCTCGAACTGCTGAGTCAAACTAATTTTAGTCAGCCTATCCACAAGCAAAGTAATTAAGCCGAGGCAGGCTGTTAGTCTTCTAGTCCTGCCAAACATTTCAAACACAACTACCTGGAAGTCAATTTAGCCACATCCCTAGTTATACAAATTTGTAAAGACACCCACCTTTTATATCATCTGATAGGAACTGTGGCATTTTGCAGATTACATAGAAGCTGATTTCATTTCCTGGCAGGACTTGGCGCCTGCCAACACTGCCAAAATTACCCAAAAGTCCTTTAATGACGCTATGACTCACCAATCAAGTCCTATGCGTTTATTAAAAGTTTGTTAGTTTTCTGTGATGTTCCAATTTATGCCATATGGAATTTGGGTTTTACTAACTATAAGCTATAATAATCAGTCAAAAGAAACAAATAGTGCAGCAAAATATTCAAGTTTATTGAGATGGAGTTGTGTCTTTACTTCCCAATCTGTAAAAACTAATCCTTACATGAATCTCATCGTAGAATTCAGTTTATTGCTCCTTTGAAATTCATACCTGACACATTAATTCTAACTAACTTCTTCACAGACTTGACTAAATCGAATGAACCATCATCATTATCATCAACATCATCATGTTGATAGCATTAACATTGAAAAATAATGCTAATGAGGCCATAAAATCCAACCCCTTGTAGAAAAAAACAAGCAACAGGCATCTGATATCACTGTGCTGGTTGTGAGCTGGTGTGGTTGTACTTGCTGAGACTCACAGGAGTAGAAACACATGTTGACTTAAAGTTACCTTGACTTGTCAGCTGACTGCTTATTTGCACACCAATTTCAGAGCTCAAACCAGTCTGTGTTTTGTTTATGACTTTTTCCAGTATAAAGGATTCAGCTGACACTTTGCTGAATTTAAAGGTTCCACTTTGTGGTCCTCAACTTCAAAATGTCTGGCACATCATTGAACCATTAAGTTTAAATAAGCAAATAGTGACATTTCCTTTGTAGAATAGCAATTTGGCTCTGAGAGTTGAGATATTAGAAGCTGCTTTGTATAATTTGCATTTTTGGCACAGCATGAGCAGCACGTCCTGGAAATGCTGCAGGATTTTATAAGCTGTGGACAAGTCAGCACATTTATAAGTGTTTTTTGTATTTTTTTTCTATTTCCACCAGGTCCCTGACAGCTTCAGCTGCTTCAGAAAACCCACTTCCTGAGGCTGACCAGGAATCGGACGACGAAATGAATACAGGTTACAGCAGCCTGAGCACCAAACTGTCCATTAGGAGCTCATCGTCCCCTAAAGAGGATGAGAATAGGTACCGTATCCACAAACTGTCTCTGATCAGTGACTCTGAGAACACAGAGAGCAGCCAGGACACAGTGGAGCCTGTCAGAAGCAGCTCCCCTTTGACTGAATCCAATGGGGCAGATGTGGACTCAGAGTACAGGTGGAAGAACAGGTTCGAGGGGGTGTCTCAGTTCAGACCGTACACAACAGAGAATTTCTCCAGTTCGGATTCTCTGAGTTACACAGATACCCACTCCAGCCCCTCCTCCTTGTCTTCCCTGTCCTCCTCCTCTGCTCTCCTCGAGGCCACCACATACAAACATGCCGACAACGCCTCCTTCTCCTCCTCCTCCCCTGCTGCCGCTGTAGAGCAGCATATCACCCTCAGCAGCCAGCTGAGTGACAGGAGCGAAGTTCACCTGAGCCGTGAGAGCGAGCCAGCAGATGAGTGGAGGAGAGGCTTAGTGGAGCGGGAGGAGCCTGCTGCACCTGCAGGAGAGACTGAGAGAAAAGGAGAGTCAGAGAAGTTCAAGTCAAGCTGGGAGGCGCAGCAGGGTCCTATTACCAGCTCCCTCTCTCCAGCACAGACCAGCAACGACAAAACAGACAGTTTCCAAGAGGACGACGACTCGGCTCGTTTCACTGGAGTGTTCAAAGCCACGCTGGTCGAGCTGGTCTCCGACCCTGCGCTTCCCATCCCCTCCACACCCCCGGCCTCACCTGACGTAGACTCCCCCAACCAGTTTGAGATGGACAGCCTGGTGGACACACTGAAGAGCATGGGACCCGCAATGAGGCTTAGGACCGTCGGCCCACGTGCGCCTGCCCCGGTCCTCATCTCCTCCCTGCCACCGATCGTGGAGGATGCTCCTAGCCCCATCAGCCTGGACGTTCGTGACTCTGTCAGCAGCCCGGTTAAGAATAATGAAGCAACAGGAAAGCCTGCTGAGCCCCTGAACGGACTTTACACTCTGCCTCCAGACCTGGGATTAAAGAGGAGCACCATCAGAGACTCTCGTTCTCCACTGGAGCTGATGAAGCAGAGCCAGCAGGTAGAGTACACTTTAACTCACTTTTTTAACTCTTGTCAGTGCATCATAGATGAGAGTTTGAATCTGTTTGGTAGACAACCATTATTTGGCTGTTTGGCATTGGCAGAGATGGTTTGGCAAATTAACATTGGTGCAACCTGAATACTCATTTCTGCTGCTCACTATACAAATGCAGGTTCATGTTGCCCCATTTTTTAAGATGAATAAACAGACTTTGCAACAGTATAAGATTTATGTCTAAGAGTTATTGTTACCCTAGAGAAATAATTTACCAAACAAGATTTCCCTAACTTTTTGGGACTGAAAAAATTGCATCCTTGCATTCGTTCTTTAGGGGTTAATCCTAACAAGCAGTGCACTCCCTAAAATAGCTCCTTACTTTTATATGCATGTCTAGTTTGAGCAAAAAAAGAACAAAAATGAAACGTGTCTGCCAAAAAGCATGTCTCATTTTGCAGAAATGGAGAAGTAGGTGTGTCAGAATGAGAAATGCAAATAACTGCAACAGACGTGGAAAATTGATCGTGCTAAAATGTGCATGAAGTGTAAAACTTTTAAGTCCACCAGGCTAAAGCATCAGCCCTAAGAAAAGTGCATTCCTGCATAAATCTTACAAATAGAAGCGCTGTAATTTTGTGTTTACTTTTTCTGAATTCCTAAACACCTAACTTAAAATAAAGTGGTCTTAAAAAACAGGAATTTTGGATAAACTTTTGCTGCTTATCCTGAAAACAGATGCAAATGTTCCAATCTTGTGGTGTTCATGACTTCTAGAAGTAGATGAGTTGACTGTTCTTGCATTTTGAGTTAACTTTCCTAAATCTAGTGCCTTTGCTTATCCCTGTGCAGGAGCAGCTTGCAAACTCCCCCCTCAGAGCGTCAGCCACCAACAGTATTGTAATGAGAATGTCCTCAGACTCCTCTCCTGAGGAGTTAAAATCCCCTCTGCTGAACGGTAATGGAGTGCTTCAGCCTTCTGGCTCTACCTCCCGTTTGGACAACAGTGTGATCTTCAGCAGCTACAGGGCTGGATCCATCGACCAGAGGCAGGAGAACCGACAGGCCCACCGCCCACTCTTCCGCACTGGCTCGCTGCCTGAAATAGGGGTTTCCAACGACCGCATAAGTGTGGCATCAAAGGACTGTGACATGAGCCCTGTAGCAGACCCAGCTGGGTCTCGCTTTGATCGTTTCTCCTTCCTTTTGAACTCCTCCTCATCAGGCTCGTTGACCGGAGCTGAAGACCCTAGCATGCGTATGAGTCGGCCTCCATCAATGGGCATCAGCTCACCGACCTCCAGCAACAGCCCCAGTCGCCTCCTCAGCCCAACTGGCTCCATAGACCTCCAGCGGCCATTCGCCAACCCAGACTCTCCCCTATCAATGTTTGGCCAGAACCAGACTCAGGGAATGGGGATGGGTATAACTCCCTTACTGCAAAGGAGCTTCAGTGCAGAAGGCAACTTGGGAATCCAGCAGACTTCAACGTTCAACAATGTGCATGCAGGGTCTCAGTTCCAGAGCCAAGAAGTGGAGAATAATATACTGTCCAAATACAGAGCCTTCCCTGATGCCTATGTAAGTATAAATCTCATTTAATAAGTGCACATTTCTCTGTACTTTAAGGAGAAAGTTACCAGAAAAATACAAAAGTAGCTGAGACGTCTCTTCTGTTATCTGGGCTGGGTATTGGATACAGCCAAACTTACACAGTACAGAAATTAAGTTTAAGGAGAGGAATGTTACAAAACTGGGTTATTAATCTAGCGATATATACCTGGTATGGGTTATTGGTTTGATACAGACTCTAAAAGCTAAATCAGATATCGGTGGCAAAGGACCAACCCATAGAGCAGATAAATGGGGCTCATCTATTCAACTTGAGTTTGGAAACCCTGAAGTTGCCAAAAAAATTACTATACCTCATCTTTATTCAAGGAAAATAGATTATAAGTGTAATTCCGGTATCCATTGAAACAGAACAGTTTTAGTATCGTCAATACCAAAGCAAAGTATCAGTGTCAGGATTTTAAACAATTGGATTGTGTACATACAGTACGATATAAGATGTAATACCTGTCCTAGTGAGATGTGTTAAATTACAATACTATAAGAAATTAAACAATGATATGGTTATGATACCAAACTATAAGATGCGATACAGCACAATACCATATAATACAGTACGATACGTCAGGATAAGATATGATACAATATGATAGGGTACAGTACGATGCAATAGGATACAATAGGTTAGGGTAAAGTTTGTCACTTTACAATAACATGGTACAGTACACTAAAATATTCTGTACTTTACTATACAGTATGGTACCATACCATACCTAAAAATACAGTACTATAATGTATGATACAGTACTGCAGGATACCATATGATATCATTTATTACAGTTCATAAGGTATGAAAGGATACAATATTGCATGGCATTGTATAATATAATATGATACATTACATATAATATTATAGAATATGTTATATTACCATACAGTACAATACAATCTGATAAGGTACTAAACCATGATATGGTACACACAATACTATACAATATGGTACATTTCAATATGGTACATTTCAGTATGGTACGGTACAATAAGACATGGCATAATGCGGTGCAATACCAGTCATGGTAAGTTGTGTTAAATCACAATGCTGCAAGATATCAATAATGGGTGATAGGATTTATGATACCTCACCACACAGCATTGCACAATATGATATGATACACTACATAATGATTAAACACAATGTGTTACAGTAGGATACCATACCGTAACTAACCCAATTTATAAATTTATAAATTCATATCATAATTATACAAAACACAAAAAAAGCCACAATGAGGTATAAACATGACAATAAACACTGAATAAAGGATGAGGGAAATGTTACAATATCCCACATGAAATAAAACACACAAGATTCACAATTTGATGTGATATACATTATATATGAGATATGAGATATGGCACATGATATGATACATGATAGAATATGATGTGCCAATGGTACACAATATGATGTCATACCCAAGTACAGTCTGTTACCTGAAATGATGCTTGCTTTCCACACCAGCACTCTGCTTGTCTGCAGCCTGCTGATACATGAATTAAACAATGCTGCTCAAACTATGAAAAGGTCAGTAAAACACAGCCAACAGCAACGTCCTTGTTCCTGGCGTGCAAGTACTCGAAGGATTACTGTAGGGAAAGCAAAAAATAAATAGATAAATGTTCTAACTCTGCATGCAATATCAGTCTGGTGTTTCATGAGACTTAAGCTGGAAGCTCTGAAAAAGAAACTGAACAAGAAAGAAAATCGTCTGTTTTTGTTTCTGCATTTGTGCAGTACCTTTGCCAAAGTGACAGATTAAATCTTATGCAGACAGATTTCTATTGCCTGAACTGGTTTTGGCATACCCCCTCCAACCTAACATGCACCAATTAGTTTCATTTATGGAGCTGCTTTATTTGAGTTTTTGTTGGCCATGACATGCAGTAAAAACGGGTGCGGCAGCTGCAACACCTTTGTGCATTAAAATCATCAAAGTGGTCTTTAAGTTGGCATGCTCTGGTGAGAATATCCAAGAGCAGCCGGATCCAAACCGTCACTCGTCCGGTACATGCTATTCCCACTGATTGTCACAGAATTGGGTGTGTTCCATGCATGTACACACATGCTCTGACATGCAAGTGGGCATGAGAAGTGTAAGCTGATTAGAACATGTCATAAATGATTTTTATTAGCGGAGGAGAGGACAGCTTCTGGCACGTGTGCTGCACACATGGCGGTGCACACACCCTCTTTTCCTCGCTGGACTAACTCTGCCATTTCAGCTGCTCCTCCTGTTTCACTCATAAAACACTAAATGTTGCTTTCTCTCAAAACCATTACACATTTTAATTTACCGTTATGTAATTAGAGTGCAGTTGCACTGAAAGATAGCAAACAAAAAACCACAGATCTGGCGCCTGAGACAGTGAAACCAGATCCTTACATTACCCCTTTAATGAGGCTGTGCTCTGCAGTATGTCACTTGTTGCTACATGCATATGATGAATGGTAATACTGCTGCGCTGTCGATGCAAATACAAATGGAGTGCTGGATTCGAGAAGTGTAACTAACCTCTCGTTAGTCTCTAGCTGCTCAGTTCAGTGTTTGCACAGGATGTTTGTTCAGCTGATAACAATGCTCAGCTAGCTTCTGTGATGTTTAGTTATATGGCTGCAGCAGCTCCTTTTTCCAGGACAGAGCCTGACAATGGCTCAAATTACTGACCGGGTCACAGAGGCTGACACACAACCCTAGACAGTAAAGTTGAGCCTCTGTAGATCCCAAGTTGGAAGTAAAAGTGCAGCTGAACAAGTCTTCACACCAAACAAAGATGCAAAGATAGTGATAAAATGATTTTATCTGACTTATATTACAGATATGAAAATGAAGAAAGAATGTCAAAAAAGTTGTTTTTGTGACATTAGAGGAAATTTTCTATATGGATTGAAGCCACGGAACCTGTCCTGTCTTACATAAAAAAAATTAAGTCAATCAAACAATCAGACTCCTTTTATATTGTGCCAACTCATCACAAATGTTGTCTTGAGGCACTTTACAAAAAGAGCACAGATGCAGATTTAATCTTAAGTAAAGCAATTTGCAGCATGTTGTGAGTTATTGTGGCAAGGACAAACTCCCTTTGACTGGAAGTTGAGCAGATCTTACCTTAACTTAGCTTAGCTCAGCTCAGTGTGACATAACTTCATGTAACTTAAATTGGCTCAAATTGACTTAGATTGACTTGGCGTACTTTGGTCTTACCATTAGCCAAACCCACATGATTTGAATACCTTTTGAGCAGTTCTAACAAATTTGAATTCAGTTCTGTGATAACTTTCACAGGTGCAGCTAATTAAAGCTGTCAACCTAGCAGCTAGTTTGCATGATCTTAAAACAAGGCCAGTGAAAGTAAACGGAAAAGGGTTATTGTTAAAATACCAGCACTTATGTAATGTGCTGGTCTAATGTTTGGTTGTTATGTCGTCAGTTATGTGACAAAAGAATAGAATGCACTGCATAAGTTTGAACGGATCCTTAAAGAGGGGGTATTGAGTTTTCCCATATTTATATTTTATATTTTATTTTAAACAAAGAGAGTAAAAAATGATGTAAAATGTGCGCAAATTTTCCAACTGCAGTATTTTCATATTGCGTAAAAAATGAATGAATCTGTCCAGTCACTGCTTAGGTCTGTACTAAAATTAGCACGAGATTATCACAAGACCTGTTGAAATGATGAGGTCATCACATTAGGATCTCCTAGTTAGTTAATGGCACATGGGAAGTGTGAGCCTCAAACACTAAAACCTAACTGTAGCTCCCAACAGGCGTCCCGAGAGCTGACCAATCAGAGGGAAGGGGGGTTTTGAAGCCCATTAAGGGGGAGCCTTAAAAAGACAGCGGCTAAAATGAAACATTTCAGACAGATGCTGGAATTTATTTATTTTTTCAAACACTATAATGAGAAAAAGATATTTTTGTTGAGCTGCAAATCATGTTAAACTACTACCCCAGAAGGAGAGTACCAAGGGGACTGAATAAAGCCAAAAAAAAAAGTACGATACCCACTCTTTAAGGATGGCCAAGCTGCAAAATTAAGGAATAAGGCAAAAAGGCAACCAGCTGTTTAAGAGGTAATGTATCTTATCAAAGTATTGAGAAAACTGTGCTTTAGCTTACAAAAATACATCTTTATATAAAATCCTGGCTTTTACTGAGAGAAGCAGAAAATAAGCAGCTTGTGCTAATAACAGTAGTAAGTTGAAGTTATCATGTGGGTGTGTACAGGGTTGTATTTACAGCTTTATCCTGAATCACACCTGTTAGCTGACAGAGGAACAGTAGAGGGAAATCATGACTGAATTATTGTTGTTAAAATGTCATACTAGACTGAAAAATGCCTTTTTGGATGATGCTGTAGGACTGATGTTTGTCTCTGGCAGAACTAATGCTTTGTTCAGAAGAGTTATAAATCAGTCAAGCAGTTAAACCATCAGTGACATTTTCTCGGCTGGTGGGAGTAAAGCCTCTCAATCATTAAGCTCTGGCAGAACTCCTCTCTCTGTTTTTCCTGTTTCTGTCTCCGCTGGGCCTCCCCACCCATCCCAGCTATCTGCCCGTTCCTGCAGAGACACAGCCACACCTCGCCCTCGGTGTTTATCCCTGTGTCTCTCCACTGGTTTGTTTGATATTTGATGAAGCTGAGCTGACAGGAGGAAAGTTTTGAGGGTGGCTGTGCAAATAGGAGACGACAGAGAAGATTATCTGTTCTTGTCTGTGAGGGTTTGATTCGAGATGTTCTCGGCTTTGTGAATGTCATCGCTTGATGTGCATTTTGTTATTTGCATATGTGATTTGCTGAAAGTGCACATTCCATCTGTGGTGACTTGTTTTATGGGAGAGCAGATCTTGTGCCTGGGCTGCTGCAGGAGAGGGAGCAGAAGGGAAAAGTGTCTGATTGGATTTATGATTTGATTTGGCTTCAGTGCAGCAGCATCACATCATTGCACATGAATGATGCCCATCCTTAATTTTGAGCTGCATGCTGAAAGCAAAAGGAAATTTGAATTGAAGTATGAACTTGAGCAAGTAGAGCAACATTGAAACGACGTTGGATTAGCCCTGGGAATGCTAATTTTTTTAAGCTGTTCAAAGAATCAGCCCAAATGTGCACGACTTGACTTTCTTCCAACAGTTGTCCAAAATGCATCCACCAATGATCAAAAAATTTAGCAAAATAAAAATCTCCTTTACAAGGCTTAAACCTTGGATTGAACCAGACACGGGTAGACCGCCATCTTTTGCTCAAATAACTTAGATAATTATTTGGTAACGTGTATCTAAAGGAAAAGCCCTCGTACTCAACGGGAAACAACAAATTGAACAACTATCATCTCTTTCCTTTTCTTTCATGTGACTGAAATTACCCTAACAATGCTCTCTTCACACCAGACTGTCATGTGTAACAAAAACCTGTGAGACCCACTCGCGCGTCCCGACTGAACATGCCAAAATACCTCCTTAAAGCTCTTCTTTTGTCTAAGCATTTGTCACTCACCGCTGGGGATCAGGTTTTTCAGGCCTGGAGTATCCACATAAACAGAACACCACACATGTTCAGTGACATGTAACAGGCATGTAAAATACATGTCTGATTCTGTAAAGCATCTTCACATATACTAACATCACTTTAACACTCAAAGCTGCTGTAAATAACATTCACATTGAACTGAGCTGGTAAAATTAGTCCAGGTTGAAGACTACATTTCCCATGAGTACCATCACTCACTGTTGTTAAAGTTGTGGCTCTTGCTCACAGGTGCCTCTATTGTGGAGTCCACTGAATTAAGACAACTTCTTGCAGGATGGAGAGTGATGAAATCATCTTTTGATCAGTAGCTACATGAAATTATTATCTGTAACGTTACATGACATTGTAACCTCTGACTGATTACTGTCAGTGAGCTGACAGAAGGTCACCAGAGGCATTTTGAAAAATGCCTAAAAAGCATAAATACGCACATGGTTTGACTCCTCAGTCCTCAAGTTCAAATCTGTTCTGCTCTTTTACCAAGCAAGGCCCTGGTTGAAGTGTGTCACAGCCTAAAACAGTACCTGAAAAGTAAATGTTGACTTTCTGTTCATCCTGCTTCAGTATCAACAATAAAAATCCCATCCAATTGGAGGAATTGTGACACCATTATGAGCTAGTGGTTTGATTGCGTCCCCAGTGAGGCAAGCCCTGGATTATGCAGCCAAGGTTTCGATCCAACCCTGAGGCATAGATATACCAAACATTATCACTTTCCATTCTGCCAGATATTTTTGTGATTGAAGAAAAGTATTAAAGAAATACGAGTTTTATAAAGAATTAAAAAATTGATTAAAAAAAACTGACTTTGATTGTCTTTCTGCTTGACTTGGTAAGTCAGAAATTTAACCTTCAGCCAGGGATAGACTGATAATCAGCCAGGTCGATTATTGGGGCCAATATTTTGCATTTTGAGGCATATCGGCATCTGCCTTTTTTTTAATCCGACAGCCAATAAGAAACAAATTTAAAACTTCTTGTTGTTGCAGCTCTGATGCAGCCGCTCCGCTGTCTGCAGTCACTACTCAATCCTCAGCACTGACCCACCTACAGTATCATCTGATTGGTTACAAGCAGAGCTATGGCTTGGGAAAGAGCCATTCAGCAGTGCAGTTATTACAGTTATTGCAGTTGCATTGAAATTTTGGAAAACTTTATTTCCTGTAGAAAACTGTAGCTATTTGTTTTTTTAAGTTTTCATTAAACCTTACAAAACATGCTGCTAAGCCTGGGAGCTGTTTAATTAACTCATGCTTGAAGGCATTTGAATGCAGTTAAGTGTTGGAGTTTGTATTGATCAAAATTTCGACACAAGTATTTTCACTTTGACTGTAAATTAATATCGGCTTCAAACATCAGTTATCTGCTTTCTTGACTACAAACAATTGGTATCGGTATCGGTATCGGCCCTGAAGAATCCATATTGGTCTATCTCTACCTTCAACACATGCATATCAGTTCATTTTAAAGTAGTAACCAGTCTTGTTGCTGGTAATCTTTTTGGACTGTACAGGTCATGAAGAGGCATCAGTCCTAAACACAGTTTTAAAAACTGGCAAACACTCATCATTTTTCCTTTTTTCAAACAAGAATGCTCCAGCAAGCACAGACACAGAAAACATAAATAAAAATGGAAGATTAGACCATCATTTTTAATAAAAATCTATAACAATGTGTTCAATCTCAATCAATCTTTATTTGTATATTGCAAATCATAACAAATGTTATCTCAAGACACTTTACAAAAACATTTACAGGTCTAGACCCGTAAATGTTTATAATATTGTATTAGCAGAAACCCCAAATCAAGACAAGATAAGGAGTCATATCTTATCTTAATCCACCATGAGTACAGGACTTTGCAGCATTTAGCAAGTTACAATGGCAAGGAAAAACTTCCCTTTTAACGGGCAGAAACCTCGGACAGAACCAGACTCATGTTAGACAGACATCTGTCTTGACTGTGACGGATGTCTGTTCTCCTCTCCTCTATTTTTATTTATCTCCAGGTTTTACATCTTCACAATTGTTGATCAGTAAACTGTTATTTGTCCAGTTTAGCCTGCTTTGTTAAAACAAATAGTTTCCTCTGTCATGGCATTCACACCGAAAACTTTGATTTCTTTCCCTTTTTTTCTTGAGGAGTTTTGGAGGAGAAGCTTGTTTATTTGCTGTATATATATTAAAATCCTCCTGTTGCTATTAAAAGAAGCACATCTTTTTCCCAGATGTGTTGTGTATTTATCAAACCTTATTTAGTAAAAAAAAACTTAAACATTTAAAGGGACAGAGACTGATACAGGTTTTTGACAACAAAGCATCAGTAGCAGGTAACATGATCCATGTGATAACCTGTTTCCGACAGAGCTTCCAGAGTGAAGAGGCTCAGAGACACCTGAGACCTCACTAACACCCACACACACAAACCTTTCTCTCTGCTACACATGAATGTACTCCACTGTTGCTACCACATTCCTAGTTTCACGAGTAAACACCCCAGAATTCCAGCAGCATTCCAGCCGTGACTAAAACACCAGGAAACACACACAATCAAAGCTCGCACAGGTGGAACAGTGAGTTAATTCATCACCTGCTGGGTGAACTGAACATTTTTCAGTCCAGACCTCAGGTGAGCTCACATTGTTGTCATGAGTTGGGGGAGCACTCGAAGCATCCGGTTGAACAGGTAGAGGTTAGGAATGTATTTCCACCTGTCAGAGTGGTGCTTGTTCAGTTATTAAGGGTGTCATCTTTTATCACTTCCCCTTTCTGACGCCCCCAGACACCATTAACCTGACTGAGATTCACATAAACAATGTCTGGATTGCGCAGTATGTGTATATTCTGAAAGTCAGATTCACTTTTTATGGTGGCTGAAAGAAACAGTTTTATTTCTTCAGTGATACTTATCAGTAATGCTGATCTGCAGTTTCATTTGCATTTCTTTGGCTCCATTTTATTAGTCAGAATTGTAATATTTTTTTGTTGTGTCTTTGTCTATAGCTAACCAAAGAGAAGGAGCATGGGAAGCTGAATCCTCGTCCCGGAAAGGTGAGTCCCAACTCAAAATGCACTCCCACAGCTTAACAACAAGTATCTCTGTTACATCTTAACTATCAAAGCTGACAGCTGCTTTCACTGATTAACTTCAACCTCTGACATGGAGATAATATTTTCTGTCCAGTTTACATCAGCCTGGGCTCCATCACAGTCACCTCTTTAATCCTGCGCTGAAAAATGACTCAGGTTTAGTAATTAGAGTGAAGAAACAAACTTTTGTACCTTACAGAACTCTGTTGACTTAAGATGCTCTCAGGTGCATTTCCAACATTTTTGAAAGCCTTTGTTTATGGCTTAATACAAGCAAAACAACATTCACAGACTTCATATTTTCCATATTTTCTGCCGTGCTAATAGGCACCTGTTAGCATGCTAACACTGTAAACTATCGAGGTAAAAAGCACCTCCATCATACCTAGTTTACATCAGCTTGATAGCATGTAATTACCAACAAGTTTGGAATGAAGCTAGCTTTAGCATAAAGTCCCCTGTACCTGAGTGCACAGCTAGCATGACTTAAGAGAAGTAATAATTTCTTGACACTTAAAGTCAATGTTTTTTTACTCCATAAGGATCCTGTAATGTTAATAAGCAGAGTATGAAGATGTTGCACAGAAATCTAGGCACATTGGTTAACTGCTGTTCCTTTTAGAGCCTGAACAGTGTGTGCTGCATTAAGTTTCAATAAACCAAGTGAAACTGCAGATATATAAAAATAATGAAATACATATACCTTTATATAAGCAGTAAATAAGTTATAAAGATAAAATTAAAGAGTACTTTCAAATATAGCAAGCTACAAAAGAGTGCAGGTTTGTTTCGTAGCAGCTACTTGCTAGCTAGCACTTGACCTTGTGATAGAAAGATTTACTTCATTAATTCATTATTACCATTCCATTAAAAAGCTGATTTATCAAATTTTAACCTACAGTTAATGTTATAAATTATGCAAATAAACACCTTTTAGGGTACACTAGGGTGGGTGCACTATGAAGGTAAAGAGGGTTACCAACCCACATACTCTACATCAGCTTGATAGTGTGTACAGTGCTGCCCACTCACCAACTTTGTCGCCCACAAAGTTATTCTCTCTCCTAAAGTGTTCATGACAATTAATGAAAACGGACAATTAGGGGATGATGTGTTTTAGCAACCTCGAGGACAGCCAATAGCTACCTTCCTTACGAGGGAGTAGGCAACTCTGGGTGTATAATGACGAATGTGTCTGCATGCTATGTTAGTGTTTAGCTTAAAGCTAGCAAATTTGTAGACACTGATATATGTTTAAGGGATAGTAATAATTCTTTAGATTTAAAGTTTTTACTTTTAGTCAAACCTTTATAATGTATTGATAGAATAAATACACCATAATAAATTGATAGATACATTTTATACACCAATATGAATGAGTTATTTAAAATAAAACAAGCTTGAAAGGAGCTCTGGTTTGTTAGCTGCTGCTACTTTTAGCTAGCTATCTAACACTTTTTGTTTTGAGAGATTTAATTTTTAAATTCCATTTTTCTATTTGATAAAAAGCTGATTTTCAACCTTTCACTTGCCTTTTTAATGTAGCTCATAAAAAGGCATTACAAATTTTGGTGTGTTGCATAAACAGGTTTAAAGGATCACCCTAGGATCTCAAAGGAAAACAAAATTGCATAGTTAACTTCAATGTTAAGAAACAAATTAGTTATTTGTATCTTCTGGTATTTTTGAAATGTTAGCACCGGGTTTTCATGTGGTTTCATATTATGTAATTCCCTGTTCATTCTCAGACTTCTGTGTTCTTGTATTTGTCAGCACGTGTTCTTAAATAAATGCCCTTTCATAACTTTTACCCCAGTAGAAGCAGCAAACGGTGTGGTTGAACCTTTTGTTCTTCACCAGATTACCAAAAGCTCCCCACATGCCTCCTGTGGAATTTTAGCTCCTGATTGATGTCATTATAACTTCATACCTGCTACTTTCACCTTTTCCAAGCCACATGCCTTATTAATTTTCAAATGTCAGGCTTGCTCCTGCATGCTGCGGATGAGCATGATGAGCATAAGTTTTCCCATTGAGCTTTGATGGAGGATCCTGAACACTGGAGGAGGAGCTGACATTTAGGTTCTGCTCTGTGCCCCGGGCCTGGCCCGACCTGACTTGTCAGATCTGTAAACTGTGGGCTTTTTATGCAGAGGCTGTAACCAAATTCAGCCTTAAGAAACAAAGAACCACAAAGAAAAATACTTGCCAATATTAAAAATGCTACTAATAGATATCCATGATTTATTACTTTTTAATTTGTTGACATATTTCTGCCTGCACACTACTCTTGTAGCAGATGTGTGAATGAGACATGCCAAATGTCTGGTATGACTCCGATATGAAATCTGAGATAACACATTAAGAATAATGGTTCCATTCTTTAACTTCACATAACAATAAAAAAGGGGTTTTTTGCGTTGCCCACAGTTATTCTTGCAATTTTATCCCCTTTACCTTTGTGTTGTAACTTTCTTTCTAATCAACCCATCTAATTTTCTGAATCTCCTAATGTGGAAAAGTCTCAATCTGATTGTCTTTCTGCTTAAGGAAAAAAAAAGACTTTCTGAGGCTGCAGAGAGAGCAAAGAGAGCAAATCAATAATGTTTCTTAAATCATGTTACTTTTTCTCCAGATGTATATCTTTGACCGGCCAGGGTTGTGTGGCCAGAGGATCGAGCTGCGCGGTGATATCATGGATGCTACATCCTGGGATCTGCAGGAGACGATCTCCATCCGGGTTGTCAGAGGAGGGTGAGCGTGCTAAAACTAAAACTAATTTCCCCTAACACATCAGAGCATGGTGTCCTGGCTGTTGTGTAGAAATAACCCTATGGCATATAAGCTACTGTAACAAACTTAGCCTTAGCTAATTTGCATATCTGTTTATGGCTTTGACTTTGGAATACTTGAAAATTAAAAAAAATAATACTGCATATCTGACAAACACAAGGTTGAATATTCAACCAACATTTACATAAACCCAACAATTACACCGACAGGGTAATACAACCTTTACAAACTGAAAAACAAAAGGTTAAAAAATACAGATCACCTCAAAAAATAACCTTCAAAAATGCTGGGCTTGAGAAACTAGTCGACATGTAATCTACTGAGATAATTGTTTTTACATTTGCAGGATATAATAGAAGACATTTTCTGGATGTGTTTAATCACCATAACTTAATTTTGTTAGTTTTTGTTTTGTTTTGTTTTTCAAAAGCCAGCATTTTTTATGAAGTATGCAGCTTGTTTTGCAGCATTTTCTAATTGTTATTATGCAGTTGCTGCATTCTGAGAGCTGCTTTTATAATGTACCTAGCCCTGGTCTTTGAGAATCTGAGGTGCATATTCATCTCATTAGTGAAAAAAATGTGGGCTTTGCTGGATCAAAAACCACCTACACATCTTGTTTTCCTGAAATAGGAGCAAGAAAATAAACACTAGTTTTTCAAATTAAAAAAAAAAAACATGTCTTTGGATGCTGGCTTCAAAACAAAACAGCTATTGATGTGCCGCAAACAGGCAAATGCCTTCAATAGTTAGCACACCCACACACAAGTTTGAATACACACCAGTCAGAGGTGGAATGTTTTATCAAACACACACAGCCGGCACTGTGAGTCTGCAGTGACAGTCACTGTACCGCTCCGACTTGTACACACAGCAGGCCAACACTAGCTTGGCTTCCTGTGAAGAGATAATTATGCTGTCAACACCAGCGTCACACTCTGCAGCTCTGTCCAAACCACTGCTAATGCTGTAATTAATGAGTTTTAAAGGAGAAGACTGTGTCCTATTAGGAAGGATTCAAAGAGGGATCTGCTTTCTATTGTCAGAAGATTAGCTTTGGCCAGACAGGAAGGCCCTGACACAATTCAACCTGATACTTCTTTATCCTACTTTCAAGACTTTTTCCAAAGTGGATTATTAGACTTTTTTATTCCACCAAATTTTGTTAGCTGCATTTGTCACTTCACAGACCACCATGATGCTAATAAAATGGGCTTTCAAAATGATTTGTGTAAACATTTTAAATCAAAGCAATGAAGAAATGAACAAAATTAAATATTATTGCTGGCTGTGAATTTTATGACACAACTATTAAAGGAAATGGTTTGTATCTTCATGCTCTTTCTATTCCTTTTCTTCAGATGGGTGCTGTATGAGAAGCCAAACTTCAAAGGGGACAAAATCGCACTGGACGAGGGTGACATCGAGCTCACCTACCCCTTTGGTCCTCCAGAGGAGCAGCCGCAGAACGGACAGCAGGAGGCCACCGAGACACAGAACGGAGAGACGAGTGATGTGGAGACGGAGACCAAGCCAGCAAAGAAGTTCATCATTGGATCTCTCAGAAGAGCTGTTAGGGTAAGATCAGTTATAACTCCTAACTATTCAGTGCAATCAGATATGACAAGGTTAGGGTTCAAAATCCATTTTACTTGGAGCATGAGCAGCTGAAATTGGGTGTGTTCTTCAACTCAATAGCACCATCTAGTGTCAAAAGTAGACACAAGCACCTGTTGCTGTGATGAAGCGGAAATGACCAAAATGACACATATTTAAGGAATCAGTTAAATCGACACAAAAAGCCCAAGTTTAGCTTGGTTTAACTTCTTCTTTAAGTTGTTAAAACCTTTTAGAAATATACTTCCATTATTTAATTCTGTATTTTTGACAATTAAAGGTTTTTTTATCTTTATGAACAAATCCAGTAATTCTGCTGAAATGTGAAAACACATTTCAGAACATTCAAGACTAGAGGGGAAACGAAAAATTCATAATCATGACAGTATTCATCAAATTGATCAATTTTTTTAATGTCTGTCATGACTAACATAGATCCAGATCGCACATAACAAGGCTACATAAACATTGAAGTTAGTTTGGAAACAGTGACATAATCTTTGAGTCATGTTTTTCTTAAAGAGGGAGTATTCTACTTTTCTGTATTTGAAACTCTGATGTAAAGTAACTACTCTGGATGTTCATACTGAACCTGTCCTCGGTCGGGCTTCAACATAAACATGTCTGAATCACTTGAGTTCACTTTGTGTTTGCTGTATCAATCCCCTCATGGCTCAGATATCACTTTCCACATTGACACACTAACAACTGCTCTCTGTCCTCCCTCAGGACTACAGCGTCCCAGACATTAGCCTGTTCCCAGAGGAGAACGCAGAAGGAAAGAAGGTTGTCTTCAGGGACACGTCTGATGACGCCAGGATCTTTGGATTCCCCATCAAGGCGAACTCCATCATCATTAACGCTGGACTGTGAGTTTGCTCGTCTACTCTGATTATTGCTTTGTATAATCTGTTTTATGCCGCTTTCAATCACTCCACTGTTGTTCCTTTCCTCCTGCTCAGATGGCTCGTGTACGCACACCCCTTCTTCCAGGGTGTACCCAGAGTCCTTGAGGTTGGGGGGTATCCCACCCCTGCAGCTTGGGGGGTAGAGACCCCTTATGTGGGGTCACTGCACCCACTAAAAATAGTAAGTGGTATTTTTAGTGCTGTGAATGGCCTCTGCTCTGTTTATTGTGTGAAGATTATGAAATGATGTGCTTTCTTTTAAAGGGGGAGCCAAGAGTGGAAAATATGAGTGAGCCAAAGGTGAGAAACTGCTGAGAAGACTGAACCAAAGCTATATTTCTCTTATCAAAATAACTGCTGAACACTGAGTGATTTTGAAATGACTCTTTGCTCTCCAGATTATGATCTATGAAAAGCCCTATTTCACGGGGAAATCAAGGATCATAACCACCAACTCAAAAGACTTCATGACCAGAGTCGACAGACAGCAGACGGCCTTCATGTACAGCGTCGGCTCCCTCAAAGTGCTCGGAGGAATGTGAGTGCTGTGTAATCACTCAACCTTGAAAAGTCAAAAATTATCAGAGAATCATTAGATTTGTGTTAACTGTGTGTGTCACTGCTTGTGCAGCTGGGTCGGCTATGAGAAGGAGGGCTACAGAGGCCACCAGTACCTGCTGGAGGAGGGGGAGTACCAGGACTGGAGGGTTTGGGGTGGCTGTGATTCTGAGCTGCGATCTGTCAGAGTTATACGAGCGGTGAGTTAATATTTGTTAATGAGTACTTCTTAAAATTGCAGATTAACTCTTCTTAAAAAATCATCAGACCAGTTTAACCTTCAAATAAGCCAACAAAGACACAATTATGAGAGTTTGGTCTCTTAGTTTTTCTCTTGTATCAGAAACCAAGTATATCAGACCAAGTTGAACAAAGGGTAGAATTTTAATCCAGGCAAATGTTGACCCAAAAATATAATTACAGCTGAGTTAACCCACTGTTTCATTCCCCTGCAGGACCTGATGGACCCTCTAATGGTGATGTTTGAGCAGCCAGAAGAAGACCAGGAGGGCATGCAGGAGGAAAACACCTTTGAAGTGATGGAGGCCATTCCTGACGTTGAACTGTTCCAATATAAAACCAACACACGCTCTATCCATGTGCTGAGTGGGGCGTAAGTACCATAACACTATATTGACTTCTTTTATGAATCACTAATCAGACTATAAGATGGGATTCATTTTGATAGGATGACATACAGTTTGGCATGACACAGGTTGAGACAGGATATGACACAATAAAGTAGGACACAACACAACTCGATACAACACACAAATATTTGCTTGGAAAAAGTCTATGACCGATAAGTCGTAATATTCAAGTTCTTATTTTTGGAAGTTGGCCAAAGGGCGGGAACTGTCTTCTGATACAATACTTACCTGTAATGATTCAATACCTACAAGTCTGATACCATATGTACTAGTATGATATGATACAATACTATGTGATACCATAGGATAGGCTGCCCTGTGGTACCATACAGTGTAATAAGCTAAGCTGCAATATCACACGGTACTATACAAAAGGATGATATGGGCAAGGCTTTGGTACGATTCTGTCCTATATGATAATAGATGATATGGTACCATAGCGTTGTACTATGCTGTACAGTACAGCACAATACTATGTGATGTGATATGATACCATACAAGAGGTTACGATAGGTTACTATATAACAAAATGTGATACAGTACAATACTATAGGATATAGTATGGTATGATACAATACAAAATGCTATACGGCGGTACAGTATATGGTACAGTGGTACAATCCAGTACAAAATGGAATTGTACGGAACGGTACGATACGGTAGGGTACGATACGATATGATACGGTACAGTACTGTACATTATGATATGATATGATATGAAACGTTATGATACAATACAATATAATTGTGTACCGTACATTATGATAAGTTACATTAGGGTATGATACAGTATTGTACAATACAATGAAAAAATATATCATGATTCAATGTGAAACACATTTTGGTACTTGATAATAATAACATAAGACACATTATAAGGAGCAATTTATTATAACAGGATAACCATAGAGTGTGATATGATAGAACTTGATTTGATATGGCACCATATAACACTATATGATATAAAAGGGAACATTACAATTTAGTAAGTTACCATATGATGCAATTACAGTACACTCCTTGATCCCCTAATGGAAATTTGTTTTGGACCCGAGTGCTGCAAATACGTATTTAAATAAATAATAATCAAAAGATCAGCAGCACACAGCATAGTCACTATATGACTCTTTCTCTCCTCCACCAGGTGGGTAGCTTACTCCCATGTAGACTTCTCTGGACACCAGTACATCTTAGAGAAAGGTTTCTACAACAACTGTGCTGACTGGGGCTCCAAAGACAATCGCATCTGCTCCGTGCAGCCCATCCTGCTGGTGAGGAAGACTGTGAAGAGTAGAAAACAAATCTATCGGGAAGGCCTTATTGTATAAATGTCTGACATGCTTTTTGTTTGCTGTTTCTCTCAGGCTCCAAGTGGCAGCTCCAGGTTCAGAGCTCAGGTATACTGTCTTAGCTTGCAGAGTTTTTGCTGTTGAAGTCTTCCATGTGCAAATATTTGTTTACTTCTTTTGTGTTTGTTGGTGAAAACTGCTATCTTGTTCATGTAAATATCTGAATTTATGTACTGGGCTTGCATGTCCCTGCACAAAAATGAGTTTCTGTCAGAATAAACTTAAATAAAATTGGAATGCAGGAGGTTTTCGAAGCAAAGGCACATCTCTGATACCCAAGGGGCTGTAGATAGAATTTTGTCATATAAAAATCTGACATGTAGAGGCATCACTACCCCAACTTTCTCCTTTTCTCCCCCATGTTCTAACTCTTGCCGCACAGTGCAAAAGTTCAACCTCTTATTTTGACACGTATTGGGTCAGGAACTACATCTGCATTTAGTTCCATGCAGAAGAAAACTCTTGTCTTCTGAAACATGCCATGAAATGACAAATCCTTGGGGTGCATCATTTATCCTGACACTTGTCTCTGTTTGGACCTTTTTAATATTCAAATACTGCAAGTAAAATACTGAACAGTCAGCGCCGTGGACTGCGTCCTAAGAAGAATTTTAAATCAGGGAACAAGTAGACAAAACTTGAACTCCAACGGCTAAAAAAAACGAGGATGAATAATTCACTCTCAGCATTTTTGTATTCAGTGCTTGAAAGGGTGGAAGATAAAAGAGTAAAGGGCTTGAGATTGTGTCTTACCTTTAACACTCTCCATCTGTCAGGTAATGCTCTACTCTCAGCCAGACTTCCAGGGTGAGTGTCACGTCTTTGATCGCAACCAGGAAGCAGTGCCAGAAAAATTACTGACAAAGTCCTGCAGAGTGTCAGGAGGAAGGTAGGCATTAACCTATTTTATCCTGAAAGAAAGTTTTAAACTAGTTAAGGAAGACCTTAAAAGCTAATTTCTTCTTGCACACACTTGATGTCTCTGTGCTTTAGCTGGGCGCTCTATGAGGATCAAAAGTTCTCTGGGAACTTGTACGTCCTTTCTGAAGGAGACTACCCCAATCTCACCAGCATGGGCTGTCTGTCTGGCAGCTCCATCCGCTCTCTCAAAGTCGTGCCACTGGTGAGAAAACACACACCAATAAAACTACCACTCTGTATTCCACCCTTTGTGTTGTTCACACCTGACCTCTTCTCATCTATCTCTTCTTGTCTAGACGCTCTCAGTTCCATCCATCTCTCTGTTCGGCCTCGAGTGTCTGGAGGGCAGGGAGATCACCACAGAGACAGAGGTAGTCAGCATGGTGGAAGAAGGCTTCAACAACCACATTCTGTCTGTTAGAGTCAACAGCGGCAGGTGGGCGTCTGGTTTTCTGTTACTGCAGATACTAAAGCGATCCAAGTTAAACACTCAGATCAGACTTGTTTGCTGAATTTTGATAGTAGCAGTACTAGACCTTCAGTTGTAACAACTTCATCATTCAAAAATTCAAAGTTGAGATATTCATCAGGGTATTCTTTCTGTCTTCTTTTGCAGTTGGGTGATATGTGAGCACAGCAACTACAGGGGGCGCCAGTTCCTCTTAGAGCCAATTGAAATCACCAACTGGCCCAAATTCAGCTCACTGCAGACTGTGGGATCGATGTACCCAGTCAGACAGGTTTGTCAACAGATCACCTGTACAGCTTTTTTTCCCCAACATAACCACTTAGCATCAGAGCTAACAATCACGAAATAATTCTTTACAACAAAAAAAGCATCCAAATACTTTTTTTTGACTCAGGATAATGTGCATTTTTGTTGTTTGAATCACAACAGGAGTTTTCGAATATCAATTAAAAGGACAAAATGTTTCGTTGTGTCAGTTTTTATTAAAAAAAAACCTTTGGTAGCTAGTTACCCTCTAAAACAGCAAATCAAGTGGACAGGGAAAATGGTTTAAACCTTCAGTGAGAAATATTTCCTGTTAAATCCAACAATTTTACCAAAGTGCAGGATGTAACAAGTCCAAACTTTAAATTTATTGCAGGAAATGACAAAATAGTTAAACCACATGCATTTTGTTAAAACAATGTTTGTTCATACTAAGTCAGCATGTAATATGTCTATGAACAGAACTGACACAATTGCATAATATTGTTCCTCTAATATTTGACATTTGTTTTCCATCATCTGTGAACTCTTGGACCCTTGGTCTATAAAACCAAATTTAGGGATGGGAATCAAAAACCGGTTCCTGTTGAGAACCGATAAGAAACATTTCAATCCATTGATATCGTTAGCCTTTGTGCTTAACGATTCCCTTCTCAATTCTTTACATTGTGCGGGAGCCGCCGGGCCTTATGTTGACTAGTCTGCTGCAGCTATCTTAGCTTAGCAGTTAGATAACGTTTCCCAAAAGAACTCTGATTCAGGATTTTCAGCTTGAAGTTTTACTGAAGAACTGACTTCATGAAGAAATGTCCATTGCTCTCTCTCAGGAGATTCATATTCAGTACATTTAAATTGGTATAAATCACCTTATTTACCAAAACAACAAAATAGCGCAAGCTTGATGCTAACGTATATGGGAAACTGCACTGATATGCTAGCAGTTAGCTTACATCAGTATAACTTCAGCTTCAGAATAGAATTTCAACTTTCATCACAGAAACAAATCACATCAACTACTGAGAATTTCATCTGTATCATATCTATCTACCGTATCTACTGGGCCATATGGTACGAATCTAACGCACCATATCTAATATACCATACAGATCATACCGTATCGTATATCAGATCTTGCGGTATAGACCATATGGTACAGTGTTTTACCAGATGACATCATTTCACACCCCTTACATAGTATCATAATATGTTGTGTAGTCTAGAGAATAAAATAAACCAGGTGTTCCTTGTTTTTTGACCAAAAAGTTAACAATGGTTTTCAGTGTACGTATTGGATCATGTTTCTAACATACCTTAGGGTATCATACCCTATCTCATCATGTCATACCCTATTGTACTGTATTGTATTCTGTTGTATCAGCCATAAAACAAAACCAACTAGCAATGCCCTGATATGTATGAAAATGTTGAAGCAAAGGTTTTCTTGTTTGTACTACTGCAGAAGAGACCCTTCTTCCGCATCAAGAACACAGAGAGAGGCCACTTCCTGTCCATCCAGGGCGGCGTGGAGGAGATGAAATCAGGGCGAGTTGTTGTGACTCCAGAAGTGGAGGGCATCAGTGACATCTGGTTCTATCAGGACGGCTTCATTAAGAGCAAGGTAACGTATGATCTATAGAAATTTTCAATTCTTTCTGAGATGCTAATATTGAATCCATCCTTACAATAAACTGCAAACGGGCATTACAGATGTCCCCGACCATGAGCCTCCAGGTGATGGGTAACATTGAGCCAGCAGCCAAAGTGGTTTTGTGGACGGAGACGCGGCAGCCCATCCAGACTTGGACAGCCAAGATGAAAGGCCTCATTAGCAGCCTGACGTTCCCTGGCATGGTGCTGGATGTCAAAGGTAAAGAAAAAAAACATGGACACTGGTTCATAGCATGATACTCACTTAATTTGACACTTTTGCAGAAGAATGGTCCTGGTTTTAGCCCTAACACAACAATTTAACAAACTATCCTTTTTTTCCAGGTGGGAAAACTTATGACAAGGACCATGTGGTGATAATGCCAGAGAGTGAGGAGAGACCGAGCCAACAGTGGGAGATTGAGCTGCTGTAACCTGATATGAAAAAAACTTTCCTCAGCAGTTCAGCAACAGGTTTTTCTCTCTACAGTGTATTTCTCAAATACTTCCGCTGCCTTTGTAGTGTAAATTATATCGGTGCCTTCAAAAAGTCCTGTGAATATTTTACCTTAATTCCAATTCCAGATTTAAAGAAGCAGTCATTTCTCTTCAATGACTGAGACTTTGTCTTTGACTTCAAACCTTTCTCCAAGTTACAGTTTGGGTATTTTATTGAGGATGTTTGTAAAATTCCCTGCTCATGTAAATACAGAGCAAACCATGTTACAGCTTTATTCTGGTTTCCTTGAGTTAGCAACAAGAGGCTCCTGATGCTGTGTACCTTTATAGATAACACATGAAGCCAAAGGAAAGTGTAGTGTGCAAATAAGTATATTTTTAAGGTATATTTTATATGTATTGTATGAACAGATGATTATTATGTGGGAGATATAGTTATGAAATGGGTTGTGTGTACTCTATTCCTCTATTTCTTATTGTATTTTTGTTATGAGTCGAGTTGTTACAAGGAGATGTGTGTTACCTGTTAATATTTGATACTGAAGATATGTCAAAGTTTATGTAAGAGGGAGTGGTTTTAAAGTATTAAATAAAATGATAAATAAATCTATGTTTGTTTCTTTCTTATTCTTAATTTTTTTATTACTCGTATTGTGTATCCATGGCAATGTATGATTTATTTCAGGATGGAATCATCAGTTAACACAATCACAACTTGATTAAACTAAGTAGCTATTTTGATTCATAAAGGCATTACTCTTCAGTTTCTAACAGCACTGTAGTCAAGTCATGGAATATCTGTTTAACAAGGAAACTCCTCAGCTGAGTTAAGGAGTCAAAAATAATGTGGGCAAAATGTGGCCTTATGCTCCATGCACCATAGAATAGAACCATCAAAAGGAGATTTTGGTCATTTTCCTCATTGAAAGGAACATTGGAAAGGATGAACTGGCCCCTAAAGTTTAGACTTTAACCATCCCACTAAGTAAGGCAAGTTGGAAAATAAATTGGACAGCTCCGTTATACGTTCCAAACCTTTGGCTTGAGTTGTAGAAGGCATGGGATAACATTAGTGTTCAAGTTCACTGGGAATATAATGACACTACGGCAAGACGTGCTGGTGTAACTGCTTTTAAAGACGGATAAACCAAACGTTAAAGTCACTTCTGATATTTTTTGTGCTTCAAGCAAATAGTCTGTACATGTCACATGATTCAAATTTGGAGGGAAAAAAATACTTTCAGATATGTCAGATGTTCTAATAATTTTGCCCACCACTCAACTCAAAGTTTGAGCTACCTCCCTCAGTTTAACCAACAAGTGCTGCAGAACTGGAGCTCATGCACTGGTGAACTTAGGCTTGGGCTGCCTTTGGACCAGGGCTCATTAATCAGTCGATGCTTTATTCCTTTTCATTTATCATTTCTTCTGGGATAAGTTTGATGTAATTAAGCATTTATCGTAAACATAATACTTACAGTCTGTGCATTTACAAAGGGTTCTAGTAGAGACTCTTCACTTAATCACACAGTAAAATTCACATGCTGCTCAGTTTTCTCTTCACTACAAGTTTTTTTGTTTGCTTTTTTAAGATTATCTATTTGTTTATTTATAACATACGATGTTATTCGTCTGTAAGCCACCAAACCTGGGTAACACTTTTTGTTCCTTCATATTTTGATTTTTTTGAATCATGATAAACTGAACCTCGGTCCTTGAACCTTGAAACCTTGATACGATACTAAAGCCACATTTCCACCAAGCAGTCCGGTTAAGATCAGTACCGTTTAGCATGGGTTGGTTTGGTTAGGCCTGGTACTGTTTGCTTTTCCTCAGCCAACCGTCCACCCTTGTGGTAGCTGGCATGTAAGCTAGATGCCGATAGACACAGCCCAGTCAAGCTTTGTTTCAAAGACTGTGTGTGGTCAGGAGAAATACAGCCGCTGTCCCATGTCAGTTATAATTCTTTCAATCAATTATTGGACTGCAGTGTTGTAGCTCCACCTTTTGGGATCAGATCGGTTTAGTTTGGCACCCCTGCAGAAGGGCATCTCAGTTATTTAGGGATCTGTTGGGATCTCTTGGTGGAAATGCCAAAATGAGCCGAGACGAACCAAACTGAACCACTTGGTGGAAACAGGGCTAAATGTTCTTTACTGACTTGGACACATCTCTGATTATTTTATTTTATTTCATTTTAGTGTGATTTAGACACAAACACTGAAGACTCGAGACTAGACTAAACTGGTGACTCGACTACAACACTGCAACCAATTTAAAACCTCCAAATCCCAATCACCCCCAGGTGTTCCCCAGGGTTCTGTTCTAGGGTCCTATCTATCCATCATTTATCTTCTATTATCAAATTTTACTGCTACACAGGTGACACCCAGATATACCTCTCCTCCAAACCAACCCCCACTCTCCCATCCACCTCCCTCCCTCACTGCACAGGAAATAAAATCATGGTCCAACTTTCGCAAACTCAACTGTGATAAAACCAAAATTCCCTTCACTGATACCAAACCCACGCTTACAAAATCTAACAGATTTTCCTTAACCGATGATAACCCCTCAGTTTCTCCCTCCCCCGAGGTTAAAAGTCCTGGTGCCTCCATTCTTGTTCACACCTTGGTCAGTTGGGCCACTAAATACAAATATTACAGACACACCCCTGCTTCAACTGATCATCACCTCACCTAACAGCGGCCTGTCTCAACTTCTGAATCAGCATCATTCACCACTGCTATTCTGGCTGAAGTTAAACTTATTCCGAATTTTGATTTGTTTAAAACGTTTCTTCTGTTTTAATCAGCACCGAGCACTTATAAGCTGAAATGAACTGAACTGTCCTCATGATACATCACATCGTTCTGTTGTTGGAGATCACCTTTGTTTGCACTAAACACACAGGTCTCATATTTCTCTAGCTCTGCAGATCAACATGAAAAAGACATCAAGCAGGTTATCATATTTGACAGATTAAAAGAGGAAGGACAAAAAGAAATGCTTAATGACTAAACAGAGACCCACTAGGTTTTCTGGGTGTGACACAAACACTAATGTCACTTGTAGCTGTGTGTCTTCTAGCTTTGAATGTGAATGGGATCTCTCCGTCTCTCTCCTGACTGAAGGAAAAGGGCGGATAAGGTGTTTTGGAGTATCAGATGTAATCACTGCCAGCCACAAATGCAGGCAGTGAAAGACCTTTTGTTCACTCTTGTGACACAATCCAGTTTTCAGGTCTTGTTGCTAAATAGACCATCAGGTTATACATGAGGGTGAGCGGTCCAGTCTTTCCTGAAACCAGACTTCCCGCCTCAGCTATCTCACAGAGATAACTTTCCTTCAAAAAGCTGTTTAACAACAAAGGTGCAACTTAAAAATGCAGCTCCACTTCCTGAGGGGACATGATTTATATTTTCTGGAATCAATCAGTGGTCACTTCACGGGTCAACCGTACTCAAACCTGACCGTCTGGATTCCTCATCTGCGAGGAATGCGAGGAGTTTACGGGTGGGTTGTCATAGTAATTCTTCAAGCTAGTAGTGTTGAGGATCCAGAGCTGTGGTTGGTCAGCTGCTTCAGTGACAGCGGGGGGTGTTGAAGTTCAGCAGGTGTGGTTGTAGTAAGAGTGGGAGTGGCTCGGATACAGAGCTGATTAGAGGAGGTTGTAAAAAAGCTCCACTACACCTCCACACCTTCCTTCAGCTGCACCTGGGATTCTGTTACAGGTAAAAAGAATAGATTAATACTTATTTTAAAGATCTGGAAAATATTTTGCATTTGTTGAATCCTGTTTGGGACATTTTGAATTTAGAGTGTCAAAGACGCTTGTTGTTGGCCACTTGGTTCAGACCAAACTGTTATTTTGTGATTAAAACAACAACTTTACAAGTCTTAATCCTAGCAGCACCTTCACTTTACTTGAGGTTAGGGTCAGAAGTGTATCTTGTAATGCTGTTTCAATCAATGTTTCTTTGATCAATCTCAGTGTGTTGACCACTCACATTCTTTGTCACAGTGAAAACAAAGCCATGGACCCTGATTACTTCAGATCTTACGTAAGTAGACATTCCCACCCTGTCTTTCCTCTGACTCCAAGACGCCACAGTTGTAGATAGTAAACCGTTGGCTTGTGTTCTGGGTTTATCTGCATGCCTTTCAGTGTTATCTACAATCCTTGATGTGGGTGATGACTCCTGGCCAACACAAATTACGCAATACAGATATTCACGTAGATCCTAATATATTGAAAATGAGCTAAAGAAAAGATAAACTTGGGTCTATCTTATTAAATACATCATCTCTTGCTTTGTTTCCTATTTCATGATCTCTCTGCACCCTAACACCCAGGTCTCAGTAAAACCATTCTTCTTCTTTGCCCTATAGGAGATGTGCTGGGGTACCCTCGGTACAATCCGACCCTTCTCCAATTTCCATCCCGACAGAGATGTCAAAGAGATCTGGACAGCACTTGAGAAGAAAGGTACTGGGTTTGTTAGTCAGCAGTGTACACAATCTGATTATTTTTATTCTGCTAATCGCTCCCAGCCCTGTTGTCAAATATTACTCTGTATTAAAATCCAAAACCAAACACTGTTTTTCCCAGACACAAGAACTCTGGTGAGGATCCTGACTAATCGAAGCAGCGCTCAGAGACAAGTGATCGCCCAAACCTTTGAGGAAAGCACACAGAAGGTGAATATGAAAATCTATTAATATCAAATGTTTCCAACATTCACTCAAGTGAAACAGAACGTAGAGCTGCAATAGTAACACCCTGTGTGTTTGCTCTCCAAGCTGTTTGCAGATCAAACATTACAGACATGCTTCCAAAGGGGTCAAACACACCTTTGTTTAGACAGGGAGCAGCTCCTTATGTGATGTAAAAACCCATAATTTTTTAAAGAGAGGGCTGAAGGATGTGATGGATAAACTAAGAAATTATTAATAAAAGGATCGGGACCTCCTGGGGAGGGTCATAAAACTATGATTCCATATTCCATCAAGTATTGTAAAATATTAACAAAAATAGACATTTTGTTTTATGTGTAACCACATAAACAGGAAGTATCTGACACAAACACAAAAATATGTATACATGGTAGTCTAATTCCCATCCATCAGCTTTTTATTATGATTACAACAGTGCTACAATTTATTCAGCTTTGCAGGTGCTGCCATTAAGTGCAGGATTTATTTTACTTTATTTCATTTTATTTATTATTATTATTATTATTATTATTATTATTATTATTATTATTATTATTATTTATTTATTTATCTATTTATTTATTTATCTATTTATTTATTTATTTATTTATTTATTTATTAGTATAGAATAATCTAGCCAACAAACCACAATTAATTGCTGCAATAATATACCTCAACCTGTAACAACATTCAGTAATTGGTGCTGAAAATTCACCAAGAGCTGAGTCTTAGACCTTCTGACTCATTCTCTCCCTGAGGACAAAGAGGAGAAGGGTCAGCTCAAGTGGCTAAGTGTTCCCTGAACAGATGAGTTTCCAGACATCTCTTAAAAGTAGAAAGGGACTCTGCAGATCATATAGCGTTAGACAATTCATTCCACCATTTGGGCACAAAGGAGGAGAAGAGTCTGGCTAGTGATTTGGAGACGCGCTGGGCTGGGAGCACCAGGCGTCTGTCACAGGCAAAGCGTAGCAGGCGAGAAGGAGTGCAGACCTGGATAAGGGACCCCAGGTAGGAAGGAGCTGTTCTTGTCAATGTTTTGAAAGTCAGAAGAAGAGCTTTAAATTTGATTTGAGCTGCTACTGGAAGCCAGTGAGGAGAGATTAACAGCAGGGTGACGTGCTGTTTTGGGCTTGTTAAAGACCAGACATGCTGCTACATAAATTACCATTTATTATCTTTGGCTCTTTGTGTTTGTTTTTGTGTGTTTCTGGATTGACCTTTTTGTGTATTTCCACTGAAGAGGACCTGGGCTCTAGCATAGCTATTTTCAGGGTCAAAAGCTGAAAGACTGGGATCTCCTAGGTCTAGGTGTAGGTCTAGGTCACATAACAGAAAGGCATCAGTCAAAGCACACAAGCCGATGTGTCCTCCTCCAGCGCCTTTGATCTGCAGTTAAAAATGTTACAAAGATCAGCTTACTCAAACCCAAATCCTCCTGCAGCAAATTCCACACAGCAGACATTTTGTTGCTCTCCATTTCCAGAATTACTGTGAGGTCAGAGAGTGAAAACAAGATCTGTGAAAGGGTAGCAGAATGGAAACTGTAGCTTCCAGCATTTAAAAAACAAAACAAAACATTGATATGTTTGTTTCTTGTCTGATTCAATGAATTGGGTCTCAACAAAGAAAAATACACAAACAGTTAAAAATAAACGTGTTGTTCTTTGCTCTTCCCCTCTAGGATCTTTCTGCTGGTGTAAAGAAAGCTGTGGCAGGAGATCTTGAAGGTTTACTACTCGATCTGCTGATGCCTCCTCTGCAGTATGAGGCTCACCGCCTACAGCAGGCCATGGCGGTGAGACAGAGTTTTCATTAATGTACAGCACGGTAAAGATTTTTTGGCCTGTGTGCTTGAATACCCTCTGATTCTGTCTGTAGTTTCACAAGACTCATGTGTGCGTGTGTCTGTGTGTGTGTGTGCAGGGCTTAGGCACTGATGAGGAAACACTTCTAGAGATGCTGTGTACACGCTCTGGAAAGCAGCTTCAAGAAACCAGTGAAGTATTCCAACAGAGTAAGTTAAAAAACTTTCCCGCAACTTTTTTAACGACTGAAAAGAAGATTTAATTCCCTGCCTCCCAAAACCTCTTTCATATTGTTTTTTTGTCTGTTCCCAGTGTATAAGAAAGACCTGGAGAAGGAGCTGAAAGGAGAAACCAGTGGAGACTTCGCAAAGCTCGTTGTGGCTTTGTTAAATGTAATTTGAGGATTTATTTTCTCACAATCGTTTCTCACATTTTCCAATTTTGATTAAAAATGAGACATGATTTTGAGGAGCATTCCAACATCAAATTTTTTAAGTGTTTTAATGATGCTGATCTAAAGTGTCGCCCTGCTCCTCTTTTCCAACAGAAAGACAGTGTTGCAAGTTCGGTCCAAAGAGATGTTGAGGTAATAACTTAACACAATAACACAATCCTTTCTTCAACAATTATGGTTGATAAATGATGTTTTATTTTGAAATGTTATTTATAATTAGCAGAAACAGTGTTTTTCTGAGTAAGCAGCTAAGCCAGGCGAATAGTTTTAAAAATCCAATATGTATGAATTTAAAGAGGGGGGTAGTATGATTGCCTACATTTCATGTATAAATATAATTTAACACTGCTTAATGTTCATACTAAACACAAGGAGATTTTCAAACCACTATGTATTCATATGTTGTAGAAATCCCTGAATCTGTTTGTGAACTGCTCAGAAAGGTCCGCTTTCAAGATCTTTACGTGACTAAATGAAATGATGATGAGGTCATGTATAGGAAGTGTGGGCCTTAAACACCAAGGTCTGCCCCTGACAGACCTCCAAAAGTCTTACCAATCAGAGGGAAGTGGGTTTGTGGAGTGGGGAGCTTTAAAGAGACAGCAGCTCAAATACAAAGTTTCAGACAGAAGCTGAAATAAGGGTATTTGAAAACTGCAGTGTGAGGTTTTTTTTTTTTTTTTTAAAGCTGTGAATCATGTAAAGCTGCTACAGGAGTGCCAGAGGGACAATATAAAGCTTAAAAAAGTGATTGTTAAGTCGACTACACAATGTTGTGTAGGACAGACACAGCCAGGTAATGAATAGCTACTAGCATTATGCTAATGCTCAATGACCCAGATGTAAATAAGCAAAGATGACAGATGGTATCAGGTAATGGCATCAGTTTGGTAGGATTTTAATCTATAGCAGAGAGAAGTTATTTGAAGTGTGATCACCACAGACATGTACATTGATCTGCAATTGGGGGTTCGTGATGCAAGCTCTGCTATCATCAGCCACACTGAAGTTAATCAATTTGACATTATCTTCGGACTCAGTGACCCAGTGTTTTCTCACCTCTGAAAGAGTCAGTAAGTTTGAATTTATACTATTTTTTGAAGCATAAATGGCTTCAAAACAGCCCTAATTTTACTGATTTTTTATTCACCAACAGATTTAGAACACTATACATTAGTGACAGGAGACGTGTTTACTCACCTTAGCAGACCTAAAACATGCCCCATACTTGGCTGAGATCAGCTTGATTTTAATCTGTTTGGCTGGAAGTCGGATTAAACATCTGCTAAAGACAACTAAGCATAAGTTTATAGATTCAGCAAGTCACAGGCTGTGTATTAATTACCAACTCAAAAAGAAGGAGGTATTGAGTAATTTGTTTAGGCCTGTTTGAAAAGCATGCACACCACGACACTATTGTTCTCATAATCACAGGCACATTGTCTTTATTCTTCTAGGCCCTCTGTGCGTCCCTGAATGGAAAAAAAGCAGATCCAGGTCCATGGATAGACATCCTGACCTCCAGAGACATGAACCATCTTGACAAAGGTGAGGGTGTGGTCTTTTTTTGTATTGGTCCATCTGTGTAACAACTTAATTTCCACTGACTTCGTCTGTTCCTGACAGTGCTGATGCATGTGGAGCTGGAGAGAGGACAGATGGCGGAACAGATTGTGGAGAAAAGCTTTTCAGGAGATCTTGAACTGGGTTTATCCATTTTAGGTAAATATTGTCATAGATACAGAAAATGAGAAATTATTCAGCCCTCTGTGTGTTGATTGGTCACTGATAATATTACTTATCGTTGTAACAGTTCAGTGCATTCAGGCCCCTTATGTCTACCTCGCCAAAAGACTAGCTACAATGAAGGTAAGAAGCATCAAATTTCCATCTCATTCTGATTTTTTTTTTGGAAATGGGGAATGAAATGTATTAAAAAACACTATGACTGATGGGTTGGTGAGTCATTTTAACACAACTTTGAATTAATGTATCCAATTTATGCCCCTAGTTACAGCCATGGAAAGTATTGCATCAAGCTTTCTATGCTAACGCTAACTCTAAAATGAGCTATTTGTCAACAATTCACCAATGTTTCAGATGAACATTAGGATTGGCTGGTGTTCACCACGTTGACAGACATCAGCCACTGACAAACAGTGTGTCATGAACCAAAGCTTGTAGCTGAAGTTTGTTGGTTATGTTGTATCAGTTTAATGACAGTAAGCTAGCTCATGGTTTAGCCTCGAGGCCCTGTGTACACATTTCTGCCTTTCAGATCCATTATACTTTTTTTTTAACTCTGACCTATTAGCTGCATTAAGGGACACTGCCCATGTTATCTTTGTGTTGATATGACGACATTAAACCCATTTCAGTGAGGGAAAAAAAACAGTGTTCTCACACAATAATAATCATAACTTAATTTACAAAGACCAAGTTTAGTTGTCATAATCATTACTTAAACTATACACACCAAACAAAGGCTTGAGTCTCAAGAGGTTAGAGAGGAGGTTTTTATTGGGTAGAAGAAGTCACAAACATCATATCTTGTCGTTTATTTTCAGTGAGTGTCTTTAAATGCAAAAAGAAAAAAAATGTAGGCACTGGAACCAGCTGTTGAGTAAAAGCATTGGCCCTAAATTTCACAATCTGTGTTTCTTGTTGGTCCTCTATTTAAACAAACTGCAACATTTCTACAGTAGTCCAGAATGGACAAACCACTGGCAGAAGACTACCCCTTGGGTTTTTTGACCACTCCTACAAACTTAAAAAGGATGGTGAAGAAGTTGTATGTCAACCTCACCATTTTGTGCATTTGTGCCACTAGGTGGCACTAGATGTTCAGCTCACATGTTGACCACTTTGATACAGCTGGAGTACGAAAAGTCCTACACAGGTAAACTGACATACACTGCTACACCATGGAAGGAACTTTTTTAATGTTTACATGCAATGATGAATGGCTCAATAGTAAAACTTGTAAAGAAAAACTGAAATTTAACAGAAATTTTGGTCGGGACCATTCTTGTCATTTTTTTTTTAATTTTTTTTTTTTTGTGTGTGTGTAACAAGTTATATTTGACAATATGGCACTGTTCTGGGAGCGCCCTGACCTTGCACAAGTGGAATGCCAAAAGCTGAAGAGGGGAGAGCACATCTCCCCTCCTTTTTGTGGGCATGCAAGGAAATACAAGGCAGAGCAACAGCAAAAAACACAAGTTTTCTCAATCAGCATCATCAATCGCAGGTTTGATTCCTGGCCTTTACATGTTTACACACAAGTCTTACTCCCCCTATATAGGCTGACATTTTTTCAGGATTCCCATGGAATGGGAGTCAACTTTACTATTAAGCACAAGTTTGCGACGGTCAGGATAAAAAGTTAATGAGAGCAACGGGAGGGGGAACTAATCAGGAAGATAAAATATAATATGTGACATGTGCCTCTACTTTCTAGTTTATTTCCAATTAGCCTACACTGTAATACAAGTGAAAAGAACTACTCTTTCCAGAAGCCAACAGTTCTTCAGTTCAGTGGAATTCATTTGCAAAGCAAAGTAAGAAGTAAGAACCGATCTATTAAGCTGACTGACCTGGCAGGGGAGTCGGAAATATTGCTATTGCCTATGCTAAACAGTACCAACTGCTCAATAAATCAGTAAAATGAAGCTTCAGATGTTTGGGTTTATTACAGTAAGGTAGGCATTTTTGTTTGGATTGAGGCAATAAATGGCTCCTAATTTTACTGCAGATGAGCTGTACCTGTTGTGAAGTAATCTAAAAAAGAATGGTGAGGAAAATCAAATTCAAAGTTTTGCCTAAAAACTAAAAGAAAATGGAAAAATGGGAGCGGGATGGGAGTGGGAGTCATTTTACCAGGAGTAGGATGGGACAAGATTTTTTTGTTGTTGTTCTGGCCCAGGACTGGTCCCCTCCACGCATTTTCTGTCAGCTGTCCCATCAAAATAAAAGAAATGAAAACAATTCTTCACTTTGACTCTTTCAGGCACCCGTAGTGCAGGGGATCCTGGTGTCTCACTGTGAGGAAGACCTGCTGTGTATCCGAGCTGCCTTCCTTAAATTAACAGGAACCTCTCTCTACACAGCTCTACAGGTGGGTCACACTCACGGTACTGATCCTTGACAGACCAATCACACACTGATGGGATTATGTGTTGTTCGTATTAAGAATGTTTTAATGAGAAGAGTCATTTTTGAACAGACATTGTACAAAACCATAGAGTCATGTTTACATGTGCACTTTTTCCAACAGAGCAAGTTCAAAGGAGATTATCTTCAAGCTCTGCTGGCCATCTGTCGATCTGAAGATTAATTTAGATGCTTGAATCCAGAAACTTTTATTTGTTTTGTATTTCTACTTTCCTTTTTGAATCAAATTATGGTGCAAAATTAAAAACTATATTCCACCACTGCCTTCATATGACCTTTTGTTCTTTGTATATACTTTTTTAATGACCCTTGCAATCAAATTAGAGGGAAGAAGATTTGAGTACAGTTCAATTACTTGTTTTTCATGCTTTGAATATTGCTACCAAACTTCCTCTTCACTTTGATGTCAAGTCTTCAACGAGTGGCGCTTTCATGAGAAAAGTTCCCCTTTTCTGTAAATCATTTAAAAGTAGTTTCTTTAAATTTCTTTGGGAAACATTGTTTCCTTTTTTGTCTCAGAGCTACATTTCACCAGTTGGTAAAACATTTTTCCTTAAATAAATACTAAAAAACAAAGAGTGTAAGAGAATTCCTGCTTCCCACAGAACAGTGACTGAGCAGCAGATTCAACAAATACCTAAAGTTTGTTTACACATACAGTCAACGCACAGCTAGAATCAGCTCAAATTTCTAGTTAATGTTCTGTTAAAAGTTGTGATTTTTCTAGATTCTATTTGTTAATTTGGTACCATCTTTGGAGTGCATCATCCATTTAATTTTTATACCTCAAAAAGAGATGAGTTACTCAGGTCTTTCAGTCTTTAGTTGGATTTACAGGGTTCTGCTCAGTGGCAGAGAGTGTACAACAACAATGGCGCGACAGAAAGCATCAAAGATGCTTCCACTCCGGAGCCTCTGTTTTCAGTCGTGATGGTTTGGGTTGTGAAAGTCATTGTTGTCGTTGTCATTTCTGTCATGTTGCTGGTTGGATAAGCAGTGCTAGAGTGAGCCGGGTTGGTCATAGTTGAGCTGTTTGTTGGAGTAAAGGCTGTAGTCATCGGCACAGAGGTTGGACCACCTGTACCGGTGGCAGGAGCTGCTGAAGTGACGTTTGAAGGGGGAGGTGTAGTTGTTGGCATAGAAGAGGTCATACCACCTGTACCAATGGGAGGAGTCGTACCTTTTGTAGTCGGTGGAGCTTCAGTTGAAGTGTTTTCTGTTGTAGCAGTTGTAGACATTGGCACAGTTGTAGTTCCCTCCTCAGTGGTGGCAGTGGTTGTGGTTGTGAAGATGACTGTACCGTTTGGTGGTGCAGCAGTTGTAGACACTGGTGCAGGTGTAGTTCCCTCCTCAGTGGTGGCAGTGGTTGTGGTTGTGAAGATGGCTGTACTGTTTGGTGGTGCAGCAGTTGTAGTGATGGTGGTGGGCATGCTCGTAGAGCTCACTGTTGTGACTGTTGCAGATATCTTTGTGGTCATTGATCCTGATGTAGTTGGCATTGTTTCTGTTGTGTTAGCAGCAGTAGAATTATCTCCTACAGCCTGAAAAGCAACATTACTCGAATCAATGTTGCAAACAAAAACACTCCACGACACACTCAATAGTTACAATCTGTCTTAACACAATTCCATATCATTATTATAGTAAAAAGAAATTGTTTTCAAACTATTTTCAGCTGCACTTTTTTTGTCCTACTTCTAAGTGATTTTAAAACATTGGGTAACTATGCTGATTCTGCTGATCTTTGATATAAATTTTAAAACATGAAAACCTTTTGGTACAAAAAATAAAAAAAATAAGCAGTGCATTGCAAAGTAAGTTTGATTAAAAAAAAAAAAAAAAAAAAAAAAAAGAAAAAAAGAAAAACAGTTTTTGCAATTGTTTCTTTAAAACTCTGTTAAAGAGGTTTGTGTGAATTTTGGTCCCCTGGACAAATGGGACCAACTTTTTTCTACTGGTTTTTTTTTTTTTTTTTTCAGTTCTATTTATTTGGTTTTATAAATGTTTCTTTAATCTTACTTTATTTTTTATAAATTTATTTGCCAATTTAACTTATTTACCTGGTACATTTTTAGATTATTCCTTATTTCATTGATTACTTATTTCAAATCTATATTTTGTTATTTTATTTTGTTTAATTTTCATTTTATTTTTTCTTATTTTTTTAGCTTCATATACTTTTTTTTCAACTGCCTTTTCCTACTTTACCTTGACTTGTTATATATTTTCTATACTTTCTTGTCCTACACATGCATGAACAGCCTCTTCTGGCTAAATTTTGTCTTGATTGATTTTAACATTCAAACCAAATGTTCATTACTAATTTTCCTGTGCAGAAAAAAAAGGGAAAAGGGAAATTGCTAAAGCAAATTTAAGAAAGCTAGTATGCTAAAGATGGTCTTGTTTCCATATGTAGGTCATCGGGGCATGAATATTACCCCTTATAGAAGCTCTGAGTTTAACTGCTCTTTATATGTGTTCTGTGTCATATGTTTGTCAAATCAAGTATTTGTGAGTATTTTGTGAAAGTATCTCAACATATTTTCCCCAGAATTTAATTTACAGGAGTATCAAAAATATAAACTAATTAAAGTTTATAAGTCGTTACCTGTGAAAATGCCAGCACAGCCAATAAGTAAAACCTCAAAGCCATCATCTTGTTGAAGATCCTGTGATGTGACTGAAAATGTTTCCGATGAGCAGGATTCAAGCTGATGTGTCTCAGACTTCTCCTTGTTTGACCCACTCTGCTTTCTCTCCAGTAAACTGAGCCCAGACTTTTTGTTCCCACTTTTATACAAAAATATCACGTTTCAGGAGGGGCAGGTGTGAATTTATGACGTGCAGTATAACCTGGCTCTTGCTCCAGGAAGTTAGCTGGGGACCTATGCATTGCAGGTGCGTTTTTTTTTTTTTTTTTACTGGCATCGTTTCCATATCTGAGTCATTTTTCCTGAGCAATATAACAGTTAAATGAAAATATGTCATGCTTACGCTAAATATTGAAGTTTACGTTTTTTGATTCTATAAAGTTAATAACAATAAAACTTTCAATGTAACTTTCAAATATGTGAGTTTCTCATTCTCTTCTAACACTCTGAGACATGAGGATTTAGGAATACTTAGTAACGTGCATGAGTTTGAATATTATATAAAGGTTTAACTTTTATTGTCCCAGTGTGTTTAGAAAAGCATCCAACTTCCTTATTGTGACGGTGATGCATGGTTTAATTTTTAATTTGGGTAAATAAACAAGACTACATCCCTGTTGCAGAGGATGTTAAGAAACAAAAAATAAGTTTATTTCCTCCTGGTGGATCATTAGCAAGCTTCAGCTGCAGGATAGAAGTAATTCTTAAGATGCTTGTCCCAGATTAAAAACCTTAAAACCCCCTGCAGGGTGCAGATATGGATCTGTGCTACTAGTACACACTTATCAGCATTTTACAGCTCTTTTTATAAACCTGCTCTAATAGACAAGGTCAATAAATTTACAGAACCTCACGCTGTACAGTTTGTGCTCACAGTGAGTGTATGACTTAAGTTAAGCACATATTGGGCTTTGGGAGAACACAACGTCCAAAAGTTTATGATTTCAGACAAAGGGCTGATATTAAACTTTGAGTAAACACACAAGGTGGGAAACTTACAAAACACTGTTAGTCTTATCCTGGTAAAACCTCTATTTTGTTGAGTTTTTTCATTCCTTCTGTTCCCTGTTACTACTTTTTTTTCACGTAACAAACTTGGTATTATGTTAATAATTTTTATGTCTGACTGTATCTGTTGACCCACAAAGTGTCACCTGAGCACGCTGCTCTTATCTTAATCAGTCACAAGCTCAATAGGTCAACCACGTGTTGACATTCAGTGCCAGTATTTTCATTTATTTATGTGCTGGTTATAAAACGTGTCCAGCAAAAGTGGAGAGCTTTTCTTTTTTTAAAGAATGAAATAAAAACAAAAATTAAAAACAAAAATAAAAAAAAATTAAAGCCAGGGTAAGAATTTTTGATACTTTTTTAGAAATGGTGTCACAGCATGCTTTCAAAGAGCCTTTTCATCACAGTTCCCACAACTTAGTTCTCCTTGAGTGACATTATGAGGAAGGACAGACCACAGATTGCTTTTTTCCCACAAAGGGCAATAAAATTTTGAATTAGCAAAACTTCCTCACAGCAGCTTTGATACTGGGCTGTTGTCTCTGTGTGATATTATCCTCACAGTAGGTGCTTTCCATCAAACACAGGAACACACACAACCTTAACTTTCATTCTCCTACACTTATTGGTAAACACAATACCTATGCTTTTGTCTTCAAGTGTATCTATTGTGACAATAAAATTAATTATGTTTACATCTACATTTACTGTCAAGAGCACAAAGAAAAACAAAGTTTAGTCTGCTCAGTCCCTGTCTCCTGGATCCTGTCTGCTCACAGCAGGTTAAGTTCTTCCAATGTGGCCTTGGGGTCTGGTGTTAGCTCTGTTAGCCATGTCTGTGAATAGCATGATGCTACTCTGCCCTCTGGTATTCCCTCTGTTGCTGGGTTAGCACATCTAGCCTGTCCATCTTATTGGAGATAGATCTTACGTTCCCAATAACAATGGATGGAAGGACAGGTCCATGTCGTCACTTCTTAGCTCGCACCTGAGAACCAGCACGTCGTCCTCACCTCCTTCTCCTCACCTTGAGGGGAAACATCAGGCGTTACACCAGTTAGCATTGACATGCTTCAGACTGCTGACAGCTGATTTCACATGTAAACAATGTAGCCATGGTTACATGAAGGATCTCCAGACAAACACAGGAGAAAAAGAAGTTTGGTGTCCATGACCAACAAATGGGCCATACAAAGTAATGATCCATTCCAAATACAAATGTAAATGTAAATGTAAATGTTCTTTATTTATACAGCCCTTTACAAAAAGGCTTTTCAGTGAAGTGCTTTACAATAGTTGGAAGAAAGCAATAAATAAAACAATAAAAAATAGAAGCAATAAGAGCAATAAAAACAATAAAAGCAATAAAAATAATAAATGCAACAAGAGCAATAAAATACAATTTAAAAAAAGTAAAAACAGACTAAAAGTAAAAGTAAAAGTGTCACCATAATACTGGGTATTAAAAGCCATCCTAAATAAATGTCTTCAGTCTGGATTTGAAAAAGCCCAGGTTAGAAATTAGACGCATTTCAACAGGGAGCTTATTCCAAAGCCTGGGAGCAGCGACAGAAAAGGCTTGATCACCCCAGTGTTTGTATTTTGACCTGGGCACTTCCAGCAAAAGTTGGTTTGAGGACCTCAGTGCTCTACCAGGTTCTCGAACAGTTAAAAGCTCAGTTAAGTACACTGGGACGAGACCATGAAGAGCTTTAATCAATCCTATTAAATTCAAAATCCTGATCCTGCCATTAGAAAGATAAATCAATCAATCAATCAATCGATAAATGAATAAAATAATAATAATAATCCTGATTTATTTCCCCCATTGCGCCCCCTAATGGAAACATTTGCTGTGTGTTTGTTGGTTAGCTGATGTTTAAGACAGTACATAGCACTGCCGAAAACTGACCACTTATCATCTGATATCAAGAGAAAAAAACTACACCGATCAAAAATGACTGTATCTTTCTTGATTTTCACTCTTTATTCAGTGTCAATGTTCAAACAAAGAAATTATTACATACTAATGTACAAATAGATGCACATATGCACACAAAATATATTTGACAAGGGTCTAACTTCAGTCTACACCTGAAAAATGATCAAACTTCATCATATACATGAGTCATATATTTGATTATATAGTATTTTCTTACATTGGAAAATAAGGTTACAAAGTCTAAACATGTATTAGTATCTTCTAAATCAGGCAACACAAACTATATCTATATCTGTCTTCTGTCAGTGAATACATTATCTGTCTCCAACTTCATATAAGTGGAAAAAATATCTACGGACACATTTCCTCAACTGCTAAAATATAGACTCTGGTAAGCAATGTTTTTGACTGTAGTGCTATCGTTCAGGAATCACCTCCACTCCAAGCCACCAAGAGGCGCTTAGTGCCAAAGTACTTGGAGTGCCAATGGCCCAAGCAGCAGAGAGACAGAGGAGAAGAGGTTGCTCTGTCCATTTTTAGGCTTGGTGCATTTCTCCCCACTTCCATGCCCACCTGAACCTGAGCCTGAAGTGGATCCTGTGCCCGAGCCACCTTGGTTCATGTTGCCACCACTTCCGCTGTTGCCACCACTTCCGCTGTTGCCACCACTTCCACCATTGCCACTACTTCCGCCACTGCCACCACTTCCACCGTTGCCACCACTTCCGCCATTGCCATAACTTCCGCCGTTGCCATCACTTGTGCCGTTCCCACCACTTCCGCCATTGCCACCACTTCCACCATTGCCATCACTTCCGCCATTGCCATCACTTCCGTCATCGCCATCACGGTCGCCATTGCCACCTCCCATGTTCTTAGAGCTCTGAGTTTTGTTCGACTCCGTTGAATTGTCGTTTTCCATGTTTGACATCGACAAATCCATCTCTTCTTTCTCTGTAACCTCTTCTTTCTCTGTAATCTCTTCTTTCTCTGTAATCTCTTCTTTCTCTGTAACCTCTTCTTTCTCTGTAATCTCTTCTTTCTCTGTAATCTCCTCTCTGTTCAGCTTTTCATCCAAGAGTGAAAAAAAAACAAGATAGAGACGTTTTTAGATACAGTGCTAGTTTCTTAATCTAACACTTATTTTACCATAACAAATGTTCCATTAACACATTTCAAACTTTTTATTTACTGAATATAGAAAAACAGGAACAAACAAATGAAAACTGGATAAAGATCACCTAAATGTGATAAATAGACCCTATGAATAATCTGAGTCAACATTATAGTCTAATATCTATTCATTGTCAATATTTGGTCATTATTTATTTCATTGACGTAAAATAAAAAAAATCCAGTAATAGCACCATTTACCTGAAAAAGACGATTTTCTTTGGCACAAATCGATCCCAGTAGAGTCACTGAAACCAGTCCCAGCACCAGGTACCTCATTCTGGATTTAACACAATGTCCACTCGAAGAGAAACAGTTGATGATGATTTTATGTGAAGTTTTGTTCTCAGGTCCAACAGGACGTACTTAAGGCGTATCTGTCTTGGGCTTAGAGTTTCTACACTTGTCAAGTGAGACTCTCCTGCATATAAAGCATTCACATTATTCACTTATTTCCATTCAGGCAGCCTTCTGTTTGTCTCCACCCCAGCCTTGGATCACGGATGCAAAACTTCTCACTGAGTTGATATCAATCGAGCAATGGATGGAAGAGATATAACTTTGTCTTTGTTTATCAAAGTGCTTTCAGACACAGGGGCTATTTTTAGTCTGTAAGGCCTGTGAAACTTTCTTAATCTGAAGTCAAGTTTAATGTTAGATTCATATAATTTTTCCCCAATACAAACCACACTTTTAGTCCTCAAAGTTCTTATTTATACATATTTATTGAACATTAATGTTGAATTTTATCAAGTACCAGTAGTTTAAAGATCTCCCCTCACCATAAATATCATCCTCCCCTCTTGAATGAACAGTGAAGCTACATCACAACACAAAGGACACTTTTCAAACAGTTATGGCATACATTGTTCCAAAACTAGCATCCTACACAGTTCACTACAAATCAAATGTTCTTATAATTCTTCAAATGATATAAAGTGAGTTGTAACACTTAAAATCAGAGCTAAAAGCAAACTAACAAAAGTATCTGTGTGTGTGGTTAACATCAGCCTAATTTGAATGGCGCCTCTTCTTCATATCAAGGCCTAAAAACAAATAGGTGTGCATTTCTCGCACAATCACAGCAATTCTCCACATTGTCACTTGTCTCATAGTTTCAAGACTTCAAACAAAAAAAAGGAATGTTTTGGAATATAATTCAGTGGAACATATGCAAAAACTCAGTCGTATTTTCATTTGTTGCTTTTGTGATTTGAATGTCGTTTCTAAACAGGAAGCATGTGATTGGGCATCAATTTTCTAGGCTACGTGTTTTATTTATGACCAAAGTTGAAGAGAGCTCCTCACAGCATCCATGCTGATGACTTGAAACCATGTGGTCGTTGTGATGTGACTCATTACAGTGAGCAGTGGAAGTAGTGGCGTTAATATTAGACTAGCAAACAGTTTAGGCAAGTGAATTTCAACATATGGATTGCAATCCAAAACTGGGGGTTGCAGTTATTTTCCTGGCCAATAAAAAAAGTGGTAAGAAAAAAAATTCCATGCTTCCATTTTTTTTTTTTTTTTTTTTTTGTAGCATTGGGCTTGTTTCACATATTAGACTGTTGTTTCTTAACCGATTGGTCATCCACATGTGCTCATTGGGTGGTAGTCCTTTACCTTGCAAAAAAAAAAAAAAAAAAAATTTACAACAACAAAAAATAAATGATGCTTTTCAATAAATACCCCGTATATCCTGTGATTATATTTTATTTTGAAGGGATTTTTTTTAATGCTGCAACGTGCCATCTATTTACACTCCACACCAGTAGGTGGCGGTAATACATTTTAATGCCAATCGAATGCACTAATTCACAGTGTAGAAAAAGATTTTGTTTGTTTTCATGTGCTAATTGAGCAGCACGAAATGTTGGATTACACCGACTACACGACACATGTATTTTCTTACTTTGAGGGCTATGGGAAACAAAAATTTACTCATTAGCCTATTTTTGATTTTTTTTTTGTCCCTAAGCTGAATTTTTGGTTTTAACTACAATGCAGCTAACTGAGAGTAAAAGCTATCATAACCGCCTACTGGTTGTTTTGGCTTGTCATAAAACTCTATTTTTTTTTCTTTAGGCAAATTTTGATGTGTCTGTACTTCCAGGTTCAAACTGCACCATCTTTTCATATGAATAAATGGGAAGTAGGAAATTTACCTTGATTTGGGTCACAGCTTGGCATTATTGGGTGACGGTGGGTCCCAAGGCTATGACAGGCAAGAACCACTTTTATAGGTTATCATTTTATCTGAAGTGTATTTTGGAGTCATAAAAGTGACAAAAAGCAGCACAGTAGCTTTCACCCACTCTTCCTGAGACAAAAAATAAAATGAAGCTAGGGGAAGCTCTATTCAGAGGTAGGAGCTAGCAACGGGATTGTAACTGCAAAGGTTGTATGGATGTGATCCACACCTTCCTTCCTTTCACTTCTTTAAGCATATAACCAAAAGATCTACAAGCCTTGCCTTGACCCTTAGTACCCTCCACTACACAACAGGAGATAATCATGGTTGAAAATAAGAAAATGCATCTGGTAAGCATGGGGTCCCTTTTGTTGTTTGGATCAGGGCAGAAATTGTGAAGTCAAATGCAAAAGGTCTGGAGTGAGGGTCTGGTGTGAGAGTCAGTTTAAGAGCAGATTATAAGTGGCTTTGATTCAAAAATCAAATATAGCTTTAAATGAATCTGTCCGTTTCAGCATCTTCCCTCTCAGCCCACAGTGCAGTACATCAGCACAGAAATCACAGGCACCAGGAAGTGACTGCAGGACACAGCCAGAGACGCACCCCCTCCTCTTGGCGTCGTCGCCGTAGCTGGAGGGGATGTTGTTTTAGCCATGGTTGTAGGATTCTGAGAAATGGGTGATGTGGTTTTGGAGGACATCGTTGGACCCTGGGATGGAGTGGTGGGCGATGTGGGGGATGAAGCAGAGGTGGGAGATGAAGTGGGGTTGGATGATAAAGTGGATTTGGAGGATGAAGTAGATTTGGAGGATGAAGTGGGTGTGGAGGAGGTGGGAGGAGGTGCTTTGGTCTTCTTGTTGCTGTTTGAGGTATCTCGAGTTGAGGTGAGGAGTTGTGTTGTCATTGTAGTAGGTTGGGTGGTTCTGGCTGAATTCATGGTGGTGCTTGACACTGTTGAATTTGTACCATTTCGATCCTGCAGGAAAAAACAACAGCCGTTACAGTCAAACATTAACAGGAAGTGCTTAATAGCTATGTAAGATTTTTAACAAGTCTTTGTCATTATTACACAGACTGGTGGTCTGTGCTCCATGGCACGGGGTCTTACACTTAATGACCTTTGCTGTGTGCCTGATGGTTAATATATTTATAAATGAAATTTTTGACTGGACTATCATGCTACTTAGGCCAATTTTGAAAATGTAAAAAGATATATTTGTTTATTTTTGACACAGACAGCCAGCCCACATAGACAGCTGATAAATGCCACAAGGAGCACAGTCAGCTGGTCCATGCTGTGACGCATGGACACTCCGTGTCATGTGGAACACAGACAACCTGTGCCACTACCTGCACATCTCATATTGACTGCGACCCCTCCTCACTCACGGTTACAAAACACAGTCTCAGACACTAATGATTTTAAGTTGTGCTTCTTTAAACAGTAACAAAAGTTAAAACTACTGAGAAGTCATCAGTTTTTTACACTGTAAACTGAGACATTTGAGTAAATTGAATTCACTAACAAATTTGAAGTTTTCATAGCTTAATCCAATAAAGTAAATTGAACTTTGGTGTTAACTGTGAAATATTATCTGTCAGCAGAGTTAATATCAACCTTTATCCATTACTTTCAACTGTAAAACTAAATATTTTTCCTGAAATGTTTTCGTGTTGGCTTTTGTCTCTTGAGCCAATAAAACTTTTTGTACTGTCCAGGTGAAAATCTTTTTTAAACTAGAGAGACGAAAGCAAACACTTCATGCTACCATAGAAATGAAAAGAAGAGCATTTAATTATGAATCCAGGAAGCAATCTCTCAGCACTGGTCCACATTGTTATCATTTCCTCCTGTATTGTACTGTACTGTACTGTCAATCGATGTCACAGATAAAGCCACAATACAATGTCTCTGTCTCAGCGGCAAACCTTTTACCTTCACAACATGCAAAGGTCAAGCACTTGCTGCCAAACATGAGGCAGAGGCATGAAGAATTAAACCCGCTTTGCATACTGCTGTGGTTGGAAGAACCCCCACACACACGCACACACGCACACACGCACACATGCACACACACTTACTACATGTTTGCCCTTATTGTCCTCTGACTGCACAATGCTGATGTACATCTGTTCCCTCTTTTCTGATAAGTCACGCTGCGTATATCTGGAAATATTAGCACTCCCAATATTGACATGAAATGAGTTTCTACAGCGGAAGAATAGAGCAGTATGGACTGATAAATCCAAACTGATCTCATATTGTTAGTTTTGTGCAGTCGCACCAAAAAGGAGAAATTTGTTTTCTTAGCTTTGAAAAGTAAAAACTCCAAAAGCGTTTTGGAGTTACTTTTCCAAGTCCCTTACTCATCCCAAATTTTTTTATAAAAGTGTTCAACTGTTAACTTATCTTTAAAGTTAGTTACATATTGGGTCTAATTTAACTCATTGCTCCTCACAGTTTGTTAGAAAAAAAAAAGCACTTTAATATCATTATCTATTATCTTACCTCAGATGTATGTTCTTGATTTTAGAAGAGAATCTCTGAAAACAGCTTTGTGTTATTGCAAAACTACTTCACTTTTTTTTATCCCCCATTTGCCTGGATCGTCCAATGCATGTAAATTATTTGATTTACGTCTCACTGATTTGACTGCAGCCAAGCTCAGGGCTGAAAAACAAAGCCTGCTGTTCTTAAGACAAAAAGTGTCTCTCACTTCTGTCTCAACTCCATCCTGTCTGATTTCAAGATTTCCACATGTGTCTTACCTCAGTGTAGCCCAGAGACATGAAGCTCAAACACACACACAGGACCAGTATCCCAGTCTTCTCCATTATGGTTTACAGATGTTTCTGAAAGTTGAAGGATGTGTGCTTCTTTATGGCGATCCCACCCATGTGTGTGTCCTTTTATACCAGCCAGCTCTCCATAACGCTGATGCTGATAACTGTGAAGCGTCAGAGAGAGCAGAGCAGAAAAAAATCATGTAGGAAAGCGTTTCCAGCTTGACCTGCAGTGTGAATGACAGCAGACAATTGTTATATGTTTGATATGTAAACAAGACTTTTTGCATGTAAACCCTTTACTGAATTGGAAATGCACAAAGTTCATGTCACCCTAACTGACTCTTTATCAAACGTTAAGATAAAACTGAAGCCTGCTGAAAACAATGTTCTCATAATTTTATCTTTTAGCCAAGAACACAAAAAGTAAAGAGTTTGGACATTACCATGGTGTTGCAACATCTCTTCTGAGAACCAAGGACATCAGTTTCTTGAGTTTAGAAAGTGGAATGGTGTCCCTTTCTTGTCTAAACCAACAATGTGCTGTATGGTCCTTCTCCTTTTTGAAGTAGAAGATTTGAAGTTCATGATTTCCAAAAAGAATGTCAGATTGAACCTTGGAACTGTGTCCCACCTCACCCCACTCCATTTTTTAAACTTTTATTTATCCAAGAAATAACTCATTAAGATTAGAAAATTTCTTGTACAAGAGTGTACTTACCAAGATAGGCCCACAAAGCATCCAATTCCATGACACAAAAGAAAAAAAATGGAAATTTTGTCAAATTCATCCAAAGCCACTGGTACATTAAGCAGAACACCTGCAACCCGATGTCTCTGTCTCTTTCTCCAACATTTTGAGTTAACTTTAAACCCAGACAAGTCACGGTCATTTCTGTACCATGTTTAATTGTTTCCTCCTTGTATAATGTTTTTCAGCTACATTTGAAGATTTAGCCACAAACTTTGTTCACAGGTAACAGCTTTTTGGAAGTGATCAAAACAAGTTTTGAGCCCATGCAGTGACTTCCACTACAGAGTCATATCTGATTTTAATGCGGCACCACCCGAGAGCCCAAAGGTCACCACCATCAAGTACTGACTTTTTGTTTTGTCTGTTTTTGTGCACAGATTCTTCCAGATTATCTAAATCTTTTAGTCTAATGATTTTCTGTAGATGATGAAATGGCAAAAGTTTCCCCCAACATAAAAAGACAAAACAAAAAAGAAGAAAAACAAAAATGAAAACAAACAAAAAATCATTATTCAGGAGTTGTTGAACTATTTTCTCACACATTCTCTCACAAAGTGGTGAACCTTTTTCCAACCTATTTTACACCCAGTCATGTTACTAATCTGAATAGCATTTATTTATTTATTTATTTATTTATTTATTTATTTATTTATTTATTTATCTATTTATTTTTAATAACAGCTACCAGTTTACATGGAATCCTGTTTTTTCCGTTTATTTATTCATTTATGTATTTGTTTATTTATGCATTTATTTATTTATTTTTAATTAGAGTGTTTATCAAAACTTAATCATTTAATTCACTGTTTTCAAAGATGGGTGTGATGTACCTGTATTTTTTAGTAGCTATTTTAAACCACTGATTTATTGTCTCGCTTTTGTCAAAGAAGATCCTAAAAGTTAAAACTTAAAAAAATAAAAAAAATCACACATAAACAACTTGAAACAGTAAAATGAAAGAAAAAAATTAAAGAGGTTTTTTTTTTTTTTTTTTTTTGCTTCTTTAAGAAATGATCATAATTTATCAAGACTCAGTGTCTTTATGTATGGCATGCATGTTTTTTGCTCTTGTGTTGCTGAAGTTGGATTAGCTTTCACTTTAACTGAAGTTTCTTTCCCCTTCAGTCTAATCCGTAGGGAATGTAGGTATGCATTTGTAAAGTTTGACTGAAACAGAAACGCACCTGTGTTTTGCTTCATATTTAACATTTCACTTTCAACCAAGCTAAGATAAACAGAACAAAACTGATGTGATAAGATTTATTAAAGCAAACAGAAACCAAGGACCAGAGACCTCTATAGTTAACCCTGAAACACACAGGAATATTGTATTGAATGCCTGACATTGCCCTGCACTTGTGGACATCAGTGTGATGAAATTTTGGGCATAAAGTACGTTTGTTTCCAGCTTTCTCTGACTAACATCTTAGAGGTGTGTACGAATAACTGATGTAAATAACTGTGACTTTTGATAAGAAATTTGGACAAATAGATGAGGTAAAATCACACTTTTTCAGGAAGAAGCAACCACACCACACCCTGTGTCAAAATAACATTACAGTAGTAGTATGCTTGTAGTTTAATCCTGAGGATACGTGGGTCTTAACTTATAAATGTTTCACTTTTACCAGCTTGTAACTCTGCAGTATCTGATTCCCTGTCCTGGTAAAATTCTGCTCACCCATCTGTTAAAGAAAGGCAAACAGAAGATCCCGCTCCAGTTGATTTTATTTGGCTGGAGATGATAGTGGATGAGTCTTAAAGGGAGAAGTTTCACAATACCTGTGTGTCACAAGTACACACACCTTTCCCTCATCCCATCATCTCATCCCTACACAACTTTAAAGGAAGACAGTGAGAATAACAAAGCTGTTCCTGTAACAGAATGTTCAGCTTGCAAATAGTTGAACCTTTGTGGTGCTTTATCATCCGTCTTATCACCGAGCCACATATTTCCTTGTATCTCCCATTTCCATGTTTCTTTCAGATAACCTACAGCTTCATGTCACAGGTACCACTGGCTACTGGAACATACGACAAGAGCTGCTTGTTAAATTAATTTCACAGATTTTGTAAACCTTTCTCAAATTTCTTTTTGTTGACTCAGCTCGGAGTCATTAAACGACATTGTGGTTTCCTTGCTTTGTTCTGATTTCTGAAAGGGTTTTCTCCTCATGCGTGACACGTTTCACCTGATGACTTACTGATTGCATCAAGTGATGCTTTATTGCCTTGACAGGTTCATGGAAATTAACCGTAAAGATAAGAGAACACAATTAGACTGGGGAGGGGCTCCTGTAAACGTTTCATGTGATACTCACTGAGATGACTACGTTCGTATATATTCAAATTACAAAACTTTTTTGAACACAATGGACAAGGGATGACGTCAAAGACAGTCGTGTGATGTATCATGTTACTCATAAACAGGCTTGAGGGGTAACTAGAAGGCAAACAAAACTTAGAGCAAATATTGTGCCATATTAATTGTGGAATAGCCTTCCAGAGGACCTCATGGCTCTGGAGGTCATGTTTTTAAGGACATGCTCATGACCCACCTTTTTAGCTCAGCTTTTGGTCTATTTAATATTTTTAATAAAAATAATATTATTAAATAATGATAATAAAATAATATAATAATAATTAAATTATTTATCAGGCACTTTTCAAAAGCAATGTTACAAAGTGATACAATAATGAAACAAACAATGTAGGAAATAAAAGACAAGAAATTCAAAAGTAAAAGAAATGTGAGGAACAACAACAACAACAACAAAAAAAAACATTATATATAAGATGTTATATATATATATATAATTATATATAAGAAGAAAGGCTAAAAACCCCACCAAATAAAGGAAATGAAAACATCAGAAAAAGAAGAAACAGTGAAAACAATAAAACAGATTAAGACGACGAAAGATAAGACTTTTAGATCCTGCCCATGCACTGTGAAAGAAAAAACAAACACTGTGAAAAAAACAGATAATTATGAAATAACCACCCTTATTACATCACCCAGTGTTAACTGACCTGTGTTTGTTAAGCTCAATAAAACATTTACTTCAGCACGTGAAAAAAACAGCACGTTTTTCCATAAATTACCTGTCACAAGGGCTACAACCTTTGATCCTCATGGATTTGACCCAAACTACACATGGATGAGTTGAGAGGCCTCAGTGTCTAATACTTGAAATGCTTGCTTTTAATAAGTCATATTTATATTCATGGCCTTATCCAAGAATACACAGATAGGTCTTGCTGTTTAGGCCAATTCAAATAAAACAGATGAACACAATTTAGTATAGCCTAATTATTAAGTGTATACAAGTGTTGATATTCAATAGGTGAGGGTAAAAGAGGTAGTTATGCTTACTCTTAAACTCACTCTTTGTATGTGGCAGATATAAAAGCTTGGTTTAATCTTTTATTATTTTATGTAGCTGGCTCAATAACATATGGAAATATGTGTGATTAAAGTGCCTTGAGCTAAAGCCACATGACGTTAACTTTTCAATGAATAATGAAATATGTAATCCATCAACAGTGAACTGGGCACTATTCTGCATTCTTTTTATTTAACCAGATAAAAGACCCATTTAGATCAAGATATCTTTTAGAAGGGCGACCAGACCACAAGGTCAGCATACTTCTGTCTTGTAACTAACGAGAGTGAAGCTCTTATGGGGACTGATCTGCGGTGAATAAAGTAAAAATTCACACAACACAGGGAAACAACAAAACAAATACATGACAATTAACGTTAAATTGAAATGGACAAAAAAATAAAAAATAAAAATAAAAAAAAAACAGTAAAACGTAGCAATGGGAAAATGAAGCGTCTTTGAAGCTTGGAGTTTTAACAGTGCTCTGGTTTTTATGTTGTTGTGTATAATTTGTAGACTAGACAAAAAAAAAAAATCTCATTTGTAATGAATTTTATAAGGGTGAATCATGTTTAAAATATTGGTCAAACCATGAAGGCACAGCTCTAAAATTAGTAATGTGTAGTTGATAGGGAGCCCTTGAATGTAACCACTGACTCCATCTAGTGGCAGGAAATGCGCACTTCTGTATCCGGAAGTGACGCAACGAAAGCAAACCGTGCGGTGCTTTTTGAAAGAACTGGATACAGGATCACACTCATTATCTTATTTCCAACAATGATCAAGTAAATAGTAATTTGTGGTTAGCATAGGAATATATCGATAATTGGAAAGCGTTTTGTCGAAGGAGTTTATTCAGGTGAGACGTTTATTTGATTTTCAGGCAGCTAGCTTTGTTAGCATGAAAACGGCTAACTAGCTTGCAGTTGAATGGGTTTTAACATGGGGTAAGCTCCTTCGCTAGCCTTTTCGGGCTGTCTTTGCTCTTTGGTGCCTTTTTGTCATAAGAGAGCAAAGACACACATTTTTAATGGGTTAATTTTATGAAACAAATAATTTTACGTCTAAGAGAAACATCTGATTTTGCCCAGCTGTATCACTCTTTAACTAGTAGTTCGGTTAGCGCTGCTCACACGCACCAAAATCAGTGTTTACATTTTTGATGAGAAGAAATTGCGACGCCAATAAGTTGTGTGTTCGCCCTTTATTAAGCTATTACCCTAATACTGTATGATCATTTTGCTATTTTTCAGTGATGGCAGCCCCATTACCTCAGAAGCCAGGGATGCCAGGGGTTCACCCCCAGCAGCAACAACACCAGCAGCCCGGTGCTGCTCCAGCCCCAGGACAGCAGCCCATGCCTCCTCAGGGAGCTCTGAGGGAAATCTCTCCTGTGTTCCTCTGCCGGATCGGACAGGAGACGGTTCAGGATATTGTCACCCGAACAATGGAGATCTTCCAGATCACACGGGCTACACAGGTACTGGACGAGAGAGTGTTAAGTATGATTTATGCTTCTGTGTCGAACCTGTGCAGAAGCTTCTGGGGGGGGAAAAAAGCCTGAATACTGGTTAGAAAAACTTGGAATACTAGCTCTGTGGCCTGTATTTACACAAAATGTGACATCTGTTTTTCCACAACTTCCATCCACTTTGACATCTCTATTTTCATCCCTGCAAAAATTGCATTATCAACCTCTAATTCAAATCTATCAGCTTAGACTCCATAATTACATATGCTTGGATTCAGGAGCTGTGCACTGTATTAAATTCTGTTCCTCATCAGACTTAGTTTACAGTGATCAGGTTGAGCTTTAATCTATGCCTAAATAAAAAGAAAAAAGGGTGGATGCTTTATGAAATTTTAAAATAGAACTCAGGGGATTTAACTGGTTTATAACTCAGTCAATTAGAAAATATTGAAATCACTAGTGGGTAGAAACAAGGCTCAAAGCTCACCTTAACTTTGCCTCTTCAGCTTGAGGTTGACCAGGTTTGAGCTCAGTATTTTGAGAATGATGACTGACAATCAAAGGCTTCTAAACTCTGCATCAGAAACAAATGTGTGACATCATCATGTAGACTACGTCTGTTTATTACTTCAATGGCATCACTCTGTAGATGAGTGCGGGTGAACTGGAGCAGCTTGAATCATCTAACGTGCATCAATGGTACATTTCACTTTCAAAACTCCAGAAACTGATCTGCTTTCATTCTTTTCTTTTTTTCTTGCTTCTTTTCTTCTTCATTTCTGTTTTGTTTCTGGTCTAACTAAAGGTCAGTTTGATTAGAAAATAATTTAAATCGTAAGAATTGGCTTATAAAGGTAATTAAACATTAAGAAAAAAATAGTTTGCATTTGTTTGAGGGCAGAGTAGCAGAATAATTTTCAGACTCAAATTGGGGGGTCAAGGCTGGTCTAACATTGTCTGAGAGGTAATTCCAGGTCTGGTTTGCACTATTTTCAATAAACTTAACATTTTAAATGATTTGCAGATCACCAAAGTCTATTTTTATGAACATTTTACACTCAGCTCTTTGACTTCTGTCCAGAAATTGTCATACAAAAAACATAGTCCCACAGTACTTTTTTTGAAAGTGGACTAGACTACTAGAACTAGAGGAAAAGGACAAAATATGAAAAACTCTCATAAGTCACACTTTTGTAGAAATTACTTAAAAAAAAATTTGTCTGAGGGATCTTGCTCCAGCTACTTGGTATTCTTGGATCCATTCTTCGCTGACTCTCATCTCTGTGAACGTTACCGGTACGAACTGCTGCTGTTTTTCCAGCTAACAGGGCTCCTCTGCAGTCTGTCAGTCCACATTCTTCCTGTTCTCCCTTCAGGTTCACCTGCTTGGCACGCCTGTCAGCGTCTGTCTTACTCATCCTTCCATCCCCACCTGATCTGTGTCTCTAATCGTCTCCCTCTGTGTTTCCCAGCATATCGCTCACCTCTTTCAGCTCGTCCTTGTCCATTAAACTGAGCCTCTTCTTCCCTGTGCACTTAAAACTTCAAAAGCAAAGAGCATCATGGGCTCATGTCTAAAACACTGAAACACAAAAAGAGAGGAGAGAGGTTTTCTTCAGATCACTTTTGCTCACTTGGTATAAAAATAAATACTGTATCACTTTTTTTTCATGGTAATATGTAAATGATTGATGAAGGATGTTGGGTATCTCTGATGCAGCTTCCTAACGGTGTGACCCAGAGCCAGGCGATGTATCAGGACCGCTTTGGAAAACTCCAGGAACACCTCCGGCAGCTTGCCCTGCTGTTCAGAAAGCTGCGGCTCCTGTACGAGCGTTGCGTGGAAATGACCGCCGACCTGCAGGAGGGGCCAGCAGAGGTCAGGGAGGAGTTCGTAGATTTCTACTTAGATATTTATTTGCTGTCGTATTCATAGAGGACGGGTCAAGAACTCTGGCTTAAAAAGAATCTTTAATCTTCTCCAGACTTGGTTGAATACATTTACAGAATTTTAGTACACTGTCAAATGTCAGCACAGACACTTTCACACGGCCATGGAAAGCTTGAAAACAAACTCATTTACATGTTTTGTGTCTTCAGCTGCTGCCATATGTCGGGGAGGAGCTGGTTTCTGTCAAAGTCGAAGCCTGCAGTCCTGCCGTCAACCAGGAGAGAAAAGAGGTTCTAGAGGTTTGTTGATATGCATTCATGCTCACAATAACATGATTAAAGCAGAACTAGACAATGAGCTAGGCTATATTAATGTACTTATTAATGAGAATTTACCTCTAAATCATTCATGGTGCATCAAAAAACAATTTATTATCAGGATAACGATGGAAGTAATGTCTCCAAACTGATGTGGTGTGCCGAAAATTTCCAAAGATTTATTTATCAGGCCACTTTTTGATTGATTTGAAATGATTTTTGACACTGAGTGGTTCAAAGCCTACTTGTCTAATCTTAACAGACTTATGAAATCACACCTCACCTGTCCCTCAGTTGTGTCTCGATACCTGATGATAAGTGGTCAGTTTTCTGCAGTGATCCATGCGCAAACATCAGCAAACTCTGTTTCTTCTCAAGGAACATTTTCTCCATTAGGGGGCGATACAGGGGAAGATACGTCACTATTTTTTATGGCAGGATTAGGATCTGGATTTTTTCCAGGCTTGTTTTTCATATTCAGACTATTTTAACCCTTAAATAACCTTTTTAGCCCACTGAACGGCTTTCCTGCACCATTTCAAAACTTAATGTCCTCTGATGTGTTTTTGAACTCTTACATTTACACATAATGATAAAAACACTCATTAAAAGACGTAAGCTGTGAGATTTGGTGAGTTTCTGCAGAATGCATGGAGCTTGAGCTTTATAGAAGTAACCTATGCACAGTCTAAATGTAGTCTGAAATGATACTGGATAGAAGGGGTGGGAGCAAAAAGAAAAATCCATCCTGTTTTTTTTGTTTGACAATATCAAAATCATGGAATCTTTGTCAAAAAAATTTTTTTCAAATTCTTCTTTTCAATCTTTGTTTATAAAACGGATTGTAATAAAAACTCCACTTTTCTCCAGCAGAGGGTGAAATTTTTCTCTCTGACTCATGTGATTTGCATTTTATGGAGAAATATATAGTCTGTAGACATTAACTTCATTTAACTTTTTTACATGGTCTGGTGTTAAAAAAACAAACAAAAAAATGAAAAAATCGTAAATATCAAAGAATCAAAATTTAAATCAAATAGGCACCCCAAAAAACGTAATAGAATTGAACCGTGAGAGTAGCATTTCGTCACAGCCCTACTGGATAGACTTTGGCTTTCTTTGTGCACCTGACAGGGATTGTAAACCCAGAAGCAGGTAGTGTCTCCCTGACTTCACTGATGATTCCAAAACATGATTTTCTTCACAAAGATTCAGAACTTAAGTGTCCCAACCCTGCTGCAGTTTCTTACCTGAATGTAACAGTGACACAGACTGAAACACCGCTTCCCTCAAAGTCTTATAAATGTAACTGAACAAGATGTAGTTCTCTGAGATGCCTCTAGGTGGCAGTCCTGACACTGTCCAACATCACTCCTCACTTTTGTGAGTTGAATTGCAGAGACCATACATCAGGCTCTGTTTAAGCAAATGGTCCAAACCCGATGTTTGTTTTTGTGAACATTACAGACACCATCACAAGCATCCCAGGGTGATGAATATTTAAGATCAAGGTTTGGAAATGGCCCCCAGGCAGCCGGTGGCAACAACGTGTGAAATGTTGCCTGCGGCTGATCTTCTTGTTTGTTTCATCCTCAAACGAATTGCCAAAATCCATCAAAAGTTTCTCTCTTGAATGCTCAAAATCTTCACAAGTAATTGTTTATATTTTTCACTAATGTGTGTGTTGTGCTTCACTTGCAGAAAGTACGCCAGAAGAACCAGGAGATGAAAGTTCTGATGGACCAGATGAGGAACCTACTGTGGGATGTCAACGCGATGCTGACGCTCAGGAAATAGCGCCTCGACCTTCGACTTTGGGACACTTTCTTCAACTGGCACTTCATTCTCAAGACTCTCGATACAAATCACTGAGGGCTGTTTTTTTTTTCTATAGAAGAGTGTTTAAGGGTGAAACTTCTGATTGGGAAAGATCTGAAAACCGAACACTCCAGACTCACAACCTTTCATTTTATTTTGTAAAAATGGTTTCGAGTTTTATTTCTCCTTCCACGTGTCTCCAATCATCATTTTGTCGCTCTGTCTTTTTTCTAATAAGTTATGGAGTCCTGTTTTTTTATTGATGAGCTAAAACCTGAATTGCCTCCAGTCAAAACAATAACAAACTATCTTATAACACCACTCTCATGGTGTTTTGGCCCCAGGTGCTGACAGAGAGCGCAGAGGCTGGTCTGACGGCTGTGTTTCCAAAAGGAACAGTTTCTCTTATTATGCTCTGTCTGCTGTAAAAACACTATACAGTCAGAATTCTAATCAGCCCCTTTGGCAGCTATGTATCTCAGGTGCTTTGTACACATGTGTGTGTTTGTGTGTGTGTGTGTGTAATGAGATTAGCTTCCTGAGTGCTAGACACACACCTGTTTAGCCCGAGGCTGTCGAGACTCGCCTGTGAATTTTATTTTTGTAAACTGTGGCGCTAAAGGAAGGTATCATTTCTTTTTTGTATCAAATAAACTTTTCTTTTTTTAACTCACACATTTCAGAGTCCTGTTTCTAAATCCAGCCGGAGAAGACTTTGCAGCATGTGAACCGCCGTGTCGATTCTGATCCTGAGGCGCTGATGTAGGAACACGTTATGTCATCCAGAGCTGAGATGATATATAAGCACATCAAGGCACATCCTCCAACACAAGTGATGCATAATCTGCCCCTGACCCTTAGTATTCATCCATCTTCACGCAAAAATGGCTTATCAGTGTCGTGCTCCTACACTACAACCAGGCATCAAAAAACCCCGAGAGATTACAAGATACACAAAAACACACTGGATCCGTCACGAGTGGGCAGCACTTTAGCTGCTGTAATCGTATTAAGAATAATTTTGTTGCTAATTCAATCTGCGGGGAAGTGCATTTTTCTGTCCAATCCTAGAATTGCAACAGCATAAGCAGGCGCTTACACACTACAAATCACCAGCAAAGCCATTAAACAGGAAAATGAGTCTCCCAGTTTGCATGAGCTAAAAGTGAAAGTGAAACATCAGTTTTCACAGATTTCTATGACAAACTGAGCAACTTTAGACTCATGGCCAAGCAGAAGCCATTTAAAGTTCTGTCTACTTTCTGACATTTGACTAACAGGGTCTTCTATGAATTTCCAAATCACTGAAGCAAGACAGTCATCGGAGCGTACTCATACTGAACTTCTCCAAGGATGCTGCACACGCCCAACCTCAGCTCCTTTTTTCTCCTGTGTGATCTCTTGCTCTTTGAACACCGTCAAAAATATCGTCACCCAGAACTCACTGTGCATTTATATTTTGCGACTTGTGGCATGGTTTTTAAGCTTTATGCTAAGATAACTGCTGGTTACAAATAGTGTTAAATTCAATATACAGTCACCGGCCACTTTATGAGGCACACCTGTCCAAATGCTCGTTAAAAAATTTCAAAAATCAGCCAATTGCATGGCAGCAACTAAGTGCATCTAGGCATGTAGACATGGTCAAGACGATCTGCTGCTGTTCAAGCCGCGCATCAGAATGGGGAAGAAAGGCGATTGAAGTGACTTTGAACGTGACATGGTTGTTGGTGTCAGAAGACCTGGTCTAAGTATTTCAGAAACTGCTGATCTACTGGGATTTTAACCCACAACCATCCCTAGGGTTTACAGAGAATGGTCCCAAAAAGAGAAAATATCCAGTGAGCGGCAGTTCAAATTGCCTTGTTGATGCCAGAGGTCAGAGGAGAATGGACAGACTGGTTGGAGCTGATAGGAAGGCAACAGTAACTCAAGTAACCACTGGTTACAACCGAGATCTGCAGAAGAGCATCTCTGAACACGCAACACGTCCAACCTTGAGGCAGATGGGCTACAGCAGCAGAAGACCACAGTGGGTGACCCTCCTGTCAGCTAAGAACAGGAAACTGAGGCTACAATTCACACAGCAACACCAAAACTGGACAATAGAAGATTGGAAAAACGTTGCCTGGTTTGATGAGTCTGGATTTCTGCTCCACATTTAGATGGTAGGATCAGAATTTGGCGTCAACAACATGAAAGCATGGATCCATCCTGCCTTGAATTAACAGTTCAGGCTGCTGCTGGTGGTGTAATGGTGTGGGGGATATTTTCTTGGCTCACTTTGGGTCCCTTAGTATGAACTAAGCATAGTTTGAAGTCCACAGCCTACCTGAGTATTGTTGCTGACCATGTCCATCCCTTTATGACCATAGTGTACCCATCTTCTGATGGCTACTTCCAGCAGGATAACGCTCCATGTCATAAAGCTGGAATCATCTCAGACTGGTTTCCTCAACATGACAATGAGTTCTCTGTACTCAAATGGCCTCCACAGTCCTCAGATCTCAATCCAATAGAGCACCTTTGGGATGTGGTGGAACGGGAGATTCTCATCATGGACGTTCAGCCGACAAATCTGCAGCAACTGCGTGATGCTATCATGTCAATATGAACCAAACTCTCTGAGGAATGTTTCCAGTACCTTGTTGAATCTATGCCACCAAAGATTAAGGCAGTTCTGAAGGCAAAAGGGGGTCCAACCCTGTACTAGCAAGGTGTACCTAATAAAGTAGCCCATGAGTGTACATCCCATTCAAAAAACGCACAACTAAACGCTTGATAGATGGTATGCGCTTATTAAAGAGGGGGTATCATGCATTCCCATTTTTTAAACATGGATGTAAAGTAACAATGCTAGATATCCCATGTTCACATGTGGATTTCCAAACAGCTACATGTGTTATTTTTTTGCAGAAATCTCTGAATCAGTCAGTAAGCAGTTCAAAATGTACTGTTCTTAAAAAATGTCACAAGCTCTTCCAAAGACTTGATGAGGTCATCACATAAGGATCTCCTCACTGATTTATGACAGGTTGGAGGGGCGGGCCTCAAACACCAAGGTCTGCCTTTTGCTTCATATGGCTGGCCAATCAGAGGAAAGGGGGTTTGTGGAGCCTTAAAGCGACAGCAGCTGAAAAGAAGCTTTGCAGACAGGAGCGGAAATGAAGGTGAGATTTTTTTTTCCAGCTATACATCATTTAAAGCAGGGTACTGGAGGGACAATATAAAGCCTAAAACAAGCACAGTACCCTCTCTTTAAAGTTATTTCCATGCCCCTGACTTGGAAAATCCTCTCAAACAAAATTCTTTCCCCCCATTTTCTGTAGTGATAGCCCATCAAAGGTATCCAAGCCTCATCCCCTGTAGTCTTGCAGCTACATGCTGAGTTACAACATTCAGGATCTTTTAACGCACCATGAGAAAACCTGCTTCTTTTATCTCTGCAGAGAATCCCACTTCATATGCCAAGAAAAGAAAAAAAACACTCTTATTAATGCAGATCCATGAGTTTGCATTTATAAATCATTTTATTGATTTTACAGTTAGCATTTTGATGTGAAATGATCTGTCTCCATGGCAACAGTCCCTGCACAGTAATGCTCACACGCATGTTGACAGTAAGGGTGCATGGCACCGATACAAGTCCCTTGGTTGCTTTTGGCATGACATCCTTTTTTTTTAACTTTTCTTTGAGGCGTCCGTACATGTTTCTGTGTCCATTGGAGATCGTCCTCTCCCCAGGTCTTTTTGATTTTTTTTTAAGGCCCAGAAAAGAATCTTTTTAGGCTCCTTTAAACTTCAGTGGGCCTGTTTCTCTTCATGTTTCTATCTCTGTAGTCCAGAACAGTCCGCCAGGGTCTGTCTCCTGATTGGAGTTTGTCCTTCTCATGATTTCTTTAATCCCCCGACCTTGAATGTCCTCTCTTGACCTTCCACCTCAGGTTGGTCGCGCTATTTTATCCAAAAGGCCACAAGAAAAGACCTCACTTCTTCCTTGCTTGTCTGTTTTGCTTTTATTTTCATGCTCTCTCTAGATCTTTGTACTTCTTTCTGAGGACTGACACTTGATCTTTGAAGAGCACGGGGTCCAGGCGAAACTGTGAGTGGACCAGGGGCATGTAGCCAAACCAGTTGGCAAAGGTGTTGACACACTCCTGCCGCTGGTTGAAGTGCTCTGGATTGGCCCAGGGGACGCTCTTCGTGCCCTAGAAAGTAAAACAAAGTATTTAGCTCTCAGTTTTGACCACAACATGAGCAGACAAGGTGACACAGAGACAAATGAATCCACCTACCCCTGGACTTGGCAGCTCTTTGTACTGCTTCCTTTGAGCCACTTTGATTGGCGGCATGTGTGTGACAGCAGAAACCAGGAAGTTCATCAGGATGTCCTCACAGTTGGAGGTGCGATCCACCAGAGTCCGCAGAGACTGGGGCAGGTAGTGAGAGAACAGGTAGTGGTAGTACCTGTGGGATGAGTCAAAGTGTTAAACAGGCAATTAAAATTTTCATGAAGTATAAATTTTGCAGCACAGCCCTGTTGGCAAGTCAACCTGGTGGGACGATAAACCACCTCCACAACACTTACAATGAGCTTAAGAGTGTAATTTATCCTGCCAACTGCATTTTGTCCTCCCTGCTTTGTCTTATTTATTTTTGAGGAAACAAAAGCAGCTTCTTTGGATGCACAAACAAATTTGAACTATTATGTCCAAGTTAGACCAAGCTACATGCAGAGAAGTTCCTGTCAAACACGGAAATGAATTGAATTTAAGGGCTCAGCAAGCAATCTCTAATCCAGAGGTCAGAGTTTAAATGACATAACAAAAACAGACTAAGGTTGCTGAAATCTTTCCTCATGCAAACAATATGCAGAATCTGACATGAATTTGATGATTTTACAGAGTGTTTAAAGCTCCTATAAGTGACTTGAGGTTTTTGTTGCTGTTTGCATCATCTGTGTGAATCTTGCTCGGCACATGTGGATGTGGAATTATTTCACAAGAACAAAAAAAATCATCCATGTTACGTAACACATTTGAGATATTTACCCTGAAAAGTGAAAACAAGTTGCTTCAGTAGCATTTTGTTATAGCTGTCCTTGGCAACTTTTGATTTGTATCTGTTTTGCCCCCAGTTGACAAAATTTGTCCCATACAAAAGTACATGTGTTTCAAAAAATCAAAGAGGAACAATTCTACTTACGTTGAGCATCTGAGGGCCTTTTTTCATTAATTGCTTTTATTTTCAATTTTAATTTTTTTTTGTGCTGGCATTTTAAGCACTGAATCCGCCCCACTCTTGTTTTTTTCTTTGTAGACATTCTCCTACCACTCTCAGTTAAAAAATGGTTCAGCATTGGGACCACCAGTTCAATCAATGAAAGTCAAGAAGAGCTGGGACTAAAGATTTCAGTTATCTCCATAACAATAGGAGAAGTCCATATGGAAGAAAAACTAACTAACCACATTTGTCTTTCGAGGTACAGTTTCGAAGTCTGGCACTGCTGCTGATGCTATGACAAAGTTTCTACCAGCTAAATTTGAGTCATCATTGTGAAATTCCATTAACTGAAAGCTCAAATGTAGGCTACAGAGCATTAAAACAATGACTTACAAGTCGCGACTGAGGGCCTGTGTCCATTACATAGTAGCGTTCAATGGACACAGGTACACTTTCTAAGAACGCGGTCACACTGGCCATGCAAACCGTGCTGTGCTTAAGCACGATTGCCCCCCTAAAGCACTATTCCCCAGCTGGAGATTTGCCTACGGTCACACTACTCCAATATGAATCAGACTTTAGCATGTATCACGCATGCCTATGTCTGTTTAAATGAAGCCTGATCACCTCAGAGTCAGCACAATAAGACACAGAGAGCACTGCTACAACTTTAGAGACATTTTGGCTTATAGTAGGTCGTTTTGGTCCGACACGGCCCTCTAACACCCCCCCTTGTTTAAAATGATTGTCAAGAGATGCGCTCCTGGCGATCATACCTCATGGATCTCACGCGCTATCTGTGTGCTTGTGCTCGCGCATGAAGTAAACTGTGCTGAAGCCCACCTCTCTGAAGCTGCCAAAGCAGAGAAGTGAATCGTGCTTGAGCACGGCAAGGCTGCGGTCACACTGGCCATTCAAAACTTGCTTTAGGGCTGAAGCCTACTTAAGCACAAGTACAGTTCACCAGTGTGACCGCGTCCTTAGTCTAGCGCTGCTGCTAATGCTATGACATAAGTTCTCTAAACTATGTTTGTGTATCCTCTGCAAAGTACCTTTGAATGAAAGAAAATATGTAGCATACAGCGCATTCTGAAACAGACTTAAGGCTAACTACTAAGGGCTTGTGTCCATTAACCAACAGTGTTTAGTGAACACAGGCCCATATGTATCACCCATAAAGAAGCTGTGCTGTGGAAAATGTAAAAAAATATCTGTTTTAGTAGGGTACTGTTATTTGTCTGACCCTCAGCTGCATTTTTAGCCATTAATGTCAACAACATAACTACTGTGTAGAAAAAAAATGAATCAACATTTAAAGTTTCAGACTTGTTTGCTTTTGAAATCATGAAGAATCAAGCTTAATTTTAACCTGTTAGACAAATAGTGAAAATGTCAATGTACAGAAGCTTTAAATTAGGATATTACGATGATATAAGCTTGTACTGTATAACCCAACACAGCTTCAGTTTGGTCAAAAATACATGAAAAATGTGATCAAAATAAAGATTGAAAAACAACAAGAGTGTGCAGAAGTATTTAAAGTATGAGCTTGATATTTAGTGGGGCATATGCACTCATTTTCTCCACTCTTCACACCTCTTTGCAGAGGAATTAGACATTTTTGTTGACTTTGGCTCTAATTTTGTGTCTGATAAGAGGAGTAGAAAACAAACAGAATAAAAACAAGCGCTGATTAAACCACGACATCAAAGACTCTCCACATGAAGCTTGGACAGCTTTCTGGAACAAAAACGACACTTCATAAATCATAATGGTATTATTGACTAAACTTATTGTCTTCAAAGACTCTATGATTTCCTCCTCCTGATAGTCATCAGAGTGTTACCAAGCAGCTTAAAAGATTATTGAACTTAAAAAAAAAAGTTAGATACGCTGGGCGAGAAACAAACAGTTTATCTATGTGCTCCATTTTCTCTCCTGCTGGAATATTTCGTCACATCTGTTGCCAGCGAGCAGAACCTTATATGCGCCTCGCTATAATTAGTCTTTGATCACTTTTAGCTTCTTGTACTTCCACTAACAGCACAAATCTCTTTAGACAAGCACATAAGCCACACACCTACACACTGAATAAAGAGATATCCACATGGTTTTATCGTAGGTGGAGGGAGCAGTCACCTGTACGGAAGGATCTACAGAGAAGGGTTGTGCTGTTGTGATGTATGTTGATGATATGTATCTGGGACAGGTTAAGCATTTTACCTCCCACTGGGGCTTTATATTTATAGTGCAAGATAAGCTAAACTGAAGGAACCAAGGAACACGGCGTACTGTATACTCCTTATTCTTGCTTGACATCTTGACAGACTAAGCACCTGTCACTGTTAGAAGAACGTTATTTTAATACTTGAAACTTAAATGGACCACATTCAACTTTTCATACGTTGTCTGAAGTGACACGCTCATTTGATTTCCCCAGACGAAATGTTTTCTTTTCTTTTAGCACAGCAGCTGAAAAAGTCACCCAGTGCACTGTCACATAATTTAATAACCCAATACACAGTCAGTAATTGGATAATTTGCGTGCAAATGACTTAATCGAGCTTTGAGGACAGGTTTTAAATGACAACCCATTGTCATTTCACCGTTTAATTGCTGAAACAGGCGTTTCAGGTAATGCAAATGGACCCCAAATATATCTGTGGGCATAACCCGAGGCCTGCTTAGATTCAAATTAGCATAGAGAAATGTGTTTTCAAAGAAACTGCTGACACCTCGTCTAACTATGTCGCGAGCCTTCTGCAGCATTTAAAACACCCGTCTGTTGAGTAATTACATTCAGATTGTTGAGGAACTCGCGTCCCTCCACAGTCGCACCTTTACACTTCAGGCCTTTTCAAATTAATCACACTGCTCCCAGAAATCCCTGAGTAACTCACCCTCTTTCTCACTCATACATAAAAATAATTATCTTCAGAGCTGTTTTCTATCTGTGAGATTGTCCCTTTTTGGGATTCACAGAAATGTGCTGGCGGCAGATGCTGCATTCATCAAGTTGTCCCCTGTCTGAAGCTGTTGAACTCTGGAAGGAAATCTGTTTTCACCCCTGCTGCATGATCCATGACGGATCTGAATACATAAGTCTAAAAATAAAGAAACGTTCCCAGAATATGAAAACATACTCCATTCTACCTATACTCTTTGAAATCCACAGTTTAAAAAACTGCTGGACAGGGTGTAACTGATAATCTTAACAGTATTTTAGTGTAAAGCAGTAATTTACTGAGAAAGGTCTTTTCAGTATATTACTACCCTATAAAAAACAGTAAAAGGTACAACAAAACACTGTCATAGGGGAGACCGGGTATGGTTGTAACATGGGGAGAATTGTAACATCATGAATTTCACCAATCAAAGTATTTTTTTTTTTACCAAGACTATATTTTGTTTAGTTCTTATACTATTCTAGATAAAACCGTTTGACTTACATCAGAGTAATTTGTAGTTTCTCAGGCAAAATTTGATGTTTTCTTACAGAGGTCTGAATTGGTGCCATTTGTAGTTCACAAATGTGGGTACAGAAGCAAAAAGTGTTACAACCATACCTGGTCTCCCCTATAGCTACGGTAAAGGATCATTAACTTCGCTCACCCTAAGCCAAGTTGTCTTCTACTGCCTAAGATAACAGAATAATCAAGACACTAAAAAAAATAATCTCTGATTTTTACTGTGACAGAAAAATGTAAAAATGATTAAGATTTACTCTAAAAACAAATAAGTATGTACAAATTTATATAAAAAAAATACAGTCGTGGTAAAAATGTCTTAAAACCCTTAAATTATGGTTTAATTTGGGCAAAATTTATCTGGTTATTCCCATTTATATTTACAGTTTGAGTCTATTAGTTGTTAAACTAACAGGAACTTTCATTTTTAGAGATGTTATAAATATGCTCCACTATAAAATATCAACTAAAATTACTATTAAAATTGCAAAAATTAGCAGAAAATGACAAAAAAATTAAAAATGTTATCCTATTATAAGACAGTGAAAATGATGTATTTACAAGAACTTACTGTAAAATACTTTTAAAAGTGTATTTCTCTATTCATTTTTTACAACAATGATTTTCAGTAGAAAACATCTTTCCACAGTCAAATTTTAGGGTTACCAAATCAGTACACCATTTTGTCTTGTAGAAAAAAAGGTACAGTTCATTTCTGGCAACTACAGCTGCTGGTATTTTACTGCAGATGATGCTGTTTTTTTTTTTTTTTTTCTGAAAATTGTTGGAAACACCTGGTTTTGACCTGTATGGTACCACCCTGAAACAACTCCTGGTGCGATTTTGCGTACTTTGATATATCAACTAATTCTTAATTGGGATTTTTTCCTGCTAAAATAGTCTTAACTGATAATATCATACTTAATTGAACTTCTGGTCTTTTTTAGGGTAGGACTTGCCCTCCAAATTTCTTACTTTTGCTGTCTTCTTACTTTTTATCATCCAGTCACACTATCACAATACAATTGTTCAATTAATTAAATAATAGACACATGAGATAATGACATCGACATGAGATTTCTTTCCACCTTGGCTGTACTTTGGGTCTATGCAGTAGTCTAACCTGTGGTAGAAGGCAGCTCCAGTCAGGACGATGGAGTAGTCATTGGTCCATTTGGAGGTGTAGCCCCAGGCACGCTTCAAGGGGTCCCAGAAGTGACTCCTGGGAGGATAACCCACAATCCGCTCGGGGAAGCTCCGCCACACCAAGAAGGCAAAATTCACCTGAAATTACAGAAATGAGACTCTAAGAAAATTGTTTTACCAAGATTGATCAATTTTCAAAATCTTTGCTGCTCTCCTCTATGATTTCATTACCTCGCTGGTCAGCAGGACAGTATCCTCGTCCAGACTCAGCACCGCTTCCGTCTCTATGGCAACATGAGGTAGGAACCGACTGGTTGTCTAAGTGAGGAAAGGAGTCATAAATCTCAGCTCAGTTACTGTAAGATATATGTTTTCTGGTCTGTGCTTGGAGAGATTATAAGACCCAGAAAGAGATGATCATGTTACAGTAAATCATGCTGAGCGACTGAGAGGAGTGAATCACTACGGATCTTTTAGCCTCCGGAGTTAAAAATAAAAGAGAGACAGTGTAAGGGAGACAGAAAGAAATGTCAAGAGTGAGTGACATTTATGAAAGCGCACGCCTCACGGATCGGTGGACACGTCAGATACACACAGATAGCAGGAGGAAAAACATATCCAGGGGAGGGACGAAAAAAAAACTTCAGCAGGGATTTATGAGGTGAAAAAAAGAGGCACATAAACAGAGCGAGCAGCCGACAGTTTGTCACGCTGTCACTCAGACGTCAGAACACAGGGTGAGTCCTGAATGGCACCAGTCCCTCACCTTCCTCCTCCCGTCTGTCACAGTGAGGGGGACGGGCATGGGAGGCCATTTGCTGCGGTTCGGTGGCGGTTTCTCACTGTTCCAGAGGATGATGATCTGAAGGAGCAGTAAAAGGAAATTTAGCAAACTCATAAAGACTCATTTGACTCAACAAAAATAGCTTCTGACATAAATCATACAGATGGAAAGATTGGAGGATGCTTAAAGCTGAAGATGAAGTTTTCTGCGCTTACCTGCGAGCAGTATTTTGACTTGGAGACCACCTGAAGCAGCTTCATGATTGGCTGAGACTGGGAGATCAGGGGGGAGACAGCATGGATGACAGCAGTGAACTCCTGACCTGGAGTGACCCCTGAATAAGAAACAAAAGTATGTGTTTAAAGAGGGGTATTGTGTTTAAAGAGGGGTATTGTTTTTTTTTTCTAAGACTTAATTCTGTCCCTATGGAATCCCTTTGGTAGCTTTACATGATTTACAGCTCAAAAAGTTCTCAATACTGTTTTTTTTTTTTTCAAGAACCCTTATTTCAGCTATTGCCTCTTTAAGGCAGGTTGACAAACCCCCTTCCTTCTGATTGGCCAGGCCTCTGGAGACCTGTCAGGGGGGGCAGAACTATGAGCAGATGCCTTGTTGTTTTAGGCCCTCCAAAATGTCATGAACCAACATCTAACATCCTGGCGAAGATCTCAGTCTACTTCTGAAACTGACTGTTTTCAGCAGTTTAGAGATCCAGGGGTTTCTACAAAATATGACCCCATAGCAGTTTGGAAATTTGTGCAAATCTAGCACCCAGTATTGTTACTTAATGTCCATACCCCCTCTTTAACTGATTATTAATGAAGAGCTATTATATACAAACAGCTTCTAAAAGTATTACAATGGACAACATTTTGTAAACAAACCGTAGAACTGTGGAATATAAAATCATACCCTACATAAAAATAAAAAAATCGAAAAATAAATAAAATCAAGAAGCTCTTTGGTTCCTCAAAAGTGCTTCTGTTGTAGTCAAACCTGCATACTTACAAAAGCTTAAAGCCAACACGTGTATAATTCTGGCCCCTAATGCCTTAAGTATCATCAAACAAATGTCAAATAAATATAGAAATGATTGTTTTCAATTAACCTTGTTGCATTCATACAAAACTAAGACAGGATTAGAGGGATATTTGACAAATCTGCTGGTGTTGATTAATAATCTCTGCCTCCACAGCTCTGGCATAATAGTCTAATCTCCATCCTTAATGAGCAATCAAATCAACATTTGCATGTCTCATTAGAATAACTTGCATATTTACCTAATCCCAGGTAGTAGAAAGGAAAATGAGCGAGGTGAGTGGAGTACTCCGGCAGCACCAGCAGACCTCCTGGCAGCGAGTTCCACATGTACTTATTCCTCGATATGTGCGAGAAAACGCGGTCCTTGATGATCTGGTGAGAGAAAGAGAGACAGGAAGAGAGAAAGAAGCGTGAGTGTTTGTTGTGAAGTGGCTGTTGTGTTCGTCTAAGCCGGCACCAAATTTATTTCCTCCCCACTAAGCCCCTGGATGAGAGTCGTTGAGCTTAATGTAAACTCCGCTGACACTCTTGTGTCTGCATATTACAGCTCTTATGATACACTGTGTGTACTTCCCATTGTGCGCCAACAGGAGGTGTCCACGCAGCAGAAACGCAGACATCGCTGCAGCAGCCTTATGCCTCCCTGACCCCAGGGTGACTGCACAGCTGTCTCCCATGGGGAGAGGTTCCCCTCTGCATGCTGTATGTATATATAAGCAGCTTATCACCAACCTCCAGAACCCCTCCTTTTATTATCTCCAGTATAAATCCTCAGTAGAGAACACATCAGGGACTTGCCTTTTATAAACCTATGTGCAAGCCTCCCCCTGACTGTGATTCCTTTGATTTCAGAGGGGTTAAATGTGCCGTTCCCCCTCTTTTATAAGCTCAAATTGACACTGACAGTCCGTGCAGAAACTACTCATACAAGGGTTTTCTCTTTTTTCATGCCTCATGTAACCCTTGTAACCTTCAAATGACATTCCCTTAGCTGGAGCAGCTACCTTTGAAGAACATTTCTTCCTCAGCGTCTTAAAAAGCCAGACGAGAAAAACAAAAGATGGACAGGGAGAGAAGATTCACCCACGTATGAGAAAGACTGGATGATAGAGCTGTGAAAAATGGAGGAAAACAAGCCAGAAAGTGCTGTTTCTTCTCCGCACTGCAATAATTCTTTCAAAGATGAGATTCTTTCCCGAGCTGGACCTGTAGCTTCAGAAAGGAAACGTTTCTCAGAGTCTAATAACAGCAAGCACAGAGGCAGAAACAAGCAGGTTGAGACTGATATTTCACATGTAATGATATATAATTTCTATACATTAGGGGATTTCTCAGAGACTGCAGGCACATCGGATGTGGACTGCTTTGAAACGTTCCCTCAGACATGGCGCTGAGATAGTAAAAGAGTAGAAATATAGAGGATTGGCCGAGCTCCAACCCCATAATCATAATGATAGAAGGGTGGTTTGATTGAAATGTGGAAGCTCTGCTGGAAAGAGTTTCTGAAAGAGGACTGATCATAGCACACAGGCTGTAAAAAAACACAGAGGTAGCAACTACGGCTGCTGTGTGCTCAATGAAAAGCCTATGTTTACAGCAGTGGCTGCTTTTTGTGGATGTTTTCACTGGATGCTCCTTCACATTCCTCTGCAGAATTGTATAGTGGGAGGACACTGAGTTTTAAAATATAGGCTCAGATAGATTTGAGCCAATAATTAGTGGCCGGTAGCAACTCTGCTGGAGATACACGCTTGAGTGGTGGCACTAGAAGCTAAAGGTAAGATTTACTGGAGATAGGCCCGGATTTAAAACTGCTCAACACTGCAGCACAGTATATGGTGTGATTTTTTTAAATATCAACTGTTTAAGCTTAGGCTTTTATAAACTAAAGGACATATTTTAAAGCTTCAATGCTACGAAGCTTGGTTTTGCTAGCTCCCCCTCTTACAGTAAAATAAACCCTTTTCTCTTTCCGAAAATGAAAAGAACTTTTTGTCCAGTTAGCTAAAAAGGAAGTAACTGACTACTAATGAGCCCTTTCTTTCACTGGTAGAAACACCACTGGAAACACCAAAATGTTACTAGCTAACCAGTATGTTAGCATTCAGTCACCAAGCTAGGACCTTTTCACTTAAGCTCCTTTGACACAATGTTAAAAAATGCACATGGTGGGAAAACTTTAGTTTACTCTAACTGTGTTGACACATCATTCAAACAAAGTTTCCTCAAGTGGTAGTTAACTTGAAATTCTTGCTAAGTGTTTGGCATTTTGTGAGCAAGGATAGCGAACATGAATGTTTACAGCTTCCTTAGAATTTTGCTTAAAGCCAGGTTTTTCCTTACAGGTCTGTTTTGTATTTTATAGTGCTATACTAATCTCAAATTGAGACTAACCTTGACTAACAAGCTGCTTTGTACACTTTGCTAAAAAGCTAATATGCAACTACTTGTTAGCTTCTTTCTGTCACTGCTAAAAAACAGCCAAATGAAATGATTCACACTTCCAAGATCAGAATGTGTGTGCGTTTTGTTGCACTTTTTTACACCAAAATGTTTACAGGTAGCATTTAGTTTTCAAGCTAGGACCTCTTTACTTAAGCTGCTTTTGAAAGAATGCATAGAGCAGGAAAACTTCTCTTTAATCCAACTTTGTTTACGAATTATTCAGAGAAAGCTCCCCCCTAGCATTTGTTAGCTCGTTTCATGTAACTCAATTTAGCAAGTTTTGCTAGGTGAAAAGCTGGGTACTTTTTTACATGTTGGTTGGTCTTTTTTTTTATAGTTTTGTACCTTTATTAATGTAGAATAACTTATAAATTCAAGATATGTCCCACTAGTATTTACAAGGAGGATAAGAGGGAACTTTTGGTAACAGGGTTAGCATGCTAGCTGGCAGCTTGTTATTCGTTTTCGGCTTTGATTGAAAACACTTTTTTAGTTCATAAACTTTTCCCCTCCCATTGTCTGTTTTCAGAGTACAACAATCTAAAGAAACATGCTAGCTGGAAGAAATGATACAGAACAAAAATAAAAGCTTGAAGCTAGCTTGAGTGGTGTACTCAAGCTAGCGTCTTCTCAAATGGTTAAGTACCTTCAGCTGCAGCTGTTTACTGCTTTAAAGAAAGCTTATTTCTCAAAGTCAAGGATGATTTCTAAACTCTTGTTGTGAAGTGTTTATGTTGTGTGTGTGTTAAAGAAAGCTAAATCTTACCTCCAGTGTCGTGAGGACGATCTTGTCCACAGAGGAGAAGTAGGCTTCCCACAACATTTGGGTCCTCTGTCTGAGGGCCAGGACTCGCTCATTCCCCACCGCTCTCACAGTGGATGGCACCTGAGGACAAAATATGAGAGGAGTGAAATTAATTAAGACCAGAAAAGAGCAACAAAGAGCTCACTTGTTCCAAAGCAAGTCTCAAAATAGAGTCAAAAAGAGGAGGAAAAAGGCCTTTCAGTGATCAAAACTGCACCTACTGAATTGAGTGGCTGCTTAATTTGGCCTTCTGAGGAACACTTGACACAAAGCTGATTCTGGGGCTGCTGTTCAGACTATTAGGCTGTAATTAGTAAGGACTACATTGAGAGTTTTCAAGTGAAACACAGAAATTGATTTAATCATTTAAAGAGTAAAGCTCAGCAGCTTAGTCAAAGTGGAAGAGAGCTGGTTGAACTTAAAAAACTGAGCGTTTGACTCCTCCAAAGCCTTTTGTCTTTACGCTGCTAACACATTTTCTAATGAGCGTTGGTTAGAGAACCTAAGGGCAGCTAAATCTCTCTCCTTTTTTTGTCCTTGTTCTTTGAACCTCTGAGTCTCTCTTTGCATACCACCCTTAGCTACATTTCCCCTTCCTTTCCTCACTTGGTAGATCTGAAGGACGGCTCCACTACAGCCTCACTCTTGGTTTGTTTGAAGTACGTGCCCTGACGCGGTTTTAGATCATACACAGTGTGAATATTTGTGTGTTGTGTTCCCATGCAAGGGTTGTGCAGGTGGGCAAAAAGCGCGACCGACAAGGCCAGCTCATTCAAGCCAGGCCTGCTGTTATTTGAAAATGTCTCCAGTCAGAGCTCTCGGGGGCTTGTTCCTGTTCATTAGCTGAATGCCAATTCGTGTCCTCCTTTGGCCGAGATCAAAACGGATCAATGCAGAGGAGACATGATGTAATTTGTGCGAGGGAGAAGAGATAAAGGTTGTAGCCGTAAGAGAGAGCCAGCTTTGCTTGCTCATTGTGTTTATTTGTGTGTGAAAGGAGGCAGACACAGAGGATGAGTGAGCGGGTGCTTTTGAACTGACGCTGGATTAAGGCCTCATGGGGTGCTTAATCTCAGAGGGCTCCAACCTGTAAGCACAGCGTTTGATACAGGTAATAGAGCGTCTGGCTCGTCTCTGTGAAATGAATTTTGAGCAAGGTTTTCTCACATTCTGAACAGTTTGGTAGTGTGCCACTCAAAGGATGACCAAAAACTGCTCAGCCACTCTTTAATAAATACTTAAACTAGGTTTGCTGGCGACCAAAACTGGATTTTAACAAATGAGTAATTTTTATAATATTCTTTTAAGATTCTTATTAAATAGATTTTTTGTCACGTAACTTGTGCATAGATTTTGCATCAGATATCATATCATAACAAATAACTGTAAATACTACAAGTATTAAAGGAGGGGGTGTTGACAGCTCAAAACTAGAAAAGCCCTCAGAGAGCACAGACCTCCGCAAAACATATTGTGATTGTCACCAACACTTTAGTCCTACTTTAATGTTATACTGTAGCAGACTGTCTGCTACAGTTTGGTGTAAGTTGCAGGTTTGTACGATAATTTGTTACCTGACAATGTTGAAAATGATGATGACCCAGTACATATTTCATATTCCAGATCTTAGTATCCAGAATATTGGCAGGATCTGGATCGTTCTTTTACATCTGTCAGAAATTATGGTGACCTTGTCTTGTATTGTTTGGCAAAGCAATCCGACCATTTATTGTGGAGTTATATGCACATATGGTGAGACGGTCCTATCTCACAATGATAAAGAATCCTTTAAAAAAATCCTGGATCCAGACGGTGATCCGGATCACCTCCAAAATTTAATCACTTATTCCTTGTCTCAATTTGAACATTTCCTGAAAATTTCATGAAGATCTGTTGGTTAATTTTTGAGTTATGTTGTTCACAGACAGATAGACAAACTCTCCCAAAACATAACCTCCTTGGTGTAGGTAGGAATAGTTTTTTCCCCTCAAAACTGTTTTTTTTTTTAAATGACAAAAAAAAATAATTAAAAAACAAAAAGAATTAATAAAATTCTCGCTGTCTCCTCTCCACAAACCCCCTTCCCTCTGATTGGCCAGCATTCTGGAGTGGAGCTATGGACAGACTTGGTGTTTGAGTACCTATCCCTCCAACATGTCATAAACCAGTTAAAAGTGCTAAAAGACATATCATCACAACGTTGTGCGTGTGATTTCGGCCAAAGGTGTTGCTCCAATCCACTTCAAACAGATAGACCTCACAGTCTATTTAAAATACTGGAAATCTTAATACCCCCTCTTTAATGACTCTAGTTGTGTGTATTCTAGAAGGAATTTCATCTTTTCTACAGCTTAGACTCAACATATGACCCAAACCATAAGGCCAAAACTATAAAAAAAATATAAAGAATTAAGTCGGTTAATGGATCATATAGAACTATTTTGCTGGGGTGATCTCATTGATGTGCTAATTTCTTGATTAAGTTCTGTTTTTAAAGGTTTTGGTTTTTGATCAGTGGGTCTCAAACATGCTAAAAAAATAAGTTTATGAAGATGTCAGAGTTGTATATGTAAAATGAGAAAGTACAGTAGCGTTACCTGTAGTAGTAACCTCTCGTCGCCCTCTATGACGGCCTGGTTCCACTGTATGACGTCAGAGAACGGCAGCTCCCAACCATTACTCAGCAGCACAGGGATACACGCCGCCTGGAAACAAGCATATGTGGAGAAGAATGTTTTAAAAGACGGTACCCAAATTGAAAACACATACACAAAAAATCCATACACCATGTGACTTAAATTAAGCTGCAGTTTGGCTTCACTCCTCCCTCGCTGCAGGCTCGTCTTTGGCAGAAACCTGTGTAGCATGACATCCTACAGCTGCATGCATACAACACAATCAGCACGAGTCCAGTCCCAGCTGCTTGGCACTGCCACATCCCAGGCTGAGCAGATAAAATGATCAATGCCCTTGTGTGCAAATGTATGTGCAGCTGACTTTGTGTGTGTGTGTGTGTGAGGCGTTTTCACGGTAGCTGCAGTGACTAACATCTCCTATCTCTCCTTTCCCAGGAAGCCCTGGAGGTTTCTTAAAAGACTGTCACTCAGATGTATTCACACACAGATGTGGCTGACAGCGCTGAATCCTTGTGTACTAATTAGCTACATCCACTGAGGGGACGTATTCAGGAGAGGAGGTAAACTGCAGAAAAGGAGAGGAGGATTTGGGGATGGGAGGAGAATAAGAGGAAGCGGCTGGTGCATGGGGGCATCACGCTTTATTGAAGTTGATTTTTGAAGTTGTCTTATCCCCTCGTTCGCTGACAGGTGTTTGATGTTGTTCCACTTCTTTCTCTTTTTGCTATCCGAGCCCCCCTTTGCTCTCTGCACTCCTTTTTTCCTCTCCACTTCACGCCCTACACTCTCATCCCATCCTTGTCTCTTTCTCTTTCTCTTCACAGAAATCTGAGGTGTCAAGAGGTCTTGGGGTTATTTATTTTCCTCCACTTTTTTCCCCTTAATTAAACCACCAGAGAACAGCAGCAGCAGCAGCAGCAGCAGAAGCAGCAGGCGCTGAAGTGGTGGAGATCAAACGCCCCTTTCGGCCCATCGGGGCCGCATTTCATCTGAGAATAACCCCGGCTGAAGGACACTCAAGCAAATAGGGCAGCTTGTATGTGTGTGTCCGTGTCAGAATCAAGCCCCAGGTTACAACAAGGTCACACGCAGACTCCCAGAGTGATAATCCGAGGCCTCTAAAATTTGAAAAGCAGCCCGAGGCGAGCCTGAGTCTCCTCCCCAGGAGCTGAGGCCTTCTGAGCATGACTTTCAAACATTTTGCCCTCTTTTTCGCCTGCAGGAAAGGTGATATGAAAGCGTATGTGCCGCGTAGTTATGTTTGGTTTCGCTGCACAGGGAAGGCTCAGAGTGAATGTGTGCGCGGAAAGCTGGCGCTAAGTTTTCTACCACAACTTGTAATTGCCAGTTCTTTTGTGGGCTTGGCTGGCACAGAAATAAAAAAGAATAACACGAATGAAAAATCCTGAAAAGTGCCTCGGATAGAAAAAGGGGGAGAGGGGAATGACCAAGTGAAAGAGAAAGATAAGAAAATAAATGAGGGGAGGGAAATAGGACCCTGACTGCTGCACCAAAAAAACCATGAAATTTACAAGAAAATAAAAAAGTGCCCAAATGGAAAAAAGTGGACTCTGGGAGGAAAACAACTTAAAGAAGAGAGAGAAGAATGAGGCGAGGAAAACAGGACCCAAACCGCTGCCAAGCCAAGTGGGTAGTGTGTGTATGTGTGTGTGTTTTTGTGTGTGGATTTGTCCATTCAGCAGACATCAGTGGTGGTAAGGGCAGCCTGCCACTCCTATGGATACTTCCGGACCATTCACACACACGCACACACATAAAAACACACAAACGTAGCTCCAGAGAGCAGTGCAGCCAGGGAACATTTGTAGCAGCAAGAGAGTTCAACGTTTGGCAAATCTAAAAACAGCCACTACTGCTTCCTGTGCTTGGTGTGAGACTGTCGACTTGGGTGGCGAAGAAGGGGGATAAAAGTACACCAGACTGACTGCTTTAAACTGTTCTTTCACTCCACTGAGCGCGGTTCCTCCATTGTTTGCCTACTTGCACTTTCCCTGATGGGCTTAAATACCAGTGTTTGCACTCGCCCGTGTGTGTTAATGGACCCATTTTAGCTTAAAAGGCCCGACAAATAGCAAATAAAGCCTTTATAGTGAAATCTCCTCTCAGCACTGCACAATGGTCCGAGGGAAAACACTTGCAGATGTGACCATTAAGGTGTCAATAAGCAAAAGCCTACATAAACACCGGCTATGGAACATAAACATTCGGCTTCCTGTGCATTTCCCTGTTGACACATGAGCTGGATGTCTTCACTGCTTCCTGCGAAAGTATAATTTGGAAACTTTAATGTGTTTGTGTTATGCAGTGGGAAATGTTGCAGATAATGTAGGTTTGATGTCTGCTGCGTTGGCATGTATTCTGAGACGCTCTGAACTGTTTGTGTACGCAGCCTTAGAGAAACACGTGAGTCCTAAAATGCTCACCAGGACAACGGCTTTATGGGGGATACAAATCAAAAAGACAAGTCAGCATCGTTACTTTTATCTGACACGTTAAGCCAGCATGTAACTGAATGATTTATACTTGTTGACACCTTAAGTTTAAACATCAGCTGTAAAAAATGATAAAATTACAGGCATGACATTTTTCTCCTTGTAAAACCCCTGAAAAAAATCAGTTTAAATCCCCAAGTTCTGCTTGTTAACATGAAATATACAGCAAAGGTCTTACACTGTGTTACATCAGGGTCTAATAGCAGCTCATCCACCTCCACCTTCAACCCAGAGTTATTTAATCATGACTAAAAAGGGAACAGTCAGAGGTACAGTCTTGAAAAAGTCCCTCGACGTTAATTATTCATAGTTTAAAGGTCATGAATTCAGCTCATCTGCTTCATTAAAACTGTACTCAACAAACTCTGAGCAAATAACTGCATTAAAACATGGATGGCGTGCCTCTTCTCTCCAGAACTACACAAAAGTGAAGCCAAAATACTCATCACATCCAAAGCTGCTAATATTTGAACGATGGGATATATTTTGAACCAGAGATAGACAAGAGGAGCAGTGGTATTCAGAGACACTTCTTGTCAACAAACAAGGCAGGTAACTGCTCAGGGCCTCAGGCCGGAAAGGGGGCCCACAATAACTGATGACCTTTAAACCAATAGAGTGGCTCAAAATGTGCAATGTTTGAGATGACAGTAATGAACTCCCTGAGGGGTCTCCATCTGAGAGAACTCACAAAAAAAGACAGAGTAGTAAGTGGAACAGACGTTGAATAAATATATACGCTACATAGTGGCTTTTCCTCTTTGACATTATGATGTTAACATTGATTTCTTCAGCTAGCAAACAGCTTTATGTAGCCAGCTCTGTTGGCCAGATTGAGCGTTACCTCTTTAGCATCAAACAGAAGAGTTCAATGACTTGCAGCAAATGGATGAGGCAAGGTGACACTATAACCTTCGTACATGGGGTGCACCGAGCTGTTAATCATGGGGTTATACCCTTTTTTAACTCTTGAATGACTAATCAAGCTCAAATAATTTTGGCTTCACTTTAAGGGGCATGCTGTGCTATCCATTTTTAATAAGTACAGTACTATGCTTAGAACTACTAAAAAAAAAGTAAAACTATTTTCATCATTCTACTCATGGAAAGGGATTTTATGGCGGCCTGTAAATGTCAGATGATTTGCAAAAGCCACAATTTAACAGAAGTATGAAGTACATCCACAACAGAAGCCAAAAGAGGCAAGTTATCCCAACAGACACAGAAAAGTTTTGAAAGTAAGTAAATGACAGCTGTATGAATCAGTCATGTCATAATATTAGCATTAGAGCTATATTTATCATAGCTGAAGTTACAAAAGAAAACAATCATTAACTTACTACACAACCTTTTCTTATACACTGAATGTGTGAATATTTACCTGAAGGGACTCGAGGAAGCGAAAGGAGCCCAGGCGTCGACCCCGAGGAACCAAACAGAAGGTGGAGTTGTGGAGGAGCTCCTGATAATCAAACCTGAAAAGACAAGAAAAAAAAACTTAGTAAAGTGATCCATATATATTCATCCGATAATACACACATACTTTGAAAAAAATGGGGTGTCGTTCCGTTTATGATACCTGTGCTGACCTTAAGCAAAGTTTTTGAAAAGCATGTATGAGATGAAACTGATGAGTGATGTGTCGAATGCACAGCTTAGAATGGAGAAGGTTATTTAGAAGAGGTGTTAAGCTTCAGGAAGGTCACAGAAACACATTGCAAGTGCACATCCAAGGACTACGTTTAAGATGTGAAAGGAACCTGAATGGGGGACAGCATGAGGAATAATGTGAGAAATTCAGAGGGTTTGACTTGACATGATCATTCTATTCAGATATTTAATGTGTTTCTGGGTATGTGCTTTGAAAGTCTTAATGTGGACTCCAAAGCATCGAAAAGCCCTGAATTATAAGTATGTCTGTTGGCCTTGATTGAACAAAACCTTCTAAAAGGATGACAGCAATCGTTTTATGGCATTTAGATGATTGTTAAGAGACGCTTAGTGTGCCTTTAATGTAAGGACTCAAAGTCAGAGGAGATTCTTGTGAGAAAAGCGACAATAAAATTCCATTTTACACTAAAATGTTGTTCTGTTGACTGCAAATCTGAGGCAAACTCAAAAAGGAGTTGTTTTTCAGCACAGACAAATAAAAGTCTGCTGATGCTGAATTGCAATGAGCATTATACTGATAAATAGGACCTCAAAGTAAGCACCCCCAACTCTTGAAATAACCTCATAACAGCAATCAAATCTGATGAATCAGCTGTCACTGTGTCGACTCTCACACACACAAACACACACACACACGCACAGCTTGTGATATATGATACTTAGTGACTGTCACACACAACGTAAACCAGGACTTTTGTGGCTTTTCAATTCTAACGTTTAGCAATAATGGCTCAGATTACATGCTGTAATAAATCTCCCTGAGTTTTTTTTTCTCCTGCCACAGAAACGTTGGCGCCGCTCCAGATAGCTTCTGTACGTTGGAAAAGATATCCATCACTGAGCTGAGAAGTAAATATGCCCTAATCTCTGTTCTCTATTGATTTGTGCTGTAGACAAGAGGGCCTGAACTGCTGCCAAAGTAGGAAATTTTCAGCCCACTTCTTCGGCAAGCCGCTGCCATACGTCAACTCGCCAAGCTCCGACACTTCATGCTCATATTTCAAACTCTGAAAAAGAAGCTGCATGGAAACCTCTGCATCAATGCCGGCCTTCATCGGCTGAGTGAAACGGCTACAGATGAGCGCGGCGGAACAGCCTCATGGTGAAGAACTGCCTGCACAGCGGGGTGAACAGATGGGGAAACAAACAGACTCTTTTATGAGAGGTACACTTCTCCTTTCACTCCTCTTCCCCTCATCTTAAAACCCCACTTCTCCTCCTCATCCTCATTTCAAGGGTAAGGTCGGGTAATTTAAAGCAGGGATGTGAGGAACTCGACAGTACACAGTGTATTATACACATGATGCAGCGCTGCTTCTGTTAAATGAAGCGCACCAAAGTACCCACTGTTAATGTCTGCATTCAGTACGACTGAAGGCCAATATAACAAAGAAGAGAGCTGTGAAATCAGTGAGGTGTTCAGGACACTGTGCCATCTAAAAGACTGAAAAACAACAGTTTAAAAAAAAAAGAGGAAAAAAAAAGAATAAAAGATGTATGACACGACAGATTCCCAAAAGTGAAGCCAAAAACATGGAGCATTTGCATGACTGAAAAGCAACAGAAAAGGTAAAAAAAAACCTGTTCTCACAATGATAACAGATGGCAAAAAAGAAAAAGGCGTGACATCACTAGATGCGTTGTCCATCTTAACATCCAGTTTGTTGTTTCTTACCTAATCAGCTGATTTGCTTAGGAACAGTACTTTGCATGCACAGGATCACAGAACTCCTTGAGTCAAGGCAAGCTTAGTGCCACAGGGAGGGGCTGTCTGAAAACACAGTGTCAACTTTTACTGGTGTGACATTTTTGGTGAGACTTTCCTTCAATCCCTCACAACTGTGCCGAGATTAGCTTCCAAGTTGGTACTCTGAGTAGTTCCCACAAAATAATGACGATGCCAACTGCCATCGACTGTAACTACAGATAAACACCTCGTATGATCCCACTTTGAACAATCCAAGTCATCCTTTAAATCCTGCGTCTTAGCCTCCTCATCTCTCCCTCATTTAAGCATTCAGCTCTGTTTGTTTAACCACTGACAGAACGTCAGGGTAAAATACGCCCGTCATTAATCATTTCACTCCCACAGTCATTTATTCAACCTGCCATGAAAGACAAGATGCAGGCCCTGAAAAAAGAGAGATGTGTGAATGCTCTGCTGGTTTTGGCTTCATAAAACACAACTTTTGGGATTTAAAGCTAATCATTTTTGCTCAACTGTGAATAAATTAGCATCATTACAAAATATATTAACTGAAAAAAGTTTGCAGGTCAATCTGATTTGTTCAAACAGTTAAACAAAGGAGAGCAACTTGAAGGTGAATGTAGCAGGGCACCAAGGCAAACCAGTTACTAGCCCTAAGCCTGGTGTATACTTGTTCGTTGAATCGTTGTTTAGCCTGATGTGCACCTTCTCTCAAATCTTCTGATCACCAGATGTCCATTCAATCTCTTCTCATCTTTCTATCCTTATCCTAAGACAGTTGATAGTTGCTGTTTAATATAAAATGTAGAAAACAAACTATGGATACATCGTGACATTTTAGGTATTTTGTTAATCATACCACAGCAGAAAAATCATATTTGATTTTTAATCTTACACCAAAAGTTCTACTGTATATTTAAAAAAATCTGGAAGGGATTGACTTTTTATTTTTACAGCTGATGAAAAAAACACTACCCTATAATCCACGCATGGTTAGAAAAAAAGGGTTATTATTGGTTTATATGGGCTTTAATGAATTTGTAGAAGTAAACACCTCTTTTACAACAAGAAGTGAAAACATTTACGGGTATTTCTTTCTCATCACTTCACTTCTATCTCACTGACCGTCTAACGTTGGCGTTGATGTGTTGTAGTTATAACACTGACTCATTACAGTAGATGGCAGTAATTCACCGAAACCTGCCACCCGCATTGACAAACAGCATAAGTGCTTTGCATTGTGGGAAACAGTCTGTTGCATTCAGAGAAATTTCCCTGGATCGGTAGGACATTCGGGGATTTCTGGCATACTGCAGATTTTTCAAGTTTTCGCAAACTACCTCCTAAATTTTGGCGAAAATAGTAGGCACTGCTAGTTTAGTATGCGATTTGGAAAGCAGCCATTGACACAGAAGTATGCCGTGCTCATGACTGCATCAGTGACTACTGTGGACGGTAAACGCAGAAGTGCAAAACTTGGCTTATAGCAGGTGGTGGAGACCAAAACTGAGTAAAAGACAACGTGTGACGTTGAAAAAGACTCATCAAATCATAATGTTCTTAGAGGATACCTATTGTGCTGATTCATATTACACGCACTTAAAGTTACAATGGTGAATATCTGCACGTAACCTGAAACTTAGTTGTTTTCATTATCCTAAGATCATTATCCTTTTCAGAAATCCGCTCATCAGCTTGTTTCACAAGACCTGAAGTGAACCTGATGTTGTCCTTTCATGAAAATCTCAAGGACACACCAACGCCAAATCTGGCTTCTCTATTTTACTGCTTTGCCTTTTCCTTGTCTCTGCACTTTGTTTTTTCATATGCCATGGAAAGTTGCTTATAAGTGTTGAAAGGTAGAGTCACAGCTATTCTATCTCCCCAAACTTTGAAAACAGTTGGGAAGTTTTTTGAGACACTAACAGCCACAGCGTCGCTGTTTGTGCTCTCCACTTCATCGATGAATCCTTTGTAAACAAAAGCCGGTATGAGCTGGATTTGCGTCCCAGCGTTCACTGAAACTTGGGGCTGTTCCAACTGTAGAGACCCTCCATGAAGGCTCATGAGTAAAATACAGCAGCAGGTAATTTCACACAGGTCGTTTCATGACTTCAAAGCTGTGTGAAGGTAGCATCTACAGACTGAGTCTAACTTTAAATCAGTGGGAAAAAGCAGCCAACATTATGCTTTCAAGTAGAAGCTGGGTAGTTCTGTAACAAAGGTTTTCAGGGATGCCTGTACGAGACAAACAAGGAGGTTTTAGAGCTTCTCTGCAGGTGTCCCAGACTGACTTAATGAAAGGTGAAAGAAGGTATAAGAGACCTACCCGTGATGTGTAAACAAGCAACTGTTTGCTGCCATACTTGATCAAATATGCAGTTTTATTTGTGCTGCTTCTCCTCCATCTTCAGCACCAGGCTCTGTTTGTTTATTTGCAGACTAAATGTCAGAATGAAATATGTTTATTAGTCTTCTCACTCGCCCCGTCATTTATTTAGCCCTCCGTGAGCGACGCGGGCAGGCCTCCTCTTTGCTCCCTGGATGAGAGAGTTTGGAGAGCAGAGCTGATGTTGGCATCATTTAACACCGCAGTGCTCAGCCCTGGACATCAAGATCTGAATGGATGTCAGTGTGAGAGCGTATATTCAATATGAATGTGTCAAAACACAAATCACACACACACACACACACACACACACACACACACACACACACACACACACACACACACACACACACACACACACACACACACACACACACACACACACACTTCTAGCATCAGTTTACTGAAAGGCAGCCTTGTTTGGTGTTGACTCTGCATGCGCTCCATCTCCACCTGTTGATAGAGCGTACATATATATAGTCAATATGTGCGTGGGGGTTACATTATACGGATCACTGTGCATCTGCAGTTATATAAATCTGTAGCATAAAATGAAAATGTCTATTTCGGATGAGCGAATGTTAAAGAGATTTACACAGTGTATATCTGAGGGATTTAAAGTCCAAATCTGGTTCTGAGCTCTGGATTTAGGGCAAGGCATACATTTGGATATGCAAGAGTAATGAATTTATAGATTCTACTTATGTGACATTTAAAACCTTGTTTTTCATTTGCCCATTTTTTTTTCAAAGAGAACACAAAGCTCAAAAGGTAAACTAATACAAGCTTCCTTTTTATCAAGAAAATGGGATAATTACCTCTGCCAAGGAGGTTATGTATTTGGGAGAGGTTGTTTGTCTGTTTGCTTATCTGCGAACAACATAACACTGCAACAAAGTAACCTGAAATTTTCAGGAAATGTTCAAAATTGGATAAAGAAGAAGTGATCAAATTTTGGAGGTGATCCGGTTCACCGTCTGGATCCAGGATTTTTCTAAATGATTCTTAATCATTGTGAGATAGGGCCGATTTCACCATGAGTGTATATAACTCCACAATAAATGGTCGGATTGCTTTGCAAAATAATACAAGACAAGGTCACCATAATTTCTGACAAATGCCAAATTACAATCCAAAGCCTGCCAATATTCTTGTCATTATGATCCGGAATATGAAAATGTACTAGGTCATCGTAATTTTCAACACTGTCAGGTAACAAATTATCATACAAACCTGTAACTAACACCAAATTGTAGCAGACAGTCTGCTGAAAGGGAGTATAACATTAAAGTAGGACTAAAGTGTTGAATGACAATCACAATATGCTTGGCAGAGGTCTGCACTCTCTGAAGGCTTTTCTAGTTTACTTTTAAATTAACACAAAATCTAAAGTACAGATATAAAGTTACTATATTTTTTCACAGTTTTCCTCATGACTAAATGTTAACTAATAAGCTGACACTTATTACAGTGGCCCATAGACTGTATAAAACATAGACATAGTCTCAGCTACGTCACCCGTCTGTTCCTGATACCAGGAAATGAAGCCAATCCGCCATCGCAGCCACATTGGTTTTGATGCTGGCTGTGAGCTTCCTTTCGTACAGCTACAGGGTGCCTGTCAGTCACATGAGCCAAGCTGTGTCTCCAATCAGACAATCCTAATAACTTCTAAACTGCTGTATTAGCAAAAAATTCACTCCATGTTTAGTGAGTGCCGATGGCGAAATCAGCATTTCAGACCCAAGCTGCTTTTTGAACCACGCTGTAAATATGCTTTTTAATGCCGTAAAAATCTGGGTTTTTTTTTTGTCTGGTGTGCACATGACTTCTGGTCTTTCTTCAGCCAGCCTCAAGCTGATTCTTGATGAACAGCAACTTTTAGCCCTCCTGCATCAGCTTCATTTGGCATTATGCCGACCCTGGCTTATGATCAGGCTTGACCTACTGATTTGATTTTTAGATCACCTGAAGATTTTCTCATTGTCTCATTAAAAAAAGTTTTTTTTTTAAAAGGAGTTTTTTTAAAGTTATACTGAAATTTAGTAGAATATCTTGAGAACAGTTTTTAATCAGGACCTTTTAGGGCTTCCTCACTTTAAAGTGTATGTTGGATTGAAAACTTGTGCCGACATGATTTCAGTAATTGAAGCCTGTTTTTGTGTTTGTGCTTTTCATAAAAGTGGCAGAAAGGCAGTTCGACACGCTGCCTTTCTGCTAATGATAGCGATCAATCTACTGATTTAATAATTACACACACAAAAAATATCATTATCTTAGGAAAAAAAGGATTGTTTTCTCCAGATAAAAAGATATTTTGTGCCATTATTTCATAAAAACCATAGTTATTGTCTTGAGATGACAAGAAAAATAAGTTGTTGTTTTGAAAATACAATATACCTAATCATAACCTTTTAGGCCTTTCATACCAGAGTGTTATCTGCTTTCTTTCAAACAAAGTGAGATACTTTTTCCCATCATCTCGAGAAAAGATCACAAGACCACATTGAATTTATTGTGACATTTTCAGAAAATGGAGAAAATAAAACTTATTATATTACAATCTTTAAGGGCTTCCATACCTTGAATCATGTTTTAGATTTAAAAGTAAATATACTGACCAAACTCATCGAATGTCCTGGTGTGATGTCTGCTCTGCTGATTGTATGTGTGTGTGTGTGTTTGCATGTTTGATATCTAATATGAGACAGTAGAACTCCCTGAATATTGCAAATGTAGTGTGACTGAGCTGGTAATCCTGACCCACGTCTCGCTCTTTTCCTGCTGTCTCTGTGCGTACGTGCGTGCATGTGCACTTGTGCACAAATGCAACAATACATTACAAGGAGTCAGCTTTTGCATGCATGAGGTGACTTTGCGTGTGTATGTCAAATGCATAAGTCTCTCCGTGTGCAATCCTGCAGTCTAGCCGGTCAGTCTGCTGTTCTGTAATGAGCGACTGTGTTTTGATGCAGGGACCGAGTAAATGATTTAACAGCACTTTGTTTCCACAAACAAACTGCTGGGCCTGCCGGGTCTGCCTTACACCCTCTCTTTTCTCTTCTGCACTTCCAATTTCTTACATAATTTCTATTATAATGCATGAATTTGTTGCTTTTCTGCAGGAATTTTAATGCACCTACCCTTATCTGTTGTCTCCAACAGATAGATCCTGGCATTTAGAACGATAGAAAGTGACATATTTATGTTAAAATCACTCACCCAATGCATAAAACACATGATATCTTAAAAAGAAATAAAACTCTAAACCATGAGACACATTTTTCTAGTTTATAGTCATCTCTCAGAGCCAGTATTCACACCTTCCAACCCCTAAATTTGTAATGATCCTCAATTTCTTGGTCTAGCAGCTAAATTTCCAACAGCAGAAGTGAAAAACTGGGCCACTCTGTCTGAAATGGGGGGTTGCCTGCTAGGTAAATGCGGCAAAATAACAATGACTCACTGTGTAATCATGTGTGTATGATTGCATGCATGTCATTTTACATTGTGCAAAGCGAGGAATGTGCAGGCTACACTTGCTGCATTTTAATGTGGGAACGCATCCATACAGTATCCGTGCTGTAATGAACATGTGTCGACGTGCACTTACAGTATAATGAAGGGGTTTTTAAATGAAGGAGACGAGCACTACATGGTCGTTTGAATCACAGTTATCTGTAAGCACTCATTGTCAGTGCGAGTTGGATGTGGTATGTGTGGAGGTGGATTACATAAGATTACAGTATCAAAGAGATATGCTGGCAGATTATTGTGTCAAAGATCATTCCGAGTGAATACACTGGATTTATGGTGTAAGCTTGCAACTTAAACACAATATATATTATACTGTGCACTGTCTATTGAAACCCAGTAATATGCAATTGCAATGATGGCAAATCCTCCTATGATACATCTTTTGGATGACTGTTTTTTTTTTTAAAAAGCCACAGTTATTCTTACTCTCACACTAAGGTCAATCATTACTCCAGGTCTCACTTAAATACACAGAGCCTTTCAGCATCCATCAGCTGCTTGTTTGGATCTTTTTTTTTAGCTGTTTTCATATGTATCTGTTTGTAACCTGGAACTTTAAAATTGACATAAAAGTTTTGATTCCTAATTTTATTCAAACAAATTTTTAAAGAATCATGAGATAGGTCTAAATTCTGACTTTTTCCCAGGATTTCAGACTTTTTTTTTTTTTTAACATCAAATTCCTTTTTTTATTTATTTTTAGTTATTTACTTTTTAAAATTTATTTTTATTTATGTCCTTTTTCATTTATTTTTATTTATTTCCCCTGAATTCTGACCTATTTCTTTATTCTTTTTTTTTTTAATTGTGCTTTTTTTATATTTCGGAATTTGTTTTTGGCCCCTGCCTTCTTACTTTTTTCTTTAAGTCCTACAGCAGGTTTGAATTATGCCTTTTCCCCTCAGAGTTCTTACTTTTTTCTTAGTATTTTGAGTAAAAAGTTAAATAAAATAAAATAAAATAAAATAAAATAAAAAATGTCTTCTTTTTTAAGATTTCTGAATTCCTTTTCCTTAGACTTTTGACGTCTTCAAAGAGCCTTGATACAGATTTGAAAAAGCACTTTTTTCTTTCTTTCCATAAAATTATGACTTTGCTGCTGGCTTTTTCTATTCTTTTTATTTTGACTTCAAAGTGAAATTTCTGGTTTATTTTTCTTTACCTGAGGTGAAGTCTTGATTCCTAATTCTTTTCTCAAAACTTTTGGAGACACTGCACTTACTTAAACCACTGCTGTTTCACAGAAACGCCAACATGAAGCTCAGTGCAGACATTCAGTTATGTCAGGGTGCTTCGCTATCAGCTGCTCGTCACCTTGGTGCTGGTTAATGCTACAGCCACACAGCCAGACTGTTAGTTGGACTGTGTTACAGTGTTTGCTTTGAATGTCTACATCTGAAGCACACGGGAGGAAGTGCTGTGTGAGTCACCAGTGGCTCTATTACTCCTGTCAGAGAGCTGAAACCAGCAAAGATAGAATTACTGACCCAAATAACCAAGCTTTTTAATATCACAAAACATTTATATATATGAAATTATACACCATGAAATCCAATGTGTGAGACGAGCTTTAAGAGTGAACCGCATCCTATGGACAGGAGGGGTTACGTAAATCCTTGAAGTGAATTGAAGGTTTTGTTGTATGATTAAAGATTAAGTATTAATTGATTGGACTTTAAAAAATTATAACAACTGCAGTTAACATAACATCCTCAGCACCAAAACTAAGCTGTTTAAGAAGCTCATATTTTCCTCAGGCGCTGGTGGAGACCAAAACTGAGGTAAAAGAGGTTGAAACGCTTATAAATTTGAATGATTTCCTTGACCTGATAGATAGGTAAACTGGCATTTTTTGCTGAAGAGTTAGCCAAATGAAGTTTTTCTGTTCTGCATAAGCATGTTTTGCAGACTTTAAAGGCTTCACCTCACATATACTTCACATTTTTGTTTATTAGTAGCGCAATAACGTCTCAATCATCAATCAGCTGTTAAATTAATCAAGTGCTTTTTGTTTATTTGTGCGTACGATCTGGGAAAGCGAAGTGTACTTGACATTAAGGGATCTCTGAATACATTTACATTTATATCTCAGTTCTATGCTCTTGATTGCATATTGATGCGCTTGGTTTTTCAGATGAAAGATCCTGATTGTGGACACGTCAGCACTGCTCCTCTGTGTGTGTGTGTGTGTGTGCGATTCTGTGAGTGTATTCCTGTGTATGTGGATGCACACACTCCTTCTGAACCACCTTTCCTCCAATCCCTCGGCCTCTCAGGGGAATACACAGAGTTAAATATTAAAGATCCAATATGGAGCCAATCTATGTCTAAGGATAGTCAGGACACACTTACTCACACAAACACACACACATCAAGGCCTGATGTCATTGCATTGCTGTGATTTTTTCATATTTTTGTCTCATGGGCTGATGTAAATAAAGACACAGGCCTCAGAGCTTCTAACACCCACCGAGAGCCCTGCCCACAGCAAACACGCGCACCAACACACCACAGCAGGGTTCTCCTCTTCATGTTAAGGCATTGGGCTCAGTGTGAGGCTCTATTATCAGAGCTATGTTTACTAAGAAGGCACCATTCTGAGTTGTTGACCAGGCATGTGTTTGTCTGATAAGCCAGTCTCTCTTTTTTAACACTTTAGACTCCTGGTCACCCTCCGTGTCTGGATCCTCATCGCTCCGTACACAGTTAAAAACCTGCCTCTTACTCTCTGGTGTATCTATTGAATAACAGCAGCGATAGAAAAGGATGAAACGAGGCAGGAGAGGGGGTCGTGGGGTGGATGCGTCTTGACTGACAGCAGCTTCTGGTCAGTTGAGCTCCGCTTCGCTTCCTGTAAAAGGTCAGGTGTCAATAGGACTCGTGTGCTTCTGTATGTGTATGCGTCTTCACGGAAACGTCTATGAACAGGACTGCGTGCTCCACAGAGGTTATAGATTAGCCATCACAGCACTAACAGGCAACTGCCAATACTTTTCATCCTCATGCTTGCTTTATTGAGCACAACGAGACCTGGAGCAGGCACCAGGGACTGTCTTGTAATGTCAGCAAAGACGCACATCCGTACTCTGGTAACGATTGATTCATACAGTCATAGTAGCTACTGACGCTGTTGTACCGCAGCTATTTAACAAACACTGGACTATGATTGGTCAATTTTCAGCTTCAAAACATCCAATCTATTTATTTTTTTGTGAAGATTTGAATGGGAAGCTTTCAAAATAGCTTTTATTCGCTCCAGTTAACTTTGCTAGTTTGTGTTTTCGAGTTGGGTGCAGTCCTCACACTCTGATTACAACTTCCCCTGCCTGGTAGTAGACAGCAAATGCCATGTTATGAATTTTTTTCCACAGACATTTTCCAAAGCTTTCCACTTACTTCTGCCAAAATACTTGTGGAAACAAGGAAGAAAATTGCCAGAACTAAAGAAATATGTTTTAACAAGGCAATTTGGGCTTTTTGCATTTCCAGCATTAAAGCTCCAGTAAGGATTTTTTATGCTTAATACAGAAGAGACAGAAATGAGCAGAGATGTCTTATTATGACCCACAAAAGCAAATATGATCATCAGCATATAGATTGACTTTTTCCAAAAAGTTAACTTAAATGCCCTAAATAGCTGCTGCAGGGTAGACGTCAGTTAAAGTGATTATCAGGGACAATTTAATTTCTTTTTTTAAAAGTTTGAAATGGCAAAGTTTTTCAGTTTATTCTCCTTAAAATCAGCAAAGCATATAAAGAAGAACTGCTTCATTCATAGGGTGCGCCAATGTTGATCTACTTAAGATATTCCCCACAGGAGCTTTAACTTAAGCAAACTTCCAATTTCCTGTTTGAACTCTGCAAATAACTTTTCAAAATCTAACTACTGATTATGAAACAGACTGAAATGAACACAGATGCCTCTTCATGACACAAGACTAATTTTCCCCTAAAAGTGCATTTCACCACCTAAAATTGCTGCTACATGGTAGCTAACAAGCTAACAAAACACCTTTACTAACACTTTTTAATAAATATTGTATTAATCTTTTTTTTAAATTACAGGTCTCATTAAACAATAGAAAGAAATTAACATTGATGCTTTTATGTGAACCACAAAAGCAAATATGATCATCAGCATACAGATTGACTCTTTCCAAAATCGCCAAATATTTCAGCTGAGGGCAAGTGTCAGTTAAAGTAAGCAATTTAAGGTATTTAGAGCCAATTTCTAAAGTTTTATGTGACACAGATTCCCAATGATACATTTTGCTGTTGAAATTAGATTTCTTATAGAAAAACCCTTTGTCCATAGGGGGCGCCAAAAACTAAACTTTCCTCACAGAAGCTTGAAATAATCTGAGTTTTCTATTTCTCTTCCCAGGTCTGCAAATTCACAAAATCTGAAGTGCACTCATGGTAACACCTCCCTAGTATATTCAGTTTATATTCAGTCAGAGAATGACACTTTTGCAGAAGAAAAACTGCAGTTCCTCAAGTTTCCACATGAGGATGACCATAGACTGTATATAGAATGGACAGCGTGGCTCCGTCTTTTACCATTGTATAGTTTTGAGGCCAAAATAACCCAGTCACAGGCGCAGCCATTGGTAGCTGTTGTGCAGCCAGAGTCTGCGCAGTAGAGACTGTGAGGGATTCTGGGAGAATCTGAGTGGAGCCGGGTGACAAATAACATTTTCTTTCTTTCGCGACTCTAATCACTTCTTGACTCTACCTCCCAACATATTTTACAATCCCCGAAAAAAATACACAAGAACGGCAGCTGTAAATCATCGTTAAATGTGACCTAAAACCTTGTTTTTAACCTCTTATAACTAATGAAAACAAAACTTTTCTGAAAAAAGAGGACTTGAATACAAGGCAGCCAAATAATATCTTCAAATCACCACAACAATCGGACATGAGAAACATTTCTACGACGTGTGTTAATTTTTTTTATGTTTGACCATAGCCCATCTGGAATGACTTGAGAGACAGATTTTTTTGACCAATACTGCAGCCAGGGGGAGCAGTTTTTATGGTGACCTCACGTCGAGCCGAGCAAAATGACGTCCATTTTCTTTTACAGTCTATGAGGGTGAAGAAAACGTGTTCATAGCCTGGTGCAGATCACAGATTTGGTTTCTGTTGCCCATATGTTGTTCATCTGCACTGGACAGATTTTTTTAAACATCTGTTTTGAAGATATATAATGAACTTTGTGTAATGAGGCATAACAAGGGCAAAAGTAAAGTTGGTCAGCACTTCCAATATGGTGGCCACCATTGTTTGGCTTCTGGGAGGCTTAACATGAACTATGTCCACACTTTATGCACTCTGAGATCTCCACCCATCTCTCTCTTTCTCTGCTGTACAAAATGTGCTGACCACTTAATGACATCCTGTTCTGGCCGCTCCAACAGCACATATATTCTCCGATGTCCTCTAAAACAATATCTTCACTCTAGTTCTTGTGGCTGCATCCTGAACCACGTCCTCTTCTACCTCACGTGAACTCTGCTGCCACTGTCCTTCCTGCGGGCTCCCTTCCCACATGCCCGGCCTCCTCCTAACTGTGTTACACATGAATACGCACTACACATTAGGTTTTATAGCTTCCTCTAAAGCTATCCCAACCCAGGAAAAAATATGCTCCCATCTTGGTTAAAGAAAGATATCACCTTTTGGAAACTGAGACTTGATGCTTTTTTTAGTGTCGTGCTCTGCTACAACCAATCTCTCTGCTACTTCTCATGCTTTTATCAGTAGCCCTGTAAAAAAAAAAAAAAAGTAGTGCACTGTGCAAGACTGTTCCTGAGAGAGAAGGGTGTCTGTATTTAAACATCTCGGGGAGGACAAAGGGATTGTTTGGGAGCAGATGAAGATAAGGGGATGAAGGATAAAAAGGGACAGAAGGAGGATAAGAGAAAGACATAGAGGGAGTGTATGTATGCAGCCAGCTGCTGCTTTCGCCTCTGGGATTCATGGGAAAGGGAGGGTTGGAGGAGAAAAAGTCACAAAACTGCAGCTATGTCTGCAGGCAATGGGTCAGACGCTCGGCTTCTAACCCACAGTGAACACGCCAGCAGACTGAGGCAGAGTCAAAAGGGTCAAAAACTGAAGGACTATTTTATTTAGAATAAAAGAAACCAAATCTAAAGAACACGATGAGTGAAAAATTGAAAAATTAGAGGGTAAGGAAAGGGAAAAGGCAAATAAGATGCAGTTTTCTGGAATAGGAAAGATAGACAGGATGAAAGCCAGGAGTCTAAATAGACAGTTCAGGTTTCAGTGTGCAGGGGAATGAGGTCTTCCAGTATCCGCTTACATTAAACACACAGAGACAGAAACTGAAAGGGAGCTGGAGAGACGAGTATTCATGCTCATCTCAGTGTGGGGGGATGTGTTACAGAAGCAACAGCGTCTGTAATCTTCACTCCTTCTCCCTCATCGTTCCATCTTTTCTCTCATTTCAGTAATCTCCATGCAAAGGAAGAAAACTCAGCAGTGCTGTGTGTGTTCATGTGTGTGTGTGTGAGGGAGACAAATCAAGAAGAGAAAAAGAAGGTGTATCCAGATGTTAAATCCTCTCCTGCAGCTGTTGTAAGAAACTGTTTTACACACAAGGAGACTCACACATATCTACTTCTCAGTTCTAGCAGCAGATGGACAGATAAGCTTCATCCTTCGACCATATTTCCTTTTCATCTCCTCATCCTGTCTCTCTGCCTCCTCTTCTTTCAGCACTTTGTTTGTACTCTTTTGTAGCCCAAACATAAAACTTAAAGTTCTTGCAAACTTCAACTAACACAGAAGTTAACTTTAAGCATGGATAGCACTTACAAAATATTAAAACCAGAAGATAGAGTACAATGACTTTGCTGTCTCTAAACAATTGTACAACAAAATTACACTTAATTACACAAAAGTAAAAAATAGACTTAATAAGGATTAGTTTTGGCTTTGACTTTCAACTAGTGGCTGACTCAAAGAGGAGGGGTAACTATGGCAACCACCTCTGATAGAACCCAAATGTCCAAACAATTTGCAGCAGAAGTGGCCTTTTGGATGCCCCTGAAACATAAAATACCATTTAAGCTGCTCTTTAAGTTGTAAAAAATGTTTTTGCTCGGCCGCCTTTAGGTGGATGAAACATTATCAAGGCCCCTTCGGATGCTCTTCCAGTGGATAAAAATTAAAAAATGCCTGTCGAATGCCCTTTTAGTGTAAAAAAATGTCAAAAAAACATTTCTTTTGATTTACTTTCAAGTACCAAATAAATGTAAAAAAATACCCTGAGGGTGCTGTTCCAGTAAAAAAAAAAAAAAAAACTCTTCTGGATGCCTTTCCAGTGGGTTACACATAAAAAAGGCCGTTTTGAAACCCTTACACTGGATTAAAAAGGTTCCCTGAAAGCTCCACCAGACAAAATTTGACAAAGATTCCCCCCTGGATGCTCTTTCTGTAAAAACAAACCTACTAAAAAGACATCTGGATGCTCTTCCAGTGGTAAAGAACATTAAGAAGTGCTTTTGGATGCCCTTTCACTCTTTGAAAAAGTGCCCACTGGATGCTCTTCCACTGGATTAAACTCACAGATGTAAAAATATTGCCCTCTAGATGTCCTGGAAGTGGGTAAATCAACAGAAGTGCTCTGTGGAAGCCCTTCTAATGGAAAAAAAAGTAAATAAACCCACTGGATGCTCTACCAGGAGCTCAAACATTAAGATTTCTCTTTGGCTGTCTTTACATGGGATCAAAAAAACATGAAACATATGTCCTTACAGTAAAAAAAAACCCTAGCTCTTTCATTAGATAAACAAATCCCACCCCCTGGATGCCCTTCCAGTAGTTTAAACATAAAAAAATACCATTTGAAAGTCATTGAACTGGAAAAAAAGCCCCTCTGGATGCTCTTCCAGTGGCTAAAGCAATAATAGTGCTCCTTGCATTCCCTTCCAGCGAATTAAATGATTTAAAAAGTGCCCTTTAAATGCCCATCCAGTGGGATAGTGCCCTCTGGATGCTCTTCCAATGGATTAAACATTAGGAAAATGTCATAGATGCCCTTTGTGTGACAATAAGAAAATAAAAAAACGCCAGATGCTCTTCTGGAGGAAATGTAAAAAAGTGCCACTAAGGCCCCTTTCGTAGATAAATAGTAATGACACACTCTTCCACGTGTATTTTCTATGGATTAGAGATGATTAAGTTTCCATATTCTTGGTCATTGTGCAAGATTTTCAGAGTTTGAGTTTAATTTTATTCCTCTTTTTTGAAACCCCCAAAGACAGGCATCCTGACATTTTGACTCAATATCTTGGTCAGTCCCTAAATCTAAACCCTGTCCTCCCTTCCCTCTGACCTACACACTTGCTCACACACAAACACACCTCGGCCAGACTGCACAGTGTTTCAGATATTACTCATCCAGCGGGGTTCAGACATTGGGGATAACTCTGCCAGCTTTCTCAGACTCTTGCAATAAAAAAAAGAAAACACAAGGCATTTATTTGTGATGCCTGCAGAGCAGTCGGCCTCGCAGTATCAAAAGCCACCATTCCTCTGTGTCTCTTTGCTATCTCGCAGCAGACTCACTAATGGATTTTCTGCCACGCAGCTTTGTCTTCCTCAGTTACCAAGAGTCATTACTGTGGAGGTCTCGAGTGCTGGGCTAAAAGGGAGAGATTTTTTTTCTCTCTTTGCATTAGGCTGCCTTTCCCTGAAAAGAGTGAAAATTAAACTCTTCTGTAATAATAATGAATCTGAACTTTCCTTTCATGCTTTAAAACTCAATACCCTGATTTACAAATTCTTTAGACGCAGAAAATGTTTCATAAAACCGCTGTCTCACCAGTTTTAACAAACACAAAGACTGAATCACATTAGTTCAGTCACCTCTCTTCATGTCTGACCCTCTGATGCAGCATTTATCAGTAAGCCGTGTTGCATCTACTCACATTTTCGCCTAAATTAACACTTATCAACACCCTCCACAGCAGTAACAGCACCTCAAACACCTGATGTGTGACCACACTGTCAGACTTTGGGCCGTCAAGGTAACACATGACATGCTGTCCTTTCACAAAGTCTGTGCTGTCATTTCAAACTGTAGACCTCATAACAAGAAAGTGATAAATCTCAGGGTTCACAGGAGGTAAAAGCTATCACATAAGTTAAAATCCCTCTCTGGTCAAACTTAATCAAAACTAAAGACAAAAAAGCCTCTGGGTACCCTTTTAGTGTAAAAGTATACCTGCATGCCCTACCTATGGATAGGTTATGCCCCTGGATGCTCTTCTCTTACAGTGAATAAAACATTTTAAAAACACCCTCTTGATGCGGTCAGGTGAAAAATAAACACTAAAAACCCTCTTGGTGCCTTTTAAGTGTATATGTTCTGGAAACAAATGTAATTTGGATGCCCTTCCAGTGGAAAGGAATAAAGAAAATATCCTCTAGATGGAATGTCCTTTGATTGGCTACAAATTTAGAGAATGCTCTCTGAATGCTTTTCTGGTAGATAAAACTTTACAAAAATGCCCCCTGGGTGCTCTTCCAGATGTTAAAACTTAAAAAAGCCATCTGAATGCACTTATGGTGGGTGAACCTTTCAAAAAAATGCACCTGGATGCTCTTACAGCAGATTAAACAGCATAAAGTCCCTACTGGTTGCTCCTTCATTGGTTAAAACATTGCATAAACGCCCTCTGAATACTCTTCCAGGAAATAAAACTTCACAAAAATGGCCCTGAATACCCTTCCAGTAGATTTAACTGTATATAATTTTCCCCTGAATGCTCTTCCAGTGGTTACAACTTCAAACAAATGCCCTCTATATCATTTTCCAGTAGGTAAAACTTTACAAAAATGCCCCTGGATGCTCTTCCAGATGTTACAACTTTACACAAATGCCATTTGAATGCTTTTATGATGGATGAAACTATAAAAAAAAGGTAACTGGATGCTCTTCCAGCAGATTAAACAGTACAAATCCCCCCTTGGTTGCTCTTTTATTGGTTATAACTTTGCAAAAACGACCTCTGGATGCTCTTCCAGTAGATAAAACATCACAAAAATGGCCCTGAATGCCCTTCCAGTAATTAAACTGTATATTATTTTCCCCTGAATGCTCTTCCAGTTGTTACAACTTCACACAAATGCCCTCTATATGATTTTCTAGTAGATAAAACTTAACTAAAAATGTCCCCTGGATGCTTTTCACAAATGTCTTCTGAATGTTCTTCCGGACATATTTACAGCAAGGAACAAAAAATAACTTTTAATATCATGTCTGTTCTGTTTAAATCCACCATTCTGATTATAGTAAAGTCAAAAATTGTGCCTTATTTTATGTAAACAAAAGCAAAACAGATTTGACAGACAGGCTGAATTGTTGAAACTGTTTCCAGGCAGGTGAGCAATGGCCTCAACTCCATGTCTAGATTAGCCAAGTGCTAATCAGCATTTCCAAAATGGCAGCTGCATCCATACTTCCATATCTGAGACAATAAAATATATAACAATGTTTTTTTGGTGTGTGTGTGTAAATAAAAATCTGTTTCTCATACATATAAATGAATAAAAAGTTGACCATGAGACATTACTCTTTCTCAACAACAAAAATGAAAAAGACACTATTTTAATGTAAAGGAACACCAAAAAGTCCAGCCTCCTTCTCAATGACATCTATCATAATTACAAATGTCACTGACGTGTTTTTGTGTGTATGCAGACTCTTTCTTCCGGCGTATTTAAATCTTCATGTGGTTGCATTCCTGCCGTCCTGCAGTCCCTGTGGACATTCTCGAGGTCCTGAACTCCACAAGACAAAACCACAGACCCAGTCCAACCCTTTTACCAACCCTATCTGCTGTTGTTTCTGGACTCAGCACTCGGCTGCACACACGCTCATCATGTACACAAATACACCAACCACTGCGCACCCCGTCATTACACACAATCCCTTCTCTGCTGAGTGTGTTCCTGTTTTTATGCATGTGTACGATTCTTTTTTATAATACCGCTCTCCACGCGTACTCACGCTCCTCTCTGACTCTTTGTCTTTATCTGTTCCTCTCCCTGTCGTTAATTACACAGAGCCGGGAGGACTAAGCTCTCTAATCTGTAAGGATACGACCCCGGCACCAGCTGATCCCTTAACACTGTTACTTAAACCTCCATTGCACACACACAAATACACACATACAGAGCGTGTTAATATGAAAACACACAAGCAGGGGATTAGTTTGCTTAATAGTGTGCATTTCATGACACAAAATGAGGGGTAGACGGAGCAAAAGTGTCATTACTCGACTCTTTTTTTCCGAATTCCAGTACCGGTAGACGCATCCTGCTATTGTAGCCTAAACAATGCAGTTAGTGCAGAAATTCGAAAGACTTAAAAGGCTTTTGTTGCATCCATTTACAAGCAAAATTGTGCTTTTATTCAGATTAAATACCGTGTTTTAAGTAGCTCTAGCCAGGCTTAACAAAGTGCTTTCCACTTAATCTGTTAAATGTTCCTTTATTTGTTCATAAAACCACTTTTTTTTTCATTTTTGGCTAAAAATAGATTGAATTAAGAGAGCAGATATTCAGAGGACAAAAAAACCCAGAGATTTTTGCACAAAAAGGTTACAGATTAAATTTGGGTATTTAGGCCTTATCACTCAAAGAGCACACACACACTCTCACACTCACACATGCAGAGCAGAGATCCTCAGGCATTAGCACGGCGGTCAGCTCTGTAGTAGCTGGAGAGCGGGTGTGACAGACTTCATCATGTGGGGTTGTTAGTTATATATAGAAATGGGAGCACAGCTGTCCGTCCATTAGGCTAAAAGCACAGGAACACGGCCGAGAAGTCGGCGGCCCGCTTCCCTCTTTAGGACAAGACGGCGCAGAGGGGGAAGATCTTAACATAAGAGTGAGGAGAGGAGAGGTTGTAGAGGAAAAGACGTAAGCAGAGGTTTGATTTGAAGGACTTTGGACATCTGTGTAATGTTTGCCAAGACTTAACTGACTCAACGTGATGCAACGCAAAAAAAACCCAAAGAAATTTGAATCAGTATTTGGGTAACTGCCTCGAGGGCCAAGGTCCCTAGAGCCCAAAAAGCCTCAGTCTGAGCACACGTCAAAGGATTCTTGGTCATTGGCTTAATTGCATGAGTCCAAAAGAAACTGCACCATTAAAGAAAACCCTCAGCTACAGCCCATGCTGCAACATTTACTGCTGCTGTTTTCAGGATGGACCCGTCAAAATAAAGTTTTTGGACATTTTGGGAGTTACACACTGTACTGACCGCTCGGGACCTCGCCTCATAAGTTGTATTTGTGGAGCTGAGACACTCTGATGGTCTTTTGATAATCAGCACAACGGTCCTTGCCATCTATTGTTTCAGTAAAACCACTACATTTGAAACAAGGAGGCAGAGGAAAGCATTGGGAAGTAATTATGACACCAGGAAGCTAGGAGACAAAGGACAAACAGTTTGTATCAGGAAAAGGTCTGGGCGGATGGTTTGTTCCCACTAAAGAGGGGAGTTTTCATGGGAGACAGGGGGTTATGTCCCACATCAGACCTGACAGCCAAAGTACAGTTATTTTAGAGAGTGTAAATAAAAATCTAGCCTTCAGGTTTACTCAAGCACACAACATTCTCTATGGAAGAGCCTTTAAGGTCATCTATTGACTTCAAACTGTGATAATGTCACATATCTACAAACTATGGCTCCCAGATGACTTTTCTTGTCTGAAACTTCAGCCAGATCTGCGGATGGTCCATTTCTGCTTTCCCACCGGGTAGAACATGTAAGACAGGAAGTCAGGCATTGCAACAATACAACAGTTAACTATCTGAATAAGTCAGTCTGAGCTGACACTACATTGTATTTAACTTCAGTTTGACATCAAACTTCAGCAAGACAATCAAGACTTTATGCTGGGGATACACCAGATGCATCTCTGGTCTGGCTCTACCTCACTGCGCTTTGACTGTGCTGCTCTCATACCCTTCATCTCACACCTGCTGCCAGTTCAGTCCAGCACCTTGCAGGACCGCCAGACAGATGGAGTTTCAAGACTGAGGAGTTGCCATGCATTGCACTCCATTGATGAGCTTCTTGTTTGTTTTATTTTGAAAGTCACTGGGTCTTTTTTGGGTAGTTTCCCTGCACAACTTCCTGTCCTGCTCAATCAGCTCTATGGTGAGCTGATGCATCACAGCCAGAGATGAGTACCAAATTAGGTTAGGGTCCTCTGGCTTCCTCCCACAGACCAAAAAAATGCTCATCAGGGTAATTGAACATTCTAAATTGTCCGAAGGTGTGAGTGTGTGCGTAAATGGTTGTCTGTCTATGTGTCAGCCCTGTGATTGACCAGTGACCAGTCCAGGGTGCACCCCACCTCTCACCCAATGACAGCTGGGATAGGAAATAGCCACCCGCGACCCTGAACAGAATATGCGGTTCAGAAAATGAATGAATATACTGTATTATTACACAAATTGAAATATTTACCATATAAACACAAAAAGTACCGAAAATTGGTACAGTTGAGTACCAGTATTGATTGCCAGGCGCTAGGACAATTGCATATCTGCTGTGACCTGCTGGAGCAGGGATGCAGCTGGACTGCAACAGAGCAGATCCAATGTGAGATGACACTTTGACTTGAACAGAAACCTATCTGAACTGGAGCTGTGGCGAAGCAAAGCTGGACTATCTGGTGTAATTAGGCTATTTGAGACCTTCAGGGTCCAATATAAGCAACATGGATGAAGAAAGGTTTAAAGAAGTTTATCATGGAGGCAAAAAAACAAACAATGATTCTGTAAGTAAAATCCTTGATCTTGTGACCCTGGCTTTTTTGGTTGTGCTAGCCAAACCATAACAGAGTGGAGACGGACCAAACACAGGTCTAGAGAAAGGCAACTCTCCCTTCAGATGGAAACTGAGGATTTAAAAACCCACAATTGAGTATGTTTCAGAGACATCATTCTGTAATATTACCTTACTAAGAAAAAAGATTCAGGGCCAAACATTTGTTTTTATTGTACAATATTCAAAAAACTAATGGTCGAAATCTGAAATCTGTCTCATTTTTACAATATAAAAATAAGTGGTTCCAACCCATTTATTGGCCTGATAGAAGTCAGAGAACTAGACTGGCTACAGTTTTGTTTTCAGTTACAGATAATCACACAGAAGCTCAAAATTTTCAGGTCAAAATGTTCTCCTCACACCAGCAGTTTTCTTTGGAGACGGTAGCAAAGACTTCTGCGGTGTGGATAAATTGCACCCTCTCTGTGTGTTTGATGGTGAATTTCAATAGCACAAGAGGTAGAAGCAGAGGTATATAGAGACATAAATTTAAAATACAGTATGTACTCAGCGAGAGAAAGAAAACGGAGAGGCTCACTGTCTGCATGCAGAAGGTGTCTGCTGCAAGTCTACCGTGACTGATCTGAAATCAGGTTTCCTGCCTATAAATATAGAGCAGACCAAGGCCGAGGACTCTTCCACATCTCCTGTTTTTCTCACCGTGCGAGTGCGAAGGCCACAACGCTGCTTTTCATTTTCCATTACGGTTGGATACATTCTCCTGCCCAGGGAGTGAAGGAGGGAGGGTACGGATGATGGAGAGGTTTCCAGAAAACGCTGAACATGAGAGTGTTTTATTACTGTGCTCCATAAGTAATGATGCAGGAGGATGGATACAGGAAAGAGAAGGGGGGCAAGGCGGAAACTGAAAGCAGGAGCAGCAAACACGCGTCAGGTTGGTCTTTTGGGTGCGACAGGAGGGGAATTATTTATCGTGGATTTGCACATCAATGACAGTTTTCTCTCCCCCATGATTTCCCTGCTTCATGCTGAAATAAAACACGTAGGACGCTCACACGGATGGCCGTCCGTGCTGTATTTGTAAGAACATGCAAATTTGTATGTATGAGAGCGAGTGAGAGCAGGGGGGATGCAGCGATAAACAAAGTGTGTGTTCGTGTGTCATTGTGTGCCTCGTATTGTCTAACTGCAGGAAAGTGCCAAGAAGTGTTTTGTTTCTTCCTCGCCTGAGTCACGATTGCCAAAATTTGTTCCTTGTGATGTGACAAGCCAACTGGCAGCTCACTGGGAAGTCTATTAACAACAAAACACACACTAACACACACACAAACTAAAACACACACAAATTCAATCAACTTGCCAGGACTGTCATTGTTGGACCACCTTTAACACTAGAAATATCAGGGCATTGATTTTAATAGCGTATGAATTTCTCCTGTTGAAACTTGAACCAAAGCAATCATAAGACCAAAGCTTTTCCTGATTGTGCGTTTTTCTTTTTTTGACATTGTTGTTTTACGCTCATCAGTATGCAAATCACATTTGCCCCTAGTGTTTTTACACCTCCACAGAGCAAATCTTAGCATCGATTAGAGCTGCCAACAAAGGAAAACCTTCAAAACTACTGAAGCCCAAAGCAGACGTATTCAAACATTTTGTGTACTTTATTTCTGTGATTAGGATTTCATGAAAGTTTGTTTTTGCTTTTTGTTTTTGAACTCATTACTAAACAGCACTCTAGAGTCAAATCCTTCAACTTGTTTCCAATTATTTTTCACTAATTCTTTCTTCATTCAACCGATATCCCTGGTGTCTTTGAAAACTGTCACTGTAGCTTCTGTCTGAAATGTGACATTTCAGCAGCTTCTCTAAGATTCCATAAACATTCCAGGACAAACATTCTAGAAACCTCCTACACTGTTGCTGTGCTACAAAGTTGTGTTTTTCTTCTTCTTCTTTTCCCTTTTTTTTGTCTTTTTAAGTTGATTTGACAACTTGTGATATCACAAACTGAGCATTTCTGCAATTCATATTTAACTCCCAATGCAAAACATTTCCCATGTTTGGTATTAACAGCCAACATTTAACTCAATTTTTGTTTTAATACCATTCAAAAAGCATCACATCTTCTGCTCTTTTTTGTCTCCTAAAGTTTATTGCCACCTTTTCTGAAGCTATTTAATTTCTTTTCCTCTCTTAACATAACACATCACATTGCAAAAACTGTGTGTTTACTGATTCTATACCTCATTTCTCGAAAAAACTTCTATCAGAATCACTCTCTGAGTAAAAACCGGGGAAGGAAAATTTGTAGACATGCACCGATCAATTGGTGCTGATTTCCTTAATTTTGGGGGAACTGTGATTGGTGATCGGCCAGAAAATTGTATTCGGTGCAACCCTAAAAGTTTGCTCATCAAGTTTCTTGGAATAAAATGAATGTCTTCACCAATTCACTTGTCGAACCCCATCGTCAGATTTTCAACCCCCTTTGAGAAATTCAGGCCTCATATTTGTCTTTTATCATCTTAAAAACAGACATTTTCTGGAAGCTTCATTCACTATTGTCATACGATAAAGTTGTGTATCTCTTAAAAGGTTTAAAAGAGAGATTCAACAAATAGTGATGTCACAAATTGAGCAAATCTTGTGTCACTTTCACTGAACTGAGATGTTTCTCTTAAAGTGTCAATGACTGTGGCTCATAATAAGTTAAACAAATAAGATACTCACACTTGCTTTGATTTTTGCTTTTGCTGTGCTATCTTTTATTTCTTTGGGAGTTATGTGTGTACTCTGTGCAGTAAGGGTGACCACCATTGCCTCTTGAGTACTCATAGATTTATGTGTTGTGTAAGTGTTGAGCCAAACGAGCAACAACAGACATTAAATCAGTCACAATGGGGCTGTTTTGGAGCAGACATTACAAAGCTATTTTAGCTCTGAACAAATACGGCTGCTCAAAGACAGGCAGCTGTACTAATAGCAGTGGTTGAAACGCCCATGCACAGGTGGGGCTACAATAGGTATGGCTGTCATGTGGCGGCTTCTTTTGAAGTCAAACTAAAGAGAAAGTTTGTCTAGACTATAGGATCTTTAGTGTGAGTGTGCGTGTTGCCATCAGTCAAATGTATAAAACCCTCCTTTCATGTCCTCACAAAGCCTAAAATAGCTCTTCTGCTAACATAAAGGGCACAATGTGTATGTTCTTAACCCTGAATGTACACACGTAACGTTAAAACAGCCAACTCAACCACATAAGTTTCCAGACTGACATTAAACACTACTTGTTTTCTACTTTAATGAACATCATGTCACTAGAGATTAACTACCGGGCAGCAAAATGCGAGATTGAATCTCATTTTGGGGCTTCAAAAGGCACTGACCTTAGGTTTTATGATGAAACATAAAACAGTTGGACGGCTGCTTGTTTTATGGAGCAATCTCTAAATAGAGCCGCTATTCATAAAGTCAGCCCATTTATCATAAACCTTCACGGTCAAACAAGTGGGACTGACTCTTCAAAGTGGCTTGACTAAACTTATGATTGAATGGCTCTTGCTAGGAGATGTTCTGTAAAGAAGTTTTTGTTTTCTCCACAGGCGCCTTTGTGTTTGGGAAGTTCTCTCCAGCGATGTAGAAATGTCAAAGGAGTACTTGAGCGCAAGTTTTACACTTCTTTTATGAATGGAGTGGATCAGATGGCAATGCCTAGGACAGAGGAGTCTTTGTAGCCATAAAACATAATCTCCCTCTGCTCCAGGGACAGTTAGCATGATTTAGCTACTTGTTTTAATTTATGACCAAACACTTATGCCACTGTCTTGTTACCAGACGACACAGACACTGTTTACAACAACAACGCCAAGTGTTCCATAATAAACCCAATATGTTTCAGCTGCAAAGTTAGCTAAGCGGGATGAAAGACAGTTTAGCATTTAGCAGCTAGCAACTTGAGTAATTTCATCATGATGTGGTTAAGATCAAAGATGAATAAAAAAAAGACTGGATCTGTGTGTCTTAATAACCTAACATACTGGTTCTGACAATAAGCTAAAGAAGTATAGAAGTAAAAATATGTCATTGTTGTGCTAACATAGCATGTAGCACTTAAAATAACAATTTGAATCACTCTAAATATAGAGTTTTGATATTTTGAATTAAACTTGATTTCTTCAAATAAGATAAAAACAGAAAAACTGTCTTGCATTTGTAGGATAGGAAAGAAGCTACGCTAGCCGAGCTTAGCACAAAGTGAGGCAGTGTGCCAGACTATACGCGGGAGATCATAGTGTTATCTAATGCACAGCTAAAATCACAGAGTCTGCTTCTAAACAATAGCTAATTGGTTTTCTGAGTGTGGCTAACGTTAGCAGAACTAGCATACCTTGCTAGCTTATGCTTTCTGCCTGTAGTGCTTGTTTACAACCAGGTAGTACATCATGGAAGTAGCCGCTAGCCGGAGCTCAAAATCCTGTATGGTGGCAGATGGCTGCACAACAGGATTTTGAGCTAACAACAAAAATATCAAAAAAAATTGAGCTATCAAATAATTCTTGTTCCTAAAACAAAATTTAGCTTTAATCAGCAAATAAATATCAAAACACAGATTTCTTTTTACCTCAAAGATCAAAGCATTTATTTTTTAGGCTCTTTCTCCCCCTTATTTTAGAATCAATCAAATGCTTTAGCAAATCTTTGCAGGCACCTTGTTGGACTGTCAATATAGAGCTCATTCCAGAAAGACTGCTGAAAGGAAAAATTAAGAAAAGTCTCTTTCTCATTCCCTGCTGAAATTCCATCGCCTTACAAAAACAAAAACTGAAACATATGCACAGTAATTGCATGATATTAACCCAGATTGTTGCTGGGGAAAGAGTGTTATGCATTGTTGAGCGGGACTGCTAAAGATCGTTGAGGAAAATTCTCCACTGAGACTCCCTGCTGTGAACATAATCTGTCTCGGTGATATTTCTTCCTCTATTAATAGTCTCCCGGTTTAGAGGATTTTGCATATCTCAGGGAGCTGCGCTCTGCACCCAGAAACTCTTGAGTCATGATCAAGCCTGGCTTAGCACCCAACTGGCGATGTGGACTGTTATTGTTAAGCATTCTGTCTGACTAATGCAAGCGTGAAGTTTAGAAAGAAGAAAACAACAACACTATCCAAAACAAAACCATGGTGGTGAAAACTATAAATGACCTTCTACAGATGAAACAGATATTAAACAGATTGATAGGGGTAGGATTAAATAAGTTTAACTTCTTCCTACTCCTTTTCGAGCATGTAGTTATGTAACACATGCAGGTTGTTGCTGCAGTCTTCGTTTTTCTTTTAAGTTTAGTATGCATGTGTTTGTTTATGGTGACGACCTATTTCTGTTTTGTTTCTTTTTTTTTTGCATGTTCGAAATAAATTCATTCATTCATTCATTCATTCATTCATTCATTCATTCATTCATTCAAAATATTACACCAAGAAGAGACATATTTCCTGTAGAGTGAAGCACAAATGTGACACTTTTCACCTGTGGAAGATATTCGCTGGATACACACAGCCCTTATTATGGAGAGGGTTTAAAGGATATTGGAGCTTGCTGTGACCCTGTCACCTGTGAAAGATATTGAATGGACAAAGACAGTCTGAGGCGAGGTTTGCTGCAGACGTGTGCAGACAAGTGGAGCAGAGACAAGACCAACAACAGGGAAACAGACGGCTCGGGATGGGCAGAGAACAGATGTGTTCCTTTGTAGGGGTCATAAACATGAGGCATTCAACTCCGAAGATGGCTGAAGGGCACAGACAACAGTAAGGAAAAGTGTAAAGACAGGAGGTATGGAAGGAAATCAAGGTGTGGCTCACACTTTTGTTAGACGGATCTCTGCACTTCTCATTTTGTTTTGCTGTGTCACTGTGCACAGAGCAAGGCTATAGACAACACAGTGGACTATAAATTTAAACCTTGCCTCAAGTTGAAACTCAATCTTTAGAAGAACTTTCCAAAATAACACGTACTGAGAAGTTTGTGTTGAAAAATTGTGGTTCTTTCTTGCTCTTCTCTTTGTGAGTTTCCAAGCTACAAATGTTAGCAAAGCAGTGCTTCAGTTTTTCGCTGTGTCATTGTAATTAGCACGTCATCAGAAGCAAAAGCACTGGGATGGCAGGCTGATAACTTCATAAATAACATCTCAATAGAAACACAACCTTCTCTTACATCAGTTAAAGAAAAAGTGTCCACAGCTGGCTTAGAAATCAGAAAGGCAGCTGTTTGCTGAGCTGTAGCCAGCCTAGCATATCATAGCCTAGCTTCTTTTTTAACTGGCTCATTGTTCATTTTCTTTTCTTGATTACCCTAAATGGTAATTTCTCAACTAAAATTAACAGACCTCGTAATTTAATCAGTAAAAACGCACAAGTTATATTTTCATACAAATTTTGGGCTGTTAGCGAGCTGTAGCTAGCATGTTGCTGCTCAGTTTATTTCAGGATGAGTCTGAAGTTCACTGTTAATGAGATTTTGTGACAGCAGACAAATATCTCAGAGCTGTTTTTTTTTAATCAAAACAAACCAATAGAGAAACTAAACTTGAAATGATTATCATCACCAAGATGGGCTTGTTGAACTGCAGCTAGCACATATGTTAGCCAACTTGCTTTGGGTTAGATTCTGTGGCTGTTCAATGTTTTCAAAAAAGTCTTTCCCCTCAGGATGTCTGATACTTAAAACAACATCTTAGGTTTACAACTACTATTTTTTGTCCAAGGCCAAAAAAAGGTAGCGACATCCAGTGTTGATAAATGGGCCAACGGGGAAGCACAAAACCTACTTTTCAATGAGAGTCAACATGAACAGAACCCTAATGGGACCCTTTTATGATGCCATAACCACGAACCAATAGACTGCACCAGCCTTCAACTGACAACTTTGAGAGCAAAATCAAACGCGTTTAAAGCCTCTTTTGGTTTAAGTCTACAAAAATGTATTTTATATACTGTAAGTACACAATACACAGGGTTGATTTATCAACAAATTATCCATTTTTCAAATTGTGGTTGAGATGTTGGACAGGTCACCTTATTGTTAGACTATCAGTTCTCAAAGTGGAGGTCACAAATCTCTTCCCAAATCAATCATTACAACTGCATATTTAATATATGTAAAACATAAACAAATTTAGGGGTAACATTTAAGATAAAACCATGCAAATGTAAAATGTTTGATCTGTTTTCCACATTTTTATGTTGCCACAAAACCCCAGAGGTGACTAATCCAGGATTACATTTTTTGGATTGGCTGATTAGTGTATTCCCACAGCAGGGGGGTTGGCTGTCACTGTCACTACTATTTTTGGGGTCCCTGGCTGAAAAGATTGGGGATTCCTGTGTTAAGAGGCACAGTGAGCATCATAATTGACAGTCTTCAAAACGCCTCATTAAAAATCAATGGGTGATGTCATCAAGCCTACATTAATGGCTATATGATCGATGGTCAGGTGAAGGTTTTGTCAAACCAGCTATAGACACACATGGGAAGATTATTAACATGTGTCTGAAAGGTAAGGCTTTGGTTTGTCTCTGACCTCAACACAAAAGGAACCAGTTGTCTAGCTTTGTGATGAACAGCCAACCCTGACTCAACTTACAAATTCTGAGCCAGGTACACCTCTAACTCTGTGATAGAGGGAGCAAGAGAACAGGGAAGAAGTGGAGGAATTAAGAGAGCATTGTGGGTCAGTGAAAAAGCGGCAGGGAGACTAAATGGTCTGTTTTCAGCAGCAAATGTGCTCTGGGTGAAATCCATCACTGGAGGTACGGCTGGCAGCTCATCTACACTGCAGCCTTTGTTTTATAGCATTGACACCGCCACCGCTGCTGTGTTTTCATCAGTCAGGGCGCTGACACCACCCTGGGGAGTCTGTCGCACACGAACAGGAAGGCATATGAGTGGGCGAGGTGATGTGTGCATCTGCATATCAGTGTGTGTGTATGTGTGTGCTCACACCTGTACGTCATGGTGACTGATAGAGTGTGTTGAGATTATACAGATTAACAAGCCCTACGATACTGTGGAGGGGAAAAAACGAGGCACTGCAGCATCATCGTCCCCTGATTAAATCCTTAAAATACTCAAAGTAATCTACATAAGAGCCTCGACCGACCGTGCACTCTTTTTCTTCCTTTCCGGCAGCGGATTATACTTTTTCTTTGTGCCAGCCTTGCAGCTCCTTGCAGTTTGTATTTCAAACACTAATTCTTCATGCTCTGAGGACAGCAGCGATATTTCCCAAGGAAAAACTCCCATGGGTGTTTATTTAGGCCACATATACAAGTGTAGGGCTTTGTTCAGCAGTTACTAAACTGCAGAGCTACAGTTTAAGGGAAAACGGCTTTCTGTTGAATGTGTGTGAAAGGAGCAAATGTGGCAACTTGTACCTCTTTGTAATAACAGCAGAAAAAATGCCTTTTTTAATCTTAGATGCATGTGTTTCTTTCATCAGGAGCATGCCTTTGGTTCTGAAATTTATAACTTGATTCCTCTACTCTCTTTAATCCGTCCACAAACACTCTAACAAGCAGAATTAAGCAGAAACATCATGAAATATACATCTGTAAAACGGCCAAACACAACAAACTCAATTTATGTGAAGTGCCATGACATTTTTTCTCTCTTAAGACTCAGACTCTATCTTTACCCCTGAGGCCTGCATTCGTTATGGAACTTTCCGGCTAATGCTGTGTCCCAGTTCCATAATAACTACTAATGATCTGTATGTTTATCACATAAAGTCATCGTATATAGACATTTCCTTCCGCCTCTGTTTTTTTCACAAGCACACCCATAAACCATTAAATATTTAACTATTTTTGTTTTTAAAACCTGGTTTTCGATTTAAACACCAGCACTGCATTGTGGGAAAATAATGCATATTGTTTCACCAAACTACAGTTGGTTTTGTCAGTTCACACAGTCATGTAAAAACAAACTGTTCTGAGTTATTTTTAACTTTTTAACTTGAGATCATACTATTTTGGATTTGTTTCTATAAGGGCCCGTGTCCACTGACAACATTTTTGCTCTCCAGTGAAACCAATGTGGTTCAGTGTTTTCAGAGCACTAAATGCTCTCTGTGTTTGTTTACTCCATCACAGCTCCTTTATTAACTAATTGATTAAAGAAGGGGTGGGCCTCTTGATATCAACTCTATGAACAACAATGGAGGGCTGTACAGAAAAAAACACACTTGTATTTTAAGGAGTATAAATTCAGGTTCTGAACTGTTGCCAACATCCGGACATGATTCTCTCTAGTTGTGGTGAGAAGTGCTCTTAAAGATTGAGGTTGTAGACAATGCCAGTGCAAAAACAAAAACAAAAAATAAACTAAAGCAAACAAACAAACAAACAAATGTTCAAGAGGACACAGGCCCTCAAAGAAAACCAAAAATGTACCTCAAATTCAATAAGACGTTTCACTTGTTTGTGATTTGGTTTAAACACATTTTTGCAGTTGTGATACCATCAGTGTAAATTTTATTAATGTAAATTATGACGATAAATGTTCGTCAACTCCTCCCCTTTGAGTATCAAAGAGTACAAATTAAGTACTTTTATAGGTACCGACCGAATTCTGTCAAAAGTACCAAGTACCGATTCCTGTAAAATCAAAAGGTACCATGTTTAGGTACCTAAATGCATCCTTGTGACTGTGATGGGGAGGAAGGGTAGGAGATTGTCCATGCTGGACATGAACACAGCATTGCAAGGTTATATATTGTAGAGTTAATATGTTAAATTGAAAAAATTGTGTACTTTATTATTGAACAAATTGATATTTTTTACCACATAAACACAAAAAAGTACAGAAAATTGGTACCGTTAAGTACCAGTACCGATTGCCAGGTACCAGGCATTGGTACCATCTGATTTCCAATGTGAAAGGTACTCATCCATAACAAAGAGGGAACGATGATAAACACTTCACTGATGACAAAAACTCTCATGAACATATGTTTTGATTTCATTCACTGTCCCTTCGACAAGCTCTTGTCACTGCAGATGCATTTAAGGACGGTAAAAGTCGTAAAAGTGTAACACAGCCCTCGTATTCTGTGTCCTTAGCACCTTTATTTGAAGCTAAAGATTAAAAAACAGAGTCAAAGTGACCAGAGAAAGAGTGTTTTCTTTTTACAGTTTCTTTTTTCTACAATACTTTTATCCATTTGTAATGACCTTTCTTTATTCTATAGAACAGCAAGGACAGCTCAGCATATTCATATTGCTCACAGAGTAAAATAGTAGGGGTAAAATGTAGATGAATTTCCCCATCTTTGAGTTTTCTAAAACTAAACTACATCTAAAATGTGACTTAAACCAACAGGTATTTTCCTCAAAACACTATGCTGAAATCTAAAATACCTGCCAAATTTCAGACTGGATACCCTCTATGACATGTGTGAACACTTTTTACAAACAGGACACACTTTTGCTTCCACTTTCGTCACTGGCTGAATCATCTCTGTTCAATTTCGTACCATCCTGGATTCTTAATCCTCACTCCAAAATCTTGAAACCTGTATTCTAGTCACCTGTCTTCCAGCTTTCCCCATCGGGGATAATTTCTGTTAGTCTGACAGCCTGTAAGACATGTCCATTGACCATGAATTCCAGCAAAGTAAAGCCTTTAATTCAACCTGCTCTTCCCAAGTTTCTGCTTTTGGGTGACGTTGCTTTTTGCAATTTACCTGGATTTTGACAGCCGTTAAAACTTCCCTCTGTACAATGTGTTCAGTTCTCTAACACTCTTTCAGTGTGAAGCAGAGCACAGGTTAATAATAACTGACAAGCTCAGGAACACGTAAATATAGGTTCCTGTGTGCTTTCAGGCACAAACAGAAGGTTAGGAGGTGATTTCTTGGGCTCTTCTGGGGATGAGGGAGGTTGGGACCTTGAAGGAAGAGCTCAGTGGGAGGTGAGGAGAGCTGACCAGCAGGCTTTTCAATAAATCTATAAGCTTCTGTGGATGGAGTGTGTCAGACAAGTGGACACCAACCAACAAAGAGGTGATCTTTTTTCCACTTAAGGTTGTTTTTCCCCTTCTTCAATTGCTGTGTAACTTTTTCAAGGCCTGAAGAGGCGAAATAACAAGCAAAGCAGCTCCCCATCTTGGTATGTGCTCTGTGACCCCTCTGATTTATCTTGTGACCCCTTGTGGGGGCTCTGACCCCAGGTTGGGAACCACTGAAGTAGAAGATCATTGGGAAAATCTAACGTTGCACTTAATCTGGAAAGGTTACGGTTTATCTTCAAGCATGTTTTTCCAAGTGGTATGTTTGGGATGCAAGCAAGTAGCACTGAAATCTGTGTGTGTTCAAGTGTGTGTGTGTGTGTGTGTGTTTATGTACATGTGAGCAAGTGGAGACAGTGTGACTGTGCGTGACACCTGCGTAAACACAGATTGCTGAGATAAATAGCAGACACAAGAGGTCATGTCAAAGGAGCCAGTTGCATTTCTTTATGTGTGTTTGTGCATGTGTGTTTCTGTATATCTTTGTGCGTGTGTGTGTGTGTGTGTGTGTGTGATGGCTGCAAGGCAGCAGTTGTAGGTATGAGCATGTGTCTAATGGTATTCATGCCCTCTCAGACAGTTTTACAGCTTCCAGGCACAAACGCAATCGACTACTGTCTCTAACGGAGTCGCCAGTTTATCTAGACCACAACAAACATGTTCATTCACACACACACACACACACACACACACACACACACACACACACACACACACACACACACACAAGCACACACAAGCCCTAAACAACCTAACTGCAAATATAGACACACACACACACACACACACACACACACACACACACACACACACACACACACACACACACACACACACACACACACACACACACACACACACACACACACACACACCATGAGTCAAACCACGAAGCTTATGACCTCAATTGAGCAGGACACATAGGTCGCTTGTTTTGGAATGACAAAAGCGTATATCACCGACCTTTCTCACACACTTACACACACATAAACACTCGCACACATTTCTGTCTGTGGCATGTGTGGAATGTGGAGTATTTGCCTGCATTCTGCATTTCTGTGGGATTCCTTCCAATTCTCAGTGAATGTGTGTGTGTGTGTGTGTGTGTGTGTGTGTGTGTGTGTGTGTGTGTGTGTGTGTGTGTGTGTGTGTGTGTGTGTGTGTGTGTGTGAGTGTTTGTTAATTGTTTTCCCTCTGCTGTTGTTTGTGTTATTTGTGCGTCTGACTCTGAGTCATGATTATCTCCTCTCCACTTATTATTTATGACTTGGACTATTTGGTTCATTAGAGTTTTATGTAACAGCTTTCTAAGACCCTTGAAGGAAAGGCTCGATACTAACCACGAAAGTATGAATTGTTTAAAATGATGGACAGCACAACAGCTTTCTCCAGTGAAGCCAAAGCCACGTGACTAGCTAGAGTTTATCTCATAAAGCCCCTTCCAACAACTTAAGTAGATCACTCTAGCAGTCAGTTCTTATGCTGATTTATTGTGCTAATGTGTGGTGGAGTTTTGCGTGTTGTGGTTAGCGTAAGGTGCATGACGTTAGCCATGATGCTGCTGTGCATACCTTGGTTCCACCTGCATAGTACATCAGTACCTTTTGAGGCAGTATTTTAGCTTCACATTTTGCAATGGCAGGACATGTAGGGACATTGAAGATTTTAATAAATAGCCAATGGTTTAAAAAAAAAGTGGAATTACTTAACTTCCTAACTTGCATCTGGCTGCTAACAAGTAAGGATAAGAAATCAGAGTAAGGTCTTCTAAATTCAAAACTTAAGGTCTTCCTGTTAGCAATCAAGATTCGACATGTTAACTCATTGGCTTCCAGCCATTTTCAGAGCATCTAGAACAATCTTTCGAGACCCAAATAATATTATTTTCAATGAATATGTAAACAAACTACCTAAGAAGAGTGGACTCTTCTTTTGTGTCTCTCTTCCTTTTTTTGATCCAAAAAACACACAAAACGTCCTTTTTTTGATCACATTCATCTCAGGAGCTCCATTCTTTGATCCTCTTCATGGTCGTCTTTTCTCAAAATTGCGCCGCTCTTTCTCCCTAAACTACCGCGACACATCCTCAGTTTGAACGTGAGCTGCCTAAACTTTTCTGACTTGCAGTGTCTCACTATGTCTCTGTCATCTCACATCTTCTCCTCATATCCGTCCTGATCTCTCATCCAAAGAGCACATCGCTCTCACCCAAAGTTGTCTGATTGCATGATTTTGATTGACAAGCCCCGCCAGATACCGCCTCTCTTCGCTTAAATTTTTTTTTTTTACTTCTATAAACGCTGTAAATATTTGTGATCAAAATGACGTCTATAGAAGTCAATGGCAGCCAATGAGTTAATCAGTGAGCTCAATCCACATAGGTAATTTAAGCGCCAAGCTAGCTCCCACCTGGTTGTGATGCCAATGTTGAGCTTCGCTAACTTCAAGCATCAGTTTCATATCTGATATTTAGATGTGTGCACAAAAAAATGGTGGACAATTTTATAAGATTCAGCTAACTTTAGAGAAAGTTACAGAAAATTAGAGCTTTTTGGATGGCGAACTTTCTGTATTTGTCCAAAGTTTTGTTCTTACCCTCTTTTAGACCCTGGGTGCAAATAGTAGACAGTATTACCAAGTTTACAGCATTGTGGATATTTAAGCTCTAATAACAGTCTAACTCAAAGGATCAGAACAAGATTTGAATGAGATTTTTCACCCATCAGGAACGGGTAACTTCCACAAGATCCATGTTTGGTCAGTCTCAGCACCGGTAGTGATAGATTTTAGTTCTGTGCATGTTAAGACAAGTTAAGACAACTCGGACACAGATCTGGTGGAAGTCTGGTGAATAAAAAAAATGAAAATGAAAATGACAAAAAAGCCAGTCCCATTCTGCTCCCTCTTAAAACCTGAAAGTTTAACTCAAGTAATAGCTTCAGGGTTCTTAGCATAAAAAACAGAGACACCAAATGTCTCTTAAAGTTCATACTTTTGATTTCTTTCAAAACTCTGTTGTGTAAGTTTCTAAAACAAAAAGAGAAGTTGAAAAATATAAGTTATTGCTTTTAAGGCCTTAACCAATGGATACATGCATGTGTGAACATCGTTTCAAGCTGACGTAGCTTAGTGGCCCTAAGCACTACTATTTCTGCTCACCTCTAGCTCCAGTTTTCATACACTCTTAAATCTGTCGTCACATATAACTCATGTTAGCGTTTGATGCTATTTCAGTCTCATGAATTAAAGTTAAGGTCACCTTTGCTCCAGGAGTTTAGACCCTGCATGTATTTCATTTCTGCCCCTTCCTGGAGAGTGAGCTATCGCTCGCACAGAGCTCCAGCGGATCTCTTGTGTTTGTGATGTGAGTGTAGCCTCGCGGTGATCTCTTCCCTCCAGAAGCGCTATCAGCATTATCGGTCAGTGACAAACAGCAAAGGTTAACCAGCCCTCTTTTGCAACACTCTGCCTCGCAGTGCCTTTGAAGTTGAAAGTTACGAACATGCTGTCTCCTGTTGGAGAGTGAAAGGTTATTTCCCCGAACATACGCCGAGCCTGGTGTGAACAGCAACATATGTTCCCATTTCCACCTCCGGACCTCTGAGGATTCAAACACCAAACAGAGGCTCCTCTTACACTTATCACTACATCACACACACTGTTTTTAACACATTCTTTTTAAAAATACACCACTTGGAGGTATTGGATTTCAAAGTTAAACTTGACTACGCAAATAGAGATACTTAGAGAGTGATTGACAGCTGAAAGTGACGATGAATATAAATGCTCTAAGAATCTATTAAGAGACACATTAACAGCCCAGATTTATTTTCAGGCACTAACACAGACTGACTTCAGTAAATTAACCCTGTCTTGTCCTTTCTCTGTAAGAATAATGTCCCTGTGTCCTCTTGCTGAAGACTCATGAGGCTGTCATGGATACGCAGCACAGTAGCTTTGTGGCTTGAATTCACTGGGAGTCAAACACAAGAGTTGGTTTAGACAAACAAAACCCTCCAAACTGAAGGTCATCATCTTAACTGGGACTCAAAGCAAGTCTTATTAAAAGCATCAGCTGCTTCTCCTCACTCACTCAGGGTCACGCAGCCCTCGCTGAATATTCAGACATTCACATTCTGCCAAGAACCAAACAACACTCTGTTCAAATCTGGAAGACATTTTTTTTTTCTTTCCACAGTGGATTCACAATTACTGAAATACTTCACTTCAAATGCTTTTTATCTTGTGGTGCTCTATGCTTCAGTGATTCACCCCCTCAAAACTTAAAGATTACTCCAGACAGTGCTATACTAACATAATTTAGCCAAGGACACAATAAGCACATAGAGTCTGATTTTTTAAATTCTGGCTTTAAGGTCAGCTTTTTTTCTTAGAACTCTTCAACTGCAGTGAGACATCTGAAAAGTTCCTGACTTTTAAACCACAGCCAGTATTACAAGAAAAAGTCAGACTCTTGTCAGAAAATAATCAAATTTGACTTAAATCTCATAATTTAGAGGAAAAAATATAAATTCTGACTTATTGTAATGTTAAATACAAAATTATGGGGTATTCTGAGAAATAAATTCTTAAATACTAAAATTAGTAGGAACATACAGATCAAAATCTGAATAATGAGAAAAAAAATTATAAAGTTTGCTTTAATTTTAAAATCCTGAGAATAAATCTTGTACATTTCAGAGTAGGACAAAAACAACTAAAATTTTGGGATAGAATCAGAAATCCTGGATCACAGTCAGAATTATGAGTATAATGTATGAGTTTTTACTAAAATTCTGAAAACATACTAAAACTCAGAAAAAGTGTGAGCTTTGAAGTAGATCTGATAGTTGGAGTCATAATTTTTACTTTGGATTCAGAATTCTTGAAAAAAGTCTCAAATTTTGGGATTGTGGAAAAAAAATCAGAATTTTTTCCATGTCTGTCAGATTTTTTGAAAAAGCCAGATTTACACAATTCCAACTCTGAAGCCAGAAGAATTAAAAAAAAAATCCATTCATTCATTGTCCTTACTGTTCAAAGTTGCGGGTGGCTGGAGCCTATCCCAGCTGTCTCATGGTATGCTACACTGGACGCAAATTTGCGTTGAGATTACATACAAATCAATGCAAAGACGCGTATAGATGCTGATTTGCCCCAGACAGCATGTTTGAAGCGTTTGGGGCTTCTGCCTCCGGAGCATTGGCGCGCTTGGAGCGTCAGACGCCTCTACGCCCGAGTTGAAAATATTGAACTTTCGACGCGACACCGAATTCGTGTGCCACGGCAGCCAATCAGTGATGAAACTCCCCCACAACGTCATTGATTTGATGACGTCGTGGGGGAACTGCCACCTGCTCCGACTCCAACCCCACCGGGAGATGGAGGAGAGAATAATCCGTGTGGCGTGTCATTATCCAGAGTTATAGGATTCGACTTGTGTACTCTACAGAGACCAGAAAAAAAGGAGCAGGCTTGGATGAAAGTCGCTGAGGAGACAGGTTTTGAAGGTAAGTTCCGTAAATATTCGTTTGCAGCTGGATTTGCCTGCACGGATCATCACTGAGTCCGACTGTGTTTTCCTCAGTGGAGTTTTGTCATAAAGATGGAAGAGCCTGATAGAGAGGAGGAAGGAGCGGGGCAGGGGCAGAGCCAGGGAAAAGATGGAAGTTCTCTCCGTCTTTCCTCGACCCTTCATTATCTCCAGGGAGACCTCAGGGAACATGGGTCGGGGGTCGAGGATGAGGTCATAGGGAACAGCCAGGCAGGGCCAGTGGAGGTAGATTACCAGGGAGAGGCAGCAGGCATTGATTGAGATCTCCAAGGCTTTCACACACTCTCCTGTCATGCTTTTGAAACCACAGCTCATTGTTTTCCAGACGCTCTTTTGGGCTTTCCATCTTTAAATGAGCGGGCTCTCTACTCCGCCTGCACAGTGTCGCACGTCAACCCCTCAGCTTGTCAAAATAGTCCAGTGTCCAGACTCAGGAGTTCACGTGGCGCATTACAGGTGTGCCAAGTGTTTAAATTTGCGAATTAGCGATACGTGGGATACACCCTGGGCTAGTTGCCAGTCAATCCTGAGTTTGACACAAAGACAGACTCTTTCTTGTCTTTCTCCCTCCCTTTTTTAAATTTCTTTGTACTGGCCTCAGCTAAAAAAAAATGTTTCCCTTGGTTTCATCTTCTTTCATACTTCTGAGTTTCCACCAACCAGGCTGATGTTATATGCATCTGTAGGTTCATCACTCTAAGCACACTCTTCATCATTCAATAGATTTGCTTTTTTTAAAATAAAATATATGATTGGTTTCTGCTTGACTGTCTGATTGTCTTAAAAAAACAAATGTAGGATTGTTATGGAACTTTTTTAAGTTGTGGTTTTGTAACTGAAAACCTCTTCAACCCCTCATGAGTGCATGAAAAGCTGCCTCGATTGTATGACCTGTGGTTTCGGAGCCTGTTTAACCAGCACAGGCTCTTCTGCTCTCACATACAAACACACACACACATTCATGCACTGAGACACACACACACGCACACGCACACACTCTCAGGGCTTCTTTGTTGGCCATGCTGTCCTCAGCCTGCGAAGCTCTCAGTGCAGTGAGATGAGGAGACAGTGGGTGCAGTGTGGAGAGACTGGCTGCACTCCAGACACTCTCCAGAACATTCCACTGAGACCGCTGGCTGGCTGGATGGTTGCTGGTAAACACACCAAACAACAAACAACACAACCAGAACTACACAGCACTTACAGAGGAAAAAAATACTCCAAACAGGGATTACCTGTCGTATTAATTCTATGATTTCTGACAGTTCTTCATCATTCATGAGTGTAAGGGATAGGGTCTAATATCAAAGTCTGAGCAGGATCTGGGATTATTTTACAAGGAAAACTGCCTGTTCTGCAGCTATGAACCATAACAGTAAAGTATCGGTTTATTCTTCTATTTTTCAGCGGGTGGATGTTCACTTCAGCTGCACAATACTTGAAAATGCAGGACTTGTCCTACAGCAGTTTGGCTGTCAGAAAATGCTGTTAAACCCAGTCACTAACAGAATAAATTATCAGCGTTTTTCACAGGCGCCAGCTGTCACCCAGCAGACAAATCAGATTTCTTTCCACTCGTCTTACTCCTCTTTATATTTGTTTCTTGTTCATGAATGCAAACAGCCCCTGCTAATCTGTTTGATAACATGATGTTATATCTGCAGGGGTTAAATGAGGATTTGCTTAGTGAGCTAGCGGGGCTCACTGCAGTCTGGCGGCTTTTGGAGACAAATGTAAGTTCCCGCAGACTTAAACCCGCTAATGAACATGAGAGCACACACACAAGAAATACGGGCTCACTCATGATGTCATTAGATTTCCTCGAAATCTCAATAATTTCATTTCATCAAGTAAAACCAGTGAGACAAAGTCTGGCTCATTCATTTCCAGTTTAGCTGAGGTCTGCATGATCGACAGCGTCTGACTGGCTGCAGCTCAACACCAAACACAGAGTCCACACACATCAATCATGTTGTTATGTGTTGAAGCAGCACAGAGTGGGCAGTGAGACATTTCCACCTGGAGAAGTGATGTGGCTAAATTGATGCACTTCAGTGACTGACATTAGTCAACACTTTGGTTTCTATAACAGAAGACTGACTTCTAGTTAGTTATACCTATGATATAATTCAAAAGCTTTGTGGGGTGTGAAAAGGATTAACAGAACTTAAAGTGGGGGTACGATGCTTTGCCGTCTTTAAACATGGATATAAAATAACAACAATGCTGGATGTTCATACTATATGTGTTCAAATTTTCAATCTGCTGCATATTCACATTGTAGAAATTCCTCAATTTGTCTGAATACGCCTAAAAATTGTCCGTTTCAAAAGTAGCGTGGGATCTTCATGAGACTTCCTGAAATGATGACATCATCGTCTAAGGATTTCTATACTGGTTCATGTCGCGCTGGAGGGACAGACCTCAAACACCAAGGTCTGCCCCTGACAGGCCCCCAGAGGACTGGCCAGTCTGAGAAAAGGGGGTTTAAGGGGTGGGAAGCCTTAAAGATACAGTAACAAAAACAGAACATTTCAGACAGAGGCTGAAATAAAGTTTTATTCTTTTTTTTATTCTTTTTTTTTAAACAACAGGGTGAGAAAACAAATAAAAAATGATGTAAAGCTATTATGGGGTTGCTGGAGGGCTGGGATATACTCCCCAAAAAATCTCAACACCTCCTCTTTAATTTTTATTTTATCTAAAATCTTAAGAATTTAGAGGTCAATTTAAGAAATTTCAATTCTTCACACAAAAAAAAAACAGCTAGCGTTTTTCCCTAGCTTAGCATAAAGATTTAGCTAGTTTGAAAAAAGCTGCTCTTTTAACCCACATGCTATGAGCACATTATAAGAAATGCTCTATGTCATTGAATATAAAGAGCACTGACAGTCATCAAAAGCCATATTGAAAAATATCGACTCAACGTATCCATTTCCAGTTTCCATATATATTCAAAATAGATATGTTATTAATAAAGAAAAGACTATTTGATAATAAAACTGTTTTTAAAACCAGGCTGTAAATATGTTTAATTCTGCTGTAAAACAAAACAAAACAAAACAAAACAAAACAAAACAAAACAAAACAAAACAAAACAAAACAAAACAAAACAAAACAATTGACATTTTAACATGGGACCCAATGGGGATTCCTTTACTTTTGGAGCCAGCCTCAAGTGGTCTCTCATGGAACTGCACATTTTGCACTTCGATGTAGTTGAATCAACAGAGATGTGGGATTTTTGGGCATAAAATTTCCAAGGCTTTGAAGTGATCCACATGACACATATTTGAAAGGGATTCTTTTCCAAGTCTGAATTATTCATAATTTGGGTTGTTACAAATGTCAGTGGGACTTCAAACCAGGTCAGCGCTCTGACTGCTTAATGAGAAAGTGTAAGAGGTGCTGGTGGGCAGATTCTGTTACACTTGGACAAAATCCAACTGGTTGTGTTCCTGTGTCTGATCCTTCACACAAGCAGCTGCCTGTAGCTTTATGTTGGCGGTGTAAAAACAAAATAAACAGCAACAACTCCTGTTGTTTTATTTTCATTTATCATTTTTGTTTTGTTTTTCAGTTCTAAAACACATAATTTCAAGGAGGTAAAACAAAATAATTCTGCAAACACTGAATTCCTTTACGTGGGTGGACACATATGCATGCTGCTGTAATTGAACAAATCTTTATGAGACATTAGTGTGCAGCCAGCATGTTGAGCTGTTACACTGCTGCTAGGATGAAGCAGCAGCAGCAGCAGACATCTGCAGCAGAAAACACTGAAAGATTAAACATCCAGTCAAACGTTGGACTGACTTTAACTTACTCGTATTGATTCTGCCGCCATGCCTTGAGCAAAAGGAGTGCACAGCATGCAAGGTGTTGTAAGATTTAAGTTAACGTGTTTCTGTCTCTATTTTTTGTTAAATAACTCTAGATAAAAGTGTATTTGTTCAAATTTTACGAGCTTGCTGCCTTTCTTTGTACAATGATGCGGTACGTCTCACTTTGGAAAACACACTCTTGGTGTGGCAGACGCAGGGTCAGAGTTGCATTATGAATTTAAAACAGACGTTTGATTGATGAGTAAATACAACAGTGACCACAGGAGGCTCCACCGAATGACTGAACCCCACTGAGTGTGTGCTGTTGATATAAAGCCTGAGTGTGTGTGTGTGTGTGTCTCGGTCCGTCACATTGAGTATATAATCCCACTCAGTGTGATGCCTCTGTTAAAAGACCTCCTACCTCACACACACGTATACACACACACACTATTATCAACACATTAACACTGGCTTCTTGTTATTGCTGTCGCCAACGTCACACGTCTGACCTTTAACTTCTGATCCCAGCGCAGTCTGACGTACATAAACAGTGAGGTACTGAGGCGTCAGTGTGCTCCTCAAAATAGCTGCTTGGATTTTGAAATATAAAACCCATGCTTTCTTAAAAAAAGACGCATGATGGAGGAAAAATGTGACCGCAGAGACTGGAGGTGGAAACAATAGTGATCAACTTGAACTATAGCAATCATCACAGTTTACAAACCAACTCTGCGGTTCATGTTTAACTTTCCATTCTGGCTCTCCAGTTTGTGCAGTGTGGTATTTTTGCTTACATTTGTGAGGTCGCTGTTGGTTTCAGATTTTTGAAATCTGGTTTTTAACTTATGGTTCTATTTTGGTGTTATTGTCTGCAGCCTGTTTGTTTCCACATATGGCATTTCTATAAATACAGTCAGTTCTTAAATCACGCAAATAAAGAAAATATTGTGAAAGCTGGGTTTAAGTAAAAAGCTTTTCCCAAAGCTGAATCCAAATGTTCTACCACAGGAGCAGTCATGAGGTCAAATGTAAATAAGTGTATCTGTCAGAGCGCAGGCAGCTGATTCTGCTCAGACTTCTTCATATTTCTGTGCCACAATGTGATTGGATAATATCCTTATTATTGGTTGACTGTTGTCTGTTTTTCAGTGGCCGATGCTGATATTGATTATCAAAGAGTAGATTGGTCAGTGGTAGATATAAAAATGTAACTCTATAAACATAAAAATCAAATATCCATCATTAATTTAGCCCAAATGCTTCAAGTCAGTTGTTCATTAAAAAAAACATTATATTACGCTTTAGATTTCAAAGAATTACAGTTGTGAATGTCAAAAGCATCTTAAATAATTTTTTAGTCCTAGTCTTTTTATTCTTGCAACATTACAACTAATACTTTGTAAATCTGTGCCCTATTCTCCAAAATAAACTACATTTCTCTAATAAATTAATGATTCTAATCTTGTGAATTTACCTAATTTGTCTTGTACATTTATAATTTTGGCCTAGTTTATTTGTTTCATTAGTTTTGTAAAACTTTTACTTTCTACTTGTTAATTTATGACCTTAATCCTGTGAGTGTACAGCTCTAAATCCATAATTTAAAACTTTTTTTTCTGTTGATTAAAAACTTTTGCTCTATATTTTTTTTGAGTTTTGTTCCACTAATTTACAACTTTTATTCTCTTTACTTCCTTTATTTTTTGAAAGTACAATTTTTATATGTAGATAAATTATTGATGTTTTTTAATCTGAAATGTATGACTTTCAGACCATAGAGTTTTTTTAATGTACAATTTATGAATGTTGGCCTGTGATTCCTTTTTTTTTTTATTTAGTAAGTTTATGATTTTAATTCTGTAAATCCACAAATCTCAACTGATTCATGACACAATTGGAGGGGTGGGCCTGGAAAACCAAGGTCTGCCCAAAGCTCTAGGCCTAAACAGGTTAGCCAATCAGAGCGAAAGGGGTTTGCGGAGCAGTGAGCTTTAAAGAGACAGCAGCTGGAATGAGGCGTTTCAGAATGAGGCTGGAAGAAAAAGTTTTGAAGACACCAGTTTGAGAAAAATAGAGTTATCTTTTTAGCACTGAGCAAGGGATGCCATAGGGACGGTACAAAAGCACAATACCCCTCTTTAATGTTTTTTCAGTTTCCTTCAGGAGATATGCAGATGGATGCTCCACCTACAGCACATTAAGGTCAGATTTAAAATGTGAGACATATTGAGTCTGCAACACCCATTATGTTTACATTTGTTGATATGCCAAGAAAAGTTAACAGACTTTCACATTATGCCAATGTAGGAAATAAAAATTGGACTTGCATTTAACAAAACCTTCATACGAACAGAATGCTAATTTATGTTTCTGTGTCTGTTTTGGGCTCAAACAGCCTTTAAACAACCTTATATAACACTTCAAAGCACAATTTATCTCTAAAACCAACTGTGGTTAAACCAAAGAACGGTGACGACTGCAGAAAGTTAGCCTAAAGAAGAGAGCACTGAGGAAACCAAGGGAAAGTGGTACAAACCCTCGTAAACAGTCACAACAGCTTTGTTCTTCTCTGCAACATGATTTTGACATTCACATCAAAAACCAAAATAACACCCCCCTCAGTCCCTCTTCCTCTCTGAACTTCACTCCATCACACACTCGTCACACTTCCCTCTCCCTCCTTGTCTGCTGTATCCTCCGCCTCCCACCTTCTGCTGCAATACCAGTCCAAATATTTCAGTCTCCTCTTAAATATTTCACATTCTCTTTAAATAATTCGCTCTCATTTTTAGCGCTGGCAAAATAAGCCACAACGCACAGCCGAGCCCACACACACACACACTCACACACACACGTTACACAAACACAAGACAAAATGAGGCGTAAAGTTAATTAGACATGGAGCTGAGAGAGAGCCTCTTCCTGCTGTGACACAATCATCTACACGGCACCTCAAGGGGAGAGAGGAGTGTGTGTTTGTGCCTCATATACACACAGTTAGAAACACACACACAGAAGCTTATGTACATCTAAACACAGATAAATAAGTGAAGAGGACGCAAGTATAAATAAGTATGAACTCAGGCCGGCGAAAAACACACACAGAGAGAATAAACAGTGAGTCAGTGACTCACTTCACTGCTGTGAAACGACCAAATTTACAACAAAACACAGAGATGAATCATCATCGGGCTCCGTGAACGGCTCTCGGATGATACATAAACTTTGCATGGAAAGAAACACACACCAACTAACCCCAAGGACTTTTCCTTCTCATCACTTCAACCTCCTGTATTTCTTTGAATCAAGGTGAAGTAAGGCTACAGCAGGTGTTTCAAACATTCTTGTTTTATCTAAGCATGAGCACAGGAATGTGTATCCCGTGTTAGGAGATAACAAACTTTCAACTCAGACCTTAAAATCGTGGTATGGAGTCTGAAGTGTTGATTTTGATGTAGTTTGCATGGTGTCTTTGTTTGTAAAGAGACAAAAGAAGTCATCATGGAGAGCAAAAGCAGGAGAATACACCTGCCAGAACTCATCAGCAGAACATCAAACGACATTTTCACTTCCATCACAGCTGTAAACAGATAACATCATAAAAACTCAGCCAACTAATCACTCTTTGAACGCTTCGTGAACTCATTGTTTTTTAAGCAGCTGGTCAGACAGTAAACAATGGCTTTACATGTTGGCTAATTTTTACTTCCGCCAAGGAGGTTATGTTTTTGGGAGAGTTTTTCTGTCTGTCTGTTTGTTTGTCTGTGAACAACATAACTCAAAAACTAAGAAATTGATCTTGATGAAATTTTCAGGAAGTGTTCAAAATGGGATTAGGAAGAAGTGATTAAAGTTTGGAGGTAATCTGGATCACTGTCTGAATCCCGGATTTATTGTGAGATAGAGCCATTTTCACCATATATGCATATAAAGCCCCATTTCCACCAAACAGTCCGGTTCAGATCAGTATGTTTTGGAACGGGTTGGCTCGGTTAAGCTTGGTATTTTAGCGTTTCCACGGCCAACCATGCCCCCTTGTGGTAGGCGGCGTATAATCTGGATGCTGACAGCGGCATGTGGTGTGTCGCCATAGTAGCGTGACACAGTGTACCCCACTAATAAACCCATCAGAGAAGAAAACGCAACCTGTCCTTCCATCTATCATTATGGGAACGTAAGATCTATCCCCAATAACACGGACATCTTTCATCTAAAAAGACTAAAACGCAGTGAAAAAAAAATGCACAGAGGGACTGACAGCGCTTTAGTAAGCATCCCAGGCCTGCAGGTGGTGCTATAACTATCTTGTCCAAAGGCAGCTTTTGGGAGATCTCCACCGAAGTAGAGTTGAGCCGATCATCTGGTGTATTGGGGAATACTAAGTGCAAAAGTGGAGTAACAGATGCATATTTTGTATGAAGCCAGTCAGCAGATACAGCAGATTGAACAGCATAAGCACAACACAGTAGTTTGTGACATTTTTAACAACTGTACTGTTGTCCTATTGTATTAGCTCGCGCGAAGCAGAGTGTGACATCAGCGTTTCAACTGAAAACTCCGGCTTACTGTTTACACAGCAATGTGTCGGCAGTGTTTCAGAAAAATTCCACTCTGGAGGCCGTTTTCAAAAGTTCGCGTTTTAGGTCAGCTGAAACGCCATTTCCATATAAATGCAACAAAACGTTTGCGTTTCACCCTAAAACTGTTGTCACGTAAACGGCCCCTTGGTCCTGGACCCTGTGGAGGTGGAGGCTGTGCCTGGAGGATGATAACCAAGATGTCATCATCTATTTTGTTAAGACCTTTTTGCACTTTCTATAAACTTTTCTATACACTACTCTTACTTTTGTTTTCTTAATCACTGCTGTGACCCCTGAATGTCCCCTCTGGGAAAAATAAGAAAAAATCTATTCTATTTTATTTATTTGGGTGGGACAACCTAGGAGTGGCAGGAAATGTTGGGGTGAGAGAAGAAAATGACAAAAAGTCAGGCCAGGACTTTGAATCAATCCACCCACAAGTGTTGAGGAAAGTAGCCTCTCTCCATGGAGGGCCTGTTCTACCAAATAACCTAAACTGGCATCCTGTAACATCCCTACTTCTTACATCCAAAACAGAACCACATGCCAATCCACTCTGCATTTTCAGCACTTTTGCAGCATCTGCTCAAGAAGATTAAATCAAGGGCAGTATGAAGTTTGTGTGAGATACTTCTGCTCCCACTGCAAAACTCTGACCCTGCATCCACATTAAGCATTAAAAATGTATATGTGAAACATGCAACAGGGATGGAGGAGTTCCTCAGAATGACCTGTAGTCCTAATTTTAATCAGTGATCAAATACTCTGTTTACTTATGTAATGGTCCCCCAGTGCTAACTTTGTATTGAGAGAGTAAACAGTGGGCTCTGTGAATAATTCAGAGGACATAGGAAGCCCTTAAGAGCACACAATTTCACTCTTTTTAATATTTAACTTCTGTATGCCACAAATAAACCCAGTAACTACACCCACAGATGTGTACTCATCCACAACTGAAAGTAGACCCTAATATGTGAAATATTTTTTTACCTTTTGTCACCTGAAAACTACAGCACTGATGTTCACCAGCTGGGGGAAAACTCAAAAACAAACGCATTATTGGTTTTAATGTGGGTGTTTTTCTTTTACAGTTAATGCACACAGTGGGAAAAATATAGAATCAAACTTGCCTTACATCTGGCATTTCGCAGATATTAAAAAAAGAAAAACATCAGCTTAGTATTTGAAAGCACATCTATCAGAGTTAGCAGCAAAACCAACATACAAACACAAAACTCCCAGAGAGACGTCACTGAAAATAAATAAGTGGTTCTTGCAACTTCAGTATATAAAACACCGCAGACAAATAAAAAAGAGGGAAAAAAATTTATGAGCCATCGGTTGCCATCTGCTCCTGAGACATTGTTTCTGCTGATAAACCTCCTTCTTTAATCCCTCCTTCTCACTTTATTCCTTCCCTGCCAAAACTTTCCTCCGATTGTAAGGACGACTTTTGTTTTCCCTTGTTTCTAGACTTTACTTTTCTGCCTTTTTAACTCTGGTGTTTTATTCCGATCCTGCTTCTTTTTGTCTATAGCGCAGACGCCCAGGGTTACTGAGAGCACAGAGGGAGAAACGCTTGTGCCGTCCTTACGTGAGGAGAAAAAAATTGAAGGAGAAGAGGAACAAGGGGGGAGCTCTGGAGGGAGACGTCCAAATGTTTGTTTTTTTATCCTAATTGGGCCACGGATGAGCCAGCGGCCATATCAGTCAAGGATAGAGGAGGCGAAAGTGTAGGAAAGGGAAGGAGATAGGGAATACTGCAGAGGAGCAATGAGGAGCAGTGGCGGTGTTTCAAAGAAGAATAGAAGGAGGGAATGTTTGGCTGCAAGGAGAGGAAGATGGGATGAAAGAAGCAGGAGTGAGGAATGAAAGCAGTGGCAGCGCTACCTCGGGGGAAGTGGTATCCAGTAATTAAACAACAGGGCTCGTACATTGTGTGTGGCCGCACAACAAAAGTTCCTAAACGGCTCCCTGCTGAGCACATTCAAAACGACACATTGCATCTAATTAGAGCAACATATTGAAGCTAACATCCCCACTGAACCCGCTGGTGGGTAGAGGTGTAGAAGTAATGTACAATCAGACATAAAAGGGCACATCCAAGAAATATGCAAATAAGCTTTAGTGCAATGCTGGTGAATTTGCCTGGAGTTAAAAGGGTTGAAGGGAACGCTCAGTTCAAAGTGGGTGATGAAACGTGCAAAGAAGGAGTTTTTAAAAAAAGGAAGCAATCACATGAAGTTTTGGGTGGAAACAAGGCGAGCTGTGTACTGTCAAAACAAGCTGTGGGAATGTTTCACTCTCAATGTGACCCCTGCAAATCAGAGCAAGTGCTGATGACCGTCAGTCCGTGGTTTAATCTGAAAGGCGTCCTCCTGTCGCAGTGACGCCACAGCCAGTTTGAAACAGACCATGTGAGCGAATAATTAGTTTACATTGTGACTGGAAGTGGCTGAATCGAGCAGCACGGCACATGGGAGTTCTCCTGCGAGGAGGTTGGTTTGTGCCTGGAACTGAAACTTGACATTTTGAAACACAGAAGTAGGAATTAGGATGTGGAGACGTGAGTGGAAAACACATAAAAGTTGCAAGAATCAATATTTTCATATTAACAATGGATTAAATGGCTGTGTGCAATTATTTCGATGGGTACAAGCATTCATCACACAGGATTAAAATGACAACAGCTACAAAAGATATGGTAAAATTATTCATCAACTTTCTTTGTATAAACAGAACAGCATGCCCATTTATGCTTATTTCAACAACTCAGACTGATCCTTCAAAACTTTGTTGTAGCAAACAGTCAAATTATTTCAGAGTGAGCCCTTTTTTTTTTTACTGTCTTTCCCTTTTGGATATTTTTTGTGACAAAAAATCAGTCAGTGAGTTTCTTTTTTTCACACTGCCAAATTATAAAATGTAAACTAGCTTTCCAATAATGTCGCCTGTTAGTCATATCTACCAAGCCCCTTTTATGCAAATATCTGAAAAAGTGAGACTTAATAAAAATGTCAAAGTCAACTAGAAATTCAAATTCCTGCACCAGGTTGTAAACATGTTCAATTATGCTGTTTAAACTGTCATTTTAATATGGGTGTTAATGGGACTATCTCTGCTTTTGGGGACAACCTCAAGTGGACACTTGAGGAACTGCAGTTTTGGAACTTTTTTTAATTTTTTTGTGCAGTAGCTTAATTTTTCAACTCTTGATTATTTCACAATAGTCTCACCACATCATGTTATATGTGGATCACTACTTCCACAACAACTACTTCTAAGCCATAGACATGTCAGTGGCTCAAAATAGGATGCTATAGATTCATCTAGCAGTCCTGTCAGGTAAAAAAGTATGAGGTGTAGTTAATCTGGGAATCTTAATCTTTTTATGACAATGACTTCTTCTTTAGATGTAGAAAATGTTACAATTATGAGGTGTATATAAGTAAATAACCTCAAATTTGTTTGTTTGTCTTACATATGTAGCTTACTCCAATTAAATTCAGTAGCATTATTACCACAGAACTTGGGATTTTTTTTCTCTATACCTTACTATGTATTTTAAGTGCTGCAAAACAACTATACCAGATCGAACAAATGGAGCCTGTTTATCATTTTCCCGATAACTTGTGGGGTGCTTTCTGTGCTGAGCGATGCTAGAGTGTCACCTAGGTCAGTGCAAAAGAAGGGTCCGAGCCCAAAGAGTGTCAAAGATTTAAAGAGGGGGTATTTATTTATCTTTTTAAGCCTGTCTCTTTGGTAGACCTACAGTAGCTTTACATGATTTAAAATGCAAAAGTACAACTGGTGTTTTAGGAAACCCTATTTTAGCTGCTGTCTCTTTAAGGCTGCCTGCTCCACAAAGCCCCCTTTGCTCTGATTGGCCAGATTTCTGTAGCCAGAGCTATAGTCACCTTGATGTTGGAGGCCTGCCCCTCTAACATGTTTTGAACCAGTAAGGAGATCTTTACATGATAATCTCATTATTCCAAGAAATCTCATGAAGATCTTTTGCTATCTGTAGAACGGACTGCTCTGTTAGGTTTACTGACAGAGTCAGGAATTTCTACAACAAACAAAAACATAACATCTTAAAAATCTGCATACATGCAGTATGAAAATCCAGCATCATTATTTAATATCCATGTCTAAATATGGGAAAGCAAAGTACCCCCTTTTTAAGTTGGTGGAATTTGAAATATTCAGAAATATCAGTTGCCAAAAGCAACATTGAAAAAAGAAACAGGAGAGTCTTGGATTCAGATTCCCAGTGACTTGTAGACTAAGTACCCTGGTTGTGTAACAAACGCTGACACCAAGACCCCCCAACCTCCCCCATCATCATTCCAGCAGAGTGAAAAATTCATTACATTTTTCTCCACCTGTCCATCAACTGCTCCCTCCTGCCAGGGGTGACTTGTCTAGTATCATATTCTTTTTACAAGTTAGCGAAATATTACAGCGCCTTTTCACCCTCACCAACCCAGATTCCAATTTCTGGTGGGTGGCTGACGTCTGCTGGCTGTCGAAGCGTGATGACTGCGGGTTTTTGATGTCGGCTGTTGTTGGATGCAACTGGGTTTGGGTGCTCTCTGCTGGGACCCTAAAGCTCTTGGGAAAAAGTACAGAGAGCAGCGGGAGATTGAAGTCACTCCAGCTCCCGCCTCTGAAGCTGACAGCTGAGAGATTAGTGGTTAATTAAGTCGGGCGATTTGACTGGCACACAGGGAACAACCCCTCCAGCCAATCAGTTTTTGCGTTTGGTGGGAAAACAAGAGAAAGCGACGGCAGTCTCTTGGGAGGGCTCACTGTGAGAAGAGAAACTATAGCCATAAGCGCCACAAATACTTCCTGACTCCCTACTTTCTCATCCTTCCCTCACATCTGGAGAGGCCAGATAAGGAACGCGTAATGAAAACAAAATGGTGATTGACACCTAGCTTGCTCTGTGCATATTTAAAGCCATGCAAATTCTAATTTTCAGGTGCAGACGGATGCAAAAGAAAAAAGATGATGAGAGGAGAAGGGAGGGATGGCAGATACAGTATGAGACAGCTGAGAATGTGAAATGAAAGAGAAGAGGAAAATCAGAGAGAGAAGAAAAGGGATTTGCATGCAGTATTTTTAAAATGTCACACCCCAGTAGGAGTATAAACACCTTTCTCCAACCTCATCACCCAGCTACACACACACACACAAGCCTTTTTTAGAGGAGCTGGTCACCTCACAAAAAACACTACAGCTTTTTCCTTTGATAGCTCCATCAAAGAGAACTTTCTGCTTTTGAAAGACATGTAAATAGCTCTTCAAAAAAAAACATCAAACAGGTCATGGAAATCAGATCAAAAGGACGGCAAGTTTAAGGTTTACCTTGATGAAGGTCATGGCAATGTTTTTAAATTAGCTCTTCAACATCACTAATTATGTTTCAGGAACAAGCAAGCAACCAAACATTTAAACATTTAGTTTTTGTGTTCCCTTAGTTTTTTTGTTTGATAAATAGTTGCATGTTTTAAGAAATGCACTTGTACTTATTTTTTGAAGCTTGGAAAAAATAAATCCAGTTTAAACCAACAAACAAAAACAATAATTTCTGGATTGTCAACAAAAGACATAACTCAAGCTAACAACTGGTTAGCATAACAACATGAAAATAGCTAGCTAGGTTACCAAGTCTGTCCCTATTCAGTTTCTGTGTGGACTACATTAAGTTGTAACATATGGCTAGTTTTGTTTTTACAATCAAAGCTGTCCTATTTCTCTTTGTTGCGCTAAGCTATGCTAAGCTAACTGTAGCAACAAGTGTTACTCAAACATTATAGTAATATCAGTCATCTTGGATGCTCTTACACAGAGCGAACCAGTATTTTTTCATTTAAAGTTCCCGCAAAGAACATTTGGTTTGTGTTGGTTTTGGCGCCCCCTGTGGAAAAAGTTGTTTTTGCTGATTTGGGTTTACTCAGAAAATTCTCATCCTGTTCTCCTTTCATAGTCATATATATTTCTCACCTCAAGAGTCTTTGTCAAAGGACATGTGAAAAAATACTATCATTAGCATGCTAATCAACTGGGCTAATACCTACCCTCTACTGGTTGCTTCAGACAGAAAAAGTAGCTGTGAAGAAAAAGTCACTTCTCTTGTTGACTGACTGGTCTGATATCTTTAGGTCATAAAGAGACATCAATATGAGTAAAAGCTTGTTCTATAACTAGTTTAAAAAAGAATCTCACAGGAGCTTTAACTCTTTTTAAAAATAACTGGTTGCAGTTGGTTAGAATGGGTTAGCTTAAGACATAAGGAAACAACTAGCTAGGCAGGCAACACACTCAAACTTTTTACTCCAGTTTCCAGTGTCCTGGGAAATAACTGACTTATGAAAGTTGATATTGCTTCTCTTTGGAATTCTAAAAAACATGCCTCCTTTTGAGCTTCGGGGCAGCTTTAGTACATTTCCAGACAGCAATTTACAACACGGATGCACCAAAGATAGACTCTGCGCCTTACATTTACAATTTCCTGGATTATTTCGATCCCCAGAACTTTGTTTGCTCAGTTTCATTTTCCTTGAAAGCAAATATCAATATGAACCAAACAGCATACGCCCAAGGCTTTAAGGTGTACAAATCATTAATTTTAGTCTAGATTTATAAAACATAGAAAGCTTTCTGTGTAAATATACAGTCAGAAAAAAACTGAATTTAAACAAAGTCTCTGTCCTTGGCAAAGCTTCCACAGGCACAACTCTTTCGGGTTTACTTTAATTGTGGCCTCTGTGCTTTGGACATTGCCCCACCTGGTTTTAAGATGATGAATGAGGGAAGGAGTGAGCATCCTTCTGTTGCTAAGAGGGAGCAAAGGACAAGACACTTCTAATAAAGACAGAGAGGAGGTTATTGAGTTCAAAAGATAAAACAAAAACTCAACTGCAAGGAAATGCAGACTTAGACACCAGAAAACTTTAATTTAAAAACAGCATATTTAAGCTTAAATAAAGAAGAAAAACCCTGGGATTCTGAGAAAGAAATTCACATCTATAAATAAGTCGTAAATTTAAGATAACAAAGTCAAACATTTACAAGATCAAAGTCACAAGTTTTGTTTTTATCTATGATTCTGACTACAGTTAGAGTTCACAGAGTTGCTTCAGTTCAGTTCCAGACATTTCTTTATATCTGTAGAAAACATTAAAGTGGGGTATTGTGCTTCTTATTTTGGAGCTTTTTTAGCTTTGTCACTTTATAGAATTTACATCTAAAGAGGAAAAAATCCTAATTTTTCTCAAAGTGGTTATTTAAAAAGAAAAAGGTTTTTTCTAGCTGCTGTCTCTTTAAGCCTTTTTGCTCAACAACCCCCCGCCACCCCCTGATTGGTCAGCCCTCTGGAGGCCCTATAGAGGCAGAGCTTTAGACACTGGTGTTCGAGGCCCGCCCATCTAACCTGTAGACTTTTAAGCAAGTTTTAAGAAGATCTTTGTGAAGATCCCTATTTTTTTTTTTTTTTTTACCTTTTTTTTTTTACCTTTTTTTTTTTTCTTTTTCTTTTTTATTGAGCATCTAACAAATTCTGGGATTTCTACAATGTATGAATCTTTAGAGGTTTGAAAATTTGCACACTCTTAGTCTGAACATCAGGCATTGTTTCTTGATATCCATGTTTAAAACATGGGAAAACATAATAGCCCCTCTTTAAGTTTTCTCAATAAGGAGACGGTGCCCTCTTTAAAGAACTGACTGCCGATGGTCCTCAGCTGTTAAGTTAATTTTGTAAATGTATGTTTTTTTTGCTCTTGTAATGACTTAAACTTACAACTTTTTAATGTTCTATTTAACTTTACAGTGGCACTAATTGCCCATCATATAAAAGCAGTTAACCTAAAAATGGAATAATCAAAAAATTCTAGTAAAGATTTTTTTATCCTGATGCCAAATTTGAGTAAAACTGCTTTTGCCCAGGATACATTTGTTGTTGTTACTCTTTCTTCCAAGTTACACTTTTGTTTGGTACACTCTTGTTTTTCATTTGCTAGAGCTGCAGATGTTAAATTAACTTGATAATAAAAACACCTCTTCTGTATCTCGGTACGTTTTTATGATCAGCTCCATCAATCACATCTTCATTGCAGCTGCTAAATCCCAATCAGGGTCTACCTGTAACTTAATGAGCGACTTCATAATGACACCAAACCTCATCTCATATTTTCACACTTTTATGATTCTCTGGATGAAAGCGCCCAAGAATTAGACGGTGGGGAAAAAAGATGGGGCTCATCATTAAAATTAATTTGTCTCCAGTCAAACTGCGGCAGAAGTTTTCCTCCACAACTTTCTTCATTCCCCCCACCACTGCTGAAAGCGCTCCTCATCAAATCATCGCCAGAACCAACTCAGTTCGCTTGGCACTTGGACTCCGGCGCTGTCATCATTAGCACCAGTTGCTGCGGAGACGAGTCTGCCTCACCATTAGCCGGCAGCGGCCCTGCAGCACTATGAGTCTGAGGGGTTAAGCGTGTCCGGTTCGGGGCGCTGGTTAGAGCGGAGGGAAGACGAGGGGAAGCTCAAAGAGAAAGGGAACATTAAGGATGAACTGGTGCAATCAGCCCAAGGCAGAGCAGAGGCTGAGCAGGGTTCAGTGAATTAGCAATATCTTTTCCCAGCATAGATCAATGAAGCATTACCGTAAGAAAGAAGAAGGAGAGGGGAAGAGGGAGGGTAGAGACAGAAAGGGAGAGACAGTTACAAACTAATAGTTTGTCTCTGCCTCAAGCAAGCTTTCTCTCTTTTTCTAGCTCTTTCTTTCAATTTCAAATCCCATGAGTGACATCTTCAGTCAAATTGGAAGATCACAGAAGCAGCGTGGCAGGTTTCCAGCTGATAATCACTGTGAAAAACCATTACACTTCAAATAAAGGCCTTAATGAATCAAGAGGCTACTGGTTGCTAATAGCATCATGCAAACCCGGGGCCAAGCAGCCTTTATGCACTTGAAAAGGGTCTCAACAACTCTTATTTTCAATGAAACCCAACAATCTTGTGTCATAACTGTTACCAAAAGCCTTCCTGGCTGATTTGTCTGTCTTGAGCTGAGCTTGCACACGTTTTTTTAATACCAGCCTGTAGTCGAATAAAGTGCAACCAAAACATTTTCCTCCAGTCATCTCCCTCCAGTCTCTAGAGTGTCTCAAAATCCCTCTTATCCCTTCAGCTGACTTTAAAGTTCCCATAATCCACCACATAGGATTTTTTTTAATCTATTCTTGGTATACTGTACTTTCTAATTCAATTTTTTATTCCACTGCACCTAAGTTGAGAGTTTTCATATCAGTGCGAAAATGACATTACACTCAGTAATCGCTGTCAGTCACCTCACAGCTTCTGTTTCAAGCCTGCTGCAAAAAACGACTGTGAAAGTAAGAAATAACAAAAGTTACTCTACACTCACAGCCTGTCAGCTGGTGACAAATTAACGCTTGAATAATGTGGAAAAAAATACACGTGCAACTCATTAAGTCTTCACACCAGGGACCTGGGACTGAATTAGAAACGGGGAGTTAATAATGATCACATTCAAAATGTTCCTACTTAAAGGGCATTACGCTCAAAATGTAAAGGAACTCTTTAGACTGGAGTGCTTGGGTTTGTGGAAGGTCATGTATTTTCTTTTAAGTGTTGCATTGTTGACAGCCTCTGTTTTTATACATTAAAGAGGCGGTATTGTGCTTCTTTTATTGGCTTTATATTGTCCTGCTGTTGCCCTCGTAGTAGCTTTAGATGATTTTTAGCTCCAAACATTGTTTTCTTTCCCAGAAACTGGTCTTCAGAAAACCTGTAGTCCAGCCTGCAATGCTTCGTTTTAGCTGCTGTCTCTTTAAGACTCCCTACTCCACTAACCCCCCTTCCTCTGATTGGCCAGTCCTTTGGAGGCCAGTTATACGGTCTAGGTATGGGCAGACTTTGGTGTTAGAGGTTTGTTCCTTAAGCATGTCACGATCCAGTAAGGAACCTTCATGCGATGACATCATTATTTAAAAAAAAAATAATAATGAAGATCTCGTAAAAGATCCTGTGCGACATTATGAGAACAGACTGTTTTGATCAGTTTACAGACAGATTCCTTCGACATATCAATATGTAGTGATATAAGAATCTGCACACGGTTAGTATAAATGTCCAGCTTTGTTTTTCTATTTCTATCTTTTTAAAATATGGGAACGCACAATACCCCCTCTTTAAAGATCCCTCTATTGGACCTAAAATTTTGAGGGTTAATGACATCAAAATTGTAGTTTTTTGGGAAATGTTCTCTGAGACTTAAAAGTTCTTGGTAGTTTTGCTAAAAAAATACCATTTTTGAGGAGGCATGATGCATCTATGGTTAAGAATGGGAAATGAATTAGGTACTTTTATAGGTACCAACCAAATTCTGCCTGTAGTACCAGATACCAATTCACGTAAAATCCAAAGTCGCCATGTTTAGGTACCCAAATGCATCTTTGTGACTAAGAGGTAGTGGAAGAGTAGGCGATTTTCCATGCTGGATATGAACTTAGCATTGCAAGTTTATAAAGTGAAGAATAAACATGTCAATTTGAAAAACTTGTAGATTTTTTTAATAACAAATTGATATTTTTATCACGTAAACACAAAAAAGTACTGAAAATTGGTACAGTTGAGTACCCATACCAGTTGCCAGTTACCAGGCATCAGGTACCGTATCGGTTAAATGTGAAAGGTCGCCATCCCCATGAATTCAGTTCAGGTTTCTCATATAAGATGTGATGTATTGTGTAAGGTTACCTAAAGTGTTAGCTAGCTTTGTTTGAATTATTTCTGCAGGATTTCCTTCAACACATTACTCAAGTAACTTACGACACTGGCCTTATTCTTGAACAGCCACTCAGCGAGCAAAGTTCTGTGTGGTTTCACCTAACTTTATATGAAATACAGCGTTGCATTCAGGATATAATTCATAATAATCAGCTTATTACACAATGCTGTGGAAATCTGGAATCATCCATCTGAGCTCCTAAGCCGCGGATACAGAGAAGAGTGGAAAAAGTTCAGTTGGTTCATAAATTCAAGCCTTTTTCTCTCCCAGCTTTACCGTCTCAAACATTCAGTTAAATCTAGTCAAATAATTCCCCAAAATTCAGCCCGAGGTTGTCACAGGCATAAGATGCCGACTTATATGCAGAAAAAAGTACGCTCCTAATTTGTCTGGTACAGACAGGAAGATAAAAGACAAAGTATTGCAGCACGGTTTTTCTTCTTGCTGATGGTTACAAAGCAGATACTGCATGCTCCGTCGGTAAATTAAGCCCTGAGTCAAATTCAAACACTTTGAAACAACTCGGCTGCAGAAGCTGTCTCTGGTAAAGCGCCTGGTTTGAGAAAATGAAGAAAAGGCTTAATTGAGAACCTAATCCAGGGTTGTAGCTATAATCTGTCACCATACTGCAGTGGAGCAGAGTAAGACGCAGTTTCCTTTCAGCTCTGACACCTGTCCTGCAGTATTTCCTGACCTCTGAATAAAGAGAAACTGTCAGCAGAGATCAATAATGCCCCACATGTTTAATCATCATTACATTAACCTGAAAGGAGACATGGCAGCCAGGGCACTCTCATGGGAGGTCGCATTTTATGGGACGCTAATGTTGTTACTCCCACTTGCTCGTCTGCAGTAGTCGTTCTGTTGTAACGCTGAGAAAACCTTGCCTCATTACCTAATCCAATCTCTCTTTTTCTCTCTCTGACTCTGTCGCTTTCACTTAGCGGCTCTCTGTTACACACAGAGTGGCTAATGCCTGCACACAAACCTCCACCAAACCACTGGACCTTGTTCACAAATAAAAAAAAAAAGCACGGCACGCAGACACTCGGCCTTCACAGAAAAACAGTCGGTGCCCCGTGGAGTATAGATTGCATTCAAGGGAGGGTGCCTCCATAGATCACAGAGCGTTTATTGGCTCCACGGATTCCCTTGAGTTCATCCGGCTCCAGAGGAGGAGGAAGAAGAAGTGCAGAGACTGAATATAGATTCTCCCTACCACTGTCTGCTGAGCAGGCCCGGCTGCTCTGTCAGCCTTTACCCTATTAGAGGCCATGATGGAGTGTGACAGAGTGTGTGTGAGTGCTCGCATGTGCATAGTGAGTGAGCAGAGGCTTCGTGAGTGCAGGTTAATGCACCGGACATACAAAATATTAGAGGTAATTTCACACTGCAAACACTTGTGTGTGTTCGAATGGTTTATGATGCTGCTTTGTGTCCTCCAGAGTTAAAATCAATACAGTACTTTACCCAAATTTACCCACTTTGCATCATAAAAAGAGGAGAGTGGGTAATACATCAGTTTTTGACAGCATGTGTTTGTTGTTAAAATGTGTTTGTGTCGCTGTTGGTAAGTTGAAAAAGGATTACAAAAGTGCTTGAAACTTACAAAGTGCATCCAATCCAGGAGAATTTTCATCCTGTGTGTCTTACTGCTTCATTTTAGAAGTTGATATCCTCCTTTTAACTAAATTTTTCTACTTGCTTTGCAGAGTGAATACCCCACATGTTCACTGATACCCATAACTTGTTGTGACACTAAACCAAAGAAGCCGCAAGTCCATGTTAAACCCGAACAAACCAAGGAGTAAACCAAGCAGGTCATTGTTCAAGTAAACAGATCATGAGTGTCTAGCATTGACAAATGGAGGCAAAGCATAAGTGGAAAGACAAAAAAACCCAAACTGCAGTTCCTCAATTGCCCACTTGAGGTTGGCGCCAAAAGTCCATGAATCCCCATTAACACTCATGTTACATTGCAAATTGTAAGGAAAGTACATTCTTCTAATAACTTCTATGTATTTCTTGGCTCCTAGGCTGAGTGAAGGTTAAGTGGCAACCACCATCGCTGGGCTTCAAAACCTTTCTTCAAAAAACAAAGGATGCTATCATTAAAGCAGCATGCATGTTTTATACCAATGGTTGTCTAAGTATGGGAAGATGGCCCCCATGTAATGTCTTCTAAAATCAAAAAGTACTCACAGTTACCAATTTCATTCATTATTGTTGAAATATAAACAAAAATATGGGGTAAATTTTAAATAAAACCATGCAAGAAAATTAGGGATGCACCGATACTGATCAGTGGCATCAGTTATCGGTGTATTGGTGCCCCTTAAGGCTCGATTGGTATCGAGGACATAGATGGTACCGATCCAGGCAAACAGCTTTATGCCTTTCTGTTTTTTTTTCTTTGCTACTGGATTTGAAGTGTTGCCTCTGATGCACTTGCTTGTTTTTTGCTGCATTACCAGTCAACAGGGTATAAAAGTTTACATTTGAAAAGAACTTGTGTACATTCTGAAGAATTGTTTGGTGGTAAACATTTAAATATTTCATAGTTGAATAAATATTTACTTCAGTAATTCTACATACTCATTTTGTCTTTTAACCCAAGCATTACCAGTCTCTTATCCTACAGTAGGACATGCAGGTTATTATTTAACACTGGTATCAGATCGGTACTGGTATCGGTTGGAGATAGACCAATATGGATTTTTCAGGGCTGATATAGATACCGATTATTTGTAGTCAAGGAGGCCGATATCAGATATTTAAAGCGGATATTAATTTGCAGTCAAATTAGAAATATTGGTGTCAAAATTTTGAATAAAACAACACTTAACTTTCTTCAAATTCTTCAAGTATATGTTTATCAAACACTTACCAGGCTTAGCAGCATGTTTTATAAAGTGAAATGAAAACTTAAAAAAGTAAATAGCTTAAGTTTTCTACCGTAAATAAAGTTTTCCAAAATTTCAATGCAACTGCAATAACTGCACTGCTGATTGGCTGTTACCCAAGCCATGGCTCTGCTTGGAACCAATCAGATGATACTGTGGGTGGGACAGTGCTGGGGATTGAGTAGTGACAGCAGACAGCAGAGCGGCTGCATCAAAGCTGCAACAACACAGTTTTGTATTTGTTTCTTATTGGCTGTCAAATTTTTTAAAAAAAAAACAGCTGATGCCGATATGCCTCAAAACGCCAAATACGGGCCCGATAATCGTCCCGGCCTTATTATCGGTCTAACTCGAGGATCGGTTGACACCAAAGCCCAGGTATCGGTATTGATATCGGATATCAAGATATCGGTATCAGAACCAGAAAGGTTGGATCAGAGCATCCCTATAGAAAATGTTTGACACCCTGGATGACAAAGCCACAATCACAACAGTATCAGTGTTGACTGATTAATCTTGAAAACAGCAACACGTGCACATAGGTAGACACATTTTCTACTGATATGCTAAATTAAGTATCTTGAGGTTTTTTTGTTTGTTTATGTTCGTCTGCTTTTGAATTAGCATATTAGTGTGTTCCTAGCCCTACTACTGTGGGGGTTGTGGGATGAAAAGTTTGGGAACTTTTGTACAATACAGTCTGTGGTTAAGCTACTTAACACTCTTTCCTGTTTGTTTGAAAGGACATCTCAAGATAAAGGCTAGACCAAGAGTTAATATAAGAAAAGCTTAAATTTATCTAGGGAAACATTAGATAAGCTTATAAAATACAGTGACATTTTAAAATAGAAGTAGTTGTTGATGACCTTATATAAAAATGATAATGTAGCAAAGATGGCCAGAGCAAGACTTTGTATAATCTCTGTTTATCATGCCTGACTTTTTATTCAGAACTTGTACTTGTTAAGGAGTATTTAGGCATAATGCTGCTTTTTTAAGAGAAAAAGTCTGAAAACAACTTCCTCTGCGTCAGTTGGTGTTGAGCAATGAAGACATTACAGAGAAGGAGAAATACATCAGGGGGAGGATAAAAAGAGAAGAGGACACAGACATAATCTACTTTTTGAAGTGAATGCAACCAAGATGGTCTCACACTGCACCTGATCACATTACATCCTTAAGAGTGGTAAAGCAAGACGGGGTGGAGGAATTGACCAGATAGAGGCTGTTTTCTTTTTAACTTAACTGAATGGGAAGATCAAAAGCTGCTATGATGTTGTAAAGCTGTCTCTGAGGTTTTCACATCATAGAAATCTGGGATATCTATTCGAGGGGAGTCATCTAAACATGTCTAGATTGATTTTGCAACTCAAATGATACCGTAAATGAACAAAGATGGAGGAAGCTTGGTCATATTTGCAGCCGAAACAGCTTTTTTGACAAGAAGTTAGCCAAGGTGAGTCTGCAAGTAACGCTAGCATTTAGCCTTTTGATAGAGATGGTCCTGTTAGCTTAAAAATAACTGAAAGCTTCAACTGACTTTAACATAGATACATAAAATGGGAGCTGTACTTTATTCTCCTTTGACATATGCTACCTAGCTTAAATTATAATAATTTAAAATGAAGTTTCTTGCTAACACTGTGTTGGTAAGAAAGTGGTTGTTTGCCAACCTTAGCATTTGTTGAACCATACCACCTGCTGTCCATATGGACTTAACATTGGAATTGACTTTTCTATTTTTAGGTTAATAACGATGAAACAACTACATACATGTTGTCATATATGTTACATTTTAGGACTTAAAGCCTAAAACACTGGAACAACTCTGTCACAGCATTTGAAGCTCAAACCCTGGGTGTGAAGTAGGAGGGGAATTAGCTGCCTTGCGAATATGAATAGCAAATCCCTTTTCCTAAAGGAAACGTAACAGAAATAGAGAGTGGAAGTGGAGACAACAAAGAGAAGGAGGTATGTGAGGACTCATCTTACTGTGAGGAAGGGAAGGTCACTACATGGAGACGGAGTCATAGCGCTCTGGTTTCTGGACACAGAGACAGAGTGAGAACCAGGGGACAGCTGGAAACACAGGAGCAGGGCAGCACTGCCGGCTGGGCACACAGCGGGAAATATGAGCAGGGGCGTGTGTGACTACATGCATCCTGTGTTTGAAGGAGGACTGAGTAAAAGAAAGAGCAGCAGAGACGGGAATAGGAGAAAGAGTGTGTAAGGGCACTGGGGGGTATGTATGTTTGTCATCTGGGGATTGGCACTGGGTGAAAGGTTGGGAGTGACACTGAATGCTACAACTGAACAGTTGGAGGTCTTTATAGTAGATGCCAAATGTAAGCTAATAGTGGAAGTGGTGGGGCAATAAATAAACCAGGCTAGGGATCAGTGACTCCAAAATAAGTGGGTGACAGTTACTGCCGGATGAAACAAAATATACAACTTTAATCCATTTTCCATTTTTAGCTGCTGTGGGGCTAGAAATAGCCATTTTGGATGGCTGCCCCTCTGTTGAGGTCCAGACTAAAATACAGAAAAGATAACTGCATTGCCATTACAATGCATTCAAACAGTCATAATCCCCAGAGGATATCTCCCAAAAGGATGTGGTCATCCTCTGACTTTTAAACTTGTGACATCATTTGGTCACGGTTGCTACTCCTACTATCGGCTGAATAAACACACATTTGATACCATCATTCACAAGCCCAAGATGTTGTATCTTTTCTTTCATCTAGATTAAACCTGGCATTAAAGCTACTCTATTTTTAATCAGTTTTGCTCTCAACAGAATATTTTCTTACAATTTCCCAGGTACATTAGAAAAAACTTAGTTATAAATGATGTACTTTTCCCAGATGATGTACCCTTATGCCTAGTGGTAAGACTCTGACTTTTTTAATATGACAAGTTTAAGTTTGACAAGTTTGAAACAGGACTCTATATTTAGAAAAAAACAACAACTCAGTATTAATTTACAGGATTAGCAAAGTCTTCATTAACAGTTTCGTTGTCCCCAGATGGTGAATCATGTCTATCAAAATTAGACGACATATTAGTCTTAAACCTATAAGTGGGTCATTTATAGAATCATTTATTTTGCTTTCAAGAGTAAAATTACACACCATTTTCTAGGTGCATTAGCAAAATGGTTCCCAAGTGATGTATAATTTTCAACAACTAACCTGTCATAAATCTTGGGTCAAGGAGCTGGATCATATTTTATTGTTAGATTACTTTTTTTTTTTTTTTAAGTTTTCAACAGTGAAATACTTTGTCATTTCCAGGGTACACTTGCAAAAAACTTAGGTTCTGGTATTCATGGTTCTAAATGATGTATCATTTTCTTCAAAAACTAGCCCGACTTTATCCTTAGGCCTAGAAGTGTTTTTTTTTCTTAACTTCTTTTTTGTTGCTTTAAACAGTAAGCTACCTCTCTATTTCCTGTATTTATTGGCCAAAACTTAGGTATCAATACTCAGGGTTTACACATGATATACCCTTTTGACTACAGTGAGACACCGACTTTAGTGTTGAGCAAGACATACAGTAAAATACTCCACTCTTCTTTTGATAGATAGTTTTCATGGTCTCCAGATGATGTACCCCTATGACTTTAGTGATAACCAGATTCAGTCAATACTTGAAATTGGAAGCAAGAATTGGGTTAATGCCTTGAGAATCTATTGATTGATTACAAACCATTGTGGCTGGTTTGGACAAAAATTTAAATTTTATGTTCTCGATTTGTTTTGCCCTATTGTTGCTGACCAGAGTGATACTCATCTTTACTGTTGATTCAATTGGGGGACCATCTGTGGCTGATAAACCTGTATAAGGTCCCACAAGGTCAAACCCTTGGTATCGTAATGAGCATATGTGGTGTCATTTAGCAGCTAAAGCTTGGCTGTGGTCTAATTTTACACTGTATTGCTTTTTTATCATTTAAAGACACAGTGTTTTCCTAACTTTTCTTGGCACACCTGCTGCCACACACAGATAGCTTCATCATTAAGAGCACCAGAAAGCGCAATGTCTGATGCTGAACTTAATATGCTTAATGGCGTGTATAATGTAAAGGAAATGAGGACTGAAATGAACGGCAGATCGGGATGAGTCGGGGCCTGCTGTAGTGTGAAGGAGCTCAGTGTGCCGAGGTTTTAATCTTGAGACTTTTAGGTTGAGCAGGCGGAGGGAAACATAAAGCCCATTTTTCACACAGACCTGACAAAGTGTGTGTATATTCGGCACAGGGCCATTTGGAGGAAGGCTGTTTGTAGCGTGCTGTAGGTGAGTGTTCAGAGTAGTAGGCCATCTGACAAGGAAGTGCAGCAGGCCATACATCACACACTCTGGAGTGCGACTCCGGCTCATAAGGTTTGTGTCTATGGTGCATTTTCTGAGAGACTAAAGCACATAAGACATTTTGGGAGCAACTAAGGGAAGTTTTGACTCTCTGGCTCTTCCTCTCTTGACTTGTTTCTCATTCATCAAAGGTGATGAGGAGGGAGACGGGCTAGAGGTACGGAGCGGTCCCTGCACGGCTATCATTAAATAAGAGTTCAACACCAGAACTCATGAGTAATTCATGATGTTCTGCACACATTCTTCATTTGCTATAGGTAGCAGAATAAAAGCTCTTATCTAGGGCATACATACTCAGGATTTTGCCGCTGGGCTTGGCGACAGTGACGCACTAAAACTCACACCCATGCATGTAATTTGCAACTCATGATGTATAAGACCAGAGGTGAGGATCCTCAGTCGCTACTCATACACAAACATACAATTTGATGTACCTGTGAAAGAAAGGTATATGAGAAGTAGAGGTGTTCAAATGTCATTTTCGCTTCCTGATGTACAATAGCAAATAATGAGAACCCTTTCTTGGTATGAATCTATACATTTTCTTTGCTTTGACAAATATCAAACATGACGCTAACTCTGCACGTTAGCTGCTTCCTACCATCACATGATAACAATATGAAGTTTATCCTTCCAGGGGATCCAGTTTTGCATAGCACAATACCAGTGCATTACCATGTTAACTTAATAAAAAAAATAAAAAAATAAAAAATAAATGAATAAATAAAAATTAAAGAAAAAAAAATAAATGAATAAAAATAAAAAATAACAATAAAAAATAACAATAATAATAGTAATAATGAATTTAGTTTAATTTATAATGCACTTTAATTCTTAGAAATCTCAAAGTGCTACAAGATAAGTTAGAATGTAAAAAGCTTGCTAGTCCCAATAGCTGATTTTTCACAAAAAAAGAGAGGGAGTGCAAAGAAACTTCCAAAGTATTTTTTTTTTAGATGAAAAATTGTTGGATTATTGCCAAGTTTCAAACTTACCAAACTGATTTTGGTTGTTACTAATACTGATATTGATATGAAAACAGATAAAGTTATGGATAACAACATTGATCCTAATACTTTTAGGCTTCATAATGTCCCTCTCCACCTCTTAGCGGCTCTACATAAGTCAAAGCTAAAGAAAAAAAAAAACACACATATATATGTTTTTTTCTCACACTGGTGTTTTGGAAAACCCACATTTCAGCCCCTGCCTAAATGTTTCATTCTAGCTGCTGTCTCTTTAAGGCACCCTGCTCCACAAAACCCCCTTTCCTCTGATTGGCCAGCCCTCTGGACACCTATCTGAGGTATAGCTCTGGGCAGACCTTGGTGTTTGAGGTCTGTCCCATGTCATTAACCAGTTAGCAGAGCTCTGTGTGATGACCTCATCATTTCAGCAAAGCTTATGAAGAGCTCATGAAAACATTAAGAGATTTCTACAACATATGAATATGTAATACCCTGAAAATCTGAACACACTCAGAATGAACATCCAGAATCATTTACATCTATGTTTAAAATATGGGGAAGGAAATTAGACAATGCAATAAACTTAAGAGGGCGTTTTCTTAACAATGTAACATACAGGCACCCTTTGTCTGATCTCAAAACCTTTCTGACATCACACAAGTCCAAAGTGAAGAGATGCAGGATCCTCTTATTCACACAAGATGCTCTGACTAAGCCACTCACCTATTTATTCAAAAGGTACCCAGTGTACTCCTTCAGCAGCAGAATAAGAATAACTTAAGTAGTCCCCAGATGATGGCTTAAATAGACGGGTTAGGTGAAAAAAAAAAAGAAAAAAAAAGAAAAACAACAACCCTTAAAGAGTCTTTTATCCACTTCTTGTACCATTTCTAACTCCCAAAGTAGAAAGGAACAATTTACTCGGGTGAAAAACTTGAGGACAGTCTGTATGTAAGCTGTCAGTACTAAAAGCAAAGAAGAGCATGAGAAATGAAATGAAACGAGAAATTAAAAATAAGGTATAAAAAACAGCTCCCGTTTTTAACATGATGGGCTACATATGCTCAGTTACAGGGTGATGTATCAGTGAAATAATTAAGAAACATACTGTTCATGGAAGGTAATGAGTACTCTAAATCAAAAAATCCTAGACGCCCTCTTTTCCAAATCCCAGTTTAACCCTAATACCCCACTGCGTTATTAAAAAGGGGCTACATAGATAATTTTCTTAACACTGATAGAGCAGCATACATTAGTGAGTCCTTTGAACCCTCCAGTGGTATGGATTATCACTTTGTATCAGTCGTTCATCTCGAGACCGGCCAATCGGAGCGCTGCCTCCACATCAAAGAGAGTTTAGAAAAAAAAAAAGCTGCTGTTATTAAAACGCCTTTTCATCTTATTGCAAACTTACACTTCACAATATTTTCTGACCTAATTTCACGCCATATATCTCAGGCAATTTGAGGGTCCTGTGAGGAAGTGCTTGAGTCTTCAGAACGTGTTTGGGACGGACTAATTGAGGCATTGAGAAATGCCTTGTGTCTGTAAGTCATAATTGGCTGCTAGCTTCTCCTCGATGGTAATGGTTTGAACTTTTGAAACCTTGACAGTTTTAGCATATTTCTTCCATCGTTCCTATCTTTCTCTTGTAAGGCTGAGCTTTTTGAAAAGCTTTAAAGTTAATAAGCCAGAAACCACCTTATATTCAATATCATGTCTTTCTTGGTCTTTAAGACTTTTTCAGATTTCAGCAGAAATCTTGCAGCTAGCTTCCTCCCCACATTAATGGTTTGAACTCTTAACCTTGAAATTTTTCACATCTTTTTCAGCCTTTATATCCTTCTTCTTTTTGTTCAGTTAAGAAAAAAGATAAAGAGTTTAAGTTGAAAACCCAAGACAAAGAAAGGGCCCAAATTTGACATCCGTTATTTTTCAATAGCTCAACACTTTTCTGTTAACAAAAAAAAAAGGCTTCCTGCCAGCTCACATTGACTGATTGATATTTGAAATTGTGACAATTTAAGTATCTACTTTTCTCCTATCTTCCTTTTTTGCTGCTTTTTTCTACTAATAGTCCATCGGCTGCAAAAACCTGAAATGAAACGTTGCTGCTGCTAGCTTACTTGTACAACTTCAGTTTGAACTCTTTCATCCTGACAGTTTCAGCTTTTGCATTTCAGTCTTGATCAATCTAAAATTCTATGAGTTAATGACCAACAAACCATCTTACATCCAAGAAAATTTCATTCTGATAAAACAGAATTTATCAAACTTCTCTATGTTTCATGCTTACATATGTTAGCTTCAACTACGTAGTTAAAAATGTAATATCTCACAAGTTTTAGCATGATTCAGGTTTTGTGTTTCTTTAAATTAACCCCAAATTAACTTGCCTTTTTAGCTGGCAAGCAAGGCTTCTTTCATATGAAAAAAAATGTTATTTTTGATGCTAATAGCTTCAATCTTGAGACTGACGCTAGCTAGCCAGGCTTATGGGTGTAAAAACAAACAAAAACAATCCTTTAACAGACAAAGAAATTATATATTTTTCTAATCATCTATTTACTTGCATTCTCAAATTTCAATCAATAAACAAGAAAGACAAAGGAATATAACATTAATCTCACTGCCAGCTGCTAGCTGCTGAGCTGTAGACCCACAACATGTGGTGCAAAGGCCAAAGGTCAAATAGATGCTATCAAAACCTAGCAAACAAGCAAAATCGAGGCCACTTCAGCTCCTTAACTACATAAGGTTTGAGAAACATCTCCCTCCATGTTTCTCTCCCTTCTCCCTCCCGACCACATTGTCATTGTCAAAGCCTTTTACGCTCCAGTTGGCCGGAACAAAAGCGAGCAAGGTCGCCAGAGGCTTTTCCTGCTATGATCACTGTGCTGTTAGCAGGGGTTGATAAAGGGCCCATTAGGGCGCTGAATGGACACCCATTAAGAGGACACCCACACCAGTGAAGGAGCCCCAGGGCCAGACGGCTTTCCTTAGGAAATCTGATAGGCACCTGACAGACAGGGCCGCCTCGTCGCTGTGTATATTCTGGACTTAAAGAAAGAAAACAAAACTCCGAGCTTAGATAATTGGGAAAGGAGGAGCTTAAAGTGTGAATCTGTGCGATACAAGTGTGAAACTGGTGTTACTCACAAGCTGCAGCAGCCTCTGCAAATTGTGTCTGGCTTGGATTTCCCTTGCAAATACAGAGTGAAACCTCATCTAAACCAAAACAGAGAGGCCTGAACAATAGGTCATAGTTTAAGGACACTGAACTCAACTCCTACATCATTCCTCAGAAATTTTGGCTGATATAAAAAAAGTTAAAGCGTTGGGACCATAAAAAAACCTGACAACTTACAAATGGTCCAAGCCAAAACCCCAGCTGATATATTTCACTTCAAAAACAATCATCCATCAAAACTGACTCATCACTTTCCACTGACAGGAACAAAAAGATAAAAGTCCCGAAATGTCTCGAAATCCCTACAAATCAAAAAAGAACATAACGTTCAGGCCCTGATAAAATGATGGCTGTAAAAGGGTTTCTGTTCATTCTTCTTTTCATTTCTCCTTAAAGCCACAGTATGCACATAAAAAATGGCCTTGATTAAATAAAAAGGTAAAGAAGCCAGACAGGCTCAGGCTTCGGTGAGTCACGTCATACATCTATTCATTTAGTGCTGAATCCAAATTAAGACAGTGAAGGACACTGTTAGTTAAGAGGGGTTTAGCCAATTTAGTTCATTGTGAACATATTTAGGGCCTGTGTCCATTTACGTTATTCTTTTGTGTGGTGCCAGTTTATCCCTCCAGTACAAAACAAACACAGCAGAGTTATTTCAGCATTTTTTGCCTTTGGTCCAAAGACCTAAATGATTATTGTGTAAAGTTAAATATGGTTCAGTGTTTGGTACGCCACTGCCCTTATCGGATCACTTCTCCATCACCAACCAATCCAACCAAGGAGGGTCAGACTTCTGGTGTCCACTTTTTTAATCAAAACTGCTTAGATCTGTATGGAAACTATGTCTTAGCAATTTTTAAGTGACAACTTTTGGGTCCAGAGCTACTCTTAAGGCTATGAGTTGATTTCTACTAATTGTTTTTTTGAGTTTGCTTCGTAAACACCATTTAATGTAAGAAAATATTAGGCATACTGAGTTAAAAAAATAAAAATTAAAAAATTAAAAAAAACATTAGAAACTTAAGCACTGTAGAATAACTTTTGAAACCTAACTTTAATATTATATCCAAATTTAAAAAAAGGATTTTTTTTTTGTTTATGTAATGAATATGTGTATTTTTTATGCTGGGGCCATGGACTGTAAAAAAAAAAAGTAAGTCATCTTGCGCAGCTTGAAGTGAGGTTGCCACAAAAACTGCTCCCCCTGGTGGCTGGCTGCAGTATAGGTCAAAAAATCCAGCTCCCAAGCCATTCCAAATGGGCCGTGGTCAACCTAAAAATGAATACACCTCGTAGAAATGTTTCTCACGTCCGTTTGTTGTGCTGATTGAAGATATTGTTTGGCTACCTTGTATTCAAATCCTCTTTGTTCTGAAAAGTTTCGTTTTTGTTGGTTTTATGAGATAAAAAATGAGGTGTTGCCTTATGTTTAACTATGATTGACAGCTGCCTTTCTTGTGTATTTTTTTCGTGGATTGTGAAATATGTTAAAAGGGAAATCAAAGAAGAGATTATACTCTTAAAAGAAAAATTATAATTATTATTTTTGTCGCCCAGCTCCACTCAGATTCTCCCAGAATCCCTCACAGACTCTGGCTGCACAACTGCTGCCAATGGGAATTTTTGCTTCAAAACCGTAAAGTTGTAAATGGCAGAGCCACATTATCCACTCTATAAACAGTCTATGGTTGGGGCACTGAGATCAAAAACCACAAAGATCAGAAAAAGAAATTCAAGCTGTAGAGATCAAGATCAGGTTTTACTCAATTCAACATATTTTCAATGAAATAAAGTGACTCACAAAGCTCTAGACCAAATGGTTGAGTTGCAAGGTAAAAAGGTAAGCGCTGGTAAAAAGAACTGAAATTGAAGTTTTGGGCAAGTCCTCCTAAAAAAACCCAGTCAGTAAAAACAGGCTCTTACAGGAACAAATCTAAATGCACTATCAAAAAGAATTGGCACAAAAACTCACTTGTTTTGGCAGAAAACTAGTTCAAGTTGTTATTTCTAGTTGGATAGCCATCCATTGGGAACATGGTGAAGAAATGAAAAATAGTAGCATCTGTAAAGCCTCAAAAATCCTGATTTAAAACTTCAGACTTCAACATGAGCCAACTATAACTATACCAATCTCCCTCCACAGAGAAGAAATAGATTTTGATGAACAGGATTTTTAACAATCTATTCTTTTCTAACTCAGAGGAAAAGATGCTTTCTGCATTTATTGTCTCCCTCTCTGCTCCTTTCTCCTCAAAATCTCACACTCACACTTTCTTCCATAACTGTTCTCATAACTCTGAGCCAACATTATCAGTGCAATGCATGCAGAGCCCTCTCTGTATCTCCACGGCTCCGCTTCTGCAGTCTACCTGGATTAAACAGATCTTCAAATCCTTGGGAAGAAATTGAGGTTATGCTCGCCAAGATTCTTATCTATGGTTGTGTTCCTGTGTGCCCTGTGACAGCAGCCATTGCCTCCAAATGGAAAATGGACTCATTTATGTATTATTGACCACAGAAAATAAATCAATACAACAAAAGACAAAATATTACACAAAACAAAAATGGCGCCAACCAAAATCTGCAATTTGCATGAATTGAAAGTACAGTGCAGGTGGACGTCTTGCTGGCAGAGGGCAACATGCTGCAGCTCAACACGCTACCCTGATTCACTGCTCCTTATAGATGGGATTAGACAAAACCTTCCTTGACACTCAGAGGCCGCCATACTGTCAGAGCTTTCCCTCTCCTAACCTTTCACATGCTGTCCAGCGCATCAAAACATGCATGAAGGCAAAGCGCCGGGGGGATGGGAAGAAGGAATGCACAGATTATCAAGTAAGAGCAAAAAGGAAGGGACTGTTGGTCTGTGTTCATGAGTATGTTTACGTGCATCCATGTGCAGCCAACACAATGGTGTGCAAGACAATTGTGTGTAACTCCAGAGACAAAGCTGTGCTGTCAAAAACGATAAAAAAAAGTTTGCTCTCATGGAGAAGCCTAGTCTGCTGATAAATTATGCATACCAGAGCTTAGGAATATGGGGGGAGGCTGGCAGTCAGCTGTAGGAGGCCTCTGTGCAGTACAGTAAAGGAAGAGAAGAGGAGGACAAGATGTTGGGAGGAAAGTTCTGGGGTCGTTCAGAGGATACACGCTTAGAGGATGTGAATTAGAGACAGAAAAGAATCAATACTGGAAGCTAAAAGGATCCTATAAACAGAGATCTAGATGAAGAATTCAGAAAATGTAGGGCGAAGGCCAAATGCTAACTTGATTTCCGCTTATTCATTTAACTTCAGCTCAATGACTTCAACCACTTCTCCTTTGGATTTTAAAGATTTGTTATGGCTTCTAAATTTGAGTCCTGTTTATCTTTTTCAAAATTAGATTTTTAGGGCTTTTTATCCCTTTAATCAAAAAGGACTGGACAATGCATGGAGCAGGAAACAGGGTTGGAGTTGGGAGGGACAAACAGGAAAGAGGCCGCGGGTAATCTTCAAACTTCATGGTTCTAAACCTTTAGGTAATGTCAAAATTTAGTTTATATTATAGTTTAATGAATGTCTTAGATACTAAGAACAAATCTCTGAATTTCTGAGAATGAAGTGTAAGAACAACTGCAGTTCCTCAAGTGTCCACTTGAGACTCCAAAACTCAAAGAAACCTGGATTAAAAGTAGGGCTGCACGATTATCGCAATCGCAATCGCAATCGCAATCGCAATGTCAACACATGCAATTATGTAATCGCAAAAGAGGATATCGCAATCGCAATCGCAATGTCAGCACATGCAATTCAGATTTTTCTCCATGATAACCATGCAAGTCTGTAGACTCATCATGACACAACTTTTTTTATTAAATCGCAAGCACAATCGCAATCGCAATATTGTCCACCTAATCGCAAATCGCACCTTTTCCCCAAATCGTGCAGCTCTAATTAAAAGTCCTTTTAATCACAAAATACCCTCACATTTCCTAGGTTAAATTTTAAATACTTGTTAATTAGTCAAAATATTTAAAAAAAAAAAAAAGTTAAAAAAAATAATATATCCATTCCATTTATACATTTCTAGTAATAATTAAGGATTTGGTCAGCCTCATGGGGTGTGCGGCCTTAACCACTGAGTAATATGATGCCCAAAAATTCACTTTGTTCTAAAAAAGTTTTTTGTTCCTGATCTGAAAATCTAAAAATCTACCATAACATAATGAGTGCATCAGATACCATGAAGAGTTTTTGAGAATAAAGCTACTGCAGAAGTGGATAAACTGCAGTTCCTCAAGCATCCACTTGAGGCTGGTTCCAAAAGCTTAAGACCTCCATTGAGGCCAATATCAATCCTGTAAAGTCTGACCCATCCAGAAATAGCCAGAAAATACTATTTTTTTTATTAAGCTGAGATGTTAAACTTTTTTTTTTTTTTTTTTTTTTACAAAATCAACAATAAAGGAAAAAATATTGCTATATCATTTTTTGTGATGCATTTTTTTGTGCATACATTTTTTCTAATTCTTTATAAATTAGTAAATATGCATTTATTTTCAATGCAGAAAACACTTATTTAAAGAAATGAGTAACAATTTAGATGTTATTCTTACAGCAACTTTTTGAAAATTAGCGAGTATTTTCCTAAAAAAAATAAAGAAAGAAAAAATTAATTAAATAAAAACTAAAGTGTGTGGATAATTTCATGAGAGCAGCAATTTTGAAAAGAGCCAAAATACAACTTGAGCTGCCTGTAGTGGGATGATAACCCTTAATTGGGTAGACTACTGTTTTTTTTGACAGGTTTTCATTGAAATCATGTATCATGTTTTTGAGATAGAGGTCTTTGAAACAAACATGACACATTCTGCAATACAGGGTCAGAAACCCCTTTTATTGCAAAATTGGTTGCAGCCTTGTACAGAAAATGGTTTATGGTAGGGATACACAATGAAAGAGTGGAGGTGCAAATTTTTATGGGAGGTCAGACAAATGCTTTTTTTTTTTTGACTTTTCAAGATTAAAGTCAAAATTCTGACTTCAAAGAATGATAAAATATCAGAAAAACAAATGATGTTGTTGATGCATTCTACGGGATAATTAAGGGGGCTAATTTGATCGTCAGGTGGGTGTGTTAGCAGGCAAGGCTACAGTTTCAACTCCATCTATCTGCCACAATTTATAAGCCAGAAGTGAGTTAGCATTTCCATTGTACTGCCCAATATAGATCTTTATATACCTCTTTCAGAACCACTCAGCGCTCATTTTATCAGCTGTTAACAAAGCACTGTACTGTATTCACTGAAGTGAAAAAGAAAAGGTCATTTCTAAGTAAGGTCTGAAGGTATGTCTTTGAGTGCCATACATTGCGTCAAGTGGCATTTTCTGAACTTGTTTCCTCAGAAAACAAAGCCAGATCTTTTCACTTGTACAACACAAAGTCTCTGAGACCTCGTTTGCCCCATGTGGTGGTGCGGCTGCACTGAGTTTGTCTTTGCCTCTGTGACTTGTAAACAACAAGATTTTGTCAGTACAAAAGCCCTCAGACCAGACGGATGAATTACAACCCAATTTAAAGAAACCAAGGAGCATGACTGACGAAACACTCCAACTCAAACACCATCTCATTAAGAAAGTAGGAGGCAACCAGTTGGACTCAAAGAGACAGCAGCAGTGGAGAAAAAACAATGAGGGGCTGAAGATTTGGCCACAAACATTTAATGAGAAATGACAAGCAGGTTGCGACTGGTTTCTATTTGACCAGGAATGAAGTTTTGTTTTTGCAAGCCATAGGAATGAACACTGTGGTTTCTTCCTGCTTTTCAGATGAGCAGTCTGACTCTCAGTGAGGGCAAAACCTCCGCCAACACAGAGCCAAACACGCTGCCAAGTCAGTGCTACAGCCAAAGACATCATAGCCATCACTCCAAGAGAAGATCAATTTATTTCCTGACCTCGCAGACATGCCTTTTGGATTTCATATCAAGTGTCTCACTCTCTCATAGTTGAGGCTAACCAAAAGTTGAGAATTCAGACAGGGTCAGACCCAAAATCTGACAAACCATTTCTTGGCATTAGTATTATCTTTCAATTGAGACTCATGAAAGTCAATTATTCGTCAGATAATGAACACTTAAAAACACATCATCTCACATGACATCTTAAACAAGTTTAGGGTAAAATGATAACTTGATAAGGATTCTCAATAGTAATCATGCACGCATTTGTGGGTCTATGAATACAAAAATGGGTGTACGTTGCATGCTATATGCATAGCCAAGCTGTGTACAAATTTGTGGATCTATGTACCCAATTAGACATTTGTGGATTTTAGCTCACATTAGTAGACATATGTTAGCATTTGTAGATCTTTGTATACATTGGTACATCTATGTACCTGATAAAGACCTATGAACCATAGACTGTATAAAACATGGACGTAGCATCCGTGACGTCACCTGTCCTGAAACCGTGAAATGAAGCCAATCCACGAACACAGCCACATTCACTATGACCCCGGCTGTGAGTTTTTCTTCGAGCAGCTACAGGGCGCCTGGCGATCACATGACCTGAGCTGTGCCTCTGATTGGAAAATCAAACGATCAAAATAACTTATAAACCGCAGTGATAGAGAAAAATTCACTCACCGTACAGAGTGTGCAGATAGAGAAATCAGCATTTTAGACCAAAGCTGTTTTTTGAACCAGGCTGTAAATATGCTATTTAATGCCGTATAAGTCCATTTTTTTTGGCTGGGTGCCTACGTGGCTTCCAGTCTTTCTGCAGCCAGTCTCAAGCGGATTCTCAATGAACAGCAACTTTTAGCACTTTTGCATAGGCATCATTTTTACTAACTGGATGTCGCCCCTTGCTATGAACATATTTGTAGATCTACATAAATACTAAGGATCTATGTGCCCTAATGTGAATTTATGTATGCACCAGTGAATCTGTACATACATTTGTAGATAAATATATATTTATATATTTACAAATGTATGGAACTCTAATGCATTTTTGCATCTGTCTACCCATTTGTAGATCAATATATTAGACAAGTATAGGGAATCCCACAGATTCTAAACCCTGTCTGCTAGTGGGTTTTATGTTTGTGGGTTTTTTTTTTCCACTTTCTTTTTTTCTGGTGAAGCCTAAGTTTTATGTTTGTGAATCGTTTTGTTCCAAGAATGATCCGATAGAAGGTTAATATGGCATACTGGTTGTCCTAGTGTTACTTCTTTTGTTTGCGTTTTGTCTAGTGTTTTGATAACATTTTGTGAGGGAGGGGGCAGATGCAATTAGATTTTTCTTCTTTCTGCTCCTTTTCATTCATTTCAGTTTTTTTCCTTGTTTCTTATACTGTATGTATATCTTTTTAAATAACAAAATGAATGAAATATGACTATAACTATGAATATAATATATACACATTTATAGATCTAGTATGCATTTGTGGATCTATTCATGCATTCATGCATCTATTAACAGATTGATGAATTTATGTATGCAAATGTGGATCTATTTAAGTAACCTGAGTTGGAGTGCTGACGACACATTTGTTGGTAGTCATTCACATTTGCTAACCTGTTTACACCTTTACATACAGTTCAGCTGCAAAAACAGCACTGAGCTGAGCTGTGAATGGATTTGTGAAATTATTAGTTCATTATTTCAGTTATCAGAGATTCTTTCTGCAACTGGAGTCCACAGAGATGAGAGTGGTGACAGTGACACAGATGTTCCTGAACAACTTGCCAAAAGACATGATAATCAGAAATCTCACTCTTCATGCTTTTATTGGACACATTGTTCTCAAAAAAATAATATCAGCAGCTTTAATAGGAAGCAAAATCAGATCATCAACTTTTAAGAAAGCAGGCTCATGTGAAGCCTTCAGCAGAACCTGTCACTTCCCTGCTCTGTAAATGTATTTGACAAGACTTGACAAAAGCACACAGAGGGAGGAAGAGCGCTGTGTGGGATTAGAGAGACACGAGCTGGGGCTAAAAAGGAGAGAAAGCAGAGAACGGATGGAGGACGGAGAGTACGAGAGCCAGAGAAACACAAGGCTGCCTCTCTTTTCCAAGTATTCTAAACAGAGACAGCGTAGTCGGGCCACGCAAACCACACAAACACACACACGCACACACTCAGACCACAGCATCTTCAGAGGTACAATTTCACAGGCTTTAATTACAGCGGTCTGCAGCGTTTCTTATTTGGTTTGACAGAATCTCAAATCACACATGCTCCCTTACAAGGTTTGATAAACACACTGCAAACACACATTTTTATTTAAATTAACTTCACGGACGAATCAACAATAGGAGGCTTCTTTTATGTCTCCCGGCTGATAACAATGATACTGTTTTCTTTTCAGTGCTGAGTCAGTTTTCACGCTGCACACTGAATTTCTTTGTAGGAGTTATTGGACTGTTTTTACATGCTCCCAGTTCTGCAAATTTCCTCTTTAGATTCTGCATGCGTAAGAGCCTTTCTAACGCATTTTTGTCCAAGTTTTACCGTAGCTAATATATCATTCTCACTTCCCTCCAGTTGTTTTGTGTGGGATTAGTATTCTGCAATCATCCACACAGGTTTTAAAGTCTGATTCTCAGCCTTTGTAGAGAACCTTGAGTTTCTCCAAGGAGGCTTTTGAATAATGACCCTTCGGTTTCCAATACAAGCGCTGTGTTGAAAGTTGAAAAGAGAGGTGCAGAGTTTTACACGTCTTCTTCATCGTCTCATCTTCTCCACACAAGCAGGCACACTTGGTTCTCAAGCGGTCCAAGAGGGAGCTGAGAACTTAGTGTCTCCTGGTGTACCTTTTGTATCTCCTAAACACTGTTTTCTACACTCCTGCTCATTTACATTCACTGTACGGTGCAACGTTTCTCTTCCCTTTTCTTCAAGAATTCTCCAAAGTGAGGGAAACTAGGCCATTAGGCTGCAGCACGGCTTCTCCCAGGCTTCAAGTATCCTCTCACTTCCAATTCCCCTCTTTCTCTACTCCCTCCATCTCTCCACATCCCGTCTCACTCTCGCATTTCCCCCCTAAGTTGCCCGCGGTATCCCTTGCTCTTTTCCCCATTTTTTTTGTCATCTCTATCACATGACATTCTGCTTTTCTGCCTTTCTCTCTTGCTGCTCTTATTGCCTTGGGTACCACTGTGTCCTACCTCCAACTTGTATTTCTGCTGTTTCGTTCTGTACTCTCTCCTATCATCTATAATCCATGCACATACGCACACACATACACACACTTAAAGTTACACAGCAATTCAATAGACCAGAAAAGTATTTCCAGGCGCCTTCTGTTCCTATTCAGATGTCTTTTTTTGCCTATGGCAGATTTTAATGGGATTTTTTGGGTGCCATTTACTGATCATTACATACTTTGAAAGAGTGAAATTATGTTAATAGAAATGGAGTAGACATAGATATTCCAACTCAGTCTGTTTTTAAACACTATTAAACTAACAATGGGGCTATTAACATTGTTTTATGAAGGATTACACATTTACATAATGGAGCTATTCAGTGGCACAGCAGAAAACAAACAAATCCAAAGTATGTCATCGTTAAACCCCAATGCGATCATTTTTTATTTGAGCTTTTTTAACCAAAAAAGAATGCACACATGTTGCTGATGATATCTTAACGATCTCCAAACCATTGGCTACCATCTGACAACAATCCTGGCTCTGAAAGAGGAACTGTTTGGCGAATCTTCAGTAGTAGTGGGAATTCCAGCCTTTGTATGGGATCTGGATATTTTGGCTCACTTCATCATTGAGAAACGACTCTTTTTGCTTTCATCAGCCATTTGTAGCAACCAATCCAAGAGTAACCCTGTTTAAAATGATATTAATATAAAAATATTTATATTATACCATCAAGCACCAGTTCTCTGATCACCATCATCACCTCCACCCTGCATCTGATTGGTCGCACAACACACACACATTGACTCATCATCTGACTGTCTCTTGGAGTGATGTTTAAAATGATGTCAAAATATTACATGCAATAACTTAAATTTGGCAATATGGCTCTGTAGTGATGTATAATGTGCAATAGATGCGACTCTCAGAGCTTGCAAAATGAGGAAACGTTATGGCTTCTCATCAAAACACTAAATGTAAAAAGGTTTATCAATACACAAAATATTTATATTAACCAGGTTAGACTAAAATATGAGGCTACAAATACTACCAAATAAGGAGTCGTTTGGGAGCCGTTTGGGAGCCGTGTAAAAAGAGTCAGCTCTTGGTAAAGAGCTGAACCTCCCATTACTAATACATGGAATGCAAAATCCATAAAGCAGGGAGAGCACGCCTTATATGTCTCTCGAATGCATGCATGGCAAGCCAAGGCAGGGAGAGCAGCAGCAAAAACCTTAAGAGATACAGAACATAGCGAGCATCAGGGATAAATATGACACTATATTTGTGATTTGCCAATTGGATTCATTGATATAATCAGTGGAGTTGTCAGCTGAAAGGGGCTAGTGCTAGGAGCGGCTGATATTCTGCCAGCCGAGCTTGACTTTACAGCCTGCCTGAACTAACACAAAACTCAATTTCTGCTGCTGCAGGCAGTTAGTCATAAAAGACTTCAAGCAAAAACTGCTTTTTTTTCTGTTCATCCAGAGAGATTGTTAAATGTAAGGTTGTCATTGGACAGCTGTTTCTGTTCTGTTTCCTCTCTTTCTGTTCCTCTTGTTGATCTCAACACAGACTTACAGCGATGGACAATAACACAACAGAAACTTCAGATACTAAAATGTGACTCGTTAAACTTCTTTTTCTTTGCTCTGAGTGTCAGGATTACAGGCTGGACTGAGCTGACAAGAGGTGACCTTCAGTATGACAGTAGTCTTGCTCATATGGCGTGCAGGGATGTCTCACCAGCCTGTATCTAAAAACACCAATCTGAGTAACACATGCAAGGTTAAAGGCAAGAGGCAGAAAAACACAACTTATGTACATGAGTAGTTTGTTTAAGTGGTTAAAAATCACAGTTTTTTTCTTTGGCATGATAGTCAGGTAACAAGTCTCTGCTTTTAAGTAGAAGCGACCTAACAAGGAAATGAGCTTGCCTTCAGTTGATTGGCTTAAGGTGTTTGATGATGCTGACTCGTGATACAGCAAAAATTGGCAGTACGGCTCTGTTCCGAAAGCCCTTCGCTCTTCCACATGCTTAGAGGGATTGCCAAACCCTAAGAAGGGAAGAGCACACTGACCCTTTTGTTTGTGTGCATCCATGAAAAGCAAAGGCAGGGAGAGCAGCAGCACAGTCCCCCAGAGTACAGAAAAGAGTGGATGACTGTTCAAATATATTAATTTTTTAACGCTTTCTTAAAAAATCTGCAATAAATTGAACATTAACTGATATACAAGTCAGTAATTATCCTCCTCAAAGACAGTCCCTCTTTTCAGGAAGAAGCTGGATTTAAAGGTTTCTACTTTGTTAAAATAATGATGTCATGACAGACTATTGATCTGTCTGTGTTTCCTTACGCCCTACTTCCTCTTTCCCTCCCCCCACCCCCTCCTTGCCTCATGCCCTGTCTTGGTCCCTGTCTTGTCCAGGTCCCTCAAGGGTAATCTGCTGGTGTACCAGATGCAAGCGCTCATTAACCTGGTGCCACCTTCTAAGAGCCTCACTGGCCGTGGCACTCAAAAACAATCTCATGCATATAGAGCTGTGACAGTCACACACACAGAGGAAAAAAAAAAAAGGAAAACCAGACACACGCTCAGTGGTGACATAGCCTATTATTTTTAGGTGTAGGTGTTTGGCAAACACTGAAGAGAGCAGTGTGACAGAAAAGGATAAAAACTTAAAAGAGAAGGAGAACATGCCAGAAAAACAGACAGATGGAGGAGCAAGGGTGTGTCTCTACCTGGCCTGAGCCAGCGTTTCAAACAGAAGCCTTCATTATGCAGTCTGTTTTTTGTTCTTTTTCTTCCCCCCTGTGAAATCCCTCTCTCTTCTTTACAAAAGGAAAGATGGATCTTTCGCTTTCCCTTCCTTCACACTTCTTTCTCCAAGGCTAAAAACCTCGCATTTCCACAGAAGGAGACACCACACAAGAGAGGAATAAAAACCCTCAAAAATGGCAGCTGTCTCTCACATCTCTCCCCAATTCACACCCTCACACCCTCAGAGCTGCTAGCTGTCTCCAGATCTACCACAAAACACCACATGGGACCCTACCCACCTCCACCACTCAACTCCCCTTCCCCTTCTCCCCCGCATCCCACACACACGCCCCCTGCCCACCCGGGTGTCTGAGTAGTGGGTTGTGTGGAATAAATGAGCTCATTCATACAGTGTCGAGGAGCTCCATTCCTTCCCTGCCTGGCCCAATGTAAACACGCTAAAGGTAGCCTGTTGTATGCCACAGCAGCTTGCAGTGTTCTTGAATTATAACCGCCTCCTAACTGCTAGTTTTAGGGTGAATGATACTTGAAAAGTCATATTGTGGAGGTTGAAAGCATTTGCTTTGAGCATTCATTTGAGAGTAACTGAAAATAACTGCCGCTTCAGAGCGGCTTGACTTTAAATGAAGCTCAGCAGTTTGTCAGACTTCAGTTATGCTAGCAAAGTTTGCTCTTGGTGGAAGAGTTCAGTGATACAAACAGAAAGATACAGAAACACACTTTTCTTATACTTATGAGTGAAATAACACATGGTAAGTTTAATCTTTGGCTAGAATAGCTTTAGACAACTGGCAGGGCTAAGAAAAGCTAACATGCTAACAAATTAGCTCTTTGAAAAATTAAAATTCAGCCCAAGTTTAATATAATACAGCATTTTAATAGCATACTGGATCAAAACAAACAGATTATATTATGGATGTGAGCAATCGCCATATTCTGTCTTCATCTAATTGATGTTTAATTTTAGCTAGCTTGTAGCGGTGAAGTAGGCAACATTTGTGAATACAATAATCCTCTACTTTAGTTTAAAAAAGGTTGTTGTTTTTTTAGGGAAGGTTTATAAAATTTTTTACGGTGCTTTAAGGTCTTTTGGCTAAACTGTTCTCAAATGATTTAAAAATCGTTTTAACCTAGCTAGCTAGCTCTAGCCTGATTTTCAGCTAACTATCACTGTGGCTGGTAAAGTTGTCTTTACAGTAATTTGTCTTTTGGCTTTTTGAGTTTCCATCAATGAAACAATCAAGCTAACTAACCTTGCTAACTCACATAGTTTGTCTAGCATTATTTGGCTCACCATTACTTTAGCCACTTAAGTTGTTATGGTGAAAATATGTCTCTTGACTTTATCATGATTGTGTCAAGTAAGCAACCAAGCTAAGTATCTTGCTAAATAACAGTTACTATCTAGCTAGCTAGCTCACAGCCTTTGTAGCTTCCTAGCACAGACATGCTTTTTTTTTTTTGCTGTAAAATAAATGAAAAATCCAGTGTAAGATGCACTTTTAAAACCCCCTTTTCCTGTCTGAAATGTTGCCCATCCACTGATGAGACATTATAACAATACAAAATGTAGACAGAGGACTGTTTTGATTTAAGACTCCTCAGTTCAAGATGCTAAGTGACCAGTGGAGGCGGGTGCTGTGACTGTGGGCAAACCATCCATGGGCAGTGAAACCCACTAGCCACAGCCAATCACACAGGCTGCTTCACAGCTATCAAAGTTACCATAGCCTGAGCTCAACTGATATACCGTAGTTAGCAGGATTGCGAACCCCACATGGAGAAAACAGATGGTACCAGAAAGAGCTCCAGAGCTCCACACAAGCTGCTCGAGGTGTTTGCTGAGCACAATGGAAATCATTGCAGGGAGACAGTTAAAGCCTATTTCCCTCTGACAGACCCCCCAAATACACAGGGTATCATCTAAACCTGGGAAGAGTTGCACCAAAGGGGAAAGTCTGTTAAAATTAAGAAATGCAACTCTCGGCTTCCAAAGGAGAAAAACAAAATCAACAATCTCTTCCTTGAAACCTTGTCTACAGAACATTTTCAAGCCTTCATTTCCAGTAAATGTTTCTGACTTTAAGTTTATTCCGTGTGTCAAAACACGAACCAAGTGATTAATTCTCTCCCACTTCTGAACACTTGAAATATCTTTGTGGATTAATTATCCAATAATGGAAGTAAGACAGCAATGATAGGTCTTCTAAATGTTGCTTTGCGGTCTAATTGTGTTTGTCACACACTCCAGAGGGTCTGCATACTTCATTAGACAGTTTCCTCAGGCTCAAACTCTTTCTTCTCTCTCCTTTTCTTCTGTTCCATATTCCTACTCTCAGTGAAATCCATCTTCTGCTGTCTGTGAATGTTCTGCACCATCAGAAAATCTTGCTATCTGTGTATGAATGGACGGACACGGACTTTAAAGCTAATGAGGAGCTCTGTCAGCATTTCATAGAGTTTTACTGCTAAGTGTTAGAAGTAGAAGTTAAGCAGGAGTGTGGTGTAAGTTAGCATAGATAGCTGCCTGAAACTAAGGACCTGACTCTTGGAAATCCCCAAATTTCTATTGTATGTATCATGGAAATGAATTTGTCTTCCTGAAAATCACTTTCTGAGCAAGAATAACACAATAGGAAAAATACAGACTTGTTTACCAAACCGTTGCAGCATCTATACTGGCACATGGGTGTGTTTCCCAAAGCTTTTCATTATAACTCAACAATGCCGCCTACATACTTCAAAACCACTCTGTTAAAGGCCTCCACCAAACATTTAGCTGAAGCTGAAATATGTACTGTGTATGTTTAAAATGCTTGTTTTCGAGTGCTAGAGAAGGTCATATGCTGAAATTAATTAGCTTAAATAATAAATCATTGCTATAAGTATTGGAGATGTCGCCAGAATCTCATTTCCCAATGTCTTCAAATCTACTCCACCCACCATCTCATCAGCAAACTGTGAAATGTAATTGAATTTAAAGTGGAAAAGGCAAGCAAGGAGAAACCATTTAAAAAAAAAATAACAGAAAAGACTGATTAAAAAAAAAGGGGATAATCATCTACACCTCACGCCCAGCAGGGATTTATTCACAGAGGTATCCAGAGATTTCATAAAGCCATTTTTTGTGGTGACCTTTGTTACGCCTCATTACACAGTCTAGTTTCATTTGTAATTAATTAGGTGTTTCTTTTTCTTTGTGTAGCACTGGTAAACACACAAACACAAAATGAATTCCAGGGTACTTGTTTTTCACGTGTTGTGACAAGCACATATTATTATACTTATTCACACTCTGAATAATAGAAAAGGTCAAGGTCAGTTCTCATGAGTTCCCCCACATTACAACAACTGTTCAGCTGCAGTTTTACAAATACAAGAGCAAGAAAACAGCTTGAAACAGTGACCTGAATCTAAATTTCAAGAGACTTGAGACTGGGACTAAAATCTTTGAACTGCCAAACATCATAAATCCAAACAGTCAAGGATTTGTGCAGCCGTAAAAGAGAGACAGAAATAACCAGTGGGACTTGAATCTCTGCGACTGACAGTGCTTGTAGAAAATCAGTGACATCTAAAAGACCAATAAAACAGCATGTAAAGTTCAAATAACACGCAAATGGAACAACACCGCTGTGTATTTCCCAATAAAAGAGAATGCTTGACACTTTGTTCCCCATGAATCCCTGTTTAGCGCCACACAGGCCTTTTATTTCAACGCCACCTCAATGCTCCCATCATTCCGACAGAGTAACCGCAGCCTTACCTTTCATACTCCAGGTTGTCATGATCACAGCGGGCATCCTTGTGCTTCTCCCAGTCCTTCCCATGGCGGCAAGTCGTCAGAGACACAATGTCCTTGCCGTTGTGGATGTGATGAAGCGCGTTCCTAGTGTCCGATCCAATGCCTGTGAGGTAACGTTTCCCTTTAAACATCAGCAGGTACTTCCTCCTTGGAGGTATAGTGTTCCTCACAAGCCAGCCCCGCTCTCCGCCTTTCTGTGGGTGATCCTTCGAGAAAAGCGGGATGGAGACGTCAAAGCCTGGCCTGAAATGTTCTGTGTTCAGGCTGGCTTTAGCTAGGATGGCCTGGCCGATATTGAAGCCCAGATCCTCAGTGTAGTTAGGCCAGGTGCCTGAGTACAGGTTGAAGATGAGGTGGTTCCGCCCGTCGTTCCACAGCGGGTAACCACGGATGCGTTCGTCCACATTGGGAACGAATTGTCCTGATAGTTGGTCCCGGTCTAAGGTGTCTATCCCAAGCACAAACAGGCATGCTTCACGAGGGTCTGTTGTGTAATACCGGGACTCACCTATCGATGTCAGGATCTTCCTGTAGCTTTCCGAAACACGCTCATTTTTCTCTGATGGATATATATAGACCCTGAACCCTTCCCTTCCTCTGCGGCGACACCGCGAGAAGTCAAAACAGGTCTCCATACGGCAACGACTGTCCTTATAGATGGCAGACCATGCTTGGCGGCGCTGACGGGGCGACTCAGCCGTCCCGGGGTCCGTCTGGAGCTCATCCAGGTGGGCATAGCGGGGCAGGAAGGCCTTGTCAGTCCAGTTGGGCCAGGGGCGCACCACTTCCCCACGGTGCCGTGTCAGCAGGCGAAGCAGACGCAGCTGGGCTCCTCCACCCCAGTAAAAGAGCACCAGCCAGCAGCACGCACACAAGCCCAGCAGAACATACTTCTTACGCGCCTGCATGGGGGCCTGTCACAGTCTCTTTTTTCCGCTCTGTCTCTCTGTTTCCTCTCCTCAGCCCCTCAGCTCAGTAGCCTCACAGGGGCGGGGGCTGGTTTGTGATTTCTAACAAGGAGCTTCCAACGGAGGACAATGTGTTAACAAGGACATCCCTGCCTCTGAGTGCCCGGTCCACTTTGCCATTTAGGAAGATGAATTCTAAGTAACTTACTCCCTACCCTCAATCTCGTCCTGCTTCCCCATTTGCTCTCCACTGTACTTTCAGATGAGTGAATTAGCCTGTCTCTGCTGCTGCTGCTTCTGTGTGCATTTCCTCCCTTGCCCCGTCCAGTTGAGAGTGATGAAAGGTGATTTCTCCGCTCTCTCAGGCCAAGCTTGCTGCCTCATGGTGCCTGGCGCGACTGCTGTCTGCAGGGCCTCTCCTGGGGAGGAGTAAACAAACAAGAATACAGATCAGTACACAGACAGAGTGGCCACTCTGCAACCAGCGAGGAGGAACACTCTGGGGTTGATCATGAAAAATCTGCCTCAGGAGACATCAGAAGTCACACTCAAAGGGTAGCTACATCAAACTTTTATTTTATTTCTATTGAGGAGACCTGGGACCACAAACACATTCAAACACGTCAGGTTTGCAAATTTTCAAATCAAGGATTTTACAATGAGCATTAGCCTATAATTAGCATTTTGAAATAGGTGAGCAACTCAAAAACAATGACCAGATAAATGATACAGACAAAACCAGCCATTTTTAAAATCAAAACAAAAATATAGAAACCACATAGCTTTCTTAAGAAAATGGCCATTGTTGGCATTTTGTAATTTTCAAGCCAAAACTCTAGTTTTTAAGTTTTTAGCTAGCCAACATTTACTTGTTTCTTTCCAGCTTGTGCTTGTGTTAGCTGGCTAATATATTACAGATTTATAATTTGCAGTAATGTTCGTTGGCTATTGGCAATGTAAGCTAACTAAGTAAAGTGTGAAATTAAAGTATTGCTAGCTAGCTTATGGTTTACTGTTCCTATGAGCTGTGGATAAGTGGATATAGATGCAAATCATCTACAGTTTTTAGAAATGACAGTGGCAAACATTTTAGGATTCTTTAACCAATTAGCAGCTTAACATAAACAACATTGCATAACCTATTAACTTTTTTTAGACAACAGCCAATGTTAGCATTTCTCTAATTTCAAGCTAAAATTCTAAATGGTGAGTGTAAAGCTAGCAAACAGTTATTGATTTCCTATCAGCTGAATATTGTATTAGCAGGCTTATGTAATTTTATAACTTAGGTTATTTGGCTTTTGGCAATGTAAACTAGATTAGTGAAGTGTCAAGTAAGAGTATTGTTAGCTAGCTAATGGTTCACTGTTCCCATTAGCTTTTTGGTGTAAATAAGTTATGTTCTGAAAAAGGGCAAGATTTTAATCCTCATTGTCTTTTAGTTGTTGTTTAATAAACACTGAAGAAGTTAAATGCAAAATATATGTCAGATTCTATTTATGTACACGATTTGAAAACCTGGAACTCAGTGCAGTGCAGTATGGGAACAGCATTGGAGCGCCCCACCCTGAGCTGGACATCAGAGGAATAAGGCTGTCGTGTGAACACAGCGATGTAATTGTAATCTTCCTCGCCCCGCAGAGGATTTCAAACTGTCAAACTCCGTCTTCTGCTTGAGCTCATAGAGAGAAAAATGAGAAAGGTACGACTCAGTGCACACTCAAAAAGGCATCCACTCCTGATTAGCCACACATCAGAACCATCTCTGCATGACGTCACCCATCCTTCTCTCTCCATCCCTCAATAACTTCCACATTCCTGAGAAAAGGATGAGTATTTACAGTCTGTGTCAACTTCTGGTACAATCTGCTATAGTACATTTTATCTTGAGGAGCAGACAGGACAAGATACTATCATTCTCTTCAAGGTTCGGCTCAACAGAGCCAGATACAGTTGATGGTCGTCAGAGGAGAACATACAAGAGCGTTACGAAACTAAAATGAAAATTTGCATTGGCATTTTGAAAACATGCGTTTACGCCGTAGGGACTAAGTGAAAGCCTTTTTTTGTAACATTTCCAAACCTGCAACGGTTTTTCAACCTCATGTTTTGGCCAAACATTCCCCCTTAACTTCCTAACATGTACAGTATGCTTGTGTGACTCTCTTTGTGTGTGTGTGTGTGTTTGGAAAGCATCTCACAGTGAAGGGTAGTGTTCACCCTGCCAGCTGCCACACAAAGGCAGCTTTCAGGTCTCACCTGGCCGCTCCTCTCATTCACATTCCCCATTTCTGCCTCCTCTCCAGCCAAGCAGAAGTGATGCCTGCCTTCTCTGTTCACCATAAAACAAACTGTGCACTGGTGATGTAGGTAAACAATGCATCCTCTGATTTCCCCACGTCAAAGGAGGCGAGGAAATGGGCATTTATGTGGAAACACCATCAGGCTCAAAGAAACTAGCAAATAATAGTGTTCAGGCTTGACCAATTTTCTGTTACTGGGCTCTAACGGGATGTAAACACAGGGGTCCTGCTTTTTTCTCAAGTGATAAAACTGAAAAGTTAAGACTCCTCTGATAGAGAAGTACTTGATCCTGCAAAATAATTGCAGTCAATTCATTCAAGCTTATAAAATGCAAGTGGTCTTTTGTTTTTATGGTGATAAAAATGACAAAGAGTTAGGATGCCATCTTGGCCCAAAGGTCCAGGCTTGTGCCCCATGTAAAGAGGCTGTAAATCTGTATGTAATCCTCACTTCTGACCTGTGCTCCTGCTTTATCCACTGCCCTATCCCCTCTGATTAAAAGGCATAAAACCTGTATAAATTTAGTTTTTTGAAAGTTGGTTTTGTTTCATGTCATTTTAACCCCTCCAGGCAAGAAAGATAAAATAATAGAATTAGACTCAGAGCTCATAAACCCTTAAATATAGTTGGCTGCCAAAAGAGTCAAATAAGAAGCACTTTTGTTTCAACAATAAATATAGAAAAACTTTGAATTAAGGTAGAAACATTGGCCACATATGTAGAACTGCAAAAAAAAACTGCAAAAAAAAACTGCAACAGCATGGCAGTGGTGTTGTATTTTGAGTACGGATGGGTACCAAATTAGGCACTTTTATAGGTACCAACCGAAATCTGTCAAAAGTACCGGGTACCCATTCACGAAAAATCAAAAGGTACCATGTGTAGGTACCTAAATGCATCCATGTGACTATGAGGGAGTGGAAGAGTAGATGATTTTCCATGATGGGCATGAACACAGCATTACAAGGTTATATATTAAAGAATAAATATGTCAAAATAAAAAATAAAAAAAAAACCTATTTATAAAAAAATTGATATTTTTTACTAAATAAGCACAAAAAAGTACCAAAAATTGGTACTGCTGAGTACTGGTACCGGGTATCGGTATCGTGTCATTTCTTATGTGAAAGGTACCCATCCCTAATTTTGAGATATATAAACCTACATCAATATTACTATTTATGTATGTGACTTTGTTAATGGAACTGTAAATAAACAGATAAAACACCAAGTGTCTTATAAGACAAAGTGCTTTTTATGTTTGCTTAATACAATCCTGCTATAAAACTACCTGAAGTCCTGGTGAAGAGGCTTATTTTGTCTGTTGACCTTTTCATGCTGAACTAATAAAGAAAATCTTGCTTTATAAAATTTATGCTACAGTCATACTTAAGCATAAAAATATTATTAACAGCCAAAAAAACACAAGATGCGTCTCCAGTTGGGCTTTGCGCAATCACAACACCAGACAGATAGATTTCTATTCAAGTCAATGTGCCACCTCATACAGGATCCACTCAGGCTGCTTCCCTGCTCCAGCAGTTCACAGCAGATATATGAGATTTTTGGGAGCTGTGATGCAGCAATTCACCATAGAGCCAACTGAACTACCTATAAATAGCCATTAACTTTCACAACAAAACAAATCGCATCAAAAAAGATCATATGTAGCTTTACTATAGCAAGAAACTGACGTAATGACTGGTTTGAGGTTTTGAAGCCCAACATCAATGAAGAATCTCGCAACTCCAGCGGGGGAGACACATCTGGTTTATTCTTGGTGTAAGCACCACAGTGTGTCTAAACTGAATTATTTATTTCCAATCACCTGATCTCACTTGACGGTCAACAGTTGCAATGAGCTACTGAGCAGGGTGTTTGCTAAGCTAGTACAGTCCCATGATGTCTGTGAAAACTTAGTTTTAGAGCTAGGCTACAGCCTGATATGCTTTGGTTCCATTTAAGTAAAAGTTTTTCAAAGGACACAGCCCTTAGCCTGTAGCAGACCCGTTCAGGCATATGACTGTTTCTTGAAATGATTCCTAACTGTAACACTTTGTCCCCCTCACAGCTGGTAGTGTCAGCCAAACAGCACCAGCTAATTCAGGTCAGCTACTCTGCCGCTGGAGATAGAAGTGGGGGTTGTTTGGCACCTTCCTCGTTTCTACTTCACTGGCTTTGACTTGTGGCAGCCTGAGCAGCCAGCTGCAGTCCAAGTTGGGGGAGAAATAGACACTTGGGATCCCATTACATACTCCTCATCAATAATTCACTCCCTACTTTAGTTAAGGCATTGATTTTTCCTTTCTTTATTTTTTTTCTTTTTGTACACTTTACATCCCCTGCCATCGACGCACAGTTGGACCCCTGTCTTTATCAGAATACGCTCCAGTGAGGGATCTGTTTCGTGATGCCTCCCTGTGATTTGTGGTTGCAGGGATAATTGATGGTGATGGGGAAGAAGGTGTAATTGAAAAGTGATGAAGGGTATCATTATGTTGGTGGTAATGATGATGGGCATGAAGAATTCATCCCAGTGGGTTATCTTTCCTAATACCATTGGATACTTTTGCAAAGATCACAGTCTATTAAGAATATTTACGCACAAGGTGACTCTATTAGATCGACAATAGGAGTTTCGATTCCAGCGCTAACACAGTCATTTTGAAATGAATGTAAAAAAAAACAACCTTTGTGTAATTCATTTTTTCTTTCTCAGGAAAATAGCAGCCTGAAGCTTGTACTTGGATTGATTTCAAAACAACATGAACAGAATTTTCAGTGACAAGATGTTAAAGGTTTAGAGGAATTGGAGGACAACACGTTATTTAAAATATCACAAGCTATCAGGGCATGAAACGAAATCCAACCCTTTGTCTTACTACTGACAGCTCCAGGTGAAAGTTTCTGTGCCACATCACGACCAACCCACTTTCGCGTGGCCAATCTGTCCCGTGTTTGGCCATAAACAAGCATCCAGCAATGATGAATGTAAGCCAGGAAACCTCAGTGCAAGTCTAGACCAGACCAGGCCTGACAACATCCGTGGCACTTGGTGAAAAGACACACATGTATAAGTGGCTGTAAGTGGAGAGAGAAGTCCCTCTGTCTCGGATCAATGATGGATCATTATGGTTGGGTGACTAGTGCTGGAAAAAGCCTCAAGGCTCATTGAATAAAGAGGCCTGAAGGTGGAAGGATGGGGTTCAAGGAAAGGTGAGAGCAAGATCCAGAGCCCCTCAATCTCACCCCTCGTCATTTGTTTCCCATTTATATTTTCTTCCCTGCCATCCATCGTTTCTTCCATCTTTTCTTGTTCGCATTCTTTTTTTTTTCCACCCTACCTAAGCTGACTGGAGGGTTTTCACGTAGAAACAAAAAGCCTCTTTTTCTGCATGGCTTTCCTTTTTGGAATTATTCTTGCTTCATCCTCAAAACAGAGCGAGGCTGAAGGAGGTGAGATAAAGCAAGGGGGCCCAAAACACTTAATCACAGACATGAGGAATACACTCAGCAAGGCCAGCAATTCTTTGATCATTGGCTCGCCTTGAGTGCTAAAGAAAACTTCTCGGACGGTTCATTATGAGAGTACTGAGCAAGCAATGCAACTGTGTCAACACTGCAAAGAAGAAAAATGTTGTATTGCACACTGTGTTTAGCATTTAAAGTGGCAGGTAAGTCATGTACCAACTGGGTAAGACAAATGAGCTTTTTTCCCTTTATATCTGCACTAAACAGGAGCTCCTATCAGGTTCCCTTTACTTCTTTTACCGTCCAAAAAGCAACTGTTTTTTAGGTACTCTCTTACCAAACGTAGACTGTACAAAACAGATAGAGGCTTTCACCCAAGGCCCCTCCTTTTGGATACAAGGATTTGGCATGTTGGGGTTTTGTTAGCAGGAGTTACAAGTACAAGTCCGTAATTCTTCATTTAAATTGATAGATAAGGCAATTTTTTGAAAGACCTTTAAGGAAATATGAAGCCTTTATGAAAGTGCTGAAAACTGTGGTTCTTCAAGTGTCCACTTGAGGATGGTTGCAGAAAGACTGGAAACCACATACAAACCAAGTCAAAAAAGCTTTTAAGAGGCCATTTACAAGACGATGGTTTTAGGGGGAAACGCCAAAGTATTGTCGCATTTCAGCCTTGTGTTTACATGGAAACAGCATTTTGGCCGACCTAAAACACAAAATTTTGAAAATGGCGTCCAGAGTAGAATTTTTCTAAAATGCTGCTGACACCATTGCCGTGTAAACAGTAAGCTGACATTTTCGGTGGCGTCATGCTCCACTTTGCACAAGCGCATTCAACAGTACAGGTGTGGCAGACACCTTGTGGCTGTCCCCAAGAGACTAAAAACACACCTTGATGAATATCACACAAGCGGCAACTTCCAATGCAGAAATATAAGGCCATGCAACAGTGTTTAAATCTGCAGTTTGTTGAGTGTCCGCTTTAGGGTGGCTCTGGGAGTACCAAAAAACCACAAACACACCAAGCCAAAAATAGCAATTTTCACAGCAGAAAAAACAACATGTCAAGACACAAAGCACACACTGTGTGGGTCTGACTTTCTTTTAATTCAGCAGTTGGGAAGAATATTAAGATCATGAGTTCATCCAATCAGAGACACAGCTCAGCTGATTGACAGGCAGGCGACTTATAGCCGTTTCGGTGGAGGCTCAAAGCATGTCCCATTTCCAAAATGGCCCCTGCAAACAATTTACTTCAAAACTCTGTTTAATATCCGTAAAACTTTAAAATGGATGACGTCATGGAGACGCCCATTTACTATACAGTCTATGATCTTGAACCAAGCTAAGCTGTGTTTAATATTACCAATGTGGCACCTATCAACAACTGTCTTCAAAACAATGTATCAAAAACAAATGTATGATGTTGAAGAGGCTACATCCATATTTTACACAGTTTATGCTTTAAACCCACATAATCTGTGTTTGATATTTGTTACGTTAGCTTAAAACAATAGTTCCCTTTGAATCGAGAACCACTGTCTTAAACCCTTTCAGCTGCTTAAGCTAACTCTATATTGAGACTCCAATGGTGTTAGCTAACACAAGCATACTTGCTCAAGCATAGTGTATCACGGTTCACCGGTCAGTTTATTAGTTGCAAGCTCATTTGCAGCTGAAAGCTAAAGTTAGCTAAATGAAACTGTTACAATGGGTCAACAGTGTGGAATGCTGTGAGACTTTTCAGGTGATTGTTTCTAATAAGGAACTGAAAAATTTGTGTAACTTCATTATTTGTTGTCCAGCTGATCAGGTGATTGTGGTTAGCCAATATGAAAGTGCTAGGAAGGATGTATCCCTAATGTGTTGACTTTTTTCAGATACAGTCTGCGTTAGACTTGTCAATATATTGAATAATGATGTATAAAGTAATGAGAAGACAAAATAAATCCTCTGTCAGAGACTTAAATTTGAACATAGTCCGATCTGGGGGACTTGTAAAGGTCAGAAATTTCAAGGACAGGACAGTAACAAGTGGAGGATGAGGAGTATTAAGGAGGCATGGAAGGAGAGAAACACAAAAAGGACAAATACTTAATCATCAATATCCAGAAATGACAGCTGCACCAAATCCTTGATCTCCCCCTCCTCAGAGCTTCCATGGACTGTTTCTACCTGCCTCGATTTTTCACTGAACCACACCATTAAGCCATTCATGGAAATGGAGTTTAACTTTGTCATCCCATCTGTCTCCTTTAGATTGTGTTGACACAGCGGCTTATTCAGCCGTGCTTATACAGGCTTTGATAGAAAATGAAAACTGACATGCTCTGAAATGGATGTCAGCGATGATGGCCTTGTGCAGGAAATTTTGAATTTTCTCTGTTTCTCTTTTTCCCTCGACTGAATGGGGAATTTTTATCTCCCTATTTCTGCCTTTCAAGCACAGATTGGCTTTTCCTTTATTTATCCAATTTGCTGTTTTGTGGCCACAGCCCCAGAGCTGAGCACAATTGAATGAAATCCACCACTATTACAGCCGTTTTCCATGTAAGCAGAGCCACTGCCACAGTAACAGAAGCTGCAGCGGCATTATTATGACTGAGATGATCTGGATAGTAGCACAGAGCAGGTTGTAAATTGACACTGGATGAGCCAAATGGCTGGTAAAATGAGATTTCCATCCCGTCACAAATGATAGGGTGAGTTTGTAAAGGCGGCAGCACCTGAGTGATGAAAGCCCACAATACACTGATGCAGATCCCCGTTGATAGCACTGTACAGATGCCAGAGTTGTGATATTTTTGTGGTCGCGTGTGTAAGCGTGGGCCTGGACTACACTTAAACCTGCATCTGGTGTGTGTATTAGTCCAAGAAAATTAAGTGTTGTGAAGAGAACGCAAATCTTGTGGTGGGTGAAAGGCTCACTCAAGTTAAAATTGAACCATGGACTCTGTCATTACGGGTCTGACAGATATGACAGCATGACCGGGGAGGAGAGGATAGCTGCACTGTAATGTCTCTGCTATTGTTTCCAAATATTTTTCTCTTGTCAGCCTCAATACCAGCTGCATATTTCACCAAATAGAGGCCACTTTAAAAGTTTGCTGGGTTAATTTTCTAGGGGAAAAGTTTCAACTCTGGTTGATTTGGAAAGACAAGTTATGAAAAGTTGGATGTGATGAAATATCTGATTCTTCCCAAGACAGGTATTTGGAAGCAGATGAATGGAGTTAAGATCGCACATTTCTTTGTTAGGACATTTTTTTTTGCAGATGAAAAAGAGACAGGGGAATGTATGTATTTATAGTTAGGTTGGGCTATTGGTTAAAACATGACAACAAGCAAACTTTGTACACTCAGTTCATAGTGTAGTTTAGTAGTCAGCTATATTTAGGGCCACTCAAAGCCTGGCGCCCTAAGTGTAGAGTGAAATGTTAGTGAATCTGGGTTATGCTCTACTAGTGCTCATCTACCAACGCCAACCTCACCAAGCAGAGCTAACGTAACCTCACTCTTCGTTTTACTGATAGACAAGTTTGAACAGACTACTGCTTAATAACTACTGCATTAGTTTAGACAGAGGCAATACAGTCCTCAGTCTGACATGACAAAGGTTTTCCAGAGGTCTGACATGTGAGGATGTCTCAAACTGCAAAAGCCTGACCCATCAAAAAATTGGCAGAAAATTCACAATTTTTGGAACTGAGATTTTTATTAACCCTTTTGACAAAATACACAAGAAAAAAGATACAGCTTTATCACTTTGTGTACAATTTTTGTATCACTTTCGACACATTGGGTGAATTTTTTAGTAAAGTTGTTAGTACGTTTGCATTCTTTCAATGCAGAAAAGGGAACCGTGATGGGGGTTCACACTTGTCTCAGACTAGGGACTTAAGATTGAGATTGAGACTTGCAAAATTTTGCAGCATTTTTTGCTTTATGTCATTATTTGGAGGTCAGGTGGCCAGTTAAATGAAATCTTACTTTTTAAAACTATTGAGGGTAGTATCATGGTATCATTTGTGCAGACTGCTGTTAAACTCTAAAAGGCCCAAATAAGTTGATTTGAATTGAAGTTTTAACAGTGTAAACTGAGGAAAAGTCCAAGAAGTTGAATTCTGATGTTGGGTGTTTATATCTTTCCAGAAAAAAAATGTTGAAGATAAATAAACCAAATATTTTCTGTCTGTATGTAACCGCTAAATGGGTCTTTTTGACCTGTAGGAGGCCTCAGACCCACAGATTTGGAACCAATGCTTTAGCCCATATACCTTGGTAATACTGATCCGTTCAGCAGTGGTTCTCGCTAACACTCTACTTATGTATTCAGCAAATTTGTGTTTTTACTAGGGATGAGTACCTTTAACATTTGAAACGATACGTTACCGATGCCTGGTGAACAAATTTATTCTTCAGTATATAAACCTGCAATGCTGTGTTCATGTCCACCATGGAAAATCACCTACTCTTCCACTCCCTCACAGTCACAAGGATGCATTTAGATTCCTAAACATGATACCTTTTGATTTTACGTGAATTGGTACCCAGTACTTTTGACAGAATTTGGTGGGTACCTATAAAAGTACAAAATTTGGTACCCATCACTAGTTTTTAATGGCGTGAATGGAAACGGAGGAGGTTATCTATTTCCAACCTGAGCAGGAGTCACTGAGAGTTTGTCTGTTCTTATATCAGTCAGTTTGTGGCTTGCCAAAGAAAGACGAGGAAAAAATAAACAACTGCAATGAAAACAAACAAACAGGGTCCTTCCCCCCTGACAGACCTGCATCAAGAGCTTACAACTGGGATGGGATCCATGTTCTATTTCTGCCCTCACCTACCAACTGCCCTTAAACATGGAGCTACTCTTTACACTCCCACACACTGTATGTATATAAACACACACACACACACACTAAACAAATATCTTTTAATGGGGAAGTAGAGCCATCTCTCCTGCTGTCTACACACAACTACACAAGTGCTTTTTCATTAACTCGACCACCTCCGAACCAAAATGGCCGTAAACATAATCAAGCTCTGTTTTCTTTTTCTTCATAATATGCGGAACAAGACTTTTGTCTGCTCCTTAATAAAACCATACAGGGACTCTGACATGCTTAATAAGATGTTTACCTCGAGCCGAACTCCCCGCAAATGCAACCAGCCTCCCAACCGGGCTCGCATACCAAAACCCGGCGTAATTACAAGCTGGCTTGATTAATTATGTCTCAACAATATGCTGCACTCCAACGCCACAAGGGCTAATTAACAGAATGAACAAGATGGGTAGGAGCAGTTATTAGGAGGTTCAGGCTTGTGCTCTTAATCTGAAAGAGCTGTTTACAGGACAAGAAAAAAGAAGGCGCAGAAAATGTGCTATATCACACGTAAACGCAAAGATCACAGGTAACAGAAGAGAGTGAGAAAAACCGACTGGGGACACTGATGCAGCGAGAGCACCGTGCTGCGCTCAGGGCGTCCGCCTGTGCACCTGACAACACACGCAGCAGAGAAAGCATGTAGTGAAATCCATCTGCCTTATTAACTGGTGCTGCTCGCAGTGCGTCCTCCCCTCTGCTCATCTTATCTGCAGCTACTCCAGCCTGCAGGCATTCCTATCACTGGACTCAGATCAGATCGGCCTGCAAACAAGCTGACCTTGACAACGCCGGGATGATATACGATCTGACCCTGGGATAAGGAAGAAGAGGCGCATTCCAAACGGGGTTCAATTAGAAGAGTCCCTGATGTGTGAGATTAAAGCAGTAGATTTGGCAGAAAATAGCTTAAAAGACGGGTGACTTCAAAGCTTACAGCTTCCTCCCTGAGTGAAGCTACAACAAATGATAACTTCTGTTGCTCATCAATCTGTTCAGTATTTTTAAAATCAACTGATTAATTGCTTTATCTTAAAAATGTCAAAAGGTCATTCAAACTACTAATCTCAATTTCATGGGGCAGAAGGTAATGCCATCCAGTTCAGTCTTTTTCTTAATCACATGAAACTAATGAATTTTACAATTTTAACTTAATAGCAGCAAATCTTGTGATTAAAAAGCCCAGAACCAGCAGGTCATCATCCTTAGATGAAGATAGTTGTATTATCATAACTGCCCAAAGATTTTGTAACTCCAACTTTTTCCTACCTATGAACACAGCTACAACTTGCATTTTTGTTTTTTTGAAGATGGCCCATCACTTTTATAATTAACCACTTAATCAATTAGTCAATTAATTGTCAAACGAAAAGTTTATTGAATTCACTGCTTAATCACCAAAATATTTTGATTCGTCAAAGCATTTTTTGAATCCAAAGTTTAACTTACCTCTAAATCGAGCTGCAACTAGCTTAAGTTTGTTTTTTGGCCATGGCCCATAATCCAAACAATCAAGAATCCAGTGATTGACTGAATTATCAGTTAACAAATATATGTTAATTAACAAAACATTTCTTTGATTCCAAGGCTTTTCTTCTTCTCAAACAGCTCCAACTACTTTAGTTTTTTGCTTTTAATCAAGACTCATTGATTTTACGATTTATCTGATTAACAGATTAACTGGTCTATCGACTAACTGGTCAGTTTATTACTTCACTGATTCATCATTTCACTACTTATATCTTTGTCTGTTATTTCACAGAAAGTTGCGAACACACGCCACCTTCTCCTACACCTCAAAGTGATATCTTCATGTTACTTCCTTCGTCAAACTAAAAACTTAAAACCAAAAGACTTTGAATTTTAAAAAAAATGAAGACCTGTTCTGGGTGTCCTCTTTCTGATAGGAGGACTGGAGGAGGGAGAGCTCCAAAAGGCTTCCCATCACGGCCCTTCCTTTTTTTAACATCTTTCTACTAGGGATGCACCATTACTGATCGGTGGTATCGGTTATAAGTGTATCAGTGCCCCATAAAGCTGGATCGGTATTGGTGGGAAGAGATCCATGAATCCGATCCAAGCAAACAGCTCTATGCCTTTTTGTTTTTTTAACCAGCGCTCTTTGCTACTTGATTTGAAATGTTGCCTCTGATGCACTTGCTTGTTTTTTGCTGCATTACCAGTCAACAGGGTATAAAAGTTTGTATTCAAAAAGAACTTGTGTATATTGGGAATAATTTTTTTCATGGTGAACATTCAATATTCCATAGTTTAAATGAATTATCACTTCAGTGGTTCCAGATACTAATTTTTTTGCCTTTTACCCAAAACATTACCAGTCTTATCCCACAGTAGGGCATGCAGGTTATTATTTAACACTGGTATTGGATCAGGATCAGGGTCTATATAGGTTGATACCAGAGCCCAGGTATTGTATCGGAACCAGAAAAGTTGGATCCATGCATCCCTACTTTCTACTCTTTCCTTGTCTCTTCTCATGTGGGTATGACCATGGTAGGAGCTAGAATGAAGGAAGGTGGTACTGGAAACTGTTTTTGGCCTACCAAAGGTTTTGTGGGCCAAACTTGTTGAAACATCGAAAGGAGGAGGAGGTGCCCAGCTGATAACCTCATAGATGTGTTGGCTCTTGTTGCCCATTAAGTTCTGTGGTCAGATATGGAGGTCATTGGAGCTCCCATATTATTTATAATTCATACAGTATTCATTCATCTTCTACTGCTTATCCTGTTCAGGGTTGTGGACGGAGCCTATCCCAGCTGTCTTAAAGCAAGGGCGGGGTAAACCCTGGACTGGTTGCCAGTCAATCCCAGGGCTGATACACAGAGACAGACAACCTTTTGTTGTCGTGTACACTCATCCCAACAGGGAATGTAAAATAAACAACTATAACCTGATGAACATGTTTTTGGACTGTGGGAGGAAGCCGGTGTACCTGACAGAAACTAACCCACCTTGCAAATTTTTTTTTAAAAATCACAAGTTGCAACACTGTTTGGTTTCCAGTTGCTAATAAGGGATATTTAGTAGACTCTGTAACTAACTGCTTTGGCAAAAGCACTGGGATGGAGGCAAAATATTATCCTACTGAGAGCTTGTATTTTTACTTTGGGAAAAAGTTCCTTTAAAAAAGTTCATATGAAGCCAAACGTGTCAGATCATTACTGTACAGAACAACATGAGGATGCATGATAAGTAAGCACAGTGACCCACCCACTGGGATTAACAGCCTTCAAAGCCTGCAAACCTTCTTGACTGAAACACCCAAAGACTCTTGAATAAAAAATATGCTCATACTGGACAATTTTCCAACAAGACAAGATTTGTGCTTCTTTTGATCACCAGGGATGTTACTACAGAGGCATCATACATGCAGAATCCCATTAAGACATGAAGGCTGCCATTACAATAAAGCCATTTCATAATTCAGATGAAATCCAGGCATAACTTGTAACGGAGGATCCACCTTCCCCAGAGAGTTCTTTCTCCTCCCTTTTTCTCTGATAATGACAGTGTTTTTCCTGGCATCGCTTAAGTCTCCATTTCATATCAAAACTATAACTTCATACTTGGATTTAATTGCTGAGATGAACCCAGGCAGGCTTGTTTGCTTCTTTGGGATTCATTAATACCAGGGCACTTAGCAGAATGTGAAAGCAGGTAATTTTCTGCCTCTTTCTGAGCTATTAGCCACTGGATCTTGAATGCATGAGGGACGGGCGAGGAGAACAAAGTGTGGACTTTATCAAGTTAAACAGCCCTGTGGTTTGTTTCTTTTTAATGTAGGACAAGTGTTTGAAGAGGCTTTCATGTAAATAGAAATTCCCTCTGGAGAAATACTGTATTTTTACTTTAACAAATGATCTCAGTTGTTGAATGGATTATTAAACTAGTTCTTTTTGTTGTTTTTGAACTGAAATTGTAAAATAAAATGTGTGTTGCTCTTTTTCAGCACATTTTTATTTTCAAATTCAACCCAATGACATCCTATTACCTTAAAAGCAGCAACTTTTTGCATTTTCAGGTCTGAACCAGACTTTTTTAGCTTCAAAAATTACCTATCATCAATTTGAAACTGTTTCTAAAGCTTCTTTTGAGTCTCTACTGCTAAATGTTCTGTATATTTCCACTTCCTCTCTTCTCTATTTTTATCAATAAGACTCTGCATCCTGCCAAGGGATTCTCCGCTTATCTTTCACTACTTTGCACCCACTAACAGCCCGACAGCTGAACTCGTAGGAACATTATTTAATATTCTTGGATGGTGATGGAGAAATGTGCTACCCTACAGCCCATCTGTGCTGTTGGAGAGGGATGCAGATCATCTGCCAAAAGATTTCTACGTGAGCTGAAGGTTTCCTCAACACTTAGAGGGCTGATATACAGCCTTTTAAAGCAGCCACACAGTGCAGATTATCTACAGAAGCTGCAGAGAAACGCTTAATTATCAAGGTCTGTCAATGCATCAGTGACACAGGATCTGAAGGGTGGATTTACTGTCAAAACACGCTGCTCTTTCAGCCTACCTGTCACAAAGTGACACTGTGATCCGGTGCAGGTGGCGGCAGGTTCATCCAGTTCTGTGATCCACACTCTCCACTCAGCAGCCACAGCAGCGCCCTGACTGAACTGTTGAGCGTCCTGCAACACCTCAGTCAGCTGTGGAGCCTCGAAAACACTAACTTCTCAATTTACGATCCGATTCAGTTGCAAAGGTGCGCACACACACGCACCGTCCGGAAAAATAATCCGAGCTGGAGCGTCCCGCCACCCCCTTCCTAAATTCCCAGATCGCTCTCTCGCAGCTGTGTCGCGTGCTCTTTTATTATCCAGCATGCACCTCTCTCGTGGACCATCACATCATCACTCCCTGCTGCTCCTACAGCCACCCAGATTTACTGCCACAGGCTGTCAGACAGGCTAAAGGCTGGCATGATAATCCAGCGGTGAATTAAAGTGCCCCTGTTGCACTTACACTCAGTTTAGGTTTCAGTGACCTTCTGGGATTATTTCATCGCTTTAAAATCACAACAGCAAAACAAAAGACTGTTGTTTGCTTTCATTTCGTAAGGGATCCAACATGTGCGATTTCAGTTAGTGAAAAGGAAACAATGCAGCAGGAGCTGATCGCAGTTAGAGCTGTCTTAAGGTGGAAATGCATTCGTAGTGATACAATCGCAACCTGAGCCGTCACATCATGTCAGGGGACAATAAAGCTGTGCATTTTCATGAACACGAGCGTTTACAAATGATCTAGAGCAGAAGATAGATCCATAAAAGCCTCATGAAGGAAACTCGGAATACACATGTACCTTTAATCTCATCACGTTTATCCGCTATTACTCAGATGCACCTACAATGAACACAGACAGCAGGAATCACCCAGCACCATCCCCGCTGCGCTCACACTTCTCCCCGACACACAGCTCGCCCTTACCGGGTAACAAGCCGCGCTCCTCCGCTCTCTGGTCGTTTTCCTTTTCACACCACGGCCGGGCATTTGCGACTCAATTCCGCGTGCGAGGAGCAGGTCTCCCCATCGGGATATGAATGATGAATGTGCGTGTTAAATTGTCCATTTTTCCATATCCACAACAGTCCACACACATACGACCCGCCCCCGGGCAGTGCTGATTGGTTCAGAGGCTGCTCGACGTCTCCGTCGCACCGTAAAGACAAACACACACATCTGGATGCGACCCCGCGCGACTGGAGCGCTTTGGAAACACCGTGTTACGCACAGGCATTGAACTGACGTGAAGGGGCGTGACATTTCTCAAGACCCCTTCAAATACAGGTTCATATTCAGTGTGTGTAGAGAGACAGCGATTTTTTCAGATATTCATCAAGTATGTTTTATAAAAACTTAATGTAAATAAGTTCCCTGCTAGCATGATGGTTTTGTGGTTAAATGAGAATAAAAAGTATTGTAGAATTTTGTTGTTTCAGTAGTTTTTAATGACTTGGACTTTGTGGTCCAATGAATGGGCTTAATACCCTAATTACTAGATTGAAATACAATTACATCTTGATTAAAATAATAATAATAATAATAATTTAGAAAAAAATAAATAAATAAAAAAAAAAAAAAAAAAAACATTATTTACCCAATATTTTAACTTTTTCATACAGGCCCACTCAACATGTGGGCCTGTACATTTTCAGAATCATATTTTTGAGCTACAGTACCTATTTTTATAGCCTTAAGAAAAGGATTTGTTGACGTAGCAAGAATCTTCTAAAATTTACCTGGCTATCTCATTTTGACACATGTAATGGCCCATAACGTGATAATATCTCAGGTAACAGAGCTGAGAAAGACAAAGCACCTCGCTGCCATATTCCCACCAGTATTTCTGAGACTCTGGCGCCGCCCTGTGTCCAAACACAGTCAAAGCACCCCCTTTCCTTTTGCTTCCACATTGTCTTGCTTTGGCAGATTATCTTATCTCTCCCTGGCTCCGTCTCCTCCTGGCTCCAGCGCAGCACTGAACCGAGGCAGGCTGGGCAAGCGAGACTAATCACAGAGCAACAGTGCAGAGACTCCCCGAGGAAGATTAGTGACAGCTGTCACAGTCTCAGCGTGGATTCTGCATCATTTCACAGGCAAGAGGAAGGAAAATGAATGCATTAAAATGCATAAATGATGTCATAAGATATACAATGCACATTGATTTGAATTATATAATATGAAGATGGATATGATTATTATTGTCTAGCTTCTTGAAGGAGATTCAGCTGACAGAGTTGCTCTATTAGATCCACTAGACCTCAAGCATGGTAAAGAATTTTAATCATTGTTATAAGAAGGAGATATACTTTACAACCGGTCTTAAGTTAAATGAAACAGAAGTTCATACAGGTTCACAAGCATTTGGAGTTTTAAATTCAAGTTTAGTTCATGACTGGAATATTCATTTCACAACTGTATGGAAGCCCTTAGCCAACATATATTCCATTCAATTATTATTATTTTTGTGTGTGAATGTTCTGAAGCTGTGGCAGTAGAGTCACTCATTTGTGAAGCGATTATTTTCATTATGTTGTGGTAAGATAAATTACAGTGTATGCTTTGTAGAAACTGAGTTCCTGTTGTTGTTGTTATTTATTTGTTTGTTTTTAGAAAGATCACTTTGTGCCTTTTTGATAAACCTGATGATGTTAAAAGACCAGAATAGGAAGTCCATGATGTAGATGTCTAAAAAAAATGAAGGAGCTAATTATTTAAACAGGGGTGTTTTATCAGTCAACATCCATTCTGTTTCATCTTGTCGGTTCCTACCATTATAAGGATTAATTTCCTGTTGGTCTTTTGTTCTAATAACAATGCTACGTTAATTTTTAATAACAATGATCTAAGTTTATATTTCTACTACAACTAAATTTATCTTAGTATCTTGCTATAACAAAACTAGTTATATCATTACATTGATTATAACAGGATTATTTTCTGGTGATCTAGAAGACAAAACAAAGGGCTGATTGTCTCCGATAGACTAGACCACCAAATGCCATGCTGTCATTTGTGACACAAATGAATCAAATCAAACCTTTTTTGTTAGCTTTGTCCCTCTGTTACTGTTAAAAATAAACAAAAAAGTCAGTGTCACAGAAATGCACGCCTACCTAATTGTGGTTTTTGAATAAATTTTCTTTTAACAGAACAGGATATGGTGTGTTATTGTGTTGACAGAAGCCTGTTAAATAAACAAAACGCAATTTTACTATGGGATTAAGCTGTTAAATGGTGTCGTAAACATAGTTGCCTCATGTTTTGCTTGTAAAAATATATTATACACCTTCAGGGACTATAAATAGTAATAGAAAAAGCAAATAAAATACGGTATATACTGCAAAGATGGTTCTCTAGCATTTTTAACGAGTTGGTTGTTTATGAAGCTCATGTTGACTAACTTCTAGGCTCAGGGCTAACCCTTTCAAATTGGAGAGTTTGTTGTATTTGATTCCATTACTTCCTATACTTTCTGTGTTTGTGAACGCAGCATTAGGCTCCGCCCAAACCAGAAGTGAACTGGTGAAAATATTATCACCAAACCCGGAGCTTGGCCTGACAGGCAAAACATCCGCAAGCATTTGTCGTTGCAGCTGTCTGCGAATCAACTGCTTGTGGTTGAAATCATTCTCCTGACAGACTAAACTCCGGGCTGGAGATTCAGATGGCTCATTGAGATTGATCGAGCAAACAGTACCATTGAAGATCCTCCTGATCACGCTGCTGTCTGTGTGCTGCTAAACAAATATTAGCTGTCTTCTGTCGGTAAAGGTACGCTGATCGTTTGACTTCAGAAACATGCGGGACTCAGATTTATTGTTTAGTGTTCTGTGGTTGGTTTTATGCCAGGCTGCTGCAAGGTAAGCCCGGGAATCGACGCAGTACAAAGCTTTGCAAAAACTTATAGGCTGTGATTATTATCTGACACATTTGACTGAGTTTTTTTCCCATCATGGCACTGAGATAAGATCTCATGTATTCACTCTGGAAATGATTTGTTATGTCACGAAAGCCCTTACGTCACCTAAGGTTAATCACGTGACTAAAAGTTAAATGGATCAATGTTAAAAAGCGAAGCTGTCAAATAATTCAAGACTAAAAAAGCACAGTTGTTCTCCTTTCCACCTTTGAATTTAGGATCAGGGCAAGAGGATGTTACAGATTTTACTCTACATGACCTTTGACCTCAGTTCTGACTCCATCTGACTCTGGCTCATTAATAATCTACCAAACCCCTTCCTTTTGTTCCTTTTGGCTTTTCAAGCTTATTGGCAGCTCTCTTCATAGTACATTTAGAGAATAGGCATGACTGTTGGCAGGATTACCTAACTGATTTGTGTTGAGAAAACATTACACACCCTTGTGTTAATCCATATGTGAATGCAGTTTTCTCTCCTCTGCCGTCTTTCTGTTTCTGTCACTGTAGTTTGGGTGAGACAAACATGACCAGCATGTTGGCACCACAAGCCGATCGGGTCATGGCGATCGGAGAGTGGGAGGAACGCTGGCATGAGGGCAGGATTGGTTTCCATCAGCTCCAAGTTCATAAGTAAATACTCCACTTTTGTTTTTGTGGAATTCTGACATTTTGGCAAGTTTCATTCAACTGATCCCATAAAAAATGCAAATCTGCATAAAACAAGTGGTTTTCAACTCTAATCAGCTTAAATTCTGTCCGCGTTTTGTTGCTTTGTTTGTGTGAAACAGGATGCTGGAGACACATATTGAAAAAGTTCTGGCTGGGCGCACAGGAGTTCGCTTCTTCTTCCCACTGTGTGGGAAAGCTGTGGATATGAAGTGGTATGAAAATCACGCGACAAAAAATAAAAAAGGTTACATTTGGTGTTGTTATTTATAGCTGTTTTTATCTGTCATTTGTCGATCTCAGGCTTGCAGACATGGGCCATTCAGTGGTGGGGGTGGAGATATCTGAAAAGGGTATAAAAGAGTTCTTCACAGAGAACAATATGACTTACAGCGAAGAAGATGTCCCTGCTCTACCTGGAGCAAAAGTGTATAAGGTGAGCTTTACATTTGGGCACAATTATTACCCAAGAGCTAAATTTGGACCTCAGTTCCCACTATTAAAATGCATCAGGCAAGGTTCCTATAGTCCGTTACACCATTTGTAGTCTTGGCACCGCAGAGTCAGACACTGGCAGGCCCAACAGCACTGACAGAACTTGTTGGAAATACATATGTCGTGTTCACTCTGAGATGAGCTTGTTTTTTTTTCTACAGGGTGTGGAGAGAAATATCTCTCTTTATCAATGTGACCTGTTTAACTTCTCCAGGTCTGAAATCCAGTTTTTCATTTGGTCTCTATTTATTCCTTCCATCTCTTCCCAGGCAAATATTTCAAAGAAGCTTTGTTTTTCTATTTCACAGTGCCATTGGGGGCCAGTTTGGGGCAATTTGGGACAGAGGATCTCTGGTGGCAATCAACCCACAAGATAGAGAAAAGTAAGATGAGATTGATCCCTCAACAGAGAATTGATGCTCTTTTAAATTTAAAATTGAAACCTTTTTGAAAATGATTGTTAGAATTTAATACCTTAGGAATAAATCTGTGCACTTGCTCTAGCTTGTCTCTCCAAATCATCTCCTTCAACATTACAGGTACGCCGCTCTCATAACCTCCCTCATGGCCAAAGACTGCAGATACCTCCTGGACACGTTATTGTACAATCCTGAATTATATGCAGGTAAACTGAAAAACCAGTAGTATTAGAACAAGATAGATCACATTTTTCCCACATTGAAAAGTCTGTCTCCTGAAAGCGATAGAAGTGAATTCTTTTGTGAAATGGTTCATGTAAAGTTGGATAAAACATGTTTAGACTCCTTGACCCACTCATTCCAATAGGGTGTTCCTCAATGATACAGTGTTGCCTGCAGGGAACGTTCAGACATGAACTCTAATAAAAAGTTATTTTTAAAAAGTTTTTACACTTTTTATGGCATGCATTGTAAACTGTTGAGGCCATCAAGTGTTATCAATGTGTTTTTGAAAAAAATGGGTTGAAATATAAATAAATATATTCTTTAGATTATGTTAATTTTGTCTATTTTAAGACAAAAAACACTCAAAACATTTTTTTCTAACTGCCATCACTATACGTACCATAGAGGGATAAGAAAGCTTTTTTGTTATCTTTCCTTTAGGTCCTCCATTTCTTGTTCCTGATGAGCAAGTGCAAAGCCTGTTTGGTGAGTGCTTGCACATTATAAAACATGTATCTTTGAATTGACTACACGATGCACAATGCTTAAATGTTATAAGAACTTAATCCTAGAGACAGGAGAAATGTATTGGATGATGAGATCAAATTGCATGTTTAAATGGTGTGTTTTTCCTCCTTAGGGAACAGCTGCAATATCGAATTCCTGGAGTCGGCAGATGCCTTCACTGAAAGACACCGAGGCTGGGGGCTGGATTATCTGACTGAACATGTGCACCTCCTCACTCTAAAAAACAACTAGAAGTAAACATGAAAGGTCACAGACCATCATTGCAAACACAGGTCCTGGTTGATTTTTTTTAATGCTTAAGCCTCTTTGATTTTAACATTTTGTAAGTAAATGAAGCTGCATGTTAAATAAATCAAGAGAATTTCTAATAAACCATTTGAAGCTTGATATTTTTATACAGCCTTTGACAACTGTAACAAAGTTTGAATTCCTGAAAAATAAAAAATAAAAAATAGATTTTAATGAAGTGTCAGTGTCTTAATTTGTACCATGGGTGGATTTTGTTTGTTACTGGTAAAAAAAAGAAAATGAATGATTTAACCTCCTGAAAAACCACATAATATAAGCACAGGAAGTATGATGTTTAAGGCAAAATAGATGGAAGGAAAAGTGTTGTTAGGATGTCTGGAATTTTTGCACAGGCTTTTCTGGCCCTTCAATTTTAACTGAGTTTCAGGGTTCATCCAAGATACCCTACCAATCTGACTGAAAATACACAAATTTTACTTTGTTTTATGGTTCAAAAACAGGCCGGCTTCAATATTTCACATTCAAAGATAAAAAAAAATTCATGATGATTTACAAGTCTCTAAAATACTCCATACTGCAGAAATACACACCGGAAGCCCTTAAAAATCATGGTGAGATCCCATTTTCTTTGTTAATCGTTTTGGTTTACTTAAAATCTCGACTATATCGAGAGAAAGAAAATCAAATCTTCAGACAATTTCTAAAGAGAACAAGAAATTTGAGTTGGGATCTTGAGAAAATGACTGACACCTTGTAATCACTATAAAACAGAGAGACTACAATTTATAGACAATCATTTGCATGTACGTAAACAAAAAGTACTCGATAAGCCTGTAGCTTGAAACTAACTGCCATTTCGGATTTGGGAGGAAAACACCACTGAAGTCACTTCAACGGCGAGAGAGATTCATAAACCGTTTGGATTTCTGAAACATGACATTTACGTTGAGGAAAACGTTGCTATGTAACTCTCATTGTTAAAACGAGCCTATTCTTGTGCTCGAGCGGTTAGCACTGACCTGTCCTCAGACAGGTGCTGAAAAAGCCGTTAGTATTTGAAGGCGGCACGTGAAGATGTGCCATTGGCTGTTGCCTGGATACTGTCTAACATTGGCTGGGCTGAGTATTGAGCACACGCTTACGGTGTTTGCCTTAATTCCAAAGAAATGCGGAAATATAACGAAGAAAAAATAAACGTAAGTTGACACATTAAGGCAGACGAATTTAAAAAGATATGTTGTGTGACAATAAAATACTTCGACGCTACTTTTGTGTTTATGCGCAGTTTAAAACTTATTAACCGTCCAAAATACGAGCCATGGTAAACGACTTAAACATGTTAAACGCCATGTGACGTGAGTTGAATACCTTGCAGGTAAATGTGCCTCCTCCAGGTCGTTGGTTGTGGAATAATGAAGCTGAAACATTGGAGTTTGTCAGGTAAAGAGAGATGCGGGGCCTGTACTAGCATACCACATCTGCTGACAGCCCTTTGAAGCTGTTCATATTATATCTATTAATAATTTTACCTGTTTCCCAGTTCTAGCCCAGCAGAAAAAGGAGTTACAAGAGAAAGGAAGCAAAGAAATGATACTTTTAGAGAGCTTCGGGTGCGAGCAGAGTGGTAAGTAAAGCTATGAACCACAGCTGACCCCAGGCCAGAGTCAGTCTATATCCAGCTTGAAGAAGTCTTTATGTTTTATCCACCTACTTTTTTAATCTGTGTTTGTGTTTAATCGACTCAAATTTTGCTTTCATACCACCTAACTGTTTTGAAACTAAACTGCTTTTGAAAGTTTTGACACAAACATTTGAGACTCACCTGCACATGTTGCTGTTCCCACAGGTTGGCTGGCGTCTGTGCATTGAACCACAGAGGGCGCCAAAGTACCAGGAAGAGCCTGAGCCCTGCCCATCTGAGTGCTTACAGATCCTCAGTGATGAAGAGGGAAGGGACCCAAGTTACCCTTGATGATGTGAAACGCAAGTGTCAAGATATGGTTGAATTCATAAGACAATTATAGGATGTTTACTTCAGAGGTTGTATCCTAACAATATCGAAGGGTCTAACCACATTCTGACAAAGCTCTTTGTGTTACAGAAGTGGCCGTTCATTTGCTGCAAGAGAATTATTTGCTTCCGATTCCTTTCAGCTTCCTGGCTCTATTGAAGTAAGAGATAGAACGAAAAAACTCTTCACTACATGAATAGTGTAAATTCTTGTACACAGATAGTGTAAAATTCACACACTGATAACAATTGTTTGTTATTTCCAGGGGCAAAGAGCTCGATGGTGTCCTTACTTGCCTTCTCCTGTACCTGTCTTGTTTCTTTGATCAAAAATATCTAGAGAATAAATCCACATCTCAAATGCTGTAAGTGTGATAAGAATGAAAGAAAGTGGGTAGGATTGTTATTATCTATTTTTCAGCCCTCCTTCTCTTCACTCCTTTGCTCACAATCCTTCCAGTGACATCATCACAGAGCGCCAAATGATGGCTAAAGCTTTGGCCAAAAAAGAGATTTCTCAAAAGAAACTGGCTGTGAACTACTTCAGCCTTATCATGGACCTGGAAATAGAACAGCATCAACGCTCATCCTATTGCAAGTGAGTATATGTTCAGTTTTGAGCAGGTGGTAGACAGAAAAAAAATGTTCCTTGAATTTAAGATACCTCCTGGTAGCAGCAGCAGCAGCAGCATTTAATGTCTTCCCAAGGGACATAAAAACCATCAGCGACACTCAGCTGTCACGCCGACTCAGTGTAAAATCTGCATGGAAGCGTCTAATAGTCTCAGGTTTCTCCTGGAAAAAGCTTTGCTCCCAATAAAGGTACACTGCTGAAATATACAGGAGCTATTTGCTAGGAAACAGCTTCCTGATTCTGACCTAAAATGTGAGATCTAGTGATGAATTTATCATGTCAGCCTTGAATAAAAGTGAACCTGATGTGTTTTTCCAGGAGCCGGATGTCTTCAAACAGCACAGAGTGGCTTCTACATGCTGTAAGTGCATTTTGGATTAGGCATCACATTTGCACTTGCATTTGCTTAAAGTCTTGATCAATCAAAACAGACGATTTTACGCTACCTAGACTTTAAACTTAACTGAAATTACTCTCATAAAGAAATGGATGCTGAAAGTACATAATGATGGATGACATGCATCAATTTCTTGCTGTTATACAAAAGTGATGCCAAAATATGTCACAAGGCAGAAACTGCATTGTCAACAGAACTGAGAATACAGGTGTTATTCATATATTTTTTTTAATCAAATTTCTAATTAGAAGTAAATTCTACAAAAAAAATGAATGACATCAATTAGCATAAAAGCAAGTTTGCACAAAGTCAAAAACAAATTTCAGAGAAGAATGTTTGATGTGTATTTTGATTTTAAAGTTGGACCCATGTCCCATCTGTTTACATGGAAAGGAAAGAAAGGCTTTTTGATCCATGCTGCAGCCAGTTAGTAGAGGAGGAGCTTTTAATATTTTGGTTTCACTTTTGGGAAGATGACACATTGTCAATCGATGGTGTACAAGATCCATGGCAAAGTTTTAACCTAACTACCCAATCTAAATGTTATTATTTTTAATTGAAGGAGCTTCTTTATTATCCTTTTTTCTGCCATCATTTTTACCTCATCTCTTGATTAATTTGACTAGCTAATAACCCAAAATTTTGTATCCTTGCAAAACATTCAAGAATGTATTTCGTCATCTGCACAGAAAAAAGTTCTTCCTTCAGCTGGTCAAAGTCGAGGCCACTTCACCATCTGTGAACACAGACGGCAGTGAGCAGAACAGATCGACATTGAGTGCTGGTTCTGCCCGGTGGCCTCGCTGAATTAGTTATTGCTAGAAGATGTTGACTCAGTGCAGGTGCTTTGCTTTGACAGGCTCCTTACAGTATTTAGGCAGGTGGGTGAACATTGAGAGAAAAATTACTCTAACAGCATTTACTCTGGATGTGACCTTTATTTTGGACAGGAATAGCGGCTGTGACCTTTTAAAAGTACAGAAGATTAGTTTGCTTCCTGTGGTTTAAGTCCCAAGGAAAAAAGTTTGAATCGTTTAAGAATGCATCAACCAACAGAGATCAGTTTCATGAAATAACATAACATTACAGGTTTTGTTGAAAAATCCAAGGTGACTATCCCAACTCTGTTTCCAGTGCTTGTACAGCTTCTTCTGTTTTGTGGCCTGGGTGACATTTGGCAGAAAGGACATGAAGGACATTCAAGAAGAGGTGGGGCGTCTCTTCTACTCCGACACCTTTAACACAGCAGTGAGGAGCAGGGCAGATGGGGACCCAGAAACGACCTCTGCTGTTGGTGATGGTTCAGTGAAGACGGGAGAAACTGACCCCGAAGAGACAGGATCTAATTGCTCATTCCAGCAGCGGCAGGTTGAAAAGAGGTAAAGGGTTGGGTTGATGTGGCATGTGGTACCTTCACTTTCACTCATCTATTTTTCTCTTTAAGAAGATCCATAGTAGATCAATATGAGTATCTATCTTCTTTTTACAAAAAAAGGGGTCGTGAAATGGCTTACTTATTTATGTTAGGTGTTATTTGTTGTTCAGTGAGAGGCGCTTGTTTAAATGTGGATCGTTGTTTAAGTGTTTTTTTTATGTATTTATGCTATGATGATTTATATTATCATAACATGTCCTTACAAGTTCTGTTGTGCCTTATCTGATTATATCATATCATAGCATAGTGCACTTTTTTACTACATACTGTTTCAAGCACAACACATCACATTATATTGTATTAAAGCAAAGCATAGCGCAAAGTTTGCATCATATCCCATCCAATCATGTTGCACCTTACTGTACCGTGACGTGTCATGTCGTAAGACTTCTTTTCACATACTGCTTTGTTGTGTCATATCATTTTGTAAGGCCTGATATTTTTATATTTTTTTGTATCGTATTGTAGTGTAACTTTGCATAGTGTAGCATAGCACAGCCTAGCACAGGGTGCGTCTCAAAGCTCCAAAGTTCCATCTTTCCTTCCTCCACAGGCGTCGTTCACTTGCGTCTTAGTCCCTCCCACCAGAGTTGCATGGGAGAGACACGAGGAAATGAAGAGAGGAGAGAGGATGGAGGAGATTCCTTTTTAGAGTAATGGGACATCCTCTCCTTTGGAGCGTCACATGAAGCGACGTGTTTTATTGATGACGGCATCAGCTGATCACCTCTGGATCATCTGTCAGTCAGCTATAACAGCTGTTTGAGTGTCTGCACATGTGAGCTGTAATAACTCATAAAACATAAACAGTTACAGAGGTTTGTCTGTTCCTTTAACCTGTTAAACAAACACGTTACCATGAAGAAAACCTGCTCTCTGTTTGTTCTGTGTGCTGTTTAGAAGCTCGCGGATCACTTTACAGGTAAAATGCGTAATCTTTAGATTATTTGTGAATTATTCAGCCCTTTTCTAGAGCGCATCTGATCGTGAACTCTGAAACTTATTAACGCAACTTAGCTTATTTTGTTTCAGGAAGATATTAGTTATTAGGTTTCAGTATTAATCCTCCATTATATTGATTTGATGATGGTTGTGTTCAGTATTTTGTGCTTTAAACTCACAACAAACACTTTATTACCAGATTTATGATCAGTTTCTGAACGATCCTCAGTGCCTGGTTCCAGCTCGTCTTTTCTCTCAAACTCTGTTGTTTGTGAAGTTTCATGTAGAGAAGTCTGAGCCTCTGCACCATCCAATCAGAGAGTGATATTCCATATGGGGGTGTGTCTGACGGTGAAAAGACCTCAGCAAAGACAGCTCTTGTGTTTCCTCGATCATAGCTCCTCCAATCAGTCTCCTCCATCCTCTCTCCTCTCTCCTCCGAGCGCAATTATCGCTTTGGGACAGTCTTTAAAATGGTGACTGGGAAAGTACTTTCGGAGCCACGGAGGAGATAGTATGGAGGAGGCACGAAGTTAACGCATTGAGACGCACCCACAGTGTATTGCTTTGTGTTGCATTGAATTGTGCCAGTTGCAGCATAGCATTGTGTTCTTTAACATATGTATCAAATCATAAAGTATTGTCACGTACACCATATCGAATAGCACCACATTGTTTGTTTCTAGGGGTGGGTACCAAATTAGGTACTTTTATCGGTACCGACCAATTCCTTATGTAGTACTGGGTGCATCCGTACTGTGTTCAACTGAAAAACTATGAGATTTAATTATTGAATAAATTAATGTTTATTTCCACATAAAAACACAAAAAAGTACCAAAAATGATTTACTGATTACCAGGTACCAGGCATCAGTGAACACATCAGATGTGAAAGGTACACATCCCTAGTACCATCACATTGTATCATCGTAATGTAAAGTATTGTAATGTATTGGATTGTGTTCGTCGTATCACATTGCGTCATACTGTACAGTATGGTACTCGGGATCAGAATCTGTAGGTTTACTACTCCTAGTAGTGGTTCTGGTATAAAAACAGTGTGTGATCATATGTTTGTTTGTACATGAACTTCTCTAACCAGTAGAATATATTCTCATTCATGTGTTTAGCTACTCAAACTCAGATTTGGAATACTTGTCAGTAAACAGCTGAATACTTTCAGCAGTAAAGCTGTCAGTGCGTGATGGATATCATGTCAGACCTAAAACTGAAATATGATTGATGCAGACAGATTTGTAGCTCAATCCAGCAAGAGGGAGTGTCTGACAGCCTGTTTTCTGTTGCTCTGCTGTGTCTGACACCAGATTGGCAGGTGTGTAAGCTGTCAGAGGCCCGGCGCTCTTTCCTGCTGTCAGGTTTGAGACCAAACAATCCGGAGCTGGGCCTGAAGCTTTGCTCTGCTCCTGAGGGTGGATATACTTGACATGATTTGGATGAGCTTCAGGAACGCTTCCAGCTGCCTCACAGACATAGAAAAGATTGTGATTTTGAGACTACAATGTTTTTTGTATTAGTTCTGGATAGGAACCTGGATCTTGACAACTTGGCTACCATAGCTGTTTTCCTGATTAATTAGTTCTGGATATTTGTTTAAGTTTCCTCCATGAATACTATAGGTATGTATGACAAAATGGAACATGAGAGGAATGTCTGATGCTTATACAGCTGCTGTCTGGGGTGGAATAGACTGATGTAGAGTGGTTTGTTTAAATAAATGATGCAACAGATGTCCAGGGAAAGTGCAACAGCTATTGTGTTCATCTATTTGTCAAGCAAAAAAAAAAAAAAAAATTAAACACAGTTCTTTTCAACTGTAAAATTTCTAAATTCCATTACTTTTTGTGAGTATGTGATTAAAAAATTATCAGGCTCTTTGAATAAAACATTTTTCAAAAGGCTGTTATTATAATACTCATTTTGCTACTAGAATGAAGTGCACCACTACCACAGACTTTAAGTTAAGACTAAATAAGTTCCTGAATTTTTATTTTTCTGTTCACCATGTGTCTCTTTCCCCAGATCTTTCCAGAAGCTCCCATCCCTCAACTCTATTGCTAATCAGCGATCCCCACTCTTGGTGTCCCTGCTGCCCTCGCCCAAAGAACTTTCCCTCCATCTGTTCCACAGCAGACGAGCCAGGAGGCAGAGCCCACTGCCAGTCGAGCACTGTGACACCACGTCCCTGACAGAGGAGCTCGACCAGCAGCTGGCTGATGTCAGGTGAGGTAAAGGTTCACAAAAGATGTCACACATTAGGTTTTACATGCATTATTGTGTGTTGTATTTTTGTGTTTTATGTTCAGGGCTCTCAAAACCAAGCTCTAAGTGGTGTCCCTTGTTTTTATTTACTCTATGTTCTTGTGATAACAAGAAGTTGCCAGGTATTTTCTTGAAATTTCAGCTTTCTTCCTCGCAGTCGTTCAATACCAAACTTGTACCAGAGAGTACAATGGTTTCATTTTTATAATCATGGGGACAAAAAAGTTGGTACTGTATCTCCAAATTTGAAGTCCATTTTATGTAATAATAATAGGATTTTGAGAGTGCTATGATCGGACAGAAGACATGGCAAAAAAAATGTATAATTGTTTTTCAATACACTTAAAAACATATATATTTAAAGTGAAATTGTAATTAAGTTTAAAATCCATTTGTTCGAGTTTCATGTTGTTATAGCTTTTTATAATTACATTAAATTGAAAAAATATTTAATTTTCTTTTTTTCTTTAGTTAATAAAAACCACTTGGCAATTGGCCTTTACGAAATTTAATAAATTTCAAAGATATTTTTTAAAATGTATGTATTTTATTGCAATAATTGCTGCAGCAGATAATTTGAATTACTTTTTCAAATAATTCAAAATGTGTTTTTCATATTATACTAGTGAATTTGATTTATGAAATATAATTACAATTTTAGGATTTTAGGATTTTCAGTTCATTTGAAAAATACTTTTTTAAGTTTTTGAAAAGTATGGGAGCATGTCTTCTTGGGGCTTTGGCCATGAAACCTGTAGTTAAATTATTTTAATAGTGTGTTGTTTACGTAATTCCTACACTGAAATTATATTATTATAAATTATATTATTCCTATATCATTAAAATGGAAACTGCCGTATTAAGAGAGATTTGAAGCGCTGAAAGGGCAGAATGGATAAACCATTACTATTAAATTACTTTAAGACCCTGTGTACTTTTCATGTTCTTTGCTGCCAGTAGAACAGGTGACTCTTGCTCTTGAAAGATAACTAATCTTTCCCCATTTTTCTCTCTGGATTCATTTATCAACCAGCTTTGGGATTCTTGGGAAGCCTTTGAGTCACTTCAGCCGCAGCACCCTGATACCCCTTGGAGAACAGCAAAACGACAGTGATGAAGAAGAAGACCAAGAACTGAGGCGTGATTTTTAAAACAGTGAGGATCATCCTGCTTTTTGTTTTAGAGGGTAGCACGTGGCCCCAAATAAGACCCAAGTCAACCAACATTACCAGACACGGCTTCACCATCAATTTGAACACGTGAAACTCTGGTTCTCACACAGAGGCTGTGACCTCGGACACTGAATGACTTGCATCATGTGTTGTTTCATTTGCATACAGCAAACATTGTGTGTGCAAATGAATTCCCCAGCTCAACCAACCAACCAAGTCAGAAAGGCTCAGGTAGCACCTGATTTTTCATTCTGTGTTTCTTATTTCAAAAAAGCACCCTGACTTTCATCACACCATCAATGTTATTTTGAATTTTTAGCTGAATTTTAAATCAGTGTTGTATTATTTCCAGCTGGTGGTGCTGTTGAATAATAAAACCCATGACATTACTGCTCTGTCTGCACAGTCTATGCAATTCACATATCAAGGAAGTTCAGCATGTTTCATGCATTATTCAAATATGTGAAAACCTATTCATATGATCTTTGACCAGTTTTTCCACACCTGTCTTTTTTTTTCCATTCAGATTTTTGAAGGCTTCTACTTAGTCATTTTGTGTCCTTGTGTTACCTCATGACAGGCTTACAACAACTGGTGCCACATTCAAAACACTCACACACACACTCACAGCTTTCCATCCAGGCTCGGTGGCAGAAGGGACTTTGCCTTTGTCCTAATTGGCTGCGTAATCTGGGACACCGGGAGCAGGGTTAAGCTCTCCAGGGAGGCAGGGAAGGAGGAGGCAAAGGAAGCCTGTGCATTTGGAATGGGGATAGGGCGCACGGTGTTCTGAAAAATTTAGGGACAAAAACCAAAATGTAGTCACTTTAAATTAACAATGATCCAAATTATTTTTACTTTCACTTTAACATTCTGCCTCCTCCCCTCACTCCTCAGGTGCAGTTTGGTCAAGACAAAACAAACAGTCACATAATTGACAAACTTGGAGCTTATCGACTGACACATCCTTTTCCCTGGTCTGACTGAAAAGTCACCTGAAGAGCAGAGTGTACATCTACAATCAATACTGGATCTTACTCTCTCAAAGAAAAATACTGTAAACTTCTTTCTTTATTCCTGACAAGAACATTCAAAGTGTGGGCTTGGAATAAACAGCTAGCCTGAAACATTTGCAACTATGTCTCAAATTACAGGAAAAAAAACCTTGAATTTATATCTGATTAGCATAGCATAGCATTTAACCAGCTATCCAGAAACTTTTGTCACTTGGTTTCAAATAACAAAAAAAACTTGAGTTTATACCTGATGAGCTGTTACTGGGTATAAAATTACAACAGTAGCTTGGGCTAATACTGGTTAGCTTATCATAGAGTTCAACCAGCTAGCTTAACATTTTTGTCTCTTTCAAATAACAAGAGTAACTTGAGTTTATAGCTAGTTAGCCATCACTGGGTTTGCATTTTATTTATTTATTTTTTTTAAGGATTTTGCATTTGGAGAAAAGTAAAGCAATCCAAGTGATTGTGGGTTTTTTTTTCTCTCCATTGGCACTCTTTAAATAATAACTAAGAAAAAAAGAGTTGTGACTTCTTGGGGAATATCTGTTTTCTCATAGTCTGAAAGAAAAAGATTTCTTGCTTCCCTCCCTACCACAGTCTATATTACTCACCTCCTTCAGTTTTAAGCTTCTAATGGGAGTCCCCATCTAGCCACAGTGCAAACTAAATTCCAGAGGAATTTAGTTTGCAGTACTTGTGATCAGTGGAGTTGTAGGGTTTATGTGCACAAAGGGCAGCCTGTTATAGGATGGGATTAGGGGTTTTCAAAAGGTTTCTTGGGTAATGCTGTTTTCCATCGCCCTGAATGGATTCTAGTGTGCTGGAAACTTGACTGGGGTGGAGGAACATTGTGTTGGCAAACTTAGTGTACCATTATTAGCAGCTCTGGAAATATAACACCTTTTTAAATAAATTGGATAATTACAGAATTACCTTTCAAAACATTCATTAGCCACAAGTTATGGGGCCGAATGGTTTTCATGGAAAAAAAAATTCTTCACCATAATTTTTGAGCATTTTGTGAGGGCCTGGGGTTGTGGGATTCAAAGCAAATGCTGAATGGTAAAGTCTGCCACTGATAAGATAAGAAAAAACTTCTCAGAAGAGCTTGTAAACCAAGTATGTATGAACAAAATTCAATAAATCCTAAAATAATAATAATAATAATAATGATAATAATACAAACGGTGCCGAGACATACATTTTTTTTGCCCTCAAAACAACACAACAACAAAACAAAACAAAACCGTTTTTAACTCTAATTGGGTGATTTCTCTTGTAAATTGCCGTTGTAGTTCCACCTTTCCACAACTAGGGGGAGACTTTGCCCATAAAAGTCAGAACTCAATGATACCCAAAGCTTCCGAGTCATAAAGCCAATGTCTCACCTTTTAAGGTTTTATGCCACCACGCACGTGAGATGTAGTTTTAACAGTAGCCTTCTGGTCAGATGTAAAGATGGAGCTTTGATTTTTATGAGAAGCTTAAATGCAGTAGGAACAAACAGCTAATCTTCAGTCGTGTTCATTATACTGGTGCATAGTAAACACAAGACTTGATTGTAATTTAGTGCAGTGATTGAATTAAACAGCGGAATCCTCATTAGGGCGCAATTAATGATCATTATCTAGACATGGAGATAAATGGCTCAATTAGTTGTGAGGCTTTTCGTCGTACAGCTTGTTATACTGTCTCCCCAGCGGAAAATACAATAATCAATAGTAATTCTTATAATGGGCATTGTGCGTCAATAAACAGTGGAGTGGGTTTGTTTTGATTGCGACGTCGTAATTAGAGTCTTTTTTGATACTTTGTTGCAAGTTCCCCCAGCGTCTCGCGGTGACATGGCCGAAGAGAAGCGCACGCTCTCAGCAGAGCGTGCGTCGTGCTCGTGCCTCTCTCTCCCCCTGTCTCTACTTTGTCCTCGTTATTTGAAGTGAACGCTGAGGGAGAGAGGAGAGGAGAGCGAGCGAGGTGTCTCGTGCGGATTTCGGTCACACCAGGCGCGAGGACATTGCAGTTAAACCGCGCTCATTTGTATATAGTTTGACCGATTTTATCAGAGTGCAGAAAACAAAGTGCCTGGAGTGAGAGAAGAAGGGGGGAGGAATTACCAAAAACGCAACACGTATCCGGTGGGATCCCACTCCTGAGAGAGAGAAGCGGCAGGAGTTTGTGAGCGAAGGGTGCAAGGAGAGGAGACCGACGAAGAAGAAGAGGGGGGAAGATTTGATATTTCACTCGTAACAACGCGTTTTTGGTTGACAAAGAGGAATAATGAGGAACGTTTGGATAATTTTGACCCTCGCGCTGACCGTCTTCCTCTCCGGGGAAAGGGTAAGTTTTGAGGAAAGGAAAACTTAAAAAGGGGTGAGCTGTGGGGGGAGAACTTAAAGTCCACGTATGGTCCACTCGGTGCTTATTTTCCAGTTTAATTTTGGAAAAACAGTCGAGAACATTCTACCTTTCTAATATTTTCTAACAAACGCCCCTGTCATTTGACGGAACATGCGTTCAAAACCGTTTAATGTGCAGTTTACGGACAGTTTGTCCGCTGAAGCCCCTGAATCTGTCAGGCCTTTCTGCCACTTTGCACGAGTCTCAGCCTATAGCTGTAATGTTTATTCTATGAAAACAATAACCAAGAAGTGCTTTCAAGTACTGTTTGAACTTTTTATTACGTGTATGTTGTGAATATCCCATTTTAGTTGAGCAACACTTTAAAGCAACCCATTTCTGTATTTGTTGCTTTAAGCTGCAAAGTAAACCCAGAAATAACACTACCTGAGAGAATATCTTTAGAAAAATCACTTTCAATGCGAGCTTTATAAATTTAATGACTCCTCAAATAGATGATACATTCAAGACAGCTGACACAAGTACACAACTATGCCTCAAAAACATTATTGAATCTGTGTTACAGTGATTGGTCGCCCTTTGTTGATCTTATGACAGGTCGACACTCGCTGGAGAGATGCAGTATTGAGTAAATGTCATCCTTATTGGAGTCATGCAGCTCAGCAGACAGATAAATCTTTGTTTTCTTTTTCCTGTTGATGACATTTCGACACGAAAGCCTTCAACTTTCTTTCTTTAAACTCATCTGTCTCATTTTAATGCATCCTAATCCTTGTTTTCTTTTGTCCACTTTCTGTGTCAAGGCTTCTCGCTGAGTGTGCATCGCCTCACAAATTGGCCGGGTTGTGGGAATGACAGATTTTGGCACTTTCATGTCCCTGCCCCTGTCATTATTGTCCCCTCCTGTTGTTTCTCTGTGGGTTGTGACTCGGCGCTTGGCGCTCTGCCTCCTCCACTGTTGGAACCGCTTGTCCAATTAGCTGATTCAGACACTGTTGTTTTAATGACTCATTGTTTTGCATGAGGTCAGCCTTCGGAGTACAGTTTTCACATGTTTTCTGTTTGCGTTTCACGGCTGTGAACCTACACCCAGAAAGATGCCAAGGTACCATGAAAGTACCATGAGAGTTAAAGAACTTTTTTGGCATTAAATCAATTTGTGCATCCTTTTTACTCTTCTCCCCTGAAGGCATCCCTGAAAGCTGGCACGTGACATTGATTCCCAATATTGGCACTGGTGTTTACAAGTAGTTGTGAACCTGCTGCAGGCACATCTGTCTGAGTTTGAATCACCCATCACATTGCAGAGGGACAGTTTAACTCTGGCAGCTTTTGAATAAAGCTTGGAATGAGGCACACAGCTCCTGGCTCTTATAAATAAGGATTTCATCACTAATTTTCTTCACTTTAGGGTGACTCAGGGCCTTGTTCGTCATTTTTGAACGCTGTTTTTTCTGCTCTCCATCTCACTCGGCTTATTCTGTGACAGATATGCAACATGTGAGGTCTGTGCACATGTTAAAGCCTCCAGGGAAACACACACCACGCCATTGTGTGTGTGTGTGCATGTTTATCATATCAATCATTCGCTGAGATCAACATGTGGACATAGGACTCTTTTGTCGCCGCTCTTGCTTCCAGGAACTTTTTGTGGACACGCAGTGAAGGAGGGGGTTTGTATATTCTCATCCCACCCTGCCGTGTTTTCAGTGCAGGCCACTCACCAGATGTTGTGGTCTGTAATTTGTGTCATGTTTTGGTGGGTGGGAAGAGTGGGTGTTGTTCACCTCCCTGTACGTCTGTGATTTACACAGGGGCTTCTGAGTGCTGGGATGCTCGACCTTCAGGGAAGATGGAGGAAAAGTGGAGTGTGGCAGAAGGGAGAGAGACTTCAAATTACACAGTGTCTCTTTTTTTGAAGCTAAAGGGAAATGCTCTGACCCTGTAGAGTCGACAGATCAAACCATCAGTTCGTTGACTCGCATTCTGTGCTGGAACGTACTCAAGACATGAAGGTGCAACATTTTGGCTGTCTGGTTATTTCTGCAGGGGGCAAACTATCGTCAACAACAAATCAAACATGACATGTAAACAAGAAAAATGAAGCAGTTTCAAGTTGAGAAGCCGTGTATCTGTGATTTTATGGAAGGGAACTCTAAAAGTGGTGGCAAGTTGAGCTTCATAGTCAAAATAAGTTGACCTCTGGCCTCGACTGTTGCAAGCTTAAGCTCCAGACCTTTATGTATCCTTCAAACTGTGTCGGAAACTTCTCTTAAAGTCTACAGTAAAGCACAACAAACCATCCAAGTGTGAGGGCTTTGCAATAGGGAGCAAGTGAAACAGAGTGCTAGACGGTCTGCAACTCTCAGATCAACAGAAAAAGCAAGTTTCACAAGTATAAGTCTCATCTTTATGCTAAGTGTGGTCGAGCACATCAGTCAGATGCCAGCAGATGTCTAAGAGCCACTTCCTTTTGAGATGCAAGCTATAAATATGAAGAATTAATCAAATTTGATAGTGTCAAATCGATGACGTACCTTTTGCCGTAAGTTTGCGCAGCACAGAAACAGAGGCCTGATGTACACCTCCTCCCAAAAGTAACTACACATTGAAACTACCTGGATCAACTGTACTTCCTGTATGGTTGATATTCTGGAAGTTGTTACACATTTAATCTCTTCTTGTGGAAGTTACAATACAAAATATGACAACATGTATCAGCATCAGTAGAACATTAAACACCAAAAGAGGATAGAGTGACGTTGGACGGTTATCTGGTAGACACTGCCCTCCTGTGTTTTGGAGTGGTACTGCAGTGTACCCCGGTAACTATGTCATAGGGTCAATGCAGAATTGAGCCCCCTATCCACCAAGCGGCGCGGCATGTACTTTACGGCGTTTCCACTGACTAATCCTTGGACAGACACCCAAATAACCGAAACAAGCCGTCCCACCTTTTGGGACCCTTCTGTAGGAGTGACATACTAAACCAATCCAATCTTGGAAGGTGGAGCTACAGTACTGAAGACTGTTGATTGGTTGATAAGACTGCCACATACCATGTCTGAAAACAAAGCTTGATGCACTTTGTAAACAAGAGCCACACGCCAATCACAAAGAAGATGAATTGCTAGATGTCTTCCATTGTTGTTCTTTGTCTACTGTGCCGCGTTTTTCTTCTTCGTTGGATTTATTAGCGGGGTACACTGTGTCACGCTGCTATGACGTCACGCTCTCATGTTACTGATGCGGCTGTCAGCATTAAGCTTACAGGCCCCCTACCACAAGGAAGCACGGTTGGCTGTGGAAACCAAGCTTAAGAGAACCAAACGGTACTAAACCAAACTGATTTGAACGGGACTGCTCTGTGGAAATGGGGCTTTAGAAATAAAAAGATAAAAAAATTAAATGGCATTCTTGAGCTGCAGTTCCTCAAGTGTCCACTAGAGGCTGGCCTGAAAGACAAGAAAACCCTGTCAGAGCCCCTATCAAACAGTTGTTTTTTTGACACATTTTCTTCTCTCTACCGCTTTTTGTTATTTATAACGAATGTGCACTGAAGGAATATTGTATAAATGATCTGTTTTGTTTATAAATGGTTTGACCGACAGTAAGCCACACTCGCTAGTTTGTCGATTAGCTGAGGGCTTGATAATGCTTCTTTTTGAAACCAAGTTGTGACATCACAAGTGGGGAAACTCATGGGCTTGTACAGGAAAGAAGAAGAAACAAAGTGTAGAAGCTAAATCAAATCCAAATGACACATTTTTGGTCCCAGCCTTCAATATTTGAGGCGATGGTATGAAAATTTCACGTTTACTTCCTCTGTGTCGTCATGCACTGATTCCATTTGTGAAGATAATTCAACGTGAAAGCTTCACTCTTTCATTTTAAAGAAAGGTAAGTGGGGTTGCATTGCTCTGATAAACTACCTTGAAATAGCTCAAAGAAAAGGCGCTAAGCCTGATAAATCCCTGCTTGTATCATTTTTAGGGTGAAAAGGCCAAGGCTCAAAATACAGGACTTGGACTTGAGGCTTTGATGGCTTTTGGAGAGGGGGCGAAAGGTGCAGCCTGTGTATTGTGAAGGATGTATTATCTTGGTCCTGCAGCGGTCTTCCAGTTTCATTTTCTGGCTTGAATGCCAGTTTTGTATCTCCTGATTTCGCTGGTATTGAAATGAACAGCAGAGACGCAAAGGCTGACCTTCCTCTCAACTTAACGCTGTCAAGTTCAAATTTCCTGATAAATGCGCCGGAAGAAGATGTGAACGCACTGAGACTGCTATTTCCTAATATTTGAAGGCTCTTTGACTCCTGAGAGGCCTCTTATTTCCACCTGGGCTTCAGGTTTTGTAATCCTCCTGACACCCTCTCCAAGGCTACTGAACTGAATGTGACGCCTCGCTTGTTTTGTCGCACAGCGGCGCCTGAACCGGCGTGTGTACAAGGAAATTTTTCTCTTGATTCTCGTGTGATAAAAGCAATCTGCCTCGTCTGAAGCTCTAAATATCCAATGACCTCCTTGATGAATAAGTAAAAAACATGTCTGTAGTTGCTGGACAAAATATCTTCCTTCATTTGAAGCAGGAAGTGCATGAAAAAAGGTGTCAAAATAAAGGGTGTTAGAATAAAAGGGTAGGAGAATGAAAAGATGTGCCACACAGAAACACGCCAGATGCTGACTGCAGCTTCTCCTTTTGTATATTTAATGATGCTCTTTTATTTTGCATTAACCCAGTATTCCTCAAACTGAACACACCACCAGCACTCCCTGCCTGCATGCAGCCCTTTAGAAAACCCTCTGCTGTCTCTTTATTTCTCTTATAAATCCACCAGTGACACACATGGGAACAGCCAGTTTTCTTCCCGGCCTCCCTCGCTGCTGTCCGACCCTTCAGGGGGTTGCATTCACGGTGCAGGTCCCTGTCTGCCAAGCATTATGCAATCACTAATGGACTCCACAGAAGGCAGGAGCTGTTGGACCACTGAAAGCACCACCAACCCCACCTCCACCACCTCCTCCTCCCCCTCCTCTTTTCCTCCCCTGAATCCATCTGTGTCCACGCATGAACTCCTGTTTTGTCACTGAGCAGGCACACACTCACAAGTAGATAAACACACATTGGACACATGGTCTCTCACGCCTCCCCCATGTGTGTCTTTTTTTCTCTGTCAGAGTGGTCAAGATGCTGCCTGGTGTTACTAGGCCTTACGACTCATACAGCTGGAACAAATATAAACAAAAAGACACTTTTTCCGACTTTCTTTTCCACATCACATCTGACATGTTTTTACCTTTAAATGGTGTTAACCTCATACGTAACCTCTTCTCTGTCCCTTAACATCCTTTTCTTGTACAAAAATGCAACTATTTGCTTTTTGTCTCTGCACAGGAAGTGGTGTTTTTATCTAGTGGATCAACAAATCTTAAAAAAAAAAAAATGTTTTTATTCTTTTTTTGCTCCACCCATATGCAGGCCTTTTCTAGAATTTACCATAAGTTCTGTAAAAAACTGCATCTCCTCTTCCTTTTTTACTTTTACTTTATGACGCCTCTTTATGTTTGTCTTTCTTCAGACAAATGCTATTTTTTTTGTTTTTCTTTGTTTTTCAAAAATGGCACAATCTTTTGGTTTTCTTTGTTCTTTTCTTTCCCACAGTTTTTCTTTTTTTGCCCCCCCCCCCAAAAAAAAAGGAACAGTGTTCTCTTCTTCCAAAAGTAATACTTTTCTGTTTCTTTGTCCTTTATTTTAACACATTTTAATTTTTTCCTTCTTTTGGTTTATTGAAAAATAGCACCCATTCGTCTTCTTTCCTTCAAAATGCATCACTTGTCTTTCATTGTTGTTGGTTTTTAATTTGTCTTCACAAAGACAAGTTTGATCCTTACTTTTTTCACTGGAACCATATTTCCACCTTTTCTTTGTTTTTGCGCAAATGTCAACTTTTTTTTCTCTGACAAAAAAAGTACACCTTGTCTTCCTTTTGCCAAAAAGAATCACATTTTTGACCCATTTTCCTTTTCTATTTCATTTTTTGTTGACAGTTATACATTTGTTCTTTCTTTTTCTGTCCACTCTTTTTCTCTTTTCTTCTTTTTTTTTCATATATTTAAAAAATCTTCTCAATGTCCCTGTACTTCCTTCTTTTTCACACAAAAAAATCAACATCTTTTCTTCTTCTTCAGTTATTTGATGCTAATCATGCCCTTGTTTTCTCTTTTTTTTTCTTGTCTTTACAGAGTACATCTTATTTTTTTCCCCTTGTTTCACTGAACTCATTTTTCTGTTTTCACCCCATGCACCAACTTTTTTTTTCTTTGTTTTCCAAATGCAGCCTTTCTTTTTTGCTTGTACCTTTTACCCAGAATGCACTATTTTCTTTTCTTTCCCTTCTCTTTATTATGGAGTCAATAAGCCAACATCTGCAGAACGTGTGTTTCTGAAAGGCCTTCCTCTCTTCTCCTCCTCCGCCACCTTCCTCTCTTGTTGAGAAGCAAAAATAAAAAAAGAGGCTCTTATTTTGGCGGGGGCTCATGCGTACTAGTAAAGCCTCCTAAATAGTCCCACTTTGTTGACTGTGCACGTGTTTGCGTATGCTGGTGCGTGCCTTTTTACGTCCCAGCGTGTTGTGTGTGTGTGACTTTATAGCCACATGTTTTAAAATACACTGCCGTCCCGGCCGCTGGAGCAGAGGGAAAACACATTAGGGAGATGTGGCGACAGCAGCGCTGGTTTGTGTTGGGCCGCAGTCGCAGAAAGCTGCAACAGTGGACACTGAAAAACCTCTGCATGTGCCTGTGGCAGTCTGGGTGAAAATATTTACATATCCAAGACTTGGATCATAACTTCATCTCCTTTTTTCCCTCTCTTCTCACCCTCTGTCTTCCTCTTCTTTTCTTCAATTAAATTAGCTTAGCAAATGGAAACTTCCTCAGCCTCACTGCGGTGGAAGAGATTGTGGTTGTGACAAAGAGAAATGGGGGAAAACCCTCTGTGAGGACGTCTGTTTTCTCCTTTTTTCACTGCTCTTGTGTTTTGAACAGAACAGAAGATGAAGGAAAAAGTAAGGAGGAAGAGTGTGAACTCAGCCGTCCTTCTGGTGTTCAGGTTTTCTTCACAAACCAGACAGGACCTGTCTGGAGCTCTGCAGTGTGAGGTGTGAAAAGTGTCTCACAGCGGGGGGTCGAATGACAGAAACAAACCCATGTGGTAAACGCAGTGCTAGTAATGGCGTGTGACGGCTGGACTGCTTTGGGGAGCAGCCTGTGAGACTTTCAGGAATCTGCTCCTGCTATTTACTGTGAAAATACAGTGAAATACTTCCTGCAGCTCTTTGTTATTTGGTGGATGTAAAACAAAAAATGCAAATTTGTTCAGTGAAAGAGCTGAAATTATGATCATCTTCACTCATCTTAAATCTAGAAAGAATACAAAAGAGGCTGTTCCCAGAAGAAGATCTTTGTGTGACTCCCTCTTAATCCCAACAACAGTATCACCGACTTCAGAAAACTGTTTTTCAGCTTTAGTCTTATCCAAACAATGATTGAAGCTAACGACAGCTGTTGTTACCGACTCATTAGCAGATGATTTATACATGACAGTCCATGAGGACTTGAAAAAGTTTAATAAGAGAACGAAACACTTTTGGGACATCACTTTTAGTCTAAAAACAGTTCAGTATAACCTCATTTAGCAGACACTTTTGTCCAAAGCAACATAAACCACTGAGCAGTTGGGGGTTTGGTGCATTGCTCAAGGGTACCCCACCAGTGCCCAGTAAATTATGCTAACACCTCTCCAGCTATTGGCCTAATTCCCAACCTTAGTCCATGCTGGGTCTTGAACCAGTGACCCTCCAGTTACCAACCCTTGTCCCTATGGACTGAAGCATCTTGAAAAGCACAAAAGGCATTTTTACAAACAAGAAATAAGAAAACTTTTTCACAAAGATTTTCCTTAAACTTAGCTTGTTTTGTGGGGCGGGGGTTGGAAGGTCAGAGTCGTAGTGGGAAATGTCCTTTAGCAAGGCACTGAACCCCCAAATTCCTTCAGTTATTCCTAGCTCGCCACTAGAGGGTCAAAAGTCAGTGTTTCCATAAGTTGCGGTCTGAAGCCCAGATATACAGAGAGGGTTTTGTCAGGAACAACATCCAACATAAAACTGTGCCAATTCAAAGTGCGGAAAACAAAATTGGACACCAGTGATCCACTGTGAAAGGAAAATTTCGAAAGAAGAACCGTAGCCACGGTTACATGAGGAGTTTTTCTTCTTTCCGAATGGAATCTTTCTGAATGACTTTCCCGAAAACAATAGTATACATGGAAAGGAATATTCCAATCTCTGGTCTTCATGCGCCGCTATACTCAAACAGAATTATCAATGAGGCTTGCGCAGAAAAACGTAAATATCACGTGATTTATCAGAGTATGGTCTTGCGTAATATCTGAGCTTGCGCTGACAGAACGCACCCTGACAACTTTCTGTTTGAGTGGATACATGATACCTCAATCGGTTTGAGGAAAGGAATATTCCACCCCTGTGAAACCGATTAAATGTCCGTTCGGATTGGCACTTTTATTTCGGAATGAGATGTATACAAAGGTTAATTTTTTCCTGTTTGAGCAAATAAACTGAATGCAAGCGTAAAATTTGGGTCCATGTATACGGGGCTAGTGTTTCCCTTAGTTTACAGCCTTGGTTGGACGGTGACGTTGTCAGCAGTCGAAGTGTTGAAGTTCTTTGCAATGAAGAACCACATTCTTCACATCACCAAGTTTGTCCCACATAAGCATCATCGCAAGGGTCAGAAAGCTGACACATCTCTTGTTTTCAGTTATTTAAAGCCTTTTTTTGTTTCATTTTGGAAAGACAGGGCAGTGGCTGAAGTCAGAGACATGTCGTGATTGGTGCGGGAAAGGTGCCACAGGTTAGATTCCAACCTTGGTCAATCACTTGAGAGGGAACCTTGTGGAGCTGTGTGAACCAACCAATACTCCATACGGTCATCCTAGAGAGATTATACACTTGTCATGAAAGGAGAAAAGCTTTAATCTCACACTCACTTACACTGTGCAAATTAAAGCTGATTCTGGCTCAATCTATGGGTTGCACATTGATTGAGGGCATATTGAGGGCTAACCTTGTGGTGGGTATGATGGAACCACTAGGCCATACCAGCGCCTCATAGAGCTTAAACACTTGGTGCAACAATGGGACAGCCTTAAGCACTCACACACTTACACTCAGCATACTCTGCAAATTAAAGCTGATTCTGACTCGATTTGTGAGTTGCTCTGATCTGATTTAGAGATCAGGTTGAATTTCAGAGCCTCACTTGCGGTGCACTGTACAAGAGGGCACAAGAGCCAATCACAGCCCAATCAGCTGCCCCTGACTTGACGGATGAATTTCTAGCTTCTGAACGTCCAATGCAATTTAATTCACCAGCTCTACCACAAGTTTTAGTTTCACAATCTGCATTTTCTGGAGAAAGGTTGTTCTATGTAATGATTGCTAGAGTCATATTGGAAACTTTATCGTCAGATCTCTGGCACAGTATGAGCACATAAACAGTGAGCTTTGGTCATGCATCATGAATGATTCACTCATCCAGGATGAGTTCACTTTCCACCACGACATTTATAAAATGATACAGTATGAGCTCGCTCTCATTGGGAAGATCCATGGGTGCGGGTTTTCGGATTAGGTGTTGTGTTTTGAATTTTGGAGGATGGTGAAAAAGGAAACTCATCTAACCGCCCAGTCACTCAGAAAGACATTGTTTAAAGATAACATTAAAAAAAAAAATTCACAGCCAGTGAGGATCTTTTTTCACATCACAAATTATCCCTGCGTCATTTGCTGAGACTAAGCCATCCTGGGGATATTGGCAAAGAAAAAAAAAGTTATTTGGCACCAATTTTCAAAATGAAAGTGCCTCAGATGGAGACTAAATTTTGTAATCCCTTCTCAGAAGTATGCCACTCTTCATTCCCAATCCCATCATTTCCTCAGCCCACGTAAAAAAAAAAGATAAATAGAATTGGAAACAAGATAAGTAGTTTAAGGGAAATCAATTCCCCTCCTGATACAAAGATTCAGTTTTTATAGCCATTAGCTAATTCCTCAGTCGAGCTATGCATTCAGCATTCATCAATATGCTAACGTTTAGATTACACACTCCATTTCCTTTGAAGCTGTATCGGATATCATTAGCTCAGGTTGTGGTCAGTTCAGGTTTAGTTGGTTCGCTTGTTAAAGAACCAAGTGAAACCAAACACTGCCTGTGAAACTGTCGTGGTTGACTTTGCAGTCCTGTGTTGACAGCGATCTCAGAGCCAAATGTGTTCCATCTGTACACTTTCCAACAAAAAGAAAAAAACACACAGCAGATATTTGGAAAGGCATGACGTCACTTTGGTTTTTTTCTTTCCCCCCGAGCTCCCAAGATTGCTGTGGAAAACAGCACGCCGCATTTAACACATCTGCGCTCACTCATATTTACGAGCACGCTTTATCGTCTCTAAAAGGCGCCAAATTGATATGTGCACTGGCGGTCCTCCAGGCAGAAAAAAATGTGCCCCTAATGTCTGGTGTTCTCATTATTCCCACATCTCAAGTCAAAACAGCAATGAATGAGCTTAAGTGTGTAGATCATGCTTTTTTTCTTTTTTTTTGCTGGGTGTAACACCAACCACAAATTACACTCCACTTCATTTGAAGCTGTTTTCCTGAGAAAACTTTGAGCTGGAGATTCATTAGTGAACTCTTTTCAAAGCACGTTGTTTGTCTTTTCTAAGTAAATGCTGGTGTGCAAACTCATCTCATTTCAGTGGAAAACTCATCCTTTAAAAGCTTCAATTAAACGCTCATGAATATTCAATAATGAGATGTTTTTCATGGCTCACAGAAAAACAGGAAGTAGATGTGTTTCCAATGCCGTCTCCATGTGGGAAGTCTCTAGACTCCCTCAGCCTCCAGCTTTTAATAATTTCCTCGTGAGCGCATAACCTGTAATTTAATATACCCCATTTTTTTCCACACTTAGGAAAAATGTGCATCCGTCTCCAGCGCTTCACATTCCTAATAACAAACATTTGACTCTTCAGTTTCACATCCCGGCTTTTAATCTGTTTTTAATTTCAAAGGCGAGTGCTGACACCGCCGAGTTCCCTTCACATCCTTATTTTGACTTGTGATGTCGAGACCCCCGGATCTGCATCCAGATGTGACTGTGTACTGTTGTGGCAGACATCTGATGTTTGAAAGTCTGAACTGTGACCACATTAGCAAACGTGTCCAGACGGTGACTCACACTGAAAGAGCGAGTGAGCTAATGGTGGTGAAAAAAGGGGCAGATGTATGAAAGGACATTACTGGGCAGAGGAGAAATTCAAATTTATAATTAAGTTTTGTTTGTACTAGGGGTCAAAATGAAGATCATTTCACACATAGCCATAAAGTAACAAGATTTAGGATAATTTGGGTGAAATTTTTTTACCTCTATTAATGAAAATTTTCCCTGCTCTGGATGAAGTAAGGGATCATGTATGTGAGTGAGTGGTTATGGGAATTAGAATCCCAGCAGGGTTAGCAGGACCCTGACACAAGGTAAAGAGGCCTTTTCTCAAGGGATTCACATTACCTTGCAACCAATGGAAACCATAGACAGGTTGACACAATTTCTTCTTCTTCTTCTTCTTTAAATTTTTTTTCTCATCATTTCAAAACAACTTATGTAGTCCCATATAAACCACAGTTGACAGTACTTCTAGGCATTTGTGTTTCATCAGCTGACTATGAAACAAATTGTCATAATGCCTAATATTTCAATACCGTAAATAAAATTGCGCTATGGGACAGACTTATGCAAAAATATTGTCGACCTCTCACACAAAAGTTTGGCAAAAGTATCAACTGTCAACTCTCTTGCTGTTACTTTCAGCAACTGAAAGTAAAATAAGCTCACCAGATCTGTGCCTGGATTGCAGGACAGGATTACCATAGTATCAACAGGCAGAGCTCCTTCCTTAACAGAAATTAATTTGATATGACATGCATGATCAAGTTTTCTTTGATGTCTCCTTTTTACCTTTTTAAGAATTAATTATGTCATTTTAGGGTTTTAACCAATCAGATTCTAGTATTCAAAACAGCAGGGTGATAAGTTTGAAGAGATAATTAAAGATCAATAAATTCAACAGCTGAACCCCTTTTCACACATGTCCTGTGCTCCTTAAAAATGTTCTAAAATGATCCTGATAGGTCGCATGTGTGAACGCAAATAGTTAATTTCTACTGGCCTTACTTTTTTGGGGCATTTTTTCCTCCAACCCCACAACAAAATTTGCAAGAAGTTGGGTGAGTGTGAACACAGCAGGTAAAGATCAAAGGATAAGGGTGCTAATGCTGCTAAAACTGAAAAAACTTCTTTACTTTTTCACTCATGACTTTACTCTCAGACTGTTTTCGTTTACGTTTGTATTACTGAATTTTCCTCATTAGTGTTTCAGTGATACTAAAATTTAGCATTCTTAGCTTCCTGCGTACACCAAGCTTGCCTCTTGCCTACTCTAAACTGAATGTGGTGTTGTGAAAGTATGGCTGACAGAATATTTCCCACTGTATGGTGCATGTGTGAACGGGCCTGAGAGGCTTGAAATTATCTTAGAAATTTCAGGAGTTTGTGTTAAAAGCTGGTTCTCACCATTATTTTTTAATGAATTAATCTGTAAATTATTTTTAAACATTATCTGATTTCATTTATAACAGTAGGCATTATTCATTGGCAAAAATGCCCAAGAAATAGGTAAAAATAGCCTACCCAAGCCTTTCAAGCCCAGTGTAAAAAATCTTCCTTGCATGACCAAAATTTCAAAATCCCAAAACATGAAGTTTACCTTTGCATAACCAAAGCAAAAAACAGCAAATCTCAGTGATCCAGATGTGAAACTCTTGACTAAAAGGGTGAAAGTGCGTTGCGTCTTTTCATTTTTAAGTCCCTTTGGGAAATATTAAACACTGTTTGACATTTCAAAATCACATTTATTCTCAAAGTAATCAATTTCTGAAAGTGGATTTGACACACAATCAAGCTTGGATCTCCAGGTCGCATTGCACGGCTTATCATGCCACACACCACACACTGCCTCTGTGCTGTGGTTGTTAACATGATCAGAGGCACTAATGTGGCGACTCTACCAGGCGAGTTAATCTTTACTAATGCACTCTGTTAACAGCCATCTGTGATCTCCACGCTGACTGTAAAACCCTTTTTAGCAGAGCACCGAGCCACATTCAGTCACTGCTCCATTACGCCCAGGGATTGGGTTTATTATCAGCCCGGGGAGGCTTTAGACCAGAGAAAACCGTGTCAGATGGAATCCATTTTGATTTTAAATGCAAATACCGCTGACACGCTCACTGGCTGACCACACAGGCCTGTTGATGGGTGGAAAATTTCAGGCAGAGGTCTCTAAACAAACAGAGGCTGCCAGTCTGAGTGTGTTCATGTCCGCAGTCAGGTGCAGGGCTAACTCTCTGACTCCTTTACTGGAAGTCTGATTTTTCATGACTGTGTTTGGGTTAAAGGATTTAGACTGCTCATAAATTAAAGCTGGGAGTCAAAAATAAAGTAAAATACAGGGAAAAAAAAGTTGTGCAGTAGCTTTCTGGCTAGTATCCACCAAAAAAACAACTTAAGCCCCTTGGACAGTTACATCAGCCAAGGTCAAGGCTTCACGTTTAATCTGTATGCTTTTCATACCACGCTCAAATTGGTTTCCATGGTGTAATGGAAGCCGGGCTGGTGGGGTGCACAGCCTGATTACTTCGACAGCGATAATTTGTATAATCAAGTGATTTGATGGCTCAGAAGAATGGCTGCATGACCGATACCCTCCGGACTCAGCAGGATACCCCTCTAAGATGATTCCGCAAAGCTCTAAAGGCTACTTCACAAAGACTTTAATAGTGGAAGGGGAAAAAGCCAACTTCAAAAAGCTTTAAGCAGCTTAAGCTTTATAGCCTTATAACATTTTGGCTAAGTGTTTGTCGTCTGAATTCAGTCGTGCTGCTCAATTAACCTCTGGAACCAGTTTTAGGAATCATAAGAGCAGATTACTGCACTTTCTGAGTGTCTTTGCAGAATTTAGCCAAAATTAAAGCTACCCTCAGGAGATTTTTAACACGACTTGGGCAATCAAGAAATGGTATTATGAGTGAATGTATTGCTTGGCTTATTGGCAATAGCCCCAAAATTCCTGATATATTTCACTTTTTTAAAAACAAAGACCTGACAAAGAGTTGGTTTTCTTCAGAGTCACAATTTACTACAATTACTGTTTAATCCTGAATAGAAGTCACACTGGTGTAAAAGTTTTTGGTGGTCTCTAAGGAGTCTCTACCATCTGTTTAGTTTTCTGTTTTTCAGCACCACTCTCATCAAAACAATTGATTGTTTGCACTCAGTGAGTTATATCTGGTGGTATTGCATTGTTTTGGGGGCTCCTGGTAGGGACCAAATTCTGTCTAAAGTACCGGGTACTGATTCACGTAAAATCAAAAGGTACCAAGTTTAGGTACCTGTATGCATCCTCTTGACTGTAGAAGAGTAGGCAATTTTTTTTCCATGCTGGACTAGAGCACAGCATTGTAAGGCTGTATACTGAAGAATGAATACGTAAAATTTAAAAAATATACATATTTTATTATTGTAGAAATTTATATTTTTTACCACTTAAACGTACAAAAGTTCAGAAAATTGGTACCGTTTAATACTGGTACCTATTGCCAGGTACCAGGCATTGGTACCGTGTCATTTCAAATGTTAAAGATACCCATCCCTAGCTTCTGGCCCTTCCGGATTACAAAAAAACTGAAATCTTATCAAGTGTTTTTTGTCATATTTTAGGTAAAAATTGTCTTGTTATACCTGATATGAGCCACATTCAGCTTATGAGGCCAGAAAAATGTCTTGATTTAAGTTGTTAAAATACAAAAATGAGGTCTGAATTGCGTGTAAGAAATTAAAAAATAATCGACCAATGGAACAAGAAAAATTTGCGCGAAATTTTGTTTTAAACTAGAATAATGTCTCAGTCAAGTAACTTTTCTCTTTTTCCATTGGCAGATTTTTTTTATACTAGTTACAAGCAATTCAGACCCCATTTTTAGGGTCCGAGGCCTGAGCTGAGGACACCTTCTAGCAAGAGCTAGAAGGTGTCCTTGGCCGCTTGAAACAAGACCTTTTTTGGAATGGTCAGATAAATGTCGCTCATTAAGTCTAAAAAGACATTTTGGACTGAAAATAAGACAAAAACGTGTATTAAAATTTTATTTTTTTTGGAGTGCACATGCCAATGTGAAATCTCAAAGCCGAAGGCAGGGAGAACACACCTCCCCTGTCTTTTCTGTGCATACATGAAAAGCCAAGGCAGGGAGAGCATCAGCAAAGACCCCTGGATATGACAACCAGGTCCCGTTTGCACGTCCAGTCATTACACACACAAGGCCATTAGTCATAATGCATTGTTATGGGTTAGGGTTAGGGTTGGCTATTGCGTTAGCTGCATGCAAGACTGCAGAAAATTAGTCATTTAGCTAATTGTGCCACAAAAGCCAGACAAAGTTTGAATAACATATATGTACCCCACGAAAAACTGTGATAATCATGGCATGAGAATAAGCCAGACTGTCGTGTTTTCATTCTGACATCATCAGTCAGAATTTCTATCTAGAGGTTATGTTTGAAAGTTTCTCATTACAAAAAGACCTAATATTTCATCAGTTGTTCCAACATTTCACTCAGTTCCTCATGTAATTTTCAAAGATTCTTTGTCAAGGAGAAACATCCTCACTTGTCCTTCAACAGCTTCTTTTTCAGTTGCAGTATGGGTAGAAATGAGTACGTCTCAACCCCAGCTGCCTCAACTTGACCTTAACTTCTCTCTAAAATCTCCATTTAATGACTCCTCTCAACGTTGCGGAAATGGAAAAACTAATTGCTGGAGTAGTCTTTTCAACGAAAGGTCAGGATGTTCTGATCTTCATACTTTGACTGTTAGAGAGATAAAAAGGTCTCTTTTAACACCCTGAGACCAGAGTTAAAGAAGCCACAAATTTTCTCAAGTGGTGAGAGCACTACATGACTTTCTAAATGTTCAAGGTCTGTGACTGTGGCTCTCGTCTCCTTTAAGGCTTCTTCTTTTTTTGTAGTCTGTGGAGTGACATTGTGGCAGACAGCGCTGCCTACACGTTCGCTGCATCATCACACAGCTCAGAGGGGTCGACTGAAGGCGTCCTTTTGAAGATGATTGCTTTCTGTCGCAGCCTCTGCTTTTTGTTTATTGTGGTTTCACTCCGCTATGTGCGACTCTGTGACCACATGAGGCTTCATGACAAGTTTGCTTAGACCTGCAGAGCGAGAGCAGCTGGGAACATCTGGAGCTCGGTGGCTTTTTGATATTAGCTCCTCTTTAGTGTGGGATGCACCACCACAAATCCCGTCCCCACGGCTTTCACAGTGTATCTGTTTTTACTTTACACTTACAGTGCCATTCATTCAAGATTTCAGATATAATGTATTCAAAGGTTTAGAGCTTTTTCAATCCAACTGAAAGGATGTAGTTCAAACTTGCAACGATGCTACAGAGAGCGATTTGAAAGCAGTTAGCTGTCAATTAACTAGGCCTGTCACGATAAAAAAAAATGTCCTCGGTAAGGTTGCCAGCCTCGATAAACTGACACGTGCATGCATGTTTGTTTTCCTCCTCTCTTTCGACTAAAGAGGCTGAATGAGAAGATGGCTCACTACGTCTTTCTTTCCTAACATCCGGGTGCATAGGTTCTGTAGCGGATTTATAGCGGAGTGAGCATCTGTCAAAAATGCGATCTCTGGCATCTTTTGCCACGGGGCTGCTCGCGAGGGTCCTGAGGGGTGAGGAGGAAACACACGCTAATCTTAAGCCGCCTGCCACAGTCCCAGTGTGGGAATATTTTGTTTTTTATCAGAATGAACAAAGTATGAGCTCATTAACACCAACGAGCTGATATGTAGCATTTGTTTGAAAATAGTGGCGACGAAGAAGAAGAAGGGGAGGTGCAGCGGAGCCTTGTCCTTTGACAATCCGCTCTTACTGAGACTTTTGGTCTGCAAAGTAAATAGAAATAAAAGCTCCAAATGGTGGGCGCTCAAAGACAGCTACATTGCCAAAGAAATGCAGCCCTTCAATACGGTTGAGAGCCAGAAATGTTAAAAATGTTTGACAGACAGTACGGATTGACTGGGAAAAAGTACATGTTACAAACAATTCAGGAACTGTATAAACTCCCTTTTATTTAGGCTATAGTTTTTGAAGTTTTTTTTTTTTTTTGGAGTTTCATTTTTTTCTTTAGAGACAGGGTCTATGTTTTATTGTTTTTGAGTAGTATTAATTATTTTCATTGACATGTATTTTTTTCTAAAAGAGAGTCCATTTCATTTTCATTGTATTTTTTTTCACTTTCTTGTTTGTTCAGTTTATTATACTTTTTGTTTGATTTATTTTATTTAAAAGATCCTGACCTTTTAATTACAGTTAAATACCCCTAAGAAATTAAACTTCCTTGCTTTTGATATGGTGTACTCACTTTATTATCCCATTTAGCATAATTACATCAATAAAAAAATGGAAAAAAAATCAAAATAATATTGACAATAATATCGTTTATCGGCAATAATATTTTGGAAAATTATCGTCTTGCAAAATTTGATATTGTGACAGGCCTACAATGAACTACTTAACGATTTCTCTCTGATCTCCATGTATGCCAATGTAACTGTTTTCTTATAAAACTTTCACTTTATCATTCCAGGGATGTACCCTTTGTGCCTTTTCAAAATAAAAGCATGTTATGAAAACTTAGAATAGGTAAATCCTGGAAAAGATAGGGACTTAAAAAGTTGGAACAGTACTTAACCTTTTAACTAATTGTGTCTGAATAACCCCAGATAATTTGGAGAAAATGCAAACCATCCTAAATCTGAGTCTTTGACCTTAAACTGGTTTTATTTTTCTTCCACACCCCCGTGAATCCACTCCTGAGACCCCAGCCTTGGCAGAACCATCCGTAACGAGGTGGTGAAGTCAGACCTGGATCTCAGGGTGGAGCGCCAGTCAACACAGCGCCAACACAGCCTCTTTCTGTGTTGTTTCTGGACCCTTCAGGAAAGCCAGACTACAGTCCTCTGAAACCTCACATTCTTTCAGAATTACAGCACAGAGGAGAGAATCGGGGAACGGCGCAGAGGTTTGGCAGACGCGTTGAGAGCCATTTTTAGCTGCAGTTAGTGATCTCTGTCCTGCTTCCAAAAGGATGTGGAAGATTTGGCTACTTACTGATTGTGTGTTCTCTCAGCCGAAAGTGTGTTTTGTGTCTTGATAATCTGGCGCTCTTTCAAAGTCCCAGTGTTTTTTTTTCTTTTTCCACAGCGTCATTAAAGATTGAAAACACTGACGAGCTGTGGTTTGAGCACTGGGCCTATTTTGGTTGCCAGAATTCAATTATTTACATAGGATGGAGCATGAATAAGAATTTCACTCCTGCATTTCAAAATGAGGGTTGGAGGCTGGAACATTAGTGTTCATTTAAAAGTCACAATAATATTCCCGAGACCTTCATTTACATCAAATCTTTACGTTTGTGGTTCAGTTAAAGCTCAGATTTAAGCCAGTGAGGAGGATATGATCCATCCTGATGTGAGTTGTTTACTTCTGTTGTCTTCTTCTTCTTCTCTGAGCTCACTTGTGGTTGTATGTTAAGAGATGAATTCATTGAGCGTGAAGCAGCTGGCCTGCACATGTTAAGCGTGGAAGCGGTTTTTGTTTAAGCGAGCAGAGGAATCGAACTCACAAAGTGGTGGTGTTCTGTCCGTCAAACATCAGTCATACACAGAGACACGAAGACGCACACACAGATGTGTGTTAAAAAGGCTTCCTCTCGGAGTGATCGGTGTTTGATCCTTGTGACAGGCTGTTTTCTAAATACAAGTCAGATTTTTTTTTCTTTTTAAATTCTGCTTTTTTCCCCTTAAACCAAGGGCAGCATGTGCAGCCACTCTAAGTTTTCTTATACATCAGTATTCACCGAAGTCATGTATTGGAGTTGCTTGAACAAGCCAATTGTTTTCCACTTTTTGTTTCCTTTTTTGAGAAAAAGCTGTGAGATAAAACATTCAAATATTTGTGTATCGTGTGAATCACCAAATCAATATTTTGTTGGTTTTTTTTTCCATTTACTAAAAAAATGAACTTTTTCACATCAGATTTTTTCCTTTTGGGCTGGTTTGTTTGTATTTTTGTGGGTTTCTGCTGCACTTTTGTGGCATACTACTATTAGAATTTTGCTTTCTGTTTTTTTTTTCTTTTTTTTTCTTTTTTTTTTTCTTTGATAATTATTCTTTTTTTTAGATTTCATTCATTTTGTTTTGGACCCAAAAACAAAAAAAAAATATTCCTAAAACAATACCAAAAAAGAGAAAAACTATTATAGTAGTGCACAACTTTCGCCACTTTTTGTCACAGGTTTGTTTTTTCTTTTAAAATTTTTGTCAGTACCAAAAAATATTCAACTCTTAATGAATCGACAAAAACATTCCTAACATTTATGATGCAGAAGCTAGAATGTGCAAATTTGTTTATACGTAACACCTTTTGTTTAATGGAAGATTTTTTGGGGGGGTCCCAAAAAGTAAACATCCTTTGCTTGAAAAGCTGAAATCTGAATACTTTCTGCACTCCCTCTTGAGAAAAAGAGCCTTTTCATCAGATAATAATCACTTCATCAGCTAATGGTTTTAGCTTCACTTGCTTGTCTTGCATCTCCCACTGTTACTCCAAACCAAGTTAAATTGGGGTTGACACCATCAGGTGAACAGCCCGTGTTTTGCAGTGAGTGTTCTACTATTTGCACGCCAAGTTCTGTTGAGTCCATACTACCCTGCTCTTTAGCCACAGCGGGCTAATCTTTAGCATCTGCCAGCTGAATCTCAGCCAGGTGGCTCTATGGGTGTTGTTAATCCTAACAGGTGACCGTGTCACTGTCTGAGTGTCTGTCTCTGCAGTCATGGTATTAAGATCTAGGTGATGGCACATTAGAGTGACTGTACAATCAGAGCGTTAGTGTAAGTGACCAAATTTTGAGCTAATTGTTAAGCTAATCCAAGGTTCAACAGGTGAATGAGAGCACATCAGTCAGCATCAGCATTTGAGGCATAAATTTAATGCAACTGTAAGAAATAACCTTCTCTTTGATAACGTGGCATGAAAATGAAATCTTTGCTTTGAAGATGTTTTATGTTGAAAATGTTATATCATTGCAGACAGAAGATAAAACAAGCCCGTGTTGTGTTTGTAGAACTGTACACAGAGCCTGGCAGGCAGCTCAGCTCATGCTCCCATAATTAGACCGAGTCATTAATGTGCAATTATATGAGTCATGCTGAACCCACGCTGGAGCCCACCGAGAGCTGCCCTTCTGTTCGTCATGATTTTCAACTTAGCCATGTATGGAGAGAGGGGTCCTGCAATAGATACACTCAATTAGGAGATTTAGTTCCTCCAAAGTCAGAGGGAGGAGGAATATTAATGTTAAAATGGTTCGGGAGACCATGAAATTACTCAGGCCACATGCTAACACAGGCCCCACAGTTTGCTATGGTTAGGCTAGCAAGCTACAAGGTAGGACTGGGGCACAGTTCTGCTTAATTCTTCCAAAACAAAATAACTTTGCTTGAAGAAAGTACTAAAATAAAAAGATTTGTGCCACTAAAATTTTACATTTTTAAACAAGAACACAAAACATTGGCATGAAATTTCAAGGGCCCCTGAAAAAGTTTAGGTAACCAGAAAAATGGAGCTGAACACATCAGCTATGAGGAACAGGTTCATTGTAGAGGAGTGAGGACACCAGAGTTAATAGAAAAATGAAACTCTTTCCTATAAGTTGGACAGTGGGCCGGATTTCTCTAACTTTGAAGTTTAGCTAACAAAAGTTTAGCTAATGAAAGTAGCAAATGTTCAAAGAAGCAAACCTTGCTGCTCTTGCTGATATTCCAACATTTTCCTCTGAGGTAAGGAGTCTATCTTGAACAATATAAACATGGTTAAGAGAAAGTTACCTTGATCATAATATTTAATACATATCAGCAAAACCTTGAAAACTTTGAAGTTATGCTAGCAATAAATGCTAATGTAGGACACAAGATGAAATGTTCGAGTTTGAAAAAGCAAAACAAAAGCAGGACAAAATGCTGATAGCTGCTTCAAAAGGAGCTATCAGCTACGTTCTCTTTCCCCAGTCAAGTTTTGACACATTAAGAAATTAAAAGTTCCTAATCCACCAGCCAAACTTCCCATGAACTCAAGCCAGCTCCTGACTTTTAAAAGCTCTTTATCCAAGTTTGGATGATGTGTGTGATCAGTGTGTCACTACTTCAGCGGCTGATAACACATTTTGTCTCCAGTTTGAACAAAGGAGGGATTAAAGTGTCTTCGGACAGACATTTTATTCCGGGGCTTAACATCTTAGCATAATAACGACCTGCACATCTACATCTGGGACGGTCGTCAGTCGACATGATCATGTGACGTGTCAGTGCAGACTGGATTAGAGGCGGGGGATAAAACCCTCCTCATACGAAACAATACCATGATGATAGAGCTTTATCAGAGATCATTAAAGATATACCACACACACACACACACACACACACACACACACACACACACACACACACACACACACACACACATTGTTTCTAAATGATTGGACTCAGGTTATAAAGTATTAAAGTCAGTTGATCTATAAGCTGCTGTTAGTTAAGGTGTCACTGGAAAGAGATTCAAAGAAGTCACATCTGAATTACCTCTTCTGCACTTGTTTTCCATTAACATACCAAGTCCCTCAAACTCAAACACATTTCATTTAGCACTTTTTATACTTTTAAGATGCAGTCCTAAGTTTTTGATAAAAACAGACAGAAATAGGAGAAGAGTTGACAGCCATTTGATATAATTAAAAGAAAAAACATTGAAGTCACTCTTTAGAGTCGTTAAAACCTACTATTGTTTGCCTGGTGAAAAACCTGGTTGCCATTCACAGCAACTTAAAGACAGTTGTGTTGTATTGATGTTGATAAATGTTGCTGTTTACGTCAGAGGAGATTAAATGTACAGCAAATGTGTGGAAATACCCAGACCCAAGCCGTTTTTTGAACCAGGCAGTAAATGTTTTCTTTTTAATGCTCGATATCTTAAACTAGAGTTTGCTGCTTGGGCAATACCAGAAATGTTGTTAAAACAGGAAGCACAATCAAAACCAGTGGACTAATCACAGGGCTTGCAGTCTGCATCACTTTGGCCCCATTTACACGACAATGGTTTTAGGGTAGAATGCAAAAGAATTGTTGTGTTTCGTCCTCACGTTTACACAGAATCTGCATTTTGGAGGCAAACTTTTGAAAATGGCCTCCAGAGTGGAATTTTTCTTAAATGCTGCCACCACCGTTGCCTTGTAAACAGTAAGCCGGCATTTTCAGTGCAAGTGCTGATGTCACGCTCAGCTTCACACGTTCAACAGTGCAACAGTACCAGTCCTGCAACAAAATGTGCATCTGTTGCTTCACTTCTGCACTTAGCATTCTGAGATCTACCAAAAGCTGCTACAGGATAAGACAGTTATAGTGCCAACTACAGGCCTGGCATGCTTACTACAGCATTTTCAGTCCCTTAATGTTTCCGTGTAAACACAAATTTTTTTTTCACTGCGTTTTAGCGTTTTTAGCTGAAATGTTGTTGTGTAAACGTTGCATTAGTGTGCAAAAACCCCCCCACCTCTAAACTATTTTTTTGGGTATGAACAGACTTAGGAATGACGACATAGACCTAGGAATGACGACATAGACCTAGGAATGAAGACATTGACTTAGGAATGACGACATAGACCTAGGAATGAAGACATAGACCTAGGAATGACGACATAGACCTAGGAATGAAGACATGGACCTAGGAATGACAACATAGACCTAGGAGTGAAGACATAGACCTAGGAATGACGACATGGACCTAGGAATGAAGACATAGACCTAGGAATGAAGACATAGACCTAGGAATGACGACATAGACCTAGGAATGACGTAAACCTAGGAACAATGTAGATGTAGTGGATGAGGTGCACTTTTCATTCAATGCAGAAGTTTGAATCAGGTTTCTCTCTTGACGCACTTTGACGTTTACTTATCAAGAAATGTAACTTTCTCAGAATGCTCCTTACCACTGGCTTAGAGTTTCTGGATGTCATTTCCAGCAGAAGATACCAATTTAAAACTTGTCAGTTGTACTCAACTGGATCATCTCTGTCTTGATTTGTAATGTTAATGTGTGTGTGTATTACATGTAGTGGACAGAGCATCCAGTGTGGAGATATGAAGTGATAGTTGGCTGCTCGTCTGCTGTCAGAGTATGCATTTCAGATTACATGAGAGGATGGATAGCTGATAAAGGTGGAAGTAGAACAGTAGAAATCCTGATAACAGGTTTACCATCACGTGGACTACATTTCTGTGCCTGTTAGTACAGCACATATGGCTTTTTCTGCACTTATCATGCAGGAGGAAAAAAATGATGAGGTGCCACATTCCTCCATCCAGGACGCCAATCTCTCGCTGCTGCCAGCTCTGACAAATAAGCCTTTATCACCTGAGATGAAAGCCAGGGAGAGAGGGAGAGAAGCAGATGGGGCAAAAGCATGCAGGGAAGAAGAGGAGGAGGAGGGGGTTGAGGAAGAGAGGGAGGGAGGAGAACGATTTTGCCGCTTTGTTGGCTGATCTGGTTCAATCCTTGTGGCGCAGCGATTGAATTCCCATCCAAGCCTTTTCCCTTAAGAGGATTTGGGCTCATGGGAGTCGGCAGGCCACAAGACGACAGTGTGAGGGGAGGAACCCGTGATGGGGGTGACGGAGGACAAGGGGAGAGAAGGAAGAAAGGGATGGAGGAAATTGCAGGAAATAAAAAAGCAATCTATATTTACAAGGAGGACAAAAAAAAAGACAAGGTCAAGGATAAATTCTGCTCAGAGTCGGAGCAAACTTGTTATCACTTCCAGCAGGGATAATGTGTTTCTCTATTTAAAGACGGGGCAGAGGCAAAGAGAGCGACAGAGGTTGATGAAAGAAGTCACACACATTATAAGCATGAGATGGAGAAATAAAGGGGGCGGTAGTGATTCCAAATGACAGATAAACAGAAGGAGCATAGAGGCATAGAAAGGAGGAGATGACAGGAGAGGAGCGGCAGGTGGTGATCTCTGATCCCATTATCCAGGCTAATCCTGACCAGCAGCAAGCGTGTTCGTATGTGTGCCGGTGTGCACGAGTGTGTGTGTTTGTTGTTGGCGTGACACTGACACATCAGGTCTGTCAGAAAACCTGCAGCAGGATTTGAGGCGAAAATACAGATTCAGACGTGCAAAAATGGGTCGATTGGTAATTAAAAAAGTGTGTTTGAGCAGCACACATGGGTGGAAAGCGTCAGCATCTGATGTCAGTTTAAACAAATATTTTCCACCAGGGGAAAAATATCTCCTGACACATGAACCGCTGCATGTCTCAGCTCACGTCCACAAAATAATAACAAAACCCAGAGGTTAACTTTTGCAGAGTTTGAGAAACAGCAGGTACAGGGTGTGATGGGGTGAGTCATGAGACTTGGCAGCCCCCTCAGTGTCAGTTCAGAGTGCCGTCACCTCAAGTACGGCATGCACAGGGTGTATTAATAGTCATCCGGCCGGTGCGTGTGTGTGTGGCACAATGTGTTTGTGGGACAGCAGATCTGTCAACAAAGTGGTATCTTTGGATGAACCAGAACACAATACATGAACTGAATCAGAAAAACTACAACTTTAGCTGCTTTCACACATGCACTAAACTCCCCAAAATGTCACAAAATTTTAATAAAAGGCCTTTTTAAATGCAAATAGCCGAATTTTCCAACTTGACTATGTGCTAATTTTTGTGCTTGCTGACAAATGGGCTTTTGCACAAGAAGTCTGGGTCAGGTAAATACATTTTTTTTTTCAAAATTAGCTCATAGTTTCAAAAACGTGGTAACCCTGGTCTAAAAATTTGAATCCTGTGTAGAAGTGCTTGAAACTGCATTTCACTGAGATTCCACTTGGAGGTTGCAGAACATGTCACACAGAAACCCCATAAAAGCAAAAAATAAATATGCTTATGCCTGGTTCATTAAACAACTTCTATATGAATAGCTAATTTTTCTACTTACACATGCTATACGGGGGTGAATTTTTGTATAACTAGTTAGTTAATCTATGAGGCACGGCTGACTTGACTGAGAGCTGTCAGCACAGAAGCCAAAGACCTGCCTCTTTACCTGATCCCAACTCAAACAATGCCAGGTTGAATTTTTGCATTTCCGATATGGCGTCAGTGACTGGCTTCAAAATTAATCATCAGAATCAGAAACATACAAGATAAGTAAAAAAAAAAAAGAAAAAAAAGGATACCATCAGACTTTGCTTTGCCTGCCATCTTTGATATCATAACTTTTCACTTTGTTTCAAATCAAGTTCTTCTGCACTCACACTCACTATTGCTGGTGCTGAAAAACCATCAAAGATGAGTGCAAACCACTGGAGGTGGGAGGTAGTGGAGGGGGTGGGAACGGATCAAATGAAGAATGACCGTTGCATCTAACAAAAAGCAGGACACCTATGCATGTTTTTGAAATGCAATTGTTACTTCCTGTAAGTGTGAAGTAACTGTGTTTGATTTGAGACAACACTAAGGTGTAAGGTTTTGTGCACTGCTCCAGTGAGCAGTTGGACGCAGTGCACTTCACTAACTGAAGTACCGGATATGAGACGCAACAACAGTTTACTTAATGCTAGCCACAAACACAGAGCTATGGGGGATATTAATCTTGCTTGCTAACTTTGTTGTCTTATATTTTGGTCCTCCATGTGGTGTGTAAGCCTTTTATTTTTTTAGTGTTATCTTAACATCATGTCCTACCTTCTTTTTCTGTGTCCCATGTGTTCTGTGTGTTGGTTTTAAGTTGGTCTTTTTGGTCTTTAGTACAAAGTATGGATGGGCACTTCAAGCAAAACAGCTATTCCATATTTGCTCAGAACTATTCTGTTCGAAAATTATTTGAAGATTGCCATGGCTAAGTTAAATATGATCTGGTTTGGACACTGTTTGTTTTATTTTAAAAGTCACTGGGCATTTAAGACTGTTTCCGTGCACAACTTCCTGTCTTGCTTGACAGGCTTTTTTGTGAAATTGATACGTAACAGCCCTGGCATAAAACTGCGACCTGCTCCAGACAGGACAAAGCCGTCGTAACATGAACTTTTTGTTTTTTTAATGTTAATGACTATTCGAATATTTGGGAATCATTGCCCATTCCTAGATCAAAGGGCAGTTGAAGAAAGATATGAAATGTGGAGAACAGAGAGTAGTGGAAGAGATGCTGCAAATTGTCGAGGCTGGGAGTCAAACCACAGGCGGCATGTTCAAACCACTGGGCTAACAGCGCCTCCAGACAATTGATCTTTTGGTAAAACTGAGCAAACTTTGATGTTTCTCAACCTTAACCAGACTCAATCAACCTGTACAGGAACCTGAGGAGAGACATGCCTTTTGTGGAGTGCATCATCCACCTCTGACATCAAACTGAGCCATGGACAAAAACAGAAGCTAGCTACGCTCCTGTTAGCCATGTAGCTAGTAGCTCCATTAGCTGGCTGTAAATACAGAGTGTGGCTTGATCACAGAGCTCGGTTAGCTCTGAAGCCACTCTGTTATTGACGCTGCTGCCTGTCATCGCACTTTCTCATCTTCATAGTAAGTCATGTCATATTTAGACAAACATCCAGCGAGCTTAAATAGTTTCAGCATTGTCAGGCTATTTTTTCTTATTGAGATCTTCGAGTTTTCAGTAAGCATGAAAAACAATCAGGTTTCTAAATGTCTTACTTATTTGTTTTCACCCTCATGTGCCACTCTTTGCATTCTGAGTTCCCAAAGTAGTGTCTCCTCCCGCATCCCCCAGCCATTCTTAGTGTCCGTCGTATTTTATGTTCTGAGGGAGACATGTGGCGAACTTTGACCTCTACTCTGCTTTCATGTCATGGTGTTAATGATCTGGCAACCAAAGAGCTCAGAGTGTCCTTTTTGGGGACAGATTGGTGAAAGAAACACATGCGAGGCCTCAAATGGGGAAAATATGAAGTATATCAACCATCAAAGAAACATGCACACACTTTTTTTTTGGTGCACTCTGTATTTGATCACAGCCACATGCATACGCTGGCACTAAACGTACAATCACACACACATCTTGCCTCAGGGATTTTTACAACACCAGAGAAACACTCACAGGCTTTTAAAAGCAGGGTTGATGGAAACCATGCCCTTTTATTGACAAAGTGACAGAGGAAAGCAGACTGTGTGAGGTGAGAGAAACAAGCTCTGTGGCATATGAGGCCTCTAACATTTCATTTCTTTTACTTTAAAAATAGTTTTTACTTCAGGTTATACTTGTAAGTTTTCTCTTTATACGTAACCCTGAGATGTGATTGGCTGATTTATTAATGGGAGAGTTGTTGTGAGGACAAGTTAGTTAGCATCGCTAAGTCTGAAGCACATGATCCGTGATTAATGCCTCCATATCCTGGGAAAGAAACAATGTCCATGCCATTGTTCTACAGATTAAGGGCACCAGGTTTAAAGCACTTAACCGCCCCCCTTTAGGTTGGACATTACGTGCATGCCAGAGATGGAGCCCCCCCATCAGATTAAACTCAGAGACATTTGTGGTCCTCGGCATGTAATTTGAATGATTAGCATTTGGCAAGAACAAAGCATGTGAGTACAAAGCATGTGCAGGCATCATGGAACAGATGCACACACATACGCAAAGCCTAATTATAGTGATAGGGTTCAAACAACAACACATTCCACATCGTGTGGTGTTTCAGCTTCGTTCACAAAGTGCAGAGGTGGAGAAAAGACTCTGACTGACCTTAAGGGACACAATCTCTCTTGCACAACAGACTCAACACAAAGAACATGGAAGTTTTAGAGTAGACAGCTGACAATGGGTTACGACTAATAGGAGTCAACGTCTCTAGAAAAAATACTACTTAACTATTTTTTCGCACATTATCCATTTGTCATGTATCCTTTGGTACAACTCTTTTGTGCAGCCAAAGTGTCTTGTTTTTTCTCGAATTCTGAATCTCACAGTGTTGCTCCCGTTTTTACGAGCAACTCGCCCAAGCGTGTGCTAGCTTATGTTGTGTAGGAATGATTTAACATTATTATGATGCTGGAAAAAACTCTTTTAAACACATTTTAAAGATGAGATAGTTGTCACATGAACAATTATCTTAACATTTGGAAATCATGAGTCATCTCTTGTGGCTATGAGGACAGCTAACAATAACAATTTTTACAATGGGAAAGTATATAAGTGAAAATTGGTTATTCCTGCAGACAAGTCAAGTGAATGGGAAAAAAAACCTTTAAAAAAAAAAAAAACCTTAAAAAAAAAACCCTGCAGTTAGTTAAGTGTCCACTAGATGCTGGTTCCTAAATTGCACTTAGCCCCATTAGCACACAACTGAAATACCTATTTACAGCAAAAACAAATATGGCTCCAGCCTGCCAGAAATATGAAAAAACAAAAATTGGCATATGAAAACAAATTGGTGATGTGGAATTATTTTTTCTTTATATAACTTATTAAAAACACCAAGTTTTGTATAATTAGGGGCGTGGCTTACTTGATGTGGGTACATTTTTAATATGCTGTAGGCTTTGGTTAGACTCTGAAACTCAGCTTGAGAAACTTATATATGACTTTCTAATGAATTGACCCACTATATAAACTTGATGAAAAGACAATAGAAATAGAAGCTTGATTGGGATGTTTGGGAGAGAAACCTCTTATACAGTTTCCAAGCTGTCCATAACATAACTTCAAATCTGGTTTTTAAGCATGGATTTCCAAGATATTGAAATGCACAAGCAAACTTTTTGGGGTATTTTCCCAGCATTGCCTACCTATGTGAAATTAAATGTTTGAATGCCAAGAAGAGAGTTTGATGATGTACATGTTCTTAATATAAATAGAAGTAATTTTCAGGTCTGAGCAACCACCTACAAATGAAGCATACAGGACTAATGCCAGCAGATGAACTGGTGGAAAGGTTGCAGACCAAACAGTGTAGCTAAGTCAAGCTGAATACACAAGTAATGCTTGAACATGCTAACGCTGGAGAAATTAAACATCTTCCATATTTTTATGCACATGTGATCATTCACTTCAATGCAGCAGCACCTGTGTTAGTGCAGGAATGGTTGATTTTGTCAGCCTGCTGCAGCTTGAAAGACCGCATTCATCTGTTTCCAGAGCACTGACTGACACACTGACGACCTGATGGAGGAACAGCCTGTGCGTGAACGTGTGTGTGTGCTTGTGCATAGATAACACAGGCAGACTGGCTGTATACACACGCTGTGTGAAGACGAGTCAATGCACAGGTCAAAGCCGCCCATAGTTTGTGTGCTCATGAACATGTGAGAGCTCATGTGTACATATATATCCAAGGGGTGTGCGTGTTTGCCTACCTGAAGCACGCTAGCGAAAGCGTGTGTTTGCCTGTGGCACAGGTGTGTGTATGCACAGCAGAGGTTTATATAACAAACAGCGTGATGGATCTCAGCTGGGAGCACTGTGAAGCTTTTGAAGTCTTTAAACGCTGAATAATGGAGGTTATATTTACCCAGAAATGTGCTTTTAATGCAAAAGAATATAATTCCTTTCATTTGTCAATCCTCGTGATCCGTAAAAGCACCCACAACACTTCTTATTATGAACACTGAACCTGAAATATCCACACAGACAGGAGGAGCCGGGTTTCTTCTATTTACTGAAAATCCTTCCAAAACAGCAGTATTTAATATTTATACCGATTTAAATTTGTTATTAGTTGCCTGCAAAGTCGAAAAAAAAAGCCAGACCACAAATCCAAAAACTGAACTTCCTATGTTAGAAGCAGGATGTGTTATATTTAGTATTCATGGCTCTGTTTTGACCACAGAAGGATAAATTTGGCAGCTTGTTAAAGCAGCAGAAGCTGATGCTGCCAACGCAGAGAGCTGCCGAACATTTCCAATACAAAAGAGGAAGTGGTCGGATATCAAATGCTAAGAGCAGGTATGCTTACTAGTGGGGCAACGGTGTCACCGGTGGGGGTCAAAGGACACTAAAGTCTGGCTGCTATAATTGGACACATGGTCATTAGCAAGAGACATGAATCCTGCAGGGGCTGCAGTACTTCAACACAAAAATTCAAAGGATTTTGACCATGTGAATGAGCCACAGTTCATCACGTAATAAAGATATCCAATATTATCAAGCAGGGATGCATCTCGTTGTTATGATTTAACTAATTCACTTTTGTTGGAAAGTTTTGAAAAATGTTCATCAAAACTTTTATAGTCCAAGTTTCAACAAGAATGCATGGATTATTATTACCATAGAGTACATTTCTGAGCTGCTTTTCACTACTAGTCATTAATGATGTCCTGATCATGTTTATTTGCTCCCGATCCGATTCCGATTTTTTATTTTGAGTATCTGACGATCCCGATATTTCCTGATCTGATCTTTCAGCAATGTATTAAGAAATAAAAAATCATACAAGTTGTCCTTTGAGTTTTTTTTTTTTATTATTTTATTTAAATGTAGGTATCATTCTAGCCAACATGGATGTAGCCTTTTTCTCCACTTAGTGCAGCGTTGGATCAACAAAATAAAAATAAAGCTTCTCAGTTGTGCACCACAAGATTACCTTGTATGTAGGGATGCACAATATTGAATTTTTGCCGATATCTGATATGCCAATATATATCGAAACCTCTTTTGGCCGATACTGATACCAATACCTATAATCACAAGTGTGTTTGTTTTTTTACTGTAAAGAAAGCGAAGTCTATCCTGTACTGGAATTTATATGTTACTCTTATTGTGATGGTCTTATTTGTTTAAGAAACTCACATAAAACAAGACAAAAAACATTTGATTTTACCATAAATAAGAAATGTATTATTTTTTCAAACTCAAGACATTCAGTATTGAAATACAGAAAAATAATTTCTTTAGATCACATGAACTTTAAATGTACAATGCATTTTTAAACATCACCAAGTTTCATTTGATTATTTTAGAGCTACTGTAACAACCTGGTGACAGACACAGAGCTCTGCAGTGCAAATAAATGAAGTGCTACATTTTATTTAAGGAGCTTATTTTTCAGATGGAAAATAATAATAATCCTAACTGAAAAGCACCTTATCAGCTGTGCCTATCGGCAGAAATTTTCACATCTGCCGATACCGATAAACGTGTTTTTAAGCTTTTATACACTTCTGAATTAAAAACAAGAACTAAGGCCCCAGGCTTTTTCCATGATTTTTTTTTCTGTGATTGGATCGGGACATCCCTACTAGTCATGGCTATGGCTTGAATAGGCGAATCCCATCATACATAGGACTTTCAGTTGACAGCAGGGGGCGCTAGAGTTGGTGAAGATAAAAAGAGATAGATGCACTTAGGCTGTGACACCAAAGATATTTGTGTACTTTAGTCCAGATCCAACATTGTACATGAGAGTTATTAAGATTTGCATGTTTCCAAAAAAATCGTTATCTTTGGCTGTCTTCTTTGGCCACGCCCTCTGAGCTACGAAAAAGCTTTTGATCTTTTTTTTTCGTCACTTTGTCTAGTATACAAATGTTAAATTTGAAGATGATCCTAAACAAACTGTGTGATTAGTTCGTTCTAAAACATATCCTTTAAATCGTCAAAATCCGACATCCAACTCAAATTTCTGAACTTTCTGTTTGGATATTACGATGTTGATAACAGACTTTTTTGTAGGTCTTGGTATGACAGTTATGCACGTAAAATTTCAGGCATTTAGTTTAAAGTAGCTGGAGGGCTATTTTTTTCTAAGTTAGGGGGCGCTATGGAGTATACATCAGCACAGAAACACTGGATTCATAAGTTTTTTGCCATGACTAAATATTTTGCCAAATTTGATGTTTAACATCGATTAACTGTGCATCTTTTTCTTGTTAAGTCTTCAGTAGTTGCGTTACTTAAGAGGTTTGAGATCAATTCTCTGTCGACACTCTGACTCATTATTTAACCACTCTGTTTCCTCTAAACCAAATTAATTACATTGTCCCTGTTGGATGATATCGAAACACTCCTCTGTTTGAACAGTATATCCAGTAAAACACTCCAGTTCAAGCCTCCACACTTGATCTTTGGAAGCCTTTCCATCCATCCACCCCCCGTCCTCTTCGCAAGCTGGTCCAAGGACACGAGATAAAGAGGGACCTGTTTCCTCTCCTGCGCTCCCTTACAGATGGTCTTGGCACCGTCTTTAAGTATCCTCCTCCTGCTGCCCAGCTTTAAAAAGCAGTCCGTGTGTCTGACAGCAGCTGATCACAGCACAGCTTCAGCGCTGGGCCACATGCTGCTCATCTAAAAACCCAGAATGCTTGCGTCAGGGGAGCAAGCGGAGGTAGATGAGAGTCAGCCATGCGTGCAGTGCCCTGTGAAGTGTCGATGCAGTGAATCTAGGAATTAATCCAAAAGTTGGTGTTCATATTAGAGTTCTTGAGCAGTTTGCAGTCACCATCCTCAGGATGATAACACCTCTTCAGGAAACAAATTGTGATGCCACTGAGACTCCCCATGTTTCACTCAGTCTCTGGTTTTGACACAACACGAGACTGGAACCAAGGTTATAATAGTTAAGTAAAACGAAACTAAAAACGAAAACTGAAATTTAAAATACATTGCAGTTAACTCAAACTAATAAAAACTAGACAAAAACAATAAGTAAACTATAACTGTATCTTGTGTTCATAAAACTAACTAAAATTATAGACAAAATTTCCTTAGTCATAGTTTCTGACAATATTAACAGCCTTTAGAATTTAAATTAATCCGACATATTTTCCCAACCAATTTTAAGACAGTTTTCGGCAGTTGTCAGTGCCGTACGGCACCATCACAGTGATGGACTGGGACGTGCTTGTTTACTGCACTGACTGGCTGTGCGCTATGTTGTGACAAAACGTAGGGAAGCAATGAATCAGAGCATCTGTAATAGTTTCATTGCATGGGAGTCTAACTTAATTGTTAGAGAGTCCAAGTTTCTAATTATTAAAGCTCATATTTTATTGTTTTACATAATTTAGGTTTATATTAGTTTATTTAAGTTTATATTATTTTTTGTGTTGAAGGCAGCAGCCAACAGTTCAGTATCAGCATTGACTGAGCAGTGAGCACTATGATGGACTTGGAAATAAACAGTATTACAAAATATTTACTCTGACCTTTTTGAATCCTGCACCTGGCAAATAAGGTATGAAAAAACTGAAACTAAACTAAGACTAAACTAAAACTTAGCCTTGTTGCAAAAATCAAAACTAAATAAAAACTAGAATGCCCGCTCTAAAACTAATGAAAACTAAACTGTAATGGAAAAAAAATGTCAAATCTAACTTAAACTTAACTATAATGACAAATCCAAAACTATTTTAACCTTGACTGGAACTAATGGTAGAGGACACGCAACTTCCTTTAATCTGTAACCCTAAAACATCTCAACCTGTTTCAGCTTGCATTACAACCTTTCCAGAAATAAATCCTGGTGAGACTTCTCGGGGTATGAACTCTTTCACGCACTGCATAAAGAGCAGAGTATTACACATATAGCAGAGTTGTGAGATTCTGCACATGCAGCAAAGGAGGGATATTAAACAAGCTCTGTATTCTCCCGTCTCGCTGCAGCTCCTGGGAGAATACCTGCTAAGTTCACTGCATAAGTATTAATTTCCTGCTCCTGCTTAGACAAAAGGCTACGGTCTGGTATAGTGTGCACCTGTGGGCTAACAGCTAAGCTGAATGAGCGTTAATGCGATACAGGTGAAGGGCTGGAAATGCGGAGCGAAGAGGGATATTAGTGGCTGCACTGATAGGGGGCCAGATGCTTGATTGCCTTCATGTCGTATTAAAAGTGAGTGAACGGACGAGGGTCACAAAGACCTTCCCGACAGAATGAGCTTTTGTCACAATGCTAATGCTCTCCACGTGTTAAGTGGGCACTGCAGGCTGAGTCATTTTCAGCGATGATTTGGTGAGGATATTACAGAGAAGGGCCTCTTTGGGTCCAGTTAAAGGTTACAATCAGAGGCAGAGGTGGCTGTAAATTAAAGGAACAACTGGCGATGTCTCAGGGTGTCTTTGTGTGTTTTTGTTGCGTCAGCTGAGGCTTTCAGATCCCACATTGGACAGTCTCTTTGTTGATGTGAGTTTGCTGTTCTTCAACCCACAGTCTGTGAGCTGATTTCAAGAATAACAAACAAACACAGCGTCCTTTAAACCCCTGTGAGCTAAAATTAGCTACCATCACACTGTTTTTGTAATTATATACACTTACATACACAAAATGAGTTGACTCGTCCTTTTAAATGCAGTTGTTTTACTGAGCATTGAAAAATTATAGATTCATTTATCTTGTGTTAGCATAAACATAAGTATAGCTGAAATAATTGGTTGATTCATCTATAGAAAACAATTAGCAACCACCTTGACTATGAGCTTTATCACACTGACCCAAATTTAAAGGTCCCATATTATACGAAAATCACTTCATTAAGTCTTTTGGTAAAATTTGTGGGTCTTTGGCTTTCCTACCAGCCCACAAAATGTGATATTTAATAACCAAACCTGTACTTCGTAGTGCTTGAGAATGTAAAATCCTGACCTCATACGAGCTGTTTGGATTTTGGGGATTTGCTGATGTCAGCACTTCCCTTATTTGACCAATCAGGAGCAAGTCTGACCTGATTGGTCCACCGCAGCTAGCTTAATTTCAAATAGCACTGAAAAAAATATCTTCTGCCCAAAGTTATTGAAAACAGTTTACTTCTTCTTACATAATCAGGTTGACAAGAGTTGTTGAGTGATTTGTGAACGACTTTTTAACAAGTCGTTCAAAAAAACCTTTGTTACATTCATTATACTTTGTGGGAAACTTAGAATCTAGAGGAAGAACAGTCTGAACCTGCAAATCCGACAATTATCTTTGAGCCATTGGACTGGTCCAAGCAGTGGTCATCATTTTCAGGCCAAAGAGGGATCTCATCAATGTCCAGCAGGGACTTGAACTGTCTTTTCCATTATCAGCTCTGGTTTAACAAGCGCTGGCTCATATTCATACAGCTGCTCACATTTGTATGTACCTGGCTAGACTCCATTTCTGGTCCCTGAGAGAAGCTTTAGCCTCTGATAGGTGCTATTCATGATATGAGCCTCTCTGTCACTCCCAGCTGAAAGGAGAAAGTCTAGATGGTTCCCATGCTGTGCCTTAGTGCTTTCAGGTTACAGGAGTCTTTGAGGCAATGAATATGAAGCCTGTTTTATATAACACACTTAAATCTCTTGCTCTCTTTCTGGGTTTGCTCTTCTCCCAGCTTTCCTCTTAAGCTTCATATTTCTCTCCTGTCTGGGGGGAAAGAAAGCTGTCGTGCTGCAGCAAATCTCTCTGTTTTCCTTCCCTTCCTCAGCACCAGAGATGACTGCAAGGTGAAGCCCTATTTCCCAGTGTCTCGAGTTTCACAGCTGACAAAGAATCTCAGCTTTCTCGTGCGTATCAGGAGCCGTTTAACGGTGCCGAGGAATTTCCCCAATTCCCAACCGGTGCACGGGCAAGCAGAGAGGCGCATAGGAGGGTGGAGAAGTCATGGGAGCTCCCGCTAGAGCATGAAGGCAGAAAGAAAGTCGGTTACGGTCCAGGAGGCTGGATACCATAGCACTGAGGTATTCGCTAAGCAGGGCCATGTTGAAGCCACATGAGCTCCAGATTGTTCCCTGGGCTTTATGAGCTCTGGCAGTGCTGAGGGAGGAATTTCACCAAAGGAAGGTTTACATTAACTTTACATTAAATCTGATCAGAGCCCCCTGGAGAGCCACATGACGACATCAAACAGACTTTAATTACAGAGGGGAAATATGTAGTGATTTGAAATGGAGTAAATCAGCTGTAATGTGTTGTATTCGGTTAAACTGACATTCTGGTAGAAAAATGAGAAAACCAAGCAGCAGTGTCCGGTTAGTTGACTAAAGCTGTAACCATTTAAAGGATTATTTCAGCCATAACAAAAGATTTTTTTTATTATGTCTGCATTGGGATTAATGTTCATAAGTAATGCAACATTATTTGGTTTATTACCCCCTTTCCTCTGCTGCCACCATGGGCGAAAGTAATAATATATTAGTGCTTTCCCCAAAAAAATCTCCAGGAAACTTATTTTGCAGGTCAGAAGTAATTTACAAAGCATTAGAAGTAAATAATGAACAAAAGTCTTTGCAATCACCTTCGGACAAAACATACATGCAGGGGCTTATGTGGCGCCACAGACCTATACATGAAACTAAGACACTGCAAATTCACGCACTGTCTTCAAAGCCATGGTTTTAGATCACACTGGTGTAACAGAGCAGCATTTAAATTAAAACCAAATTAAACAGTCAATATAAAGTGTTTTTTTTGTGTTCATTGTCAAACTACAGTAGAAAATAAAAGAAAAAAAAGCTTTATATGGCGTAGAAAATATGGACGTAATAAAATGTTTTTTCGTAATGTAAAATTATGGAATTTTGCACATGGTAAAGAAAGTGAATTTTGCTAATTAATTGTCAAAGTGATTGACAGCTGTAGTTCTTATCTAACTTTGTTTGATTCAGGTTTTTGATGCTTACAGTGTAAGGTTTTCTTTTTTCTGAGGTGGAGACCAAATATGAGGGAAAAGTTCAGATTTAAAAATTCAGATAGAATCAAAGTAGACCAGAAGCAACATTTGAAGGGAATTAATATTTATAGTTTGCTTTTCTTTTTTTTTTTAAATCTAACTTTGTTGGAATGACTTTGAACTTATAAATTTGTGACAGGAATGGGGCCCAGGTTCAAAGTCAGTCTTGGGCCTCTTTCCTGCATTTCATTCCCCACTCTTGCCCTGTTTCCTGCTCTATCCACTGTCCTCTCTACTAACTTATTAAAGGCATAGAAGCCTCCCAAGAATAAAATGTGTAAAAAAAGAAAAAAAAAAATGATACAACTTTTTTTTGAGGTGGAGACCAAAACTGAGGGAAAATATCAGATTAACCCCCCCACCCCCCAAAAAAAAATGCCTTTTTAAATGAGCAACTGTCGGTGTACAGATTTATTAAAGCTGCTACTAGTTTAAATGTTATACTGTTTATTTTTTGATATGAATGTAATATTCCATTAAAACCTATTGGCTTCCAAACACAGCTACACAGGTACATTAGAGGGTGAAGCTAAAGCAAACTAAGGCACCATTGGCCCTTCTTGCCAGAAGTAGTCTGTCAGCACGCCACTTTGTTTTTCCAGGAAACCATGAAATTGGCTTTCTTCCTGTTGGGAAGCAATACTGCAAGGGAGGAAATCATAGGCGCTCCGTGTTGTGACTTACTGGTCTGTGGAAGGAAAACAGAGGCGCCTGTGGTGCTTGTTCAATAGCAGCATGATATGGTTGGTGGGGTCATGAGTCTACTCTTGAAGCAAATTTTGCTTCTCAAATACAAGAACCTGCTGTTGTCCCTTGTTTTGCACATCTACTAACTGGACTTTAGTTTGTTCCTGACTTAAAGCCCCAAAAGAACAACCCACTCCTTTGGAGTTGTGATGACCATTTGGTGGTTTTGTGTTTTGCCCCAAACAGAGCTAAAAGATTGTGAAAACCTGATTTTAATGTACATGGTTTAATATAATATACAACCAACTATAACTTTTCTTTTCTTTTTAGTTCACTTTTGTTTGCTAGCTTGGGGCGAGCAAAGCTAAAACAATACCTACACTCATCTTCATTCACCCCATCCATCATCCTAACCCTCCAACAGCCTCCAGTAAAATTTCTCAGTTCTATCTTTATAGGCAGGAAATGTTCTGCTTGTGCAGTGTGAAGTTATCTGTCATATTTTTTATATTCCCAAAAGTCAGTGTTTTTGCTCGGCAGTAACAGGCCAGAGCCAGTTACCTGACACGTCTGAAGAGGTCTGCTGCGTTTGATTGTCCTGCAGTCTCAGACCGTTTACTTAAATCTTTATGGGGGTATAAAGCTGTGCTAATGGCTCCAGTAAAAAGGCCGGCCTCATCCTTTTTAATAATAGTGTGCAGGGTAGTCACAGAGGAACAAAAGGGGAGACTCAGCTTCTCACTCTCATTCTCAAGCCAGTGTGAAAGTCTTGTTGGCTTCTTGTCCTGAGATGACGGATATCGTAAAAGTTTAATAATCCGACTCTCAAAGGTCTCTTTTGGTTTTTGCAGCTGAGAATTCTCAATTTATTATGAGAAACATTTGTTAGTAACTATCTTTTTTGCATTCAACAACAGCTGTCACCAACCCCATGATGTAAAAGCACAGCTTTCAGCATGTTAGATCACCCTCAACCACCTGCTCGCTACAAAAAACAGTAGGGACTTAGTAGCTTGTGAAGACATCCAAACATCCAGAAAGTCACAGATGTTTCTCCTCAAAGAGTTGGCAGACCAGGCGAGATACGAGTTATTGTTGGACTCGCATTTAAGGGCAAGAAGAGGAGGATTTCTACAGGAAGTTCTGCACTCTGTGGTTGATCCACATGGCAATGAGGAAACCATTAAGGAACACTGCAGCCAAAAGAAGTTAATAGTTTGATTTATTACTTGGAGTGCTTTGCTTCTCTACCTTTTAAAACAGAAGTTTGTCATTCAGAAGTTCTCTACTCTGTCATTTTCAGCCCCCCCTGCTTATGAGTATAATATATGCACTGACTTCTTTTAACAGCTTTAAGCTATAAGATGGCAAGACTCAAACATGAAAAAGCAACAAAGTTTTGGATTGTTTAGGGCTGGGAAAAAAACTCATGTGGTGAACTTGTGAGTATTTACAGAAGCACGCTGCTGTTTGTGGGATTTGGTCAACAATGGAGCTCTTTGGTGCAGAAGAATAAGCTACATCAGGCCCATGCTATTTACTGGGTCTTTTCGTGAGAGATAAATATGTAATACCACCCGTTTTTGTCTTAAATTGCACAGAAAGGCTGATAAGTTGCCCACCCCAGTTTATAGTACATAAACCCCTGAAACTCAGTGCAGGAAACCCCTCCTACTCCTGCCCACCCCCTTTATTTTATGGATTGGCTCAGGCCCTGTGGAATGCGGCGTATGCCTTTCTGTGTCAGACGGCCGTTTGTTTTGGAACAGGAGACGATATGAATCTGAGCCAAACGCTGCCACATGCTCACTTTGTGCTCAGGTTGTTGATTGTGAGGAGGAGGGGGCGGGGCTTTCTCATACAGAGAATATGTGACCTAATCCTTGAGGAGCTGAGAAGAACTGAGAAGTGTCAGGATTATGTCATATCAGATTATTGGATGTTGAGACCTGAAAAACAACACCACAGAGAAAAAACTTTTTTTTTACTTGATAGCAGAGTTTGCTTTTATCAGAGATTTTTCTTTGTACTCCCAAAATTGGATGTATGTCTTCTATAAATAAACCTTTTTTGACTTATATTGCACCAAATAGAAAATTTATCTGAATGAACTCAACATTGAAGCTCGTGTAAGTGAAACAAAAAGTGATGTTTTTTATATGAACTTTAAAAACAAACAAAACAATCTGAGAGATGATTAATTATGTAAGTGAGCCGTGGTGGTTGGCTCACCCTGTCAGGATTCTATTTTGCATAATCACCTTCTCACTAAACACCATCTGATTAATTACCTGGCTACCAATATACAAACAAGTTGACACCAACTAATGATTTAAAAATGACATATTAATGCAACTAAAGAAGTAGTCCCTCAGATTTAGTAGCTAGCACAGTTGTGTTGTCACCACACAGGTCAAAAAGGTTGAATTTTTGTGTAACTTAAAACAGTAACACCAAAATAGAAGCATTTGTCTTAGAAGATAAAGAAAAGAACAATTACACTTTCATTATTAATACTGTCACAAACCTATCAGAGAGAGGACTGGTTGTGCAGGGGATCATGTATAGTGAGCAGGTGGTCATTCTCAATAGGATCCTGACAGGGTGAGACAGGACTGATCTTGTCCACTCTTTCAGGGTTCTGTTTTGCATAATCACCTGCTCACTTTTCATCTCCCAACCTCGTTACCCAGATTTTAGTCCAAGATACAAACAAGTTGACATAAAGAATTGATTTGAAGATCCTGGAAGATTTTTTTGATGCAAGGTCGTCTTACCCGTAATGTTAATGTTGGCAGTTTCTTCTCATATAGTGTCGTGGTTGGTGGTTGCTTTGCATTTGTTTTCTCCAACTTGTTGACATCTTTTAACATCCATTTATCTTCTGGTATCTAGCCTGCCATTTGGTAATCTGAAGTTTTGTGCTCTCCAAATAGATTGAGAGTAATGTGAAAAATATCCTTCGATGGTTTTACTGACAAAATCCAAAACTAAGGTTTTTGCAACATAGACAACAGGAAGAGGTATGAATGTGCTGTTCTTCTTTTAGCAGATTGATTTAATAAGTGTGAAGTGTGTGATCAGGTTGTCCCTTGCATGATTTTTGCTATTAGGAGTTATTATCTGTGGTTATGGGGTTTTGGCCAATCAGATTCGAGTATATGACACATCCAGGTGATTAGTAAGAAAAGCCAGGCAGTGATTTTTTTCTTCTTCTTTATATTCGTTTACCAGAGCGAAGATATATGTAAGGTATTTAGGATTTCACATGGATAGGGAGGATGTTGACATTTAGCTGTAGTGTTTGTACTTTCCTTAGTTCAGGGTCAGAAGCACTAACTTAATGCGGTTAAACGAGGAGGCGACTTCCAGAAGTACACAGTAAATGTCAGCCTCAGACTCTTGCTCTTTCTTTATCTCAGTCGCACTCTTTCCCGTTTCCTCTCTCTGCCCTCTGTCTGTCTCTTTCCTAACCACCCACACACACACACACACACACGCACACACATACATGCACACAGCCACTGTTACCCACCACAACTCAGCTGGAGTCGCTCCAGACCTTAAGGGCTCAGGGAGAGTTTGATTTGTGTTGACTTCCTGCAGGAACTCCCCCTCTCCTCAGCCCGCGGCTCAAAGACTATCAATTAGTTCCTTATTATGATCCCTGGGAGGGCAATAAAAGTTAGAGTGGGTTCAAAGAGCACAGACGCAGGCACACACATACACAAACCGTTTTTTTTTTTTTGGCCTTGTTGTTGGAGTTACCGTTTGGGAAGCCTCTCCTTGAGTCCTGTAGGTGGTTGTTACTTCCTGTCGTTTATATCAGCTATCCAAACAATGCCTTTTTGGCTGCCAATTCGTTCAGTTATCAGCAGGTGTTTCTGGGACAAATTTAATAAACTCCCACTGTCTGTTTTTTCCTCTCTAATAACACCAACACAGATCCAGCTGTTATTCATTCCTCTTCATGAAGGCTGCAGCTGTTGATGGCCACTGCTGCTGGATTTCAGAGAAGCCAATTTGTGTCTTATACAGCTGCCAAATTCACTTGGACTTGTCTTTTTTTCTGTCATTCTCTACTGGTGTCCACTTCCCCTGAACATCTGGGAAGATTTGCCGGTCACATAAGAGTTCCAAACTAGGAGGAAGCTATTGTTCAAACCACTTTAAAAGCAGTGGAGATTAAAGAAAATTGTCAGTCAAGATCAATATTCAAAAGTTGAGAGCTATCTTACCCTTAACCTTTCATATGTAAATGATTAAAACTGTAATGTGTAATATCAGGCAACAAAAGTCGATAACAATCCGCAGGCAACATTTTTTTCTCATGGATTGGATATTTCTTCTTTCACACTCTGAATGAGATGTAGATGTGAGGTACATAATTGGCTATCCATGCTTCCACAGCAGTTAAATATTGCAATTTGGCTTTTTTAAGGGGTGGAAATAAAAGGGAAGAAAATTTAATGCACATTGAATACAGTTATCCTGGCAGTAAGGCCACGTAATGAAATTTACTTCCAGGACATGAGACCAAGTCCTTATGAGAATTTAGTATTTTGGAGAAAAAAAAGTCATTATGAGAATAAAGTTGTCCAAACAATAAACTCATTATAAAAAAAAGCTTCATGAGAATCAGGTTGTTTTGAGAGTAAAATTGTGATGAGAAATGAGAATTAAGTCAATATGAGAATTAAGTCCTCATGACAATCCAGTTGTTGTGAGAGTAAGGTTTTTATTAGAATCTGGTTGCTTTGAGAGAAAAAAAATTTCTCTGAGAAAAGTTCTTGTGAGGATAAAATTGTTATGAGAACAAAGTTATCATGAGAATCTAGTCGTCATGAGAATAAAGTCATGAGAGTAAAGTCGTCTTGAAAATGAAGTCATTTTGACAACTAATTCGTTTTGACAATTAACTCATGGGAATAATGTTATTATGAGAATTACGTTTTTATGAGAAAAACATAGTTGTGAGAATTGAGTGGTTATGAGAATTAAGCCATTTTGAGAATAAAGCTTCTATGATGTAAATTTGGTCTATAATAAACTTGTTATTAGAATAATGGTTTCATGAGAAAAAAGTTTTCATGAGACCAAAGTCTTTATGAGAATGACATTTTTATGAGAATCACTGCTTTCTTCTCATAATAAAAGTTTGTTGTCTATAAGTTTGAAGTTAAAGTCGAGAGCAAAGTCATACATTTATGATAGGAAAGCAGAAACATGAGACTAAATTCAATTAGTATTCTGCGTTGTCATTTCAGTCTGGTTTTATTTTGAAGGGGAACATTTGAAGAGCAGCCAGCTAACAGCCTTTAAATTTAGGAATGTGATGCATGGTGCCAAGTTAAAGCTTTTCATAGGGATAGATTTCAGCTGTACATTTTCATACCCATCAGGTCTGTGAAAAGGCTGTGCTGAGACATAAACAAAAAGGATCCATTCTGTGGAAGGGATTGAGTCAGACAGGCGGTTTGAGCAAGCTCCTGCAATCACTGTTTGTCCTTTAGATGAGATTTAAGATGATCCACGTTCCTCATATTTGCACAGGTGGCTGGCTGCTCTTTTAATGTCCTCTTATATTGTTTTACATATAGATGAATAATAGCCTGTGCTGTTCTCATTACCATCTTTCTCATTAATGCACAGTTCTTATCTGATTATAAGTTTATACATATTTGACTTTCTTTAAAAACAACATATTGTCTTTATGTTATCAAGATTGCTGCAAGTACAAGCACAAACTTGCAGGAGAGACATCATGAGGATTCATAACAGAGACTTTTCCACACCGCTGCTCTCCCAATTCTACTTGTCCCTCCAGCTCCAAGTGGAGGACACTCTTGATCCCCTTCTCAGCCCACCTACCTCCTCAGTTCTGCTGTGTTCATGCATCGTGTCTGTTGTGGAGTGGGTAAAGCCCAGGTCAGGAGGGAGGCAGTGGGAGGAAGAAGGGAGAAGGAGTTTGGTTTGTTGACAGCAGAGTGAATCAGGGCAGAGCACAGATCCTGCCTCTGTTGCTGTATTGACTGGGTGTATGGATCTGTGGCAGGCCAAGAAGAAGAGATAAAGTGAAATCCAGCTGATCTGCCACCTTTAAGAAGTTTGTTAATGAGGGATTAACAAACCGTCTCCCTCTCTTTCACACAAACTACCGCCTCCTCTTATTATTCAGTGAACTCAATATGCAAACAAAACACCTTGATGGTTGTAAAAGTTGATGCAGTTAATAGAGAGACAAAGAGAGCCTTTAGCGTGACTGCTCAGAGGAGCGGGTGTGGTGAATTAGAAGCTGAGAGCTGCATCTTAAACTGAGGTTTGTGCTGGTAATGAATTATTTAGCCAAAGTAACATCTCCAGGTTGCATGTTTGCTCAAAAGGATGTTCATTTTGAAGTGAAATTAAAAAGGTGGAAGAAGCACATTTACCCACACACTTAAGGCAGTTTTTCAACACTTAATTATCCCAGGCATTTCAAGCTTAGCTCGGCGTATGCTAACCTGGCTTTCACTCTGGTTCTCCAGCAGGAGCAGTATCATCGACTGTACATTGATGTGAATGATGTGCCTCCATCTCCCACTATAACAGAAGTGAAGCCAAATAAAGGAAGCTGAAATATTCAACATCAAAAACCTTGAGGATCGTAAAATCCAAAGCGAAACAGATTCTTGCGTTGACTTAAAGTGAGCACTCATGCTAGTCATCCATTTTTCCTCTGCTGTGCTAACCAGCGCCCCCAAGTGGTACCATTTATATTATCTGTTAAATCTCTGAGCCCATACAATATATCAGTGCAAGGACAACCATGATCAAAAGTTGACACTTCTGCCAATCTATTATGTTGTCTTCGTTGATATTTACATGGCAGAGGGTTTTTAACCAAATGATTAAGTTTGGTGTTCATTCATTTGCACTGTGTCAACCAGGTTAAAGTGCATGCTCATGTGATGAATTTGCACTATTTTGTGAACCTGCCTCTATCTTTAATCAAAAAGTGGCAAGATACCAATGTTTATGTACCTCTCCACACTGAAACGTTTGTATATGCGCATTAAGCACATGGGGCATTGTATGGTAGCCACCCTGGGGCACATTTAGAATGAATGTGGGGTTTTTAGAAAGATGTGTTATTTTCTAACCCTGACAGCAAGGGGCTTGGAAACCATATTGAGAATTGAAAAAGCTTGGGCACAGCTGATTTGACTTTGATTCAAATGAACTTTCATTTCCATTTTATTATTAATTTATTATTATTTATTTATTTTTAAGTTTTATTGACCTATTTCAACACTTGACAGCACTGTCTATATCTGAAACCCCTTTAGATTACATATTTGGTAGCTCAGGTTATTATGAAAAGAGTTATGTTTAACTCAACAATTATTTAAAATTTTTAGGTTATACATGTGTTATTACACAATAATACCCTTAATAGACCAAAAATAGGAAAAAAGGAAATGGTGCTTCATGGAACATCTCAATCCTTCCCTTTAACATTAGATAAGTAAATAAAACTATACATGATATGAACACTTACGCATAAATTAGCAGGATAAGAACTATCTGAAATGACTGAAGCATAATCTTGGCTTCACTTTAGGAGAGCTGTTGTGCTCTCCCTGTTTTATACCGGATTGGTTTTTATTATTTCTTAACCAACTAACACACAATGAATATCATTAATTAGTATTTTTTAAGTTGGTTAGCTTAAATACCAAGAGTCTCTTATGAATGAAATTATGGGGTTTTCAGTTTTGTACAGAGAAATTCTCATTGGTAACAAAAGCAAATACAACCTTCTGTTGATGCTGGTTATAGCTTCTTAGAAGACAGGACTCCAGTCACGTTGACCTAGTGCTTTAAGGAACTAAAGCAAGAGAATATTTGCTAACAAAAGAGTCATAAAATGAATCATTAAAAAGAACCTCTTATTCACAAGTGTTCCTCTAAGAACTCCCTGTGTACAAAGAGTGAAGGCATGTTAAAAGAAATCTAAGAATAGGGTTTGCATGTTTGCAGCTATTCTTATTAAATATAAATGCTGCTTTGCATTTAGTCACTACGCTGTGCTTCTTTCTAAGCTTTCTGCAGCTCAGAGGTCGACTTAAGGAAATAGTTAAGAGGCAGAGACAGCAGCCGCCTGATGAAGGAGGATCTGAGATGCAGTCTGTCTGCCAGCCTCCGTGCACTTGTTTCCATCTTTTTTTCCTCTCTCTGAAGTCGCTCTATGATGTGCGTCTGTGTATTCGTCTCACGCCTCTGAGATGTGAGAGCTGGATAAGGGTGTGTGTGTGTGTGTGTGTGTGTGTGTGTGTGTGTGTGTGTGTGTGTGTGTGTGTGTGTGTGTGTGTGTGTGTGTGTGTGTGTGTGTGTGTGTGTGTGTGTGTGTGTGTGTTGCCACATGTGCGTGTCCCATGGGTGCTTTCATGGGCACGCAGATGCTCTTGTGTGTGTGTGTGTGTGTGTGTGTGTGTGTGTGCATTCCTTTAAGGCACGCTATTTCCCCTGGCCGGGCTTGGAGTTATGCTAATATTTGTTGTGTTAGAAGTGAGAGCGGTGTGTACACAGGAGGAAGTCAGGAGCCCAGGGTTACTTCAGATGACTCTATTTTCCTCCATGAATCCCCTCCATCCATCTCTTTTTAGAAAGACGAGAGAGATGCAAACACTCCACTGTCACACACACATACTGTAAGGAAGATCCAGTGCCTTTTAAAGCCCTGCCAGGCATGTGCATGGTGGTTCTGACAGGCTTTTAGCAGAGCAACCTCCAGGCTGGGTTTCATCCCCCCTCCTCTCCTCTCTTCCCTCTCCTTTTTGTCCCTCTTCACATCTCTTTTATCTCCCACTCTTGTCTCCTCAATCCCTACTTCTCTGCCTTGTCTGTCATCCATGTTTCACCCAGTCTTGGTTTGCGTTTCCCTCTGTCGTCTCTGTGTCTAAAGGTCAGCCGGACAGACAGAAAGACGATGACACACACAGACAGCGTTTGGGCTGCCCTCCCACCAGTTAATCAGTTCATTAGCAGGCAGAGATGCCAGTTACAGCAGTTCTTCTCACAGCTAATAGAGGGCTAACATTGCAAGCTACTAGCTCATTATGTCAGCTAGTCCTCCTTCTAGTTCTCTCGCTGTCTTCTTTTCAGCAGCTACTGGACAGACAGTGTAGGATCCGTTCGTTAAGGTGTCCAAATGAGGATCATTTTGTGTGTCTGTGTGTTTCTGTGTGTCAGTGTAAACGTGTCCTTGAGTCTGACTGCACAAGGGACAAGTTCCTCACTCTAATGATGAATAGAATTAAACGGTTGCAGCAAGGCCAGGCCAAAGACAATTGAGACTGCAACACAATTTAGAAAACAGTCTGAAGAGTCAAGCTCAAGCTTCATACATTCATTACTCTATTGAAAATCAAATCTTTAATATGATTATCATTAGAAAATAACAATTTTACTTGTTTTTGAGCGTTGCCTGGTTGTATCACAGTGTTCCTACCAGAATGTTCCTAGCTGCATTACAGATCTAGAGAAGAAGTATGGTGACTACATTCGCAAACAAAGAAGAAAACATTTTAAAAGTCACTGGAAATACGACTACTAGTAGTAGTTGATTAATTGCTAAATTGTTGGATGAAAAAAGCAGAGCATTCAAATAAGTTCTTGAAGCTATTTTTTTTTTGTTAGCGCTAGTTTTTGTGTTTGATACTTGAATGTGATTGTCTAAAACCTCAAGCAAGGTGAGCAATTCTCAACAGCATTTGGGTCCCCAGGGACAGCCTGATCACCACTGCCTGTTGCCTTTTGGCAAAATTTTTGATCTCGTTTTTCACATAATAAATTGGTAAAACTGTCTCTAATATTCTCACATTTCTGCTTATTGTACATTATCCTACCTCACTACATGGCTGTTAACTTCCTGATACCAATTGGTCATCAGCATTTCTTAGCAACAGAATGCTACTTCTCAATAACACACTGATCAGCTGATAACATCTACACATCGTCGACAAATCCCAAACTGGTATGTTCAAACTGCTATAGCCGGTCTACTCCAACCTTATTAACATTTAATGCTGTGTCTGATTTTATCAGTGTCATATGTATTGTTACTGATTTGTGTTTTGTAACCTTGAGGTCTTTGCTGATGCTCTCCCTGCATTTATGCGGTTAAAAGAGAGGGAAAGTGTGCTCTCTCTTTCTCATTGGAATGGCATGTGGAAGGGCAGGGAGCTCCCAAACAGAGCCATACTTCCAAATATAATGTATTGAATGCAAATAATTAAAGCTTTTAAATGGAAGAGGTCCTGACTGAAGCTAGCTTGATGTTTTTTGTTGCATTTTTAAAAGGGAAAGTAAACAGGAACAGAGAAAAGGCAGGAAAGGTTGGTGACATAAGTAGGCTCCTTTTTGTTGATAACTAAGCAGTGAATCTTTTTTCCTATTTTTTCCTGAAAGGTTTTGCCCATATAAACTTCTTCCAAGAAATCTTACACATCAATACCTACTGTTAACACAAGGTAGAGTACACGTTGTGGGCTTTCATACATGTGACCTTCTTTCCTTTCTTCTATAAGAAAGCGACATTTCTCTTAGAGGACCTGTGCCTGTTTATGTGCAGACTGAATATTACACTCAGACTGTTACTCAGCAGCATTTATGTCTCTCTTCTCCCTCTACCACATTGCTCCAAGGCCTCTTCTCTCTGAAGCGGCGTCTTTTTTTAGCCCACTGTGAGGTGTGCTGCCTGAGCTGAGCTGAAGAATGATACTCGTCAAAGCAGGACCAGGGGGAAAGTTGAGCTTCGTTTTGAAGAGTGCGGCTGAGTTTGCCTGTGATGCAATTTATTCCCAGACGGCTCAATACTGGTTTCATAATGCAGTGTTGCGACTGTACACTACTTTACTGATTTACATGTCCAATAACTGGTTTGAATCTTTGGGAGAGAAGAACCACCAATACTTTCTACAAATAGGCTGATTTATAATGTGATTATATCAAACTCCACAGTCTCTATACCCTATAACCTTCACATCAACCTTTAGCATCCAATAAAATAACTCAGTAAGCCTTCAGAAATCTACGTTCACTGAGGTTACAATGCAACTTAAATGAAGCTCCATAAAATTGATTGTTAGCTGCTATAAAAATGGTTTATGACAAAAAATTCAATCGTAAATGGCTGCAGGTCTTCAAGATTTTATTTCAGGACTGGAAAAGTCTATATAACAAGATAGCTTTCAGATTTAATGACTTAAGACCCAGACAGTGAGAAGAGTCCAGAGTTCTTTTTTGGATGCATCCTAGTTGAAATTCAGAAACTGTGGTTAAAAGATCAACTATTCCTTTACAACTTAAAAGGTTAAGTTGCTAAAGCTCTTACTGACCCAGAACTATTTCACAAGTAAACACGAGGGGATTTAAAAATACCACTAACAGGCGTCAGATATGCATTATCATTCCAAAGTAAAGGAAAAATACAAAAAGTTTTGCTTTCTCAAGGTTGCACCCAACTGATTTTTCCGATGTCCACTCCGCCTCACTTGTGTACAGATTGATGCCTGCTCCAGTGCTGCCTCAGCGATAAGGCCTGGAAGCAGAGACTACCTGTAAATGTCACTGGGTTGATAGAGAGAGTAAAGTTTATCAGTCCGTTTGTGTCTGCACAAACGCATGTGTGTGTTTTGGCGATAGAAACAGACAGCTTTATCAAGTTTAAATTGTGTACAGCAGCAGACACACGTGCTCTCTGTGTCTCCCAGCGGTCAGATAAAGCGAGTGAAGTTTATCGAGGTCAAACAGACCGTTTCCTCCGCTCTGATCAGGACTGATTTGTTGTTGCAGCATAGCTTGTCCGGTTGAAAAGCTCTAATTTAAACTCTTTCCAAACTGGTGAGACATGAAGATATAGAGGAGTCAGAGGCCTTGTGAATCTAAGAGTCAGAAACAAACAAGGCCTTTGTACACACTCTTGTGTCTCAGTGGACATCTGAGAGGCAGCATAACTCTAGTTTGGTTTGCCCAGATGTTGATGTTAAAGGAAAGGTTCGTCTGACATTTGTGTTGTTAGTACACTCGTCACTTTCTGTTTTAGTTTTTAAAACGGGTTCAAATTGGCATCAGAAAATAGCAGGTGTCTATAAAACTGAAAAACCAACCTATACCTTATAAACTCACAGAAGGTAATCCTCTTTCTCTCAAAACCATAACAATATGAAGTAGGGATATTTACGCATCTTAAATGATCTTTCAAGACCCAAATAATATTGTTTTTTATGACTGTGTAACCACCAAAAGTTCCTAAGAAGAGTGGACCCTCTTCTTTCATATACCTCTTCCTGTTTTTGATTAAAAAAAAAACAGACAAAACATACTTTTTTGATCGCAATCATCTTGGGCACTGCATCCTTTGATCCTCTTATTGGTCGTCTCTCCTCACAATCACACCACTCTTTCTCTCTGAACTACCATGACACATCATTTCAGATGGTTTTCTTTTTTTCCCCCCAAACTCGATATGGGTAAATATCGGTTATTGGCCATAACAGCAATATTAATATTGGAAAATCTGTGTCAGCCAAAATTTTCAACTTACAAATTAAGCAAGTTAGTCGCAAGAATTAAGCAAGTGAACACTGAAATCATTCAGCTTTGATGTGAACAGGTTTTTACAGTTAATACATTTGATTTACTGGCACAACCCCGTTCCATACATAATGCTAGTTAGCTTAGCTTTTATCTCAAAAACTTAAAACAGTAGAAGCTGAATAACTGTTAACAAAGCTGTTTAAAACTTGTTTCATAACAACTGCCTTTTGAGTTTTTATATATCATATTGTGAGACAAGCAAAATGTTAATTAGTGAACTATAGCGGTTGTGCTACGTAGGTTTTGCTTTCAAGCTAATACTTTGTCCTGTCTTCAATCCTTGTACTAGCTTAAGCAAGCATGGTGTGAATTCTTCACTTGGTTTGTAACACAATAACATGATGGATAACAACTCACCTGTGACGCTTTTTGGTGAAATATTTAATATACAAAACATCTCCACTCCATACATGATGCTAATTAGCTTAGTTCTTCAAACAGGAACAAAAAATAGTAGAAGCTGGATTATAGGCGATAAAGATATTAAACAATTGCTTGTAAAACTACTGTCTTTTGAGATTTTGTATTCTCTTTCTGTAAAACAAGAAAAGCATGCATTAGTGAGCTTTAGCATTGAAGCTAGGACAATTTTATTTAGCCTCCTGTATGTAGTTTTTACTTGAGCCTAAGCAAACATGGTGCTAGCATTACCCTCAAATTCATGCAATGTTTACAAACTCTGGAGATAAAAAAATGGTCTAAAACCTTGAATAAGTTTTGTAATGTAAATTTATGTACATGATGGGTTGTTTTGAATAATTCAAACAAGCAAACACACTTTTAAGCTTTCTTCTTCTTTTATAACCTGGAAGCATTTTCAAAAAAATAACCAGGGCCTGTGGGTGCAATGTGCTGAGCTTTTTCTGACTATTTGTTGACATGTACAATGAATAATTGTCCCAAAAACTATTATCAGAATAATAAGTAATAAATTCAATTTTTGATCAATTTTTTTTCTTTACCCTAATCCTTTTTGAGTTTAAAGAGAAAGGACAAAAAATATCACTAAAGTTACAGTTAAATTGTCTTTGAATAGTTGTTTAATTGCCCTTGGAGACTTGTTAAAGTGTTATTGTTTAATCTGCATTTCTTCACGTTTTCATGCTGCTGTTTTAGTGTGTGCTCAATTTCTCCTTCTAATGTGTGTGTATGTGTAATCAGTGAACAAATGAATGCTTGCATACATTTGTAAAACATGTCTAGTCATGCATGCCCGTGTGTGTGGCCTCTATCTCATTAGCGGGCTTTTGTCACAGTTTGATCTGTGGCCTGCCTCCTTTCGCTTCATTGTGCTCACATCGCCTATGCATAAAGACCTGCAGACCGCATGCACCGATGAATCAGTTAGCCGGCTGCTGCAGTCAAATTGGGGGGGGGAGGCAAGAAAGGTTAAGATAAAGTTGCTTTGAACAAATTCTGTCTTTGATCAAGGCGGCTCGGCGGTGAAAGGCCTTTCTCTCAAAAGTCAGAGCTGGTTGAGAGAGAAGATGGAGATATGCATTGTTCTGTTTCATCTGGCCTCTGTCTTTCTTTCTCTGTCCTTTATGCTGTTGTAAGCTGTGTGTACTCCCTGGTTCTTTGTTATGGAGAGCACCAGGCTTCTCTTTCATGACTCCACACGCATATGCATATACAATGACTTGAAAGTGCTACTAAACACTCCCATTGTTAGGGATACTGAGTGTAATTGGTGATAGTGAAATGCAGCAGGGTGTCTGAACATTGTAGAACCAAAATCAGTTACAATTAAAATGAGAAAAAAAATCTGAAACAATGCCAAAAATAAACTTCGGAGCTGCAACAAGAACATACGATTTTCAAGAAGATAACTGGGATGTGGAATAATTTAAAGAATATACTCTGATTAATCACTGAATTTCAATTTACAGTCAAGCACACAATTCAAAATGTTAACTTTCTGTGAACTTATTTACTGTGATACAGTTTTTTTTAATTTCAATTTAAAATCTTAATTATAAGCAGGTTTTTTGCTTTATTGTTTAGTATAGTTGTCCTGAAAAACTTAACATGAGCCACATACACCTGACAAATCCGGCAAATTAATTTTTTCACAATATCAAAAACTTTAAATGACCCTTTAATTGCTTGTAAAGAGCAAAAAGATCACTGCTAATGGGGTAAGAAAAATTCACCTGTTAGTTTTTCATAACTTGATGAGCAAACTCATTCTACCCTATTTCTTTTTGTTTTTTTTTGTTTTTTACTACCTGGGAATTTTTTTGTTTGTTTGTATTCGTAATATCAATGTGGCTCATAAGAAGTCTAATAATACTACCTTTAACCCCCCCCCCCCCCCCACACACACACACACACACACACACACAAAAAAAAAAAAAAATAAATAAATAAACATCTGCTCTAGATTTTAGTTTTTACAATAAAGATTTCACCAGTGTAGAACATTTGTTGACTCGGTGACGCTGAGGGATTCCTGGTTATTGCAACACAACTTGCACTTTTCAGGAGTTTCAGTTTAGTGTGCATGCAACCATTTCCCCCGACATGGTAAGGCATGTAATTTGTCACAACTTGCCAACTTGAGGACGTCCCTTCATTGCATTTTACTTTGAGTTGTATTTAACCTTTTTTAGTGTATAGACCTCTTTGGTTGCATGCACAGCAAAGGAGAACATTTATTGACTCACCTACGTCCAGGGATTCCAAGTTAATGCAACAGCATCTGCTCTTGTTCAGAGTTCCAGTTTGTTTTCTCAATTATTTTTTTTTATAGTTCCTGTACGCTTTGTATTGATTCCCCTGTTTACCCATTCTGGTGTAGACCTCTATCTGCTTAGCAGTTATGTTTTGCTTCATGCTTTGCAAACAGTGCTGATAGCATAGTAAGCTACCACATATGAACATGTTCTGTGGCAAACTGCGTGATGCAGTGTTTGTGAAATGTCCCCTTAATACATGATAGCTCCTAAAATAAATAAAGAAACAAATATTTTCAGCATCTCTGACTGGTTGCTATCTGCTCAGCCAATCAAAATCTCCATCACATGCTGGTGATTCATCAAGCGTTTTACCACTAGCATGTTTCAAGAAATTTACCATTTTCTTGTCCAAGTGGAAAAGTTTTGATGCACTCTGAAGATGCTACTACCAGAAAATTGTGATTGCAATATTCAGAAGGCATGCTGACTTTTTATTCCTGTAGTGCCATGGGGAAAAGGCAGCAAATAGAAACACAGAAAACACATGCTGGAACTACTCCTCAAAGAGAAACAAAACAACATATGTTAAAATCCTCACATAACACTTTATTACTCCAAAAATGACTTGATTTCAATCATTAAGATGTCATCTATGCACAGCAGTTCAACCCCTTTCTGAAGCTGAGTGATTACATGGAGTATTACATCTTGTTGCCTCTTTTCTCAAGGAGAGCATGATGCCAGTGTCTCCTCATTATTACCGTAGCATTTATTTCCTACCAATCGATTATTTCCTTTAACTGGACTTCACCCAGTCTCAGATTTATCAGTACAACATCCTCGGAGCAGACCTGGGGCTGTAGCAACCAGCTTAATGGGTGCTACAGCCACACAGGGATGATATATTGTGGGGTCTCTCTTTTGTACTCTGTTTCTAAAGCAGGACTATCAGTAAAGGAGGCCGAACAGCTGACCACAGATTGGTGAATAGGGGTTGAATAGATGTTGCCATGGATGCGTTTGTAGCAATTCTAGTCACATACTCAACAGCACACATAAATAGTGACTTACAGCACACATTTGTTTATAAGCTGAGAGTACATATCCCGGATACATGTGAGCCAATTAGTGTGAAAGCTCCAGTTTCTTATGTTATATCTCATTAAGCTTCAACACTCACCATGTGAGGTGCTGCTTTTTAAACAAACAGGCTCTGTGAAACTGTGGTCCTATAAGCCAATAACTCCATTAAGCTGGAACACAAACATTCCCACCACTTAGGCTTGTTGTCCAGACAACAAAGCTGTGGGAGGGCTAACACAGTTTGATTGGACGGTCACCTGTACGACTGTGCTGAATGTGGAGCTGGTTGAGTCATTTTACCAGCATCATGGGCAGTTCAGCTGTCTGTTGGGTATTTCTAGGCCTAGATTAAAAAATTTCAACAACTTTCAGATATGTTGCAATGGAATTTGAAGCAATGAGATTAGCCTTGTGTTTATGAAGTGAGATATTGAAAACATCTATGGGATTGATTGCCATGAAGTTTGGCTCAGCCATTCATGTTCACCAGAGGATAATTAAAGACTTTATGGTGGCACTTCAGAGGCATTGGTTTGTGTTTGGTGAAATGTCTCAGCATGGATTTTTATGAATTTAAACTTTACAATATGAATTATGCTCCCCAGAGGATAAACCTGAACTACACAGTTAAATTGTAGAGTCCAGGGATTGTCATTCATGCTACCAAGAGGGATCATCTATATTCCCTGGTGACACCAGAGCGCAAAAGGTGTAGGGTGAGTTTAGTAAAACATCTCAACTCTACATAGTGGATTGTCATGAATTTAAACAGCATAATTCATGCTCCCCAGAGGATGAATCTTAACCTAACAGTTGCGCAATAGAGCAAAAGTCAAAAGGTCAATGTAGATATTGGTGTTTGTTGTGATTTGTGAAATATCTTGGTAACTACAGGATGGATTGCCACAAAGTTTTATTCAGTCTTTAATGCTCCCTAGAGGGTAGATCTTAATTTCTTGGAGACACCAGGGACAAAAAGAACATAGGGATAAGACATTTTGAGGTAGCATTGTGTTAAGTGAAACATCCTACCACCACCAGGTTGGATTGTCATGACTCTACAGAGGATAGATTTTTTGGCACTGGGTTGCACCGTGGAACAAAAGATACTTTTTATTTCAATTCAAGACACTTTTATTGTGTTTTTTTTTAAGTATTATGAGAATGACAGAATGGACCTTTAGTTCTAGAGACTTTGGTGACCCTCTTTCTTTTTGGTCATAGCGCGTTGAAGTTCAGATTACCCCACACTGAGCTACTAGATTGTTTTGGTGTAAATTTGGTTAAAAAGGATCACGTTGAAAAACACAACAGCAACTGAAGTGATTGTAATTCTGTTTTGTTGTAAGCAATCCAATCTCTGAACTTCCAATCAGGTGAAAACAATTTGGCGTTTTATTACTAAAGTTAGCGCTTGGTTCAAACACTGCTGTCCCTGAGTGCTGCCTCACAGACTCTTTGTCTTGCACTAGAGGAAGCTCTTAAAGCTCTGAAGTAAAACACAGGGTGATCTGTTGATACCAGCTCTCTCTAAGGCAAACACTCTGCTAAACATTAGTGTCTGTATTGTGCACTAATTCCCACTCTGCTGCAGATACTAAAGAAAGATTGTTATCTAAACTGTCTGATCCACACATAGTGCTTTCATAATGGTAAATTTAGCAAAGATTTGTGCTGTTTACGATGAATTAATGATGTGTGCTTTGAATTGCCACCCAAGAGGATTTAATGTTTGCCAATTAAAGGAATAATCACCAACTCACAGCAAAGAGGCGGCATTAAATGATTCAAAGGCTAAAATGAAAACTAAATACTTAAAGAGTGGCTGTGTGTAAACATTAAAAGCTCTGCACAAACGATGCAGAATGAAAACTTTTCACTGTGGCAACACCGACATGAGTCCTCACCGCCTTGTTATCTCTTTGTCTTGCAGATAGCAGAAGCTGCCTCTCAGACTGATGACCTGTACCTGGATGACACGGGCTCAGGAGGCTACTACCCTGAAGACGATGATGACTTTAACTCAGGGTCTGGCTCAGGTAAAACGCATTAACACTCACCCATCCGCTCCCAGACTTGCAAGCTCAGCAGACAATTACACCGAGGCATTTTGTATTCATCTTTCAGTCTGCTGCAGATAAACACTAAGTTTGTCCATCTTTCACTGGCAGCCTGGAGTTCTTCCCTCACTTTCTCTGCTTTCAATTTACTGCTCCTATTTCTCTCTGTCCGTGCTTTTCTTCCACCGCCTCCTTTTCTTTCTCCTTTCCCTTGATTTGAATTGAGACTGCCTTGTCACCCACACTGCCGTGGGCAAGTGTGCGTATTTTACATGTCTTTTTTATTACCTCTTCTCCTCCACTCGCTTCAAGCACCATTACAATGCTCATGCCTTTGTCAAAGTAACTATTCTTTCTGAGAGAGTTGTTTAACTGCAGTGGAAAAAGGTTATTCTAGGTTAAAGGAGACAGGACTGTGATCGATAGCTCTTCCAATACTGTATAGGTGGCCTATTACTCTGCTCTGCCACTCTGTATTCAACAGGAGATTCAGCCTGTAAATAATATATCACAATAAAATCCATAGTGTAAATTTAAGTAAGACAAACTACATAGCTGGGGGCTTAGAATATGGACAACATGAAAACTGACATTTTAATTTTTTGCGCATATAGACAACACGATTCATATATTCCATTCTGTGTTTTACATTCAATGAAATATGGACTAGTGGGTGTTTTAAGCTCTGCTTTTTAATGGAGAGACATTTCTTACCTTTTTCTTTGTTCCCCTAGGTGGAGGTGAAGAAGGGGTGGCAGAAACAGCAACTGTCAGTATGGTTTATATCGAGCCCAAAGCAGCAGAACCCACCCAGGACTCCACCAAAGATTTCACCCCAAGGGTGGAGACAGCCACAGTTAGAGAAAAGTCCAAGGAGATCACATCCAGGAAACCTCTCAGAACAGAGGTAAGATGTAGAGCTCGGCTGATACCTGTACAGTTACAATTACAGGTTATTGAGCTGTTTGAAAAACCCATAATATGTTTTTTTATTTACTTTTAACTCGACTTGTGTGACTGTTTATTAATAACAAATGAACAAATGAAAATCTTCTTCGACTACTCAAATCAAGAGGATACAAAAGCAGTTTTATGCGTTACAAAACCTGGATGTTGGTTGTTTTCAAAACCACCTAGTAAGGATGAGTACTGAATCAGGTACTCTTAGAGGTACTGACGGAATTCTGTCAAAAGTAGCGGGTACCTATTCAATTAAAATCGAAATGTGTTAAGGTACCATGTTTAGGTACCTTAACACAACCTGTGACTCTGGGGGACTGGAATAGTAGTTGATTTTCCATGCTGGACATGAACACAGGATTGCAAGGTTATATATTGAAGAATAAATATGTTAAACTGGAAGAAATTGAGATTTTACTATTAAACAAATTGATCACCACCACAAAAAAGTATAGGCAACACTAATACCAATTGACAGGTACCGCACATTGGTACTGTATTGTTTCAAATGTGAAAGGTACCCATCCCTACTATCTACTATTCTAACATTAGACACCAAAATGTAGTGCCACAAAAAATACCCCAATGTCCAACTGATTCAAGAAAAAATCTCAATATGCAACGGGACAGTCTAACTTGCATATGGTTTTCCGCATTGCACGGTGTTGAAGTTCTGCTTCTTCTTTTTCCATGTCAGGTGGCACTCAGTTGTAAGCTGCATCACTGCCACCCACTGGGCTGAGGAAGCATTACAAAAACACTAGCGTATAAAACGGTTCTATCACATTTACAGTATGATAATAAGAAAGAAACGCCCATAATTTTGTCACTTAAAGAAGTTACTTTCGACTGACCAGCTGGAGATCTGATGGAGATGATGTAGGCCTTGGCCTCCTGGTGGGAGAAGGATGTGCCAAGCTTTTGGACAAGTCAGCCATGCCGTTAATTATTTAAAAGCTGATCTTTTTTAATAACATTATTTGGTAGTAGTTTGTAAATACTGTTATTTCTGCTGTAAACATGAGTGTTGTAACACTCATGTTAATGAGGTTTCTTTCTTGTGACAGCAGCCTCAAGTGGATAGTCAGGGGAACTGCATTTATTAATTAATTTATTTATTCATTATCAAGTTATTTTTTGTGCTTTCCATGTCTTTTATGTGAAAAGAGAGGACAAAGGATAGAGTTGGAAATGGGGCAAGAATGACCTGAGGGAAACAGGCCACAGGCTGGATCGGAATCAGGGCCACCCACTTGAGGGCAAACCTCATGGGGTACAACCTAGACCTGCTGAGCCCTTTTTACTTTTTTTCAAAAGCAAGGTTTCGCCTTCTCTTTGACAGGCTTGGATAGTTACATGGCTGAAAGGATATGCAAAATGAATAGAATAGGAAAAAAGCTTTTTTTTTTTTTTTTTTTTTTTTTTTTTTACTTAAAGTAAGAACAGCAGTAGCTTCCCAGAACAGTCAAACTGGTCTTGCTCTTAGGGTGTGAATAGAAAAGTTAAGTTTCTTTGCTAAACTTGGAGCTGAAATTGTTAAGTGCAGCTTTGTATTCCTTTAAATACTAGCAAGAAAATAACAAATAACCCAGTTGTATTTGATAAGTTAGTGTATACAAGTGTATCATATTTGCACATTGTGGATTACAACCCCATTCAAAACTCTGATGGCTTATTTGTAACTATCCTGACCCAACTCATCTCCTCAGCTTGTTTTAACATGACCCAAAATGTTACCAAATCCTCTCTAATACCAGAAGCTGTAATGTTGCTTTCAGGATAGAGATCAAGCGTTCACATCAATTCTCAATGTTTTCGCTCCGTTGCAAATTATGGAGGATTACATCTCTCTCGGACGTAATCACATATTCTGGAACCATCCTAGATCTCACGTCTGTGTTGCACTCTTACTGTTCTGGACTGGATACTACATCTGTTTGGGATTAGTCTTTAAGGTCTCTACCCCATAAGCCAAGCATACCTGGCCCCATTCCATTTTTCTCCTCCTTCATTTCTCCTTAAGCCAAATATACTGGCTCTGTTCCATTTTTGTCCTTTGCTCCACTCTCTTGTGTGTTAGGAAAAAACATAGGATGCGAGGGCCAGGATCCATTCTGCTCTTTTTCCTAGACTCACAGAGAAACCTCAGGGTCGCTGGCTCTGCTTTCATTGCACTAATCTTCTTGGTCAATCTGGATGTGTTCCATTTTTTTTCTCTGGTCGGCCTCTATAGATTTCACTGGCCAGGTTCCACTTTGTTCCCTGTTCTTCTCTTTTGGCTAGATCTGCTTTTTATGTGGAATAAAGGGAACTTTTGGAGAAAGACTTGATGCTTTTCATGATAGAAGCTCGTTCAGATACTTGTTGTACATATTTCACTTTGGATAAAAAGCTTCGGAGCTAGCAACGAGTTTGCTTGCTTAGCATCGTAGAAGTAAAGGAGAACAAATCCACCGAAGCTTATAAACAAAGACAAGTTAAACAAGCTATAGTTACATCAAAAAGAGCTGTTTAGGACCTGGTAAGAAGAAAATGCTACCACCTGAGCCAAGTCATTTTCTCTTTTGCTGTCTACAAGCTAAGCTAAGCTAATCAGTTGCTTGTTTTCCTGATATGAGCAAAGTATCAATCCTTATTCGAGTCCAATCCAGAAAACAAAGTAAAGCACATTTACTTAAATCTTGGGACATTTCTCGAATATATTAACGGTCCTGATCTTACTAGTAAGAAATTAAGTGAGAGTGTCACAACACCGTAGAGAATCAAAGTCATGCAAACACAAAAACAACAAATCTGGGGTAGAAATGTGAATTAAAAATGTCAAACCTGATCTTTTCCTTATGTTTTGTCATCCTCTTTATTTAGGCACCTGTGCCAGTTACAGAGGACATGCAGAAGAACGTGCTGACTAGTACGACTAGTGCCCCCGGCTCACCTGAGGAAGCTGTGGAGGTCCGCACCGAAAACCTCTTCCAGAGGACGGAGGTGTTGGCAGGTATGTGTTTTATTTATTTTTGCTGGTTTCATCCCCATATTTTTGTATAAAGGCACTTGTGGTTTGGTATAGCAGGTAGACTATTTTAGTTCCAAGTTATGGGAAAAGAGCTAACAAGCTTTCATGGTTTGAATTAGTTGAGAAGATAGACAACAATCTGGCTGTATTGAACACTTGCAGCTCTATTGAGCTAACCAAGCCTAGCATATAAAGCTGATACCATGGACATGGAAAGGTTGGACTGACCCACACAGCTGTTGCAGCCAGTTTCCACTCCTCATGCTAAGCTAACCCAAAGCTTGCAATAAAATTGGCCTCAATCATTTCCTGTTACTTCCAACAAGAGAGTAAATTCCCCAGAATGCCAAACCCTTTTCCACAGTATTATAGTAATATTGTAGTGCAGATAACGTGCTCTCAAAGTCTGTGATGAATTTTGCAAGTGTTTCATTAATTTCTCATCAAAAGTTTCTCCACCTCTTGTACATTACAGCATGTTGGCATATTTGCAGTGAACAGCAAAGTCTTCAATCTCTGAAATATGTTCCATAATATCTCCCACCTGATCCACTTCTCAAAATAATTACTTTTAATAAACCCCATCTGCTTCCCTCGGAGGGACCTTGTAGAGTTCACAGCATTGTGGGTGTTTGGAATATGTGTTTCTCACTCTGAATACATGAAAGAAGACGGAGAGGAAATCATCGGACTGGAAATCACTCTTCTGTCTGTTGCTGGGTCTCTTTTTTCCTGGCGTATCTGAGACAAACATTGATTGGCACCTCGCTTTCACTTTGTTGTGATATCCATCTGGTGTTGGCAATGTGCAGAAACAACTTTAACAAGGACAAATCAAGACGGCTTCGGTTTAATAAGAACACAGCTTACATCTCTCTCCTACTAATATTCCTGTTTTGTCTTTGAGCACCATTCTTCGTCGCAGAAGGGAAAACTCAGAATAAGTCTTCAACTTAGGGCGTAGAAAATGCAAATTTATGAACTATACCTGCATCTCAGTCAGCCACCTGTACTCCTGCCTCCTCTACCTCGCTCTCTGTTCGCTCTTCTAGATTATAGCCATTAATCTTCATCTCCCGTAAGACTTCCATAAAAATAATTGCCCATGATCTAATTTTCATTTATTCACTCTGTATTGCGTTACTGCTTCTTGGAGCTTAGCAGCAAGGGTGTCTGCCAGGATCTTTACCCATGGGGCTGTGGGGCCAGTCAACATGTGGAAATCTAAAGCGGAGCTGAGGCCCAACTGCAGCACCAAGAAGAACCTAAACAGATTAGGGAGCTATAAAGAACCTCATAGAGGCATAATTGGAAGGGAGAATGAAGAAAGCCCATGTGGCGAGTTATGAGCATTAGTGAGCAGAGTCAGGGTCAAAGCTGGAGGGTTGTTAAATCAGCCTAGGTGGATTCTATTCAGAATTCCCCAGATGGTTTCCCACTTTTGGTCATTTGGTGACTTTTACGTCCCACTGACTCTTCAATAAGGACCACGGAACCTTCGTACAGTAATTTGTGCAATGTTCTGTTTGCCACAGAAATCTTTGGACACTCCTCTTCTGAGGCAGGAATTTCGACTTTCAGTGGCGCCCCTTTGTGGATGCATTGGCAAACATGGGCACCTCGAAAAATAATACGTGAGAGTATGTGGGTAGTGACAGTGCTAACCTTTAAAGGCACAGATCTTTTTTCATACCTGAAGAGGTAATACTGCGACAAGTTTTGTATTTATAACAACAGCTAGCTAATGCTAATGTTTGCAATAGCCACTGGTGTTATGAATATGTCTACATCAGCTGAACCTATTTTTTTAGTAAATTTTTTTACATTCTGCCTTTTTATTTTTGAGCCTGAAGTTCTACAGCTCTACAGTTTTATTTAGCAGACGCTTTTATCCAAAGCAATGTACAACACAAGCAAGAATTTAGACAGAAGAACCGCAATTAATTGCTCCAACAATATACTTCAACTGTCAACAACAATCAGTTTGCCCTTTATTTTAGTTATTTGGGACAAAAAATGTAGTACTCTTTTGTTGTTGTGTTCTTTTATTTAAATATGGGGACACAAAAACCTGGTTAAGTAGATTAATTGCCATTAAAGTGTGTTCACAAGCCTCCACAGACTGACAATGTGAGACGTCACACAGTATTGTTGCAGATTTGAAACCCATGTCAGACAAAACTTTGAGACAGTCTGAAAACTTTTCTTTTTCTTTATCACACAGTCTTTAAATACTATCTGGCCCTAAAACTTATCTTCTTTAAAATCATTCAACTGAGGAACTCATCTCACATAAATGACCTTTCCGTCTGCGTCGCTGTCAATATTTCAGTCATGCAGTAAGATTCATTGGCCAATTCAGGAAACAGAAAAAGGATTTAGTTCAAGCTGTTGTTTGTCTGGCCTCCATTGGATTTATTCACCCAACTGTTTAGCAATGAAACCAACACCATCCAAAGCCCCAATCGGCCTGTCGCTGATTGGAATAAAGACCGTGTCGAATCAACCACGCTCGGGACAGCAAAGCGCTGTGAACCAATCATGGATCAAAGCTTTAATTTACCTAAATGGAATGCTTCCTTTTAAACAGGACACACATTAGCAGAGGTGAAATGAAGCAAACGAAACGCCTGACTTTTCATCTCTTGAGACCAATCAAGTGTTTTCACTTGGACAGGAAGTTATCAGTTTCTACATTCAGCTGCCACTTAGTTTCAAGACATTTAAGCCCTCATGTTTGAGCGTTTCTAGGGGAGGTTGCATTAGTATTGAAATTGACTCTGTTGAAAGTAATTTCACAAAATGTCTCTGACTCAAAGAGGCAGACCTGGAACAAACAAAAGGCCTCTTTCTCCGCCGACTTTTGCAGCATTGATTCTTACCCGTCCTTTCTGTCTCTTCTCCTCAGCTGTTATCGCAGGCGGCGTCATCGGCTTCCTGTTTGCCATCTTCCTCATCCTCCTCCTGGTTTACCGCATGAGGAAGAAGGACGAGGGCAGCTACGACCTGGGAGAGAGGAAACCCTCCGGCGCGGCCTATCAGAAGGCCCCAACCAAGGAGTTTTATGCATAAAAAAACCCGCCCCCCTCTCCGTCATGAGAACGACACATCGCGAGCGACTGTTCGGAAGAGCGCAGTCCACGTCAACAGCGAAACCCTGTTCACACCCAACAACGAAACATGTTTGAGTAAGGAAAACTAGCATAAAGGAAAGCTTTTGCATAGAGTATTGTAATTAAGACCTTTTCTTTCTTCTTTTTTTAAAAAAATGAAAAACAAGCATTTCTCATTTTATGGCAAATCTCAGTGTATTTAAACATTTTGTGTATTATTTGAAAAAGGCTGAAAAAAAAACAGGATGTGTAAAGGCGAGGAAACTAATCGCATCTGTCTTCTGTCAAAGGAGCCGTTTTTAGTCGCTGACTACTTTTAACTGTAGCAGTCTGTTCTTTGTAAAGAAAAAAAAAATTAAAAGTGGAAATAATTGAGTATAATTATTCTGTATCAATCCTTTTTTTCTTTTTTCTTTTTATTTTGTCCTAGCATGTATGATGTTGATCTCTAAAAGGTGTATAACATTAATTTATCTTTTCTCTGATGTTAAAAAAATGCCTTTGTAGTTTTGATGAAGCTCTTTTGTCTTCATATTAACGCTGTTAATGGTCAATGTAAATGTTCTCCCATCAGGTTACAATGTTTATTATTTGCTCTCACATCGTTACTTTCCTCTTTGTCTCGTTTTTCATTTCTTATCTACTCGGTTTCTGTTTGACAGCGTTTTGATTTCAGGTCTTTAAAAGATAGAGATAAGCGTGTCAGGGCTCAAGAAAAAACACAACTTCTGTTTTCACGTCTTCGTTTTTCTATTCAAACCCTTTCGCATTCACATCTTGCACATTCGCTGCTTTGGCTTCCCGCTGCTGTTTTTCAGCTTTGCGAGTTTGTCGAGTGTTTCGGGTGTTTTCACCTCCCTCCCTGATGTGTCCCTTGAGTTTATTGACAGCACCCAAACTCTGCTAGCACCCTTTCACCCTTACACCTCCTCCCACATCTCTCTGTTTACCCTCACTCCCACCTTCTTTTTTAATCAGATTGGAGCTCCGCCAGTTTTGTTTTCAACCCCCGACCAGCCCCCCGCCCCCGTTGCTCTGTCTCTTTACGGAGCCACCCGGGTAGCCTGGTGTTTTTTGTCCCTGTCCTGGTGTTGATCTGCAAACTAAAAGGCCTGCTTCTGCTTGGAAACAGGGGCCGAGTCCCCACATGCAGAGCACATACCTCTTCAGCAAACACCACCAGGGACCCCCTTAAAGCATCTCTCAGAGGGATGTTTAGAAAGTGAGGCTGCACGGATAATTTTAGGCTTAGCGTAACTCTGGATTTTCTTTGAAACAGCTGTCAAATTGAGGGCTATTCTTTTTTTATTAGTGGTCAGCGAACCTATTTCAAAACATGATGAGAGATGAGTTGTTTACCAGGTTCTAAACCTAAAGAAGGTGATTTTTGATGCCATTTTGCATCCCTAAATAAGTCACAAAATGGCTGTTACAGAAAAGTCAAGCAGCTATAACGAAGGATTGCTTTGTTACGTCACATGACAGGTAGTTACTATTTTTTTCTTTAAATAAAAAAGTAAATAAACTTGCTCTGAAGAAAAACAAAAATGTCGTGCAGGTTTATAAATTGCCTTTTCAGCTGTGTCGTAATGTGAAGTAGAAGAAGTCACATGTTCAAAACAAAGAACACCTCTGTCAATAACCCCCTCTCCTGCTCTTCTGTTCCTTCTATCGTCCACTTCCATCCTCTTTCTCGTCCTCTCTCATCATAGGACTTAAGGTACTGAACGATACTGAAAAACCCAAAGACTCACAGTATTTCTACCCCCCTCCACCATGGCCACATCATGTTGTTTCCTCATCTTTTTTTTTGCCCTCTTAGTTTTTTGTTCTTCATTAGAGACCTGACTTTTGAGTCCAATTGCTTATTAGTATATGGAAAGATATATAAATATATATAAATGTATATTCACAAATGTTTTAAACCTTCAAAGTGCCTACCATTTGGAAATGTAATCGCTCACGGTGAGCATGTGGCAGGTTTGTACACATAGGAAAGGTGTAAACGACTTGACTGGCATTCTGTGAGCATGGATGACTGTAATGGTAACTTTTTTTTAGTCTTACAAAAGCTGACAGTATTGTACCTATAAGTTGAAACAACACTACTGAATAAACATTGTGGCCTAATATCCAACTGCTGTTGTTATTTTGTCTCTTCTTTCCTGGTTGTGTGCTTGAATAGTTAATCGTTACCACCATACAAAGTTGTACAGTGGTACAACAGCCATCATTAGCTCGAAGTTCATAAAAAAGTAAAAATTAACAAGATACTATATATGTATATACATATATAAATATTTAATGTTTAGTTTTCACAGGGGTCCGAGGACAACTTTTATTCTCGTTTTTTTGTTTTTCTTTTTTCTTCTATCTGTTAACAGTCCCTTAGTCAATATTTTCATCTGTGTTCAGGCTTAATGCTAGGCTATTGTTAAATCTAGAGCATAGCCAGTCCATTTCCCCATTCTTTTTAGCTAGGCTAAGGCTGAGTCGCACATTTGACTTGACTCACAGACTTTGATTGACATCATTTTCAGATGTGACAAGCAAAATATGATCCTAGAAAAGTTTATTTCTTCATTATTTGATTTATTGAGTGACATAGCTAGTCTTTTTTCTGTTATCATTTTTACACTAGGCTAAGGTTCAGCTATTGGCCTCTTAGACCTAGCACTAAACCTAATCAGATTTGTGTATAATGTATATCAAAATTTACATGTGACAAGATACAAAATGTTAATTCATTAAAAATTTAGAAACTGGAACCACCTTTTTTTTTAACCTTATAAAAAGGCAAATTGGTCTCCCTAAACATTTTGTGCTAGGCTATAGCTGAGCTAAAGTACTCCCAAGTCCAGCACCTATCATAAGTGACAAACATGATCAGGATTGAAATACTGGTGTGACAAAAAAAAAAAAAATTAAAGATCCATTCTTTTTTAAAATGGACAGGGCCATTTACCTTGTTAAAATTTTTTTAGCCAAGGCTTAGCTAATGATCTCCTGGACCTAGCTCGAAACCTAATCAATATTCATTTAATACGTGTCAAAATTTAGATGCAACAAGATACAAATTATTAAAAATAAGTTAATAAATTAAAAAAATGCAAAAGAAATCTTTGATTAATTAGTTTCTTGTAAAAGACTGTCCCAAATAATTTTGATGCTAGGCTATAGCTAAGCTTGAAGACTCTCAGATCCAGCTCCTAAGAAATTGACAAAGGTGACTTAAAACGCAGATGTAACAAGATATAATAGGTTAATTCATTGAAGATACACTCTTATTGAATCTAAACAGAGCAAGTCTTTTCGTCATTGTTTTTAATGCTAGGTGAAGGCTAAGCTTATCAAAACCAAGCTGATTCAGACTCTTACATAGAGAAAAAATTGACGTTATTTGCATCTAATATAATGTTTCAGTTACGTCAGTTTGGATAATTTCTACATTTGTTTCTGTTACTGGAGGGTTTTTCTTAAATCTTTAAACGAATGGCTGATAATTTTGCCAATTTACAGGTTAGACAAACAGGAAACAACATGGTAATTGAGTTTTGGAGTTGCTTGTAGACAGATTTTGGACAGCTGGCTGCTGCCAGACTGTATGCTTAACGGAGTCTAACCATCTAATCACCTCCTGGCTCCGGGAATGAGAGTGGCATCAATCTACTGATCTAAATAGCTTCATCAAGGTAAATTAGTGTAGTTCTCAAACTGATCCTTTAACATACTCACTGATACAGTCAAACATTAGCCTACTATTGCGATCGTTTACAAAACTTGTGGTTCAAAGTTTACACATTGTGCTTTTTATTCTGAAAGCATCAAAGCAGCGTTTTCGCCTGGGATTCATTACCAAATGGTTTTTGTCTCAAAAGTTGAGAGCAGACGCCTCACTTTATGGCTCATTAGCAACTTTGAAAAAGAATACTGTCTAATAAAGTGCTCATTTGGATAATTACCCAAAGGTTATTTTCCACAGTTACCCTGAAGCTGAAAAACAGCCTGAAGCGTAGCCGCTCCCAGATAATCTGTTATAAATAGAACGTTTAAAAATGTAGGCCTGTCTTTAATACACTCGGTCTCTTAACATTACTTAAACTCTCAGGGGATTATAAATGTGCAGATGAGTAATCTTTATGTGACAATGTGGCCTGACCATATCATTTTAGTGCTCTAATCTGACCCTGTTACAGACAGAGATTAGAGAAACGGTGGGATTAATCTGGGCTAGGATTTCGCAGGAGAGGAGAGCAAAGCTAGTCAGGCTGAGGAGACTCTCAGGGAGGACACATTTATTTGTCTTACAGGTGTTTTCCCTGCATAATAATGTGCTACTGTTCTACTCTGACATTTTGTCACACCTGACCTGTGATTTCACACACTGCTTTTTCACAAAAGGGTTAATTATACTCTGAAAAATCCTCCTTAAGGAGACCCATGTGTGCAAAAAAACCACCTTGTGATGTTTCTTTGAAGATGGAGAAAAGAAAAGAAGAGGCCCTGCACATGCATGCATCAGTGCATACTCCAAAAGTGTCTGCATGTGCATTTAGTCTCCTTTCATATCCGACCCGAGGGGAGGGGGATCATTTGGGACAGGATAAAGCTACCTCTGGGCACTGATTTGTTGTTTTAAGTGAATACTCCTCTTTCTACTCCTTTCTGAGGAATCGGGTCAGTACGTTCCAATACGGTATGTGATATTTACCCAGAGGCAGTTTATACAAGACATCCCACCAGGGTAGGACCCATTCAGAGGGGTGGTGCAGCAGGGAACCAATAGGAAAAGCCATTTCTATTGAATCTGAAGCAGGAACTGACATTTCCCAATCCGTCTGCTCCACTTGGTTTAGATGTGTTGCATGTGTTTGCACTGTCGGTCTCCAGTTTGCGTCACTGTGCTGTGTTTGTGTTGAGTGTAGGTTAATGTAAGGGGTCAAAATATGTTTATGTGAGGAAACAGAGCAAAAATGTAAACAAGACTAAAAAATTATTGAGCAGATGTGCTATTTTTTTCAAAACTTTTTGTGATCGCTTTGATCATTTTCTCTCCGTCCCTTTGACTGTTTTTCGACTTCCCTGCCTTTTTAGCTACAAAGCTAATTCAATAAAGCATACCGGCCATCAACTGCTAGTCAGCGCCAAACCATGCAGAAACGTTAAGGAAATGGCGTCCAAGATAAACAGGCTGTCAGGCCACATAAGAGCTCATGGCTGGAGACTGAGCCCTGGTCTGACTGGGGTGCACACATTGCACCTCCGTGACCCAAACACAGAGAACAGCAGCAGGGCACACAGACACAACACCACATTGCATCAGACCGAGCCCCGGCAAATAAAACGGTGATAATTATAGCGTGATGAAGATCAAGCCGGAGTCCAAGCTCCAAGCCTCAAGTCTGCATACTTGCCTGGCGTTGGTTAAAGCTGGCTTAGCCACAAGCCTCAGTCTGGAGTTTGGCAGCTGCAGTGCTTCTGCACAGCGCTGTGCAATATCAAACAAAGTAAAAAGCCAGACTGTTTTTGCACTAACTGAGATGCATTAGACTGGAAGTAATATAAGCTCATAGTCCACGAATTGGTCACCAGGCTTCAAAAACAAAAAGGTAAAATTAAAATTAGACTGGACACAAGACTGAACTGAAAATGTCAGAACACCACAAAATGAATTGCTAATGAAATTATAAATATAGTTTTGGTTTCTCTTTTTTCCCACTTCTCACTTCCCTGGAAAAGAAGAGACAGGAGAAAATACAGGATATGATTTCAGTGAAAAAAAAAAAAAAAACTTTCTCTGTAAACCAGAGACTAACCTAGCCATTTGTACCACATTAGCGTGCAAAAATACAGTTAGCTTGCCCAAATATCAAAAAGAGATGTAATTTAGAAGAAAGATATATGACAGCAGGTCAGTGCCAAAGGATCAAAAAGAATATGTATTTCATCATTTTCAGGCTAAAACAAAGGTGTTTGACTGCTTAGCTTATATCGCTGTTAGCATGCAAAACAAACTAAAGTTAGCTTGTTATAGCTACAAAAAATTGTAACTGATTTAAATAAGTTTAAATATATATATACATATATATATATATATATATATATATATATATATATATATATATATATATATATATATATATATATATATATATATAAGGGGGAAAATGTAACAAGATTAGCCTACTATATTACATTAATCTTTAAACAAAAGTGATGGCCAGCTATTTCTAGCATGATAACATGCCTACACAGCCAAAAATACAAAAAGCTAGAAATACAAAAAGCTAAACTTGAATGTAAATTGTTTTCAATCGGTCAAAAGGAAACTGATTTTGGACTGTACCCACTGTGGTAAAAAGTGAAAAGCCAATGGGGCAGCATTACTGTCAATAAAGACATGCTGCTAACATCCCTACAACTCAGTGCTAGCTTGGTTAAACTACTCACCGCTATAGAAAAATAACTACAAGTAACTGTGGAAATCAGGGTCAAAAGGACCTTGTCTTACTTAGCGTAAAAAAAAAGAAAAAAAAGTGTTAGATCAGCTGATCAATAGCACTACCATGATGCTAGCATGCCAACAACAAAATGTTAGCTTGTCAAAACTACAAAAGGTATAGCATAGTAAAAACAGATACACATGAATGTAGGTAGATAAAACAAAATTGGTGGACCAACAGACATTTGTTATTTACATTGCTGTATGCTGCTTACTCACTTACAACTTGCTCTTAGCTCATTAAAACTACAAAAAAAAAAAGCCAGAAGGCTCAGATACAACATTAATGCAGGTTGATATCAGTAGGTGGCGAAATTGTATTTATCCTTTACAAAAAGTGGTAAGTTGACTGTAAAACAACTCTGTAATTGTATCATCAGATGAATTGATATTATACTAAAATTACAAAACAGTTCAGACTTCCAACTACAGTTGCAAGATGCAGGTTAACATTTAAAAGCCCAGAGAACAAGTAGTGCACTGACTGTGTAACACTGCTGTCAATAGATCTGTGCTGCTAACATGCTATGAGTGTGAGTGGATCTAAGATGCTAGCATGACAAAAGAAATCTAGCATTAGCTTAAAGGACTACATATGAAAGTAAGTTACCACTCTTGATGGACATTGTTTAGAAGAATTTGTGTTGGAATACGCGCAGTCTGAAATAAAAGTGTTAAACTTAAAGAGGGACAACACTCTATTAGCATGATTGCTAAAGCTACACAGGGATTAAAGTCACACATAAAGCAGAATGTCATTCATCTGATGTTTTTCCCCATTATTTGACAGCTTTTTTTATTCAAACTGCATTGCTTGTGTTCCCTTTTCCAGAGAAGCACTGTCACAAAAAAAAAAAAATGCTAACATGAGTGTTATGAATATGTTGCTGTATTTTCCGTCTGTTGCTAGCTTCTGTTTCTGTCCTGCCTGAGTTGAACTAAAGTTGTTTTATCAAATGTTTCACTGGATTAAGGAGAGTGGGTCAGGGAGCACAAAGGAGATGAAAGCTTAAAGAGCATTTCCACACCTTTTCTGGAAGCAAAGTAGTCTAAGAGCTGGTGTAATTTACCTCTTTGCGGGTGGTGAGCTCAGCTGAGTACTTCTGAGGATCAGAGGTTTTAGTGCTTAGAAATACTTAGGAGGTAAATCGTGTCTCCATGTTGAGAAAAAAAGGCTACAATGTGGTGAATTTGGACCAATTTTGTATGAGCTTAATCACCATCTACATTATTGTCCTTCCACTTTTTAAAGGCTCTGAGTCATCCATAAAAAGGTAATTTTGCTCTTGAGGTTTAAAAGCTTAATGATGCTTTTTACATAAGGCAGGGAAGCATAAAACTAATTATGCAACAATTTTGCTTGGTTGGGATGATCCACAAGGGAATTTGAACAATTTTAATTTGTTGTTTTTAAGTATAAACAGAGCCAGTCCAGGGTAGAATTGAAGCGCCTGGCTGCTGTCTTAATTCTAACATTAAGCAATCAAGGCATTGCCTTAGCATTAGGAAAAGTACATTTGGATTAGAAAAATGTAATGACTGCTTCAAACAGTCAGATGATGAGATTTGAAACACTGAAGTGGCAAAACAAAATAAACTTGGTGCATTATTTTTGAGTTAGAAGAATGAAATTGGGGAAATTTACAATTCAGGTCTTCAAAGCAGCCTCCTTTTTTTTCTTTTTTTTAAAGAAATAATGAGTTTTAAGATTTATTCATGGAACTACATTTTGTTGTTTGTAATCTCTTCACACACAAAGCTTATTGTTACACAGCACAATAGCATGTTTCACCCCAAAGGATGCCTGCTCCCTCGTTCTGCTCTTTCAAACAAAAGTCCCTGTATCATTTCCCACAATGATCTTCATATAAATACTGAGACAATAGAATCTAAACATTCTGCTCTGAAAACCTCACATTTTTCCCATTAAGATTTATACTCTCCGGCAAGACTCGGGGGTGTAAATATACAGACTGTATTATTAAATGATGGAAATGTCCCAAAAAACTTTGAGCTCTAACCATGTAACACAAAATTCTGCAATATACAATTTTATATCCATTGAACCTCTTTCTTGAATACAGAGTTTGGGAAACCTTTCTTAACTACAAATCTATTAGATTAACTAGACAAAATCTAGCAGCTCTGTGGGGCTGAATGCAGGTACACCATGCTTTAAGCTCAATAGGACAACATGCATTTAGGTTACACTGACCGTTAAAGAGGGAGTATTGTACTTTGTTTTCCCCCTTATTCCTATCCCTCTAGTCACGCTGTAATAGAGAACAAAAAAAAAAAAACAGTCTCTGTTAGCTGCTGTGGCTTTAAGACTGCCACACCACAAACCCTCTTACCTCTGATTGGCCATCCCTCCGGAGTCCTGTTGGGGATAGAATTATGGGTAGACCTTAGTATCTGCTACTCAAACACGTCTTGCACAAGTTGGGTTATTGTTGAGATGAGCTCATCATTTGGTGAAAATCTGGTAAAGACCGGGTGCTATTTTTAGAATGGTCCATTTTGAGCAGTTTACAGACAGATTCAGGAATTTCTACAACATGTTTAATTGCAGTCATTTGAAAATCTGGCCATGGTTACTATGAACATCCAGCGTCTTTACTGATTTTAGAGAGATCCTTATATGGTCAGGAATAGACAGATATAACAACCTCAGGAATGATAAATACTGAACACAGCATGGTCTATTGGAATTGACATTGCATTACACTACTCATCCAAGTGTGTTGTCTGTCGCTTCTCCTCAGCTGTACAAACTATATCAACTTAAGCCATCTGAGTTCCTAAGTTTTCTTCTTCAAGTAGTCAAGTTTTATTCATTTTCCTCAACAATACCCAGGTTTGAAACCTAAAATAACACAATACCCCCCCTTTGAGGTCATAGCTGTATAATTAAAGATGGCTCCCCAACAGTAACAGCTGAAGGGAATGGCAATACATTGGTCATCTACAAAAGACACTCATGGATATGGAAAGTTCAGTGACTCTTGAGTTAAAGGATAAGTTCGGTTTATACAGCTTTTATATATTTTTTTTATATATCTATACTGTGCATGCGGAGTACTCTCTGGAGAGCTGACTCCTTTCTTTGAGGGACAATCGTAAACAAAGTCTTCGTCAGTTCAGAGGTCATTACAGCCACACAGCGCTGTCTGGAGTGACACAGACTGCAGCAGAGGACTAACCTGGAGCGGGCCATGATGGAATATTGGTGAAAAACACAAGTTTTTGGACGATTAATGCAGTTTTAGGAGCGGCGCTGTCAATGCCCTATGATGGATCCCATTATACGGACGTCCGCTGCACTATTTTGGATCTAAATATCTCCCGAAGCACTTCTTGGATCAGGAAAGCTTTCTGGGTGTGTATTTTGTTGTACATCATTCTATAAACAATGTAAAAAGCTGTATAAACCAAACTTATCCTTTAATGTTCCTCATGTTTCTTTTTTTACCTTTCTTCCTTTACTCCGCTAATCTAGTAAAGAATGCTGCAGGAGCCCTCATATGTCAACACAGCTGTCAATCATAATGTCACGACCCCCCTGTTGGTGTCAAGAGACTTATCTAAGCTTAGCTTCTCAAAAAAAGAAACCTCTTTGACATAAATCAGCATGATAACCAAACCAAATGACAGAAACCATGCCTTGGAAAAATGTATTCAGGAAGGCAGAAGGTTAATGTCTTATACTGCAGCTAGCCAGCAGGGGGAGCTTTAAATCTTTTTGCTTCACAGTGAGTGAACACTAAAGGTGTCCATGATACCCAGACCAACTTTGTAACAGTAGTTGCTTGCTTGCAATTAAGTTTAATGATTTGAAAATTAGGTACGATTCATCCTGTGGAGAACATGAAAGTCTTCCCCAAAAGTTAACACAACGTTAAACTAATTGCTAATGCAAAGTCGAAGGAACGACAAATTCAGTTTGTTTCATCAGTTGTGGAGCATGAATGGTTGTGACAAAGTTTGATGTAAACAATCCAAAAGTTGTTGAGATATTCCCTAAAGAAAAAATCTCACCACTGGACTCTTACTGCTAGCATGGCTAAAAAATACACTTTCTAAAGTTTCTTGACGGAATAGCTGGTGTGATAACACACAGTACAAACTCTACCTGGAACAATGTACAGACAGATAATATAACCTTCCACACAAACGACAAACTCAATTTGGAGAAACGACAAGCTGCTCAGTTTGCTACTTAATCACTGAGTTTCTTGATTAAACGCTGACTCACCATGAATGCCAATGTGCCACCTTACTTCTTCTTGATAGGATTTGGAAATCATTTTGTTCCCCCGGCGCCATCATGAGCACACACTTCTCATCTTCCTCGGCCGTAGCCTGAAACATGATATCACCGTCATTTTGTTTAAATTCTGCCCGCTCATTGGAGGTCCATTGGGGGAAAATGGAAGTTTTGTTTTTGATTAGAGTCTCCGCAATGGGAACGTTTATAACCATTATGTACTAATTAGATCTGAAGCTATGGGGAGGAAAAGTCATATGGATTTGTGCTCAGAGCCCATGGGAACGCTCTGTTTTCTGGAGCTGGTGCACTTATTCAGCGATGGTTTGAATTAAGGGTTTTAGGAGTGTTAAGGCCTCGTAACACGGACAGCATCTGCACCCATTCACTCTGCAGCACTTTGAGTATTCTACACAGTGAAACTTAAGCCGTACAGTGAATAGTGAAAGACTGCAGACACGTCCATAACTTTCCAGTAAAGATCAAAGCTCAAAGGAAAAGTTGGGTTTTGATGGTAGAGGTTGTGGATTAACTTGATAATAAAAGACATATACGTTTCAGTCAGAAGTTTCTGAACATGCTGATCCCATCTTTTTTATTGTTTGATTATATATTCATCACAGTAAAGGCATGAACTCCTACAGACCTTTTCAAGACCTGGCTTTGCACTGCTGCCTTTGTTCTTATAATCATTGAGGCGCTGCTTGATGAAAGCCTCATATCTCCAAATAAATCATCCATCCAGGATGTTCAGACCAGGGGGCCGAGGAAGGGGATGTGTCTTTGTAGTCTAATGTGGATGGAAAAAAGAATCAGGGGGTGATGAACACAAGTGGAGATGCCAGACTAAATATTTGTTAGTCCTTAAATGACTTTGTTCATCATTTATTTGTTGTGATGTGAACAAGAATCTGTCTGACGACAGCAGTTGAATGCATCAAGCCTCCCGTCCTGTCACATTAATCTGCCTGTGATGGGTGCAGTGATGGGTGACCAACACTGAAAGCTCCTTCTGTGAGGGGAGGATGTGTTTTTCTGAGGACAAGCTGGACAGATCATTAACAGACAGACTCCCCCCTGGGTGTTAATGATCTGCTCAGTCCTTCCTGTGAGCAGAGCTGCAGAGAACTTGTGGGATCTCAGGTATATGGACCACCTCTTTTGGTGATCTGTGCTCGCTTGTTGTGGTCTGCATCAGGGTATATTAACATCAGTCCAATCGAACAAAAACAACCTCTGACGATCCAGATGTGAATAAAACTTCTTTTGCCATAAATTTTGGTAAAAAAGACTCTTGTTCTTCTACTTCCACTTTTCTGGTTTTTGAAACTTTCAAAATGGAATAAGGAAGGAGTGATTACATTTGGAGGTGATCTGGCAATATTGTGGATACTAAGATCCTGGTTATGAAATATGTACTGGGTCATCATAATTTTCAACACTGTCAGGTAACAAACTATCATAAAAACCTGCAAGTAACACCAAACTGTAGCAGACAGTCTGCTGAAAGGAGGTATAACATTAAAGTAGGACTTAAGTGTTGCATGACTATCACATTATGCTTAGCTGAGGTATGCACTCTCTGAGTGCTTTTCTAGTTTTTTGGCAAGTTTTTTGTCACTTCAGTTGCCCTCTCTGACACAACCCTCCCAATATGTCCAGCCTCAGGGGTGGCACCAATGAGACCACTGGCTTGTGACCCCGTCTGAATAGGAACACTGCTGAACAACAGTGGATGCAATTTGAGATTCAGTGTCATTCAGAATTAATTTTTTTTTAAAGTCTTTTATGCCTTTAATCAGAGAGAACAGAACAGTGGACAGAGGAGGAAACAGGCACCACAAGCTGGACTCCAACCTGGGCCACCCACAGGGCTTACCTCACGGGCTGACCAACCTGGACCACTAGGCCATACAGGCGCCCCATTTTTACTTTTCTCTTAGGAGGAGTTTTATTTCCTCAAAGTTCTTAGGAAATAAGGTGAAAACTGGGGACAACATTCCAAAGGTTGGATATTAACCCAGGCCTACGACTTGACTGCTAGGCCAATAAAAAATGTCTGGAATCATGCAAGTCTAGTATAATGACTTATTTCAAAGCATTTAAAAAGAAAAATGATGCCTGAACTACTTGCTGATGAGGTTAGAAAATTGAGTTCCTTGAAATGAGAATAAGTTCCTAATTTTTGTCTGTTGTATCTTGAAATAAGATATTTTTCTGGACTTTTTCAGCAACATGGCTCATATAAGATTACCAAAACAATTTGTACTCAAAGGAAAACTTAAAATGGGTGATTCTTCAATTAAGGGAGTTTTTCCATCCTTAGGGTAGATTTCCAAGAAGAAAAATGGTTTTTACAAAAAATAAAAAATAAAATAATAATAATAAATAAATAGTAAGGGTTGAGTTGAGGAAGTTACAAAAAAGTAGCTGTGTCTTTATGATAATATTTTAATACTTTTCCTCTATGTTGAGAATTTACATGTGCAACATTTTCACCATTTTGGGCTTGTCACCTGTGCGATAGTAATGACAAATTTCACATTTTGCAGAAAATGTTGGTCAAGTTTTAGACTTGCCAAGCTAACAGGTTAGCCAGCATACAATGTATCAAAAATATATGTAAACAAAGTGAAATTTCCTACTAATTACTTAAAATATTCAAGCAGTAGCTTGTTTGGTCACGACACCTAATAAAAACTCTCACATCAGAAATGTATAAAAGATCAAATGACTCACATATGTGGCCATCAAAAAATCAGGCTACTGCTTCATGTCTTTAATGTTCCTCAGGAGCATCTACTTAGCATGCAACAATGTCAGTAACTTTTTTGTAAAACTTTATTAGTCTGTAAAATGTTGAATGTGATGGTCAAGGCGGAAGCAATATTTAGCTATGAAATAGTTGCAAATTGAACAAATATAAACTATATGAATTTGAAAAAATATTTTTGAGTTGCCATAAGGAAATTTAGGCAAAGACTTAAATGAATGTAGCACTTTTGTTACTTTATTAAAGAGGGGATGCTGAAATACCTGGATTGGGAACTAGCCCCAAACAGTAAAATTCTTGCACATTTGAATTTTTAACACACACAAAAAAGTATTTAAACATGACCATTAAGGTAGTTATTTTTGTATATACCTTCTTTAACTTAACTCTTACAAATACAATAATTGTTTTTTGTAAAAACACTTTTTTCTTATGGAAATTGATTTTTGTGATTTCTGCAGATGAATGGTACTGGTTTAGCTTAGCTGGTGGAGTAGATAAACAAAACAGTATTTCTCCTACTACATACATATCTGTTGGTAGCACTGGTCATTGGATCACTTCCTGGTCCCGGCTGTATTTGGTTCCTGTTGGCCCCTTTCTATCCCAACACTTCCTGTTTCTCTCAAGCCATCACATCACAAAAAAGGCCCCCAAAAAATGTCTTTTAAGAAATAACAACAATGTGTTTTAACAGATTTGTTGAAGTCAAATTTGATTAGAAGGTAAAAAAGACAGCAAACCATAAACCAACAAGTGTGGGCTCTGTTTGCATCAAAAGACTAACCTGAAGCTACTGCAATGCAATCATCAATAATAAACAGTGATGCAGCTTTGATGTCAGTGTAGCTGTACGTCTAATTGGCAGATCTGACAGCTCCATGTAGCAGCTGTAAACCCACAATGCCGATGATGTGACAGCCTGGGCAAACATTGTGAGGCAAAAACCAGCTCCTGGCAATTCAGCTGTAAGCCTTTCTCATTAGATGTGTTCTTTGTATCTCTCTATCACTGCTTCCATCATGGCTACAGATCATCATCTGTGTCACATTCGGTGTTTTTTATTGGTTATCCTGCTTGACAGGAGTTGACGCCTGAACATCCTATCAGAGCAAAATGACACTTTTTTCTTTGACTCCCAATTTGTTGACTGAAGCGTGTTCCTCCAGAGGATGCAGTGTATAGTTTTTGACCTCTTCCTGCTAATAATCAGCTGTGTTTCTCTCTCAGTACGGTGGGAAAAACATCAGATCATGAACAGCTCTTGACATATTAATTAGATCACCACCCAGTGTTTGTTGGTTTGTTTTTCTTCTTTTCTTTGCTGCTCTTAATTGACAAAATGTTGCTCATTGCAAAAATGGTTTTCTATACTTCTGTAGAGGTTAATCCACCAGTAAATGTGAACTCTTCAAAGTTAACTTTAATGATTAAAAAAAGAAAGGAAAGTTATTTATAAATATTTAAATAAATTTTTGATTAAAAAAATAAAAAAATAAAAAAATAAAGCAAATCAGTATCCTTTGATTGTGGGATTACACTTATTACTGAGTTTGAACAAATATAGTTATTAATGTAATTTCACTCAAACAACAGATATTAACTTTATTTAACCCAAATTACAGCTATTTTACCCTGAAAAGCCTGATGCACCCCCCCCCAAAAAAAAAAAAAAAAAAAAAAATTTAAATGTGACGTTTCTTACTCCCCTGATAAATAAATAAATAAATAAATAAATAAACAAACAAATAAATAAATAATTATAAATAAGGTTACATAAAAATAAATAAATAAAATACATAAGTAAATAAACTTAAAAATAGATAAGAAAATAAACTTAAAAATAGATTAAAAAAATACATTTTTTTAAATAAAAAATATTTTTTGTATCATATTTGATCATTTGATAAATTGACTGGTTTCAGCAACTCTTCCAAGGGCCAAAATCCAACAAATCGGCTGCCTGTAGTGGTACAGTAATCCTCAAGTGGGGTAAATGCCTTTTTTTTCTTTTTTAACTTTTTTTTTTTCCCCAGGAAATTATCATGATGATGACACAGAGGTTTTTTAAACTCATGTATGAAAAGTGATATGTTTGGCAGCATAGGGTTTAAGTATTTCTCACTGGGCTGTGAGGACTAGCTGGAAAAGCTAGTGATTTTCTAGGAGAAAAGACTCTGTTCCCCATGAGCTCTTGCACCCACTGTCATGATATAATGCAACAAGGACAAATTTTTATTTATTTTTATTTTTTGTAGTTTTGTAGCGCTATTGTTTGAAACACGAACACTTTGTAAACTCAGTTTGTACCGTATATTAGTAGTCAGCTCTAGTTAGCCATAGTGACAACCCCATGCTCTGAGACCTGTTTGTAACATGTAACTTTAGTAAGTGGAGCTAATGTAACCTCACTATTCATTTTATTGATAGACTCTTAAGTTTGAACAGACCACTGCAGAATAATGCTGCATGTGGGTTGGAATGAACATTATCATAAACAGTTTAGCTCGTGTTTTAGCCATTAGCCTGTACTCTATCACTCTCCTGTTAAGCTTTCTTCTGCTCTCACATCTGTTTTCTTTGTGGCAGTTCAGCTCCAGTGTTTGAAATTACAACAAAATTAATAATAATAAAAAAACAAACAAACGGGAAACACAGAACTTTTTTATTGAGGCTAAACTTTGCTGGCTTACGTGGCCATAGGGACTTTTATGTGTAAATCAATACAGACATGGACTACCCGACCACGGAAGCTGAGAAATAACATTCAGAAGTGCTTATTTTCTAATACTAAATTGTGGACTATGATCAGGATTATATCTAAAAGTGAGACTTTTTACAGGTACTTAAAACAAATTACAGTTATTTTCTGTTATTTTCTAACCTCTCAGAGAATTCCAGTGTGCTTACTCAAACTTGGACCTGAAAACTTCTGAAATTTCTCACTTCCGTTCCAAATGCTGGAATTTAGAGAACTCACTAAAAGAGAAGCATCCAAATTAGTTCACTTTAGTTTTTTAATGACAGAAACATAAATATGTTGTGGCTGAAAACACAAACTCAGACAAGCAGGATGAGGATTTTAGATATGCTGCCCCATTTTGATGAATTTTAATGTCAAACACTTTTGCCAATTGCACAGTTTCTTCCTCCTGAGATTGACTTTTTGGGAGCGTTGCGTCTTCATGTGATGCCTGATAAGTTATGTGACACATCACCCCGCCGCAGCAGGCTTCAAACGCCGTGATGAATTCTTCTCTGTTTCTATTCTGATTCTTCACTCAAGCCTGCGTTCACCTTTTCATCCGTCTCTGACTCAACTCATTCAAGCCGTGAAGGAGAAGAGCGAGACAACACCGCTGATTGAGCTCCAGCGACAACAAAGAGGAGACGGATTCTAAAAAAAAAGACATAGCCCGTTTGACTCGACAGACGTGGCTTTTCTGTTTTCCCTGCATGGTTGATCCTTCTGTCTTTGTGTCCTTTTGTCTCCTCCTCGCTCTTCTTCTCCTTCATTGCTTCTCTACCTGCTGATTTTAATGGCTTCGAGGAGGGAGGAGGGGGGAGAAAAAGAGGGAGTGAGTGGAGAAAAGAGGGGATGAGAAGGATGAGGAGAGAAGGTGGGGGCTCCCGTCTCCAGGCAAGGCTTTAATGAAGAGCCTTTGAAGTTCGCTGTGATTGAGCAGCGCCCGTGTCCTCTTCAAAAGGGACCAGCACCTCTCTGAAGACATGCTGTCATTTCCTCTCTCTCTCCATCCTCCATCTCTCCCTCTTCACTTCTTTTCTTTTTGTCTCTGTCGATTCCACACAAGATCTTCACCACCTCTCTTTCCTCTTGCTCCCTTCACCACCAACCCCCTTCGCCTCCTGTCCTCCTCTGTGATCAGGACATGGATCATGTCTCTACTTAACTAACCGTGGTGGTCCCGTCCTGTTAGCTTCAGGACTTTGAAGCCTATGGCAGCAGGATGGATGGATGGATGGATGGAGGGGTTATGGAGAGAAAGTCTGCATCTGTATGTACGCAACATACGCACTCAAAGATGCACATGACTGCCTCCAGCATCCAGGAAGAGATTGTGATTCCCCTCCTCATCCTCCCCTCGCGCTGATACCACTCTGTTATCTTTACAAAGTGGCTCCGTGGGCGATTCCACCGCTGTCCACCCATCAATCCAGCCCTCCCACGCTCTTCCTGCAGGTCATCTTCTCCTCGTGCTTTATCCATCTGCTGCTCCTCCAGCTAATTGATCCGTACTCCTCTGTGATGGGCTCCTGCCATGTACAGTCTGTGTCTGCTGCCTGAAGGGATCCGCTGAGGCCTTGTGTTATCAGAAAGAAGATATGCTGCAGTGCACACGGTTTGCATTGAACTCTGGGGAAGTGAACTCCAGATCGTTCTTCTTTCTGCGTGATGTTATTGCTATCTTATTGTTTATGTAGCAGCTGTTTAAAGGACCACACTTGGACCATGTACTTTATTAACTTAAAGGAGCAGTGAGGAGTTTCAAAGTGATCCTGAAAAAGTCTCCCCTCTAGATATATGCCTGATCATAATCCACACTTTAAAATTAGATTATCAGCGCCAATGTTGCTGGTTACAGGTTATTTTAAATTGCTACTTCTTAGCTTCCAGTTCGGGTCTCCCAGGACCGGATTGATCTACGGCACGCCCAGGTTTCTATGACAACACCACGCCGGCTGACAAAGTTTAGTAGTGAGAAGAGATAAGACACAGATATCTGTGTTTTTCTCTGCTAAAAATAATTTCTGTGATTAATTTTGTAGAGATGGTGGACACAGGAGCCTAACTGTGCATTCACACCAAAATAGGCAAAAGTGGCAAGCACGCCCATCAAAATAAAATCGCGCTTGTCATTTAAAGGAGCCGCACAGCAGACGTCTTCACAGTGGCAGCTGCTTGTTGTTCAACTTCACTTTAAAGCATAGCATGAACATAATGTAAAATCACAATCTAATCAGTCACGAACGGAGCAAGTGAAAACCAGGTCACCAGCGTCCATTTAGATCCTGGCACACAGTCCGGTACGAAGCTATCCACGGAAAGATCCAGAAGGATCCAGCCGGAGACTGTTTGATAATAAAAGTAACCTGCCCCGCTCCAGCGTAAACCTCAGATCAATGCTGAAAAAAAGTTAGTCTGGAGCCCTGGTGTCATTCATTCAGATGAAGCGAGAAATGCTTGCATGCTAGGCTAGGCTATGACTTTGCCTCAGACTACACTTCACTTCACTATTTTCTGCTATTACAGCACATTTTTTTGAACTTACAAGAACAATCTACCACCTCCGCGACACGATCCCAGGCAACAATTTTTTGTTGTTGGTGGTGGACATTAAAAAGAATAGGATGAACCCAAACACAATTTATGAGCTTTTTGGTATCCATGACGGAATTAGGAACCGGAGTTACATGCCTTGTTCTTTAGGGCCCGCTCGGTCAAAGGATATCTCTACTCTGTTTGGTTGCCACCGTTTGAACTGTGTCATAGCTAATTACCATAATGTTGACCGAGGCTGAACTTTTTGTCTGGTGCTGCTTTTGATGCTTTTGATGCTTTAGCCGCTTTAGCCGCTGTAGCCGCTTTAGCCTCTCAGGATGTTGGGCTCACATTGAAAATAGATTAACTTCCGGTGTGCTTGCCGCTTTTGCCTCTTTTACCTCTTTTGGTGTGAACGCACAGTAACTGTTGGACACAAAAAGGAGAGAAGAGCAGAAGAGAGCTAAACAGGAGAGCCTGTTTAGCCTGAGCTACAGGCTAATTAGCTTGTAGCTCGGGCTGTATCACTCTATAACACAGGGGCTAAACTGTTTTTGATAATGTCCATTCCAACCTATAGTCAGCAGTTATTCTGCAATGGTCTGTTCAAACTCAAGAGTCTATCAATAAAATGAAGAGTGAGGTTAAGTTAGCTCTGCTTGGCAGGACATAGCTAACCAGGATTCAGTAACGTTACACATTACAGACATGTCTTAGAGCACCGGACTGCCAGCTGCACTGAATATAAACAGCTACTAAACTACCTTTACACTGATAGTGTTTACTTGCTGTCACGTTAGCCTACAGATAATTCGGGCTAACATATGCCAGCTGCTACGTTTGCTTAATGTCATGTTTCAAACAGTAGCGCTATATAACTGTACTGATAAATACTTTACCTTTAGAGCGTTGTATCCAGTAAAAAGTTGTCTTGAACAAAGAAAATTTGTTTTCATCTGATCTCCATTTAATTCCAAAGCTAACACTCGTCTCACTGAAAGTAATTTACCACAGTGTGCGGAGACTCCAGGCCACAAGGTGGCGAGGGAGTGCAATCAAAACAGATCCTCCTCATAGCATCTTTAAAGAGTTACATAAAGGATAACATGATTGGATCACATGAGCCCATAAGTTGGGAAAGAGTCCTGATGATGTTTTTGAACAATTTCACACAGGTGTTCTCCCCGACTGATCTATGTTGTGCCAATTTCTGAAGATGGATGGGGTTAATGTCACAGCCCCGCAGGAGGTCTTCAGTGCTGTCCTCACAAAACCTCCTTTGTCCACCTGCAGAGTTTTGCATCGCTGAGTTTCCCCGGGCTGTGGTGGTCAGGCATGCACGCAGCCCAGTGAAGATTTTTGTTTGCTCTTCCAGAAGGAGTTGGTCCTGCAAAGAATTTTTGGTATGAGGAATTTGATCTTCTGAAGTTGAGCCAAGGAGCTTTTGAAGTCAGTGGATGTGGAAGACCTCCAAGTTTGTGAATGGGGTCCACATGTCTGCTCTGTACAGCAGGGTGGAGGCGTAAAGAGCCTTAACCCTGCAATCCAGGCTTTTGTTTTAAATAAAATATGATACATATTGCTTCCAAATGTTTGAAATTATCCCCCTGACTGAGTTTTGGGCATTTTAAGAGGAGAACTGTCATTTTAGGAAGAATGTGTCTAGTTTGAATGAAAACTTTCAGTGTTATAAGACTCTCATGTTACAGGATCACTGCTGTTAAAGTTAGTTTGCTAACTTGTCTGTTGTAGTGGAACAAGAGATGCTTTATGATCAGAAATACCCAGATCTCCTAGTTTCAGACCCTTCCATAGGTTAAGTTGTAGGTCACTGCAAGATTCCACCATCAAGAAGAGAAAACTTAAAGAGTGGGTATCCTGCTTTCTCATATTTTAAACATGGATATATACAGTCAGAATGATGGATTTTTAGATGTTTATGCCAAACCTGGGCAGATTTTCAGGGAGCTACCTGTTCATGTATTGTAGAAATCCCCAAACCTGTCTGGAAACTGCTCAAAACAGTTTGTTTTAAAATAAGCACGAGCTCTTCACAAAATCTTCTTGAGACTCTCTAAAATGATGACATGATAGAGTTAGTATCTGGTAATCTGGTTAATAACACGTTGAAGAGGGCAGGTACTCAAACACCAAGGTCTTTCCCTAAGACAGGCCTCCAGAGAGCTGGCCAATCAGGGGGAAAGGGGTTTGTGATGTGAGGAATCTTAAAGAGACAGCAGCTAAAAAAAAACAAAAACGTTTCACACTGCAGATGAAATCAGTGTCAACAACTCAGTGACTATTCAGACCCTTTGGTGACTCTTTTTCAAAAAAGTGACTAGCAAGAAATCTAGCAACTTATTCTGAAGTTTGGAGACTCAGGGAAGAACTCAAGGAGCAGTGGGTGCTGCCGTGCCCCTCTTGTTTCAACCCACATGGGAGCAAGTCCAACTTGTGCTGCAGTCCCTCTCAGCTGAAACTGTATTATATAGTCAATGAGCTTAAGCAGAATCAGAATCGCTTTTTTTCAGCAAGTATCTCAAGAATACAAGGACTTTGACTCCGGTTAACCACACTCTCACTGTACAATTATTATAAATACACACTAAATATTACAAAAATAGAGAAAACAAAATTTAAGTGGTAAGAAAAAATAAATTATTATTATTATTATTATTATTATTATTATTATTATTATTATTGTTAATAATAATAATTATCTATTTATTTATAATAATAATAATAATAATAATAATAATAATAACAATAATAATAATAATAATAATAATATTTAGGAGCTTTGTACAATTTTTTTTTTTTTTTTTTTTTTAAAGGACATGACTGCAGTCAAATTAATCATGCATGCGGTATCTCTTTTGGGTCACTTTTGCTGGTCCCAAGCCCAGATAAGGAGGAGGGTTGATAATTTGATTCTAAAAAAGAGACAAGACAAAGTCAAAAGAACAAATGAACATAAAACAAAACAAACAACAACAACAACAACAACAACAACAACAACAAACAAGAATCAACAAATTGATTTTTTTTTTCAAATTTTAAACATATTACCAGTGGGTTTTTTTTCACTCACTTTTGTTTTTCCTCTCTTTTACAGGGTCCACTGCAATTGTATGCAAATGGACAATTGTGGAAATCAGGGGTTGACGTCATTTAGTAACTTTTGGCGGCTCCAAGAAACAGCCAATAAGCTACTTTCCTTACTGAGGAGTTGTCAACACTGACAATCAAAACGCCCTTCTCTTTAAGGATTAAGGAAAGCTTTCCTAAAAGGAGAACAACAAATTTTAATAGTAAGCACTAGAGGGTCTGTTTTACATGAGTATCGTACTTTAGAGACAGAATAAAGTGGCTCCCAGAGTCCAGGTATGACAGGCAGACAGAACACATACTTGATCTAACAGAATGGAGCTAGTGAAAAAAAAACCCTGAAAACTTGCTGTAAAACTGAGGAAGAAAATGTAAAACCTGTGTGTGTGGGTAGAAGAGTCCAGGCAGGTGATAGGAGGCAGTGAGCAGGTGAATTTAATGAGGCAGGTAATAAAACAGGAGTAAAACACAAGGGCAGAAAGACAAACATGACATGACAATCCTGGGGGAGAGTGGAGGATGCAGAAGACCAAAATCTACATCAAGCCTTACTTCTATACTACCAAAGTACGTGACTTGCCGTCATGTGCGGTTGTGTTTTCGAGGCCGAGGCTGGCATGCGTGAATTTTACTCTGGATTTCATCAGACGGACAGGAGGCCAGGAGCGGCCAGTCAGCCACTGGTGAGCTTAGTCTGTGTGATTACAGCCCCCTTCTCATCCATGGCCCTGTGTTTGCGCCGTGGCCAGCGAGAGATTAATGGGTTGAAAGAAAACATCAGCGCAGCGCTACGGTTCGTGCTCACCTCTCTGATTCTGCCCGTTTGAGCGTGCCGCCCTCGCCCTTTTTCTCACTCTGCCTCCCTCTTCCACTGAGCTCAGAAAACCCTACATGAACTCATCTTCACTGTGGAGGGGATCTTTGAAGGACGTCTTAATCACTATGGCTTCAGGTCCTGCTACTTAATATGGAGCTAATCCAGCTATTTGAGATAAAACTCTTCAGACTGAGCCAAATTTATGGAGTTCAGAGCCAAATATAACCAGAAAATATCTTTTTGCTTTTTAGAGAAAGGTGCACTACAAATGAAAATCAGTTACCCACAATTCGAGGCATTATCTTTCTTTAATTCAAGCAACAGGTGTCTTATCTTACATGAGCAGAGCTTAGATCTACACAAAAACTGTCTTCAGTCATTTCCCCATGGCAGATTTTCACATTACTTGTTTCTGAAAGGGTAACTTTTCAGGAAAACATAAAAGAAACAGACGACGTACATGGAAGCTCTTCAAAAGGTTAACTGTATTTCTGTTTTGTGTTTGGTTTTCCACCCAGGAGTCTCCATGTGGGCACGAATGTACCTGTCACCTAAACTGTGGACCTCAGTGAAGTGTTATGTCAATGAAAAAACTTTCTGCACAAATAACACAATAGCCAATCTCACACACATGTTGGCATGGGAGGACCTGAGGACAAAGTGAAGCCACACAGTCGTGTTTTACCTTGAATGGGTGTAAGGGTGAAAATAGAAGTTAAAGCCCATGAGGAGAGGTTATTTTCTCCTCTTACACTCAGAAAGAGTCAGGTGTTACATTGAACTGAGCAAGAGAACAATCTTTTGTGTATCTCACAAAACAGAAAACTAGGTTCACAATGTCAAAAACTGTATGTCACAACTATAGACTGTATAATTAATATTCTCCCCAACGTCCCCTGTCTGTTCCTGAAAGAGACTTTTGAAGCAAATTGGCTGTCACAGTCATATTGGAAGTAACAGGGGCATAGAGTAGAGCTAAAGGGCGCATGTTAGTCACATGATCTGAGCTGTGCCTCTAATTGGGCGAGCTCACCATCCTAATATCCTCTAAACTGCAGAGTTAGAAAAAAATTCACCCCCGTTCAGTGTGTGCTGCTAGTAAAATTAACAATTCAGACAAGAGACGTTTTTTGAACCAGGTTGTAAATATGTAAGTCTTCTGCTGTGAAAACAGCTTTTATTTGGCTTGGTGTGAATGTGACTTCCAGGACTCTCTGGAGCCAGCCTCAAGCGGACACTTGAGAAACAGCAGATTTTAGCACTTCCGCATTGTCTCATATTCTTAGACTGGAGGTTGCCGGTTGGTCACAACAAGGCAACGTAGCTAAGTTGGAGAGGGAATGTCAATAAATGTCTGCTGTCTAAAGAAAGACTTTGGCACAAATCAAGGCCAGCATATCAAAGAAGCTTGTATCTATGGTCTGACCAAGGACCAATGAAAATGATCCAAAGGCTTTGGGAAGCATTACAAAGTTACATTTGACTTCCACCAGATCCATGTCCAATCCATCTCTGTTACATTACAGCTTAGCTCTGTGCTCTCTCGCATGTCAACATCCAACATTAGAACAAAGCATGGAGCAGGACTGATGGACAGATTTTTGATCACTGAACCAAAATTTTTCTCACCCCTTAAACTGCTTTTTAGAAAATGCTACTGTCTCTTTAAGGCTCCCGACTCAACAGACCCTCTCCCCTTTGATTGGCCAGCGCTTGACACTTGTTATTGGGCAGAGCTATGGGCAAACCTTGGTGTTTGAGGTCATACCTTGAGGGAATCCTTATTTGATGACCTCATCATTTCAGCAAGTCTCATAAAGACCTCATGGATTTAGATATAAATGTATTTTTAAAGTCATTTTTGGGGCTTTTCTATGCCTTTAAGTAGATAGAAGAGGACAGTGGATAGAGCAGGAAAAAAAGCCACAGGCTAGATTGGAACTCAGGCTGCCTGCATGAGGGCAAACCTCATTGAAACCTCACTGATCATTATTGTTTCTTTATATTCACGTTCAAGATATGGGAAAGCTGAATACCCCCTCTTTAAACCAACTAATGTAAACTTTACTTTTTTAGATCCAGTTCATCTAATTGTCAGGGGACACTTATTGTATCATGATTATTTGTTTTCTTGTGCTCAGTAGGGTCAGTGGCTAGATCATCTCAAACTTTTCTCAGAAACGGGGCCCAAAAATAAGAAACAGACAGAAATGACACATCGAAGCAAAGACAGGAGCCGAGCGATGTCATCCAAGCAGCCTCGTACACTCCGCTACACACACGAACACACTCACAGGCTCTGCTGTTTTCCTGTTTTGACTTATTGCTTTGCGATGCACTTTTCACCTCCCAAACATCATGAAAAATAAATACGTCCACCTCTTGCGAAAGACCGAGGCTGCTGATAATCCAGAGTGCTGGAGATGGGTCCTGCATATTTCTCCACTCTGCAGAGTATTTTACTCTTTTTTTTTTCTATTTTTTTTTAGTAACAATTACTTTGACGAGCAGCAGTTGTTGTGCTGCAATGACACATTTCATAAAGAAGACGGATGTGAGTTGAATGTGCTCCTGGCTCCTCTAATGCTGGTTATTCAGATATGTCACAGGGTTCACGCGCTCTTTAATGGCACTTTTCTGTGTTTGCAGGTACCGAGCGCTTCTCTATTTATGATAATGCAGTTCTGAGCTTTCCCAGTTCTCTTATTACCCGCAGCTAGTGGTAACGACTGACTGTAAATCACATTTGTAGTGTGGGAAAGAGTGGGTGTTAGAATGTGAATAATCTTTCATTTCTCTACTTCCGTGGAATTATGAATACATTTTGTTCTCTCATTTCACAGGAACATCGGATAATCTTCTGGTGCTCTCACTCTTTGTCTCTCCTTGCCTCCCTTTTGTTTTGTACGCTCCCTCTTGGTTGTAAAACGAAGGCAGGAGTCTAAAACTCATCACATGGATCTATATTTGGATGCCAAGCTGTTCAGAGGAAAGATCTCCGCTACAGCCTCTAACTTATGATGTCGGCCTCTTTATTGGCAGCAGAGTTCAGGGTGTAAAGGAAACGGATCCAGAGATCAAGAATTTTTCTCCACGCTGTCGAATCAAAGCACAAGAGTGTTGTTCCCTCCCTTTCAGACTGGAAATGTTTGAAAATGCCACCATACGTGGATAAAAAGAGCTAATAATGTTGCATTTTCTTCCCGTGCCCGTTTATAGAAGCGTCTCTCGGTCGCATCATCGCATGTTCATTATGAAAACAGAGCGACTGCTTCACCATAATACTTCTGCAGCAGCCCAAGCTGTCGGGGTAAGAGGAGCTGCTGCTATGATATCACAGCAGTGAGTTTAATAATGTGTTGATTGAACCACGGCTGCCTCTACACCAGCAGTGTTCACTTTTTTAATATGAGATCCCAGCAAAAAGGCAAACCATGAACACTGCATGCTACATCCTGCTTTAAAGCTTTTATTTTTTAATTCAGTTTCTGTGATTTTTTTTCTTTATTAAAACAAAGGATAACCATAACCATAAAACCATAAAAATCTGGATGTTTTGTCAGAGGCAAATTTAATGCTGAAATTGACAGTCTGTATTTCAATTAAGCTCATTTCATTTTGTCGGTACGTTGAAGAAGGAGTATAATGCTCATTTTCAGGCTGTATGTTGCCTGTGAATACACCTTTGGTAGCCTCAGGAAGCTCTTAGGCCATGTTTACACGACGCCAAAAACGGTCAAATCCGGTAACAATTTGTTGCGCTTTGGCCTTGCGTTAAGATGAGACCATGTTGTGTTTTGTCCGAAAATGGAAACTTTTGAAAATGCTCTTCAGAGTGGGTAGTTTTCAAGCGCTCCTCCATCCAGCCTCGTATAAATACAGAGCAGCTGACGGTTCTGACGTCACTGCATGCGCACTCTCAGTTTCAGGAGTAGGTTGCGCGGTAATGTGCCTCATGGTTGGATTGCCTACCGTCTCACACAATAAAACGGCAGAAAAAGAAAGAACAACCACAACAATGATGGCTGATTTCCGAGTAGCATGTATACACACATCACCAACTACTGGCCTGGCATTGCCACTACATCGTTGTGACCTGTCCTCTTGAAGTCATATGAACGCGTATTCAAGACGTCCTCCTGGTAATGCAGGTGGCTTTTGGAAACTTAAAGGAAGAATCTTTGCAGGAGTCTCCGTGTAAAAGTGGCCTTAATTTATTGAAAACTGATTGGCTATCTGGAAGCCTCCTCCACTGTTGACATGCTTAAAAGACATTTCTATTGAGTTACCTGCAGACTCTGGGTGGGGTTGGGGTGTTCAGTATGAACTCAGATAAATGTTTCTTTTTTTTATTACATAAATCTAATTAGACAAACTTGGTTGTTTCATGCCACCTCCTTTTAAGCTGTGACTGATTTAATTAGTGTCATATGTATCCTCACTGTTGCCCGCTCTGTTATGTAGTGCCATTGTTGCTGCTGCTCTCTCTGCCTTAGTGTTTCAGGTATGTATAAGAAAGACAGGGGAGGTGTGTGTGCTCTCCCCACCTCAAGGCATTGGCATTTCACATTGGTACATGGAACCGAAGTCAAATCCTTGTATTCTTGAAAATACTAGGCGAATAAAGGAGATTCTGATTCTGATTCTGATAATGGAAAGTTAGAGAGCCTCTACAACACAGCTTTATACCAAAACACAACTTTTTACAAATAATGAATCATTTTTGCTTAAAGTGTCTAAACTAACATCAAAAATCCTATTTAGTTGCTAACAGGCTAACCTCCGTTTTTGTGTTTGACTTTGGTCACATTCTGCTCTATTAGCTTCTCCCAACAGCATTCAATGGCCTCAACCAACTAAATATGTCCCTGAAAGCCTAAACATGTCAGGATGGAACAAGTGCAACACCAAGTAAAGATTGATGTACTTGCTAGCTTGTTTCTGCTGCCTCTAGTGGTGAAAAAATTGTTTAGCTTCCTTAGCTTTATCATAAAAAAAGTTACTAATGTTATTAAGTTAGCTAATTTTCAATTTACAAGGGTGGTCATCAGTAAACAGACCAAAAAGCAACAACAAGATATTTGATCAAGCCTGCAGGCAGCTGGATACTAGGTGAAACATCTAGTTCATTTAGCATTTGGTAGGGTAAAAAATAACACATGAAAAATGTGAGCTACTTAATCCTCCCTGACACTTCTCTGAATTAGATCAACAGTTTGGATTGGCCCAACCACTCTCAGGGTGGATAGAGATCTGTCTAAACAAGAAGAGCACCATACTCATCTGTCAGAGGAAGTACAACATGTGTTAGTGGCTACATCTGGTCCGAGGGCTTTTGTTGATGGTGTTACTGTTGTCTTGGAAATCTGAATCTGCCACACACACACACACACACACACACACATAGAGGGGGAGAGGAAATTTTGATCCCACAGAGTTGTATCTAAAATGAGTTCATGGTACTAATGTGGTGAGGTCATTTCACACAATGACTGCACTGAGCTCCACCTATCTGTTCATGCTCTGTGTGGGCCGCGTCACAGATTACAGTTTGTTTAAGCAGAGAACTGCTGAAGTGGTTATGTTTGGACCTTGACTCCACCCTGAGTCACACCACCAACCGCCCAGCACCCAGCACCCCCACACTCATCTAACCAACCCCTTCATAGAGAAAATTGCATTTCTTGCTAAAGCACTGGGAGAAAACCACTCCCTTCTAAAGTCCGAGTGGTTGCATTCAACTGCTTATAAAAACAGACAGTGGCCTATTAGCACCAAATTAGGCTTTAACACGGTGTTCTGAAACAGGAGGCTGTACACCTAACATGGCAAGCTGAAGTGAAGTGAGAAAGAAACGGTGCTTGTAGAGCTAAGTGGAGTTTACACAGAAATCTCTCCTGTCAATAGCTGCATGTTCTTTGGTTGCTCAGTGCTTGCTGCCAAACACCTGAGAGCTCTTCTTCTCAGACAGCTGAGTCACGTTTCCTCTGAGGAAGGTGTCTACTAAAACCAACAGAAGGCTTGAAGATGGACATCACTGTAGCTGGATACATTCTGATTGGCTGGCACAGGTTTTACACCTGACAAACACTGCTACATAAAGGTTTAAAATGTCCTGAGTTGCACTTGTTGGTGGATTTGCCCACTACATGTGAACAAAAGTATTTTGAAAAACAAATGGGGGTTGTAAATGCCCGGCTACATGTTCAAAAGGCCTTAAAGGGATAGTTCAGTTTTTTTGAAGTGGGGTTGTATGAGCTCTATGTGACCACTAAGGACATTAGATACAGTAGAAAGTTGTCTCTCGCTAACAGGGACAGATGGTACCAAATTCAAAGGCTATTTTCTCTGCCTACAAGAACTAAAATCGAAAAGTAATACCACAGTTTAAGAGTACGATACATAAAATATTTTTTAAGTGCATTAAGTCTTCGGAAATATAAACATTTACCTGGACCTAACCAACTCATGTGTCCTTACGCGCAGCGCTAGTGCGCTCCGTCCCTCCTCCAAACAAGCTATGCTTCGGGCGCCGGTTTTAGCCTCGTGTAAGTTTGATCAAGTATCGTAATTCTTTTGTTTGTACTCTAAGGATTGTGAGGCAGCGTAGGAAATTCAAAATGAGTAACTATGACAGCGACGATGAAGTTTCATTCACTTTGGAACCAAAAGGATACCTGTATGAACCGAAGTAGCTACACAGAGCTGCTACAGATGGAGACTGAAAGGAATATGCGCTATGCGCTCGAAGCATAGCTTGTTTACATTTCCTACAGCTGAAAGGAGGAGGGGGACAGAGCGCACTAGCGCTGCGCGTAAGGACACATGAGTTAGTTAGGTCCAGATAAATGTTTATATTTCCAAAGACTTAATGCACTTAAAAAATATTTTATGTATCGTACTCTTAAACTGTGGTATTACTTTTTGATTTTAGTTCTTGTAGGCAGAGAAAATAGCCTTTGAATTTGGTACGGTCTGTCCCTGTTAGCGTCTATTTCCTCGTCACCATCGATTACAGTCTGTGTCTTACTGAGGGAGAGGACACAACGTTCTACTGTATCTAATGTCCTTAGTGGTCACATAGAGCTCATACAACTCCACTTAAAAAAAACTGAACTATCCCTCTAACTGACGCTGGATAGAGAGAAACACGTTTGGACACAGGTGAAACTAACAAGGGGAATCAAAGTGGAGAGAAACTAAGGAGATATTCATTTCTCATTATATCTAGGTGAGTTGGTCAAGTTTTTGGAGATATGTATACAAACAAATGTATCTGCACAGTTTTTGCTCTCACTTGAAAATCTGTCACAAATGTATTTTGATCCCTCAAACAAACCCAACCTTCAACTTGTTTACTTTCAAAAGAGACACCTGGAGTGAGTATACAAATCCTGATGAACTTCAACCTCCTGTGTGGTTACACCGCACCAACAAACCAGCAGGATCCTCTCACTCACAGGTCTGCATATGTATCAGCCTGTATAAAATGACTCTTTTTTTTTTTGCTTTTTGTTGGATGCACCTGCTCTCTGTTTGTTTTAGACAACTGTTTTTTGCATTTCAACGAGCTGTGCGAGACGCACCGCTGAGAGTCAGAGCTCATCAAGTGGTGAAGCGTGGTGCTGTTGTTACCAGAGAGGGCTACACCGAGGAGCAAAAAGCCTCCTTTGTTTCTCCTCCAGACAAGAGACGTGGGTGCACCGTCACTCCAAACGCTCCTCGTCTGGACCCCGCACCAAAAAGAGCCCAATAAAAGCCCTCAGGTTTTGTATTACACCCAATCAACATACCAGGAGGGCGTGCTTCAGACACACTTCTGATGAGCAGAGGAAAAAAGAAGATGAGACTGTCTTCTTTTTAAAGGGGGATTCCACTCAAATGAACACACTTTGATGTGTGCTTAGCATCAGAGCTTTGTGTTGTATACACACACAGTACACCAACACCTGAAAAAAAAAAAAAAAAAAAACTACAGCTGCATTTACAGGAAGAGAATTGTGGTCATGGCTTGTGGTGGAAAATGTGTTCGACAGCAAACAAGCTTACGTGGGGTTTCTGAATACTTTAACACAGCTGTGTTTGCACATCGAGGAGATTCGTACGTATTCATGACTGTATAAGGAGAGGATTGTGTAAAAAGGATGGATTCAGATCTCTTTGGACTTTTAAACACCAACACGTGCCAGGCAGCGCGGAGGCAGCACATCTGTGACGTGAGACTCTTTCTAATAAGGACAGATGTGAGTTTGCTATGAATCAAATGAAAACAAACCAAACTAATGAGGTCTGACATCAGCCTAATCAAATCTGTGGGCTTTTTTGTACTTAACACCCCCTCCTCAGCTTAATCAAGAATTTCTTCATCTCTAATCTTCATTTGATCCCACAGCACTTCTCTAAATTCACTGTATCATCCGTCTGTGTCCCGCCTTGTCATTTTAGCACATTTATGGGTCATTTATTTGACTGACAGGTTTTTGAATCTTCCTATCAGCTGCTTAGATCTGACTGACACACTAAACTCTTTTTAGTTTCCACCTGCAGAGGTGTTAAATGTCAAGTTTTCATTTCACTTCTGCAGGATCAAAGGGAAAATGCTTCTGACGATTACCACAGAAGGAGAAGTGAAGCAGCAGCAGATACACAAGTCTGACTCTGCACAACAACAACAAGGTGGAATCAACAGCGGTTTGTTACAGTCATAATAAAACAAAAGAAGTAATCATGCCCCAAGAAATAAAAAAACTGACTGGAACTGGAAAGAAGAATAGAAGATATAAAAGTACCAAATTTTACAGAAACAGAAACTTGGTAAATCGTATTTAAAGAAACCATGTTGTATCACTAAGGAACTTCTGGAACTATTACAAAGTAACACCCATACGTAGCTATATTTATTATTGATTAAGTTCAATTTTCGTGTCTGTTCGGAAAACTAACCTCATTTAACTTCAGTAGTGGCTGTACTTCTGCTGTGATGAAGCGCTTGCATTTACCTGTGGCTTTTGCAAATCGTCTGACACCCACCGGCAACCATACGTGTGGTCATAATCATATACGCTAAATCTAACTGTAAAGTACAATTGAATAAGACTGAGCACAGCAGTTGTCAAACACAGTATGAGCACCTGATTTCTGTGTTGTTTTGTCTTTTAAATTTACAACCCTATAGTCTCAAGTTTGTTACTTTTTTTCTCAAAAACTTGCAACATTTTTCTTGCTTACATGGAAGTTTCTTTTTTTTTCACCCAAATTTGTCACTCTGTTCTTTCAATTGTGCAACCTCACTTCTCACAAAATTAAGGAAGTTCTTTTTACAAAATTCAAAATATTTTTTTCCCTAATGTGTGACTTCATAATCTCAAAAAGTTACTCATTCTAACCAGTTTGGGCTTTAATCTGGAACTCCTTCTGTGGCCCTTATTATTTCTATCTATATGATAGTCATATTACACCATCAAGGAATCAAACAAAGAAAGGAGTTAAGTTTTTGTTATCACCACTGACATCGTAAACCCCAACAGCCAGACTCAAACCAGTGCTTAAACTTCCACCAACTGGTCTGGTATGGATCGATACAGTTTTATACTGGTCGGATCAGTAATCCTTATCCTGTTACCCCCCTCATAAATCCAAAGAACAAGAAAAATGTAACACAGTGAACAAAGAGCAAAAATGAAGGACATTCAGCAATTTGTCCTATTCGTGATCGTAATGTGTCTCTTTGTTGCAATCAGTCTTTGTTTCAGAGAAGGTTGTGTGCCGCTGTCACACAGTGAGTGATGATTTTCTCGCTCGATTAGTGGACTGCAGTGTTTCTAGGTCCGGGAAGGCAGAAGGGAACCAAAAGGTGGGATGGTACAGGTCCGTAATTTGGGGACCTGTCCTGGGATTAGTGCGTGCTGTACCAAACTAAACCATTTGGTGGAAAGAAGGCAGACACGGAGAAGAGACTAAATCCATTAAACCAATGAGACTTTTCAGACTTTATCAACATGTTATACAATGAGGCAAAGGTTGGAATGGAACGAACAACCCAGACAGTGAATTTTAACACGTATTTTGTTCTGACAAACACTTAAGTGAGCAAATAAAATGAAATTGAAAGTAAACAAGTGTTTCAGACAAATTCATAGGACAGGTGCTAAAGCTGGTATGCTATGGATACTTTCTAAAATTGAATTGAATTCATCATATTAATGTGTAATGGTATCTAAAGCCCCGTTTCCACCAAGCAGTCCGGTTCAGATCAGTACAGTTTGATACAGGTTGGCTCGGTTAAGCTTGGTCCTGTTTGGGTTTTCACAGCCAACCTTCCCCCTTCGTGGTAGGTGGCATGTAAGCTAGATGCCGACAGCCACATCAGTAACATAATAGAGTGACGCAACACTATCCCGACACAGTGTACCCACTAATAAATCCAACAAAGAAGAAAAACGCGACACAGTAAACAAAGAGCAACAATGGAAGACATCCAACAATTTGTCCTCTCTGTGATTGGCATGTGGCTCTTTGATACAAAGAGCAAACAAGTTTTGTTTCAGATAAGTCTGTGTGCCACCAGGAGAAATACAGCCGCTGTGGGGGTAAGTGACGATTCTTTTGGCCAATCAATGGTCTGCAGTGTTGGAGCTCCACCTTTCAGGATCAGATCGATTTAATCTGGCACCCATACAAAAGGGTGTCAAAAGTGGGATGTCTCGTCTTGGTAATTTGGGGATCTGTCCATGGAAATGTCGTAAAATGCGTGTGGAGACGAATCGAACTGAACCGCTTGGTGGAAACGGGGCTTAAGATGTTATTAATGATCATCACCCCAACGGAATGGGAGACTGGATTACTGGAAAGAAAAGGGTTGGAATCATAACCACAGCTGCATGGTTTGGAACGATCAACATTTGGTAATATTTCACCTTTATCTAACCAGGAAGTTATCAAACTACTTATCATGCCCTTATTGGAATTGAGTGTTTGGAGTTTGAATTTATTTTAGTGTGGCTTCATTCTAATGTTGAATTAATGGACAATGACAGGAATGAGAGGGACAATCGGATCGGTGTCTTGTTCAAAACATGAGGCAGGTTCTTATCGACAGAACTTCAAGAGTAACTTCCTCAAGGAGGTGATTGAGACCTATGAATGATCACTTTGACAAGCTCAAAGCTAGCCGACACTCCCTGCAATTATAAACACATTGATCATATGAGACAGCTGAAATTAAAGGATAAATTTGGGCATTTCAACAAAGATCAAGAAAAAGGAGGTGTTTTAAATGTTTTCTACAGGTTGGTAGTTTCTCTCTGTATACACTTCAGTATTTACCACAAAGAGGGTTTTTTTGGTTCAAAAAGTGTAAAAGGCCTGTTTCTTTCTTTGTTTTTAGGTACACAGATGTATCTTTGAGGACTTGCATATGCCTCGCTTGGTGCTCAAAATGTTTCTGCATCACTGTATTAAAAAGCTAAATGTTTTTTCTAAAACCTTTCAGACTTCAAGTTCCGTCTGTCTCTTCCAATCCAGACTCTTAGTCAGACACGCAGCTCCGCTCTGCTTGTAACTCCTGATTCACTTCCTCTACGTGCCTTAGAAATGGCAGCGCTGACAGATACAAGTTTAGTAAAAGATGTAAAAGAAGAAAAAATACTCTTCTCGACTTCTGATGGGTCTTAAGTAGCTTCATCATAAAAGCAGCTGAAGCAAAGCATCATGGTAGCTCAGCGGGTTAAGGAGCAAACCGTGTATCTGTGATGTTAAATTCATTAAAAAGTAAAGTGAAAAAGGCAGCTGGAGCCAAGAATAAATCGTGTTTTAGGAGGGCAGCTTTTACCCAAGCTGCTGCCAAAAAGAAGTGAAGGGGGGAACAGGCAAAGTCAGTTCAGCCCACTTCAAAATAAAAGCGCTAGAAGGAACTCAAAGTATTATAATTTATTCTGCCTTCCAGATTTTAAACTGAAAAAACGTTACCAAGTGTCACACATAGCAGGATTTAACACACATAGGTTAAACAATAAAAACATTCAAGCACAAATTCACACTCAACCTCTGGTGACCTCTTCACCCACACACTCACACACACACACACACACACACACACACACACGCACACATACAGCAGCGGGTGTGATTACAGCCGAGGGTGTGTGCGGCTGGGCCCAGCTGTGGCAGGCCAGCGTGTGGATGTGGTGCATCAGTCTCTCAGCCCCCCTCAATGAAAACTAAATGAAAGGCTCTCAGATGGTGTGAGCGTTGCGTAAGCGAGGCACCGAGCGAGCTAGCGAGGTCCCGGGATAAGCTGATTACGTGGCAGACTCATATTCATTTCCACGGCCCCTAAAGAGCTGAGCGGTGCGGCTTAGCGAGACCCGCTCGCTCAACGCTGCTGCACCAAATCTGCTCCTCTCTTTGTTCCAGATCTTCCTCAATTTCTTCCCTCGTGTGTGTGTGTGTGTGTGTGTGTGTGTGTGTGTGTGTGTGTTTGCGCGTGTGTGTATGCGGTCAGTGTGTTTCTAAGTATGTGCCATAAATGGTTTCTAAAACGACTGCAGGAGTCAAAGGCGACTGCTAAATCTGCTTTGGATGGCTGGAGCAACAAGGCTAAGAAATGTGGCTCAAACACAATGTAAACAAGTACTCCTAGATTTACGCTAAAATGAAGTAGCAGCTTAAGGGCTTTAAAATAAACCAGAAGACTAAAAAATTCAGGATGGCGGTAGCAGTTTAGGCAGTTATGGAATAGGTGCCACAGGTTGGAATCTCACCTGTGGCGCTTTGTCACAGCCCTCTCTCACCCTGACTCCTGCTCTAACATCCATGTGAAAAAAAAACCTTGAAAATAACTTACTAACTTGAAAATAAAATACAATTAAAAGCAGCATCTACAGTGTCCACTAGGGGCTGACCCCAAAAGTGTGTCAACCCCAATTTTGCACTTAATTTATGTGCTCAACTTTAGAGCATAATTTAAGGGGACTCAGAGAAAATCTGAATAGAGCGTGGTGACAAAAATAAAATTTGTTTTTCTTTTGAGAGTCTAATAACTTCTTGTCTCTCCCTCCCGACATATAATAGAGTCCCCGAAAAAAGTACACAAAAATGGCAGCTGTCAATCATCAATAAACTCGATCAATAAACTTAAAGCCTCGTTCTAACCTCTTTAAACTAAGTAAAATGACACTTTTCAGAAAAAAAGGACCTGAATAGAGGGAGTCAAATAACATCTTGAAATCACTACAACAAATGGATGTGAGAAACATTTCTATGGGCTGTATACATTTTTTCAGTTTGACCATAGCTCATCTGGAATAACTGGGGAGATGATCTTTTTTTTTTTTTTTTTCACCTTTACTGAAGCCAGCCACCAGGGGGAGCTTTTTTTGTTTGTTTGTTAGTTACAGTCTATGCTCACTGCTAGTCAACAACTCAGCTAATGCCGTAACTCTGGATGTTTTATTCTTGATGCATTTGTTGTCTTTTTTAAATAGTAGCATTAAAGAGATAATAGCTCTTAGCTCTTACTATGCAATTCCTTTCACTAGCTAGCAGTCTGTGAAGCGATATAGACCTTGCTACATTTTAGCACTTGTTAGCATATAAACTTTGATTTTTAGTCTGTTTTTTTTTTGTAAATAATAAATATATGTATTTGTGCACTTGTGTCATAGGACTCCGGGTTATTGTAGAGATGAGAAGAATAACTAGCCACTAGCTATATAGCATGTGTCTTTACTCGCCACTTTCTCACGAGCTTCAAGCCTGCAATATTTCACTTGTGCTAAGCTTCTCATAGGAAAACATCTCTGATCTACTTGCATCACACATCAAATTTTGAGAAACAAGATCTTAAACGTTCTAATTTTCTAGCTACAGGATTAGCTACATGCTGTTCTCCCACCAAGTACAAGTGTTACCTCCAAGTTTGGTCACATCTGGCTCCAAAAAGAAGCAACTATTTGTTGCCAGATGCCAAAATCAAGGCTGAATAAACATCTCCTGTCAGCTTGCACCACAAATTAAGTCTCTCATTTTAGGAAACAGGATTTTTTGAGTAGCTAATTTGTTAGCAGAAGAAATAGCCTTGATCTGTGGAATTGCTCGAGGAAGCATTTGTGGCCAAATGCCAGACTCAAGGCAACTGATAAACCATCAGGTTACGTCACAGGAGCCACGTCTGTTATTCAGTCCAAGCACACACGCAAACAGAAGCTGAATCGTCCACATAGCTGAACCTAATGTAATGTACACACCAAGGCAGCTGTAGAGGTGAAAGTGACGGGACAGCTGGCCATGTTATCCAATTGTCAGAGTATGTCCTGTATGTCACTGCATGCTTGTTTGTGCGGTTTGTTCAACAGGAGCCGTGCTGTCAGGAGGTCAGAATTTATGTCACAGGAGAAAGGTCCAGATGAGAGCTCAAGGTGATTTGTTATAGTTGTTTTCCTCCACAGGGAGGGGAGAAAAAAGAAGGGGCTGATGGGAGAGGGAGGCTGTCGCTGGGAATGATCTTCAACAGGTGGAAACACTTCGCCTGGCCTTTCCTCTCATTATAAGATACGCCTGTGTCATACGTGTCGTGTGTGTGTGTAACACAGGGTCTGTTATTCTACAGCTAATCCCCCAGCTGAGGCTGCAGTGTATAATGGAACAACTGTGCTCTCCATGTGACCGACTCAAAGGACCAAGGAAACACCAGCACCTCTCCGTTTACACTTACATATCTCTGGACAGTTTCAAAACGATGGCTTTATTTTAAACACAAATAGAAAATTTAAAAACAACACTGAGCCACAACCTGTGTTCATTTTCTAACTCCCCAGCAGCTCCTCTAATCGAAAAGAGAAGTACTGTCATGCCTGCAGAGTAACATCCTGCAATCCGGAGTTTATTCAAGCATTTCCTCCAGATTTATAACCACGTCACAGTGCAGCAAGCAGGATGCTCATAATACTGTAGTTCCTCTTCAGCTGCACTGTATCCTGTGCAGAATGAATGAACATGTTGGTCTGAATAAAACAGAACTCTGGAGACAATAAGACATTAATCAAAACAGGGACACGGACATGTTTCAGTGTAAGGGCAGCTCCTGGTGTAAGAAAATGTAACTCTATTTGTTTGTACTGAATCTTTATGCTACAAAGCAGAAGCTTTGAATGTATTATTACTCAAGGGCAGGCATGGCTGAAGGAGATTAGACTTTAAATAAATACAAACAGAGTTTGGGTTTGATATGATGGAGGTTATGAAACGAAACAAAAGCAAAAACTTCCCCTTTTTGTGACTGTGTTTGCGTGCTGTACTCCACCTCCTGTAAAAAAAGCTTGTCCGCTTTGATCCTCATGAGTTCTGACAACAGAGACTCACACTCCGATTCAAAAAGACACATTGTCACATCACTGTACAAAACATTTGGTCCAAATCTAACTTTCTGTTTGGTGTCCAAAAGCATTATTTCCGGCCTTAAATGCGTCACTGTGATGTTTTTTTCCCCCTGTGTGCTGACATAACTGGTGGACTTTTGAGCCTCACTGATTTTAAACTTCTTATTCCAAAATCACGAACTCTTGGCAAGGTTATCTGAAAAAGTCTGATTTGAAGCTTAAAGAGGGGTATCATACCTCTACGTATTTCAAACATGGATCTGAAGTAACAATGCTGGGTGTCCAAACAAAACCTGTGCAGATTTTCAAACAGCTACATATTCATATGTTGTAGAAATCCCTGAAAGTGTAAACTGCTCAAAATGGTCCGTTCTAAAAATAGCGGGAGATTTGTATGAGATCTTAACGAGATCTTAACGAGACTTGCTGAAATGATGAGGTCACTGCATAAGGGTCTCCTTATTGCTTCATGACTTGTTGGAGAAATGGGCCTCAAACACCAAGGTCTACCTGACAAGCCTTCAGAGGGCTGGCCAATCAGAGGGAAAGGGGGTTTGTGGAGCAAGGAGCCTAAAAGAGACAGCAGCTTAAATGAAGAATTTCAGAAAGAGGCTAAAATAAGTTTATTTATTTTTTATTTTTTTAACACCCATGTGAGAAAAATTGGATTTTTAGAGCAGAAAATTATGTTAAGTGAGTTAAAGTGAAAGGGGAACTGGGGTGACAGTCTAAAGTCTAAAAAGAAAAAGCACAACACCCCCTCTTTAAACCAAAACTGACTGCACCCAACATTTGGATATTTTCATTTACTTGTCGAATCAAGTTTTTTGCATGCCCTTGATTTGGTTCCAAAAAGATATTCAGTGTTTTCAGTGTGCCTTTAATTCAGCTGGCACTGTGTGTGTATGAGAGAGTTTGTGTTTGTGTGTTTTCTGTTTGTTACCTGCCAGCCAGCCAGCCTATTATCAGAGCAATGACAGCCAGGTCACAGTAACTGCCCTTTATCCACACACACACACACACAAACACACAGTCTCACCTGCACACACATGTACACACACATCCCCGCCAACCTTCTGTCTGCAACCATCGCCCCACACAGAGCCATCTGTGTCCATAGCAACAGGACAAAATAAGTTACTTATTATATGATAGGGGTTCAGCTGGCAGCTGGTTTTCTATGAGATTTGTCATATCCTCTTCCACACAGGTCTACTGCTCACTGCGAGCAGGAAGTCGGCTGTTAAGGCTGTTAGCATAACTGTGAGAGATTAGTTTTTCTGTTTTTGAGGAAAGTGCCTTGTGTGCTGATTCTGTGAAGTGTGCTGAATCATTCAAGAGACAGTTAGTCAACTTTTTAGTGGGGTCATGATGTGAGAGGAAGTTTTCAATCAGGATCATTTTATAAACTGTGTTTGGAATGGATCACAAAGAGGACGTGGAGCCCAGGGAGTTAACATAGCCATTTGTTTTACTTTAAATGAGACAAGCACTGTGTCTGTGACTTCACTCACTGGTTTCAAAAGCACAAAGAAGTTGGGGGCCATATTGGAAATGCTGCCTCCACCTAACATTTAGCTAACCAAGCAATGCAGACCTTAGGTTAAATCAGCCATGCCTCCCAAAATATAATATAAATTAATATACTTTATAATGTCCCTCTGGAACCACTGTAGTCGTTGTACATGAGCAACATCTCAAAAAAAAAAAAAAAAAAAAATCTCTATTTTTCCCACTCTGGTGTTTTTGAAACCCTTATTTCAGCCTCTGTCTGAAACGACTCATTTTAGCTGCTGTCTCTTTAAAGTTCCTTGCTTCAAAACCCCCTTGCCTTTGATTGGCCAGTCCTTTGGAGGCCTTTTAGAGGCAGAACTATGGTCAGACCTTGGTGTTCGAGGCCCACTCCACTGTGTCATGTTTCATGAATCAGTTAGGAGATCCTCATGGGACGATGACCTCATCATTTCATCAAGTCTCATGAACAACTCATTCAGATCTCATGTTTGCAGGTGTAAACAGTTTAAAGAGTGATTCATGGATTTATACAACGTGAATATGTAAGTCTGAAATTTTGCACATAATTTGTATGAATATCTGGCACTGATACTTTTTATTTTTTCAAAGTATAAGCAAGCATCAATCATCTCCTTTAAGAATATTGTTGGAGTTATTATACTTAACTACTAGTCATCTAATGTGCTTAAAAGCTTCATTTTTGGATGAATATGTGACCAAAATTTAGTTTCCTCTGATTCTTTTACTGAGCTTGAGCAGCCTTGCAACTCTTACCTAAGACAGTTTCAAAGTGAAACCAAATACTTAATGTGTCTTTTACTCTTTTCATATTAATAGAGACATTTTCTTCAACTCAAAAGCATTCTTAATAAATATTTTGCCTAAGATTCAGACTCTTATACAACCCCTGGACTTCCACAGTGCTTGTCTAGGAAGTATGTGGGTGATTCTCACAACAACATAAAGTGAGTGACACTTTAAATGACTTCATGTACTCCAAAAGGGTGAAGACAGGAGGAGGAGGAGGAGGAGGAAGAGGGGGAGGTCAGTTGGTAGCAGCTGCGGGTGGAGATTGAGAGATAGCATTGCAGATCGTGAAATTCCTCCCCTATCCCCCTCTGTCCTCTGAAGCACATCTGTGAGGAGGCCGGCGAGCAGGGACCTCAACAATGGAGGACATTCAGAGGCTGAGATAAAGTCCTCTGCTGCTCCCACCACACCACCATCACTGCTGTTATCGCTCTGACTCCTGTCCCCTCCTCCTCCTCCTCCTCCTCCATGCTCCGGTAGTACATTTTCTCCTCCTGCACCGCCTCTGTATCTCCGCTGCTGTCCCCTTTTCACCCCTGTGATAAAGTAGTGCCTGCTCTGCCTTCACCACAGTCCCTCTTGTTATCACCCTGCTGTTACGCTGCACCATGAGGGCTTTACCAGATGTGACACGCTGCTGCACCAGCACTTTCTCAACAACACTGCAGACACTTTTTCACCCTTTGCCCAGGCTTTGGTTTCTGTATTTGACTTCTGCTGTTTTATACTGATTCAAATTATGTTGTAAAATAAACTCTGATTGTTGTTTCAGTGACAAATTTAGGGACCCCCTTTATCAGCAGGTATAAAACAGACAGAAAAGTTGGCCTTAATAACAACCCCCTAAATTTTAAAGTCAAAGTCCTGAAACAGTAAATCATAATTTAGTCAACTTTAGGTATAAATGTTGCAATTATGACATAGTGAGTTAACTGTGACATAAAATATCCTATGAGATAAAAACTCAAAATTACAAAGTCATACCAGTGAGAAAATAAATAAATAAATAAAAAAAAAAAATCCTGATTAAAACTAAAAGCTCAAATATGAGATAATAATAATAATAAAAATAATGAAAAAAATTATAAAAATGATAATAATAATAATAATAACCACCTTTTTTTAGATAAACAGTTGCAACATTGTGGTGAGAAATACAAATATGAGATTATAATCTGAAAATTTGGTAAATAAGGTAATAAAAATGATTAAAAGATGAAATTATTGTAACAAAAGTCATAATTATAATAATAATTCAAAATGATGACTTAAAAAGTTCAAATAGTAAGATTAAAAAATGAAATTGGATGAAAAATGAAAATTAAATTAGATTAAAATAAATCAAGATTATAAAATAAAAATGTGACATTGTGTGAGAAAAATCAGAAATTTTTAAAAACTTACTTAAAATTTTGATGCAAAAAGTTAAAATTGTTGAAAATCATATTCATCAAATTGAAAGTTGAATGCCTGGAAAAACAATATTTTTACAGTTAGTTTTGCAGTAAAGTTAATCAAAAATTGCAGTCAAAAATATTTTGCAACCTAAAGTTAAAATCATAACAACTTGAGGCATTTCCTGTCATTATAAGCAAGAATATTACTTGAAAAGTTAAATTTATGAGATGAAAAGTACAAATTTTGAGGTACTGTCATGAGCATGAACCTGAAAGACAAATTTATTAGAAAATGCCAAATTACTTACAGTTGAAGTAATAGTCATAATTGTGAGAGTTTTACAGGCATTTTAACAAGATGAAAAGTAGAAATAATTTCCCAGATTACTGACCATTTTTTCTTTCAGACATCGAGAAACTCACAGTTAAAATCCATGTAAATCACTGAAAGATGGAGTCAAAACTTACGGAGTGTTTAAGAGCTGCAAAGATAATCATTTTTCCTAGAAGATGGTAAAACACACATTTCTCACATTTATGTGGCCATACTCAGAAACCTCAGTCACTCCATCACTGTCTAAAGTCTCCTGCAGCACATTCAGTCATTTCTCTATAGTCAGCAGAACACACTCTGTATGTACAGTTTGATGAGTATATAGGCTCACACAGCTTAAAGACACCACTGCTGTGTTTGCTCTTCACCATCACAGCAATTAAAAAGAGCCAATCAAGGCGGCTGCAGCTTCATTATCAGAATGCTGGATTACATGTATCAGCGTCAGAACTGTAATAAAGCGAATCCTCCCTATAATGAGCACATTAATCCCCCCTCCCCTCCCTATCCTCTCTGTCTGTTTGCTGTGATAAACCTGCAGGAACAGATATAACTATCACACCGCCTGCCACCGAGTGGAAATTAGAAATTAATCATGATGTGTTTCACATGGATCATAAACTCCCTTAAACGCTCATGCCTGGGTTTGATTTATTTAACATTCAAACAAATGCAGCAGGGGAACAGGAATAATCCCTCTGGTAATCTGGCCTATAGGTGAAGAACAGTTTAATCCTGAGGAGTGACTCATGCGTGTTGAGGCTGCGGGCTGTGAAAGCTCACAGGGGGAGAACTCAGGTGAGTCGAATGGATCCCACTTCACATGTTTAAAGATTTCTAATTTGTTATTTGATCACAAACTGTGACAGCAGAGAAAAAAACGAGCGTCTATTTCTCCCAAACACGGCAGGCTGATAACAAATGTGCAGCTATGATGGCAGGCTATTAAACTAATGTAACGTCTCTGATTTAAGAGCAGACGAGGGACAAAACTGGCATAAGCTAGTATGTTTTCTCATTTTCCCTCATTAACAGAAGTATGCTCTTTCCACTATCATTAAACTGGAATGTGGACATTACTCAAGCTGAAAGTCTGTTCTTTTGTTGGAACAGACTTTCAGCCTTTATTGAGAGCAAAACTGAGACAAAGACGTAAACAAGCTCATCATTTCTGAAGTGACATTTAAATTAAGAGCTGCAAAAGATTATGAAATCAGGACGTATAAACGCACATGTTTTTTTTTTTTTCTTTCCTTTTTTTGAGCATTCATTATCTGTAGAAGTAAGAAGCCTAATCATCAACTTTAAGTGCTTCTTTTTAAGCTGCAACATCAGCCCACTGTACAGAGAATCACATCGATGCAATTACTCCATTAGAGCCAAACTGGCTAACAAAGGCCGTACCCTTGAACATGTGGATGGAGAATGATGTTTCCTATTAGAGGAGCTGTGCTGTCGTCTCAGAGTTGCTTTTCTGCTTCCATGACAACATCAAGTTAACCCTGCAAATTAAAATCCAGTTCATGGCATCAAATACTTTTTTTTTCTCCAAGTGTGATGGCAGCAATAATCCTGCTTCAAACTCGAGATGTGGGGCGGAGGATGAGATGAGCGCCTGAGCAGCAGGCTAAATGAATAATGAGACAACAGTGAGCCGTCCTCATTGTGACCTCCTCATGGTCTGACCACAAGAATGTACACGAGACCCAGTCAGTTATATAAGGACACGAGACATTCAAACTGCTGTTTCTGAAACCTAATGTTGAACTTTAAAGGTTTATGATCATAAACTTTGGGGAAAAAATATTGGCAACCAAACTATCAAAAATTGTGGTTTGAATGTTTTTCCTTGGGTTTTTTTTTCCTCAGGTTTTCCTCAACCTCAAAGCTCAAATACTGTTTGGAAATGTGCTGCACATAAACTCTGAACCTTACTGTTATAAAATATAACATAAGATAGTCCTCCTTAAATGTTTCCATTACTCCATAGTGAAAAACATTTAGCAGTATGGCTTTGTTATGGAAGTCCCCTGCCTTTCCAGGTGCCTACATGGAATGCCAAAGCCTGAGGCAGGTAGAGCACGCCTCTCCTCTCCCTCCCCCCAATCAATCCATTAGTGTCCAGTCACAAAAATTGTTGTTCTAAGACACTTTCCAAAAACGGAAACACATTTAGACTTGATCATGTTATATCATTAACAAAGACCCCAAAATCAAGACAAGGAAAGGAGTCTGAACACACTGCGAGTGGAGACCTTTGCAGCATTAAGTAAGTTAGCTTTAACATGCAGAAACCTTCGACAGAACCTATCTAAATCGTGTTTGCCTTAGTGGCTGGGATAAGAGAAAAAAAGAGATATTCCATGTGCAAACATGAAAAGCCAAGGCGGGTAGAGCAGCAGCAAAGACACTCAGACGTACAGAACAGAGCAGGCATCAGTGAGGATATGACACTGGTGAAATCAGAAACAGCATAAAATTAGAAGCTGGGTTGGCAGGAAGTTGCAAAGCGGTTCCCTCAACAACGCTAGTTTCGCTGACGTTCTGTTGGCCGAGCTTGACTTTTTGGGCAACCCAAACCAAAAACCAACTCTATGACAACTAGGATTAAATGAATTAAGACAATTATTGCGCAGTCACACTGGCCATTCATGCTGGCTTTGGCACACTTTGGATAGGTGTGCATCGGTACACTTCATGCTAGAGCACAAGTACGCATATACAACCAGAATATGACGTATAATCCGTGACATATAATTGCTCCTAACTGCTCCTCTTTGCAATCATTTTAAACAATGGCGGGGTAATTACAGGGCTTTATGTCAGACAAAAATGACTTAGCATAAGCCAAAAAGGAACTGAAGCCGTTGCAATGTTCTCTGTGATCTCCATTGTATTGACTTTGATGAGACTTGTAAACAGACGCTAATCATGCTCAAGCCTGGGTCATATCATAGCCACTTGCTAGCCTTCCTTATTACATTCTGTAATAATGCTTAGCAGCATCTGAGCTAAATGCTAATGTAGGCATATTAACGTGGTCAGAGTGGAAAAAAAAGATTCTTCTTTTTTTCACAGCTAGTTTCCTATTTAGTGGAGTCTCAAATTTAGCTTAGCTGGAGGAAAGAACAGTCAAAACTGTGCACAACATGGCTCAACATGGGGTCAGAGTCTGTATGTAAACAATGTCAGCTAACATTCGCAGAGCTAGCGCCACCTTTATGGGGTGTGTTTAAACATGTTCAATCACTAAAGCTGGAGTTTCTAAAATCTATAAGCAGAATTTATATGAGAAAATGTTGACAGATGAGTATAAATATCTAAACAGGGCATGGTTCCTGGTAAACACAGTTATATTTCTTGCTTTCAGATCAAACCCCAGCCTGTACGTCCGTGCTATGACATCCTGAACATTCCTTCCAGGGCTCATCGTGTAATGACAGCACCTTATTCATACTCATAGTTCTCACATCTTTCCTCCTCTTCCTCTCTTTAAATCCTTTCATCCCCTCCTCTACTCCTCACGTCTCACTCTGATCTCCCCTTGCTTATCTTATTCAGGGGGGTCTCTGAGCGATGGGGCCCTTTTGTGAAAAGGCAGATCCTGAGATAAAAGGCGAGTTTAAAACGCTGGTGACTCAGCCGAGGAGCCGTCAGATAAATCAGGACGACACCTCTCGGGTCCCATTGGACGTTACCTGCTCCACTTTGATTCCTGAATCCGATGAGCGAGTAACGGCTAACGAAGGTGCGATGTTTCTCCTCGCAATCTTCACAATGATTCATGAAGTTTAGCTCCCTCACGCTATCGCTCTCTGACATGTTTTTTCCCAGCCTCTCCCCTTTAATCAGCTCTCTCTGCAGTTATTTGGAGTAAGTGATTGCCTGTAATGTGCTCTGGTTCTGAGGGGCCAGAGCACAGGACCTCACTGAAAACCATACATCTTCTCCCACCGCTATCGCTAGCTCTCTGGGTGTGAGTGATGATCTCCATATGCCCCTATTCTCACTGCTCAGGCTCTGTGTATTAGTCATGCTGCATGCCATTATCACCATGTGTCAAGTGCACACCTGGTATGTACGGGCACGAATGTGTGTTTGTGTGAGTGTGTGTGTGGGACCTGGCGCCTCACCTCATCACAGCCTCACCTCCTTACTCATGTTAGCTTTTAGCCACAGCTGCTCACTGGTTGTTTACGCTGACCTTGTCTGCGCTGCTCGGCTCACCTGGGCTGCTCTTCCTGCTGCATCTGTATTAAGTCATAATAAGACAAAAACATGGAGCGACACACAACAGCTGTGTGCAGGACGTCTTATCTTTATGGGGGTATAACATTATGAATTCACTTAAAGTGGAGGTGATTTATCCAGGGCTTTAATTATGTATACAATAGCCCGACATGTAATATAATATAATAGCATATAATACACAATGCTTTATGAACCATTACATATTAATGATACCTTACTTTACATTATGCTGAGTTTTATTTCATTTCATTATGTTACGTTGTGTTTACATGTTACGAGACATTACGAACATTAACTCTGTTTTATGAGGAGGCGGGTAATTAGTCTAGCTTTCATCAATAAAACAATAATTGCACTATAAAGAACAAATTCATGATTTTGTGGACTAAGCTGAGGAAATGGTCTCTATTTGGGGTATTTGTTGTTTTCTATAGCCTGTATAAAAATGGACAGCGTAACAGCTCCCAAGAAGTGAAGCCAAAATATCTAAAGCTCCCTGGTGACTAGATGCAAGGAAAGACTGTCTCTGTGACATCACCCATATGTTTTTGATGCCTAGTTATAATGCCTATTGTTAATGGAGGGGGTATGTTTAAGATGTGGACCTCAATATAGATTAGTTTGAGCTTGGATGAGGTAAAGAGGCGGGCCATTAGCCTCTTTGCAGACAGCTACAGGATGTCCACCTGTCAGTCAAGTCATCCATGCTCTTATATGGGTAAAACTTGTAGGCTTAATTAAAGGTTAAAAAAATGTCATCCTTCGTACTGTTTGTGCTGACAGGTGGACCAAAACTTCTGAGTCTGCGCCATAGACTGTAAAAAAAAAAAAAAAAAAAAAAAAAAATTGGACATCTTGCTCTGTTCAAAGTGAGGTTGCCACAAAAACTGCTCCCCCTGGTGGCTGGCTGCAGTATAGGTAAAAAAAATCCAGCTCTCCAGCCATTCCAGATGGGCTGTGGTCAAACTTTAAAAAATTAATACACCATGTAGAAATGTTTCTCACGCCTGATTGTTGTGGCGATTTGAAGATACCATTTGGCTGCCTTGTATTCAAGTCCTCTTTTTTTCTGAAAAGTTTCGTTTTCATTAGTTATAAGAAGTTAAAAACAAGGTTTTACAGCACATTTAACGATGATTGACAGCTGCAATTCTTGTGTATTTTTGGGGGGGATTGCAAAATATGTTGGGAGATAGAGTCAAGAAGCGATTAGACTCTCAAAGAAAAAAAATATATATTATTTTTGTCACCCAGCTCCACTCAGAGTCTCCCAGACTCCTTCACAGTCTCTACTGCGCAGACTCTGGCTGCAATTACCGCAACTGTACAATGGTTAATGGCGGAACAATGCGGTCCACTCTATAGTCTATGGTCTGTGCCCAACCTCAGGTGGACACTTAAAGGACTGCAGTTTTTGGGACTTCATATTTTTTGACCCAAGACTGAATCCTGACAGCAATATAAGTCACACTTTGACATTTCATCCCTAAGTGTAACAGGTGTTTTGGTTAACAGAATTGTTTTGACAGTATTTTGCAGCTTGACCAGCAAAATCACTGCTCACATGCCACGGCTCAAAACAAAATATGTCACCAGCACTATATGTCATCTAAGGTCATAAAAGTACAATTTGGCTTCACTTTTCACAAAGCGTGGTTATGGAGGTGTGTTGTCCAGCTTTATATGAAGGTGGTGTTTAAACTTAGTCAAGAAAACTGAATCACCACCTTCTATAAAACAGTTTATTCATTAAAAAATGAGTTGTATGTCAAAAGGAGTTGATTTAGGCACCAAAAATAAAAAGTCAAAAAATGACTCAGGCAATTATTTTGTGAAGGTGACAATTTAGACTTTTGCACCATGACAGTGGGTCAAAGGTGGATATTTTATGGATGGACAGGCCAAAAGAGGTAGAGCAATACATTGAACTGTGTGTTCCAGAAACTTCTCTCTGTTTGGATTTAATGACCAGCAGGAATCTGAAAAACATATGCTGTCCTCTATTAAAAGAAACTCCTTGTTAAATTTGACATTTCTCTGTTTAAATAGAGTTATGTAACTGGTTCAGACTTGCGATATGGAACACTGATTTTAATTGATGAACGTCCAATATGCTCCCCTCCAGCAATAACCCAATAGTACTGGTAATATGTGATACTTTATTGTAGCTGGGAAAGAAAACATTCTTCATCTCCACGCTCTGGCAGAGATTCAACATCTCGCTCTTTAATGCCTAAGGAGGGAGGCTCAGCACTTCCAACTCATAACACTCTGCCGCCTGTTAGATCTGCTTTTATAAACAGACATAGAGAGTCTTCTGACAGAGAAAAAAGAGAGATGAAGAGAAGAGAAAGAAGTGTGAGCAGAGAGGGAATTACAGAAAGAAAGTTAAAAAAAAGTAATAAAAAAGTTAAAGAGAGCAAAGAAGTAAAAAAAGGTACACAGAGAAAAATACATTAAAGGAAAAGATAAAGAAAAGAAAATGGAAAAACAAAATAGAAAGAATCAGAAAGGGGAGATAAAGGAATAGAAGAGAAAAAAACGAGAAAAAAACGAGAAAAACAGAAAATATTGTACGTTAAAGTGAGGAAAATAATAATAGAAGTGAAAAGGAGAGCAAGGATATCTTAAATTAGTGAGAGCAATAATGACTAGACACAGAGGGGAAAAAAAATCTACATCACTGAAAAAAGAAAAATTAAAAAGAAGTAAGTTAAAAGAATTAAAGAGAGGAAAAGAAATTAAGAAAAAGACAGACGAAAGAAAAAGAAATAATACAAAGGACAAAAGGGAAATTGAAAGAGAAAGAGAAATAAAGAAAGGAAAAATTGGAAAATAAGATAAAAAAGAAAAAAACAGGAAGAAAAAACGACAGTGAAAAGAAATAAAGTAATGAATCAAAAAAGAAAGGGGAAAATATTACATACAGAAAATATAACAGAAACAAAAAAGGAATCAAGATTAAGCAAAAAGAAAATAAGAAGGAATGTAGGATAATTAGAGAAAAATAGGAGAGGGACAAAAGAAAAAATCATAAGAAAAGAAAGAAAGAAAAGCAAAAAAAGAACGAAAATATAAAAATTAAAATGAAAAAAGTCAATAGAAAAAGAAATGAAATTGAAAGAAAGAAAATAAAAAAATCGGTGTTTTTGACTCTTCATGTTTGTAACTGTCACAGAACCAATAATTTGTCACCCTGAGATCTTTCTCCTCGGCTGCTTCAGACGTCTCAGGCCTCTGACACACACCGGCTGTGGCTCCGTTTCGTCAGATCCTCCTGACAAGTAGCGCCACGGTGGCAGTCTCCACACAGACACACGAAAAATATGAACTTCTACTCTCAGATGATGGCAAGATGAAGAAGGGATGCCGTGAGGAAGGGAGGGAGGCAATGGAAAAATGAGCATCAGAAAGAACAAAAAAAAAGAAGAAGGAAGGAAAGTCTTTTAATTGACGCCGGATAATAAAGCAGGAAGTGGATTGTATTTCATAATTTCCGCTTCAGGATCTTTACCCAGACTCCTGTACATTCTAATTTAAAGACCTGGGCTTGCTATGTACAGTATGAAACACACACACACACACACACACACACACACACACACACACACACACACACACACACACACACACACACACATTTGAGGAAACAGCTTGATACACAGGCTGTTTGGAGAACTAGGTCATGCATGTTCAGGTTATTAAAATCAAAGTACGAGTTTGGTGGAAATCCATCGAGTTCATGGTTATTGGATCAATCACAGCAAAGAATGACATCTCCAGATAATAAACAGTCAAACCCACACACACTCGCTCACACACACGCAAAGACATCTGCATGCACACACACCCTTATAGAACCAAGAAATTTAATCCAGCCCCACCACACCCTGCTGAGAGTGCACAGCACTACTTTCCCTGCCAGAGACCGGCTTTAATGGGACTGTGAGGGACCATGGGCTGGAGTCTGCACACACATGCACACACACATGCAAACATTAATTAAGGGTATATATAATACCTCCGATGAATAATTAGTCTATTCTGTGTGCACATCACTATAGAAACACTGCGTATTCTCCTGTTGACTCCACAGAGCAGGTGGGTACACAGTGTAAAGCTGAAGCCTCTAAACAAGCCCATAAAGCTGCAGCCACATGTGCTTCCTATTACTCTGCAGGGAAACTGTGTATATCATGCTGCTGTGGGAGTTTTGTGTGAAAGGTATGCTTTAATAAGCACATGTAAGCAAGAATCTCTGGTTCCACTTGCATGTCTGTGTTTACGTTTTTGTTGCACATGAGATTTAATGCGTGTACTGTACATGTTCATGAATTGACTGTGAGGAACAGGAGATGCCTTGCAGCTGAGAGAAAGGTAGACGACTCTAGTTAATAAATGAGGACTGTGTGGAGCTGTTTTCCATAATAGAAACTGTTCCCTGTAGATGAAATGTTTATTTTAAGATCATTCAGTGTGTACAGAGGATAATATGGCAACTTACTTGCAATGATTCAAGCCATCTACAAATTCAGACACGCATGGCACAATAATACATACACATATCTCTTTACCTTAAAGAGGGAGTATTGTGTGTGTTTTTTTTTTTTTTTTTTTAGATTTTATACTGTCCCTCTGTAGTAGCTTTAGCTTCACTTGATATAAAACTAAAAAATCCCAATTTTTCTCAGACTGGAAATGAGAAAACCCTTACTTTAACCTCTGTATGAAACCATAAACTGTATAGTTAATGGACGTAGTCTCCCCGACGTCACCCATCTGTTTCTGAAATGGAAAATGAAGCAGATTGGCTGTCGCGGCCATATTGGAAGTGGTAAGGGCTGTGCGTACAGCTATAGGGTGCCTGTTGGTCATGTGACCCTGAGTTATGCCTCTGATTGGGTGAGCTAACAGTCTTAATATCCTCAGAACAACTGAGTTTGAAAATTTTTACCCCCGTACAGTGTGTGTGCCAATAGTAAAATTAGCGATTCAGACAGGGGACGTTTTTTGAACCAGGCTTCAAATAGGTTCATTTCTGCTTTGAAAACAGCTTTTTTTTGGCTTGGTGTGTATGTGAATTTTGGTGCTCCCGGAGCCAGCCTCAAGTGGACATTCAAGAAACAGCAGATTCTAGCACTTCTGCATTGTCTCATATTCTTAGACTGAAGGTTGCTGCTCATATGAAACATTCCATCTTAGCTACTGTCTCTTTAAGGCTTGCTGCTCCACATTCCCCTTTGCTCTGATTGGCCAGCTCTCTGGAAACCTGTCAGAGAAAATTCTTGATGTTTGAGGCCCACAACCCTGTCATGTCATGAATCAGTTTGAGGATATTGATGTGATGACATCATCATTTTAGTCAGCCTCATTTGGAACAGGTGGAGATCTCATGCTGTTTAAGTAACAGACGGACATGAGCAGTTTGGTAATCTGAACATACTGAGTTTTGACATCCAGCATTGTTACTTCATATCAATATTTAAGATTTGGGAAAGCAATGATACCCCCTCTTCAAGCATTGAGCACGGACTTACACTGGTTAAAGTTTTCAGCAGTGAAGATTAATGTAATTCTCCTTTAATCCACAGCTGGGTGAAAACACTACAATCCTCACAGCAGAGAGAAAAATCTGGAAGGTTGTGATATAGCTCCAGGAAGTCTCATAAAAAGAACAATAAACTTCAAGGCAACAGAATGCACTCTCCCTTCCAAAGGGAAAAAAAGCCTGTGTAAAGTTATCCATAGAAAAAGAACAACATTAATAGTCTGCTTCAGCGTGGAGCTCTTTGCACAAAACACGGACCAGATAATTGCAAACACCAGAGCAAAAAAGCAGGTGAGGTCGCAGGTGATTGATACAAACTACAAGGTCAGCGGTGAGTCCAAAATCTATGCATACTGAATGCAAAGTAGGTGCTAAAGAGGAATAACTGCTGTACAACTGAGTGAAAGGAAATACAGAAATACAAAGTGGAACTCTGGCGCACTGACTACAAAACCAGTGAACTTTAAAGGCTGCACAAACTTTAGAGGAGAGAGAAAAACAATACAGCTCAGTCTAATGTAACTGCTGTGAAACATCAGCGCTATGCTGAGAGGCTGTTTGAGTTTGAGACCTGTATATAACCCTTCTTTTTCAAAATGCTCAATTTATATTTTTTAAACTACTAGATTTTAATGTTATGTCCATACACCTTGTGCTATGACCTTTAGATTTCATTATTTAACCCCCTTTCTGAAATAAAAACTATACATTCTGTGGTGCATGCAGGATCTGTATCTGTCCATGTTTTGCTCTATGCTCTGCCATTTGGTTCTGAATTATTATTATTATTATTTTTTTTGTACTTCGAAAAGAAAATTTTAATATTTTTTAATGTTATCATGAAAATTTGGGGGGAAAAAAGGAATGGATCACATAATCCATGTGGTTTGTTTGTCAAATAGTTGGAAAAATCTGAACATTGATCCGTTTTGTCATTTAAAATTTAAATGTGTTTTTATTTTGAAATGTATTCACCACTCATCTGTTTCACAAACCTCTTTTACACTATGTTTGAACCACTCTTGTCAAACGAAATGTGATTATCAAATTTGCAATTAAAATTATTTAAATTTGATACAATTGCTCTTTTCTGTAACCCCCCTGCCCTTCCATGTGCCTAAGTGGAATGCCAAAGTCTTTTACCAATGTTTCAATCTGTTGGATTAAACAAAACAAGAAAAAAAAATCTGAGTTTCAGAAAGGTGTCCACCATTAGAAAAGTATAAATGTGGTAATGTTCAGTGTAATGAGCAGATATGACATCTGAATACATGTGTCTTTGGGAATTATAGTGATTTTTTTTACTCTGTTCTGCCCCTCTGGTACCCCCTTAGTTTCTTACCACAATTTGAAGCTAGAAAAAAAAAATCACTATTTTTGATGTACTTGTGTTTTAAAAAGCCTTTATGTAAGCCTTTGTCTGGAATGCTTCATTTTAGCTGCTGACTTTTATTTTGAAATTTTGATACTCTTCACCTATTTCACCAATTTCATACACTGCAATTCAGTCAGAATCAGGTTTGTAAGATGAAATACTCATTTGCATGGGGCAGCAGTGGCTCAGTCCATAAGGACTTTGCTGGCCCCAGAATGGACCAAGATTGAGAATTGTTTGTGCATATGAGTGTGTACTTTCAGCGTGGTTGAGAGTGTAAAAAACTGCATTTCCCTCAAAGAGTTTAAAGTCTTAAAAAGTTGGCCCTTCCACATGCTTATGTGTGATACCAAAGCATTTTGTTGATATTTTGTTCTGTACCTTAAACCCATTGAGCACAGTGATGGACAAGATAATGGCAAAGATGAGATGTAACATGAGGGAGGAAGGGAATGAGTCAGGAAAGTATCACAATAGAGGAGAGCAGAGAGGTGGCTGTGGAAGAAAACAGATCATTTACTTACAATATTTCACATTTGTCAAAGCACATATAAGACTTATAAGAAAATGATCTGCTTTCCTTCTTCTAAACCCATTTCTCCGCTTCTATTGTGATACTTTTCTTGCCTCATTCCCCTCCTCCCTCATGCTACATCTCATCTTTGCCATCATGTCCCAGCTCACCTGACACTAATTCCTCCTCTCCTCCCTCCTTCTCTCCCTCTTCATCCCTGGATTTTAAATTCCAGCCCCTGTAGTCCTCCCAGGTTTCGGGCAGCGGGCCAGGACAGTGAGCAGCGCCTGTCTGATCTCCTCCTGAAGAAGAAGAAGCTGTCTGCTGGGTCTGCCCTGTAGGCAGATGGAGCGAGCAGTAAACAGTGCAGAGGGGGGTTATGACAAATTACAAAGAGTCTGGAAATGGTTTTGTGTGTACTGCCGGCATTATTCATGGAGTACTTGAATTGTTTGGATCTTGAATATTCATACACCTGCCAGTAAATGTGAAGCTTTGGGGCTTTTAATGCTTCTGAATACATGCAGGAGATAAGAAAAGGGAACAAACAAAGCAGGACTGCAAGCATGCAGACTTGTGACATCATTATAGATAACGGAAATCATCTAAGAATGGACTCATAGATTTACAGTCACAACTTCTGCCGCAGAAAACCTAAACCAACACTATGGGTTCAATAAGTTGCGACTTATAGATGTCTCCTGCTGATATTCATCACCCCGTGCTCTCTCCATCCGTTTCCCAGCATGCATTTGATAAATGAGACAGCTTCTGTAACCCGATTCCCCGTCTCCTCCCTGCATACCTGAATAATAACACGTATACGGAGGAAATGTAGACAGGTCACAGAGGGCAGCGACCCGCTCTCTGCGCAGGGGTCACGGCCTCTGTGCGACTTCAACATCAGATCTAAACATAACTCGTTGAGGCGCCTTGGGGAAAAAAAAAAAAGAAACAAGAAGAGATGAGTTGTTGTTTTGGAAAGAGCGCGTCTGTTTTAGATATTTTTAAGCATATCGCCCCAAAATAACTTACAAATCATTGCAACGCGGAAGCCAAGCCTGACTACAAAAGCTGTTTGCTGCAACATCTTGAAACTTTTATGAGGCAGAAAATGTGTCACTCTTTGAAGAAGAAAGCCTTAATGACTCCTGTGATTTATTTCCTTTTTTTTTTTTTTACACTACAGGGATGAGCTCATCCTCTGTCTGACTGATCTGACATCATATGAAATCACTGTCCTCATAATGATCCCTTTAACTAAGTCACCCTCAGATAACCCCATCTTTAAACACTGACTGATGACCCACTAATGTCTATCAGTTCTTCCTGTGCTGAGCTGACTGATGGTGACTCAGGCTCCGAGTGTCTCCTCGGCTCCAGCCAGGATGACCTCTGACCCCTGTGACATCATGGTTGAGACTGTGTCTCTACCAGCTGTTGTCATAAATACTGATAGTATTGAACACCTCAGCTCCTAGTGATTAGTTCTTTTTTTTTCTTATAGAAATGATACAAATAGTATAAAACTTGGTCAAATTTGAGGAGTTCTCGTTATATTGGTGTTGCCGACACACAACCTTGGTGCAGTCCTGTGCAGCCCAGCAGAGGGCAGTGTTTCCCACCATGTGCCAAAGAATTTACTAGCTTAATTCACCTGAATAACTCATTCCATTCATGGGTATTCCAAAACACAAATATTATGAGGAGGGAGGGTTTTCTTCAAATAACCACAGCTTTCATCAAATATTGCTATTGTAATTTGGGCAGTGCTTACTTACTAGCACAATCAAGATTTAGGATGAAGTATTCGGCAAAAGTTTTCACAATTTACCAGCTAATCTGACCCCCTTTTTAGGTCCCAATCCTGTGAAATAAATAGGTTGCATCATAAAGTTTGGTAAAGCCGCTGATAATTACAATCAGTTTGTCATATTAATAAATATGTATGTATTAGTAAACCTTAATGGTTCAATTAATCATTCATCACCAAAAGGATCTCCATGCTGATTGGCTCGTGCAGCGCTAATTGTTCGCTGAAGATCAATTTTTCAAACCATCACAAAGCAGAGCGTTGAACCTTTGCAATTAATGCCATTCCCACACAGAACTCACTCAGTGTTAGTAAGAAACCGCCAAATTTGCATCACCTTTTCACTGTCCAGGTGAGTCAGAACCCTATTGATGTGTCTGGACTCATTCATAGATATACTAATAACAACCACTAAATTTGTGTCAGCCAGTTGAAACATGCAAATCACTCATAATTCTGGTGTGAACACATTCCATGATAGCAAAAATAAAGTTAGCGTTGCATCTTTTATGAATAATGTTCCCCTGTTTGACAACTTGACTATTTCTGGGGTTGAAATCCTACAGAGGAACTGAAAAAGCCAGACTTCAAGCCTGTATCAGTTTAATAATTCAGCTGTGCATTTTGGTTAAATTTTCTTCCAAATATGTGTCCAAAAGTGTTTAATGTCAAATCTAAAATAACAATAAATGTGTCTTTTAAAGGCACTGTGAGGAGTATCTGTGTGCCGATGTTTGTAGTGACCCCTCTGGTTGAAGTTGGTAGTGTTTTCTTACAGAATTAAGCCACTCTATCACATGAGCACCATCACCCACTGTGTTCAAGATGTGCTACATGGCTGACAGTGTGAGACCTTACTTCCTTTTTGATTTTTTCACTGTAATCAGTCTTACCTGCTGCACCCATGAATTAAATGATCAGTTCTTGAGATTCTTCATAGACACACACAGATGTTGCACCTTGTTAATCCAGCTCAGCTTTCTCTTGTTGTTGTTGTAAAATAAACCTTTTTATATATTTAAGGAGCTATGACACTGGTTTTGTTGCTGATAAATTTGATGAATCTGATTCTTTGATTGTAATTTACTTCTCTGCTGTTAACAGGGACACAAAACCTGACTCTTGCTATGGTGTTCATTTGTTTTGGAAGTCCAGGCCTTGGGGTGTGAAATGTTACAACAAAATCAATCCAAGAAACTGTTTTCTTCAAGAAAAGGAAGAGATTTTACTTCTCACTGCTAAAGTTTGCTGGCTGGTGTAGTGGTGTTGTTGGGGCCTTTGGTCAGTGTATTATGCAAGGATTCCTGTTTTCCTGAGGAAACCCGACTGAACCACGGATACCGAGAATTAAAAAAGAAAAAAAAATGGATTGTGAACCTGCAAAAACATAAGAAAGAGAAAATTTCAAGTTCACCAATGAAGTCCTCAGATGGCCTCTGACTACATCCATTGGCATGTATTTCAAGTGTGCTTCAGAAATTCTCAAAGTATGAAAATGTGCAGTCAGAACCAAAACAAGTAGCTAGAGAGCTAATTAAGTCTTACATTGAAGGCAGATTCTTCTTTTCCCTCTTGGTCTACAGTAACAGGTCAACCACATTTTCCAACTCAAAGTTCAGAGTGACCTGAAGCTCCATCTTGTTTACGTCTTCCTCCAGAACCACACGGACCCATCTCCAGCTCCTCTCGTGGCCTTTCCCCGCTGCATCCTTCCATCAGCATATTTACTGGACTACTCATTCAAGTAATTGTCCACAACTGTCAAATCCAATTGAATCACTTTACGAGGACTTATTGGAGCGCATAATAAAAACAGTGAAAACCATCATCATTACCAGGCCTTTGCTCAACGTTTATTCTTCCTTAGCCCGGCTATTTAACAAGCATGACGGTTTTATTAGCATCCCTGCACTGTAATAGGCCTCTTATTGTTACGGAGCCATGTGGCCTCGGGCTAGCGGGCTGGTTCAAGGATGGATCTGGTTGACTGTAGAAATAATCTTGAAACATTAGTCTGTGAATATGTCAGCTTGGCCCGGGGCGCTAGTTTGTACTTGTTGTAATTCCAAACTGTGATTTATGTATGAATATATTCCTCTGCCAGCATTCAGCTGCTGTCTCTATGTCTGACTGTTCCTGTAAATTTGAAGCATGTACTGGGAAATGCTTCAAACATTTCCATTCATTTCGATGTCCTCCATAACGACTCACTCTATAAGTCACATTCTTATTATATATTCTGTGCTTCGAGCAGTTTTCCATCCTTTACAGCACACTGTGGAAGAACAGGAGGATACATGTAAGCTCAATGTGCTGTTGCCCTTGACAAAATGCACAACATTTTGCGGCAGCCCCAGAGAATAGAAGAACGACAACTCCTAATCGATCTGTGCTCTTTTTCTGCAAAATTGTGCATCGGAGCAAATGCTCAGAACAGATCAGGTCACTTTTCCTGAATAAAATATGTGCACCGCCTTGTCCTTGCTGCAGTTTTGACCTTTCTTTCCAGAGTTTTTGTCAAAGTTTGAGCACATCAGGTCACCCGTTAAGAGTCGTTTATTTCAACCTGAGCGAACAGACGTAAATATCATTTTCTCCCAATGAGATTCACTTCACTGTTTCATTTTCCTGTAGAGCCAGTTTTTCCACAATGAACGTGTGTTTCAAAGGAATTTATAGACAAATAAAGAGTTTGAGACTGTCCAGTTTCTGCGCCGAGGTCTCAGAGTGTAACAGAAAGAGCAGCTGCAGCCAAGTGTGCAGCCAGTGCATCACGCAATGTCAAATGTTGGGGTGTGCTGCTGGTGTCCCATGAGACGCTGGGCAGTCGGTTCAGAGCAGCAACCACAGGTCAGAGAACACTGTGTGAGAGAGGGTGTGTGTGTGTGTGTGTGTGGTCACATGGCCTCAGACATGTGTGCACTGATGAAACTGAAATAAGGTCCTAACACTTATTTTCGTCTGCAAAACAAACCACAACAGATAAGTATGAAGTTTAAGTAGAAATCATTGACAAGATTAGTACAAAACTTGTAAAATTCAAGTAGTGCTGAGATTTAGCTTTGAAATATAATCTTATTAAACAGAGGTTTATTAATCAATTGCAGTTAATAAATCATGGTGAATGGCATTTAAATTACATATTAGTATTTGACACAAGAAGCAACATTTTCTCAATTCGAATGAATTCTGGATGACTGTGCCAATGAACGGACTTGAACATAAACTTATAGGTCCCATTTTATGCAAAAATCTCTTTATTAAGTCTTTTAGTGAAATTTGTGGGTCTTTGGCTTTCCTCCCAGCCCACAAAATGTGATATTTAATGACAAAACCTGTACTTAGTAGTGCTTGTGAATGTAAAATCCTGACCTAAAACGAGCTGTTGGGATTTTGGATTTTGTTTTGGATTTTCCTCAGTGTCCCCCCTGTCTCTGTGTTAGCTCCAGGATGCTAACTTTAGCTGCGGTTTGCCTGTTGTTTCAGCCTGTAATGTTACGGTAAACATGCTTCGCTGTTTTCTAAACATTGTGCACTCAGAGCTCGTGGAACCGCACTCAGTGACGCTGAAGAGTGGGGCGGTATCAGCGGTGGCTCAATTACATATGAAGGTCGCGCCCACTAAATCAAACCGTTCTGAACAGGGGCTATGAGAGCCTGGAAACAATGCTGCTGTGCTTGATTTATTGGCTTTTTGGACCAAAACTTGTTACTACCATTTCATGAAGACACCAATGACCCATATTAAACTGCAGAAAAGGAGCATAATATGGGACCTTTAAACAACAAAATCCTGTTTTTTTTTTTCAACAAAATATACTTTTTCAATGTAAAGTGTTGTTGAAGGAACTTTACCGCAAACTGTGCAGACAATGCTCAACTAATAAATTCACATTTTTAATTCTTTATCAACTTAATTGTCATACAGGCCACCTTGTCTTTTGTAATATGGTCTTTAAAAGAGTCAGAAATCTTACTAAAGCTCTTCTTCTCTTCTGTCAAGAACAGTGTGACTTGTTTCGATAGTCCAAATGGGTGTAGAACAGCTTGCTTTGATTGTTGCCTGTGATTGGCAACGTTACTGTCCATGCACCTGAATCCACTCTATTGCAGTACGTCTGCGTGGCTGCTTTATCCCGTTGCTGGTAGTATGCAACCATCATATTTTTGATGGATGTGGAGCTATGACACATAGATTCAGGGTAGGGGAGATCGAGCGGGACATGAAGTTGTTACCAGAGACTACCGAAAAACACCCAGTGACTTTCAAAGTAAAACAGACCGTGCTGAAAATCAGTTTGTATTTAGATTGGCTACCATGATAAGCGGACATGAGTGGAGCCACACCAGGAGTCAACAGGTTTTACAGCCCAACATGAATGAAGAAAGACTTATCAATGGAGAGGGAAACACAGGAACATTGAGTAATGCAGTCAAGATGCAGCACAACGGAGCCGCACTAAGTCCTGTTGCAGCATTGGACTAACTTTGGAACGACTAAGACAAGATAGTTCATCATTTAAAAAGGGGAAACCAAACCTTTAATTCAGAAGGTGTTCATTTGAAAAGCAGAAAGAGGTTATAAAATCTCACATATTACGCCTTAGATTGTCCTCTAAGACGATCATATGGTTAACACTCACTGTGGGCTGAATATGTAGTAAATTAACCAGAGCAAAGCACAGTCTGTGGGAGGTTATTCCCACTCTGATGACTGTCCTGGTGTCAGACTGAATCACTGACTCCTCTTTGATCTGGTTTCTCTGAAGCAGCCCATATGGCTCGACACTTAAAGGGCATATTTACCATTTAACGTGAGGTGAAAAGTGTCCCCCATTAATAACACTGGAATGTTTCGTCTGCGTGCTATCTGCCTGGCATTGGTTGACTGCTGGTTCCCTGAAAACAAAGGCATGCATCAGAGCTGAATAAGCCTTTGACAAGTCAGTGGTAGGTAGGACACTCAGCTGCTAATCTGAATATTAAACACAAACGTTCAGCTTGCGTTAGTCAGGAAAGCCGCTTACATTTTCAAACGAGACGGGGGGATTTAAATGGAAAAAGGTATGTTGGCGTGTGCATTCATGAGTGTTTGCATACGTGTCAGACATGCATATCAGAATGTCCTCACAGCTGAGGAGACGGGGGGATTTGGCGTGTTGGATTTCACCGGTTGAGCTCTGCAGTCTGATATATGAATGAGGTAAATCACAGAGCGGTGACTGCTGTCAGGAAGGAGACACCTCCAGCAGCAGCAGCGAGGGTCACATGGGAGTCCGATGACGCCTTAACTCTCTGTTTCTCTTGTTCCGAACATGTTTGTTGTGTTTATTTATTATTACCCTGAATGATATGCTCTGTAATCCCCTCTGAAGCACCTCTTGTCTAATCTCCCAGACCCCATGACTCATCAACTTACCGCCTCACTACAACCCAGCTTTTTATTATCAGATTCTATTCCTCCTCTGTGGGAAGCTTAATGCGTCTTATTGTCATTGAACTGTATTCGTAATTGTGCAGCGTGGAAAGAAAAGAAGATACTGAATCTATGAATTTCAATCAAGAGCACCCCCATGTGATCCGTGTGCTGCAGCCACATGCCACGGCGGGGATGGAGGCTTATTGGACTAAGAGAGGTTGGCTTATGAATTCATCACATGGAGGATGTTTTTGTCCTGGAGCTATACAACCAGCTTTTGTGTTTTCATTACGCTAATATGGAGAGGTCTTTTAAGGAGGTCTTCTGAGGGTACGTGCAGGCGTGTGTGTGTGTGTGTGTGTGTGGAGTGTGGATCTGCCGTCATTAAAAAAAACACTCCCAATTTAGAAAGTAACAGCGTTTTGAATCAGAAGCATGTTTCATAACACTCTACCATCAATCCTATTTGGGGTGTGTCGTAACATTTTGACAAAAAGGGAAAGTGTCCTGACTTAATCTTGACATGTAATCACACGCTGCGTGGAAAAATCAAATGATCTGACAGAATTCTTCCAATTTAAAAAGAAAAAGAAGAGAAAAACCTCAAACAGTCTTTCTGTTAGTTAAGAAAGAGGAACACTCACAGCAGAAGAGAAGTAGCAAGGTGAACTTCAGGTGCCCATCGGTCATTCGTCCACTTAAGGCATTTTTTGTCCTGGCAGCTTCCACGGCCTCTAATTAAGAGTGCTTCTCACCAGCACTTACTGTTGCCAGGTTACAAAAGTTGTCCTGTAGCAACAATGCTGGTCACCAAAGTGACTGTTAAGTCGGTTTTAAATTGCTTTGTATGAGTTTTACAAAGACTATAAAACAACTGTACCCTTTAAAGGCTGTTATTCTTTTTGTATAACGTGACGCGCAGAAATGAGACGCACAAGATCCGTGTGAGAGAATGTGTCAGGCTTCCGTTGGTGTCCATTCCCAAACTGCAGGGGGCAGTGTATCACAAACTTACGTCTACCAGGGCACTAAACGAGAGTCGAAGAAGTCTGGCTTTGTTTACAAGATATTTACATCTATTTCCCAGGGATTTGTCCAGGTTCTTTTAACTGATTCCTCTTCTCTGCCAAGGATGGTCACAATTTTTCCCCCTTGAATTATTTACCACTCTGTTATCGAGTTGATCTCTGTGTGAAAAGTCATACAGTTGCCTGTGTTTCTGCATTTCGACCACTTTTGCCACATTGTCCACACATCTCCGTCAAGCAGCAACCTCGGGTCTAAGAATATGAGACAATGCAAAAGTGCTCAAATCTGCTGTTTCTTGAGTGTTCGGTTGAGGCTGGCTCCGAAAGTACCGGAAGTCATATACACATCAAGCCAAAAAAAGCCATTTTCAAAGCAGAAATTAACCTATTTACAGCCTGGTTTAAAAAAATTAGGTGAATTGTTTTCAAACTCGGCCGTTCAGAGGATATTAAGATCGCAAACTCGCCCAATCAGAGGCACAGTTCAGGGTCACATGATCAACAGGTGCCCTATAGCTGTACACGAAGCCCTTGCCACTACCAATATGGCCGCTTTAGCCGATGTGCTACATTTACCGCTTCAAAAACAGACGGGTGACTTTGGGAGACTACGTCCATGTTTTTACAGTCTATGGTCTCCTTCAGGCAGGTTGGAAAATGACGTAAATCATCCGCAAGAAGCTGCGCAGACCCCGCGGTCACGTCAAGCATAAACCAGCCTTAATGATTGAGTTGTTTCTCATTTCTCCTCCATTGTTGTTGACAGAGTGGTATCAGACGTTCTGCCCCTTCTTGTTTTGATTGGTTGATGAAGAAGAAGTAACATTGATGTGTGCAGCAATGTTCCAAAAGTTTACCTTTTTTATTAACTTAGAGGATATTGAGCTGCTTTGGTTTTATATGAAAAACAGGTGTTAGTGGACAAAGGCACTCAAAGAGGAGGTGTTGTGCTTTCCCAACATAGGTAAACATGAATGTAAAGTAACCATGCATGATGTTCAAACCCATACATATTCATATGCTGTAGAAATCTCAGAATCTGTCAGTAAACTGTCTGTAAACAGGCCTTCAGAGGGCTAGCCAATCAGAGAGAAGGGGGTTTGTGTCTTTAAAAAGACAGCATCTTTCTATTTATCAAAACAGAAGTTATATTAAACACTAACCAGTGACTGTTATGTAACTGATCTGCTGTCATTTCAGATTTCATTTCAGACTAAGGAAAATTACTGTTTATAGAAGACAATGGTGTTACCAGTATTAGCTTACGCCCATCGTTACAATCAGTTTATCTTTGGTCTGGATGTGCTCTTCATGTCAAGAGACCATGAGTACTTTTTTCTTTAAATTTGGCTCTATCAAAATAAAAATATGTCTATTGACATTTACCTCTCTCAACTGGAAATTTCCTGATGACTGCAGTTTGTTAAGTGGACAAAAGTGACACTATTGGAGAAAAGGAGTAAACAGGATCTGAAAGTTGGAGGTCAGAAAGCTCAGCAAGGCAAAAAAGTAATTAATGCTGTTGATTTACTTCAGTAAAAAACAAAATACATCATTTGTTCTACTTTTAATCTATAAGTTCTGAACATTGCCATATGTACTAACATATACCCCACAAGTGAGTGGATAGGACCATGATGACATGGAGTCTGGTCGAGTTGTAACCTGTCTCGTCTCATTGTGTACATTGGGCAGCAAAGAATTTGGGAATTTTGAAGGATTAAGACAATGTGCTCAAGTGTGTGTGTGTGTGTGTGTGTGTGTGTGTGTGTGTGTGTGTGTGTGTGTGTGTGTGTGTGTGTGTGTGTGTGTGTGGTATCACAGAACAAAGGCCCTGGAAAAGGAGGATGTCTGTTACAACAACCTGTCATAAAAAAAGCAGAGCTCCAGAGACAACACGTCTGCCTGCAGCACCCTTGAAGGACCCTTGTAAGCCATGTGTGTGTGTGTGTGTGTGTGTGTGTGTGTGTGTGTGTGTGTGTGTGTGTGTGTGTGTGTGTGTGTGTGTGTGTGTGTGTGTGTGTGTGTGTGGTGTCTGATCCTGCACTATCCTTTTATGTGTGTGTGTGCTTGAAATGGGACTTTATTTGAGTTCTCTGAGCACCATTTAGTTTCCTTTGTCTGATCCTGGGGACCCCATGGGAGCTCAAAGACTGTGGAGTTGTTCTTGACGGTTTTCTGTTTTGTAGACACACACACACACACACACACACACACACACACACACACACACACACACACACACACACACACACACACACACACACACACACTTGTCTAGTATTGCTGTATGGATCTGCCTCTTGTAGAATCAACACAGCTGAAAAAGGATCTCCAGGGGCCTGAGTCACCCTCCGTATTCATTCCCTGCATGTCTAACATCGATAAAATGACCTGTAGCCACTCAAACACACCTCTCTGTCACTACTAATTTCCTGCCTACTGACTGATACAATGCAGACAAGAGGAAGAACTCTATTAAGACCACGGGGCTCCATCTCTTACAGCAGACTGAGAAGCATTGACTGTGTTGCTTTTACTGTTTGAGCCACATGGGTTCTGGGTCTAAGCTCGGATTAAATGACAAATGTAAACGAGAGCTGTCAGTGTTAAGGCGTTAATACGGACATGATTAAGATTCAAGATTGATACACTGGTTCTTTAACCATGATTGGAAGTAAGAACACTACTGCACTTTTGAATAAACCTCTTTCAATTAAAACAACAACAACAGCAACAACAACCTTGGCTCTGCTAAGAAATCAAAAGTGAAATGCACTTTGTACGAATCAAAAACACAAAACAACAGTAAAAAAAAAACAAAAAACACCAAGTTTTGGTTTAAGCACAAAGTTTGACCTTCCGGCATTTACTAAGCATACAGGTGCAGCCAACACACCAGCAGACCCTTCCCATCACATAAGCAAATTATCAATGGTACATCTCCAAATCATACTTGTTCTGTAATCATTAACTTTGTTGCAAAACAAATATGAATAAAAAAGGTAAACAGAGACAGCTATTTTTGCATAGTATGGTATAACCCCTTCACACTCTACGATTCATGCTAAAAATGTGAAATGTAAAACTATTAATCCACTCTTAAAGATCATTTATGCTTAATGTTTAATACGGATCTGGGTACGAGTTGCCATGTTTATTTTTGAGCTTGTTGTTGCCATAAACTTTTGACTTAGAATGCATGGTAGCAGTGACATTAACATTATTTGAAAAGTGCGTCTACACTTTGGTTCACAAAGGGAGTATAAATGGGCCTTTAGGACTACTACAAGTTATGTCTTATCTCTGTGGTTGTGGAGGAGTGAAGGCATCAAATTCTTGTCTTTCCTTTGACCACTCAGTCAGGTTCGGTCTTTGCCCCACAGTAATCTCTGTGGCTGTTTTGGGAACTGCACACTCTAACAGTATGCACTGAGTTGGCCAAAATGAAATATGTGGTATGTGGGGGGGGGTCTGTAGTATGCAAGAAATTATGATCGATCAAGGAAATATTCTTAGTATGCATCAAGGCACAGCACTTATGTTCTTATTCTTTTTCCATGTTTGGCAAGTGTTTTTAGGTGCATTACTGCCACCTACTGGAATGAGTTAGCATTACAACTACGATACCACAACGCTAAAGTGTGACAATATGTTTTATTTACATTAGAGTAATATAAAAGAAATGCTGGTTATGACTGTCACGTCTTGTCATTAGAGGTGATATGTATCTAACTGGTAACTATTCACTTCTACAAATTTGTTAGTGTCCTTATAAACTTTTTTTGTTTTGCTCACCATAAGTTGTTTGGAAGCAGTTTTGCTATCAGGTTTGCCTTTGCTTTCCAAAATGGTAAACTGGCAAAACATACAATAAATCTGTTCCAACATCCTAGCCCTACTGCATACTTCATTCCAAAGCATTGTGTGGCAAATGGTCGCGAAAAAACTGCCTGATTGTCTGGTTCCACTCCTGCTAGCTTTGGGCACCAAAACTTCAGGACTTGGCTGTGATCCATTACTTTTTTAAGCTACTGCATGCTTTCTATCACGGAGTTGAGAGGAAACTGAACACATGGCCCGCTTCTTTACTCTTGGATGCTGGATCCATTTTTGGCTCAAGTGTCCCAAAAGTCCCTGGATTTTTGGGGAAATGGCAATAAGGAAGCAAGGAAGCACAGTTTCTGGTTTGTAACAATAAACGTATCCTCTATGTTTACGTGACTGACCATATAGAGTTTTGTGTCTAGTTTATTACCATGACTGACAGTTGCTTTCAATATCCTCATGACAGGGAGCTGAGATGCTGGCGTCTGGCACTCTCCATGCTGCGCTGGCAGAGCAGGTGTATTAGTTTTAGCAGATTTTTCTTCTGTTTGATCAAAAGCCACCAGCGAGAACAGATGGAGAGGGAAAGGAGGACGGAAAAAAAGACAGGGAGAGGGAGAGAAAATGGCAGTATTATTTTGAGAGCCGTGTTGATGTAATAAATGATGAAAAGGTGTAATAAATCAGCATAATTAGATTATTGGGATTCATGCAGGTAAGCACGGAGAGGCTCAGCTGCTTCCTGTCCTGACAGGGACGCACACCCAGGTCTGAGCTCGGTTTGGCAGGCACACTGAGAGAGGGTGAGAGCTAAATATTTTTTTTCTTTATACCTGAAATTCTATTGTGTTATCGGTGTTGTATAACATTCACGACAGCGTTCCAGTGACAGGTGGGTAATCTCAGCAAAAGTGTTTTGACAGTTCGTCAAGCCACAAACAGCGGCTGGAGTCTCATCCTTTCTGCTTCATTTTGAATGTCTCCCTGTTTTGATTTTAATCTGTTATATGAAAGCTGCCAAACACACACACAAACACACATTTGCAAGCACACACACACCTTCATATGCCCACTGCTGCACACTCAGAGAGTGGCTGTCTCTGCAGGTTTTATTGCAGATCCACATCATGATCTGTTCTTGGTCTGCTCATCACCTCAGCTCTGTAGCAGATGAAAGATATTGAAGCGTAACGAGAAAAACCAATAGTGGCTGCATTATTTTAAACAGAAATTTTCATCTCCATTCCACTGCTCCAGGTCTTTTCATATCATATTCTTACGGGAAAAGAAGCCAACAAGCCTCTTTGGTTATTTGCAGATCTGAGACTGTAACATCAGCCTTTGATTCTTCACCTTATTGCACTACAGTTTCTGTTACATAAATCTTTTGTTTCTGATGAAGGTTGACAAGGCACAAAATCATCCCACTCCTCATCATCTTTTCTCTCATTAGTTAATAATAATAATAATGCATTTTATTTATACTGCACTTTACATTCACACAATCTCAAAGTGCTACAGAGAAAGAATAAGAGTTCTGTACAGTTCTGTCAATACATGCAGGATTATATGTGCATTTGTAGTGACAAATCTGTACATGAAAGGGACACTTAATTCGGTACACCTGCTCAACTCCTCATTAACTCAAGCTTCTAATCAGCCATTCAAGGTGATTTGATGGACTTTGAACATGAAATGCTAGTTAGTGCTGGGCAATCGCACAACAATCTTTAGGGTTTACAGAAAACGGTCCCAAACAGACAAAATACTCAGAGAGCAGCAGTTCTCTGAAATAAAATGCCTTGTTGGTGCCAGAGTTCAAAGGGGAGTGGCCAGACTGTTTGAAAGAGACAGAAAGACAGATGATAATCACTTGATACAACCAAGGCCTGCATCTCTGAACACCCAAGTCCAGATGGGTGACAGCAGCAGAAGACCACACTGTCAGCTGAGGACAGGAAACTGGGGCAACAATTCATATGGAAGCACCAAAACAGGATGATAGAGGATTGGTAAAAAAGTTGTGCCTGGATTTCTCTTGCAACATTCAGATGATGGGACCAGAATTTGGTGTACACTACACGAAAACATGGATCCAACCTGCCCTGTGTCAACCACTCAGGCTGCTGCTGCTGGTGTTATGGTGTGGGGGATATTTTCTCAAATTTCCTTCTTCTGGCTAATGTTGCTGACCATGTCCGTGCCTTTATGAGCACAGTGTACTCATGTTCCATCCATCCATTTCACATTGCTTATCCTGGTCTGCATTGCCAGGCAAGCCGAGAGATACGATCAGTCCATCATGTCATAATTTCCCTGGGTTCTCTTCCCAAATGGGAAAACCAGAAACACTTCCACAGAGAGGTGGTTCCAGCATCTGGCAAGGATGCTGGAACCACCTCTTCTGCCTCCTCTTGATGCCAAGGAGCAGCAGTTCTACCTCAAACCCTTTCAGGATGTCCATGTTTCGAACCCTATCTCTGAGGCTGAGCCCAGACACCCTGCAAAGAAAGCTCATTTAGCTAGTGGTATCACAGCTTTTGACCACAGGTGAGGATTGAAATGTAGATTAACTGGTAAACTGAGAACCTTGCCTTCTGGTTCAACTCCCAACCACAACTGACGGGTATAGCATCCTTATCATTGCCGACACTGTCCTGATCTGTCTGTCAAGATACTCTACCACTTGGCAAATAGACTCCCCCTGACCAGGAGTGGGCAGTCCACTCTTTTCTGGCTCAAACTGCACCACGTCATAAAGCTGAAATCATCTCAGAGTGGTTTAGAATTCACTGTACTCTAGTGGCTTCCCCAGTCACCAGATCTCAATCCAATAGAGCTCCTTTGGGATGACGTGGAACAGGGGATCTGAGATTTGAGATACTTTCATGTCAATATGGTCAAAATCTCTGAGGAATGTTTCCAGCACCTTGTTAAATCTATGGAACAATGGAGTGTCCAATTCCTTACCAGCAAGGTGTACATAACAAAGTGTCTGGTGATTGTATTTATTCTTTTTTGTTATCATTTACTCAATGTTTTATATTCTCTGTATTCTAATGTTACACTCAGTATTTTGCTACTCTATTTTTTTTTTGGTAAAAATAAAGGATGATCTCATTCTTATTCCTACCAAACCTACACAGTCTTCGACACAAGCCCCTGTTCAGGTACCAGATTTTACCTTGATGGAATTCAAAGCAATTATGCATCAGTCTTTTATCTTTCAACGCAAGACAAACACATCATAATATTGAACCTGCAACAAACTGAGAGACCAGTGCGCAGAAACAAATTAAGTCCCGCCCACATACAAGGGAAAAACATTTCATCACTCTCCACTGACTCTGAGTTGCAAGAAGTAGACTCCCACACCTTTCCCCTGCCAGCAAACAGTAGATAAATGCCTAAAAGCTGATGTGTGGTCGGATTCATTTCCAAAAGGGCAAAGGATACGGATATAAGTTTTAAAAGCATCCAAACTAAAGAAGAAATAGTCTGAAGTGGAAACAGGTAATACAGGATGAAAATGCAGGTAGCATGTGAAAAGGTTAAAGTTGTGATCTCAACATCGAAATGGTGAAAATGTTGTGTAAATATCTGTGTCTGCCTTTGTTTTGTGCCAGATCATCTGTCTTTGCGCCAGTCAAGCACAGTCCTTTTGGGTCCTTTTGAGCTGATCATTATCACCTTTGAAGATCTTTTTGTTAGTATTGATTGTGCGCCCCCTGTGGACAACAGCGGTAGGAACAAAAATGGATACATCTACTCATCAAGGGCACTGTAGCAAAGCAGACCAGGCAAGCAATGCCACATTGAGTAGCTTTTCTCACTCACTGTTATACATTAGGTCAACACAGACTTTACAAATATCAACACTAACTTTAGCAAAGCTAAGTTTTTGCTCAACTCAAGTTATCTGGCAGGATGGTAAAAAATTAATGGTAAGGTACTGCCAAAACTAAAATCCAGGCAAGTGTTCTTGTCTTATTTGTTATAGAAAAATAATTCAATAAAAAGACTATAAGCCATAATTACTTGACAAGTTCAGAACAATGTCTTTTTCAAGTTACTGAAAAACTAAAATGACACTTGCATTGCTTGTAAGAGGAGAAAAAAACAGATCAAGATGATTTTTTTAAATGCAAGTTTCCTGATATATTTATAATGTTTTAAGACAAAGAATAAAATCAAACAATTTTTTTTCTACATTTGACAGATTGTTTTTAAGCAAATCATGCATCATTTTTGTCCTTGTTTGTCTTGAAATAAGACATTTATCTGGACTTGTCAGGTGAATGTGGCTTAGATAAAGTCCCAAAATATATTATTATCATTATTATTATTATTGCTTTTCTTATTATTAGGGATGGGTACGTTTCACATTTGAAACAATATGGCACCAATACCAGGTACCTTGCAACTGGTATCGGTACTCAATGGTACCAATTTTTGGTACTTTTTTAGTTTGAGTGGTAAGAATATTAATTTCTTTTTTTTTTTTTAATCAATTTAACATATTCATTACTCAGTATATAACCTTCCAATACTAGGTCTATGTTCAGCATGGAAAATCACCTACTCTTACACTCCCTCACAGTCACAAGGATGTGTTTAGGTACCTGAACACGGTACCTTTTGATTTTATGTGAATCAGTACCAGGTACTTTTGACAGATTTCGGTCAATACCTACAAAAGTAACTAATTCTGTACCCATCCCTAATTATTTTTAGACCAAAAAGAAAATATTGAATTTTTCTTTCATTTCTATTTTTGCAGTGTAGAAACAGCTACACAGCTGCATAGAAACTACACATTTCTTAATGTAATTGAGCCTTCATGCACATTAACAGGTATCTTGTTCCCTTTCGCGGGTCTCCTTAAAAAGACAGTGAGTTATGAATCAGTCCTACCTGGATTTTATGATAGTCCCTCAAAGAAGCTTTGAATTCAGTAATTCACAGTAAGCGTTAATGGAGGTTTTAACTTGATTGTAAATTATGTATCTTAAAGATTACATATTGCCTGTCAAGATAACAGTGTTTTGTCTTATAATAGGCTATTTGAAAGGTTAATTGAAGCTATGGTCTCATTAACAGTCATCAGGGCCTTTGATAGATAACATCCCGGAGCCTTTTGGAGTCTAAAAACCTTTATAAAAATCTGCTTTTCCTTTGTCACGTGCTCTCCCATTCATCCTAAACATCCATCACACAAAAACCACAAACATACATCAGCCCACTCACTCACTTTAAGTATGCTCTCTATGAGGCCTTAAATAGCTCTCTCTTTCACTGCTCCATCACTTAAGGATACAATGTGCACAGGGTCCAGTGAGCACGCTGAATGATAGCATCCTCGCCTGTGCGTCTCCTTTTCTCTGACAGAGTTTGAAGTGGCTCTTCTCCTGGGCCGTGTTTGCCTCTTCTCTGTTGTGGCCAAGGTAGATTAATCATTAATCAGTGCTCCCTCTGTCCCAGCCCATCTGTGTGGGCTCATGCTCAACTGAAAAGACCCCAACCATCCCACTCACTCCACTTCAGTCTTTGTTCGGATTCCTGTGAAACAGTTCGATGTAAATGTGGCTAACACTGTTTTTAATCCTCTTTGGGTTGTAAACATTATGAAAAAAGAGGAGAAATCGATGCATAAAAATTGTTTTTCCTGTACACAAGAGATAGGATAAAGGAATCCAAACTCTTGAACTGTAATCTGGTTTTAGAACAAGCAACATTTGTTCGAGTGTTTACCTCAAAATCTGATTATGAAACTTTTAAACTAGGATAAGCTGCTCTTAGGTTAACAACCAATGCATACATGCCTGTTTTTGTACTCATATTTTATTTAAACTTATGTAAACCTTTAAAATCGGCCAGCATTTCATACATCCTAATGCCTCTGTACTCTTCACCTTTCATCATGAGTTTCCAGTACGTGTGGCTCAAGTCTAATCAGCAGGTAATTCCAGTCTGTCATCACCTTCAGTGTCATTTTCTGGTTTTCCTCATTAACCACGTGTTAGTGGAGAAGGCCCATTGAGGCCTCACAGATTAGGACAGCAGAGGGTTGCAGCCCCACAGCTGCTTTTCTCATTCTCATTTCTACAGGACTGTTGACTTCATTTCCTGCAGGCCTCGCCACAGGACGCTCCTGACTGCTTTTTCACTCCTTTGGTTTTTTCTCTCTTTCTCCTCACTCATTCTTTCTTGTTGGATGTTTGTTTCTCTACATGTGTCTCTCGCTGGGTGTGTTTTGCTGACTTTTGCTAACTGTTGTTTCAACCTTTCTTTTCTCAGCTCCTCTTTCCCTGTTGAGACCTGACGGTGACCCAGCTAAAGCTTACAAATCCGTCCTGTTGGCCAGAAACAACCACGTAGTCTCAGGAAAATGTACTAAAAGGAACATGGGGTGTGTTAAAACAGGTATAAAGTGGGACAAAGGTCTCTGAATCAAAGAAAGACAATACTGTGCTAAGGTCCCGTCAAGTGATCTGACCAACCATGTATTGAAATGACGCAGACAAAGAGCCCTGCGACTGGTTCGCAAAGTGGCACTATGTTTCAAGCATTAACATAACGGCCATGCTTTGGTCATTACTTTTTGTGACTTGTAAAACTATGGAAGCAATATTGCACTTAAAGATTGGTTGTTGTCCTGTTTTAGGTGTCCAACTGTCTCTTTAAAAAAGTCTGTAGTTGCTTTACATGATTTACGGCTAAAAAATAAATAATCCTTCTTTTTCTCACACTGGTGTTTTAGAGCTCATGTTAGATTCAGAATAAAGTGCTTTGTTTTTGCTGCTGCTGTCTCTTTACTTATGCTATGAGGAGGATCTGTTTCAATTGCACTCCCTCGCCACCATGTGGCCTGGAGTCTCCACACACTGGTGTAAATTACTTTTAGCGAGGCATGTGTTTGGTTTGAAATTAAATGGAGATTGGATTGAAACAAATTTTCTTTGTTCAAGACAACTTTTTACTGGATACAACACGCCAAGGTAAGGGACTTATCAGTGCAGTTACATAGCACTTCAGTTTGTAATGTGACATCAAGCAAACGTTGTAGCAGCCGGCTATATGTTAGCCTGGTGCTCTGATGTATCTGTAGGCTAACATGACAACAAGTAAACACTGTCAGTTTGTAAGTTGTTTAGTAGCCGTTTATATTTAGTGCAGCTGGCAGTCCAGTGCACTAAGACATGTCTGTAATGTGTAACGTTAGTAAATCTTGGTTAGCTATGTCCTGCCAGTCATCTACCAAGCAGAGCTAACGTAACCTCACTCTTCATTTTATTGATAGACTCTCAAATTTGAACAGACCACTGCAGAATAACTGCTGACTGTGGGTTGGAATGGACATTATCACTAACAGCTTAGCGCCTGTGTCACAAAGGCTAATTAGCCTTTAGCTCAGGCTGTATCACTCTCCTGTTTAGCTTTCTTCTGCTCTTCTGTCCTTTTTCTGTCTGATAGTTAGGCTCCAGTGTCTACCATCACTACAAAATTAATCGCAGAAATAGTTTTAAGCAGAGAAAAACACAGATCTCTGTGTTTTATCTCTTCTCTCTACTCAACTTTGTCAGGTGTTGTCACAGATACCTAGACGTGCCATAGATCTATCTGGTCCAGGACAACCCGAACTGGAAGCTAAGAAGTAGTAATTTAAAATAACCTGTGACCAGCAATATTAGCACTGATAATCTCATTTTAAAGTGTGGATTACAATCAGGCATATATCTAGAAGGGAGACTTTTTCAAGATCACTTTCAAACTCCTCACAGCCCCACCAAAACTGGGGTCAGACCTTGGTATTTGAGGCCCACTAATCATATGTGTCATGAATGAGTAACCTAATACTATTATATGATGGCCCCATCATTTTAGCAAGTTTCATTGAGTCCATGTTAAGATCTTGTGCTCATAACAGTTTGGGGGATTTCCACAAAATAGGTTTGAGGTAAGAAAGTCTGTGCACATTGAGTATCCAGAATTGGTACTTTTTAAAATATGGGAAAGCAGAGTTCCCCCTCTTTAAACATTGAGTACAGACTTTTAACGGCTAAAATTTTCAGCGTGAGGGTTAATGTAATTCTCCGTTCATTCCCAAACCCCCTTCCCTGGCCCTCCAGAGGCCTCTCAGGGGCGGAGCTACAAGCATTGATGTTTGAGGCCTTTAGCTCCAATGTGTCATCAACCAATTCTGAGATCCTGATATGAGGATGTCATCATGTCAGCAAGTCCTGTGAAGATCTCGTGCTACTTGTAAAATGGACTATCTTGAGCAGTTTACAGACAGATTCTTGGATTTATGCAACATATGAATGTGTAGATGTTTGGAAATTTGCACTTCTTTATATCCATGTTTAAAAACTAGGAAGACTTATTACCCCCTCTTTAAGGTTGAGCTATTTGTTAAAGTATAATTTTCAAGCATTTGAGCAGAAGAGCTGACCTACCTTATTTTCTTTGATTCATTGCTTTTGCCAGATTTCAACATTTATTCACCTCCACGTCCTACGGCTGCACTCTAGCCGTAAAATGACAGTCGTAAGTTGTCATCAAATATTAAACTTCTGACCTCACCGAAGTGCGTGCGTTTGTGTATGTGTGGCCTCTGCTTTAGCTTTTAAATGACTTTTTTAAAAGCTGGTGGTTCATCAGGGGGTCAACCTCCGAGAGACGTGGAGTGATTTATGGTGTCTGCAGGAGGGTGGGGGTGAGAAGGGAAGAGTGAGGGGAGCGGAGGAGGAGGAGGAGGAGGAGGGGAGGTGGGGAGCGATCTAACACCCCATCCAGAATGGGATGTTTTGGCAGCCTGCATGTTTAGTGCCCCTTCCGTGACAAACTGTGTTGACGCTGTGGATAAAAAATAGGCCAAGGTGCTTTCAGGAACACAGAGCTGTGAAAAAACACGGAGACAAAGTTTAACAGAGGCTGAATCCCACGTTCTTGTACCACCACGTCTCCATCGCACGAGGAGCTCACTCAAAACTTATCCGGATACACAGGCCGCTGCACACCTACATTGTGTTCCTTAAAAGTTAGGAAAAGGACTTAGGATCATTGTTGCACTGGCGCTAGAGTGGCAACCATGACGGACCAATCACGTAAACTGCCCCCCTACTGTGCTCCCTTCCTACACTCATACATTTCTCCCTTTCATCTCAAGCCTCCCTTTAATCACAACCACTCCTGATTTCCTCTCCGTTTCCTTTCTTTTCTCTGTGTCTGGCCCGCTCTCACACTCATATATCTGTCATGCCCGGGTCTATTAGTTGTGACATTCGGTGCAGAAATTGTAAAACCTTCAGAGAGGAGATCCTTCTGCCGCCCAGGCACTCTGCAGTGAGTGAGCATGGAGTTAGTCTGAGATGTCAGCGAGGCTTCTGTGAGGAAGAGTCCTTTGTGGGGGGACGAGGATAGAAAAGGAGAAGATTACAGCAGTTCTGGGTTTAAAGATAGCAGTGTGTGTGTGTGTTGTAACTCTTACATTGCTTGTCATTCAGCTCATCTTGTCTGCTTTAAGCTTAAGTGACTGCACACACAGCGGTTAAGTGTAAACACACAAGGAAATCATCTTTTAAGCCCTAATGTTGAACACATAGAGCCAGGTGGACCTGTCGATATGAATATTGACCGTCCTGTTGAGACTCAGAGGACGGCTTTATCTCTCATGTCAATCCATTGGTTAGCTGGCATCTGCGTTAGCTTTACATGAAAACAACACACACTGAGATGAAAGTCATTGTTCTGTACAAAGGTTAGAAAATCTATGTTTGAACACATCTAAACCGGGAGAATGAAAATTCAGTCCTGCAAGACAGCAAGGAAGACAAAAAAAACCTTAAATGAGGCTAATTTGTCAAGGCTAAACAGCAACTACATGTTCTCTGTTAGCTAATGTACCACGTGGCTACTTGCTAACACTTCTCTGTAAAAAGTGAGGACTAAAGAGGTAAACTTGAATTTTTTTTGACACATTTTGAATTATAGAGACTTTAAGGTTTGTTTTTCTACTAATGTGAAGATGAACAATTCAAACATTTCCACAAAAATAACGGGTAAAGAAAAAAAAAACTAAATAACATCTAAAGCTCTTGTGAGGAGTTCTTAGCTTGGATTGAAATGGATTGAAATTTATACAAGTGTCTCTCCATGATCTAGTAAAGGAAATAACACCATCAAAGTCCTAATGGACAATTTCTTTGTTGTAAATATTGCTGTCTAAAATGCTACAGAGTAAATGTCGGACGAGACAAATTACAGAGCTCTTTAAAAACTGTTGCTGTATTTTTTCAGCCCAGCTATAAAAGAAAAACTAAAAACCTGAAAAAATTAACCCTTCACCTGCAAACATAATGGCACAGAACTTTTAAAATTGTTGATATCTTTGCAACAGCATTGATTTAAGTTGCTCTGTAGAGATCAATAACTCATTACCCCTTTTTTTTTTTTTTTTTAACAACCAAACTGATGCAAGCTTTCCAGGCTTGTGTCTGTCTTCACACTGGTTTCTCTGTGTTTCCATTGACAAAGCATCAACATATTGTGTTTAGCAAACACCAACTTTTTGCTGGGCCAGAGCAAAGCACCAACTACTTCAGGGACTGGGGTTGTGATGTCCAAAGACTAGAGGTGGAAACTGGCCATTTGTGAAATGGAAAGCTGCAGAGCAAGTTGTCTGTTATTTCATTGGAGTTTCTCATTCACAACTTAAAACGGAAGCATAATTAAAGCAGCTGTATACACCTATGATGAGCTCAGTCATTGTTGCTTTGTGGGCTTTGGTACTGTGCAAGCATCCTTGGGTAGGTGGCTACATATGCAGCAACATTTTATGCTTTATGCTCAACGTTATGCACAGATACAGATTTGGACGGAGCCTTCTATCTGTGCTCTGTGTTCATTTCGTCCGTCTGAATCTGTATGTTCCCGTGAAGCTTACGGATATGGACCAAACGGAGCAGTACCACCAAAAACCATTGACACAAGGCTTTAGTAAAACACAAAGAAGAAATAACAAAGGTGTAACTTTCACAATATATTCAACCTACCACTGCCTACTACATCGCTGCCTCTGTTTTTGTGTTTTATGCAAGCAGGACATTATTAATACCTCCCCCACAGTCGCCATGCTTGTTTTTGAGTTTCGTTGTCTTAAACTTTTGACTCTGGGCTCTGGTGGTGAGGTTTACTGCAATGCCAATGTAAAGGATGCACAGAGGTATGTGGGCAGTGATAGTAACATTGTCTGAAACGGAAGGCCATACATTTTAATACGTAAAGGGAGTATAAATGGGCCTTTACAGTGACGCAATGATCTGGCTCCAAATTAGGTCCCTGCCCATGGAAAACCAAACCAGGTCTTTGGAAAAACATGATTTAAACCAACTAAGAACTCACACTAACACAGAACAAGCACCTGGTTCTTTTTATGGAAAGAGATTATTAGAGATGTTAGAGATCTGCAGCTGTTGCCTGGTTTGCATGACGGTGGTTGGGGTCCAATTGTTCTTTTCTGATGCTGTTTATTTGAACTGGCTGTTAGAAATAACACCAGTAAAATATTTCATTTGACCTCTACTTTTTAGAGTTTAAGACACCCTTTGGGATGCTTCAATGACTTTTGTGGTTGCTTTTTACTCTACAGACAGCATTAGGTACATTTTTTGGATCACCAGTGTAAGAGCTAAAACATCTCTCCAGGTATTAATAGCATAATCTATTTTATGCAACTACAACTCTGCTTAGAATGCAGGAAATCATATCACACACCAGCCAAAGTGAGGAAATTTACAATGTATGCAAGTTTGTTATACTTTATTTGTTGATATTTGCATAGAAAATATATTATAAAAAGCTGAAGAGTGATGAAACCTGGATTGTTTTAGATGATTTCTCAGAGACAAACAACTTCTCTGCCAAATGAGTCAGCAGTTTTAACAGCTTTGGCATATTTTCATTAATTAAGATCTGTTGGCTCAACCTGCATACAAATTATTCCCCTCAAAACACAATGGATAGATTTGGGTCTGTTTAGCGCATAAATATTTAGATTAATTTGGGTCTTCACCCGTGCTCCTGTTTACTCTGTGTTTGTGTTTTCCTCTCTGGATGCATCAGCTCAGTGCTTCTCCTGTGGGTCTAATGTTTGATGTGGAGTAAAAGGCTCCAGGAGTTTATGAATGAATATTTTAAAGGGATTCAGCGAGGCGGCGGGGCACAAAATGGTTCCTCTGTCCTCTCTACAAGCCAGTCAGTCATTCTGCCGCAAGCCCTGAACTCTGGTATCTCATAAAAGCAAAGCTGCATCACTCTGCTGGGAAGGCGAGCGGAGCACAGGAAAACTCCTGTGTGTGAGCGTGTTTTCATGAAGGAAAGAGAGGGAGAGCTGACAGACAGAAAGAGAGTGAGACAGAAAACAGAGGTGCAGGTTGTGGGAGGAAGGGTGAGGGAAAATGTGTAGGCCTGTTTCTAAAATAGGAACTTGTGCTGTATGAACCTGTATGTTTTTATATCCACATGCCCATCAGTGCAATGTAAGGTGAGGATCTTGGTTGAGGTCTTGGTAAGAAGATTCCCTGTTGAATTCTGACAGGGCCCTCTTCGTGTGGACTCACTGTGCAATTTTCTAGTTCCCTCTGGGCACTTTGTCTTCCTCCCACAGTCTGAAGACATGCTCGGGATAATTTGTGACTCTAAATTGACGTGGGGGTGTTATTTAGTTTAAGTGGTTGTCTGTCTTTATAAGTCAGCCCTGTGATTGACTGGCAACCTGTCCAAAATGAATCCCACCTCTAGCTCCCCCGCAACCCCTGACAGGATAAGTAGATATAATGGATCAGATAAGATTCTAGTTTCCAAAAGACTTATCCACAATTCTTTTGATCATATTTACAGAAATTCAAGAAAAATAAAGTGCAAATCAACTTTATCGAATGTCACGACTGCTAAAATTGAAAGATGTTTCATTCAGATATTATTTTGAGCTTGTGGTGCTAAATCTACACTCAATGATATACGAACCTAGTCCCTGTGACATCACAGGTTTGTTTAACATGCAGCATTTTGAACCCAATTGTTGTGAGAGACATATCAGGAAACCCAATCTAGCTTCATTCAAGTTAGGGTGAGGCAAAGAGCCGGGTTTTAGCCTCTTTTTTTTAGATAGCAGGGTGCCTATGGTCTATGCTATGGCCTTAAATAGGCAAAACTAGGAAGTTCTCATACAGAACTTGTAAAAATATGGCTTATGAAAAAATTTGGTTCAGCACAGTTTGTGCTGATAGAGAAATGAGCAACTCAGACCAAAGCCTTTATTTTAAAGCTGGAAAGAATGTTGACTTTTGGTGTTAAAATCTGCTTTTGGGGGCAAAGATATGACCTAGCAATTCAGATTGCACCCAAAAAAGATAGCCTTTGGGCCCAGCCTGCGGCCTCTTTCTTGCATGTTGCCCCCAACTTTTGCCGTATTTACAGCTCATCCCGCCCCCCAAAACAAAAACAAAAACAGCAGGGAAGAAAACAAATATAACTATCTTTTTCTTTTTGGTGACATATTTAAATTATATCCTTCTAGTGGACACTTAAAGAACAGAATTTTTTTTTCCTCAAAGACTTAAAAATTTTAGACTGGAGGTTGCCACTTAGTGCTGACTTCTTTGAGTGTTGTTATAATGTTGAAAATCAAAAATGCCAAAAAAAGCCACAACAATTGCAAACAGCTTAATATGTGGTAAAAAAAATAAAGAACCCCCACCCCCGCAAATATTCATTGATTCTCAATCTGGGTTTTAACTTGAATTTTTTATCTTTTCAGTTACAGACTTCTTCATTGGATGATTGTGTGTCAAAATTTTATTTTTAAGGACGTGGTCACACTGACCATCCAAACCATGCCATGCTTAAGCACGTCTGCGTCCCCCCCGCAGCACTGTTCCCCAGCTGGAGAGTACGGCCAGCAGTCACACTACCCCTATTTGAACCAGACTTTAGCAAGTATCACACACGTGCATGGCCCGCCTACGTCATCGTGAAGCATCTGTTTACATGAAGCATGATCACATCAGAGTCAGCACAATGAGACACAGAGAGCACTGCTACAACTTTAGAGACTTAAAGACTAATGATAAGTCGTTTTGGCCTGACACAGCCCTCTAACACCCCCCCTTTGTTTAAAATGATTGTCAAGAGATGTGCTCGATTGTCAAGAGATGTGCTCGCAGCGATTATACGTCATGGATCGCACTGTCTGCGTGCTTGTTCTCATGCTTGAAGTAAACCGTGCCAAAGCATCCCAAAGCAGAGAAGTGAATCGTGCTCGAGCACGGCACGGTTGCAGTCACACTGGACATTTAAAACATGCTTTAGGGCTGAAGCTTGCTTAAGCACAGTGTGACCGCTTTCTCAGTGTGTATCGAGTACACGCTCTTAAATGATTTATCGCGCTTGCACTTTTTTTTTTTTTTTTAATCAAAATGTGCTATACATACTGCTTCACCAATAAAGCAAATGTTTAGTCTCAGCAATAAACCAAAAACAAAACAGCTGCTGCAACAAATGAAGCCAGAACTCTCAGAGCTCCCCCTGCTGTATGGCTGCAGCACAGGTTTTAAAGCCAATAAGTGGGACATGGTTCAGACATGAAAATTTAAACACAAGTCAGATAATTTTTTCTCAAGCATGGTTCCTGTCATGACAATTAGTTTTTATCCTGCTGATTTCTGTTTGAGTTTTCATATTCTTAGAAGTTTGGTTTGTGATATTTGATGTGGAGAAGCTAATTGGCAGCTCTGTAGACAAACACAGCCTCCTGCAGAGATCTGCTCAAAGTCTGTTTTCTGTCCTCTCCGTTGCATAATCACTTACTGTTAGCCAATCGTGTGAAAGCTTGCAGTCAGCGTGAGGCTGGTATCAGTGTAAGCTCAAAAACTACATCTACACGCAATGTGATCTCTGCTCAGCTCTCTGATGTTTGGACACAGTGCTGAAATTCCTCTTTGTCTGGTTCTAACCAGTCGCTCTCTGTGGGTAAGAAAGGGAGGTCATGGTGTTGGAGTGCTGAAATTCAAGTTGCATAAGGGTTTGTCTGTGTTTTCATCTTTTTCCATGAAATGTACAGATGCAGTGATAACATCAGAGTGGAGTCTGGGGGATTGTTTAAGAGGGACAACTAGATTGATGGCAAGACTAAAAAGCCATGAGTTTATCTCTTTAGACTTAAAACAATAAAAGATTATATAAATAATGTAATTTAAGTACGTCGCTTTTATTTGGCCAGGCTTCTGTCTTTGTTTGTGGAGAGCAGGACCAACCGAGTACTTACACTCTGCTTTCCACCCAGAGATTATTTCTGGGAAATCCCGTCCCTCAGGTGCTGTTCAGCTTAAAATCCTGAGATTGACTTGAGTCTGGGAATGCTAACATTTCTCTAAAGCTCGCCTCAGATGTCTCAGGAGAGGCTGGAGCTGTCAAGTGGACTGGTGTGATAAAAACACAAAATGCAGGAATGCTGTTTTGTCAGATGAAGCTGAGAAGCTTTGGGTTAAAATCAAGAAATGCGTTTTAGTTTTGTCACTACAAAGCCTTACTGCGGCGCTCCAGAATTTAGTCATATAAATATAGTAAATCTGTTGAAATGTGAACATCTTTTTAATTGAAATGAAAAGATGATAAACTCTAAAAACCTAAATGAGAACTGGGAAATCTTATAAAGTAATACGACTTGATTGAAAACCTGCTAGCCAAAAACAGCTAAAGTTAGCGTTTAACAAGTATTAAGCTAAAACTACTGTTAGCAAAGCGGTAGCTACTTTCTATCGTGTCTGTTTTAGTGCCAAACTGCAACTTTAGCATTCAGCTACTGTGCAGCTACCATGCAACTTTCTTCAGCTGGAGCATTAGCATTAGCTGTATTGCTTCAGTAGTTATAATAGTGGTGATGGTTTGTCTGTCTGAATGTGTTTTTACCCTTTTTATATATTATATATATATTTTTTCCTTGTTTATGTTTAAATGGACTCCTGAGTCTGACAGTAAAGATGATGATGATGCTCATGATGATAAATACCTAGAGTAGTAAGTATACCTTGGCTTTCAAATGTGTGGCTTAACCATAAATTGTATCCCAGTAATTGCATTTGCAGTTGCTGGTCAATCTGGCCGTGCTTTAGTGATAGAGGTGAGTCAGATAACATCTGTTCATTACCCAGCTGCCTTAAATACTTTAATCTGATTGGTTAATATTCCATCTCAACAGTCTGTTTCTTCTGCTCAACAGTACACTGCCAGTATGGAAAAGAAATGTAGACTGCATGGTACTCAGGCATAGTCTCAGTGACATCACCCATTTGTTTATGAAGCAGGGTTTTCTCAGCAGTCGCGGTACTGAAAATGTGAAATCAACCTAACTTTTGTTAATCTAGAGTGAGACATAGAGGCGGAAACAAGGTAGGCTTTTTAGCATCTTTGGAAACAACAAAACTTGCAAGTTTGAAAAAAAAAAAGAGTGATAATTTTAAAAAGGCTCATACAATGTGTGCCGACAGAGAAGGTCTTTTTTATTGGGTGTGAGTTTTCTGAGGCTTCTGAGATGACCTCAAGAGGGAACTCAATGAATGACAGTTTTTGACGCTTCCTCACTGGCTTCATGTTTTAGGACCAGCTTGATTTACTCCACCATCAGTGGAAAATTTAAGTTTAATGTGCACAATCATGGCTAGCTAAGTAAGCTAATTCAAAAAAGGCTACAGTCTAAAAAATACATTTTTGATCATAAAATTTAAACATTATTGTATTGATAAAATGATTTCCAGATCAATATCTAGTGCCAAATTATGATAGCTGTCTAGAACGCTTCATGGTCCTGCTCACCTTGTCATGGTTACAACAACCTACTCACTATACATCATTACTTATATTGATGGCTTTCAAGCTGTAAAACAGCAGTACAAAGTATAAAACTTTATAATTGGGATTTCACAGCTTGTTGCTGTTTGTGGTTGCCAGTTCTACTGTGCATTTGAAATTAGCAGAGTGTGTAAATATCTTGACAATTCCCTGTGGCAACAGTTTGAAGCAAAATTAATTTGCATGATGACCTTCAGCATGGAAAGCAATTGGTTAAAAAAAAAGAAAATCAATATCATGGCAGGCTCTGAGCAAATGTGTGATGGAAATGTTATTTAACCAAAGGTGAGAAAATAATCAATGCTGACCACGAAGGATGCCCTTTTTTATCCTACACAATGCAATAAATCCAATATTCATAAGTCCACCATGTTCCATCATACTCAGTGATCCTTTTGATGTTGTTTATAGCTTCAGGATGCAAAATAAAAAAGAGCCTTCTGAGATAAACCTGTGCTAGGTTTAAGCTTCTTTTTGCTACAGTGGAGCTAATCAGAAGCTGGTGTGTCAGAGTCAGTCAGAAAAGAAAGATGCAAACAGCCCGAATACCAAAAATTCCTCAAAAGCCATTACAATCTTTAACAACACCCTCCAACCTCAAGCTGTGATTTGGATCAGGAAAAATTCCCCTCATAAAAATCCCCCACACAAAACAAGAGCGATCTGGAACAATGTGTGAGTTCTCCAGGTATGAAACATGTCTGGCAGCTGTCTGCTGGCTGGACTTGGATGGTGGAAAGAGTAATACATCACCGTGCAGAGAACAGAAGAAGAAAAAACCTCTGCGCTAGCTTTAACTCCAGTCAGATTTTTTTTTAACAGCTTCATTAGCGGGTGAATTGATGCACAGTATACCTCAGGATGAAAACCAGGAGCTCTACAACTCTCTGACCTCACTTTGTTTGTGATTCATAATCTGTGAGAATGTGACAGCAATATCATAATTTTAAGTACAACCTATTTACAGTAGGTTACAGTAATAATCATTATAAGCTGGCTATTTTTGAAACATTAAAAGAAACAGACTCTTTCAATCAAGCATTTCACGATTTCTACACCCTGTTTGTAAATTAGGAGCTCTTGAGGTAGACGGTGTTTTTCTGCTGGGCCGTTCTTCTCTTCTTGTAAAGACCTGCTGATTTCCCTTAAATGTTTGTTGATAAAGAAAACAGGAAGACACGCATGCCTGGGTTCATTAGTTACCCGGTGAGCCAGGCTTTAGGTGCACACAACCCAGGGGCAAACCTCATTCCAAACTTATACAACTTCATACGGTAAAAGTCCTCACAAAGAAAGCAGCAAAACACACACAGATGCATGCTTACATCTATGCAGCTGAGAATGAGTGAATAAACAAGCTCGGAGAACTTCATACCGAGTGTTCCCAACTCACACACGCACGCACACAGCGTACACACAGAGGTGTGATCAGCCTGGCCAAGCCGTGAAACGCCGCTATGTGAGAAAACACCTCGCAAAGCAAACAGAGCCTCACAAGGCAAGCGCTTGTTTGGAGGCCAGAACCCGGGGCAGAGCTCCTCACAACTCTGTGAGAGGGGGAGGACGGAGCTGGAGAGGGAGATCAGATGAGACCAGAGCAGGCGCAATCAGAGACATGAAGAACCTGTTGAAATAGCAAGAAATAAGGCGAGAAATGAGGAAAGTTACACAAGAGCTCAGGGACGATTGAAGACAGAGTTGTCAGAGAGGTGTCAGGGAGGCTGTGAGGGAAGATGAAAGAAAAAGCCAGCTTGAAGACATTAAAAAGCACAAGAAGGTGCAGAGCTGGTAATATCAAAGGTGATAATCACAGGCAGGGTAGACGAAATTGAGAAGAACAGGAATTAGTGCTACAACTGCTAGCTTCTGGGCCTCTCATGTATGCAAAGCCACAGAGTTACAAGAAAGCCTTTGAGTTCTCCAAGTCCAAGGGTCTGCAACCTGCGGCTCTTTGACTCCATTGCAGTGGCTCCTTGTAGCTTTAAAAAGTATTATACAAAAGAGAATTTTTATTTTTCTTACAGAGGGTATTGATGATTTAAGACAAAATCACGTGTTAACATTTTGTTAAACTAAATATGTATCACATCTTGCCATAAAGCCTACCATTGCTCTACTCCACCTCCTACAACATCTATGGTCCACTAACTTTCCATACACCTGTGGTTAACCTCAAGTTTCAAACCCATGGTCAGATAACGAAATCTACAAAAAGACAAATCTGGTTGAAAATACATTTTTTCAATTCTGTGTGGATTAATTAGTTCAACCTCCAACATGCAAGCTTGATAAACATGCTGAATATGTAGAAAGACATTGACACACCAAAAATTGAAGAGGTGAGCAATAAAATTATATTATGTTATCAAATTCCTGTATTGTTTCAATAATAGACATTTTTATTTTTTAACAATTTTTGCAATTTTTTATTTTTATTTTTTTAAACTGCATTTTTACCACTTTTCATTTTTTTATTTTTGCATTTTTTGGAATTTTTATTTTATTTTATTAAAAATAAATTGGAAGTTCTTTAAATTTCCAAAATTGTTTGAGTTTTTTTATTTAATTAATTTCAATTTCTTTGGAAAATTATGCAAATTCTTTACTTTTTAAAATATTTCCAAATTTATTTAAAACAAAATACACTAACTCATCACATGTAATATTTTATAAATTCAAAAAAGTTTTTGTTTAAATAATTATTCACTAGATTTTAACTATGTTTAAGATTATACATACTTAATTACCTTTATTGTGAAGATAAAGTAGACTTTGTGGCTGTGGAATGACTTTAATCCAGTTAAACTGAGGCAAAGTGGTTCCCTAGAAATGTAAAGCTTGCAGACCCCTGTCCTCGACCAAAAGAAGAAGTGTAGAAGTAAAATAAATAAATAAAACATAAGCATCAACAGTTTTTGAATTATCCCAAATAAATTCCACAATGGTGACATGAAACTGCCACTGTAAATCATTTTGCTGGATGAAAAAGGAAAGATCTGCATCCAGAATTGAGACCAGTGAACTTTATCTAAGTCAGCTGCTCAGGCACATTAAAACAATCAGAGAAAATACATGGAGCATGACTTAGATCTACTTCTGCTCTAGTCTCACTCTGATTTATCTGTCCTGTTAAAGTCCTGGAAATTTTCCTGCAAAGTATTTGGCATTCAACTCTCTGAATTTCAGAGACGACTTCACAAAGGAGCCCAAAATCTTGCTCCGCTCTCTGCAGAGACGACAATAAGCCACGATGACTGGAACCCAACATCTGACAGATTTTTTCTCTATCTTTTTCAAAATGCTTCCATCCTCCCTCAGGCAAAAGCAGACTGTTATAAGAATGTGAGCTTGTTATGCTTTATGATCTGTGACCTGGAGTCTTATTGACACATTGCCTTCTCTACCACGAGAGGACCCTTGAAAAATAAACTTGGAAATCCCGTCAAGCCTTGCAAGAAAAAGTGTGGAAGCCTCCTCCAGGCTGAGGATGTACTTCCATGCCTGTTGTGAAGATGCTCACTCAGGATGGTTTCCAGCTTGGCCTGAACTGGTTGACTGGTTTTACCCTCTATGGATGCGTATCGTGCTCTAAAAGTCGTCCACAAATCCAACCTGCTGCCAAATATTATAATGACTGCTCTGGTGCCAGGGAAATTTTGTCTTTCAGACAAAGCCAGTCTTTTGTTTTTGCGGCCAGAAAAATACCCAGAAGTACAGCAATGACATTAACTCTCCACTCCATTATAGTTGGAAAAGGGGATTTTTCTTGTTCAGTTTTCCCTCCAAACTACAATGATTATTTTGGACACCTTTGCCAGTCTGGAAAACTTTACTTGGGTTGGACGATGAGCTGCCCCAGTGCCCCGTCCTCTACTCTGTTCTGTTGCCATGTACACGTTGGGTTGCTGTGATGCCTGGCACATGGCGTCCAGGCTTGGTTGTTTATGTTGGCTGTGGGAGAGCGGCCAGCTAAAGGTCCTGGAGTCCAGCTGTAATGAGATGCTATACGGAATATTTCCCCTCCAAACCAAAACAGAAAACTAAATGTAAATACTTTCATTAAACATCCTTGAATCCCTCCTCTGCGCCGCTGTGCGTTGTACACATTTGCCTCTCAGGGAACACAGCTCACAGAGACATGTTTGTCATGTTGTTGATGAAAGAAACTGAACATGCAGTGTTCTCACATTCAGAGCTTTCTGTGTTCCTTATCTGCTCTATTCCTCTGTAAGCATCTGTTAACCATCAGCGACAAACCACTTCAAATCAATACACATAAACTGTGATGAATGAGCAGTGATTGAAGAAAAGAACCACAACGTAATTAAGAACACCCTCACCATTTTAACGGTGGTGTTTTCTTTATTAACGGCAACATGGAGGAGATTTTTTTATCTTGTTCTAAAGACATTTTTTAAAGCATGTATTTGTAGACTGCTTATGATTTCAATTCTCAGTGTTAGAAAAACTCCCTAATTGGTTATTTGTGTGCAATTTGATGTTAATAATTTAATTTTGTTTCATAAAAACACCACATTAAGGTCTGTTTAGTCATCCATTTTTCTGCAGAATATAAAGCTGGAATTAAGCCTTTATAAGGAGGGAAGGGAGGTGTGCTCTCCCGGCCAACTTTCAACCCAACTCCAGCCCAGCTCCTCAGTTGTTGTTTCAGATTCTACTAATGTCACATCATTGCCCTTTTAAAATAATCGCTAAAGGAAACTTTTCAAGTTTTTCAGAAAACACAAAAAACTGAGCCATATGTATTACTATGAGTATTTAATATTTTCAAATTCTTTAAAAATATTTTTGAATTGCTCTTCCTTCCAATGTTTAACCCAGCTTCTCCTTTTATGCTGTGTCTGATTCTACCAGTGTCATATGTATCGTCATTGATGCCTGCTCTACTCTTCTCTGCTTTGTATCCCTAGGGGATCTTTGCTGCTGCTCTCCCTGCCTTGTTTTTTTACTGTATGGGCATCCAGACTTCTGCAGGTATACTTATGTTCTTCTCAAAGCTTTGCAGTTGATACAACTTTTAATGCTGTTGCTGTTACACCTACTGCCTCCAGTTTGACCAGTCAAAAAAGTTTCAAAATTGGGAAAGAAGGATTTTTTTAAAAGAAGATTTTTTAATTATTTATTTATTTTGAATTTATTTATTATTTTATTTATTTTATTTTTTATTATTTTTTATTTGGGGGGGGGGGGGGGGGGGGGGCATTTGTGTTTCACTTGATACAATTAATATTTTGCTGCTTCATAGTTTTCTTTTTAAAGGTCAAAACACACAATTCATTAAACGGGTCAAAAAGTGGAAGTTAAAAGAGCTAATGATCTAAAAGATTTGACAATTTAACTTCCCTTTTTTGGTTGGATTCAAAAGCCCTGTTTCCACCAAGTGGTTTAGTTTGGTTCGTCTCATCACAGCACGTATTTTAAGCCATTTCTACTCACCAATCCTGGGACAGATCCCCAAATAACCGAGACTAGCCATCCCACTTTCTGGCACCCTTCCATAGGGGGGCCAGACTAAACCGATGGGATTTGGAAGGTGGAGCTACAACACTGCAGACCATTGATTGGTCAAAAGAGTTGTCACCTACCATCTGACAGCGGCTGCATTTCGCCTGGCAGCACACAGTCTTCTCTGAAACAAAACTTGATGGATCTTCGTATCAAAAAGCTACATGCCAATCACAAAGAGGACAAAATGCTGGATGTTTTCCATTATTGCTCTTTGCTTACTGTGTCGCGTTTTCTTCTTCGTTGGATTTATTAGCGGGATACACTGTGTTGTGCTGCTATGGCTTTACGCTATTATGCTACTGATGCAGCAGTCCGGATCCAGCCTACCATGAGTGGGCATGGTTGGCTGTGGAAATGCAAACAGGACCAGGCTTAACCGAGCCAACCCTTGCCAAACCGTACTAATCTAAACTGGACTGCTTGGTAGAAACGGGGCTAAACTGTCCCAGGGAGCCTTACTGTACATGCTTCTGTGATTGTTTATATGTGTGCCAAGGTGTGTATTTGTTCTTATCCCTTCCACGTGTAGGGTGTCTATTATCTAGGAGGCAGATCTGGACCTTCAGCTTCTGCATGACACCCTACTCACATCCAGATCCACAAAGACGGATTATCTCTGGCATTCCACATCTGGAAGCAGTTGAGGGCCAAGCCGCCGCTTCTGCAGTGAAATATACAAATATGTAGGACAAAGTGCACATGAATAGAAGGGATGTGGCTCTTTACTGTATGCCACTGTAGCTAACACTGTCCTGACAGGGTTTCTGATCCGGGTATAAAATTTATAGGACTTCTTTCTTCATCATTTAAGGAACTGTCTTCCAACTCATCACAGTATACTTAAAATTCAAAGCAGAGTGACCAATGATACATGTCATTTTAAGCTGTACAAACTGATACTTATAACTTCTTTCTTCTTCTTTAGGGAAGCCTGTTTATTTCCTTTTTGAAGGGCGCTAAATGGGATAAGTATGTGGGTTGCGTCCATAAAAAAATGCAGAATTTTCTCACAGGTGATGCCAAACAATTTATTCTGCCATTGACCCTTGTTTGGTGTAGTATGGTTGACTGGATGATTGAAGGGAGACGAAGCAAGACATATTGGTGATTTAAGCCCTTTGCACACCAAACGTGTTTTTTTGCTGAGCAAACTTGTGACTTTTATTTTTTTGGACAGAGGTTGATTTTTCCAAAGCTTCACTTGCAACGAGTACACATCCAACCAATCAAAAGCTCATTTTTGACAAGTCACAAACCAAAACATTCAACATTGATTGTGTTCGTGTCCCAGCACCTGGTTCTCTACGACGGAAGACATAAAAACTACAGAGCCAACGATAACAAAGACATTGTTTGGAGGAGAATAGCTGCCAAGAATAAATATGATGCCTCCAATTTTTTTTGCAGTTTTGTGCCGTTTATTCGAGTCGCTGTTGGTGTGCAAAGGCTTTTATTCTTTAAACAAACTGGAGCCTCTTTAGTGTGTGGTGGCATAGCAAAGAAGTTTTCCCAGGCATCCCACAAACGCATTTTCCTAAAAAATGGCATCGTTTAAGAGGGAAATAAACAGGTTTTCCTACAATATGAGATTTATTGCCAAGAAGAATACAATGCCGGGACCCAGCAAATAGCTGTACAGCATGACAGCTGAAGTCACATGACTGAAGATTTTCTGCACTTCCTATCCCAAAGATGAGCCTCTCCCCATTTGGGTCTTAACTGGGCTGCAAAATCTTCAGATTTGTTGACTCCTACCATGGCTCCAGTTAGTTGCTGTAGTCAAGTGAACACATAGTACTTTATTTTGAGAGTCAACTGGATGTTTTAGTGTTGTTTCATTGCCTACATTTCTGTCCCACTTTATCTATTTGGATTCTCTTAAATTGATGCTTTGTTGCTCCAGCATCTGGCATCTTGCGTTTCTGATCTCCGACCTGATAAATCTGAAATACAACCAGAACACCATCTAAACTCAATGGAACAGAGCCAGTGAAAGGAAACTCACAGACTCCAACATAAACCTATCAGATCTGGTGATCTATCATTGGTTGCTGTCATCACTAAGATATCTGCCAAGACTTTTAAAAATCTTTCACTGTGGGCTCGGCTTAAGCTGTTGAACCAACTCCTGCCTGCAGCTTTCTACTTACCACACAGGCACTGAGAATGAATTAAGCCTTCTCATTTAAGTCTCAGCAAGAAAACAAACAAGTGTGTTCCCCACCGTGCTGAAATGATATCCAAACCACAGCAAGTAACAGTATGACTTAAACCTCTGACCTGCCTCACAACACGTACCTGAGCTGAACCCTCCGCAGCCAGGACTAGACTTCACACCACTGCCTCCTGAGGCTGAATGAGTTCATCAACTTTTCTGATTGTAAAACAGAAATGAGCTTCTTTTCCAATCGTGCTTTAATGTTTTAGAGACATTTCAAAGCAAGAGGAGAAATTCTCAAAGCATTCCTCATCCCATTCCTGTTTTATGTGTCTAATTATCAATTGGAGCTGAGCGTTGTAAGCCTCTGTAATCATTCATTCTCAGCTCACTTGTTCCTCAGTCATGCCGGGATTCATTCCTCCGGGACAGAAACTATTTAAGGCATGCAAAGAAAATTGCAGGTTTTTATAAAATAGTCAGTGTGTGAAGTCAAGCGGAGAGACACAATGTTCTGACAGAAACCTCTGTGGTAATCATACATAATGGACCAGCATATTCACAGAGACACCTGTGAACCTACACACACACACACACACACACAAGAGTGCTTCAGCACTGGCATGCGCAGCACCCCCCCATATGTGTGAAATTCTGCGCCACGTGCTCTCTGAAGTGTGACGCACGGTTGAAAGCTTTTATTTTTTTTAATATGTGAGATGATTCATGTGAGCGCACGGCTTGGTAATTACCAGTTAGTCGCTGTGCATCAATCAATTAAGTGAAGCTGTCAGAGCCCCATAATGGTTCTAATACGCTGCCTCTTCCAGCAGCTCGCTAAGTCTGCTGGGTAATTGCAGTATAATTACAAAGAGTCATCTTAGGTGGGTCTCTACCTGGTTAAGTCAGTGCCGGAATGTAAATGCGATGAAAGTTTCAGTCGGCTTGTTTGAGAGCAGAGAGCTTCTCCAGGGAGCTGCCGCTGCAATACATAATCAAAGAGAATTGATAAAGTGATGATTAGTATGACACCTGCAGGAGGACGACTCTGAAATTGGAGAAGCATTTTATATGAGGCTGACTGATTTGATTTGTGACTGAGGGGAACCTGAGAGTAATGTGCTTCCGGCAGTGTAGGAGGAAGTATTCAGATCCTTAACGTAAATTCATTACAGCTAGATGAAAACACTTAAGGTCGTAAACGTACTTACACAGCAACACCAACACATTCAGTTTCGTCTACCAGAACATTTGTAAAGGAACTCTAAAACTTTCTCAAACAAAGAAAGTTATGTGGTGAACGTTAGCAGGGCTAGCACTACAAGCTTTTAGTCCTTCTGCTTGTGCTGGTTACACATCACTCGAATCTACCCAGTTAAACCAGACACAGACTCCAATTAACTTTATTGTTAATTTTCAGATCAAGATACTGCCAACGCAACATACTACACAATATCATCTGCACTTGTTTACATCCAGGTAATACAGACTTATGGTGGTGTCCATTAATCAGAGCTGCAGGTGACGGTGCAACAGCTAAGATGCAACATTTGACAGCCATTTCAGGGCTACAATACAAAACAATACAGTAAAATATTAAAGAGGGGATAAAATACCCCCTCTTTAATAATTTTCATTGCTTTACCATGTTGTAAAAATGGATATAAAGAAACAACTCTAGATGTTCGTTCTACATTTGTGCAAATTTTGAAACTACCATTCATTCGTATGTCATAGAAATCCTTAAATTTGTCTTTAAACTGTGAAAAATGGTCTGTTCTAAAAAAAAGCGCTAGATCTACATCAGGATCTTATAACTGGTTCATGACATGATGGTGGTTGAAGGAATGAGCCTCAAACACCAAGGTTTGCTTGTAGCTATGCCCTTGAGAGACCTCCAGAGGGCTGGCCAATCAGAGGGAGGAGGGTTTGTGGAGAAGGCTGGCCTTAAAGAGACAGAAGCTAAAATGAAGTGTGTCAGACAGAGGCTGAAATAAGGGTTTTTAAAGGGCTGTAAGACAAAAATGAAGATATTTGAGGCATATATCCTGTAAAGCTACTATAGATGTACCAAAGGGACAGGACTCAACTTTGAAAAACAAAAGTATAGTACCCCCTCTTTAGGTTTTTTTTTTTTCCTTGCAAACACTTTAAAGGCTTTGTATGCAAAAGACATTAAAGTACACTGGTCGTTAAAACAAAAATCTCAGAAAAAAATAACTAAAATGGATATAAATCAGACGATGCTGGAGTCAGGTTTATGACCTATACTGAAGCCAGTCAGTACTGGTACCCCGAAACATTTTGGCTTCATTTTTGAGAGGCTGTTGTCCATCATTTTACTCACTCTCTGCACGTTTCACATGTACCACTAAACATGTGATCATAATCAGTCAAAAACAGTTGGGGGATAAAATCTAATTCCCCTCATATTACTAACTCTACATTAATACACCACACTGTAATATTCATAGTGACTGAGTCACAGCCCTCACAATCTAATAAAACCAGGCTTTGCACGGAGCAACACCCTGACATTCAATTCAGCCGCATTTGCCTTTCAAATGAACCCATCGATGGTCTGGAAGTCACGTTCCAGCTGTTCTGGTTTGAGCTGAAAGCGGTGAAGTGGTTTGGAGCGGCGTGATACTGTTTTACCTTCATCTTCTCCTTTCAACGCATAAAGCGCATATGATTTATCAAGAGGGCTTTGGTAAACAAATTCCCCTCCTTTAATCCTTTTGTTTTCATTGACTTTGGTCTCAGAAAGCCCATATTGGTGCTGCTGATTAATTCTGTCTGGCCATGTTTGCTGCTGACACTCGTTTCCACATCCCTTGCTCCTTAGTCTCTCGTCTAATTAGAGTCATTCTTCAGTAATATTCCTAAATCAACTGTTTCCTCTTGCCTATTTGAGGCCTAATTGGAAGCATGTGTCCTCGACCCAAAGGGCTCCTTTTTAACCCCTGACACATAAATAATGTGTCTTTCGCCTCATTGGCTCTCCTAATTCTTTTATTTTTTGCAGCTAATGAGGACATGCGACTGAATTTTTACTGTTTTTGATCATTTTTCATGTGTTTGTGATGCTCTTCAGAGGGAATTATCTGAGTGTTACCAAGCTGTCTGGTTCAAATCTGACCTCATGTGTCATGTTAAGAGGGTTGAGTTCAGGTCACTGAATCTGGCAAAGGAGAGATGTGTTTTATTTAGAAAAGAGGATTTGGAATGTGAAAAAATAAAAAATAAAATAACCGCTGTGATGTGTGCTGATGATTCACCATTGAAATGCAAAGTGCTTTCTTTTTGTCATTTCACACCAATTTCATCATTTTCATCTTCACAGCTCCTTGTTCAAATTCTCTCTGATACAGACACTTTGATTTGATTTGATACTCTTGGTTTACACCTTTGTCTCCTTTAATACACATTATTAAGACATCTCAGGAAAACTGAAGCATCTTTTGATAAAACAAATGCTGTTTCTATTAGTGTCCACGCTTATGCTGTTGGTTTCAGCTCATTACAAACAAAGACAGGGCGGTAAGGAGTGGTTGTGTGAACTTCAAGGACTCAAGAACAAACTTTTCTTCTTCACTTCTGGACTTGAAAAATGTTTGGCCTCTGCCCGCGCCAGTAAACAAAGTCTTTTCTGTTTATCTACAAAGACTGTTTACTAGTGAGCCTGCTGTAATCACTCATGTCAGCAAATCTGCACGTTGTTAGAGATTCAGAATCCAAGCCTGTTGCGATTTTTCACCCCGCCTTGTAGAGTAAAAAAGCACAAAACAAACAGGCGTAAAACTCTATTTGGATGTGAGATAATACCAAAGACAAATGGTGGTGATATTTCCCGTGGTGTTTATTGGTTGAATGGAGCGCTGGTTTTGACTCATTGAGGCGCCTGAGTTTGTCGCCTCCGTGCGTGAAATGAAACCAGGCATTGGAAACAATCAGAGGAAAGAGGCAGGATGAGATTGATTCCTCAGTCACAATTTCTGATCCATTAAGCTTTACGTATCCTTTTCCCTCCTGCCCCGCCTCCTCACTCACACCTGCTTCCTTACGGGACATTAGTCGTGTTCAGAGGGGAGATAAGGTTCACCCCCTCTCAGCGTTTCCCCCCTTGTGCCTATAGTAGCTCTGTAAGCTGGGAGCCACTCTACCTGTGTAAATGACTGTTTACAGGCAGACGGTTATTATTGTTTCTCCCATTGTAAAGTGAAAGGTAATACCAGGCCAGAGGGAGATAAGACCAAGATTATTACAGTTAGTGAGAGCAAACACTGCCTTCCGCGTCTACACAGTAAAATTCAATCTGCAGTAGCTACAGATGTTACACGAGGGGCTCAGCTTTATCAGACAACACTAGCACTCCCGTGCTGTCGTCTTAACCACAATACACTTAAAGAGCACTTAAGTGCTATATTACACTGCAAAAAAAATGAAATCTTAGCAAGTGATTTTGTCTTATTTTCTGTAGAAAATGTCTTTTTAGACTTAATATGAGCCACATTCACCTGACTAGTCCATAAAATATCTTGTTTTAAGTTGAATAAAGACAAAAATGAGGTCTGAATTGCTTGTAACAAGTTAAAAAAAATCTACCAATAGAACAAGAGAAAAGTTACTTGCATTTAGACATTATCCTAGTTTCAAGCTAAATTCAGAGCAAATTTTTCTTGTTAGACCTCATTTTTGTCTTGAAATAAATTGAAACAAGACATTTTTCTGGACTGATAAGTTGAATGTGGCTCGCATAGAGTGTAATAAGACAATATCTACTTAAAATAAGACAAAAACACTTGATAAGATTTTAGTTTTTTGCAGTGTACCCAGAGAAATGAACAAAAAAAAAAACAAAAACAAAACTTAAAGTCAGGTCAGAAAAGTTTTATCAAGGACTGTGAAAAAAACAGACAAAAACATGGAAGCAGTATTATCCAGAGAAAATTCATTTCATTCCAGCAAATGCATTAAAATGTTGGGGCTAGCAGTGGAAAATGAGAAAATGTGTCTAAAATGAAGTAGTGAGACAAAGATTAAACTACAGTATATGTGAAATTTGAAAAAAGAGAAAGAGTGGAAGCAGAAAAAAGTAGTAGTGAAGGCATATGTAGAGGAGTAATAGCTGTTAAAAAACAAACAAACAATTGTCTAAATAGTGGAATGAGTACATTAAGTCAAACAGAATGTGTTTTTTGTGACAGCTGATCTCGAATGGGATTTTTGGGTTGAACAAGGCTCTAAAACAGCTGTTGCTGCGCCAAAACTGTGATAGCTATCACAAAAAAAGAAAGAAAAAAAAAGAATCGTACCAGGAGCACAAGACTCTGATTGACACTATAATGTTTTTTTGTTTTTTTTTTAATGTCAGTTAAAATGTGGACACCACAGTAAGTTTAAAAAGGTCCCCCAAGATGATCATCCAGCTCTTTTAGTTTTAACATTATCGACAATAGAGCAGTTTGCATCACACCAATCACTCTGAAGCTCTAATAGCCAAAACTGTAGAAGTTTTCCTACATTTTGATGCAAAAATTATGTCTGTGGAGTGAAGTTCGTGGATTTTATGGCTGTTTGTTCAGAAGATTTTGTCTGAACAGGTTGAACCAAGGACTGAAAGAAAAAAAAAAGGGGTGTCATCTTGTTTGACTTGAATTTAGGGCACCACACCCCCTGGTGACTGGCTGCAGAATAGGTCAAAAACTCTGTCTCTCCAGTCAATCCAGACAGACTGTGGTCAAACTTTAAAAAATAAATGCAGCTTGTAGAAAGTCCTCTTTTTTCTGATGAATTTATTTTTCATTCATCATGAATCATCAGAAAGGAGGTTTTGAGTCACATCTCATGATGACTGGCAGCTGCTGTTCATAAGCTAAGTCGGAGCCAAGAGCCAAGAAGAGATTTTTTTTGCCACCTGGCTCCACTCAGATTCTCTACTGTGAAGACTCTTACGACACAATGGCAGCTCCTCTGACAGGGTATTTTGGCTTCAAAATCATACAGTGGTAAAAAGCAAAGCCACACTGTCCATTCTATCTACAGTGTATGGGTCAAACCCAGCAGAGGTTCCTCTAAGGGGTGTTTCTGGGCACATTTAACATTTACCATCAACCACTGCAGGACACAAAAGAGACATTGCACAAAAGCGTTGAGAAATCATCTTTGTTGGTTTTAGTTCTTAAACTTTATTTCTCTGAACCAACGGTGTACAGACCCTGATGGCTAAGGAGTGGACAGCAACTGATGTGAAATGATCAAAGCTACTGCAATGGTTTTTTACACTTCTGCAACAACTACAGGCTTTTTAAAACTTTTAAAAGTACAAAGAACTCTTTAGATGTTCAAAATCTGTAACCTGTGCTGGCTCCTATGCCATAAATTTGGGATAACAGGACCTAAGTCAGACACTGTCTAAACCAATAATTAGAGGAAACCCATTCCAAATGAACTAAGGAAGATGAAAATGTAACACTGGCTGCATCATGTGATCAGTTGGAGGGCAAAAAGAGACATTTTTCATACTCTGTGAAAAAGTACTGCAAAATATGTAAAATTGACGTGACCTACTTGTGCAGTGTCTGGGTGTTTGTATTTTTCCTTTCTGGATTAGGGAAGATTTAGTTCCAGAAGCAAAGTAACCTCATGCAGACGAAGGGGAATATGTCAGCGGTGAAGTATGTGGCTCGGATACATATACAGAGCTTTTGTTATTTGACACCACTATCATCGTAAGCCCTAAAAATGACCCTGAAACAAACATTTTTTGACCTAGATAATTAACTAATTACAATTAACTGCATGACTGAGGTGTTGCACTGTACCCCATTTCATTAGCATCCCTTTAAGGCTTCTCTGTGGTGGCCAGTTGACTTCAAGCTGAGGTAACCTGTTTGTCTGGGAGGGAGATGAGTGCTGCTGATGTCAAAGGTCTTGTGAAGGCCACAGTGGCCTCTGCTGGTCGTTACGGGTAGAGCATGCAGGGTTAGAGATCACTGAGGAGGAGCCCATCTGTGATATCTATTCAAGTATGGATTTAAGGATGGCTAATTAGCTTAATCCTGTATTAAACTATGTGCTCGTGCTTATCTTAAGATAAAGAACCCCCTGAAAGCCAACTGTTGGGGTGGATCATAACTGGCATGGACGGATCCACAACTGTTTACTCGAGGAGGCTGGCGGCTGCATCTGTTCTGCCTTTGCACAGCTGCTGGAGGAAGATGACAGCAATGTTTGGCTTTTTAATTGAACTGGAATGCGGCAGCGTTTGCAAGATTAAATCAGAGATTAAGTCAGTCGTGAATGTGGCTCATCAAATTATATGGGCAATATTAGGGAGTCAAGTGTGATTATGTCATTTGACAGTGAGGAAAAGTATTCAATAAATATCTGACATTAATAAGCTGTCAGCAGAGAGATCAACAGGGGGCTGAAGCTGAATGACTTTATTTATTAACCTTTCATACAAAAACAGAAAGGGACAGATGGATGAAAGATATGGACAAAAATTGACAATAACAGACACAAATGAAAAAATAAAATAAAAAAAACAACTAAAAACAAAATTAAAAAAAAAATTACTCTCACTAAAAAAAAAATAGTAAGAGTTATTTGATAAAAAACTAATGAATTTAGAGAAGTAAAAAGGTGAAATATTTTATGAAAATTAAGAAAAAATAGAGTTGTAGAGAAAATAATAATAATAAAGATAAAAGAGATAATATTTTATTAGCACATAATTTTTTGAGAGATGTAAAAAAATGTTTTTGGTCAATATTTATATTTTATATTAAAGGAAACTTTTTTTTTTTTTTTTGGTCATTAATTTTTTTTCTCTTTTTCAAATTTACCCTCAGGGCTGCTGTAATGTCCTTACAAAGACTACATTAAAAAACAAAACAAAAAAAAAAAAACGGGAATTGATTAACTGAAAGCAAAAATTTCATGACAAATTTGTTGAATTGCAAAAATCCAAAACACAAATCAGAAAAACATTTTTTGGACATTTTTTTTCAAGTTTTAACGGCACATAATATATATGAGTTATGTAAAATATTTTTAGGGGATATTGAATCTTCAACAGGAAACTGGCACTGTTTTTTTGTTGTTGTTTGCTTGTTTGTTTGTTTGTTTATTTATTTATTTATTGTTAATTAGAGGTCACGAAATTTTTGCAAAAAGAAAAATAGATAGTAAAATAGTTTATTTGAGGCTATTTAAAAAAAATCTAAAATTTCATTGGAAAAAAAAAACACAGCACAGCATATTTTATTTTCTTTTTAGTTTTGTAAATTTTTTTGAGGCTTTATTGAATCTTTAGAGGAACATTTTTCCCTTTTGTTTTTGTGGTCATGAAATGTTTGTTCAATTGACCTCCAAGTCTTATTTTATGTCCTGACACAGACTACATGAAAAGAAAAACAAAGTTAAAGCACTCCCACACGCAACATCTGCAAACCTTTTTAAAGGCGAGCTTCGTCACAATACGGAAACGCTTTTACGACTAAATGTTAAACGCAGACAGAGAGAGGGGAAACAACTTCTGCTTTATGGAAAACAAGTGTATTCATGTGAAGAGAAAACACACAGTTATTCATTTATTATGATAGACTTGCCTTTGAGGAGCTCATTTAAATCTATTTTCAGTGCTTCAAAGAAAAACTCATCCTGATATAAATCAAGCTTCTGTGAACAGTCTAATGATGTCATTTTAGCCTTTTGTGCCATAGAGCAGACATTGACCATCACAGTGGAGTAAAATGATGCTGTTTAATCCTCTAATGCCTTCTTTAGCTAAGAGGGTGCCTTGCTGCTTCATGTGTGAAGGAGTGCATTTTTTGGTGGTAATTGAAAAGCTTTTATGTCACAGAGTTTGGGTCCAAAGCTAGCGCTAAGGGATTAAGTGTGACTCTTAAAGAGCAATAAAGAGGAGGGGCGTTTCACAGACAACACATGAAACACTTCTTGGATCTTAAACGATAACTTTAATCTCCGAGCCAAATTCTCAAACGACAACAACCTACAGACAGACTGGGACCGTGCGTCATCATTGCACTTTTTACTTTTTGTGAAGATTATGTCACTGCATCCTGACATAAAAAAAAAAAAAAATCAACAGTCACATGAGGATGCCAGCAAAAAACTGCCATTTGGTGTGTCATCTTGTTACAGTTACACATTAAATGGGATTAGATGAGGAGCTTTTTGCTCAAGGGAGGATTAAATCCCCAACGAATGTGGGGAAGCAAAACGTTTTATCGTACCTTAAATGTGCTTTAAATCAAATTTCTCTGAAACATCTTGAATGTGTTGCTTCTTCTGCCTCAGATAGATCTTGATCAGGTCTGAAAGGTATAATCTTAGGATAAAGTGCAGGACAGTTCCCATCATCATTATCTGACAAATCCTAACCTTAAGACGTAATATCACCTTTCATCGCTGCCACGTCATGACATCATTCTCTTTCCACTGTGCTCATAATTCTCTGGATCGAACACAAACACACTTTAAAGGCCTGGGCTGCCTTCTCCAACACTATAAGACATGAAAATATTAGAGCTTGGCTTTAGCAAGGTATAATTTCTTTTTCTTCTGCTCTGCAGCTTGTCAATGTTAATATTCTGCCTCTGAAGATCTCTATGATACAGTCTGACATACCAGCTCGGATTACTCGCAAATTAGATAGTGTCAGTTTGCTTTGGCGGCACTTGACAGTCAACAGAAAAACCTGCACATACAGGATGAAGTCCAGACACGTATGGACACAGGAGCTCAAATGTGATCCTGGCTGAAGCTGATCACTCTCACTGAACTTTTAAAGCAGAAAAATTGCACAATTGTTGCAAAATCTAGGAAAGTAATGTTTTTCAAAGTTTCAGGGGAAAGGTTTCAAAAAGTGGCGGGAAAGAAAAAAGTTTTATGAACTTTCATTAAGATTTTGGTGTACCCCAAAAATTGTTTTGTAGCATGTTTCAAAGAAATTTACAGTAGCAACACAATTTAAGAAGAAAAACTCTTTCAAAGCTTCAGGAAAAAAAGTCAAATTGTTGGTTTTCACAATAAAAGTGTTGGAAACTCTTTCAAAGAAACATGTCGAGAAGAGAAATTTCAATGTCTCGTAATTTATCCAGACCAGTTGTTTCCAAGGTGTTGCACAAAGTTTGCATAACTTTGAAAAGAATGGCCCAAAAAGTTTTCCAAACTTTCTTAAAGTTTCCACAGTTTTTGTGAAAGGTCGCTCCAAGGGAAAGTTTCCAGGAGTTTACCAAAGAAAGTTCATGAAAAAAGTTTTTGTCCCTCGAGTTTCTCAAAGAACCTGCACTCGTTGTATTCAGAGGACATTTATAACCACGTTTTGTAATTTTGTGGGTACTATTTATCTATTTATTCTTGTAGCTATGAAGAAAATCTACAAGAAAATCTTTAGTAATATCAAGATCCTGATATTTGATGAGCATTAGTACGTATCCAAAGGCCACTTTTCTGTTTTTGTAATTCTATAAAATAAAGTTTTGGATTATGAGAAAGACATTATGGTAATTATTGATTTAAATGTACTATGTTTTACAGGGAGAACAAACATTTCAAGCTAGGTGCTGCTGGTAGCCGGGTGCTAATGGTGCTAGGGCACTATTAGCATCTGTTTTAACATTAGTGATATGGTGTGCTTGACAGCATTATACAGCCACGCTTTGTCGCTGCAATTTCTTTTGTGTCCTAACGTCACAGCGGAATGCCTGTATTTTGATTTCTTCTTCTGCTCTTTGATGCAGTCACCATTCTTCTTCTCTTGTTAGGCAATGCCATAAGCAGACATCTCTACAACACGGGACAGCCACCATCTGGCGATAAAACCATATTACAACCCACTACTGATAGAAACAATGAATTATTTAATTTAATTTTTAATTTTCTAAATTTATTTTTATGTGTATTGTAAATTAAAAGTGAACTTATTATTCATGTGTTTATATTTGCGTTTACGTAAAGCCGTAGAAATGAACACAACACAACAACCAATACTGCTGCACCAAAACGTCTCCAATATGTAAGTCTGGTGTCACCTGTTGTAGACTTTCAAAAATTTTGGTGGAAACCAAGAAATTTCTGTCTGAAAAGTCCATCAAAGGGAGTGGATGTTTTCTTTTATGAATTGTACTAATCCTTTTAGCATCATGGTGTGCATCAGTTATGTTACCAAATGATGTTAAAAAAGTTAAAGAAAACAGCAAATCTGCTTGAATTTGGAAAATGTGATAACTTTAACCTTAAAGTTCTGAACATAATGTATGATAATAAAAATTGTCTTGTTTCAGTTTTATCTTTTAGATTAAATCAGTCTTAAAATCTTCAGATCCTGGCAGATAGGTGATGGATTTTTTTTTTTTTTTGATAGATACTGAAATATTGATCTAACAGGATGCTGCATTGCTGCAGATTCATCTTTTTTGAAAATTATGTTCATTTATTTCCTCTTCTTTTTTCATAACTCACAGCAAGAAAACATGCTCCCTTTAACATCCCACTATAGCATGAAGCAGAAACTAATTCATAATTATCTGTCCTTGGATATGATACAAGCCAAACACAAGATGTGAAATAAAAAGGGAAAAACTTTCTCTTTTCTACAAAGATTTAATGAAACATAAAATTCAACCTCAGCTTGTAAGAACGTTAAAAACCACAGTACCTCTGAGAACTGCTTAGAGGAACCGCTGAGGTGTGATGAAGTGTGTTTTCTCACTCATACAGAGCTCTTCCCCTCCTCTCTGTTCTGCTGGTGGTTTGGCTCAGAGGCTGTGGGGCTCTAAGGAGAGACCTGGGCCTTGTAAATACTCGCATTATTAATGTTAATAGGAACGAGCCAGGGCGGTTGCGGAGGTGTCTCCGCCTCAGACGCTGAGGTCCTGCCGTAAATCCCCGTGACTTTGTTCTCCATGCGTCACACTGTAAATCTCTCAGTGCCTACAGTACATCCTGCTCTCACTGTGCTGCCTGTTGTCTGTTCTATACGGGGATTTAGTTGGCAGTGACAGCAGATGTGTGGGTAATAATTACAGAGATGGTATATATCATTTTACAGATGAAGAGGGCTGCAGTCATGATGTGTGCTGCTCAGGACAGATGGCAGTGCGTTGGTTGGTTTTGAAGTTGCCCTTTGTGTGAGTTAGTCATACAAGACTGAATGCATGAAATTACTCTAATGATGATTTTCCTCATGTCCTGGTTTCATCTGTGTTTCATCATTTGTTCCAGGACCAGATTATGCAGACGAGTTTCTGTATGTGTGGTTTGTTCTGGGGGTGTTTCTGTCCAACAGCATCAGCAGGTGAAAAACAAAGCTAATGCAATACTTACCTACAAACTTCATCATTCAATCACAGGTCTGGTCTTATTTCCAACTTTTCAAACTCTGAAAAAGTCACTGAAACATCAGAATCAGAAACCAGACTTTGCATCAACTCATCCTGACATCGAGTGTCAATGTATAGATCTCCTCACAACCTATGTCATCATGAAGATGCAAGATCCAAACTGTAAGAAGCATTAAGATGTCCGGTCGTTCAGTAGTCTATCGTCAGAAATGGTATTTCATAGATGTCTTACAAAGTATTTTCAATCTTTATTTCCAACTTTGCAATAACCTTTGAAATATGGTTAATAGACGCTTATAAAATGTTTACAGACCATGGGCAAATATCTGGTCCATGTTTTTCTGTAATGTTTATTTATGCTTTATGAACAGTCTCAAAGTTTATAAATTATTTGGCCGTTATTACACGTTTACAAAGTGTATTAAATGTTATGACTTGTGCATCAATTAACCATCAACATAACATCAGTTACAGCATACAAATCATTAGCAAACATTATTAACTACAATTTCATTATTTGCTGACATAAAATAACTACTAACTAATGGTTAATTAACTATTTATTCCAAAGCTTTGTTACTAAAGGGACCATGCTAACTGGCGACTTCAGTCGAATGTGCATTTGACTGCCATCTGACAGTCACCAGTCAACAGGGTTAGCTATTAAATGTGATTCATGTATCCAACCTCAGTTAAACAGGTTTGACCCCATAAGTAAGCAATGTTAGCTGCAGAAATTCTTATTCCTCTCTTTCTTTGTGTAGTTGATGAAAAAAATTGGCTTAAGGTGTGACCAAGTATGACATTTAGGACTCAATATGGAGAGTCATTCATACATGAATGTTTAAGTTTAAGTTAAACAGATTTCATGTTCAAAAAATATGAAATTAGCACTATTATGATAAATGTTGAGCAGTTTTTAATCTGGACACAGTTTTCTGGCTTAAAACTCAGGTCATACTCAACATTTCTGGTTTATGGACACAAGTCCATGTTTTGTATTTTACGATCTATAGCTGTCCATGGATAATGCAGTCATAAGTAATGGGTGACCAGTGTGCTCAAAACCTCTCTCCGGTGTACACGCTGGATTTCTTGACTAAACATACACTGTACACTGAGTTTTGTCCATTCACTGGTTTCACACAAAACTTGGAGTGATCCAACATCAGTCCAAGTAATGCCTTTTTTTTGTCTAAAGAGTTTTTTTTTTGTTGGTAAACCCCATTGCGTTGTGCACAGTCACAACTGTTTACCAACAGTAAAGCCCTGTAATCGACTAGTGGTCCAGTGTTTGTGACGCCATTTTCCAAACAAAAAAAAAAAAAAAAAGTTATTTCGCGAGGTCATCTGGAGATGTAAACATGGCAGGGTTATGTATTGTTCTTTATTATAGCTGTTGCAAGTGAAGTGATGATTCTTGCAACCAATCAATGGACTGCAGTGTTTTAGCTCCACCTTCTGGGGTCAAATCGTTATGTCTTGCACCCAAACAAGAGGGTACCAAAAAGTGGGACGGTACTGGTTGGTAATTTGGGAACCTGTCCCGATGTTACTCAAAGAAAACGCCACAAAGTGCATGTGGTGTTGACACAAACTGAACTGAACCACTTGGTTGAAAAAAGGGCTTAATAGGGTCTGCAAACCGCCGTTTCCTTCCCCCTCATTCATGTCACTTGGGCCATTGATTGCTTTTCTCTTTGGAGCACCTAATTTATTGAATTGGGATATTGGTATTTGTCCCCACATATTGATAATTGTACCTGACAAGCAAGGATGGTGATATAACAGCATCTAGGCGACATCTCGCGTAAATATTTCAGGGACTATCAGGAAAACTTTGAGTTAAGATAAGGGTGAAATTTTTGGATGCTTGTACTTGTGGATACAGCTCACCCTGAACATTTCGGCAAGTGGTCAGGAGTTTTGCGCATGGGTGATCATGGTATATTGGTGGCAGCATACTTCCAGCTCTCAGCTTAAATAACCTCCTGATGGTGATTCACATCAAGTGTGCTCACAGCAGGAGGCTAACAGCCTGAGAGCTCACAGGTGTGCTGCTCGAGGGGAAAGACAGGCCACTCAAAACAAATTAGAAACCGGGCAAATAAACACACATCATAGGGACTCCCGGAGGGATTAGGTTGTGTGAAAGTTTTGTACCAATGATATTTTGCATTTTAATTAAACATTTGGCTGAAGCTACATTTTCAAAGTCCAATTCTAACTGAGCTAGATCACAACACTCTCACACACACATAAAACTCAGTTGGTGGTCTTGCTACATTAGCCAACAATGGGAAATATTCTCATTTCCTTGGAGAGCGGTGATTGGGGTACTGATTAAGCTGTCTAAATTCTCTGTTGCTGAACAGCACATTACCGTACAGTCCTCTGAACTCTCTGACTCTCACACAGACTGTTTCTTTGTCGTTCTGGTTGCACAGACCTCAGCTAGCTGTATGTTATGGTCCAATTATTATAGTCACATGAGATGGAGTGTAATTTTGTAATCTTATCATGTCCACTTTATATATCTGCTTTAACAGCTGGTGCAGATCTCTGTAACTTCTCCTGTCAAGGTCTGATGTTATTATCTAGGCCTGTAACAATAGCTGGCTTTAGCCTTGACTCTGTTTATGAGACAGAGAGAGTGAGCATGAACCTGTGTGCTGCTTGCAATGCAAACAAAATCCGGCCTGTCTGGGGATTACTGGAAGCAGAGAGTTAGATTTTTACACCAGTATCGCTGGCCTGAAGGTTCTGAACATTAAACCCAGAGAGGAAAGGTTCAGATGGAGGTTTCCCCAACAAGCTGGCATCTGCACTCTAATGTCTAAAGTGTTGTTTCCACAAAGCAGTTTGGTTTATTAACTCTGCCAAGGAGGTTACGTTTTTGGGAGAGTTTGTCTTTCTGTTCGTCTGTGAACAACATAATTCAAAAAGTGACAAATGGATCTTCGTAAAATTTTCAGGAAATGTTCAAAATGGGATAAGGATCACTGTCTCGATCTGGCATTATTTAAAAGGATTATTTATTGTTGTGAGATAGGGTTGTTTTCACCATGAGTGTATATAACTCCATGATAAATGGTCGTATTGCTTTGCAAAACAATACAAGACAAGGTCACCATAATTTCTGATAGATGTAAAAGTACGATCCAGATCCTGGAAATATTCTGGATACTATGATCCGTAATGTGAAATGTACTGGGTCATTATAATTTTCAACTCTGTCGGGTAACAAATTATCGTACAAACCTGCAACTTACTCCAAATTGTAGCAGACAGTCTGCTGAAAGGGAGTATAACATTAAAGTAGGACTAAAGTGTTGCGTGGCAATCACAATATGCTTGGTGGAGGTCTGCGCTCTCTGAATGCGTTTATAGTATCAGTATGGTTTGGTATGGGTTGGCTCGGTTATGCCTGGTCCTGTTTGCGTTTCCACAGCCAACCATTCCCCCTTGTGGTAGGTGGTGTGTAAGCCCGATGCCTATGGCCACATCACTTAAATAATAGTGGGCCATTATAGCAGCTTGACAGTGTACCCTAATAATGACACTAATTTAGACTGGGAAAACAAAACAAACAAAAAAACAACAACATAGCAGAGCCACCATGACTGCTAACTGCCTCTGTTTCCACTGCCTTGAATATATTACTTATTTTTTTATGTTTATTAATCTTGAAATTGTTGTGTGATTTCTTTTTCTAATGTTTTTCCTGTAAAGTTCTACGTTTTTTCAGTGGAGCCATGGCTTCACTGCAAGCATGAATTAATATAATCAAATCAATCAAATCAAATAAGTCCAATAAGTCCAAAAACGTGGGAGACAAAGAGTGAGTGAAAAAAGTGGAGACTAGATGTGTTAAGACTGGACCTTCCTGCTGCGAGTTCGGTCTTACCACTAAGCCTCCCCACTCCTCACAGAATGTTTCTGATACTGACATAGAGACATTCTGAGCTTTAAAAAAATTACAATTTTTCGTTTTTTTTGTTGCACTGTGGCGGGAATGGCCAATCTACAGATTGCTGCCTCTGCTTCAGCCGTCTCTAGTCCAAAGTGGCCTACCAACTACGTCAGTGGGACTTTATTTAGAGACGGCCATTGTGTCAGACTGTTTGGCCATATAAGCATTGCTAACGTTCAGCCTACCATAATTACAGACCGGCAATAATTTGTGGCTAGAGCCTCCCATCATTTTCTCATTCCTCACCCTCGCCAACACCAGCCCACCCATCAACCCACTCCCCTCCATCCCCTTCGTCTGAAAAACACAAACAACAGATGGGCTGTGCCAAGGAGACTGTGACTGCTCCTGGTCATTACCACAGTAAGGAGTCAGAGAGCAGTGGGAGGGTTGAGCTGCTTGGGTTGCAGATATGTAAAGTAACCCAGTGGCAAGGAGGGTATGGGCTGCTCTACCTGGCACGTCTTGTTCTTGCTGCTCTCAGCACCTCGTAATGCTTTTATAATTACATTCCAACCCTGCTGAAGTATGGTACTCGATCACAGCAGTTTTGTTCCAGCAGCAGATGCAGGGGAATAAACCTGTACCAGAATTACTGGATAGGATAGAAACGAGAGAATTACTACTCCTCAAATACCAAAATGTCACATTACTCCATTAAAATGGTCCCTTATCTTTGTTATTTCCTGTCTTTTAAATGGAAATCAGACCTTTCTTATAGTTTCTGGCAGTTTAGTGTCTATGGAGGACCAGGGGATCCAAAATGATATATTCCTAATGGGTAAAATTTCATACTGTACAGAAAAGTAGGACATGGATCCTTGGTTTGGAAGGAGAAATTGATATGGGAGTGTCTTAAACCTAGCATTATTTTAATGGCCATCAGGGGCAATAAAATGAGGCCTACTTCTCTGCTTATTCGATGTCTCAGTGCTTGTTATCCCTAAAAGATCATGGGTTTTTGTCTGAATCATGGTTTAAAATATTCCAGTTTAAAAGAAACTGTCTGACAGACCACAAGCATTACACATAATTTGAAAATTAAAAACTAACTATAGTTTTGATGTCAGACCTCTAAAGTCTGATATGACACGTGTATAAGATGAATGTTATCGATACCTGTTTTCCTGTAGGAGCAACAAAAAATGAACTTTATTGTGCCTGAAACTTGTGGATTAGTAACTTTTGATTTTCATCCTTAACATCAAGTGAGAACCAAAGTAGTCAACAAGGCCAGACCGACATCTGAGTTACTTTTTCTGCACCAGACGAAAATGTCTTAGGTGTCTTTATGAGTTGCTAAAAGGAGTTCACAAAAAGTCAGGTATTTGCCAGCCTGAGGACAATGACAGTTGGTGGAGTAAAAGCTTTAAATGAGAGCAGAGCAGAGACACAGCACACAGAAGAAATGTGATCAGGGCTGCTAACAAACAACATCAGGCACTTTCCTCCAAATTTGTCAGAAGGTGTGGATGTGTTTATAATTTTTTTTAGAGTGTATTATCCACCATTAGGGATGGGCGATACCTGGAATTTTGATATCAATCTGATACTAAGTGAATAAAGGGGCAGTATTATCCATACCAATACTTTTTACTCAAAATTCTTTATTGAACAGTTTGTGATTTTGCCTTTAGTAAGTCAATTGTGATTATATATATATATCTATATATATATATATATATATATATATATATATATATATATATATATATATATATATAAATTAAGGAGAGACAATTAAGAAAAGTAAGGGTAATTTGGTGGACAGTAGTAAAGAAACTGAAACAAAAGTACCAATCCAATACAAATATCCACTATCCACCTTGGTATAGATGCTAATGATACTAAGATTGACACGCCCATCCCAAGTGACCGGGTGTGAAAAATGAAAAATTATTAACTTACTACCTTTTTCAATCCTTTTGTCATCTTTACCAGCCCTGAATTGTATCTCACTTGCTGCAGCTTAGGCTTAAAAATATTTAACTTAGATGTTGTTTTGTAAAAAAACCTAAAACTAAAAAATAAAATAAATAATAAATAAGTATAAAAATAATAAATAAATAAATAAATAAATAAATAAATAAATAAATAATAATAATAATAATAATAATAATAATAATAATAATAATAATAATGTAGAAATATAGGAAATATAGACAGAAACATTTTTTGATAAATATAGAAAAGTCTTGTAATACCAAACATTTTGATAACAAATACCGAGTTACTACCACAAAACCTGTCCTCCAGAAGTGACATTCAGCAATGTGTATCCACAATTTTACAAGTGGATGAATATATTGTTTTTTCTATAAGCTACAAACTTCTACAAAATGAGAGTCTTAGTTTTGTCTTCAAGACAGTCAGTTATTTAATCATCATATGATAAATAAGGTAAATTAGAAGTAAAAGTGTAGTTAAGTATTAGCTGAGAAAATGTATTTTCCCCCATAGGTTTCTGTAACGTTGTCATGGTGTCATGGTGAAAGCTAGCTAAACACTTCCTTAAAGCCATGCGGACATTTGAGCAAAGAAATCTGCTGCTGTCTAAAATTGGTTCATCTCCATGAGCTGGTGCTGGATTTTTATGATTTTCTTGGTTTTTGTGTTATGCCTTGTGAGGACCGAGCACTTGGTAGAAGCTGGCATCACACACAACCTCATTTCATCGCAGCAAACATTGGCTTTGGCTGAAAGCAGAGGGACTCATCTGGGATGAGGGGCATGAAATAACCCAAATAGTAATAGCTCTGTTGGGGGATGATGCTATTTGCACTACGTAGGAGGTCTTTCTGTTTCATCTTTCCAAAGTCATTTTGTTTGGGGTTACAGAGAGGCTTTGTTCTTTGGAAAGAATGTAAAAAAGATAGTAGAAGAAAAGTGGGGAAGTCTAGAACAAAGCATGTCGAAGACTTTGGCTTAAATGTGAAAGTGCTTGTGCTTTATACCAGAGAGAAAGTGATTGTCACACTGTTATCAGTATTTTGTGGCTGAGAAAGAGACAGGTGCAGTGTGACCACTCATTATTATTATAAGTGATGAAAATCTTTGGCAGACCTTGAACAGGTGTAACAGGCAAAATTAACCTCCCTGTTCAGTCTAGACCTGGATAAATTTTGACCTCATTTTTAGTTATGTGGAGAAGGAAAGCGATAAGGGAGAACCTATAGAATAAGAAGAAGAAGTGTCAGAGGAAGAGAACATCACTGGAAACGACAAAGATTTCGCTACAACTGACAAAGAGGAATTAAGTGACGAAAAGGAGCCTGCTGATACTGAAGACATTTTCCAGTCGAAAAATAGAAATGTTCTCTAGTCCTCTATTCCTCCAAGTGCAACGATGTATGTTGGGTTCAGAAAGGGAGAGGGGCCGTGAGGGCCAAAAAGGTACGCAGGCCACCGCAGTTAATGCCATAGAGGACAAAAAGCCGAAGATCATCTGGATTGTAGCAAGAACAAGAGGAACACTTGGGGGAGCAATTTTCAAAAAACAATCTTTTAAATGTTGGAACATGAGCATAAACCCACCCATTCACATACTAATGGCATGAGTTGAAGCTGTCACATTCATGCCCATTCTCACACCACTGACTGACAGTGGGAGCATTTTGGGGTTCAGCACCTGACTGCAGGAGGTGGGATTGAACCCACAACCTTTCATTTGAGAGATAACAACTTTACCGCTGAGCCACAGTCATCTGAGTTTGTCTCAGCATGGCACGCATTTTAGAGTATTTACACTGAATAATCCCTGAACAGACTCCCAAATAACCAAGACAAGCTGTTCCACTTTTTGGGACCCTTCTGCTGGGGTGCCAGACTAAACTGATCTGAACTAAACTGATCCAGCCTTCTCTAAAACAAAGCTTGATTGTGCTTTGTAACAAAGAGCCACATACCAATTACAAAGAAGATAAGTTGGATGTTTCCCACAGTTGCTCTTTGTTTACTGTGTCACGTTTTTCTTCTTGGATTTATTTCCACTGTATCACGCTGCTAAAGCATCACGCTAATATTTAACTGATGCGGCTATTGGCATCTGGTTTACACGCTGCCTACCGCAGGGGGCAAGGTTGGCTGCGGAAACGCAAAAAGGACCAGGCTTAACCCTTACAAACTGAACTGATTCGCTAACTGCGGAGCATTGAGCTTCCATTGTAACATATTAGGCAAATTATACTGCACGCGCTGCTGAAGCACTGGCGCGCGCCCAGGCGCGAGAAATATGCTTCAGGTTTATTTTCTGCGCGGCTGCTTCCAAACTTCGTAAATTCACTGTCGATAAGAAAGCACTAGACAGGAAGTCACCGTGTGAAGTACCCTGGAAGATTTCAAATAAAACACAATGCTTGAACTCTCGGATGTAAATTTCCCCAATATGTTATAAAAACTTAACATCTAGAGGCACGTGCATCAGGTAAACAGTCTGTCGGGGGGTCCCAGACGCAACACGACGCCATGGATCAAGAGAAGCTGATCTTGGAAGTGGATAAGTTCAACATTCTGTATGACCCCAAACATCCTTTTTACAAGGATACAGGCAGAAAGGACAAGGGATGGACTGACATATCAAAGGTTATGGGAGTGGATGATGCTCGTGTTATATCGCTATTCACACGAGAGCCTGTGACTCTCCGAGGACCAGCCCTCCGGATTGAGTGGCACAGCGCGCTGCTTCCAGTGGGGTTTGACAATCGGAGCAAGACTGCGGCGCTCCGCTGCGCTGTGCGGCTCGTGCGATGGAATTTAGGGGTTAATGTGGTGTTTGCATGTGTGTTTTCACCAGCATGTGTAAGTTTGTTTTTGTAATACGTTTTGTGGTCAGATTCCCATTCATTGATTAGAATAATAAAGTAAACTTGCCTTTTCAGATGCATATTGTATTTATAGCCATCATTTTCAGTTGACTCAATCCAATTGTGACCTTTTATCATTGGCCTTTATGTTCCGAAAAAAAGACAAAAGGTAAAGGTTTAACTTTGTGACTTCTTCTTTGACTTTAAAGTTATGTTTAACTCAGTGAAATATTGAAAGTATGAAGTAGACTTAACAGTGTGTTATTAAAGTGTTTTGAGTAATCCTGCTGCCAGGCACCAGTGCTGTATGGCGCAGTAGTTTGTGTTGTGACCTGATAATACAAAAGTCCCTGGTTGGGTTCCAGGCTGGAATGTCTCAGTGAGTATTTCAACCATTGTCCTCCCACCTGTGCTAGGAGAAAAAAAAGATCTCACCCTAGGAAGAGCTGCTGCTGGGTTTGACCTGAGGGGTTTGTTGCAAGTTGCACCCAGTGGTGCTCCTAAACTTTATCCAGTGCTCCTAACTTTTTCAAGACGGGGAACACCAGAATGTTAGAAAGTAAATTTCAATCCACGTGAGGAAAGCTGGCATTTCAAGCATCTCATCATTCCTACCTCCCATTAATAGCAAAGGTCCGTCTCCTTCGAATCCAATATCTCTGTTCTTTCTATTCAAGTAGATGAAGTGACAGATCTGAGCGAGCCCGAGCTGCTCTTGGAAGGTGCTGCTTTAGAAACCCTGTCGGTGCCAAGTGCGCACCCCTAACTGCTACCAGATGTACAACTATAAGCACTTTCAAACACCAAGGCGCTCTCTGTGGGCAAAGAAAAGAGGGAGATAAACTACTTGGCAAAATAATGAATATTCTGTCGAAATATTTATCTGTTTCAGCTCGAAAACTGCTTTTTTAATTTGTGTGTTTTATCCTTTCTGAGACCTAGATTGTGTGTTCTGAGCCACATAAACCAATACAGAAGTCAGTCTGTTTTATAAGCTAATTATAGCCCTCACACACCCTCTGAATAAGAGAGGGTGTATTGATTTTCATCCAGCTCATTATTGAGGCCAATTGAATGAGCCAGATTCCTTCCTCGGCTCCGAGAGTAGGAAAAACAAATTCTAAACAGATTACTAACTGGGTTTATTTGTCTCATTTTGAATATATAATGTTCACTCAAGTTGACATATAGTTTCCTGAGCCTGGCCAAGAGATATACGACCTCATCCATCTTGTCAAAATAATTAGACTTGCATTCGCTGAGGAGACGGTGTTGGTGGAGTTCATGGGAAGTTTTAGACCGAGATGCGAGAGGGGAGATAGAGAGAATGAGAAGCATGTGTTGCGAATGATTAGGAGTTCCCCTTTTCCTTCATATTTTTAGTGTTAGTCTTGAATGTTTTCCACCAACCCTGTGAGCCTCTGATCACTGTGAGGTGGAGAGTTGACATGATGACAGCTGGCTTAGCCACACCCCTGTGTAACTTCTACTGCCAAGTCTGCTTTTCGTTTTAGGTCAAATGACGAGAGATAGTAGTCATGCTTGTCAGTCAAAGTTATTGAAGAAATGCTTCTTATTTTTCGACAAACATGAAGCCTTGCTTACATGTTTGTCTGCCAAACAATAAAAAAAAGGATAACGTTTAGTTAGCAGGTAGTTATGGGATATCGGACCCCTACAGTAGAGGTCTTGAACTTTGCTCTGAGGGAGGTGGTTGTTGAAACCCTCAGTATGGCTTAAAGATGGACATCACTAAATCTGGACCTGTTCTTTCATTTGCCTCCTTTCTTGCTCTCTGGAATATATGTTGTGTTGACAGCACTTTCTGTGGCTGTGCAGTTATGTCAGCTCACCTCCCTTGGTACTTAACATACTGATCCACGTGTTTTATAATGTCACTCGAGGTTATCTTTAACTTCCTCTTTGCATATAAGACAGGTGTAATTCCCTTTGACCTTAACAGAAATAATCATTTTCTCACTTCTCCTGAAACACTTTGCTCAACATCAACCTATCTATTAGCTTTTAAAAGAGACACCTTACTCTAAACCCTTTTACTTCCACTTTTCAATAGCAAGGACTATGAAGTTTTCTACCCGGGAAAAAAAAATGTAAGTCTTTATCGGTCTAAAGAGTACTTTATTATATTGTTGGGACACTATGATGGAAAACCAACAGAAATCAGAAAAAAAAAAAAACATCTCAAGTGATGGGAAAAATCTAAGATGGCAGAATTAAGTTTGAAATTTTAATTGCAACATTTGACAAGTTGACAAATGAGTAATTAAATGCATCATAACACAAAATGAGCATGTGTGTGTGTGTGTGTGTGTGTGTGTGTGTGTGTGTGTGTGTGTAGTGTGTGAAAGTGACAATCTACCCCCCCCCCAAAAAAAAAAAAAAATAAATAAATAAATAAATAAAATAAAATAAAAAAAAAATGGGTTAACCAAACCCAGCTGTAATTTCTTGCTAGCATCAAGACTAATGACCATGTAACAACTAGTTAGCTTGCTAATACTATAGCTTTCTCTTTACACCTTTTATGGATAACTGTTTTTGTTTTCTGATATAAACCTGCTGTGTAAAAGTCTTCTGAAAAATACTGAGGAGCTGAATATCCTATGATCATTGATGTCTTCATAAAATGGTAGTAACATGTTTCGGTCCAAAAAGTCAATAAATCAAGCACAGCAGCATTGTTTCCAGGCTCTCATGGGCCCTCTGTTCAGAACTCTCTGATTTAGTGGGCGTGACCTTCATATGTAAATGAGCCACCGCTGATACACAAGCTCCAAGTGCACAATGTTTAGAAAACAGCGAAGCTCGTTTACCGAAACATTCCAGGCTAAAACAACAGGCTAACTGCAGCTAAAGTTATCATCCTGAAGCTAACCTTCAGGGATTAAGGATTTTACATTTACAAGCACTACTAAGTACAGGTTTTGTCATTAAATATCACATTTTGTTGGCTGGGAGGAAAGCCAAAGACCCACAAATTTCACTACAAGACTTGATAAAGTGATTTTTGCATAATATGGGACCCTTAAGATGTGATCCATCAGTTCCTTCTCTTTCACTGAGTCAGATAATACACATTGCAGTCCATACTTCATTATCCAGTTTTTATCCTACCTTGTGCATCTGTGTTATAGATCAGCATTTTTATGCTAACAGAGAACACTAACATATGGCATACATGGATTCTGCAAAACTCAGTGTAACAAGTTGTGACGTAGTTTTATTCAAAAAAGAACCCCAAAAATATTCTTACATTCACTCTGGTTGTTTGGCATTAAGCCTAAGTTAAAAAAATAAACTTGCATCCAGCATGTGTGTGTGTTTTTTCATGGTAATCAAAAAGCTGCCCAGCAAAACAGCAGTGCCAAGGTCTGACCACAAAACAAAACACCGTCTGCAAAAAACTATTATGTTGAATGAATGAATGTGCTGTTTGTTGGCAGTGGCATAAAATACACACAGACAAGCACCCAGGCCACAAAAAGTGTGGCTATGCAAGCAAATAAAAAGCTGACTCAGCTAGCCTGTGGCTCACAGGTGTGTGACAGTGTGTGTATAGAAGGTGGACAGCGTGTTATTACAGGTGTGTAACCACATGTTGACGTACCCTCCCTCCTCTGCTGACAGGGTGTTATATGGTGCAGTCTCTCCTGACCCTGAAGGCTGGGTGAGCAAACTGCAACCAGTCACTGTAACCTAAGCACTGCAGTGAATGGCATTATGATGTAGTCTCGGCTCTGTGGTGAGGAATGTAATGACTGTGAGGGGCTCAGGGGGTTGAGGCGGGGGCCTAAATCACTGCACTGAAGGGTGATTAATATGAATGAAGGTTAAGTCACTTAAGAGTCTCCAAAAAGAGATGAGATGATTCCAGAAAGGGAACATTTAACAGCCTTTTATTGATTTTTGTCTGAAGAGAAAGAAAATGATAACTCCCCTTCATAAAGTGGAGATCCATCTGTGGCCTTTTCATCTCACACTTTTGATTTAAAGCAACAATTGGGGTCTGAGGTTTCAGTCATCAGACAGGTCAGACAGACGAGCCAAAGTGATGAGAAGTTTCAGGAGAGTTCTGATCAAAGGGGCAAAGAATACCACATCTAGTCCCAAAAAATATATTTGCTGCCTTGTTTTAGCAAAATGTATTAAATTGTTTTTTTTTTTTTTTAATTGAAATATAATGATTTAATGGACCAGAAATCCTGAGAAATCTTAGTTTAAAACGTTATGAAGGTAAAACACAGAGCCAGTGACAAACATCATGCAAATGAAACTTAAAAAATAATCATGTAACTCCATCTAAAGATAATAACCTATGTTAAATACTTGATTCTTATAGGCCAGAATCCCATAAGAGTGTTGATTATAATATGATAACTTTTATGTTAAAACATGATTTTTTTTTTATACTGTTATACTTGTGTTTGAATCGGGAAACTGTACGGACAATGGAGCACTCAGAGATAATGGCTCACTAAGATTGTTTTATTAAATTCTGCTTCATGCTCAGGTTAAGACATAGTAAGATTCTGCTGTTATTGAGAACTCTGGATTTTATAACAAGTATGCATACACTAAAATGGATTATGAAATTCACAGGGTTATGCAGAAGGAATAATCAGTTTGACTCTCTGGAGATACGTTCATTTATCATTAATAAGCTGGAGGGGTATGGAAGACACAAGCAGCGTCAGTTCAACGCTGCCAAAAACTTATCACGTCCTAACATTATAATTCATTATCATAAAATAAAGTAATCATTTAGTATCGCATTGTTTCATGATACTGATATGTATGAGGTCTTTTTTGCTGGTGTGGAAGCAACACATCTCTGTACCTGTTGACACTGTGGCAAAAACTTTATCATTCTGAACTGGTTGCATCTCAAGTTGACAGGACCACACACGGATGGAAGCTCACTGGAGTCTTTGTCCATGCAATGTCAGTGTATTGCTCACTCTGTTGAGATTCTAACCTACATAAAAACCCGTTCACTGTACACCATTCACAACATGACCTCTCCCATCTTGTATTCTCCCAGAGTAAGTTTATTAATGCTCTGAACTAAACTAAGCAGAAAAATTCAGGAATTTGTGTTGGGTAGCTTATTGTCAGGTGTTTTATGGACCCTGGCCTTCACTTATGTGGAAATGGTCCACATAAATCCAAAACTTGGTTTTGTGGAGCACCAGTATGGAGTTGCCCTATTGCATAGGCCTGGTCCAGATTGCCACATTACAACTGTAGCAGGGCTCATGCCTGCAGCTACAAATCAAGGACCTGATTGGCAGCACCTGGGGTCACTAAAAGCTCAGAACAAGAGTCAAGAGCAACAGCAGGAAAAGCTGTTTGGTATTTAAGAGAATATCTGCCAATTTTTTCATGGGCCCAACCCACAAACTCAGCTCTGCTGCTCATCCCACAAATACATGCTCCTTACAAAACCATTTAAAAAGAAATTGACAGGCTTTAAAACAGTATTGCCAAGAAGCTCTCATATCTCACAAGTTTGATCAAATCATCACTCACATTTCTGTCGTGTCCTTCTTGTTTTGTCAGCTTTTATTTTGTAGTATTGTCCCCTGTGTTGTCTCCAGTTTTACTTCCTGTTCTGGTGTCATCTTGTCTTGATGACTGTTTGCCCTCACCCCTGATTGTTCCTAGCTGTTCCACTTACCGTGTGTGTATTTTTAGTGTCAGTGTTGTCTCTCATCTTGTGCCAGTTTGTTGTGTCTTGTCATCTTGTTGTTTTTTATTTTGTTTATGCTTTGTTTTTCTTTTTTTTCCTAGCTTTTTAACTTTGTTTATGTAGTTTAGAATTCGCCAAGTTTGCTGTGAATTTTCATATGGAAAGAAGTGTTGTTTTGTTTCTTTATTCATCCTTGGAATAACCCTCCTGACTTTTTGTGCTAAGCTTATATGGCATCTAATGATTTCAATATCACATAACTTTTTTTTTTTTTACATCACACAGTCTGCATAATGTGCAGATCAGAATGAGACTTCTGTAAATGCAAGTTTAAGGAAATGAATCCCTCTAACTGACACTTTAGTCACAGCAGGCAGTGTCCCACTAAGTAGTCAAACTTGGAATCGTTGAGTGTTTCTGGCGCCTGTTATAGCTGTGACTCATGGCATGAGTAAGGCATAACAAATGTATAACTTCAAGACATTTTATTTTATTGCTCAAAGTGAAAGTGACACATAGAGCAATGGTTTTAATAGTTTTATCCAAGAGGTTACTTCTGATTAAACATAATAATTTTGGAGGCACGTGCATTTTAACCTCATGTCATTATTTCCTCTATGTTAAAAGTCTAAGTGTTGAGAAGTGTTTATTTTTGATAACATTCCTTAGCTCTGTTTTACAACATAACAATAACTTAATATTTAAAGGTAGAGTCTGCAGGATTTTCCTGAAAAATTTAAATGACAACTTTAACAGGAACAATCCTGCGCAATCGTCTCATATGGAATATGTGTCAGTGTCTCTGTCCGCCATGAACCTCACCTCTGCCTGTGAGTAGAGATGTGCAAATCAATACCGAACTATCAATACTTCTGTTGCCAGCTCTCTGTGCTCTAGAATTGATTCTCAAACCAAAATATTGATAATTTTGATACTTGAATCATTTGAAAAATCATTAACAGGAACACAGTGAAAAGGTAACCAAGCTGTTGAGAATGTATCTTAATAATACACCATTTGGTGGGAACTGTTTCTTCTTCTGCCTGGGTAAATATGTCACCTGCACCTGCACCTGCACCTGCAAGCTGTTCAGTCTGTCACTCAGTCTTAGTCTATAGTCTGCAGTTTGTATTGGACAGAATGGAAAAGCTCAAAAGAAGTCATGTGGAGCTATTTTAGCTCCACAAACAGCCAAGACACTTTTTGTGATACATGCAGAGCTCTGTTGCTGTTGGAGTTGTTCAAAATAATAGATATGGATATGAAATAAGTAACAAAACAAATACAGGCTTCAATTCATAGCTGCATGAGTTTGTTTGGAGTAATAATTTGGGTATCAAAAAGATAATCTCATATAGGCAAAAAAGCCTGGATTCATTTAGGTAAGGCTCCCTAGCGAAGTGATCATTTAAAGTGGATAAGAAACACCAGGTGTCATTAAATTAGACAGAATGATTGCAAGGAAACAGTCATGGTGAGTTGAGAAAGATATATATTATAAAACTATATATTATAAAATATGAAAGAAAAAATAACATTTAATTACAAATATATATATATACATATTATAATTTACAACCTGTCTAATCTGTTGTAACTGTTGAGTAAATAATTCAAAATGTAAGTGTTGAAAAACTTGAGCAATTATTGCGCCATTTATTTGTTTCATTGAATATTTCAATTTAGTGATAGGATTAAAAGGGCATGAAAAGATTTTTTTTTTTTTTTTTTTTTTTTTTAAGATTTACCAGACACATAACATGTATTTACACAAAGTATCTGTATTGGATCTATTTTGGCGATACCAGCCTGATTTTTAGTCAGTATCAGATCTGGAAGGAAATTGGTGATAACAAAAGTCACTTACCTGAGAGTTGATGTTTTGGTTGTGTCCGGACGTTTCTTGGCGATGAGTAGGCGCAGTTACCTCAGCCAATCACAGAGCGCCCAGTGCGCGAGTGACTTTGCTGTTGACTAGCTAATGGGGGAAGCTATCCCTAGCAGCTAGGACAGCGGCGGTTGCACGGAGGAATAACCAAACAACCAAACGGATAAAGCTTTTTCCTAAACGAGGGCGAAGCTTAGCTCGACCTTCACTCGCTTTGGGGCACTTGGAGAGCAGTTCAGGATGAAGAGCGACGGGAAATGGCTTTCTGCTGACAAGGTATGTGTCAAAGTAGCCCGTGATTAGCTCGTGCTAACATGCTAGGTCAGGTGCACGGCTGTCGAGTCTCTCCCACGGAGGCACGCGGTGCTGCAGGTGGTTGCTGGGCCAGAGAGAGTCGGAGGCTTTGATTGTGCGCAGCTGGCACTCATCCAAGTAGTAGAGGTGCAGTTTGAATGTTGAACGTTGTTTTTACTGACAAAAGTAACGAAAATTCCTATAGACCCTACCTTCAACATCCTGTAACAGCCACAAACTGAACAGAGCACTCAGGATAGAAACACGTAATTTTAAAGATTTTTTTTGCGTCATGAAACCTCCAATCAACCCCTCTTATCAAGTCTTACCCTGCTTGCCCACTGCAAGGGAACAATTTGCATAAAACTTTCACCAGCCCTGCTTTGCTGGCCGCTTTTTGGGATAATTGGAGGAGTCATTTCAATCTAACCAGTAATTTTGTTTTGCATTATGCTTTTAGAGAGCAGGAATCCTTGGCCTGTCTCAGTGGTGCGTTTTTTTAAATGACAAATGAAAGATTTCATTCCTCTTTGGATACCGTGGTTTTATTTGTTGCTTTGTTGAATGAATGTTTAGGCTTTATGTGCAACGCGCAACAACATTCTCATTTATTTACTGTCACAAAGAAGAGGATGGTTTCTTGGTTTTCAGTGTTACCACACATCTTGCAACATCCTGACATTTAGTATCTTCTGTGGCTGTGACATAACCTCACAGAAGAGCTTTTTCTGGTGTCAACCTGTCACCCTTCTCTTATTCTCCCTGAACATAAAGCTTATCTCAATTCTCTCCGCTTTCAATGCCGGAACGTTCCTCCTGGAATTGAATTTCTGCAGCTCCTCTGACATGCTGGTTGTTATATGAATATCAGGAATCTGTGTGGTGAGGAATGCCTGTGTGCTGCCAGTTTTCTCATTTGGAATTCATGGGTAGTAGTGACTCAGAATCCCAGCATCCCTGTAATTCATCAAGGATTGATGGATATGTATCGTTGCAAAATTTCAAACTTGTCAAATTAAATTGTAGGCCTTACCCGAGGACAGCAAGTTTCAGTGATTTTAAATATGACTGAAAGCTGTCTGAGATTCAGAATTTAATGATGCTTTTTTAGCTGGGTAAAGCTAAAATATTTAATTTATTTGTCAACAGTTTCTGTGAAATTTACAGTGGTTGAATTTTCTAAGGGTAGAAATATTTTCATTTCACTGAGAAAAGAATTTGTTGATTTGTTTTTGAGTACAAGTAATGTGATGTTGGACCCAGCCAGGAGTGTACAGTTATCACCTTTTGCTCCTGGTATCTGTAAATGTGCCTTTAGATAACCAAAAATTGTTCTGTTGTGGGATGAAATATGTGTATTTAGATCCACAGATTAGCTGGTCAAACTTTATCAGAAAAAAGCATCACGATGCAGTTTTTTGCTTTGGCAAGCCTGACTGCTACAATCTTTTAAAGAGGGGTAGTGTTTTTTGTTGTTGTTGTTTTTTTAAGCTTCATACTGTCCTTTTGTTGCCCCCATAGTCACTTTTTATGATTTGGAGATAAAATAAATCCCTATTTTTTCACACTGGTGTTTTGGAAAAGCTCAATTTCCGCCTTTGTCTAAAAGGCTTTGTTTTAGCTGCTGTCTCTTTAAGGCCTCTTTCCCCATAAACCCCCTTCCTTCTGATTGACCAGCCCTCTGGAGGCCTGTTGGGAGATGATTTCTCCACTGACTATGGTGTTTGAGGCTTGCCCCTTTTAACGTGTCATGAAACAGTTTGGAGATTATTTGATGACCACGTCATTTCAGCAAGTCTTGTGAAGATATCATGCTATTTTAAGAACAGACTATTTTGTTCAGTTTACAGACAGATTCATAGATTTCTACACCATGTGTATATGTTATAATTTGAAAAAAATACTCTCATTAAGTAAGAACATCCACCAATATTACTCTATATACCCTTCTTTAAAATATATGGTAAAGCACAGTACCTCGCTTTAAAATATTTTCTTTTTAAAGAAAGTTTAAATCAGCAACGTCTAGGCTAGAGCTGCACGATTTGGGGAAAAGGTGCGATTTGCGATTAGGTGGACAATATTGCAATTGCGATTGTGCTTGCGATTTAATAAAAAAAGTTGTGTCATGATGAGTCTACACGCTTGCTTATCATGGAGAAAAATCTGAATTGCATGTGCTGACATTGCGATTGCGTTATCCTCTTTTGCGATTACATAATTGCTTGTGCTGACATTGAGATTGCGATTGCGATAATCGTGCAGCCCTAGTCTAGGCCTGTCACGATAATCAATAAATCAATTAACCGAACGATAAATAAAAACGTCCTCGGTAAGTTTGCCAGCCTCGATAAACTGACACGTGCATGCATGTTTGTTTTCCTCCTCTCTTTCCACCAAAGAGGCTGAATGAGAAGATGGCTCACTATGTCTATCGTCTAATATTTTGTTTTTTTATCAGAATGAACAAAGTGTGAGCTCATGAACACCAACAAGCTGATATGTCGCATTTGTTTGAAAATAGTGGCGACGAAGAAGAAGAAGAGGGAGGTGCAGCGGAACCTTGTTCTTTGACAATCCGCTCTTACTGAGGCTTTTGGTCGGCAAAGTAAATAGAAATAAAAGCGCCAAATGGTGGGTGCTCAAAGAAAGCTACGTTGCCAAAGAAATGCAGCCCTTCAAAACTGTTTAAAGCCAGAAATGTTAAAAATGTTTGACAGACAGTACGGATTGACTGGGAAAAAGTACATGTTACAAACAATTCAGGAACTGTATAAACTCCCTTTTATTTAGGCTATAGTTTTTATTGTTGTTTTTTTTTTTTTGAGTTTCGTTTTTTCTTTAGAGACAGGGTCTATGTTTTATTGCTTTTGATTGGTATTAATTATTTTCATTGACATGTATTTTTTTCTAAAAGAGAGTCCATTTTATTTTCATTGTATTTTTTTCTCTTTCTTGTTTGTTAAATTTATTATTTTTTTTGTTTAATTTATTTTATTTAAAAGATCCTGACCTTTTAATTACAGTTAAATACTCTTAAGAAATTAGTTTCTTGCTTTTGATATGGTGTACTCACTTTATTATCCCATTTATCATAATTACATCAATGAAAAAATTGAAAAAAAAAAAAATCGAAATTATTGTCTAGCAAAATTTGTTATTGTGACAGGCCTAGCAACGTCTTTATCTCCTGATGTTAGGGAATCTTAATGCTGATTGGCTTACATGCAGCATTGCACATTAGTGCACCGAGGTATTTGTAAATATTTAGTTTTTCTTGAGAAACAAAGTTCTCACAGAATGGTTCAACTTCCTTAACTCTTAACAAATGAAACTCAGTCATAACAAAATGTATGCAGGTAACATTATAAGATAAAACAGAAACAGATTTTCTGTTCCTGTCTTCTCCAGCTCTTTAACCAGGATGTTATTTCAGTGACATATTTTTCTGTGGTCTTGCAGTTTGTCCTGTGGTACGTCATGTTCGCCTCATTCAGCGTGTGTGGCTCCTCATGTAAAGAAAGAGCACATTCACACGCTGCCCTACAGGTGTGCCATCAAGAGTCTAAACTTTCTCCGTTTATGAGAACATGTTTTATAGAACTGGAAGCGTGACAATAAAAACCATCGCAGGGCAGGGCTGGAAATAAACAGCGCCACATACCACAGTGATAAACACACTTACTGTACCTAAATCCCAGCACCCACACACTCTCGCACACATTGCTCTGCTTTCCCTCTCGCTGTCAGGTTTTCTGTCTCCTCTGTGTGGACAGTAAGTGGGATGTTTTCCTCCCAGCCCTGGCAACCCAGAATAAAGAAACGTGCTCGGAGGCAAAGCAAAGTGAGGCGTAGGCTCAGATCTGTCTGTTACAAGCTGCAAGGTCCTTCTCTGAAGAGCCAGGCGGACAGTCAGCAGACACCAGCAACGGCCAACATTTCTTTCCAGTACGACCCGCGGCTGCTTAGGTCCTCAGACAGACTGTCAGTGGGTGCAGCTACAGACAAACTTAATGTGAAGAATCAGATCTCAAGAGGACTCAGCTGGCTACATATGCTGTGACAAATCCTTCACCTCCTACTCTCTGGTTTCACGACTCAGATGTTATTTGTTATTTTATTCAAAGCTTGGATTCCACAATGATTGCAAACAGATCAAGATTGATGTGTCAGGCTTGACTTGTTTTCAAAGAAATCTTTAGATGTCTCGATATGAAAGCCACTTTAGCAGGAAAGCACTTTGATTACTTTGTGGTGTGACGAGATGCTAATGGCCTGTTAGCGGTGTTAGCAGTTTTTTTGTCACTGCATGTTAGATGCTCTACAGTTTAGCAGGGCTAGGGTTTCATTTAGCAGATACTTTTGTCCACAGGGCTGTACAACACAAGCAAGAATTTAGACAGAAGGAAAAACCTAGTTAGTGCAACGAAGTGCTTCAAGTTATTTGGCTGCAGGTGCTGCCATTAAGTGCAGGAATTTTTTTTGTTAATAATGTAGAATAATCTAGCCAACTCACCACAATTAATTGCTGCAACAATATACGTCATCCTTCGACAACATTCAGATTCACTAAGAGGTGGGTCTTAGACCTTCTGACTTATTCAACCCCTGAGGACAAAGAGGAGAAGGGTCAGAGCCTAGTGTTCCCTGAACAGATGAGTTTTCAGACATCTCTTAAAAGTAGAAAGGGACTCTGTGGATCCTAAAGAGTTAGATAATTCATCCCACCATTTGGGGACAACAGAGGACAAGAGTCTGGCTAGAGATTTAGAGCCACACTGGGCCGGGGGCACCAGGCATCTTTCACAAGCAAAAATGCTCACCATTTAGAAATGATTCAACTTCTGAAATGCCACAGGATCCATCAATAGCATTCACTGTTCATGAATCAGTGAAAATCAAGAGAGTTAGCATAAAAAGTTTGCAGCATTTATGTAGCATTATTGGATATTTGAATCTTTTGCAAAAACAACTGGATACCTTAGACTAGTGTTTCCCAATCCTGGTCCTGGGGACCCCCTGCCCTGCATGTTTTAGATGTTACCCCACTTCAGCACACCTGATTCAAATGAATGGCTCGTTATCAGGCAGAGCTTGATGCATGAAACTTCCAGCCTCATATATTCTTGATTCACGTCTGTCCCAGAAACCAACTCTTCATCCTGATTGGCTGCTTCTCCTTAGCACCCCCAGATGATGCATATTCACTGCTGCAAAAGGCTGATGATGGGATCTCCACCTGTCACACTCTCTAATGATAATTGCTTCCCTTTTTTTCCTTTTTGCATCCTCTTTGATATACCCACAGACCCTATTTCCTCCATGCTTCTAATTTCATTTCAACCCCCTCAGAGATATTTAAGATGACATTCGAAGCTGTCAATTTTTCTGGGATGTCATTTTACCTCATGCTTTCCTCTGCTGCTTTGCCACTCTTTCCAAATGCTGTAGCTGCAGTCATTAATTTTTAACAAGAGTTCAGGTATGTGCGAGCTGGAATTTCTTCTTGTTTGTGTATGTGTGTTTTTTTTTCTTGAGAGAAAGGTAAAAGCACTATTTCTAACTCTCTCAAGGTTCTCTGAGCACGCTGATGTTACCTCGCGGCTTGATCTACTGTAGCAGTCTGCACATCTCAACTTCTTCAGAGTCAGATCATCCTGACCTCGTCACTGTGAATGAATGCAGTGTCCAAAAACTACTCATGCTTGTTTACTCTGTGTCCTCATAAGGTCACCTCGCCTCGTGTCATTATCTCCAGAGCAAATAGCTGTGTGCTGGAAAATGAAAGGAAAAAGATGAGCCTTTTAGTGGAGAAAAACCTGTCGGGACTCGCAGAGAAAAAAAACTCGCCTGAAGATGTGCAAAAAATTGTCGCCTTTATCTGACTTTCAGTGTCATCTTCGGCCACAAAAGCTTGCAGGATATGAGCTCGATTTGGGAAACAGCAGCCCACTGTGGTTATGGGAAACTTCAAGATGACAGCTGAGATTTAACAGCTGATTGTGGGATGTTATGAGAACTTTGGATGCTGGCTTTAAGTACGACAGGGTTATTTTAGATTGGAAATGAAAGGAAAGATATTACATGGTTTGTTACTTTCAAAACAAGCTTCTTTCGGTGTAATTTGGACTCATTCTGTGGAGCCTCTCAAGGTTGTGGTAAACATGAAATATTAAAAAGAAAAAACTGCTTGTCAAGGTAAATTGCTAAACCTTTAGCTGTCCACTACAAAACTTTCAGACGCTTAGAAGGACAGTTAAAATAAATTAATATTGCCGTGTGTTTTACTTTATTAACACAAGCAAAAAGCTTGAGCGAGCTAGAATTTTTTTTTTGGACTGGGTGGCATGTGTTACGCAAACACTGAACTGACAAAATAAGACCAACGAGTGTCCATTACAACCGTTTTGCACCTAATTCTTTGATCTTCAGATTGTCACATTGTGATTACATCATCGTTTTTTTTTTTGTTTGTTTTTACGGTTATGTTTTTTTGTTGGGGTCAGTCTGCAGGAAAGTTGTCGCAGGTTGGATTCTAGTCTGACAGCTTGAGGGTTAGCCTAATGACCCAATCGAACTTGTGTCCGAACTTTTACACCTAAAATACACTAGTTACGTCTGCAGTCACACTGTGTTGCACTGTGTCTTGACTACGTTTGTCAACTCACACCGGCTGTGTGTTCAGTCCAACAAGGTGCATGACTGACAGATAGCTGGAGTCAAGAGACTGAGGAGTTCCCACACTTACTCCGTTAATGAGTCTCTCTTCATTCATGTGTGGCTTTAAAACCTTAAACCTATTGCCTCCAGGCCTGGCTCTGCTCATTAGGTTGGTTTATCACCTTAGTCAAGCTAAATACAACCTGATTTTGACACAACCTGTTTTATTTTGAAAGTGACTGGGTGTTTTTTGGTAGCTTCCGGTCATGACTTCCTGCCCCGCTCAATCTTCCCTACGCTGAATTTATGCCTGTGACATGACAGAGCAGCCATGCAGACGTACTGCAAGAGAAAGGATCCAGCGTGAGTTGACACATTGATTTGAAAGAAATCTATTTGATCCATATGTCTTAACAGAACAGAGACGCATCATATTTTAGCCGTTATACCACACCAGCGCCCCCATGGTGTTAGTTTACCGTCATATCCTTTCTTCTGATGGCCAAAATACACCAGTTGCTGCTCAGATGTCATTCACATGCACATACACATGCTCATGCACCGGCCCCAGCACTTGGCTCCAGCACCAGATCAGATAGGTTTCTATTCAACTCATTGTGTCAACTCACACTAGGTGCACTCTGTTGAGGTCCAGCTGGGTCCCCTGTACCAGCCAGTCAGAGATGGACACATCAGATATGCAGGCCTCCTATTTTTGCTGGATGCCAGACCTATGACTGTTCACTTAAAAAAAAATAAAAAATGTGCAGGACAATAAGTCCTGCTCAGAAACTTTCTAAAAAGGCAGAGTGACTGTCAAAATAAAACAAGCCGTGTCAAAACCAGATCATATTTGGCTTGACTATAACAAAAAGACGACATAATGATTTCTGCCAGGTTAGAGGTTAGGGCTGAACAATTAATAGAATTTTAACCGACATCGCAATGTAATAGGATGCAATTTTCAAATCGCAAAGGCTGCATTTTTTTTTTATTTTTACAGTTTTAAGGTGCATTTAAAAAGAGCAATCCAAAAGTTAACACGTTTTAGTAGTTGAGCCAAAACTTTTTTATTACATTTCTGCACTTTAGTTTGTGTTTTGTTACTGATGAGACATCAGTAAGATTTTGATACATTTGATTTTTATGTTGACACAGTGTTTCTTTTTCATTTCGTAAAACAGTGCATGCCACATGTTGACATAGTTCAATAATTAAGCCAGAGATTTGGTCTTAACTACATTTTTGCAATTTATTAAGTGTGAGATTCATGGAAGAGAGGATTCATATTTACTTTTTAGATTATTATTCATACTAGGCCTCTTGTTCTCTCTTGTTCTGCTTGAAGTTCAATCAATCAGTCAATATCCTACTGTGATTGTTAGATACGTTGATCATATCAATTCATGCATCGATTCATCTCATTACAGGAAAGACTTGTTTGTATGCTGACAGTATCCTTGTTGTGTTGGTCATACTATAGAACAGTTTATTGCTTTTGTTAAATAAATAATGAAGAGGATAAACACCCCCAAAAAATCGCATGTTAAATCGCAATCGCAATTTTGGTCCAAAATAATCGCATTGAGATTATTTTCCAAAATTGTTCAGCCCTTCCAGAGGTCAACAGGTTTGGGGTTTTGGAGCCCAACATTGATAAGGAGAGGGTCATCCTTAAGGTAAGGATTGAATCAACTCCTTGCTCTCCTGACTCTAGCTGTCTGGCAGACCTGCAACGTGCCAGACTGAACCTGCAGCCCCTGTGAGTTGACAGAGGAGAGAGCATGCAGTCAGCACAAAACAGATGCACCTGGTGTCTTCTTTGTGTTATAGGCACATTGTAGGAGAAAGTTGTTAATACCAACTTCTGTTAATTGTTTAAGTACATTTGAATTATCTTAGTTTGTCTATAGTGTTTAAGCTGGTCTTGGTCTAGTTTATACACTGTATATGATGGCTGTGGCTCAGTGGTGGAGTTGTCGTCTCTAAATCAGAAGGCTTGGAGCTTGTTCCCAGCCCATGCAGTCACAGGACAAAGTGTCTTTGACCAAACCCCAAATTGCCTCCACTGTTGTTCAGTGGTGTTCTGATCTGACCACTCACAAGCCAGTGTCCTCATTAGTGCCAGTCCCAGGCCTGGTTAAATTTGGACGGTTGTGTCAGGAAGGGCATCTGATGTAAAACCAACGTGGAACAAGGTGTGGAAACATCATTGGAAAAGGGCAAAGGATAACAGAAGATGCACTTTATTTACTAGTGTTTAAAGAAAAGAGTGTGTATTCACAACATACGGGATGCTCCCTGACAATATTTTTCTGAAGCTCTACAGCCAGGTCTAACATGTGCTTTTATCTTTTATGAGCATAATAATAAGTTATACACCCTTGTACATCCATTACCCTCCCACCTCTTTATTACTGGGGTCACACGGAGGAGGGGAGACCTTTTGAATACTTTAACCTTAGTGGCTAAAATGAAACACATTTAAAATCCCTTTCACTGATGAAGAACATAAAAAATAGCTTTCATAATTCTTGTAACTTCCCATAATGGAGAATCAAACATCCTTGTCCGACATTTCCGCTTTTCACTCTCCTGTGGCCATGATGCACAATTTCATCCCTAATACCTTTGAACACGGTGAGATGATGCCATACAAGCTATTTTTGTTTATGCTTTCATTTTTACCTATTCACTCATATTGACAGAGTGCTCGGCCACGTAATTAGAAAACATAAAAAAGACAAACATTGGTTGTCTGAATGCATTTTTATAAAAGCATAAAGGTTTTTCAATTTGTTCCACTCCACACTCTGAGCTGAATATTCATCTTCTATTATATGACTCATTGGCTGCTAAATAAGAAATTCTCTGAAGTAATTAACAGCTTAAGCAAACTTTAACCCCTGCATACTAAATATGTTTTAAGCATGGAGATAAACTGTGTTTTTGTTGAACATCTTCAAGTGATTTCTCTAATAGAGAGATAGAGATGATGTTTTTATGGCTATTAAAGCTGGTCCAATGGGTTCAGCAGGACCACGTCCATTAGATCAAAGCCATTTATCCTGGCAGACAATTCATTAGAAAGCAGAAAGCAATCAGACTGTGTATCTGTAATTAACAGTCATCTCTCAGATTGCCTCCACACCATTAAATACCTCCAGTATGTGGGCCTTGTATCCCCATTATGCACCGCTTAATTAAAAATGCAAATTAAGATCCTTTTAATTACACACCGACAGACATGGAACTGGACAAAGCCTGGTATGTGTGAGTGTGTGTTGGTGTGCGTTCATGTGTATGTGTAGTGTATGAGTGCGGCTGTGTTACAGGAAGGTGAGCGGTGGAGCTAATGGTTTAAGTCAGGAGCAGGGCGGGGCTTTGAAGAGGAAATTGCAATGAAGGACAATTAGGGGGAACTTTCTGAATGTCAGTCAAACTTTAAAGGTGAGTCTGTTAGCATCTGGCCTCAACATATGAAGGGCCAGATGCTGCCTTGAAAGGTGGTTTTTAATTCTGTGGAAGCAGTCCATTTACAGTCCATCATGTGTCTTGAATGACAATCCCATAAATGGGTCTATATCAGTTAAAAATCCAGCAGTTTGAACCAAAGGAGTAAAACACAATGAAGATGAAAATGGCAGAACTTTTTGAAGAAAGATTGTGCAAGGGCTTTATAAACTCAACGTAAAAGAAAGTTTAGCAAGGCCCAGTCTACACAACAACGTTTCATGCCAAAATGCTAAAACGCAGTGAAAAAAATCTGCGTTTACATGGAAACGCCAAGGGGCTGAAAACACTGTAGTAAGCATGCCAGACCTGCAGTTGGTGCTGTAACTGTCTTGTCCAGAAGCGGCACCGAAGTAGAGTTGAGTCGATCATCTGATGAATGCTAAGTGCAGAAGTGGAGCAACAGGTGCACATTTGGTTGAAAGACGGTCAGCAGATTCAGCAGCACAACATGGTAGTCCGTAACAATTGTAACAACGATACTGTTGTACTGTTTTATGCGCTTGCGCGAAGTGGAGTGTGACGTCAGCATTCCACTGAAAATGCCGGCTTACTTTTTCATTGCAACGGTGTCGGCAAGTTGGTAAGTGCGGAAAATCAGTAGTCTCCGAGACGTCCCCCATTTGTTCCTGACAGAGTGAGATGCTGTCAACCTTAGGATGCAGCCACATTGGATGTGCCGCAGGCTTTCTAACAGCTATAGGGCGCCCGTCAGTCACATAAGCTGAGCTGTGTCTCTGATTGGACAATCAGACGATTCTTATATCTTCTGAACCGCTGGTCTTTCTCCTGCCAGACTCTGCATGCAGATTCTCATTGAGCAGCAGCTTTTTAACACTTCTGCACAGACTTCATTTTTCTTAACCGGATGTTGTCTCTTCGCCCTGATACAGTGGTAAATAGGTAGTAGAAGCTCAAAACAATAGTCTATAGCAACATCAGAATCAGCTTTTTGGCACTGGCAGAGAAGATTTGGCATTTTTTTCACAGGTGTGACCCACATACCCGTCCCACAAATGCATTACCCCTACAAATGTGGCTCAATATAAAACACAAGTTTCCTCACTTTGCAATGTTTAGAAGATGTTACTTTGCCAAGTCACAGGAACAGACCATTATGACTGAACAGCTGGGACCAGAGTAGACAAGAAAAGAATTTCAGTTGGAAGGCAGGGAAGGGAAAATTTGTGCGATGGTGCTCTAGAGGATGCATTATCTCAGGGCAGATGACGTGGGGGGTACCAGAGTACTGACCATTCCTTTGTTTCTATTTTCTGTGCAATAACAAGCACTAAAAAGCCTCAAGACTATACTACACTGGCGCCTCACAGCAAAAAGCCTACTCATTCAATCTTGAGGTCCGGGAACAGCAATGGGACAAAAAAAACATCTTTCAAAGTGTTTGTATCGGAAAGGATGTAATATTATATTTGTCGTATGGAAATATGGCAGATATCCTTATCTACAAATGTACTGACGCACTGATAACAGGAATTTAAAACATGCAGTCTCTCTCTCTCTGCAGTTATATGGAAATGATTTGAGTGGAGCTGGAAGCTTTTGGATGCTTATCAAATATAGTGAGAGAAGCCAGTGCTGTCAAATTGACCTCAATATGGTTCTCTCTGAGTCATTACCCTATTTAAAGGAGATTTGTTGGAGCTAAACTAGAGATGTTAATCACAAGCATCCAACTCAAGTGTTATCAGACCATAAATTGACCTGTATATATTTTAACCATTTAAGAGATTAAGAGGGGGATATATTTCACATCCACTTTTCACATGGTTCTGCGTACATTGTAGGCCCAAGGCAGTGGTCTGCAACCTCTGGCTCTGGAGCCTCATGTGGCTCTTTGACTCCTTTGCAGTGGCTCCTTGTAGGTTTGAAAAATTACTAATACAATAAAGATTTCTTTTCTTTTTCATAATCATAATAATTAAACATATAGACAGTAAATAAAATCATGGGTTTACAGTTTTAAGTTTTACACCCCTGGGAAGATAACTACATCTACAAAAAGACAAATCTGACAGAAAATACAGATTTAAATTTGGTGTGGATGAATTCATTTAACTGCTGAAGTGCTAGCTGGATATATATATATTCTTAATGTGTAGCAAGAAATGAGCAAAAAAACAAAAAATTGATGAGTTAAACAATACTATCAATATAGCAATATTATGATCAATATTATTAAAAAAAAATAATCAAAAATTTGCCAAAAAAAAACAACTAAAAATGCACGAAAAAAAAAATAATAATACAAAATAGAAACTTGCAAATTCAAATTCCTGCAATTCAATGGGAAATTTTTATTGTTGTTTTTTTACAATTTTTTTTTTAATGTAAACAGTTTTTTTTTAATTTCTGCATTTTTTTATTTTTCAAAAAATTTTATTTGAATTTTTTTTTTTTTTTTTTGGTAAATTTTGCGAAGACATTGCATTTACTATTTCATTCATCAAAAAGAAAACTTCAAGTTACTGACTGGCCCACTAGATTTTGTGGCTCCTGAATGACTTTATCCAGGTGAGCCAAGGCAAAATGTCTCCTATGAAAGTAAAGGTTGCAGGCCCCTGGTCTTAGGCATAGTCATTATCAATGCAGAAGCCTTCAGGTGGCATGATAAAAAAAATTAAAACATGTCAAAATAATGCTGACTGCAAGCCTTGTGACTGATCTGCTGAGGGGACTTTGAAAGAACTTCAGTTGTACATTTCTTCTCCTCCAACATCTCGTTGTATACAGTTGCTGTATGATGAAGAGCAGCCTCAATATAACACAGTGCATTCAAAATCGCTGTAAATAAGCAAACAGAAAATGTAGCAGGACCTGAAGCAGGCAATTTGACAACTATACAAATTACACTGCCCTCTTGAGTTTTGGAGGGGTATTGCAAAACAACACAGTATGTAGAGCTCATTATGTACCTGAGAGAAATCAGATGATGGTTGGCTTCGTTGCAGTATAAAGTAAACTTTGGACATTGTTAGGCCTGTCATGATAACATATTTTGCTAGACGATAATTTTCCAAAATATTATTATTGTCAATATTATTTTGATTTTTTTTCCATTTTTTCATTGATGTAATTATGATAAATGGGATAATAAAGTGAGTACACCATATCAAAAGCAAGAAACTTTAATTTCTTAAGGGTATTTAACTGCAATTTAAAGGTCTGGATCTTTTAAATAAAATGAATTAAACAAAAAAAATAAAATAAATTTAACAAACAAGAAAGAGAAAAAAAATACATTGAAAATGAAATTGACTCTCTTTTAGACAAAAATACATGTCAATGAAAATAATTAATACTAATCAAAAACAATAAAACATAGACCCTGTCTCTAAAGAAAAAAACAAACTCCAAAAAATAAAACAACACTAAAAACTATAGCCTAAATAAAAGGGAGTTTATACAGTTCCTGAATTGTTTGTAACATGCACTTTTTCCCAGTCAATCCGTACTGTCTGTCAAACATTTTTAATATTTCTGGCTTTCAGCCGTATTGAAGGGCTGCATTTCTTTGGCAATGTAGCTGTCTTTGAGCGCCCACCATTTGGCGCTTTTATTTCTATTTACTTTGCAGACCAAAAGCCTCAGTAAGAGCGGATTGTCAAAGAACAAGGCTCCGCTGCACCTCCTCTTCTTCTTCTTCTTCGTCGCCACTATTTTCAAACAAATGCGACATTTCAGCTCGTTGGTGTTCATGAGCTCACACTGTTCATTCAGATAGAAAACTAAATATTCCCACACTGGGACTGTGGCAGGTGGCTTAAGAACCCTATCTTTCGTGCCATCACTCATATTATCAAATCCACTATAGAACCTATGCACCCCGATGTTAGGAAAGATAGACGTAGTGAGCCATCTTCTCATTCAGCCTCTTTGGTTGAAAGAGAGGAGGAAAACAAACATGCATGCACGTGTCAGTTTATCGAGGCTGGCAAATTTACCGAGGACGTTTTTATTTATCGTTCGGTTAATTGATTTATTGATTATCGTGACAGGCCTAGACATTGTGGTCTCACTTAGAGTTACACTGATGATAAAGCAGAGTTAGCTATAGGATGTTGCTACAAGTGACTGATTGCTGTAGAGGCCTGTTGACTATGACAGACCTAATGTTGTCACCTACTATTTTTCTAAATAGTGTTTCTTTGGCTCTAAAAAATGCAAGTCATGGTGGCTATTTTAATTTGTTTACATCCTCAATGACTGGTCCATCATCAGTCTTTTGTAGGTCCATCATAATAATAGATAATCACAGCCTGATAAGCCAGGTAGAAGGTACAAGAAGACCTCACTTCCTGAAGCTTTTACTGCCACTGACAAATGATAACAGCATAATGGACTGATAACACCCCAGCTGTCACAAGCTGTGTTTATCTAAAGACAGGAGATGGAAATTAGGGCCAAGGCTTTTGCATATAACAGGAAAATGTTAAATGAGGACACAAGGATTTTTCTCGAGGCTACAATTGATTCAAAAATGGACAAGTGGAACCTCCAAATCTCCCTGCAGCCAAACTTCACCACCTCTCTTTCCAATTAGACATGACAGGTTAAGCAGCCATAACTGGAAAAATATGTGATGCAAGTGGAACTATGCAAAAAGAGTGAATGGTGAAAAAGTAGCAGTGAGCAAGCAACAGACTTCCTGACTCTTTCACACTCCCTCATTGCTTCAGGACGACTGAAACCAAATAGAGAAAGACAAGAGAGGAAGTGTTGCCTTTGCTCAGTGGGAAGTCGCATGTGTGCAGATCGTTGGGCAGATCTTTCATTGTCAGACTCGTCTCGATTGGATGACCTCCAGCTCACACAGGCCCGTGGGCTGCAGTGCTCGGCTGTATCTGCGTGGGCCCGGTTTCCTCTTTCTCATGGAAACAACAGGGTCCTAGCCTCTCGTGGGAATCTGCTTGGACTGCAAACATCTCGTATTTAACCTACACTCAGAGCAAGACGAATTTGGTTTTCTGAGAAAATAAAACCCTTTCTTAGGTATTCATGGAATCTCATTCTCTCTGCTCTGCCTGCTCTGCTTCTGTGTTTTCTTATTGTTGATGGGATTTTTCCAGCGCCTATACAGTCAATTTCATTTCTATTCTCTGACGTTTCATTACAGGCTTTCAGATCCCCTCTGTCAGTCTGTCGGATGTGTTTGCCTGTATTTCCACTTTTTATTCCACTGCTGTAAAGAAGCCAAGGGGAAGAAAATGTTAATCTTTGTATTTCAAATACTCATTCATTAAAGCTTGATTTGTCTGTAATCGCAAAAGGGAATAACTCATCCGAGTGTTTAAGCAGGGAAGAGGTCCTGTCACCTCGGTACGCATCGCATCACGTCACAGTGTAGCTGAATCCTTTGATGTGCTGAATAAGTGGCAAAAAGAAAACTAAGGGACTGAGACAACTTAGGAATTTGCCTTGCCTTTGCCATTTAGGTAAATAATTGGTGAGACTGTGATGAGAAAAAACCAAAGGCTGAAGATTTCCCTGAGGCAGAGCATTTACAGCGTCACATATTGATCAACGTCTACACTCCCCCCCCTGTAGAGCTCAAGTTTTGGCATTCTCAGTCTGTTCATTATCGTTGTTTAGAGAAAAACACTGAATGGGTTTGTGCTTTTTCGTCACACTGTGCAGTACTGAAGTGAACTTGATGTCAACTCAGATTGACATCTGCTCTCTTTTCACTGATTTAACCTCTTAAGACCCAAGCTTTTGTCTGGTGTGCAATGTTTAATTCACCTTGCTATATAGGATAAGTGAGACCTTATAAGTATAATAACTAAACTTGGTCTTTGTACAGGAAATTTGGTTATTTGTATTATGAGTTCACTATTATTTGTTTGTTAGTAGTGTTGTTGTACTTAAATATAGGATGCACTCATCAAGCTTTTCTGGTCCCGATACCAATACCTGGGCTCTGGGTATCGGCCGATACCAAACCTGGTTCTATACCAGTGTTAAATAATACATTTTTAACCGCAGTTTGGTTAAAAAATGCTTCAGAATTTACAGAAATTACTATTTGAATGTAAAACTTTATACCTTGTAGAACTAAATCATATTTTAGCCTTAAAGTGATACTCCGGGATGGAACAAGTTGGGTCCTATCACAAGGTTTAAGGCAGAAATTTCATTTCCTACAGCAGTGATTTTGTGCAGCAGAAGCCCAGGGCGCACGCACCAAACACCCCCTCCCTGCTCCTCTGCCGGTTTCCTCTGCACTCAGATGGGGCCATATTCTACTTGACCAAAAATACAAATAAACGGACTCCCACCGAAAAAATCTGATATCGGTCTGCATTCACGCTTTATTTAGAGAATTTTCAGCGCGTTACTTTCACACAAAAACACTGCTAAATAAGGCTCTAGTTCTCGTCGTTCTCTTCGTCCTGGCAGACTACCTGCGTTTGTTTATATCTGGCGCGCGTGGACTGATACACTAAGTGGTGAGCGCCTCGTAGCCAGCTGTGGCTCTGCAGCGGAGGTAGCGCCGTTTCATGACACGATCACTTTAAGGCCTTTGCACACTAAGCCATTTCTTTTTGTCCAAAACATATGCACGTTAAAAAATAAATTTAATCCCATGTTCTGTCAATCATGCTTGCACACTCGATCCAAAACTTTTGTCTGTCATTATTTTTTTGAGAACAGGTTCGATTTCTTGTGTTTTTTTTTGCATCTGCGCCGCTCATTTCCTGGGTAGTTTGGCTATTCAGAGATGCTTTATGCAACTTGCAACATCACATTTTTGCATTTTCTGACATATTTTCTATAAAAAATTTGTGCAATTTTTAGGTGATGAATGAATGAAGACTTGTGTATGTATGTGAGTGTGTGCGCAACGGCGTGTCTGTGTGCCAGTGCATGTGCCAGTGCATGTGCCAGTGTGTGTGTGCACGTCCCGCATACTGACAGCCGCTGCCCAGGATCAATGGCTTGATCACTGGTTGATGATTCCATTTTTCTCGTACTGCGAATTTTCATAAATAATACAAAATAAACGCATCAGAGACAGTGTGCAAGGTGTCTGTGTGTGACTTTTTTTTCAGATTACGGATCCAAAGCGCATCCGAAAAAAAACGGACTCAGTGTGCAAAGACCTTCAGTGTCAAGTTTGGACCGATCCTTTCCCACCAATACCCAATCTAGCTTTGAGGGCCTGGATAGGCGCCAATACCCAATACCAGGAATCGGATCGGTGCATCCCTACTCAAGTACGTTGTTTTTTTCACTAAAAGTTGTGTAATGTTGTGATTTCACTTAAAGATGATGTTGATAGTGCCACTAAATGAGGCTAACCGGTCAACGCTTTAAAATAATGAAGTATCATGGGTCTGAGGGGCGAGAATGTAATGTCCATGTTTGTAGACGCTGGGTCTTAAGAGGTTAAAGATATGAAAGACGAGAGATCTACCACAATACATCACCTTTTACTGAAAGCCTCTCTTTACTCTCGAATACTCCAACATAATACCTGAAGTACAAAGGCCCTCCTTCACAAAGCATTCTTGAACCTAACATTTTGAAAAGTGTGGAGGTCAGGCAGTGTCAGACCATTTGCAGAATTCACCAGCCCTACTCATCGTATGAACAGATTGGAAAAACAAGGTCACTGTTCAGGGATAGGATGATGTGATAGAATTTCTTGACTGAGGCCAAACTATTCCACAGTTACCTTAAAAATCTCAATATCTCCGCTATCCAGCAGATCTCTTTGATCTCTGCCAGTCAACATCTTAGGACGGCAGCAGTCCTGTGCCAGAGTCTGTCTCTGATGGCGGGGAAGCCACGGTCCTCTCTCATGTGGCTGTCTGCCCCGTGGCCCAGCCTGTCTGTTTTTCAAACCCACCAGACACAAGACAGAGTGGAGCAACAAGAGGCTCTCAGTGCAGTCTGCCTGGAAGCCCCAATGCTAGGCACAGGCATCCCATCAAAGCTCTGGGAACGCCTCGCTCCAAGCTAAGTCAACTTGGCCGCGTTTGAGCTCAAATATTTGAGAAGCGCTCGAAGGCCCGGATGCCACTGGCAGAGCATCACAGAATCGCTCGACACAACAAAAATTTGGGGGTGGAGAAGTGGGTTGGGAGGGGGTGTGAATGTTGGAAATGTGCATAAAGCATGTTTATACACAAGTCTCTACAGCCAGCTGTCTTCCTGTTCCAAACTTATCAAGCAGATTAGATAAAGTTTTATACTGAGGAATCCTTTCGTCAGTAAACAGTTCTTTTTAGCCCTCCATGCTCATTTTTTATGCTGTCACTACTTTTTCAAGGCATGGGATGTTCTCGATTTTTTTTTTCCAAGCTGGTAATTCTTTAAATTGCAGTTAAATGCTGAAATGCTAAATCTGTTATTCTTCTTTTTTGCCAGTGAAAAAGGTTCATATTTATCTCCATGTAAAAAAAAGATCCAACTGCTTCTCATTGGGAAAAATGCAAGAGTGAATTTATAAAACAATGTCTAGTGATGTTTATGTGACAGCATTTGCACTTTTCAGTGGTTCCTGTTTGATTGCCTTGTCTGAAACTATGAAACTATTATCCCCTGGGACAGTGAGCCACACATGTTAAAAAACACTCTTCCAGTTTTTGTGATGCAATTTCCCACTTGACTAGCTGGTTCCTTAATGCTTAGTTTGTAGGTCGTCGCTTGAACTCAAAAGTTAACTCAAACAGAAAGTTTAATTTATTTTTTTGACTCGTCAACTTAACTTTCTGGGAGTTGCTGTTGGTTGCTGTTAGCCAATGAAAATCTGCCAAATCTTCTCTGCCGATGCTAAACAGCTTATTCTGCAGTTGACTTTTTTGGGGCTGGATAAGTTGATTGAAGTCTGATGTAACAACATTTTTTGGCAATTTACCAATTAATTCATTTCACAACAAAAGTTAGCATCTGTAGTGTGCACAGAATACACAGCATACAATTCAACCTACAAGACAAAGATTTCTTTGTTGTGCTAAAAGGGACAAAAAAGCAAGCAATCAAAAAAGTCAACACACTTATTTTGTACCTTCATCACAATTTGATTCAAATGTCAATGCTGTCAGCTAGCTGTTAACACTCAAAGTGCCAGAATTCAATCACGGCTCGAATCGCCATGATTAGTCATTTTTAACACTTTTATTTATGATATTGTCAATATGACCACCAAAATAGTTAGATTCAGTGATATTTCATGCTCCTTAAATGTAATCTTTGTAAAAATAAATTCCACATTTAAATAAAGACAATTTTAAGAAAAATTCAGTGACTTGATTTGAGGTTTAGATGAAAATATCTGGTTTGGTGAACTCACATTTTGATTACTCTGACCTATGTAAATGAATAAGAAATCTCTCTATCTGAAAAGGTGAAACACAGCAAATCAAATGCTAAAGCTAGCTAGCTAGCGAGCCAAAAGTAGCCATACCAAGATAGCCGTAAAAGTAGCTTTTGACTCAACATATTGTTGTGATGTTCCTGCTTCTCTGCTTCAAGGATAACATCAGCTTCAGTATGTAAACATGCACACATAAATCATATAGAATATTGCTGGTTTTAATTTTATGCTTAACTGTTATTAGTCTAACCTCAAGCAACAGTTTGCAGACATACTGTATATCATATTCATTAAGGTCACCTCACTGAACCAGCTGTAAATGATATGTCTCATATAGAAATATTAGGCCCAAAGGGGTTTGTGAAGCAATGTCCCATTAAATTCCACTCAACTACTCAGATCTCACATTTCAGGTTTGGTATTTATAACATAACACTGGAGACAATCATGGCCTCTGTGCTGCAGAGTTATAAGGGTGTAATATAAGACTGTTTCTTCTTTCACTTAAAGTAAAACAGCACGCTTTATTCACAGTCACACCTTGCTGAATGGTGCTGATACATTAATTCTCTTGTTTTATGTGCCACAGAAGCAGGTAAATAAAACGCAGCTCTCACCTGAGCGTCATATGGAGGCCTGTCAAACCCGGGAACCTCAAACTTAAAACAAAAAAGCTCTTTATATGCAGATGCTTTCTGCATTTTAATGCAAATCTAACTCCTTCTGATGGGCAATGCATTTTATGACAGTTGGATTAAACAGCCTACCTCCCATATGTTGTGCCAGCTTGCTGCTTTATCTCTTCCTGTGCTGTTATGTATTGTAAATGTGGATGTAGACTAAAAGGATGAATGCCAAGTTTTTGCGTCCAATACTCTAGTGCCATCTAGTGGTGAAGATTCATAACAGACAAAACCCCCTTTTGAAAAACACACACACGCACACAGAGACACACAGACACACACACACACACACCTATACTTACTCACATGTATAAAGACACACAATAACTCCTCTGTCCTCATATGTCCCTGTTTGTTCCCACTGGTACAGTCTGGTTTGTGTCTGACTGTATACCAAGGGATATTTTAGGACCCTTTGGGCCCTGACTCACCTCTTAAAGAGGGTAAGACATGATGCAGACAGCCTAAACATCAGCACCACCACTCTGCGGTCTAGCCTCACATGACTACAGGACATAAACAAACCAGAGACCAAACATCCCCCAGGGGTGAGAAACAGTTTTCTTTAATACAGCCGGGAAATGACGGGGAAATGGGGCCGTGTGTGAGGGAATATATTTAGACATGTTCTCTAAAAGCTAGAAAATAAATCATTATTGAGAACGACCTGAACTCAGCCCAGAGGACTGTTTGGATACACAAACACTGGATTAACAGTCTGTAAGTGTTGACATAGAATGTGCTCCGGTCTAGTGCTTTCATTGGGATTCAGGAGGAGTATAATTATCTTCTCTTGCATAACTACATTTGTAAAAAGAAATTTCAATATCTCAAAAACTTATTTTTCAGAGAAAAACTAAATATTTGATTTGACAAAAATGTTTTGAATCTGTCCCAGGCAGTTTTAAAAGTATCTTAAAAACTGCTTTACCACTACTTGAATGTTAGGCAACGCTCTAATGAGTGCGAACCTTGAAGTTGACACTCAAAATTATAACTTTAAAGCAACAATGCAGTTAGTCCTTCCTTAAAGGCCATTCAGTTTACTTTTGGTGGTAAAAGTAGCAACCAAGCACTAACTGTTGTTAAATAATGAAGACACAGTAAAAGGTAAAAAAAAAAATATAAGTTAATTGAGTGCCAACTTGTGGCTGTCTTGCAGAAGTTCAAGCTGACAAAAGACTGTATAAAAACATTAACACTGGCTCCATGACATCACCAATGGTTTCCAAATGAGTGGCTGTTTTCAAAACTGCCTACTACACTACGGTACATACTGATTTGACCAAAACAAGCAAAATCTGCTGTATGCCAAAAAATATCTAGATGTTGTACGGATTCAGGAAAAAAAAATTAAGTATGCAACAGGCTAGTCTACCTCGCATTCTTTTTCGAACTATGCAAATTTTCTTCTTTTTTTTTCCTTTTATAATGGGAGGCATTTGTTTTTAGGTACATTACTGTCACCTACTGTGATAAGTTAGCATCGCATCTACTGTGCTACAATGCTAAACATTACAGTGATTAAATGCGAAAGAAGTGCATCAAGTCTTGTCACTTCTAGTGCTTATAGAGGTGAAACCCCATTAATATTTTAATTTATATGTTCATTAATATAAATTATTAAAGTCCATGCTAACTACTTATCAACTTATTTAAACCCTAGTTGATGCCATGGAAGCAGTTTTGTGATAAGTTTTACTTCTGCTTTCCAAAACTGAAACCTAATGAAATATACAAGAAAACAGGTCCAACAGAAAAGTCAAACAACTTACTACATTTCTAATCGGTTTGTGGTATGTAGTACATGCCATATACTATATGTGTAAATAGTCAGAAAAAGGTGGTTCAAAAACCCGCCGGTGTTTTGAGGCACAAGGATGGTGGCCACTATATTAGAAATAGTGACTCAGTTTGGAAATGGGCAAAGAGGTGGAGCTGGAGTGGCGGTTGGTTAGGACCCAAAATAAACAAGTTGCTGCAACTTCAAAAGTGATACATGCAGGATGTGTGCATTTACAGCTGTTTCCACAATTTTAAAGTGACCAAATCTACAGTTATGGGAGCTTTAAGAGTCAAAGTCCTTTTATAGGCGTTCATTACCACGTAGCACATTTTGTCTTTGGGTGGAGAGATGTATTAAAACAGCTATAATTTTGACAAAGTGGTGAATGTAAACACCCTAAAATTAGCACGGAGAGGCTGCACTGTAACCCCAAAGTCATTTTTTTCACGATATATCCCCTGTGCTGGAGCCAAAACAAACACTAATGCTGGTGGGCTGCAGTTTAAGTGGGTAGGATATTTGTGAAGCAATGGCAAAACACTTCCTCTTCCAAACAGCATAAGAAGGTTAACTGTAGATATTTATGCCTCTGTGTTTTTATAACATGAGGTCAAGAGTGGATTTTTGGATCAAGAAAAATAAAGGATATAGAGGAGTTAATCCTTCCTTAAAGGAATGGCTTCCCATGATAACATCCAACAAGTGAGGACAGATTAGCATACAGGCGCTTTTCTGTACTCACACACTCACAGACTTCAATAGAAATTAATACCCTAAGTCTCTACACATTTACAACACACACCCCATAACATATAGCCCCCAAAGCTGCTGAGTGATGAGCGGTCCTCTAGACAGTGTGTCTGGGGCTTAACTCCCCAGGCTATGACATAGTTCACAGCTGTGTGTGCCTGTGTGTCTGAAAGTGTTTACTTTCCAACGGTAACACTACCTTTTAAATGACTTTCTGATTTTATTGAACTTTCCTTTTCAAAAGACTGTTATGATAAGACGGATAGAGGGCTAAAAAAACAAGCTAAGCACTGCCATACAATGCTGGTTATTGTTTGTTCCTCTTTTTGTCCAACAGATGGCAGTCATGTTGTACTGTGACTGTTATTCTCTCTGGAGCTTTTGGGAAACACTTGACCCACATACAGAGAAATCAGTCATGATGAGACGAAAATTACTCTGTAGAAACATTTACACAAGCTTATAAGTAGAGTGCTTTTACTTATTTATGGTTTCAAATTCACTCTAACTCTTTAACTTTGTATCTCTTTAAACAAAAACTGTAATGAATTAATTATTTCATCTATCACTAGTTGTTTGTTATCCTTTTTTTGGTTTGTTGCTTCACTTCCACACAGTTTCACGTTTTTTTTTTTAACACTTGAATATTAGTCCTTGTCTACCCAGTCTTAACCTGGAAGTCATCTGGTTTACCAAATGTTGCACAGATTTGTCTGTAATCTTTTACACTTGGGTCCTACCTTCTTGTCTGCACAGCACACCCTGGCACTCAACTCAACTTTATTTGTATGGTACCTTTGGCATACAAATGCAAGCAGCCTAAAGTGGAGAATGTAATGACAAAAATAAATGAAATAATAAAACGCATTAAAACATTAAATTAAAAAAAACCCATAAAATAATAAATACATTAAAAAACAAGAAAAATAAATTAAATGTAAATCAATTAAAACCAGCTAGAGTTTTTAAGAGTTGACATCTGTATTCTTTTTGCTTATTAAAAGTGTACTGCAGCATTCTGCGTGAGCTGTAGCTATCTGAGAGTTTCTGTGTAACCTTGTAAAAATTGGTTACAATATTTAATGCCGCTGGTTAAAAAAAACATGGTTAAAATATCGGCTTCTTTCTTAGATAAGAAAGGTCTGACTTCAGCAATATTTCTAAGATGATAAAATGAAGGCCAAAAGACCTTGTAAAAATAAGCATTAAAATTTAAATCTTACTAAGTCCCTTACTAAATTAGCAACATTAGATTTAACTTTCTTCTTAAGACCTTTCATAATTAAGTACACTTTGTCTTCTACTTTTTATCCAAGAATTACACTTTTTTCTTATTTAGTTTAAAAAAGTTCTTTCTCATTAACAGATTGACTTCTGTGAACTATGACATGTGGTTAGATGGTTAATTAGAGTTGCGTGTCATCTGCATAGATAGAAATAGAAATAGAAAATACTTTATTTATCCCTGAGGGGAAATTCAGGAGTCACAGCAGCAATCAAGAAAACAAAGGTAAGAAAGTGTGTAGAAAGTGCAAAAAGGTCCACAAGAAAATAGATGACGACAGTGCGTCCACCACTCCCCAGCCCAGCCAGTCTCCACCTCCACAGGGTCCAGGACTGAGCTTCTTCAGCAGTCTGTTCAGTTTCTGTCTCTGGATCCTGTCTGCCCACAGCAGGCGAAGCTCCTCCAATGTGGCGCCGGCGTCCGATGTCAGCTCCGTCAGCCACGTCCGTGAACAGCATGATGCCGCTGGGCTAGCACGGCTAGCTCGTCCATCCCAGCGGAGACAGATCCCACGTTCCCAACAACGATGGATGTAAGGACAGGTCCACGTCGTCACCTCCCAGCTCACAGCCGAGAACCAGCACGTCGTCCTCACCTCCTTATCCTCACCTCCTCCTCCTCACCTCGAGGGAAATCATCAAGCCCTACACTAGTTAGCATTGACATGCTACAGGCTGCTAACAGCTAATTTCACATGTAAACAATGCAGCCATGGTTACATGTAGGATCTCCAGACAAACACAGGAGAAAAGTAGTAAAAATATCGCTGAAGCCACAAAAAGTTTGGTGTCCATGACCAACAATAAACCATACAAAGTAATGATCCACTCCAAATACAAAGATGACAAAAAAGAGACGAAAAAAATTACACGAAACGGACAAAGAAGAGAGAGCTGCTGCAACAGGCAGCTACTTGGGCAGCGCCTCGCAACAGAAAAACAAACAAACAAAAAACCCATATAATTATTATTGTTATTAATTATAAAATTATTAAAATAACATTGTTATTAATATTAACTATTATTGATTATCATATAATGACAATCAACATGGTGATATGCAATGATGCTTTCAAGCAAAAACATGTAAAGTGAAAATGAAAGAAGCCCAAGAATGCATCCCTGTGGAACACCAGCACACACTCTTAACACATTCAGCCTAGATGATTCCCATCAAGAACAAGCCAAACATGAGTAACAAATCTCTTCAGTACATGGTTGATGCAGTCAGTTACTTCCCATAGTTCACCCCTAATCCCATTTGTAATCTTCCTCAGAGCTCAAATAAATCAGAAAATCAAAGCCTTGTCTCTCATGCTGACATAATTCCCAGCGCTGCGATTTATAGCTCACTTCTGTGATCCCTTTCCTTATGATAGATATGGACTTCCCAAAGAGACAGAGAAAGATTAGACAGGCAGATGGATGATTTATCAACTTCCCTGCTTTTACAGGCTTTAATAGTGTTGGTGGTCCAGCTAAAGAATAATGATTCAACTAAGAATTAAACAGTGTAGCTTTTACTTTCCCTCACTCTCAAAGGGATCCCTCTGAGGATTTTCTCCTACTATCGGCTGTCTCTCTGTGTAGATAATGTAGGTCTAATAAATACTTCCCGACCTCCTCTCTCCTGTCCAAATCCCCCCCCCCCAGGGGCAGTGGCTATCAGAAGACTTCATGACCCATTTGCCCTGAGGGTTTGTCAGGCCTGAGCTGGAATACACAGGCTCCTTTGATCCCTGCAACAGAGCCCTCAGACGCTGTTAACTTCAGATTAGACCTTCCGTCATTTGCATAATGCCTCCTTTAGTTGCTGGAACAGCCGCGGACTCTCGGGGGGAAGAAGCAATAACTGTAAGATCTTTACGACAGCATGACAGACAATTGTACAATACTTAAGCTAACAGAAACTGCTTCATTGACTAACCTTTTTAATGTTTAACTAGACCAAGAATTACACAATCCTTAAGTATTGCTGCATTTCATCTCATTTGATGTCCCTTTGATGCCCCCATTTCTTTCTTTTTTCCTAAGCTTTCATAGAACTTTATTGATGCAAGTTAATTTTCAGTACCCACAGTAAGATATGTGATCCAGTCAGCAGGGTGGCCCTCAAGGCTAATTGCAACAATGACCTAAAATACTTCCATTAGGAGGCAAATTAGAAACGTGCCGAAAACTTCTGAAACAATTCCAACTTTCAATGAAACAACATGATGCAAAATTCCAAATAGAGGTAACTGGAATGCATTTAAAATGAAAATAATGTGCTGCAAAATTACAAATCAAAAGCTGCAATAAAATGCTGCAAATACAAGAACATCACGCAGTTTAGTTACGTAAAACGCCAAACTGTGAAACTATCCCTATCATGTCATAACTAGTTACAGGGCTGAATACTTAGTTCTGCTCACTATTGAACTGAAAATGGCTGGTGGTGAATAATAAACCAGCGAGCTGAAAATGTAGTGGAAATAACAGCTACAGTTCACAAACGGAAAGCAGCTCTACTCTTTTCACCAGAACAGACCTGCAAGGCAATTAACTATACAGAGTAGACAAAGCCCTCTCCACCAAAATGTTTTGAATATGATAAAGCAGTACTCTGTATTAATGGAAAAAGTATGTTCTCTGTGTCCTTATTTGTTCCTAGTTTGTCATTATTAATATACTAGATTGAAAGTTAGCACTTCCCAATGAATTACTGCAGCTGCTTAGTTACTACTGTTGATAAATGTTTGGTCCTATTATCTAGTCCTCCACCAGAGGGCTCTTGTTCTCCCCAGAACTTAAAGATTTGTCAACTAGCAACTCTTGAATTAGCTAATTCAAAAACAAACTACTGACTCATAAAGAATCCTCTTCACTAATGCTTAGTTAACAGCTTTTTTAGCTATAAACAAGACAATACTAGACTGTACTTCCCACATGTCAAACTAGCTTTCCAAACACACTGATATCAAATGAACATACAAGAAGACGTAATTTTTCCTACTATCTACAGCGTCCTGAAGCCTAAAAAAAGCCTGAAGCCCCCCAGAGTTTAACTCAAAAATGATTGTTCTATCTGTGCTGGTAAGGCCTAGCAGTTAGGTCACGACCCATGAGGTTAGCCCTCGAGCCGTTGGCCCTGGTTTGAAACAAACCTGCGGCCTCTTTCTCACTTGGGTTCAAGTATCTCTTAAGTCTTGCAAGCATTGCTATCAGTTGTCTATTTCAGTTCCTTAAACCATCCCAAACACACTCACACACAAACAGACAACCCTCTGACTCTCTGTTGCGTGCCTTGAAAATGGTGAATAAGATGACCTGGACTTGAAAGGCTTAGGTAAGCTGGGCTCCATTGTCTTCCTCCATTGCTACTAATGTCCACCACCCACACCCAAACGCACACAGTGCAGCAGAGATAAGTGTAATGGTTTTGCTCTGTAACCATGACATCATTTAAAATAGAGTCCTTTCTGAGTTTCTCTAATTCTCTAATCAGAAATCTCTGGAGGGAGGAACAGTGTTTCTAATCAGGCTCATGTCACACAAACTGTAGATCTGAACCATTATAGCAAACCTTGGACAGCAGTTGACGTACTGTCCCCCTGAAGCTACACAGCTGCTTTCACAACAAATCTGCTTCCAATTGAAAAGCAAAGTGTGAACAAATTGAGCCTGCTGGCTTCATGTACATAGTCTTGACCCTAGAAAGTTTTATGTTGGTGGTTTCTGTTAGTTTTTAAAATAACAGTCATACGTGTCATTCTGGATAATTTCTTGAAAAGCACTATCCTAAAACATCATGGCAGCCAAAGGAAAATACAATATGCTTAGCTAACTAAGTATTTTCAAGCTAGCCTTTGCTCACATATGTTTCCTATCTGCTAAGTTTAGCAAGAAGACCAGTGAGAATACTACTCTTGAAAATGTTTCCCAGAGCTGAATGTAAAGCTAAAGTAGAGCTTACCTTTGCAATACTGTGGCCAAGGTATTCAGCTAGCTTGTCTTTGAAAAAATGCACGGACAACTCCTTAGTATGCCAAAAGCTAAGTTTGATCTCATTTTTTTCCCTTTAAACTCAGACTTTACTTAGCTAACTGTTAAACTATTTTTTAAGTTTTTCTGCTAAACTAGAATTCTGCCTTTTAGGTGAAGAAAAGAGAAACATTAGCTTACCTTAGCCTAAATGATATGCGCTTAGGGACACATTAAACACAGTTCTACAAGGAAGGTGGGAAAAGTTTGCTATTAAACTAGTTACATTTCATTTGAGTGTTCTTTTTTAACTTTTGTTTAACCAAGCTAACTACTTACCTTAGTCATAAGCGACAGACTTTTTGCTAAGCTAAGAGTCTGGCTTTTGGCCCTATACCCCATTCATTTGACATTAACTCTGTGTGAAAGCTAGAAGCAGAAAAGACAATGTCCAACCCATGCTTGCTAACAATTGCTAACAGTTAAGCTAGCTAACAACAAATTTATATAAAATTTTTGTCAAAAATTAACTTTGATCACTAACTAACTCTTACCCTCTATAAACTGTATTTCTGCCAAGCTAGGCAATGCGTACCGGCTGTCTTGCTTGCTAACAATTGCTAACAGTTCAGCTAGCAAACAATGAATGTATATGAAATTTCTGTTAAAATCTACTTCAGTCACAAACTTACTTTTACCCTCTGTTTACAATATTTCTGCTGAGCAAGGCAATGCGTCCCAGCTGTAGCCTCAACATTAGCTAGGTTTAGCATAATTACTAACCCCATAAGGAAACCTTGTGTGGCTTGGTCTTGGTATCCCACTCTTAAGCTTACCAATGATAAAATAATAAGTCATTTGAATAACTTTTATCCTTTTTTAATGCTAGCTCTATCCCTTCTCTTGAACTGTTTGTCAAGCTAAACTACTGACTTGTAGTATTAACCTCATACTTGGTGCAGAAAAATGAAATTTAAAATGTTTGAAAGAAGAAAGTTAGCACGTTTACCATTATGTGTGTCAATTCAATAGTCAACACTTGTGTCAGAGTGGATATAATTTAGATTTTCCAAGATGCTAAGAGATGCTAAGAGATGCTATGATCTAAAATACTAAACTTCTCAGTATTTTCCACTTTGTCTTAATGGATTTTTCAGCTCTGTATATTCAGGATGTAAACTTCATCTCCTCACTTGAGGTGTGGGGTTCACTGGTATTTTTGGATCCCTTGTTTTACAGCTGCTATGTTTCCATCCGTGGTGACAGAAACGGGGCCAGTGATTGACCGAGCATGAAACCACCGCTTTCACCTCTCTCGTTTTTAGATACACACAACCAAATTGTCATTTCAGTATAACACAAGTGTTAAAACGTAGTAACGTGCCAAAGTGTCTGTTAATTCACACCCATGGAAGGCAATTTAAATCATATACTAGATCTCAACAGCTGCCTCAGCTCCCCATTAGCTGTGCAAATGGACAAATAATCCTCAAATCAGCACTTGAAATAATTGTCCCTGAAAATCAACACTTATTAAGCGTACAAAATGTGCTGCACACAGTTACGCACACTGACCCATCACATCACAAATCATAATCAGCCGGTTATGAGCTGTTGAAATTCTTTCAGTTATATATTCCAGGACACTTGAAGAAAGTTTAAAGAAGCTTAGTCAGCAATTCTCTCTACCCTGGCGACTTGTGCTTTAAAGTAAGAAAAGTATCTTTCTTTTCTAAGAGAAGAAACTTATTACTCTTCCCATTGTCTCCTTATCAGAGCTATGCGCTGCATATTCTGGAGGTGTGTTATCTGAAAGAAGTGTCAAGTGGTTGTAGAGCTTTAATATCTCTGTCTTTGCAGCATTCCTTTAGAATACCTGATATTTAAGGTTTCTGCTGACTAATGTTGTGATTTGTCATACCTTCTCTTAAGCTTTAACAATCTGAGTTTTTAAATTCTTTTTAAGCCTCAAAGTGCGTCATCCTTGGCAGCCAGAGTTACTCTATTTTGCTTGTTTCAGAGCTGCAAATCCACAAGCCAGAGCAGATGGTAAACATGCATACACGCTCAGTACAGCCTCATCAAACAGAAGGTGATGGAGACAAACACCAGGACTCTCAGGGCTAAAGCTGCTGGTGCTGCTGACTGATGCATTCTCATGTTCAATATTTTATCTTGTATTATATAACAGTGACTATGGGAATGGGATCCTGAGAGCTGCAGAGGGCATGTCCTCAGTTATTGTTAAGGTCACTTTGAGTGATGTTACGCTGAACTCTAAGCCTCTGTAGATTTGCCTTTAAGTGGTTAAATGCAAGTTGGATCTTAAGGGGCTGTTACACAACAAATTTTAGTGTGAAATGCAAAAGTAATGCTGTGTTTTTACCTCTCATTTACACGGAAACTGTATTTTAGCTGACCTAAAACACAAACTTTAGAAAATGTCCCCCAGAGTGGATTTTTTTCTAAAAGGGTGCCACCACCGTTGCCGTGTAAACAATAAGCCAGCATTTTCGGGGGAAGCGCTGACGTCACACTCTGCTACGTGCAAGCGCATACAAGAGTATAACAGCAACGTTGTTACAATCGTCTTCAACAAATTTTGCCTTTCAACAAAATGAGCATCTGTTGCACCACTTTTCCATTTAGCATCCCCCAATACACCAGATGAGCGACTCGACTCTACTTTGGTGGGTATCTACCAAAAGCTGCTCCTGGACAAGACAGTTATAGCGCCAAGTACAGGCCCGGCATGCCTACTACAGCGTTTTCAGACCTTCACTGTTTCTGTGAAAACAGATTTTTTTCACTACATTTTTACAGTGTTCTAGCATTTTCAGATAAAATGTCATGTAAACAGGGCCTAAGAACAGTCATAAAAATCACTCTGTGTACAGATATACACAACAAAAACTGTTCAGCTTGCACCTTCAACTATGATGTACATTTCTCTTAATCTAACCCAGCACTTGTTAGCATCTATTTGCAACTTTTCAAAAGAGACAAGTGCAATTGCAAACCAATCAATAGTGTCTACTGTCTCTTTAAGGCTCCCAGTTCCACAAGTCCCTTCCCTCTGATTTTCCAGCCCTTTGGAGGCCTGTTGGATGCAGGTGTGTGGACAAACCTTGGTGTTTGAGGCCCGTCCCTCCAAATAAGGTCATGAACCAATTGGGAGATTCCTGTGTGATGACCTCATCACTTCAGCAAGCCTTGTGAGGATCTTGTGCTATTTTTATAACACCACTATGAGCAGTTTACGGACAGATTCAGGGATTTCTACAACATATGAATATGTTGTGGTTCAAAAGTCTGAATATCTTGAGTATAAACATTCAGAATTTTTCCTTAATAGCTATGTTTAAATTTAGAGAAAATAGTTTAACCCCCCTTTAAGCTGCTGTATCATCTCATGGATGTCTTCCTCTTCATTTTACCTCTATTTTCCAGTGAGGAAGGATCAGACTCCCTGCTAATAGAAGGAAAAGCAATATTTTGATTCCAGAAGGTTTCTTAGTTTTTACTCCAACCATGCCTAGAATAGCTATCACTGGATCATGCTGGACTGCCTTCTTAAAAATAACAGTGTTTTGATGTTCCAGCACACGAACAGTTGAAGAAGGGGGCTATAACTGCTGTTTTAAGCTTGGATGAAAGCTGAATTCTTCCATCTTAATCAAAGCTGGATTCTTCAAGCAAAGTGAATTATGATGCATTATAGCTCTCAAGAGGCTTTTAAAGTGAAAGGCTCCACAAGCTTTGAATTACGGAAAACATTACTTACAGTATTATTAAAGCAAGCCATCTGATTTTAGACCAAACTAAACCTAATGAAAATGTTATCTTCTGCACTCTTCAGTGCTAACACTGTGACTCACAGTGACAATATTTTAAAACATGATGCCAGATTTTAAAAGTGGCCTTCAAAGGGATGACTAATCACCTACAAGATCTGAGATAGCCCCCTTTTTCCTCCTGTCCCCCTTAAGTCTGGAAGTCATTTCTGTCCGTTTTCCTGATAAGGACATGAGTAGCACTTTTCGTGACACTCTGCAGAACGTGGGTTTGAGCCCGTCTCACAAAGAGCCTATTCAACCACAAGAGCAGGAATATCCTTTCAGCGCAGATGCCATCTCTCCAGCTATGTATGGGACACTCGAGAGGGACGTGGCGGTAATATGGTTGGAAACATTTTGGCAGCTCACAGCCAGACATAACTCAGGTATTTGTGGTCAAGAGAAGAGGGAATTAAGCAAAACAGTAAAATGAAATGAAGCAGCTCCCTGAGCTAAAACCGCTAAATTGAGGTCAGATTTATTAAGGGACACACATGGGGGACGTGTCGGTTTGCAGATTAATCACATTCACTCATGGTTACGTGCGTCGACACACACCACGTTGGCCCAGTCACGCAAATGCTCTGCAATTAGAGAGAAAACCATCTCGCTAAACCACTTTTCATCGATCGCGGTGACGTTAAGTGAGCTTATTGGCGTGAGTTCAGCTTTTCCTGTCACATTAGTGATGTCAAGTCGACAGTTGTGCGCATCCTGATGCCAAATCAAATACATCACCGCATAGGTGGAGTGTGGCATTTACAGTGGGCTCATATCACAGCTTGTGCAAGAAATTGAGCGTAATATCAAGCAGCTGTGAAAGCAATTTAATTATTAAAGATAAACTCAGACATTTCTGAATTTCCCAAAGCGACACACCCAGGAGGGTGGTCTGTTAGTACAACGTGACTTCCTTGATCAATTATGGAAAAATTGGTCATAAAAGTCTGTTATTGTGGAAATAAAGAGGAAGCCAGGGTTAATGAAACATGATGGCTAATAGTGTGTTTTATATTTACTTTACTTTTATTCTAACCGTCAAGAAATTTGTTGCTGGTTTTGTGAAACGGATGAGGACATCCAGAGGAGGTGACCTGCGCTCACTTTTGCATGAGGCATAAAACTGAAACTCTATCAATATTTAAGAATCAATTAATCTACAGTGTGGGGATCAAAGTCGATAGGGGGTCTGGCATGCGGTATTTTCCGATCCGTCGGAATGGGTTCCATGTGCTTCCCAGATCTGCTGCGCTGCACAGCACAGCTGTCAGTGGGGGTAAAAATAGAGGGTGTAAGACTGTCATGCTGCTCTGTCCTGACACCTTTCAGCAGATATGAAACACAATTAATCGAGTGGTTCTTCCATACACGTCAAAGTGTGCCGGGAGAAGCTCTTGTCACCTCAGCGACACCGGGCACCAGGAGGCCTTACAGTGGAAGAAGCCAAACCCTTTTATGATACATGCACAGACTCACGCAGCCTTTTCTTACATGCTCATCAGAGAAGTGCTTTAGTGCTTAATTGTGCTTTATTTTAACATCTAAATTATCAAAGCATCAGACTCTCGATTCAAGCTTCTTTCTAGAGGTTTCATGTCCTTTTTGATAAATTTAGCCCTCTCTGTAATCACACCATTTTTTTTTCCTGAGCGCCACTGAGGCTGCATGTTATCACCATCAAAAACACCAAATAGCTTGGCAGCAGTGCCAGGCCTGGATCACAGTTCTCAGTTTCCAGGCAGGAGCTGGATTACATCTGGTCCTCTAAGCTGCTCAAAGGTGACAGCGAGACTGTGGTGAAATCACAAGAGGGTGCTAGTCACCGCACACACACCGCATGAGAAAACACTGCTGGTTGCACTTTCAGGGAGCTGAGATAGACCTACACAGACATACCGTCAAACATCAGGTTAAGCATGAATTGGGGAATGATTACAATTTCAGAATTTAGTTCTCAAGCCAGTATTATACATTTTAAATTTGGAGCTTAAAAATAATTTGGGCTCTTCTGTTTTATGATCCATGTACAGGCTGTTTTAAAAATCAAGTTCAAGAAAATGTGCCAGAAAGTTGATGTTGAAATTATAACCTCCACTTAACCTGATGCTACAATGCAAAGTGAGCACTTTTCATCACTGTCATATAACATTGTTATGATTATCATAGTCATAGTCTTCCTAATTTTGTTCAGCGTTAAAGTAATACTCCGGGATGGAACAAGTTGGGTCCTATCTCAAGGTTTAGGGCAGAAATTACCCCTACAGCAGTGTTTTTGTGCAGCAGAAGCCCAGAGCGCTCGCACCAAACACCCCCTCCCCGCTCCTCTGCACTCAGACAGGGCCATATTTTACTTGACCAAAAACACAAATAAACGGACTCCCACCCAAAAAATCTGATATCGGTCTGCATGCAGGCTTTATTTAGAGAATTTTCAGCGTGTTACTTTCACACAAAACACAGCTAAATAAGGCTCTAGTTCTCATTGTGTCTCTTCGTCCTGGCAGACTACCTGCGTTTGTTTATATCTGGCACGCCGCCTCGTAGCCAGCTGTGGCTCTGCAGCGGAGGTAGCGCCGTTTTACGACACGATGAGAACTAGAGCCTTATTTAGCGGTGATTTTGTGTGAAAGTAACGCACTGAAAATTCTCTAAATAAAGCGTGAATGCAGACCGATATCAGATTTTTTCGGTGGGAGTCCATTTACTTGTGTTTTTGGTCAGGTAAAATATGGCCCCGTCTGAGTGCAGAGGCAAGCGGCAGACGAGCAGGGAGGGGGTGTTTGGTGCAAACGCCCTGGGCTTCTGCTGCACAAAAACACTGCTGTAGGGGTAATTTCTGCCCCAAACCTTGTGATAGGACCCAACTTGTTCCATCCCGGAGTATCACTTTAAGTTTTCAAATGGACCTGAGCTTCAGAGTAATGCTACATATGAGGCCTGAGAATGCTGACACAACTAAACAAATTGTGCATAGTATTACCTCAGGCAGGTCATTTAACTCCATTCTGTGCCAGCTAACAGCTCATCTGATTATTCTGTATCTCTAAATTAACTGACTAAGAGCAACCTTCACATCAACACCTTACTTGATTCTGTGTTAGATTTTATCCGTGGCGTGTATTGTCGCTGATGCCCACTCTGTTCTGTACTCTGGGGTACTTTGCTGATGCTCTCCCTGCCTTTGCTTTTCATGTATGCATATGAAAGAGACAACCTCAAGATTTCACATAGGAATGTGGAAGAGCAGGGAGCTCCCAAAACAGAGCTGTAACACTAAATACAACTTATCTCATAAAATTATTTGATACTTTTGAGCATAGTTCCAGCTGGAAAAAAATCTTTGTCCCACTGAAATATTGTTTTTGATTTGAAATATTTAATAAATCTATGTAGTGTGTTAGAAACAGCTTCCAATTGCTTCTGCCTTATATTGTTTTAATAAATTGCTTAGAGGATTTTAACAGTAAGTGCTCTGCAAAGGTTAGCTTGATTTTCATGGGTCACAAATGTAGTCTTTTGGCGCCTGCTGACCAGAGCTAGCTAAAAATTCCTGCCGGGATTTTAGCAGGATGTGACCCAAGTCATTAGTTTTGGGTTATTATTCTATGACAAAGTACTGTAGTAGCATAATAATACGACTGTATCGTAGTATCCTTTTTTTTTCCAAAGTGTTTTCTTAGCCAAGATTGAAGAAAACACAGATGCAGAGATTATGACAGATACAGTCACACAAAACACAGATGCAGAGAAGAGTCTTCTTACCGCATGTTTTCTCTTAAGAACTGTTTGGTGGCTAGATAAAATCCTCTGACCCATTTGACCCAGCTGTCAAGATAATCTTGTCAAAATGAAAAACTCCGTACTTGCTGTTGTTCATCATTGGTTCTCTTACTGTTTTCTGCTGGAACCAGTCCCATTGGCTTGGAGTCCAGATTACTCGTTCCACCAAAAGATAAGGATCTTGTTGTGGTCCTTAATGTAAGTCAACATTAGCTTGCGTCAGACTTTTGTTGGCCAGAAACTTGTCAGGCTTACATCTGTGTTAGCTTGTTGCCAATGTTTTGATTTCAGAATAATTTTAGGACTATCGTTGTTGTTCTACTGGAATTACTGACTTTATCAACTTAATAGTTTGGTTAATCTATGGTCCAAAATGATTGGCAAAGCTATTATAGTAAGCTAATGCTTAGCAAATGGTTGTGTGGGTTTATAAGTTTGGATTTGACTTAGAATTTTAGCTGAGCATGCCCTTTACTCTCAAAGAGGGAAGTAACTGGAATTTGTAAAGCTCCAACCTGAACTTTGACTAACAGGTCAAAAACCTAACACCAGTTTTCCAATGTGCATACAGTACGCTTATATTTAAATATTTCTTAAAGTTAATATTTTACTAAAAAGAGCACTGGTAGGACAAAGAAAAGTGGTTGTAAAAAGATCATCTACGTCAAATGTCTACCGCGGGTGATAGTGTTCATGGGAAGTAGCGTCATCACCCTGGAGAGACATTTCTGATTCTGGCCAAAGGTGTCACTGCAGTTAACAGGAAACAGATAGAGCTTGGAAGCACTTTTAAGGGCTATTTATCCAATATTAGCTTAAAATGTTCCCTCAAACAATAAATATCTGATCCAGTTTTCATGGCGATCTATACAAAGTTTTTTGGGACAACATGCTCCCAAGAGGTGGAATTAACCAGGAGGCCAATTTAGAGGCCAATGTAATGACCCACACCGTCAACACAGCTTCTGTCTGAAGAAAGCTCATTTCACCCCAACGGCGATAGTCTTGTGAGTTCAACTTTGGATGGAAGCAGAAATCTCTAACAACTTAATATATGACAACAGTATAACACTCACATAACCTCAACTGCTGGGTAAGGTGAGGCCAATGAGGTACCAATTACAGAAGTAGAGGGATAACATTTTGTAGCTCTTAATATTTCTTTTTGCATACTTTCACTAGCTTTTTGAAGGTATTTGTGGCAAAGTAAAATGGTTTTCCATTAAGGGAAAACCATTTTTTAATGAGTACAACACTATAAAGTCTAATAGAGAATAGCCAAAGCCGCAAAACCATGACAGATTTATCTCCTCATAGAAAAGACACTGAACAGAACAGTACAACATGATTGAGGGGGATTTAAGGTTGGAACTAAGTAGCTGTAACAAGAAAAGGTGAGCAGTCATTGTTGGTTATGGCTACAGTTTTTAACTGTGATTACCTAAGAATACCGTCAAGCAGCATGATTTAGAAGAATAGCAGAATTTCCATGGAATTACACTGGGAGACTAAAATAGACATTCCTTAAGTGATCTAACAAAGTTTTCACAATGCCCTTAGCTTTTCACCTCTTTCTGTGAAATGAATGTTTTGTCGTTGTAGCTGTTTCTGTAAATTGCACAACACAGAGTAAAAGCCAATTTCCCAGAAACTGACTTTAATTTTTTGACTGAAAAGCTGCATTCTGAGCAGAAGACAAGAGCCAGGATGTGTTAAAATGTTTGTCTTTGTTTTAATGGTTTGCCCTTTTAACCACACTGATGCAATATTTCCTCAGGTCAAGAGTTTTATTGTAGGTTGTACTTTGGTATTGTGTTTCCAGTTAGACGATTCATAAAGATACAACAAGACCACAACTTTTTGTGCTGACAGTTTATTCAGCAGAATTTAATGTACACTGTAACACTTTGAAGAACAATTAAAAAAACATGATTACATCCGTCATCACATCCTCATTTGGAAATCTGAGCTGAGGTTCATTTTTCATTTTTAGGGAAGTCAGTCAGGTGGATAGGAAATCTAAAAATCTAAATCTTAACAAATCGTTTTACCACTTCTGAATTCTTTCTGTGGATGTGTATGCTTGGAAAACACAAGACATTGTCTACATTGCCAGTTAAATCCAAAACTTCTAATCAGTTAAACTAAGTGTCAGTGATATTTATATTTCATCTTCTAATCCAAACTACAGTTGACCTAACATGCCAGTCTTGTGTACTGTCTAAACTTGCCCCACAAGCTGGGACTTTCAATCTAGACAAAGGTTTAAAAAAGAAAAACTTTAGCTAACATTTATTTATTTGAAATCCTGTACGTGACGTACAAGTTAATGATATGATTCTTGCCCACAATAAAAAAAGGTTATATATCACATCAGGGCAGAGCATCCTTAATGTTAGCTGTCACTTCATTCGTTTTACTCACCCCAACTATTCCTTCAGGCCCATTTATGGTTAGCATTAAATACAGATGGAGCCTCCTGTCTATGGTCTGTATTCATTCAGTCTGTGTTTCTGTGCATTTCATTAAGCTTGAGGATACCTGCCAAATGAACTAGTACCACCAGAAACCATGGGAGCAGTGTGGCTGTTTGTACTTGATACTAAGCTCTCATGCAGGGGTTCCCAAACTTTTCTTGCTCAAGACCAAAAACAGAAATTTGGTGTCTCCCCAGGTCCCAAACTCAACTTTTCTTTGTACTTGCCCAATCATGATGCTCCAATCAATACTGTTGTTTAAAGTTTATCGTTGATCTTTATTCAATTCCTGTTTCTGTGTAAAAAGATATACATACAATATAAATATAAGGGAAAAAATCAGAAATGGATGAAAGGAGCAGAAAAAAAAAATCTTACTGTATCTGTTGTCTCACAAAACGTTAACACTTGTCAAAACACACACAAAAGAAGTTACACTATTTGGCCAGTATTCCATATTGCACTTAAATCAGATCATTCTTGAAGCAAAACGCAAAGAAGAACGATTCACAAACATAAAACTCAGTTTCACCCAAACAAAAGAAAGTGACAAAACAACAACAATAAGCAAAACAAAAAAAAGCACTATCAGACAGGGATCAGAATGTCTGGGATTCCCTGTTTTTGTCTAATGTGTTGGTTTTGTTACGTTTTTTGAAGATACTGAAAGTTTAGGCTTCTTTGAAATTTTTGTCCGAGTTGGCTGAATCCAAGGTTATTACAGTTTTGCTTTTTTTCATTTTTTATTCCCAGCTTCATCATAAACAGATATAGACTGTCTTTTATTCTGCCTGCTTCTTAAATAATCTATAACGACTGCAATCTGTGTGTGCAATGTGTTGATCTTGCGTGTGTGTGTGTGTGTGTGTTGAGTTTAACAATTTTTTTGTATTGTGTCGGCCACTGTCTGCTAAGTGAATTGCCCCTCAGAGACAATAACATTATACTCCAGAAGTTAAATTTTGATTTTTAAAACCAGAAAACATAGCTTCAGAACATCCAAAATTCTTTTCACCACACGTAAAAATGACATTCAGTGAAATCCAGAGTAACATCCTTCTAAATTGCACAGCAAAAACAGACAAAAGTAAATTTGCTATACTAGCATTTAATATTTTTCGCTAATAAGTAGCATATATCATTACCCAGGAATTAGCTTGAGGCTAAAGCCATGATTTAGCTCACCAAAGATGCTAATTCTTAGCTAACTTTGATTTCTTATTTGAAAATGACCGAATGGACATTTTACAGTTTTTTCCTAAGTAAAACAAATTTTGCTAATCCAAAAGAAATGGATGGACACAAGGTTATGCTGATTTAACATGTACAACTACTTTATAGTCGCCAAGAATCATAATGTTAGCTTCGAAGTGGTTGAGCTATCATGTTTAATACTCTAAATAGGTTACAGGTTATCAAATTGTACTTTACTTTGAAAGTTTTCCTTACATTCTCAGATTCCACCATGTCTTTCCTCTGAAGAAAATCACTGCTAAATTACAACACCTACCTTCCTCCTCTTCAGTTTGGACTTCCAACAGTGGAACGTCAGACCTGAAAAGTGGCATTGACAGTCCAACTGTTTAATACGACCTGGAGCGGCTATCATTGTGGGCTGATCTCCATGCGTGGAGAGCTTTTCTGGCAACAACAGCGCAGCATATGAAGGTGTTTAGTACAAAAACATCTCCATCACCGTGGCAGGAGAAGCAGTGCGGAGGAAGAAAGACAAAATGATCTAGCATGTTAAGAGCGGTGATGGCTGGATGTGGTGTTGAAAGCCTGGCTGTTTTTCAATGTCCTGTGCGGCGTCATGTGATGGACACGCTACGGATGATAGAAAAGGTTCTGCCCCACACATTTGTTGTTGATTACCTCTTTGGAGGGTCGGGGAGGATGCGTATATTCCATGTTCTCATAGAAAACCTGGAATCTGGTGTTATTAAGAAGAATTATGGCAAAAGTTGTTTGACCAAATAGTGTGATTCTTTGAGGCGTTGCAATACTTCTCTGTTTCCCAATGTTCTATCAGAGAACGATAACATCACTGCTTGCTTTTGGAATCTTCGTGTTCATAGGTATCTCAAACTGAAGAAAACAGACACTACAGTTTAAAAAAAAATCCACAATGCTTAAGAAAAAGAAATAAAACAGGCCACAGATGATGAATTTGTCATATGACATAGCTGAGATATTTTTAATCCATCTACATTAGTTTTTCACTGTTCAATCATGGCTCAAGTTTTTTAGTTGAGAATTAAAAATCTACATTTAAAGTGTGATCATAACTGGCTGCTGAAATCAAAGCAAAACTCTTTGCCACCAAAAGGCCTGATTCAGAAACTTCCTATAATCTCTAGAGAAACACTTTCTCAAACACACCCAAATGGCTGAGATGTGGGAAGCAAAAATTCAGTAATAAAAACAACTTCAAAAACACATTTTTTTTTATTATTTTATTGTGCATTAAATCATCTTTATCTCATCTTTCCCTTCGTCAATCTGTTGGCCTCAAATTTCACATCGCCCCGCAGAGTTCTGAGGGTTATTCTTGATAACAAAGTGAAGTCAGGATTGAGATGATTAGATCCAAACCACAATATTAAACATGAAATTATCCAGAGCTAAGATCATTGATAGAGTTTTTTTTGTTGTTGTTGTTGTAGTAAGTCGCAACATATCTTTTGTTTAATCAAAAAGAGTTTTGGATGAATTCTTAGGTTCTTTTCGAAAAGATGGCAAGATGAAATGAAATGTCACAGTTACAGTTCTTAAACTATGTGTGATGCTGAGTATCAGTTATAATTTGAATGCTTTCCCCTTATACGTCACACAAGATGGTGACTTTTTCATGTCAAATATATGTTACAACAGATGGATGGCTTGTCAGTTCAAAAACAAAAATATTGTTTTAAATGTCTATTTATTTGCATCTTGATGGAGAGATCGAGACACCTGATGTGTGTTGATGGAAAAAAACATGTTGTTTTATAATGTCCTTCAGTTAAAATATTTAGAAGTTGAATCACTGGATTTTTCATGGGTAAGAAACTCTAACTCTCACTTTCAAGTCTTTTTTTCAAAGAACAAATCAACAAAAATCACAACAAACAACATCAACAAAAAAAAAACTACTTTTTAGTGTGTCATTCTGTTGCTGCTTTTTGTTCAATTTGTGTGTGACTCTGTTGTGTTTCTTAAGTCCTGATCTCTGATTTCTAATTTTAATGACAGTTTAGTGTCTGTGAGTCTTGAAAAAAGACTAAACAATTTATTATCATTACTGTTGTTATGTTTTACATGTAGATTTTATGCTATTGCTAGTTTTTAATTTCTGTTACACTTCTGTGGGCTTTAAGAATGTTACAAAAAAAGAGAAAAAATATCAAGATAACACCAAATAGATAATGATAAAACTGTTAAAAAATAATAAAATAATAATAATATGGAACAGAAAAAGAACGCCATCATATCTGATGCTGCTTGAATATTGTTAAAATAATCTTGGATTTTACCCTGAAAGCATCAGTTTCAGTCCAAAAACATAAAAAACAAAGCATTTAACATTTTCCCTCAGTCCCTTTATTTTTAAAAAGACATAAAACAGGCATATTGTGTAAAAAGTTAAACACAGAGTCACAGATAAGCTGATATGAGAAAACCAGAATCTTAAAGTTTGAAGTTTCAAAGGTTTCAAATTTTGGAGGGGAAAAAAAAAGTTGTTTTCTGCAGTTAAATCTGACGTATTGAAGAAAGAAATGTACAAATCAATAAAACTGATTTGCCTTTCCAGATTCTGCATGTAGTTTATAATACGATTTAACAAGAAACTGACAAATTATCCCAGTAGAAACTACTCTTAATGTTAGTCCCCTTTGATTTTAATGCTCTGAACATACTGTGACAGGAAGTCGGCTGCTTATAAGGGTTTGATAAAACAATCAAAGGGATTAATGCTTAACACTTTAGAAGATCGTTGGGTGTGAAGAAGTAGCTCTTTACTCTCATAGAGACACACTTAAGAAGGCAGTGAGTGCGCTGCTGCTGTCTGCCAATCTCATCAAAGCAGGAAGCCCTGCACACCTCCAGGCTGCGTCTCTGTCAACTGTTGCCCTTCTTGGAGCAACAAACACACCCAGAGACATCAGTGAGTTGGTCAAACCCTGTGGTCACGGAGGTCACGTACCATGTGGTGGTGCTTTCTCTCCCCATTTGCTGAATTAGTTTCCATTTATTTGTACTTGGTAATAGCCGCTTTGGTGCGTGACAAGTTCACAGACACGACCTCAAACAAGCAGTGAGGACCCTCGCTGGTGTGTCCTGGAGGCGAGGCGAGAGGGCGCAGTCATTGATTGTGTTTAGTGTTGGCCTGCTGACCCATACAACAGAGTGACATGATGTAAACCATTGGTGGCTTCTGGCTTTATTTGATGTGACAGACCTCCTGTAAACATATGTATAACACAGCCAGGTTGTACCACTTCTTCACCTTTGTGCTAATTCAACGACATGAAAGTGATCAGGTCAAATTATCAGTTGTGTGCGCACAAATTTACTCTCATTAAAAGGCATCAATTTATCAATTGTGACAGATTCATGGGGACATTTGTTTCTGATCAGCAGTGGAGGAATTCACCTCCATGGAGCAGCTGAGGCGAAGGTCTGGTTTGTGGCACCGACAATGTTCCTGACAGGCTGCAACAAAAAGCGCCCAGATCACCAGGTGAATATCTGCCAGTTTGCATGAGACATGTTCGACATGCTCTCCTGCTATCGGAGCTCTAATAGGCAGCTAATGGGCCCACTTTCTGCGAGGTGTTTAAGGTCCTCGCTACACTCTGTCACTCACTCCCTTGACCTCATTGTGTTTCTAATGGTTGAGGCAAGCGTCGCCAGACACTGACGCAATGATGCCTCACACGCTGTTTCCAAAACCAGAGGACCGAAGGAGAAGCTGGGTGGAAATTTTCTTTGTTTTTGTACTTATCTTGATACTGTGTGTTGAAAAATGTCACCAGTTATCAGAAGGTCTTGTCAGGCTATCATCATTACAGATACAAGTTGTTTATTTGTTCGTTTCACTTGTACGTTACACACAAGTCCGGCGAAATCTGTGACACATCAGCTTTGCAGCAGGAGACAAAAATGAATTGCTTTGGCTCTCTGGGTTTCAACTTTATGAGCGTGCTCAGGGATGTGGTCATATCTGCTGGGTGCTGTTTCCCATATGGTTGTCATAAGAAAACAAAAAAAAACAACATGATCTTATTAGCTCACAACATATCCTCTCAGATTGTATTAAATCAATTTTTGGCAGGGGGGCAGGTCTGGCACCAGTTAGCAGAAAATCACTTCAGCGCTATCACAGCTTGAGTGTGTGGTCATCAGATGACAGTTCTACAGAGAAAAGAAAAGAAGGGAGAGAAAGATACAGAATGGTAAGGGCAGGTTATTTTTTTCATTTAATATAGTTATTTTAAATAAACTTCTGTATTTTAAAGCGTGAGGCCAGAATTTAGCATCAGAAGTGTTTGTGGTCTGAGGGATTGCTTTTGCGCCCCTAAACCTGTGCAAATTGGACAAATAGACTAATTCATGAAGCATGCACAAAGGGTTAAATGCTCTACAAACCACTCTGCAGAGCAAATAGCATCACTTTGTGCCAGTGTTCTTCCTATACATTGAAGTGATTCATTATGCATTCATTTGGAGAAGCACAGGCCCTTCCCTATGCAAATGAGCTTTACTGCAAACACCAAACTCATTAATACAAGTGCTAACAGCCCTCCGCTAAGAGCTAGCAGTATTGCACCGCTGTGTTTAAAAAGCATACAGTTCCACCTCAGATGATCAAAGATTTACAGTTATCCGAAAAAAAACAAAAACAAACAAAAAAAAAATCATAGTTCTCTGACTTCACTGTCATGATAGTTTGGGGTTGAGTCAGTCTGAAGAGTCCTAACTCCTCCACATGCATACTATACCATACCATACCAACTTTATTTAAAAAGCATTTTTAAAAACAACCACAGCTTTAAACAAAGTGCTGTACAGGTAGACAGAAATAAATTGATAAAAATAGACAAGACAAAAAAACAATGCAAAAAAGAAAACATACTAAAAACAATTAAAAGTAAGTAGAAGCAAATAAGAGAAAATAAAAGCAAATAACGCTCAACAATAACTCTCAAAAACTCTCACTGAGGTTAAAAACCAAAGAATGAAAATGGGTTGTAAGACAAGCTGTAATATTATAGATATGCGTCAAATCCACAAATAGTAAGGGTTTCTTTTCTTTCAGTTCATTGTGATTCTAGATGGATTTTTAAGTGGTAAGAATGAGAGCACACAGCACAGCTCTGTGCAGCACAGAGAGTACATGTGGCAGCTCATCTTGGTCACGATAATGCGCAAAACTCAAGCAAAGCTGTAAATCTCTGGGGGGTGTTTTGTGCTTGAATGTCATTTGAGCAATTTTCTTTTTGAACTAGACCTTGAGATTGAGCAGATAGCTGGGTAAACAATGTGCAATTCTTGGCACTATTACTGACTGATGGAGAGTAGAGATATTGATAGTGATTAATGGAGAGCTGCCCCTTGGGTTTAATTGTCCATTTGTGTCACAGTGAGCATGAACTAAAACTGAGGTCCTGTTTACAGGACAACGTTTCATCTGAAAATGCTAAAATGCTGTGAAAACGCAGTGAAAAAAATCTGCGTTTACACGGAAATGCTGATGGACTGAAAACGCTGTAGTAAACACACCAGGCCTGAAGGTGGTGCTATAACTGTCTTGTCCAGAAGCCGCTTTTGGGATATCTCCACCGAAGTAGAGTTGAAACGGTCATCTAGTGTATTGGGGAATACTAAGTTTAAAAATGGAGCAAAAGATGCACATTTTGTTGAAAGACAGTCAGATACAGCAGATTGAGCAGCACCAGAACAACATGGTAGTTCGCGACGATCGTAACAACAGTACTGTTGTCCTGTTGAATGCGTGCATGAGGCGGAGTGTGACGTTAGCGTTTTCCACTGAAAACGCCGGATTACTGTGTACACGGCAACCGTGTTGGGAGCGTTTCGGAAAAATCCAACTCTGGAGGCCGTTTTCAAAAGTTGGCATTTTAGGTCGGCTGAAACGCCATTTCCGTGTAAACGTGAGGCTGAAACGCAACAAAACTTTTGCGTTTCACCCTAAAACCGTTGTCGTGTAAACGGCCCCTGAGTCAGCCACATCACACCAGATCCATCTCTGCTCCATCACAGCTGCTGATCTGATATGGTTAGTTTCTTGTCCATGTATAGACTCACAAAGAGTCCTATGGGGTGATGAAGCTACGACACATCAATTTGCACAGAACATATAAAGCAGAACAGGAAGTCAGGCACTGAAACAACATAAAAACATTCAGTTGACTCCCAAAGGAAAATACACTGTGTCAACGTCAGATTGATATGTTTTTTTCCACTTTACAACAACAAACAAACTAACACAATAAGCAGAGCCAGACCAGGTGTCAATACTTTTCTAAGGAGAGGCTCATGGAAATCCTAAATCTCACAATTCCAGCAGTATGGTGGTCCGGGGATGGGAGTCCAAGCAGATAAAAAGCAATGAAGTTGAGGTGGAAGGACACTCCAGTTAGCTTCATTTGACCAAGAAAAAGTCAAAGAGGGAAAGTGAAGGTGAGATGTAAGCCTTGTGACAAACAACTAAATCAGGCTTGCTTGTAAGGGCTGAATATAGATCTTAGCTAATGCTGATTTAGCAGTTACTGGTTTCCTTAAACAGATAAATGCATACAAGAGCAACTAGTAATTCCCCTTTTAAACCTTCTATAACAGCACCAACTCCACTGCAGCTCATGAAACTGTACGTCTGTTGGATGTCTTTGTTGGACTGTTCACAACAGCAACACGGAGACAAGAAAGCCTTGGCTGGAAGTCATCTATCACATACTGCTGGCTTCACTGTGACCCCTGAAAAGTTGTCAATCACCCCCAGAAGCAAACTGTTGACAGACAGCCGGAGTGTCCCAGACAAATGTCAATGCAGCTCAGCGGTAGAGTTCGCTGTCTGGTTTTGGGTTCTGTCCCAGCTCCTGTAGTCCACATGCCAAAGTGTCCTTGGGCAAGACACTGAAACTCAAGTTGCCCCTGGTGGCCAAGCTAGTGGTGTGTGTCAATAGGATTAGCTAAGACTGATTGGCACTTTGTAATGCAGACTCTGCCATCGGTGTAGAATGAATGGGAGAACATGGCAAGATGACTGAAACTGCTTTCTGCAATGTGACCTATGTTCAAACCAACAACAACCCAGCCTAATGACAAAAGGGCTGGCTTTGTGAAGCTTTTTTAGAGGCTGATCAAGCTGAAATTCAACACAAACTATGATTGTATTCAATCTGATCTCCACGATGACAGTCCAGTGTTCAGCTGAGACTTGTTAGAGTTTAGTTAAACTCTGAGAGCTTGCTCGAAAGTCACAACAAAGATTTGAGACATGGAGAAGGGAGGGACACTTTTGCGTTGGATGTAGGGGTCAGATCTGTGCTGAGAGGCAATAAGAAAACAAAAGCAAAACAACTTCAGCCTTTCAAAATACTGCAGGAATGTATGGCTTGATGTGAAAATGAGCCTAAGGTCAAAACCAGCAATCAGTCAGCCTGACAACAGACTGTTGCTTTTACTCAGTATATGTAAGGTCCTTCTGTGTGGCAACATTTATTCATTATATGAACCGAAACACACACTGCAACTTGAAGATACATATTTCATTCAAAAATGTTTCCCAGTGCTTTGTTTTCACCACAGTCATTCTAACCTGAGGTAAGCCAATGAGTCTGAGGTGATGACAGCACACTGTGCAGCAGTTCACCTGGCCAGGTGATGACTAACATATTCAACTTTGATGAAAAGTTGGTTTCAACACCGGTAGTTTATCGTAATGTTACAGCACTGATGGAGGATTTCCTAGATCAACTCAGTGAACTTAGAAGGAAATAATAAGATAAAATATTCTAAAATATTTTTTCTCTTCTGTTTCTGGAAATGTTGGCAGCAAAAAAAGAAATTGTTTTGAAAGAAGCAAAACAAAAGTTGAAAACCCTGCAGTGGATGGTTTCACTTTCTGCCACCAACAAAGACCAAGCAGCTGGTTAGTGTCAGGGCTGCAGAGTGAAAATAATGAAGTCACTTTGTGTTTTTGTCAGGTGATTAAGAAACAGTAAAAGATGCAGAAGTGGGAATAAAATACAGATCATACTGAGGGTTTGTTTGAAGAATGGGCTTGTGAGAGAGACAGAAAAACATAATTTTAAGTGTTTCCTTTATTAATAATATCATTTTGCCGGAGCAAAATCTGTCTGCACAGCAGATTGTGAAACAAACTCTGTTCAATGTTTCACTTTACAGTCAACAGACCAGGAGAATTGAATACTGGACTTCACCCAACAAAGTAGGCAGATCTTGCATACAGCCAAGAAGTTACTGTGATAACTATATTCAGAACAGCAATGGTTTCCCAGATCACTGATTGATATAAGTACGAAAAACAAAACAGTTCATTCCCATTGAATATCAACACTGATCTGGAAGTACTCACAATATTGTATTATACAGAAGCTATCAACCAACTGAAACTTGGTTTATACTTGTACACGTGGCTTATAAAGGACTTATTTGTTTAACAACAAAGCCGGATGCGCTCGCAACTTGGGCACAGAAGCACTGCGAAGTATAATGGTTTGTCAACTGACGTGGAGGAGTTGAAAAAAACAAAACATGTATTTTTAAACTAAATATCAGCACCTATACGGATGGTAAACAGCTCCCAGGTTTGTAAAAAAAGCAGTGAGTGGATGGAAGAGATCAGCAAGTGGACAGATATTAGGTGGACAAACGTTTTTAGCGGAGAAATTCTGTGTGTATTAAGAGTAGTTTAAACACACAACTGTCACTTGGTGCTCAAGTGGTGACTCTCAGCTGTTAATCACTGATACTCACTGATGCTGAGAGTCACCAGTTAGCATGGTCGCTATTAACTTTTAAACACCGGTTGCTCTGTGATGGTCCAAACTTGATAGACCTTGCCTCTGTTGTATAGTATCATTTCTGAAAACTGACCACAGAACAACCATACATTTTAATGCTTCTAACAGGCTGTATTTAGTGTTTGAAAAATGCTAACTCATTTGAATGAATGGAGCTAAACGCAGCTTCTGCAATCAAGATGCATGCGCATCTTTTTGATGACGTAGACTGATGTAAATGTTGTAAACAGTGCTAACAACTTCTTCTTCTCTCTGTGGTAGATATTTGTTTGGGATGCACAGGCCCCTGCAGCTTGGGAACAAACACTGCAGGAGTGTCAAAACTATTAAAGCCACACATGTTCTCTCGTGCTAATTCTGTTTGTTGCATATCTGTGCTGAAAGCATAACACAGCCTTAAGTCCTTTTAAATATTGCTTCATCACGACCAAAAAAAATGACTGTACTGTTTGTTGGCATACCAGTTGTTACATCCACTACAATTTCTACCAAACAGGAATGTTGTTTCTGCCTGTGAAGACCAACAGTCACACTGGGGTGTCACAGCACAACATAGAATGTAACGTCATTCTTATGTCATGTAAAGGTCAAGAAAAGCTGGATGGCAGTTTTACAAGAACAAGAATTAATCCCTGAGGAACACCACACACTGTATGGAATAGGCCACTGAGTATTGCTTAACCGCAAAACAGAAACAGGCAGTCAGTAAACAGATGCAGATGCTGCTGTTCGTGTTGAGGGCTTAAAAGACAATAACTTCAACATCATTGGTCCCATGAGCCTTGGTGGCCACATGCACTTGATATTCTCCCCTAGTTGCATCACATAGTAGTGCTGTTAACACTTAAGTGTCCCAAAGTAGTCATCACAATTTGTCTTTATTGCAGGGCTTACTGGTGAATGGATTATAATTATATAACACAGTCTAGTCTTTTTTAATTTCAAAACATCAAAACCATGAATGTTACACTGATGATGTTTGGGTTTCTGTAACCAAACTTAACGAAAATTGAGTCCAAGGAAATATATGCTGCATAAATTTCTCACCCTACTTTTGACTTTGTGAACACTCTTTAAACAATACATGATTGATTCCACAGACCTGAAGCTGCCTTAAGTCACGCATTTTAAAGAAACCTTAGACTACTTTTTGGGAGTTTAATAAATCAAACTCTTCTCTGTGTAAGCTGCATTAAGTTTTTATCACATCATCACCCCCAGATAACACAAGTTTGAAGATGGATGCTGCAACGAGAGCAGTATCATAACGATCCATCTTGTCTCAAGAGGCCATATATTATGGGATTCCTGACACTGTAAAGACTTTGTGAACATTCTTTGGATCTTAGCACACCAACTGTCTGTGCATTAAAAGATTAGCATTGTGACAGGATGGACAAAACCCTGCTCTCTCTGGTGTTAGCTGTATCATTCCTCATAATTTTCACAAACAGAGCTGTGAGAAGGTGTAGGTGGGGCGGACAGTGAAGCATACAGACCTACCGTTGTTCAGGAGGCCTCTTATCATTCCTCTGCCTCCATCCTTCACACTGTATGTTACAGGTTAGCTGAGGGGAGTGGACTGCTTTTTTCCACATTTATCTTAACTTGATAGAAAGCCAAGAAGAAAAATTAGCGAGACAGAGACATGAAGGACTGTTATACAGAGGAAGTACATGTGTGGCAAATTGTGTGTGACATTCATTTTCAGCACCCTTGTACTCCCCATGTGGGTGAGTCATTGTATGTGATAGGCAACATATAATACAATAGACCAAAGGCAGGGAGTCTGAGGTGGACGTATTTATTGCTCTCACATGTATGATCTCATACAAAACACACCTTAACACTGTTTAAGTATGTGAGGTTGGTTCCACAGGCAGGTTAAGTCAAGAAAATAAGCATGAGCTGATGTCAGGCCCCGAAGTCAAGAGGACCGACCGGCCCCATTACCACAGAAGAAAACACAAGATGACAAATAGCAGCAAACTGGCTTCACATTAAGATAAAGAGAGCAAACACTGCTCGCCAGGGATGAAATTAGCAGAGTAAGAAGATATAGCTGGGCTTACCGCGTCTACTCTGATGTATGACACTGGACAATGTAAGCTATTTGAGGTCTGCAAAAAAGGGGTCCCCATCAGCAACATCTTGATTAATGTCAAACAGTGGTCCAAGTAGTCAAGGCTAAGTTCGTTATCGCTAATTAATGCGGCAGATCGGGTTCCATTGTTGGATAATGCTGCAGAGCGCAGAGAGGGCTGTACGACGGGTCACCGTTGGACTCGAAGGACAGCGATTGTGAAGGAAACATGGTGATATCAGCAGTCATCGGCTTGTATCTGGTGTCAGCTTGCTGTAGTCTAAAATGCTAAACTTTATCTGATGTGGCAGGAGGGGACGGAGAATGTATGTGGAGAATATTAGCTAAAGGCTGAAGAATGCAAATGGGCGAGGGCTGTATAGTTACTGACTGAATCTTGGAGGGGACTTTCAAATTATTGAAACATCCAGACGTATGTTCACTGAAATTTAAGTCCCAAGATTCCAATAAGGGGAACATTTTGTCCAAGTGAGAAAGAACTATTAGAGAGACATCATTCAAGATTGCAGGGTGTCAATAATGACTTTTTCAACTGAAGAGTTTGGAAAGGAAAGTTCAGGACACAGATATGGTTGAGTGGTTCAGGTCATCCCCTTGGGTTGCCCATGTTCAAGTCTTTCCTGCTCTGACCACTGTCCTGTCCTCTAAATTTGAGCCATAAAAGGCCAGAAAAAATACCTTCAAAAATGAAAGTTTGAGCATCATGGTGCTGAGACTGTATGCCATGCTAACTTTGCCCTTGTTGTAAAAAGCTCACATAACAACTGGCACAAGAAATCAAGATGACTTTGCCGTAGCCCCCTGCATATCTTCCGTATGTCCCTGTTTTTTGTGCTCTGTGGAACTAGACTGTGCATTGTTTGCTCAGCTCTCCACACAAGTGGCAGCAAGACAGAGTACCATCCCCAGGGCACTCTTGCAGAATTTCAAAGTCTAGCCAAACCTTCTGCCGACCCCCGCAACAAGAAAACATGGCAGCAGTAAAGGTCAAATTTGTTTGTGCATATGATTGTGAATTGAAAACAGGGTTCCAGTGACATCACTTCATTCTGACAAACTCGATCTGAGTGATTTGCTGAAAATCATTTGACTGTGCACAAAAGCAGAGTGCAGTGCAAGGGTTGGCAAAGTCGTATGTGGGTAAGAAATTGGGGGAAAAAGAGCCAATCAGGAGGGATTGATGCTGTGCAGTACACAGTAATTCATGGAAGGTCTCAAGAAAAACACACATCAACCCGACCTTTGGAATGGATTATGCCATAATGATGAATTACCAACGCACAAAGGGAGGACAAACGCAGAATCTAAACCACAAAAGTTGTTGGACGCTTAAACTTGAAAACTGACCTGAAACACTTATATCTTATTTATTTATCTTTCTCTTTGTCTGTTCCTATTGTGGCTGGTGTTTTGACATTTATTTTTCATGCAGCCATGGTACCATGACCCCAATGGTTTGATCAGCACTAGAGCTGTTACCTTGAACACTGACTCACCCCTTTTGCTTCTTTAACTTCTTGATCCCTCTCTTTTCCTCACTGTGTCTGTCATGAGTGAAAAAAAAAGACTTAGAACTGAGAAGTGGAATAAAAGTTTTAATATCACACTGACAGACGGAAACCTCCTTGCTTTTCTGTTCACCTCAGCCTGAACTTTGAGTCATTTGAGTCGAGGATGGAGGGGACTGAGGTGGGACAAGGATTGGGCATGGCTGCTTTGACAGGAGATAGAGGCCATGCCAAGTAAGCACAGACCTGGGAGCTTGGGGGGGAGTAATGAGGAATGGCAACCACCTTGTGCTAATGGTTCTGCAATGTCACTCTCCTCATGCTCTCACCCTGATGACATCATTGATCCAGGCAGGCAAGTGTCACAACGGGCTGTTTAGAAAATCCATCAAATCATCTGCTCCTGCAGGAACTGGTCCAAGTCACTACTGATGGTAATTACACATCACTGTTGGAGGTTTTTCTGTGTGACATGTCTTTTTGGCTAACAGGATAACAAGAGTAAGAGACTGTAACGATTTTAACAGGATTGTAAATCTGTCTTGTGACAGTATTGTTGCTAATGTCGGGAAACTGACAAAGCTAAAATGCTGATGTGGCAGTTTTAGAACATACATTAATCATAAACTTTGGCACGCTATTGGCCATATAGCACTTAATAAAACGTAGGTTGGGAATTCATCAAATAATAATAATAAAAAGTCATTTGACTTGATGAAAACTAAAAAGATACATTTCAGGAGGGATGCCCAAACTTTTTTTCAAAGAGGGCCTCAAATGCTATATTACCATTATATATTTTACCATTTCTCTTAGTGATATCTGGGAAAAATCAATCACTTTGTGGAGCCAAATGCACCAGTGTCATCATTACAGACTTAAGAAATCAAACCTCACCTGTCCTTAATGTCTCTGAACAACAGATGGCAAGTGGTAAGTTTTTTGCAGTGTTACGTGCTGCGTGAACATCAGTGACTCTGCTTCTTCTCAAATAAATATTCTCTATTAGGGAGAATATGGGGAAATTTTTCAGGACCAGGATGTGGATTTTATTTTGATTCTTTTTTTTTGTGATCTCTTTAAAGCTATATTGACTTGCAAACAACATTTTAGACCCAAATATTTCTTACTCTGCATTCTGAACATTTTTTTTCTATATTTTTTTTGCCTTTTCATCACCATTTCATTATTTTAACTATGTCAAACACGTCACCTGTAAGAGTTGTTGAGTTTTTGTAGGATGTACAGAGCTTTAGCTTTATACAGGTAGCCTATGCAGAGTCTGAATGTAGTTTTGTGACATTTCTAGAAAATCTTAAGTTTTCTCTGTGCACATGATGAAAAATGTAAGGGGCCGTTTACACGACAATGGTTTTAGGCTGAAACGCAAATCTGTTGCGACTTTAAGTGCAATCTTTTGAAAACTGCCTCCAGAGTGTGATTTTTCTGAAATGCTGCCAACAAAGTTGCTGTGTAAACAGTGATCCAGCCTTTTCAGTGTAAACGCTGACGTCACACTCTGCGTCCCGTGAGCACATACAACAGGACAACAGTACGGTTGTTAAGATCTTGGCGAACTACCGTGTTGTGCTTGTGCTGCTCAGTCTGCTGACTGTCTTTCAACAAGATGTGCATCTGTTGCTCCACTTTTGCACTGAGTATTTCCCAATACACCAGATGATCAGCTCAACACAATGTACACATATTTCAGATCATTATTTATTTAAGTGCTATAACTCATGTACCGTAAGATTAAAGCTAATTGCTATATGAAAGTGGACCCTGGGCTTTGTCTGGCTTGTGGTTCTGACTTTGGATGCCGATACAGTGTGTGATAAAGGAAAACTAAAGCGTGTACCAATTTTTGTGGTAATATGTACAAAATTCATACAGAAAATTCAATCTGAACCAAAATGAAGAAATGGCCAATTATCAACATTTGTTCCTGATGCTATGATGGTAGCCTTTACACAAAGACTGCTGTTCTATCATAATAAGTGGTGATGCTAAGTGGCAGTTTATGTGGAATTCAGGATTAAACTTTAATCCCATCTCAAGAGGAAATAGCATAACAAAACTTGTATTTTGCTTTTCTTGTTTTCAATCTGTTCTCAGGGGAGTCCACCTTTAATGTTAATCCATTTACGTTTATTTCTACAAGAAACTCTTTTGAGGGTATCATTTTCAAAGGGATTTCCGTTAGCATACAGCTTATGGTCCTATAGACTTAGATTGCTCAAGTGGCTTCAGAGAGTAAGGCATCAATGTAATTCTTTACCCCTACATATCCACTCAGACTACCCTTCACAGAACTGAAATCCACTCAACGCTCACAGAAATGTATAATTCCTCAACTCTTTTCTTTGAGCTGTTGAGTGTGAACAGTGAAGTCATCACTCGTCGAAATGCTAACAAGGCTATTGTGCGTGAGATTAACGTTCCCTTGAGGCCCCAGCACACTGGATTGTGGATCTTTCAGAGGGGGACTCAGAATATGACAGGTCCACCCTGAACTCAAAACAGGAGAATAATACATCTAGGTGACCCGCATTAGCACTTGCAAATAGGTCCCTTCGCTGATGACTCAATGGTATAGATGCTGGCAGAGCTTCAGCATTACCATGACACTGTGCTGGAGTGGGTGTGTGTCTGTGTGTGTTTGTGTGTGTATGTGTGTACACTTTAATCACCATCACCATGACAAACGGTGAAGCTCTAGGGCTAAAGAAAAGGTGCCATCAGTGTTTTGGCAAGGTTATGCAAGCGTTTAATCAAATTCAAATTTCCCCAGTTAAAAGGGAGCAGGCAAACAGTGAGAGTGCTGAAGCCATTCATACAGGTCTGAATGAGTTGCTGCGGTTTGTCTTCGGGGTCTAACGGAACGCTTTTGCCTTTTACATCCAGTGGCAACTGCTTTTCTAACCCAGGGTGTGTTTTCTTTGTGTCCTGCGGTTAACTGTGCCAAATGCAATATTGTGGGTCACATTTTCTTCTCATTAATTTTTGAAAATTGATGAAAATGGTGCCATGTGTTAAAATATTTTTTTTCAAAGGGCTCAAAGTAAGTTACTCTAGGAGCCCAAGTTTGGTTTTGTATATTGATGGTCTCATAGTTAATAATTTTATGAAAAGTAGAATTTATTTTTTTTGATTCAACAAGCTATTCTGGTGCCAACCAGCAAGGCTGATAATGTTGAACTGTTAAGACACCTAAATGCCTACATCCTTACACAAACTCATGTAGTTTGAAGCCTGAAGCAGCCTTAACTCCCAAACACCTATTGCCAAATTTGATCCAGAGTCCAGATAGTGTAGGCATTCCCCCAATGTCAACATGAGCATATTCAATATATAACCTGGAACCTAAATATGGAACCTTTGGCATGCACTGGTTTCTCATAGGATCAGTAGAAGTGGGACCTACATATGGTTTATGGAAGCTTGTTTCGTGGTTAGCAAATAAATACTTGGGGGCTGCAAATTTGGCGAAAATATCAAATATAAGGTAAGTTGTTTGTTATGTTACATGTTTTATATGTCATGTGTTATATACATTTTATTATTATATGTGTTTTATTATGTCATATTTATCTTGTATGCTATGTTATGTACTATAGATATCTTGACAACCTCCTCTTAATTTTTCTCCAGCTTGAAAGCAAAAACAAAAATATATTTTTTATTTTAAAATTGTAAATAAATTCAGGCATCAAGGGGTTAAGGATCCTCATAACAATTGTAACCCACTCTGTGTTATAGTCTCAACAGTAAACTGTTGTTTACTTCCTAACATACCTAATTTATGAAACTAGAGTTTGTTTCCCAGTCAGGATTCAGATTTGGAAAAGTTTCATTTTGTAGTTTTGGCTACAAAAGTACTGACACACCTGGAAGCTATGATTGAATAATGTTAGTAGACAGAGTTTAGCTAACACCTCCTAGCTGCTCATAGAGAATGATGTGCGAATTCATTTTGCTCTCTCAAGGTTTCCCAGATCAAGGTAGCGATTATCTCCTGCTGAGTTTCCTTTGGAAACAGTCACTGGCACCCAGATTTTAGGATACCGGCAAAGTACGCCAACCAAAGTCAGGCGCTCCAAGAGATATTTGCACATGCTTTGTGTCTTGGCCGGTCTGAGTTATTCAAGGGGTTTGTTATCTTGGGTCTTGCTCATGCATTCGTTCTCACTGCCCCTCTGCTCCCACACAGAGGGCCCTACTTTTTGTAGCCCCCTGCTATCTTTGAATACACACACTCTATCAAACACACACACACTCATGCAGGATCATGTAGATATATTTAGTGTGACATGTAGGCATGAGCAGGCAGATAGAGATTGGAAAAACGTGCACCATGCTGCTCATGTACATGCATAACACATTGAAGCAAGGACATGCACTCAAGCACATGCACCATCGCATATATTTGGATGTTTTGGACTAAAGAAGAATGCTGAAGCTCGGCCAGAATTCAGACAGCTGTGTCTCCCTGAATCAGACGTTTAAAATGGACTGTCCATAACAAGGACTTGACCTTTGACCCAGAGCCTTTCAGCACTGTGTTTCCTCACTCAGCTCTTTCTTCAGGCCTAATGATGAAGACACATTCCTTCTTTCCCTGCTCACACTTGGATATCACTTTTGTTTTCTTGAAAATATAACAGCACAGGGTGTGTGTGCGTATGATAAAGACATACTGTACATGTAGTGGAGATATATGGGGTAGATGAAAGACAGAAAATAAATCTTACTTTCTGCACTCCTTGCAGAATCATAAACCCAGATTGGTTCTGCTTTTTCACTGTAGCTCCTTTCTAGGCCATGGTGAAAGTACTATTAAAGTCATTCAGTCTGATACAATCCTGATGTTTAGAGCCTCGGTATGAGATTTTTATAACATAATATTCTTTATTCTGAAATCCATCAATTTTTCGCATCAAAATCTGTTTATAGATCGAATGAGGTACAACTGCAGTTGTTAAAAATATTCTGTAAAAGCTGTGTCCCTGTTCATTAGGTAGCCTTTAGAGCAGGGGTGGCCAACCAGCCAGAGACCAAGAGCCACAAAAATTACCGTGATACTACAAAGAGCCACATCACACATGTGGTCTTAAGAATGCACTTCTTCTCACACAGAAACAAATTGACATGAAATGAAAATCAATATTAGAGAAACTGAAACTTCAGTATCAATCTCATCACCCAAGTATTGATCAATACTGGTCCCAACGTTGGCATCAATATATTTATATTTTCGATTAATCGTCCTTGCACTACTTATAACAATATATAAATACCTACAATTTTTTAATGAATTGATCAAAAAGCCGCACCCCAAAAGGCGGGTTGGCCACCCCTGCATTAGAGGACCTAGCATTCATGCGTAGACCGCAAAGACCAAACTAAAATGTAGCAATCTACCAAGGATTCTCTGTTTACATCATCAACCGTAACTACCTGAATCCCAGCGTCACATGGCGCCAATCCTGTTGTCTAGCAATTGGTAGCTAGCTGATGTGGCTAACGAGCTAACATCACCCAGCTAGTACAACCATCGCTAACATTTCCCAGCAGTCTGACAATAACAACAATTTCTTGAAGGTGTGCAATTGACCAGACATCTGTGACTTTTGGTAGGGATGATGTATCATGGGAAATGTAGGCCCTTGGTTGCATTGCCTTTATTATTCTCTGTGCAGCTGCTGTAAGTGAGGTCATTGGTGTACTGACGTGGTTTGATACAAACCCCTCCAAAAGCTAGAATGCTGGTCCTGTTTAAAACCAAATAATCCTGATGTCAGGCTCTGAGCAGGAAACTGAAAGAGATGGAGTGGATAGATAGATTAATATCAAACCTGGATCGACTACTATGAGGACTGTAGCCTCCATACATGGGGCACAATTCATCCACAAGGCCAAACCAGCAACCTCAGTTTGGTTAAAAAACAACTTTGCCGTTGACTGAATGAAAAGTTTGGGAAGAAAAGAGAGACACAAAACAGTTTATGCTCAAAAAAGAACATCATCCAGTCATCAGCTGGTCTCTGTTACAACAGCTGCTGTATTTCTCCAATTTCCCAGATAAATGCCACAGATTTTATTCTCTGGAGATTACTGACGACATCCAGGAAAATGACGAACAAACAGGGGCTGTAAAAGGAAAGGACACCACACAAACCCCAGGGGGGACTGATGTGCGTAATTCTTAGTTGCAGCAATGCCTCAGTTTTGGACGACTCATGTGACTTGCCTCAGAATATCTGTGAGTACACAAATGATGCAGTTCATGCCCAATGCAAGAGAGTGCAATTTTTACGGCCTTTTAATGCTTATAAATATTGACAAAGGCAGTCAGTCTCTGGACCTCACAGATCCTTAGCTTGTGATTTGGCTCTGTCCTTTCTCGCCTGTCAACTCACACCAGAGCCGAACCACAGGACAGCTAGAGTCACATGACCGCAAATTTGTGCTTCCTACCCCAATGATGAGACTTTTTTATTCATGTAGTTTTTATTGGGCTCTAAAAACCTCAAGCTTGTTGAGTCCAGTCCTTTCTCCACTCATTTTATTGTCCACACAGAGTATCTTAGTTTTACAGTCAAATGGATATTTAAATGTAGTTTCAATGCATCAACTTCCTATTTCTCTCAATCTGCTCTGTGCAAGTTGCTGAGTCGTTGCTGAGAAGTCCAGCAAATAATGAAGTCTTGTGTGTCTGATTCAGTGTCTCCAACTTCCAACACAGTGTATTAAAACTAGATAAACAAGGTCATTTTTATCTGACAAGCTGATTTTTCAATTGACAAATGTGATTGAATCAAAGGGAATAGCTAGTTTGGCAGCTATTAGGCTCTTGGCTATGCAAGCAAACTGTAGCACAGTCTCTATAAAACCTACTTCTGAAGTTAAATTTGGAAATATACTTGAGACTATTTTTTAATTAAACATTTATTTAACTAGATTGGTCCCATTGAGATTAAAAACCTGTTTTTCAAGGGAGACTTGACCGAGACAGGCAACAGCAAAAACACAAAAAACTGTGGGAAAATACAAAGAGAGATAAAGTACAGTTAACAAAACACAACAGGAGATGGAGGTAGGAGAAATCCCAATAAGAAAGGAATGGACCCTCGGCTGGCCTCTCCTTTGTAAGCTTACCTAAGTGGAAACAGGGCATTAGCTTACACTATCACACTGTCTTTCATCAGCTAGCTAGCAAACGGATGGTTACGTCTGACAGTGAGCCACATGGACAGGTAAGAAGTGAACCAATAATGTCTTCACACTCGTGGTGTTGGTGTGAGATCACAAGTTCACGCGCTAATTGCTTTCAGAGGTAGTTAGCTTGAGTTGTCTTGAGCAGGGAACCATAGACTTTATAAAACATGGACGTAGTCTCCCCGATGTCACCCGTCTGTTTCTGAAACGGAAAATGAAGCACATCTGCTATAGCGGCCATATTGATAGTGGCAAGGGCTTCGGGTACAGCTATAGGGCGCCTGTCGGTCATGTGACCCAAAGCTGTGCCTCTGATTGGGCGAGCTTGCGATCTTGACATCCTTTGAACTACTGAATAAGAAAAAAAAATCACCCCCATACAGTGTGTGCGGATAGTAAAATTAGCGACTCAGACAGGAGACGTTTTTTGAACCAGGCTGTAAATAGGTTAACTTCTGCTTTGAAAATGGCTTTTTTTGGCTTGGTTTGATACAGTACTTCCGGAGCCAGCCTCAAACGGACACTAGAGGAACAGCAGATTTTAGCACTTCTTGGACCAGGGGTTGCCGCTTGGCAGGAACTAGCTCAAAACGCTAAATCACTGACTGACTGATGCATCTTGGGAAATGAAGGAGCTTAATTTTGACAAGGAAGAACTCAAGACTATTTCCCTACATTTTTGGTATATATAGATTATTTTTAAGTACTTCTTTTTGTGAAGAAATGTTTTTACAAATGTGACGTTTAATTAGCCAAAAACTGATTTGTGATTTAGATGGAGCTTCTTGAAGGTACTGCGTTTAAGTTTCCTTTAAACTGGAAGTTGTAACCATAATTTAATAAAGCAAAAAAAAGTATTCTATATATGTACATGACAAAGTGATTTGCACCTCAGGTGCTTGGAAGAAAGAAGACATTCACTTCAGTTACAAGGAGAAGAAGAGAAAATGACTTCCTTTGCATGACCTCACTTGCACCTCACTGATTTTTTTAACAGACAGAGTTAAGACCATAAAACACTTAAAAGTTTGCCTCCCACCTGCCCATTTGTAATATATTGTCTGTCTTTTTACAGAATTAGAGTATCTCCAGAGCAAATAAATTAAACACACACGTTCAGCTTTTTGTGTCAGCGCAGAGGCAGAAAGGCAGGTCAACCACATGATCCTGCAGTCAGAGTGGCTGTAAACCGATCCTCATAGTCTAAGCACATCCTCTGTGCTGGGGTCCCTTTTCTGCCAGGCTCTCTCTCTCACACACATACACACACACACTCTCACACACTCACCCAAGCACACATTCCTCTGCAGGCTCTGTGAGGGGCAGGCGCAGAGTGTGCTGGAAGCTTGGATCTGCTCCTCAGAGTGAGCGTCTCTCTCTCTCACTCCTTCCAAGTCGTTAAGTCTGAGAGCGGAGGAGGAAGAGAAGACAGAGAGACCGGGGGAGGTCTGACGACACCAAACCCAGCTTTTTCCCGGCACCTATTTTAAATGCACAGATTGATAAATGCGAGCGCACAGTCTGCTTCTGGCTGTGGTCTGCTGGAGGGACATCCAAGACTGTCACCCTGCGAGAGATGTGTGCAACTTTTCCTGCCAGGACAAGAACTTGAAGGATACTTTTGGAAGCGTAGCATGTGTATCTGTCCACGGTGGGAGTAGAATTCAATGCTGGAGGTCCAGTGTGTAAGAATGGATGACGCATGCTCCTCACTGAAGGTGTCTGATGCAGCTTTAAAGAGGACAAGGAGAAACTAAAGACACAAGAACTTAAGACTTCACCTGCAACTTTCTCCTGAAGCTGATATGATGCTTTGGTGCAACTTCGGCCACCGGTTGCTGTCTTTAGCAGCACTTCTGGTGATTGTAAGCTGTGGAGGAGGGGAGCAGAGGAGAGGAGCAGACAGTAGCAGCAGCAGCAGCAGCACAGGTGGTGGCAGCAGTAGTGGAGGAAGCAGCAGCAGCAGCAGACGCTTCCATAAGATCCAGCATGGCCAGTGCACCTACACCTTCATCCTACCTGAGGGAGAGGGAGGCAGAGGAGGCTCCTGCAGGGAGCCCAGAGGTGGGAGCACACCACAACAGAACGCAAACTCCCTCCAGAGAGATGCGCCGCCACCTGAAGCGGAGTTTCCAAGCCAGAAGATCCAACAGCTTGAGCACATTATGGAGAATTACACCCAGTGGCTTCAGAAGGTAAGGATGGGGCTCAGGTGGGTGTGTGGAATTAACCAGACAAAACAAAAACTGCAACCACAACAGTTTCACAATGTTCATAAGTGTGTCTTCCTGTTTCAAAACCCTCTTCACTTTTGTGATGTCTGAACCTAGAAGACGCATAAACTTCACACACTGCCCTCTTTGATCCATCGTTACGCAATGTAAAACACTAAATCACATCTGCAACGGCTCCTCATGCGTGGACTAGATCCGTGCACTTTTGAAGCGGTTCACGCTGTCCTGTATCTGTCAGGGTATTTGTGTTTCCGCGGGTGTGTGGTCTCCCCCTGCCGAGTGTGTGTTTGTGGCTTTCACGAGAGATAACTTGTTTTGGTTTCTGGACGAGGCTCTCATGAGTAGAAACCGCGGCTGTGTTTGCTGTTTTCTCGCAGCCGACACATTGTTTGTCACGGTGTTTGTCAGACGGAGAGTTTGTGTACTTTGGGAGCTGAGAATTTGTTTTCCTCTTGGGTGATGCCGTGTGACTGGAATATTACTGAGGGGCAAAAAAACGACTTTATCAGACACACATCTTCACCTTTTCATCTAAAAAAATCTCTTAATTTCTTCTCTGAAGGAGCAACACAATGTATAATTTCCCTCCACACTCTTATGTAACTGTGTTCACTATCTGAATTGAACTTTTTGTTCCGCATGTCAAACAGCTGTCTCAATTTAAATCCTCATCTTTCCAAACTCCAGCTTCGTACCCATCCTGTCAAACACATCTCTGCCTCCTTTAACCTTGTTTCCTGCTCAAACTATCCTGTGAATACATTCCACACACATGTCCAGTTGAGCTGCGTTGAGCGTCGGTCATAGAGCAGAGGTAGTTACATGTCAGTCACCCCGTGTGGGCTGTCTCTTTAATGGCAGGAAGTCAGAGAGAGCCCCCCAGAGACCCTCGGAGGAGGAACAGACAGAGACAGAGAATGCTCCCTTTATTTATTCTCGTGAGTCGATCTTATGAAATCCCCTCTCGAAAGTGAGGAGAAAGTCTGTAACCTGTTAAGTTAAACAAATACTTTTATTAATCAGATAAGGTGTAAAAATAACTTCTTTTAATTACTCTGGAACAACCAAATTACAATTTATTTAGAGAGCCAGCGAGGTGTTTACTATGTTCAAATATGGTTCTACTGTAGTGTTAATGATGGCTGATACCCTTTGGCAGGCACTCTGCTTTCCTAAGCTTTGAGACTTTGTGTCTCCACAGAGAGCCAGACTATCTCTGTGAAACGAACACAAGAATTAAATAAACAAACTTCCAAATTCAGCTTTCCTGCTCCTCCACCACTCCACAATATTGAGCTTCTTAAACTAAGATTAGCTCGCCTGATCTGTGATGAATTGCCCAAAGCTTGTGGTTTGTTTTTGTCCACGAATGCAGTACGCGCACAGATAACACCTGATGGATTTGATGGATTACGGTGGAACAAGGGGAATTAATCAGCCCGAGCTTCATCAATACACCACAGAGTCGATTCGTTAGCGTATCTGCCACTGCTCTCCGCCGTGTGCCTGCTTCTCATTTCCGCTGCGAAAGTAAACTTTTCACTCCTCTGGTTGGGGGAAACGGTCATTTTTCATCAATTAAGCAGGCGTTGGTCACAGTGAGATGTTGATGGATTTTGTAATTAGAGAGGTGTAGGGGTGGAGGTCTCCATCCAGCTGCAGGTCCAGATACTTTATCATCACCAAAGTGGAGATAGAAAAACATCAAAATAGAGCTATTGGGAAATAATTAATCAACATATGGTTTTAAAGGTCTCTCTTTAGCCTGAAAACCAAAACCTGTTCATCTGAAGACTGAGAAGAAAATGAAAAACTGCAAGTCACTGAATTTCTATGACAACTTGATGTTTTCCCCACAAAGAACCACAAAGAAACACTGAAACAGAAGAGTTGAAAATTAATGCATACTGAGTAGTCAATTGATTAATCACAGTCCAAAACCTGACAATTGTTCATCTTTTGACTTAAAGGACAAAGGAAAGCATCAAATCCATTTTTTCTTTCAACAGCCACAAAAGTAGTCGTCAATCAAGTCAGTCTGAGTAGTTAATTAATCACAGTGTTCGAAGAAATCGTTTTGTTCTCCAACACAGCCTAAAAACCTGAATATTGTTAACCTTTTGACTCAAGAGACAAAAGAAAGCTTGAAATTATTCAATATCTGCAGCAGCCGAATGCTTCGCCTTAAACTGATTAAACTAGTTGGTGATTGAGGCTTTTTTAATGGTTACACGATCAGATTTGAGCTCAGACTTGTCTGATTTAACCAAGGGTTAAAAACTTGAAAGTTAACTGATTTTGTAACTGAAGGAATGCAGTCCCTCTGCAACCAGCTTGACACATCAGCACAATGTTGTAAAGAGCACAAAGATGTCAGGCTGTCTAGACGACAAATTTTAGGTTGTACATGATTAGCCAGCAAGCTAACAGCAAAGGTGATGAAGAGATCACTCAGACATAATACTTACACTACCCACCAGTGTTTCAAAAAATGGATTAAAGTTAACTTCTTATACCTTCAGGTAGGAAACAGTTTGCATATCTGACTGTAGGTATCATTGTTAGAACGTTTTAGAAGTTTTTGGTTACCAAAGGCTTTAAGTTTCTGGCACAGCCAAATGCTTCCCTTCAAGACCAATGGATGAAACGATGAATCGTGTATCACATTTGGTGGCAATTGTTGATTTTTGATTGATCAATTGATTAGTCTTGCTTATTCTTTCCAACCTCAAGCCCAAACCTTTAAAAAATGTATCTGCTGACTAAAAAGACACAGAAAAGCTGTGAATTGTCTCATATTAGGATTGCAAACTTTACACCTATGCTGATGAGTGTCCCTTTTAACAAGTCGATAAACCTGCGTCTTTTAGTTGGGCCCCCAAAGCGATCCACGTGTCAGGAAAGGCCAGGGGTGAAATAACACCAGCTTTATCTCTGCTCAGTGGACCTCATCTGTCTGTAATAGTACAAGTGATACTATGAAAACAGTGTGGCAGTGTTCATGGACTGAGAGTTTGACTGATGAGACCTCTGGAATAACTTTCTCCTCAGGTTTGAGGAGAGGGACTTGTGGAAACATCTGCCACCCCCACTGATTTGTCATATTTCTTTTAGGGAATGTTTTGGAGATCTTAAAGGGATAGACAAAAAGCAAGAATGTGAACAGCACAAGAAAGGATTTGGTGTGGTCATTTTAGTTGGGACACTTGAACACACAGTGGTAATTCGGCCTAATTGCACAGCATTTTGGGAACATCAGGATGCAGTTAACATTTTTCAATGGACAGAAGATTAAGTGTTCTAGCAGTCTATCTGTCTTAATCACACCAGTGATTTTTACTGCTTGTCCAAGCAGGAGCGCTCAGCCTGATGAAAGAGACGTTCAGAACAGACTGAACTGCCAGATAGCAGCCCTGTGGCTTGGTGCTCAGTCGACTGTGGGGGTCGAACGCAGAGTGATGCAGCAAACAGCTGTTGGGGAAGCATTTAAAGTCAGATCTTTCTTCCTTGACCGAGGGTAGAGTATATGGACCCTGATAACATTCCTGACCAGTCAAAGGTGGCGTGTGTTTGTCCAAGGATTACTACCCTGGCCTGTCTACAAGGCAAGGAGCCTTGGACAAGCTCTGCTGAGACCTCAAAGAGGAAATGCATCTGATAACAAGCTGCTTTACGCATTAAATAATATTTACATTTCACTTTTTGATGTTCAGCACATTTCCAGTACATTCCCCAAAAAAGATAGGAAAACAACCAACAGCACAACACAAATACTGTAGGAATTTTCGGGTGCTCCAAATTTAAGTTTTTTTGTTTAATGAAAGCCAGTGAATTCTGTGATTGGAGAACCAATCGAAACTGAAAGGTAATGTCGGCAGGAATTTTCGTCACTTATTAGCAAACACTACATTTAAACTGGGGACATCCTCCTTGGCTCAGTGCCAGTGGCAGCACACACCCGCAGCCTCTGACTGTGTGACTAGGCCAACACATTTGCAAACTAATGCAACCATCTGTAGCATCACGTTTCTATGTGGGAGAGACTTGAGAGCTGTGCAACTGACAGAGTATCATGAGTATTTTACACATACCTGGTTAGTGGTGAAAGTCTAGCCAAGCTTCACCCCCTTTCTGGAAAAAGCTTCATCTGTTTGGCATTTCGTTTCACTTTGGTTGTGTTTTGTTTTTGTTTTTTTTCCTGTGATACGCCCTCTTTTGTAGCTGCTCAGGAATAGCATAGCAAGGATTAACAAGGATTAGCATCTCCGCTAGCCATCATCAACACGCAAAGTCACTTGCACACTGGACATGTTGTGATTGGCTGAAAAAACCATGGTTACTCTCCACACACAAATGTCTCAATACAACCAAAACATCAACACACAGGCTGAGGAGAGGATTGAGGCAGACACTGACACTGACTCACACATATAATGGTCCATAGGAGACGATTGAGCAGGATTATTCCTGTAAAAGTTGATATTTTATTTTTTTAGGAAAATTCTGCAGACCCTACCTTTACATCATCTATAAATTGAATCAGTGTTGGTACTCTTGGATTGCGAAGAAGCTTTGTCAACCATGGCCAGATTTGTTGTGCCAAATCTCTAAGTTCACTGGTATGAATTTGGTACATTCCTGTATACATAAATTCACCAGAGACTCAGATTACTCTTAGATAACAGATCTAGTACAGAAAAATTTAGTGGAAAGATTATGTAAATTAGATTAATGTTTGTATTTAGGTTGACAATTATTTACACATTGACTTAACAAGTTAGTCACTAGCTCAAATTACTTTACTTGCATGTGGTGTGAACCCACCATTACAGCACCATTTAATTGACAGAGAAATTATTTTATAGCTACAGTGTTACGTGTGTGCTGTACCTGTTTGTCCGGAAGCTTTAGGCCCACCTTGCCTTCACCTGTTTGCCTGTTTTTCCAACAAGCTGACCACCATGGTGTGCCTCATCAGGAATCAGTGGGTGACTTGAGGGTATGTCCATGTTTTGGACAGTCTATGATGAATACCTTAAAGAGTAAGAAACCAATTAGCCTTTGGTACCCCAACAGTTTCCCACAAACTTGCTCAGTTTTTTTTGCATTTCTGTTAGTGCTAGCCTCATGAGCCACTTGGCTTGTGTTACGCTCAGGGGAAATGAGGATAAGTCTACTCAATGAATGGATGGGTTACTTGAGATAAAGGAATTGTTACATTGAGTAAAACGTAGATTAAGTGCCCATCTCATAGCGCTCTTTGTGAATATTCATTCTACTTCTATAATATTTCAAGGAAAATACAAATTTGGCACAGAAGGACGTAAAGCTAGCCAAATTGTGTTTCTGCTCTTGGGAGTGAAAGTAATAATTCTTCTCCTTCCCCTCCTGGTGGAGACAGTAGAGTGGTTGAGAGCAGTGTTTCTTGAGAAAGACGCTGTGTGCCAAACTAAGCTGCTCAACAAGGGGAGGAGGAAAAACGATCTGCGTTGTCTTATCCCTGTGAAATTCTCATCATTCTGCCTCTCTATGAACATTAGCGTGCAGCACAAACAGTGGTTAAAGCAGATATGGCAGCATGTGGGCAGCAGCTTGTTTCCTTTACATGCTGGGAGTTCAAAATGGGTGAATGTGTTTCCCTACTTAGCCCTATCAGAGGGCCACACAGCATGCATGCGGATCCAAGAAGAAACCTATCTATTTTAGGGGTGACCGCTTCTATGAGAGTTTATTTTCGCTGATAAAGTGCGCCAAAACTAACAATCAGACGACGAGGAAAGGCTAAGAAATGCCCAGAGGGATAAAAAGCGCTTCCTTCTCGACCCCAAATCTTGTAAAAAGGAAACCGTGGAAATTGCTTAAGGACATTACAATAACAGCTTCCAGAGGAGTTGTCTTGGTAGCACTTTCACTACGACTGAGGTGGAAAGGAAACAGGGCTTTCTACTTAGCATGTCCTGGGAATAAAGGAAAACATTATGGCCATGCCACATTATTTCCACATGGTTGTGAAAAAAAAGGATCCCAACTTTGTAAATGTTTCAGGTTTTCAGGTTTTCAGGAAATGGGGCATTTAGTAGTTTTGTCACACTCAATATGGAAAGACTCTTTGTTTTGAGACCGCCCTTTTTCCAGAAATCATATTTCAACAGTTCCTAAATGTGCTTGGAAGTTTTGATTTTGGCCAGACAGATATTGTACACCTTTGTACCTTTATAGCTCAATAAATTAAGATGTATTTCTTGGTTATTTCACTGTGTGTCTTGAAGCTGTCGAGTTTATCTTGCAGCAGCCATAATTCAAATATATGCTTTCTTTTTGATCACTCATTCTTTAGAATCACTCTCTGGTGGGAACTTTATTCTTGATTTATTTTGTTTTAATTACAAGTTGATTCACTTGGCCAAATGGATGCAGAATTTATGGTATTCCTTCTGAAAACATTGTCGCTAGTTTGTAGTTTGGCACCAGCTGATGCATGTGTGGTATAAATCGAGGACTTCCCATGATAGGTTTATGTTTCCATGTGCCCCTGAGTATATTTCGTTCCATAATGGTGCTAATTTTTCTTCATTTCGTTGTCGTGTGAGTTTATTAATGATTGTGCTCTGCAACATGTCACCCAGGCATGAAAGTGTGCAGAAAATTTTTAGGACCACTTTAAAGAAAAACAAACAAACAGTTGCATTTATTTATAGTATTGACTCAGACTCTCTTTAAACACGAGTCCAATTTTCACTTGTCTTTTGGCTCTGCTCCTAAAGCCATCTTTTTAGTGAAGATAGAATACCACCTACTGTTTTGACAGAGATGGTGCAGCCAGACCAATGCAGTGATGATGGCTCCTACCGTTACTATTGGTTGGAGACAATGACTTTATTAGGACATTGTCAAAACAGAGTTCTGAAGCCCTTTGTTAATTGGGGCCACTGGGAATGTAACCTTGCAGAGCAGACGGACCTGCCTGATTCAGTTTCTGAACTCCTGCAGGTTCATCTTGCCAGGCTCCAATGACCAACGATTTCACATGGCTAAATTCTGACCGGCCCAATCAGGGAAGAGAGGCAGGAGCTGTGGGAGCTGACGTGACGTCAGCAGACTTTCGTACTTGTCAGCGTTCCTTTGATTCTGAAGTTAAATTTATAAAAACGGAGGCTGTCATCTAATGCCTTTTTCACAGCTGTTTCTCGTGATTCAGTAGTTGTTTATCTATTGTTTCTTAGAAGCATCAGCTCACATGAGCTACGTCATACCGTGGCTTGATGTGGATTGGTCCATGGTGAGTGTGTTCATCAGAAATGTCGTCACCAGCTGGGGATTTTTTTTAAAGTCCCGCCTCTAAAAAAAATCGGAAGAGCTGCTACCCAGATGGACTAGTGAAATATTTCCGTGGCGAATATATGAAACTCTACGTCTGGCGTGTCAGGTTACTGGGAATGCTGAACTTAGAGAGGAAACAACATTCTAACAGCGATGGCCAAGATGGGTGCAGCTGTATCTCTTTGTGTTTCTTACTACTACTGCTTACTATGTATGTTAATTACATTACATGGTCTTTGTTGCATTGGAGCCCAGCGACCCTATTTGCCATGGTCATCTACTTTGCAATGTGAAAGTTGCTCAGGCTATATGCCTAGGTGTATCGAGACTTGCTGAATCCTGGGGAATCCAACCATAGTCCGATAGCAATGGCATAATTGCATATGCCAATAATGGGTCGATTGTGGTCAAATTAGTTCGATTGGAACTGAGTTGTGGCTATTTCACCTCTTTTTCTAAGCTCTGCATCAGTAATCATTGAGTTCACCCATGTCTAAACAACCTACTTTAAAATGCCCCCAGTTTTGGGACAGGTTTTCCAAACAATCCAGGTATTGAAAGCATCCCAAAATTACTGGCTGAAAACCAAAACAATCAGCTGAAAGATGCTAAAATGCTCAGCAGAGTCTCTTCAGTGTGACCTTATTGTTACCTTTTTGTTCATCACACAAGTTGGCCAATTCGATCCATTCTTCCATAATAATATTGATCAAAGAAGCTTTAATATATCACAAATTCAGCACCTCAGGTATAAGAGGGGTTTCCAGGTATGTAGTCTACCGTGAATTTAAAAATGTTCCATTTAGAACGACAGAAACAAGATCTTAAGCTGTTTAAGAAAGAAACGTAAATATTACTCTGGGCAGAAAAGGAGCAGTGATTTGTTCTGAGAGTGTAAGTTATAGTCAGAAGAGCTGCCAAAAGTCCAAAGTTCATGGTTGTATCCCAGCCACTGTTAAGGCTGAGTAATTATCAGCTAAATATGAGATAGTAATAGCTCAGATTGAGCCAAACACTGGACATTATAGTCAATCTGAGCAATCGGAGCGGGCAAGTAATGTGTTGTTATCACAGCCTGCAGCCAATCACAACTATGTTTGAACAGTTGCAGAATCAGCTGTTATCTTGGGTGTATTTTTGTTTTATAATGAGTTTTGATAAACTGAACAGATGATAATATTACTCACCCGTATCTGCAGCACTTTATTTTCCCGCAGATTTCAGGTTCATGCAGGCTGTGCGCTGTAAATCAAGTTTTGATGGAGGTTGAGGGAACTCAGTCTGGGTTTAGAAACAAATCTTTGTTCTACATTTCGGACCGCAAGACGCCTACACTGCGTGACTTTACATTAATGTGTCAGTGGATTTTTTACAACTGCTGTATTTCCAGGAAACGATAACATTGAGAAAACACGCCTGTCTTGTCGTGCTGATTCTGGCCAGAGAATGAAAAATCGGGACACAAAGCGAGTTTTAATGCGCCTGCGACACGCCTTGTTTTAATGTTCGCTGAAATGTGAAGTGAAGTTGTTTGATGCTCTTGTATCTGACAACTATAAATCCCAAAGTTAATTCTGTCATGTTGAAGAAACAGGGAGGTAATTCCCGAAGCCTCTTCACATGCTGCTTCTGAGCCACGGCTCTCCCTGTACTGTCTCTTCGATTCTCCCCTACAGACGTTGCTCTTTGAGGGGATGTCTTTGTCTGTCAGCACCAGGGAACCTTCCAGAGCTGCTTCACCTCTCCTGGAGTTCAGCTCTGCAGGTTGAGCGTTTCTATGGTTTTAGATTGAAGAAACAAAAAGAATCACAAAGGCTTTGTTGAAAGATATATTGAAATTTAAAATGAAGGGCCTGCAGAATCGGTTAGTTGTGGAAAACGGGAAGCAAACAAAGGTAAAAAGAGAGACAGAGTGGGAGATACTGGGCGGAAGATAAACAGTTTCTCTCCCTCGCTACGTGGGCCAAATACATCTTCACATGACTAATGGTTGGCTCCATTGTTTTTGTTTTGTTCCTGAAGCGGTGGGATAGAAGCCACTTCTTCTTAAGGCCTCTGCGTCACATCCAGGAATTACCTCACTTATTTATCTGATCTCTTTTTCATCCTGTACTGTGGGGGAATACGTTATAATGTATTAACTTTCAATTTAAACCCACATATCTAGCTGGTAGGCAGTCTGATTACATCCTGTCTCTGCTTCATGTGGGTGGTGTGGGATAATTCATTGTTTGTGTGCTTACAGACACACATGCTTAACTTCACGCATATTAAGAGAAAAAATATAGACACACATGCAAGCAAAGATATTACACACTACAAATCTGCATCAGTGTTTTGAAAACAGACTCTTAATCCTGTCCAGAGCAGTGTTTGCCTGGTCTGGGATCAGAGCCAGGATTCTCACATTCTTTATAATACCAGGGCTAGACTTGGCACAAGGACTGTAAACTTGAAGGAGAGCCACGGTGAGGTGATAAAAATCAAAACATCGTACAGTAAAGGTCAGAAAGCCTCATAAAATCATTCACATTGTTGACCCTTCCCCACTTTCATCTGCTTTGCTGACAGCTATCAGTAATGGCTACAACACCTGCTGCACAACACATGTTCACATGTTTTCAGCTCCACTTGTTGAACTAAAAATTGTTACATCCCAGTTCCACAGCCATTTTTAAAGATGTAACAACCATTAAAAAAAACTACGTTTTTAGCAGATGCACGAAAAGGTGCTGATATGGTGGCCCAAAAGTGCAAAACACACCCAAAAAAGGACAGAAAAACTTACAACAATAAAAGTACAATTACAAAGACAAAAAGAATACAAAAACAAAATAGAAAACACAGAATAGGAAATGTAATAACAAAAACATAATCCCAAAAATGAAAGCAGAAACAAGAAAAGAAAATGATATAAGAATTAAGAACACAGCCATAGAACGAAAATTGTTAGACCTGTCTTTTTTGTTTGTTTTTTATTCATGCATTTCTGTTTTCTTTCATGCTTGTCTTTTTTTCTTACATTTTTTATTATGTTTTTGCATTCCTTCTTTTGTGCTTCACTTTGTTGTTGTCTTGTTTTTGTTTTCTTTATATTTGCTTTTTTTAATTTTTTGAGTGTATGTGTGTTTTGCACTTCACTACATTTTACAATATTGCAGTTTTTACATTTCATCAACATTCTTTTGTCTCCTTGCATATAAACATTAGGTTAATATGATTGCACACTTATGATATATACATTTTTCATGGTGCATTAATGCAAGCATACACTGTCATCAGTTATTTTATTTTGCTATCTATAAAATTTTAATCCAGTTTTCCTTGCAGAGTTGAGGGATACAGACAAAGATGAAGCCACAATATACATGTACAGGACAAGTTTAGTGCAACATGTCTTAAGCATAAAAAGTTTGCGATGCATATCCCTGGTTTTGGATTCACATGTCTCTGTTACATAATAAACCTATAATTTTCCCATATAGTGTATCAGAAAACCCTCAAAGCAAGAATGTTGCCACTGTTGTGTTTGGCATTCCCAGTGTTTGCATCAAGCTGCTCTGTACAAGGGCACACGGTACACCATAAATGACAAAACCAGTTACACATGATAAGTGCAGGTAATACCAAGCTAGCGATTATGTGTCTGTAGTAAAGACAGCATGTCAACCTCGAGTACATTCATTTCAAGAAAAGCAATGTAAGCATTTTTCTTGACTTACTGGAACATTTTCTAATATGTCTGAACAAGTGTTTCTGAATGTGTTATTTTTATATGGTTTGCCATCAGTTTCAACACCAGCAGTCCTCTTACACCAAGCTTTGACGAGTCATATGAATTCGTATCACAAAGACAGACCAGGCCTTAAATGTGCTTCTGTACTGTGACCTAGCAGGACCTCACACATAAATCTGTCATTGTCAAACAGATAGATGTGCTTCTTGGTCTGGGTTTACAACCAAAACTACAAACAGCTCCCAATGTTTATTTAAAACAACGTGTTTGCAGTGGTTGTAAAACGGCGAGACCAATCCTCAGGGAATGTGCGTGGTTCATCCATGTCTGCGTACACATGAATCTTTGTCACACTAATGTCCATTTCTGAACATACGTCTGTGCATCACATTGTTTGACGTACATGGGAGTCTGTGTTTGTATTAAGAGACCTTGAGCTTAACGCTTAACTGATGGCCTGTACAGAATCAAATGGGGATGTCTGGATGTGGACATTCATGAGGTGAAGAAGGACAGGAAAGAGGCTCTCATGTTTTCTTGGTGACTGTCAAACAGCTCTACAGCAGAGATGACTTATTTCTGTATGCTAACCCCAAAACTAGTATCTCTCTGCTCCCCATTAAGATTTTAAAATTACCCTCCCTAAAAAAACCTGACTGAAGTAAACCAACAGCAAAGTTGCATGACTTTGTAACATCCATTTCATGTGTCTGACAACCTCTGTCATCTCATCTCGCCACTCGCTAGCAACAAACATCTAATTTTATGTACAAGGTTTGATGTTGGTTTACTTGGTCGCAAAATAAACAGTTAAAACTTTCAAGCTAACGTTAACCATGGACTCTGCTTTAAACAGCCACTGACTTTGAGACCAGGGAATTTAAAGTCAAACTTTCAGGGTTTGAGACTCATTCCATTCCACTTCATTCCATTTAAGTGATGCATGATGTCCAGAGATGACAAGACACATCACTGACAGTTATGTCAACACGGACAAACCAACTCTGAAGCAGGTCCAGGCCAATACTGGAAACAGACCCCTCGTTTTCCGTAACATAAATATTCAACGGGGTTTTTTGAATTTGTCATGGTGTACAGGTCAGATACCTGCAAGCTGAAGAAATGGCAGAAAAGAATCTCTTTGAGCTCCATGTGGAAGCTCTTCTGGGGCTTTTAAGCCAACCGCATGACCACGACCACTCTCCTAAGTTGCCGTAGAAGTGCAAATGTTCACATTTCCATTTTACACTTCGGGCACTATGAGGAGTTTTTGTTTACGTTGGCTTCACTGACGGATCTCAAAGCTCATTCTTATTCTTGGAAGCAGCTGTTGACTAATAAAAAAATCTCACCCTGAGGTCTTTTTTTTTTTAATAAGACTACTGCTTTTTACATCACTGCAGCATACATTGCAGACATGATAGTAATGTTATAACATAAAAGACAAAGCAGTAAAGCAAAAGCAGCATTTGAATCGCATGCTCCCCTTCAGATGCGCAGCACTAAAATGTGACAGAGTATGTCACTTTCTGTTCAGTCAAATGACTTTGATCCTAAGAATGGCTAATGTTGTGGTTTGAATTCCTCTCCAATGTGCAAATCTGTTTTGCCTTCTTGTCTGAACAGAATAATACCAGCTTTGTATAGCTGCTTTTGATTATTTGATCCGGCCCTTGCCTTTGACTGTGTTTATACACAGTGTTTTTTGCACCATTGATGCAAAAATAAACACAAACCTGGGCATATGAAAGGCCAGAGATAGTACATACAGTGCACTCTGTTTGCTCAATGCTTGTCTAAATTATTCTCCACTCTATCCCTCAGTTTTTTTACAGCAGTGGTGAAAGTACACTTTGTTTTTCCTCAAGTGGAGAAAGGGATAGTATATGTGTACTGATTCAACTGATTTTATGAAGAAACAATAAAAGGAAGGCTCGGGCAAAGTATCGGTCGCAATTAAAGACTAAAAAAAAAAGAATTATTTCCTCGTCATTTTCTTAATGAAAGGTTCAACAGAGGGAAAATCATTGAACAGCTTCTTTAAGAGACACAGTTAGAGGGAAAACAACAATGACAAAAAACTGATCATCTGAACCGTGCCCAAGCTCACTTCAACACTAAAGTCCAGTTTGTTTAACCAGTGTGTCAGTGAGTGTGTCGTGCTCAGGCACAGTTCACTTTTCTTCTTTGGCACTCTTTGGGCTGGTGTTCTTCTGCACGGCACACTTCATGCACGAGCACATGCACACACATAATGGGGGCATTATAGGAAACCCATGACAAATCATCATTGCGCCACTCCTCTTTTTAAACAGGGACGGACCAAAACATCTTAAAAAGCCTAAAAGTCACTTAAGTCTTAGAAATGATCTCGTGTTCTCCACTGAGTAGATCTGATAAGATGGCGCTACTTGTAAACACACGCTTTCTAATGATGCAGGTGGGCCATGCTTGTGTCTTAAGTCTGGTTCATATTGGAGTGTGACTGCTGGGCTGAGTATGGCACGGTTCCGATGGCCAGTGTCACAGTGCCCCAAGGTTAGCAGTGCTAGCGCCACCAACCTTAAGTCCTGCACATTAACCCAAACACAGAAGCCTGTGCTGGTTATGTGTTGCTCTGATCCAAGGGTTAAATTTGCATCATTCAGACAGAGCCTAATTACAGCTCAATCTCAAAGCCTCTGGTAGTAACATAAAAGGGAGGGCTAAAAAGTTCATAGTCTGACTAGGAAGGAGTTATGCTATATTGATGAAACTTGGTATGTATTAAATTAATCATTTTCTAACACTTAGGGCATGGCTTATTTTTCAACATAGTCTTCTCTGCGGTCCACATACTTCTTCTGGTGGTGTTGCAGCGCTTGCATCCCTGTGGTGTAGAAGCTTTTATCCTGATCACCAAAAACTTCCACTGCATCAACTGCCGTTTGGTCTCTGCCTCAAGGTTATGGACCCTACACTCATCTTGGGTAAGGAAACTTTCAAGGAAACTGGCTGGATCTGCTTCAAAAAGGGCCAAGTTCGCCTGCAACATTACCAGCCTGGTTTGCATTTGATCAGGCGTCAAAAAGCGTGGCACCCACCGAGCTGACACCTTGGACATGCCAAGTTCTTTGTGCAGAATATTCTCAGCTCGTTCATGGGAGATGGCTATGGTATAACATGGTCAATGTTTTCTTGGGTTGTTGCTGTGGCAGGACATTCGGACCTTGGGTCATCTTCAAGGCTCTCAGTACGCCTCTTGATTTCAGCTGCCCACTTTTTCACAGCTGATAGAGCTAGAGCATCTTCCCCTAATGTAGCAACTATGTTGGCGTGAATGTCCTTGGGGGGTTAAACCCTTTTTCTGCAGATATTTGATAAAACCACAGTGCCAAATTGTATCAGTCCTCAAACACTACATCAGCATCAGTTAATCTGAAAATAAACCATGTCGTTGTGTAAAACTTATAAGTTTTGCCATATATGGTCATGACTGACTTGACTGATGGGTGGACGCCCTGTAGCTGTCTTCAAGGTGGCTGAAGCCTCTTTGCCTTATCCTAAAGCAAACAAAGCCAGGTTGAGTTCAACATTTCCAGTATGGGCTCTGTCGACAATAGGCTTCATAACTATGCATCAGAAATAAATGGGTGACATCACAGAGACCACACCTGTTTACTTTACAATCTATGGGAGCATCTGTAAGATAGATAAGACTATTAAAATGTGTCTGTTAACATGTATGTTATGGTCTATTGTTTCTTAAACAGCTGCAGTCTAAACTGAAGCCCATCTTTGTGCCCTTTTTTTTGATTGAATTGAATGACAGTTCATTATCACTCAGGGAATCCTTAGGCCCACACACACTCACACACACATATAACCACATACTGTACAATATATCACCACGCTTAAAAGTGCCTCACACAGCCAACTGTTTTGATTTATGACTAAGTTCGTGTTCGCCACTCGTAAAAGCAACAGTGGGAGAGCAGAAAAGACTCGTAAGTAACATAATCCGTACCCGATGTGATAGCGTCTGTCTGTCTTTGGTGATAGAAGTAAAGCAAAGCCGTGGTTGCTGGAGAGAAACGGGGGGGAACACATCGAGATAAAGCGATACAAAGCGCGGCATGTGAGAAAACCATATCACTGTGTGGTGATAGTAACACGGGATGACTCCAGCAATGGTTTATAAACTCTGGAGTCTTTGCTTAATGGGATGTTAGGACGTAAGATAAACACAAACGTGACGTTGAAGGAAACAGTCTCTGTCATTAAACACCCATTCATTTTGATTAGAAGAGACATCCAGCTTGAAAGATAGCGATGCTGGCACACGAACTGGAACACTGGAGCTCCTTTTTTTCTGCTGGTAGGTTTAACATACATAGTCATGGCTGAGCTTAAAACAACACATGTCCTTTTGCATCTATTTCTACTGCTTTCTGGCAAAGGAAACCCCTGCTGTGATGCTGAGAGGACACACTGGGAAGCTATCTCAAATATTTGGGTGTAAAAGCCTCCTCCGTTGGATGCTGGGTTTGTGGGATCCTTTTGTGCCTGAATAAAAGGGGCAGACTGACATTTTGGTTAAAATTAGAATAAAACAGCCACAACACAAGCATTTATACTCCTTTTGTGTCCTCACGCTGGAAAACTTCATAACTGAAGTCTGCCCCTCTGCTGGTACTCACTGTGTAAGACCCCCTCGCTGGTCCGTGTTTGTTTGGTTGTTTGGTTTTCGTCACGGATTCCCATGTCTTGGATGAATGCAAGCACTTCCTCTCCCATATGGTCAGCTACGCATAATTAGATTGTAATTTTCAGGCTCATTTTGATATTAGAGAGCAGGATTGTAAGTGGAGGATTTTGAAAACACACATTCATGTGTTAGTTGTTCTCCACTCAGTTTATTTTTATGTAACATAAAAGGAAAGCACAGGACAGTGTGATTGTTGTATCTATTTGAGGTATTAGTCGAACATAAAAGAAACCTAGTACAGTGTTTGAGCCAGGGAAGTCTGGGATGGGGTCAAATGGGTTCTTACATACTTGTCCTGTGGGCTACTGTTCAGTTTAGGTGGACATTAAAGCAATAGTGTAAAAGCAAAAGTGGCAATACATATTTTGAAATAAGCTGTCATATCATTTTTTACCCTTTTTTTAATATAACAGTTCAACAGAAATTCTAGTTATTTGTAAGGACAGTAAGTTCTTTTTATCAGGATTTACTACTGTCTGATATTCTGTTTCACCCTGCCTGAGTCAACTTTCTGGGGGTAACATTTAGCTGTGATACTACATCACATGAAACATAACGTCATGTTCAAGAGTGCATTTACGTTTAATACCTGCTTTCAAAAAAGTTTTGCACCAAAAAAAAAAATTAAAGCTGGATATTTTCAACATTTGATCCTACTAATATATGTCAGTATTTGCTTTGGCTAATGCTACTCTAGCTAACAAACGTTTTGTTGATAGATCAAGGTGCCACAAAATTAGAAGACATCCACATTAAGATTTTTAACCAAGTAGCAACCTCCAGCCTGACAAATTAAACTGATTACTACTTATATTGAAATGAATAATGCTACGAATTTTGTCCATGTAAGGGCATGGCTGACCTGACATACAGGTAGGCACCCTGTAGCTCTTTGAGGCTAAAGGTCTGTCTTTTGCATCATCCAAACCCAAACAAAGCTAGGTCGGGTTCAGCACTTTCGATACAGCACCCATCGACGGTGGGCTTCAGAACTCTGTATCAGGGACAAAAGGTTGATGTCACAGACACTAAGTACATCATACAGTCTGTGGTGCCATTTAAATTAATCGCTATTGTGTTAAAATTTAGAGCAGAGTATGTTTAGTGTTTGACCCTGCAGACATATCAGTTCTTGCTTCAGCTAATGCTGCGCTAGCTAAGGGAAGTTTCACAGACAGGTTCAGGTATTTCTGAATAGAGGAGATGCTCATCAAGATTTTTAAAATATGGTTTTGCATTATAAAGGGCACAGTAGCTCTTTCCCCAGGCTGTAATATTTGACACTGTCGAGGTGATTATCTACCAGTGTGGTGGTTGGTTAGTGTCGTCAGTTTACTTCTTAACTTCCTAAAGTCCAAGTTTTGGAAACTCAACAGTTACTTGTCACTAGCACTGAAAAAAAGAAATAATAATAATTCTGCTGCTAATGTTAGCTCTACGTTTTCTTCTCCTAGCAGAGGATTTTTGGAACAAAATCACTTTTTGCTCACACTGTGCTCAATAAATTCAAATATTTCTTCTGAACATTCTTCTGTGAACATTTTTCAGCTTGTTGTTTTTTGGATATAGGAAAATAAATAAAACTTCTACATGCTGTCAGTCACGTGAGTCTTTCAGATATATTTGATACTACTGGAATCTGGTCCTGTCTGGACTGTCTCTGAAAATTAATTTCCGGAATAAGCTCTGATAATAAAAACAGCCAAGTGTGCCCACACCACTGTACCAATATCTATAAAAGAAAAGCAAACATTTCTGTTGGATCTGCTCGCAGCAGCCCTGCAGAGGTAAAGAACTGATCTTCAAGAAAACATGTTATCATTCTACTGTGATGCAAAGAGAAAGTTAATTCTACTAATAAACAGAATGTCTAAACATAATTTTCACTTTTCAGATAAATGTTTTTTATCTTACGTTAAGCAGACACATGGAAAGCATTCGCTGATTCATCTTTCTTGAATGCATACAGTCAATCTTTGACGGAATTTCCTGTAGACATAACACTGTCAAAAAGCTGATTTAGAAGTCCTCTGAAGTTAAAGGCTCTATTCATGTTGTAGGGTTTGACTGTATGTAAGTCTCAGTAATAAAGAGGACAAATGAGAAATGTGTGCCTCGGGGTAAAAGTTATCTTTATAACAGCAAAAGCAAATCGCCAGATTAAATGTTTTGAAATGTATTATTTATTCTCCCAAAGGAAATTACAAAAACAGCTTACTAGCTCTGTTTTCAATTCTCAGGGCTTCATTTCTGGTTATTTGACCCCGTCTTAAGATCTGTTAAGAGCCCATTTTGACTCAACAATAGTCGCATTTCTGTCAGCTTGTGTTTCAAAATCATGATTTAAAATCACATTCCTCAAGATTTACTCACACTTTCAGGAACCAAGCCTTATTATTTCAGTGGGCTTTACTATTGCTGTTCTCAGTGTAAATAACACTCATGCTTCTCTGAAAATTCATCACATCAGAGTTTTATCAACATACTCACACTTATACTTCACACTCTGTGTTTATTTTAATACTCAACACTTGTTTATTGGCATTGGAATGTGGGACTCAACCTGGACTTAGCAAAAGAACATTAGAAGACATTTACAGCTTTCCAAAGAAACAAACAACTAATCAACCAACCTTCACTAAACTTGAGGTTTGTTTCTCTCATTTTGTCTCTCTTGATGACAGTCCAGTGTGACAGAAAATCTTCAAAGAGTGGATAAAAAGTTGAATTAGAAGTTGGCGTCAGAACTTTCCAACTGATTTTCGACATGGCCAAGATAGCCCATTGATTTGCTCAGAGATTTATTCAGATAAACATTTAGCTTGTTTCAAGTTGAACAAATTTGTTATTATGTCCTTGGAAGTGCACCATCCAAGCCCAAGGCTTGTTCTTCTTAACAAGCTGCCTGATCAACAGTTTTTGAACTTGGGAAAATAAACTACAAGACTACTTTTCATACTGCTTACAAAATTGTTTATTTATTTACTTGAATTTTATGTTTGTTTGTTTTTTCATAAAAAAGTTCTAAAGTTAACAGTTTCATTTAGCAGATGATTTTTGTCCAAAGTGACATACAACACAATCAAGAATTTAGACAGAAGGAAAAACCTAGTTAGTACAACAAAGTATCTTATTCAAGCACTTTGTAATGAACAATTTAAAAGCTTCAGGTTGTTTTGTTTTTTTACATGTCGAATGTATTTGAAGTCCCTGTTCCTATATTTAGGTTTTTGATTCAGTTATTTTTTTTTATTACTTTTTTTACTCACTCAAATAGAAATGACATCATGGTGAAATCCTTTTTCAGGCACAGATATCACTTTACAAAGCAATCAAATCCTATTTGTAGGGCAACTCTTGTACAAATAAAATGCAGTTCAAACTACTTTGGATTGATTGAAAAACATACAATTAAATATAAATAAATACAGTGGCAAACATAAAAAAATATAGGAGTGCATACAAATGCACACCCAAAAAATTAATGATTTCAAAAAATTAAAAATATCAAAAGTAAGTGAAAACATCAAGACAGCATAATATTATAGATATTTAAATAAATAAAAAGGTTGAAGGGAAAAGGTTGGAGACGAATGAAAGCATTTAAAATTTCAATAGGGAATTGAAATAAATGAATTAATAAAACAATAAATTTGGAGTTTGAGTGCAAACTTGTACAGAACCGAAAATAGAGTTAGCCTCTGTCATTAGCTTAAATGAGGACAGCAGCATAGCTTTCCAAATGTGGCTGGATGTTTAAACTACGCATGTAACTTTTTACTTTAACTGTAAACAGAAAAAAAAGACATTTTATTTTACCTTTTTAGTTAAGAAATGTTGACGAAATACATTGAATATCTTTTAAGTGATGTGAGATAGACATGCAAATTAAATCAGCTGATTAGCCCAGATACCACATACAACACCTTAATCAGCTCCTTACTCTTTAGCTGTTCAAAAAAAGTTTGGCTCTTTAACTTTAAAACTGTGGCAGAAATTGGGTAAAAATCTGGAAGTTGCCCACTTCAAATGTCACAGAGGTCAGCTCTGAACTCAGCTTGAGTTGTTGCTCACTGTATCTTGACAGTTTTTAAGACCAAAAATCTTTTAACTGTTTTATATTGGATATGAAAACAAAACAGTCATCTCTACTGGGTAAGAGTTCCCATCCCTGAGCAGCTCCTAAAGCCCTACAAGAGTAAACTATAGCTCAGGTTACAGAGAAGGGTGTCAAATTCACCTTTCATTGTTGGTGGGCGATAAGAAGGTGTAAGTGTATTAGCTGGTGGCTGTCCCCAGGCTTTTTATACACCAGGAGGTGCTGATTTGGGGGGGATGGGTCACTGCGGGTAACAGCCTCCCATGCTCTCGTCCATTAAAGCGGACAGAAATGGATCCAGGCATGAGCGCAGGGGATGCATCCCAGAAGCCAGACTGCTCCGGTAATACCAAAGAGATAAGCAGAGATGAGACGCAGCTCCAACAGAAGTGTTTTATACAGTCCAGACCCAGCATTTTCTAACCCTACAGTCTCTCACAGTGCTGCCGTTTGGAGAAGATCAAGACCTCCTTTTGGAGCAGCTAAAAGGGAAATGTCAGAAAAGTGGTAAACATGTTCTGTAATCTGTAACAATGATAACAGGGAGTATCATGTTGACGGATTATCCTGTTTCTGGCTCTCAAGTTGTGGCAATTTAGCAATTCAGGCACGATAATGTACAGAATCAATCTCAGCTGATGGGTTTTGTGGTGCTTTTTGTCCTTGATGCTTTCCATAAATACTTGCTCATGTTGAAGCTCACTTGGTAAACTAAACACTTTTTTTTGTGATAAGCTTTTTGCCGTTTAAACCTGCATAGTTGCAGCTTTCATTGTTGTCCTCTAGACTGTTTGTTCAGTGATCATTACTTAATTATCCCTCATTAGCTGTTGAAAAGGATAAGTCTGTAACTTTAGTTTTCTACGTCACATGTGTATGTGGAGTGAAGGTCATAAAAGCAGCATCATTAGTAAAATCACAGGAAGTCCACATTGAAACCACCATTTAAACCTTTATGCTTAGGTGTAAAGTGGCACTTAAGGCAACATAAACTTCTGTTTATGTGACTCTTGCTGAGCAAACAGTGATTTTGTCAAACCAAGGGCGGGGTAGAGGGGGTTCTAAAAGCAGAGACAGGTATTATTGCTCCAACTGGTGTGCCTCTTACACAGATTTATTATCATTACATTGACTTAAAAAGGGGTTTCAATTTAATTCCTTTGTTTCTGGAGTGTTTTGCATGTTGCAGTCCAGAAAGTCTGTGATGGTAGGTGTTTAAAGCAAGACTGTAAACGTTAAAGAAGTAACACTTTCTTGATTTAGACGCAATAAAACTCACCACTCCTGTCTTGGTATGCATGTGGCCTCTGCAGCTATACAGCCTTATTTGGTCAGATTCAGATTGTGGCTTATAGCAGCTTAGGTTAGCAAAGTCAGGGTAAAAATTGTTGCAGAACTGACACTGCTGACTCCATGACACTGAAACATTTAAGTCCCATTTGAAAAAAAGTTGGTTCAAAGGTTTGATTTTAAGCCTCAAACCATGTTTCTATGTATTGTTTAAATCTCACAATATCCCTCATACTTAGACGGTCATAGCGGATCCCATTGTGAAGGGTTACCTCTGGTTTTTTTTTCTGTTTAACCCCAAGTTGGTGGGCTTCATGCCCAAGCTTACGTAAAGCCTTTAAGCCAAGTTTACTGCTCTGGAACCTGTTTCTCTTCAATTTCCCATTTGTGGAAAGACAAGTGTCAGGCCAAAACACCGATGTTGTTTCTGTAGCTCTTTGACTCTGCACTTTGCACTCCACTGATCGACTCAAAATGGCTAAGTTACGATTAGGAAATCTAATCATTTGGGTTTTACCTTCAAGTTTTAGAGTGAAACCAAGCCCAGCAGCCTTGCATTCTCATTAAGCATTCATATTTATTCCAACATCTCAATCCCATTCCCTGTAGACACAAATTTGAATTTCAGTCCTGGCAGCAGAGCTGAGTATTTGTTTTTGTTGCTGACAATAGCAACTGTTGGTAGTCACCACCTGGAAGGCGCTGCATTTAACTGAAGTTGAGGTTAGAGACCATCCAAATAACCCCAACACCCACACAGACCTATTTTACTGCTTCTCCAGTGGTGATTTTACATGATTGGGCGTGTTTGTGTAATCTTGTTTCTCCTTGGTACTTTCCGTTTATGACCCCCACCAGGCCTAACCGTGAGTCAGCCACATTCCCTGAGAGACCAACCATTGAGTGATTGCTTGGTGTAGGTTTCCGTGCTTCATCTGTCCTGTTCGTACCTTTTCTCTCAAGGTGACTTCTTTTGTCCTCAAAACAGTGAACATGATAATCACGGCAAAGGGTTTAATAGCAGTGCAAGGCTGCGGTTCGAAGCAATGGAATTTGAAGCTTTCAATGATGTAGAAAGAACCCACACCGATTTCAAACACTTAACATCTCTAGATGGACTGAAAAGCATTCATATTCTATGCTTCATTATCAAGCAGAGTGATCTATCATTACTCAAGCTCTTTGGACTCCAGAATCACTGTTTTCTTTCCAATTCTGCGAGCCAGACCATTGGAGGTTGTGTGGAAAGTGACACTTATATCAGCTTTATATAGTTCATAGTCAGGGGAAGCTGTATTATGCATGAATTCTGGCCTGAAAAAATGATATGGGCTTTAATACTACAGCCAAGAAAGGATATTGCAATGAGAAACTAATTCAACTTGGCAGACCTATGCAAATGGCTGGAAACATTTTTTTTCTGCTGCAAACAAATCCATCTTTGGTCAGACTGTTTTATTAGCTATCAAGCCAAGATTGATTAAAATGTCATGATTAACCTTTCCTTTACCAGAACTATTGCTCTTGACAACAATGTAACACTATACTAGAAATATCCACCCTGTGACCCTTGCCAAGGTTGTGCTAACTAGTACCAAAAGAAGTAAAGTGAGTATTTTGACATGGGTGTTAATGGGGCTTTTGGGAGCTTTGGAGGAACCCACGAGTGGACCCTCAGGGAACTGCAACTTTTTGATCTGCTGCACTGGCGTCAGTTTGGAAACATCAGAGGTTGCCACTTGGGGTGCTTTTTGTTTTTCTTTTTACCACAGGAACTTAACATTTTTGAACCTTCTGGTCTTAAAACGCCATCAGCTTCAAGCTGCTATTTGAACTGTAAACAAACGAAAGGCATAGAAACAAAGTCATGGTCAGATAATCGTCATCATTGGCAGCCCTGAAAAGTTAGTCATTGTCCCCACATATTATTGTGGCTAGCTGGCACGGTTCAAAGTAGCCATTTGATGGACACAAAGTACGCAAAATACTGTGTATCATCATGAGGAATAAGAAAAAAATGCAATGATATAATCTACAATGCAGAGAAAGTTTCCTTTGACAGCTCCCAGCAGACAATAACACACCCCCAACCCACTTTGTTATTGCCACGTTGGAGACTCTAAAAGAAGTCATACTTAACCAAACTTTTTGTTGACTAGTATATTGATCCCAGTACACTGAAGCTATTTAAAAAAGTAACTACTTGTGTCAGAAAAGCGTTCCCTGATGTCCCTCATTTGTTTTATGGCGAGTTTATTCTCTCCCACTAGGGCTTTTGGGGCTCTACACACAAGTTTTAGATCCTCAGTTAAAATCTTCTTTGAAAGAAATGAGTGTTGTTGTCACTTCATTTGGACTGTCAGTGGATGAAATAACCAAACATCAACTAACAAGATAATTACAGCAGTCTGTTGCTAAAGAATGATAGATGGATGAGGCTTTATTGACCCCAGACTACTTCCTCGATCTCCTCAGTTCTAGTTCCAGACGGGGACTGTTTATTAGTAAGATCATCGGTGTAAGGGATGCCATGGCGTTTGACAGTAATTTGACATGGCTGATCTGTTCCTGAAACATGGCTGCTACAGTCCATTTATGATCCAAAGCAAAACTCGGACCTTTAACAAAGGGATAACTGAATCATCTTGGTGTGTGTTCAGACAGAGGACAACCAGATACACAAAACTCAAAATCCAATTGTGTCGAGTTTGTTTATAAAACAAAAACATGGCTCAGACAATCTACGGACAAGCCTTCAAGAAAGTGGACAAAAATAATGTAAAACAGCCGACAAGGACACAAGGACAGAGAGTTCAAGAACCGTGACATGGACAAGAAAAAAGCTCAAAAACAAGCTGCACGGATGTTCCATGTATTTGATGCATAAGGAAATAGTCTTATCTGACACACGCCTCCATCTCCATCTTGTCATTTGTTTGTAGATAAGGATGAAAGAGTTCCTTCCCAGACAAGCCTGAGTGAATATCTGTTTATCTCTGCCTTTACTATCCCCAGCTAACCACCTACATCTGGCAGTGCCTATATTGAATAAACCTATTCTCCACTTGAATGCTGCTCAAATGACGGAAAAAATATGTTTGTTTATGGGCTGGTCCTGGCATGTAAGAAAGTATTTTACGGTGTGTGACCAGAGGAATATTGTTTGCAGAGTGTGTCCGTTCGTTCAAGTGCACGATAAGGTATCGCTCATTTCATTATGTCGTTTTTGGCTTTGGGAGCTGCAAGTCCAGCTTTAGCAAGTTAAGCTAACAAAAGCTCTTGGCATTAAAATTCTTCATCTGTATATTACAGTTAGTAATAACATTGGCATGATTTGCAACATTTGGCATCTGAAATTCAAGTTGTGTATGGCACTGAAGTGAAACACTTAAAAGAATTGTTGAAATATTCATATGAAAAGTTTGCAGAACAGAAAAAACTGTTCTGTACAACCCCCTCAAAAGAAACATGCTAAGTTAAACCAACTCTTGGTCTGTAAGAAGCTAAGCAATTACTGTAATGCATTTTTTTTACGTTTTTGTGATGGCTTAAGACCAAGTCATTAGAGCTGAAGTTGAAAAGTCTTAAATTCACGTTGTCATCATGTTACCCAGAGTTCATAGAGTTGAGTTGGCACCATAGTTACAGCTCTTTAAAAAAAAAATGGCCTGAATGAAGCAGTTTCCTGTCATAACAGCTTGTGCAAGCAAACTGATGCTAATGCTAACAGAAATTCTCCATACGTTCAAATAATAGTAAAGATAGGATCAAACATGATATTTCATGACTTGTAACATTGAGACACTCACATGTAAAATATGAGGCTGAAGTATGATGAGCTACTACTTTGGTTTTGCAAAGAGCTAAGACATAAAACAGAAGGGTTGGAAAATTAATATTTAATAACCAATCTCAGTTCTGTTGACATGTCATTCGCCCATGTTCATCAAACTTTGAATCTGAACAAACTGATTATTTTATGTTGAAGACTTTCTGATGATTTTTTCCTTTTAGGTATGGTCCTGCAAATGACGATAATAAATCATTTTCTGTTGCTTTGTTTTTGCACACAGATTGAGAACTACATCAAGGAGAGCATGAAAACAGAAATGGCTCAACTGCAGCAGAGCGCGGTCCACAACCACACAGCAGCCATGTTGGAAATGGGCACCAACCTTCTTTCTCAGACAGCTGCACAGACACGCAAGCTCACGGACGTGGAGACGCAGGTAAGGCCTCATTAAGCATAAAAAATGTAGATGTGTCTCATTCTGTCTTTGTCTCTTAAAAGTACACACACTCACACTGAAAGGATCCATCCTATGGGCCATTAACCAAATATTCCTTCTCCAACTTCCCCTAAAAGGTTAAAGAGAGCTCGCCAAGGACAACAGGGATGCTATATAAACTCCTGTCCCTTATTGAGTTATTTGGCTCAGCTTTCTTTAAGCGTTTATTTAGGGAAGTGTGAGGAGGAGGTGATGGAAAGTCATGAAGTTAGTGTTGGGTAATTTTTGCTTAAGCACTAAAAAGATAACTGTTTGGAAAGTTAAAAAAGAAAATCATAGCAGAGATGATATTGGTTAAGTATTTCCATGTGCTGGGTGCACACTTGACAAAATGAAAACAAAGTAGATGGTTTTTATACGCTCAGAATGTTCTGTGTGTTAGTCCTCTATGAGATTAAAGTGCCCTAAATGCAGCCCTGTGTTTTGGTTTTCTTTTCTGGATTGGGCGCACATGTGTATGAAATTAGCATGTTTTACAGCAGCTAACTCGAGACATAATGTCATCACAATGTATTTCTTACCACGGCAGGTTCTGAATCAGACGTCCAGGCTGGAGATCCAGCTGCTGGAAAATTCTCTGTCCACTAACAAGCTGGAGAAAGAGTTAATGGTCCAGACCAATGAGATCAGCAAGCTGCATGACAAGAACAGGTAAACAGACAACACTTCAAGCAAACAAAACCATAAAACCACAAGAGCGTAAACATACTGGAGAAAATGGGACAAAGACTGATTGAAGGAAATAAAGATGACCAACTCTGAGCAGAAAACAGGTTTCACTCTAAGTACCGCTAACGTCTGGGGGGATTGCGTAAATAAAACAAATGCTTTGCTACCAGCTCTCATTGACTACTATCTAGCCTGCTATTTTACAACACAATAATTGGAAATATATACAACAGCATAGTAAAAAGCTGTATTTTTTGGAATGCATGAGGCTGTACTTTCCATGTTGGACCATTATGCATCAGTTGCAAAACCAGACAATTAAAATGTGGCTTATGGTTACATTTTCATGTCTCCAAAACTTCTCCTTCACTGTGATTTGTCTAATGAGATCACATTAGATGATGTATTGTGTAAAGGTTTGGTCCAGATCTCTTATTGCAGTATCCATGGGGACTTCATGCAATCACTTTGAAAGAAAAGAGAGGACCATTTAGAGGGGTAATCTCTTGGGGTTATGACTTTTTAGCTAATTTTGAATGGTTTTTTTTCTGGGGGGCAATTTTACTAATTGTCAGCAATTTTTGTCAAAAGTCCAGTGGGCACATCTGTGTGTTTTCCTGTCACTAGACACATAATAGAAGGAATCACATGGTCAGTTAATGAACTAGATGTCATCTTTCATCAGCTTTCATCAGGCATCAGATTGGATGATGATAATGCTTGTTCAAGAAAAGCTTCATATTGCTCAGATGAAAATAGGAGGTGAAACCCTTCAAAGTATACCAGTTTTAATAAATTAGATTTTTTAAGCTGATCCTCACTTATGAGGCCAATGCCAAAAATGAAAAAGTGATGGGTTGCATAACGCATAACACAAATTTCAAAACAGTTTTCAATCCAGCTAAACCTGTGAAAACAAGTCTTGTTCCAATGGATTTGGATGCATGTAAAGATGATAAAGTACTAAGTATAAACTTCTCTATCTTACATAACAAACTTTTTTTGACCTTCGCTCTCTCCCTTAGTCTCCTGGAACAGAAAATGCTAGAAATGGAGATGCGACACCGTGAAGAACTGGAGTCGCTAAAGCGGGAGAAGGGGAGTCTACAGACTCTGGTGGGGAGCCAGAGCGGGGTTATCAGGGAGCTGGAAGCTCAGCTTAGCCGAGCCACGGGGAACAGCACGGCCCTGCAGAGACAGCAGCAGGAGATGATGGATACCGTCCATAATCTGCTTAACCTCTGCTCTAAAGATGGAGGTAAGCTACTCGGAATCAGTGCTTACATACCCAGAGGTTTGGAGCTTTTTCAGCAATTCAAACTGTAAATATGGTCTTACACAACAGAAATCACAGAAAAGTACATTCTGACAGTTTTATACTTCAGAGGATGGAGAAGGAAAAGTTACAGCCGATTAGAAAAGTCAGCAAATATTGAACAAATACAGTAAGTCTGATCACCTAACTTAACCGCTGAGACTTGATAGAGTTGGAACAATCAGTGAAATATGAAGAATGGTTTGGATGATGGCTGCAAAAAGCTGTGTACATAGAGATGTAGAGCATGACTTACAGAGTGCATGACCTTTTCTCTCTTTCAACCTAATCTGTGTTTGAATGCAATGAATAGTTCGGGTGTCTCTAGACATTGCCAGTATATAGTTTTAGCCCTACTAGCAACATGGCACCAGGCAGGACTGATGTGTTGATTCATCCAAAAACTAACCTGAGGTTGATAAAGTTCTAATCTTTGCGATGCCACTTGTTCCTTCTTATTGTTTCAAATGTGTGTCTTAACAAATTCAAAGTAATTAAGCTGCCAGACAACTTTGTACAGATATTGTCTTGTTCTAGAAATTATAAATACCCTAATTGACAAATAATACAAACCATACAATGTGATTCACCAAATACAATATGATGCAATACAACTTTATGTGAAACCGTGTGCAAGATATGATATGATATGGTAAGGTGAAGCATTATGCAATACATTTTTTAAGGTACTATAAAGTAAAAATATGATATGATACAATAAGGTACATTACTTCTAGACTTCCTTCATTTTGGGGATCGAGGATCAAGGATTGGGGATTGGTGATCTGCGCATTCTCACAAATTAAACTGATCGTATATACCTCCGAGAAGACCTGATAACCAACCATTGTTGCTTTTGCTCTGAGGTCTAAAACTCAGGATACTTTATCGACTGTTTAAGTAATAACATAAAGATTTTATTGTTTCACAGGTATTGTTCAATGATTTTCAGTAAATAAGATTAGAACATTCAAGGTATATGCTGTCTGTTATAAAAAGTAAAAATAAAAACCAGTATCGGCAGGTCAGGCTTTTTAAAAGATCGGTAATCAGCCAGAAAATTGTGATCGGTGCACCCCTAATTACTACTCATTACCAATTGTTGCAATACAACAAGTTATGATACAATATGCTAGGATATGATAATATAAATAGGGATGGGAACCAAATTTTGCACTTTATAGGTAGCCCACTGAATTCTGTCTGCAGTACCAATTCACGTAATATCAAACTGCACCGTGCTTCGGTACCTTAATGTGGCTGTGAGGGAATGGAAAAGTAGGCAGTTTTACATACTGGGCATGAACACAGCATTGCAAATTTATATAATTAGAAATAAATGTGTTGAATTGAAAAATAAAATAAGATTTTTTTTTTCAAACAAACCAATATATATTACTACATAAACACACAAAAGGCCTGAAAATTGTTACCTTTGAGTATCAATATTGATTGTCGTGTACCGGTACCGTATTGTTTCAAATGTAAAAGCTACCCATCCCTAGATATAAAGTACTTACATTAGGATCATATAACTTGACACAACAAATAAGGAACGTTTGGATATGACTTTACAGGATGGGACATGGTTTGATACATTATGACACAGTATGATACTATACATACACACATAAAGGTATATACTTCAAGACACAATAAGGTACAACACAATACAACAATGAGACAAGGTACGGTACTCTTCAGTACATACATTAAGGTATGATACATTACATATGTTAGGGTACAAAACAATACCTTTAAAGTTTGATATGGTACAATTAAGATATTATATAATGCAATACACATGTTAAGGTATGATATGACGCAATATGATTTGAGGTAAGAAACGATGTGATACAAGAATGTGTATAAAGACAATTATATACCAGTGGAAATTCCTTACAACATTCAGTATTTTGCACACTTTTTTATAAAGCATGTAACATTGTGATGTCACTTGCATGGACACCAAGTGACTGGATCCCATTGGCCTCAGATGGAGGCTGATTGCAGACTAACAGATGTTAGCATGCTCACTTTTGTTAATTATAGAGATGATGAAGATGGTAAACCTTCTTAGTTCTACACATCACCCTGTCAGTATTTCCTCAGAAAGCATGTTACCCAGCTATGGTTTGCATTTGGCCATGTATACTGCTGTGTTAGTGGTTACAGCCTTATGGATCTGCTTGCATAATTGTATAAATTTCAGCCCTGTGCAACCCTCAAACAAAATCAAGAACATGCACTGTGTACGGGCTTGGCCCAGACAGGCAAAGAAAAGTTTATGTTTATGTGTCAGTGGAGGTGAGCAAAGCCTATAGACTGATCCAAACTTTGTCCACCCCAACCAGTGATGATCCCTACCCGAGAAAGAGCCTATTGACCCCTGCCAGACCACAATGTGCAAAAGAGTTTGTGGATTGGCTGTGCTGGACCTGAACTATGAGGCAGCACTCAACTTGGATTACTTACTTCCTGTGGTCTATTGCTACAGATAGAAGATCTTTTATTTTACAATCCTCGTGAAATTATGATGACACCACTTCTATAAACTTTACCCCATGCAGAGAGACACAGGGATGCGCTGGCTATTAAATTCAGCATCACTGCGAGCAGCGTGAAGAAGGAAACACAGTTCTTTTTGTAACCTGGAGTGCCCTTGTTAAAGAAGCTTGGTGCCTCTCTTAAAACAGCATGGTGCTTGTCTTTTTTTCCAGCAAATGATTTTCAGGCTCTCTTACTTTATAGAGCCTGTGCTCACTGCTGTATTAAACTGTCAAACATGGTACTGGTCATAAAGGGATAGGCGTATTTTTTCCTCTTGGACAAAACACGGGATTTCTCTTTTGGCCCTGCTTTTGATCTGTAAGCTGTGCCTTTCATGTTCACAGTGAACTCTTCTGTCTCTTTCTAAGGCATCAGCGCCACATGTGTTGGATCATCATACTAGCTTGTAATCCCCTTGGACACAGGAGATTTGAAATAAACATCTGTGACAGGGGATTGGTTGCAACTTCATTTCCATTTGTGGATTCCCGAGGAGATGTTAGGGGACCCCACAGGGGTTCCCTGAGGTTTCCCATCAGACAGGAAACAACAAGGATATGACAGGATGTAAGAATGAAGAAATGATTAACACAGGCTCAGCGCTTATCATGCTGCTCTCTTTTGTGAAATTAATGTTCCATGCAGTGGAGGTCACACAGGGCCTCTCTGTACACTCTTTCTGTTTAGTCTGGATTTGTTTATGTTGCATTCAATTACCGGAGGACCATTTTGGCTTGAGTGGTCATTGTGTATCATGTTTCAATCTTCATTTAGAAATCAAAGCATATCCTGATGCAACACTTTCATCTCATTATGTTACAAACTTTGAAGTTTGATTGAACTAGCAGGATATTACACATTTCTAGACTTTCCTTTCTCTTGGTTGTTCTGTTTTCAGTGTCGGTAGGGTCAGTGGAGCATGGCACAACAGCCCACCCCCTCTCCTCTTAAGTGATTGGTGACTGACTTAATGAGAGCTGATAGAAATGGAACGTGGCCGCTGCTGCTCTGTGGTTGGTCCTTTCCTCTTGCATGGTGACTCTGAAGGTTGAGGCTGGCCTGCAGGTCAAAGGTGCGCCCTTTCTTCACCCCAGCCTGAATAAGTCAAACTGTAATAGCTCCTGGGGGAGCCGCTGTCCAAAGGAGGTGAGGGAGGAAGTAGATCTTACTGATCATCTGACGCACTGCTCCTGTTTTCAGCAGTGTTTACAAAAACAGAAGCAGTGGAGCTTTGCGCTGTTCAGGGGAAGGCTTGTGTTTGTTTGAGAACAAATTCTAGTTTCCATTTGTAAAATGGGTCACTATTTCATGGTACTGAGTGGCGTCTGCTGGCATTAGTTATTGTTATGAAAACTGAGCTTTTCCTTTAAAACATGTACTTGAATCACCTTTTGGCATTGCTCTGGGGAAAATGACACATACTTAGAAAGAGGAGCTTTAGCACTAAATCTCCATTTAACCTCTATTTTCTCATTTGTCTATGTACGTTTTTTCCTGAGTTTGGGTTTCACGCATGTTTCCACCAGCTGAACTGGACTGGTTGAGGTTTTGGGCGATATTTTTGATGTGGTCAGAGCAGCAGTGGAGCTCTTGTTTGGGTTGTAATCATTACCCAAACCTCATTAGGGTGCAATGAGCCACACACTGGTATTAGCGGTAATTGACCTCAGCTTTTGGAACCCTGTAAAAGTTCCTGGCTGCAAAATATGATTTTGTCTCACCGCGTTGTATTATCCCACTAAAGGAATGACATTCATCATTCTTTCAGCCGCCTACTCAAAGACTTAGAATGGGAAATTATAATGGGGTTGTATTCAGAGTTGAATAACATCAGGTATGCTAAAACAATTCATTAGACATTGCTATGCTATCCAGATCTAGTTTTTAAGTGTTGTGCATGATTATTTTTCTGCTTCACTGACCAGGGGAACAATTTGACACCTATTGGTGCAGTGACCTCGTTTAGTTCACAGTTATTATGAGTCACACCAATGAGGCTCCAAGAGCTATAGGCAACCCCCTCTTTTTTAATTCCTCATAGGGAACAAGAATGTGATAAAAGAGGGTGTTTGTAAAGGGCTGTTAAATGGAACAGTGTGTGTTTGAGTGATAAGATGCAGCAACTTTGTGAATGTATTAATTGCATTCACTTATAGACTTCAATCAATCCACAAAGACAATAAGGCTGTGGGACTATTTTATCTGTTTGCAGTACAGCCTCACACACGAGAACTCTGCAACAGTTACTAATGCCAAAGTTTCACTATCAACATGCCTTTAAATTTACCCAATGCACCCTCAATAATGGTATTGCAAATGTGTGCAAGGCCTGGCTTGTTTAACACTTGCACACTCCCTGACATGCAACTTAAATAATGGGTGGATCACGAGGGATTAGGTATGATTTTTTTTTTTTTAAAAAAGGTTTTATAATTTAAAGAATATCATAGTTTGTGTGACCCTTATCTCATCTTCAGAATGCTTTTATTTATTTATTTATTTATTTATTTATTTATTTATTTATCTATTTATTTATTTATTTATTTTTATTTTCATTTATTTATTTTTATTTTCATTTATTTATTTTATTTTCATTTATTTATTTTTTTTCCAAGAATTTCAACTTGCCCCTGACTAGTCTATGACAACTTTGCACTGTCATTTACCGTGAATAATAATATATAACAATTATATGTGACTATTGAATAGTATTTTTGATAGAATTGCACGTTTGTGGTAAAATAAAATAAAATAAAATAAAAATAAATAAATAAATCCTTCCTTCAACATGTAAAAGCTGTATGACAGCCATAAGGCAAAGAGAAATACAATAAAATGTTTTAGATTGACATATATTTTAAGAAGTGCACTAATTCATCTTGAACCAAACTTTTTTGCTAGAATTATTATTCAAAAGCCAGTGTCCCATTTCTCATAATTTGCAACTCAGTGTAGACTTTTGTTATTCCTGGATATTCTCTTATTGATTCAGATTTCCAACATATATTTTATTTCTATGATACGTTACAAATGTATACAAATGGTATAGTTTAAATTTGTTAACAAGATATGTTCTGTGATATTTGCCTTTTAATTTGAGTTGCTCAGCTTTTTTTCAGCTAAATCGCTAAGGCTAATGAGAGGAACTTGTAGTATGTGTTGATTTTGCCTCCCCCTGTGGTCGACTGTTTACACATAGGTTGTGAATGGTAAATACTGTCCATCAGACTCTGTATTAGAAACGCTGAGCTAAAACTTTTGAGTTTGACTGAGGTGGGTTTCCAACTCTTGAAAAACATGGTGCCCATCTGTTAGTCAGGTATGTTGTGGTTTACAATGGAAACAAGTAGATGCCTCATGAACTCCAGTTTTTAACCTCAAAACTACAATAATTAAAATACATCTTAGACCATAAGGTTGTTGTTAAGTTGAATTTCAGTAGTTGCTGGACTAGACTTGTCCCATGCAAATAGAGATGCTGGTTTAAAGGAAAAATAATGAAGCCTCTTAATTTTCCGGAGCTGTTTATTTTCTTTTTTAATAAAAGGGAACCATCCAAAGGGACATGGAGGTCACACGAGAACCAATGTTTAAACTGTATGTTCTTCACCAACCAGTTCATAAAGGATGTCAGTCCATGAAGGCTTTCTATTTGAATCCGGGGACACATAAATCCAGGATTTTCACACAGGCCTAATCCTCTTCACATGTTAGGCCATGACTACACATCAGTGTGGTGAAATATATTGTGGGAATCATTGTATAGTGCTTTGCATCCTTCTTAAACGAACATAACCGCCATTGGATGTAGCACAGAATCAGTGAAACTCTCAGCGGCATTAAGAGAGTGTTTATAGTCACATGGGAGCAGTGATGTCTATGGCAGTCCATTTAGATCCATTACTCACTGACTTTACTTCTAGTATTTGGGCTCATTTGGCAAGGGTACTGATTTATGCAAACACCAAGGCCCTGCTGATCTTTTCACATGAACCCCCTACTGAATATGAGTCCCCACTGAACCACAAAATATTTTCTGTAAATAAATATTGGGACATAAATAATATTTGCAGAGCTGGGCAGCAAGCTGTTCGAGAGAGCCGCTCCTTCACTGCAGATTGTCTTTTCCGAGCAAAAAGAGATCTCAAAGTCGGTTGTGAAATATTCCTCCACACTTTTACAGATAGCTCCCCTCTGAGAGTGATCTCCTCGGCCTAAAATGTGCCCCGCTGTCTGCCGGCGTGAGGTAAATTACCGCCTGACAGGCCTGCTCTTTGTTGCATTAGAGTCTGGAGTGTGAGGGCCCACTCTGTCAACCTGTCACAGCAGGAGATTCTTGTCGCTGACACTTAATACTTTGTCAAAATCCTTGGATAGCAAACCCCCCCCAAAAAATCAGCCTTCTTGCACCGGGAAGTCCTGCACTCATGCACGGGGGATCAAAGCGTAAGGGTAAGGATCGCTGACACATTTCACTTCTTCCCGACGTCTTCTTTGACTCAACAATTCCAACAATCACAACAACGGTGTGAAAACCGAGATGAACCTCTCTGGAGAGGCCGGAGAGGGGAAAAAAGGAAAATCGGAAGGAATTTCCATCAATATAACAAGGGCTTGGAAGGTAAATAAAACCACTTGTTATAACAGGAACTTGAAATTTATAGCTTGTAGTATTTTGTCCTCAGCCCCTTGCTTGGTTTCAAAATAGTGCCGCCATAATTATCTGCAGATGGAAATGGATGCAGCTGGTCTGTCAAAGTCTGAAGCCGTGTCTCGGAGCGAGAGATCATCCAGTCCATGAGTTGCTTTTCTCCTGATAATAAGTTCGCTGCCCTGAGATTTTATCTGGCCGTTACAAGATACTCACTGTGAGACTTCACTGACAAGCTTCTGCATCAGAGTCCATTCAGATTTTCCCTTCTGAGATCTTTAGCTCTGAAATATGATAAATTGACCTGCTGAGGATTTGTTCCATATTTGTGATTTCATAAAGCTTTATAGAATCATTATTTCCATGCTTATGTCAAAGGCTGCATGCTGGGTTAGTTTTTAATAGCACTGTTGGTTGATTAACTAAACTTTTAATAACTTTTAACTGACTGTTTCCGCTAACATTCATCCTTTATGCTAAACTATGCTAACTGCATTTTCTGAGTCTCTAAAAGGCTTTCTACAAGGTTTATTAATGCTTGAACAATCTTTTTGGACCATTATTTTTATACTGTCACTATCATGTCTCTGTCACCCACAGCTGTGCCAAATAGCACAAAGGTAGCGGACGAAGAGAAGAAGTTCCGTGACTGTGCCGACCTCTACCAGGCTGGTGTACAGAAGAACGGAGTCTACACCATCCATATCAACCCGCAAGAGACCAAAAAGGTTAGAAGCCACAACACCTTGTAATGTGCCTTCTGTTTTTAGCTTTTACACACTTTCACTTTCTCATAAGTTGAAGAGAGTCTTTCTGAGTTAGCTAAAAGACCTTGAGCCACAGCTTAACACCAGCCACTGATGAGTGTGAATGATAGGTGTTTGCTGCTCCGGGAATAATGAAAGCTGAAAATACACTTGGCAGCTTTATGAGTGCTTTAGTTTAGCAGGGGGGATTATGTGTGAAACAGGACGCTGACTTGATCAGGATGGTGACAACGTGTATTTGAGTGTGTGGATGTGTGTAGCTTGACCTTAGCTTGAGTTGTCATGTTGGGAGCGATGATGAAAAATGTTAGAAGAATGGCAGCTTAACAGCAAAAACATAATCAACTGATCTTAATTATTTTCTTTTCAAAAATATTAAGGAGCTTTTGTATCTTTAGTTTAGAGTTTACCGAGCTTTATGAGTGCTTACATTGTTAACATTGTTGTGAACTGTCGTTGCTGAAGTTCATTTGACATTTGGGGGGATTTTTTTTTGCTGCTAGAGTGTTTCCTGTCTATAAGAACTAGCTGCCAGCATGGCTTACCCAAATGGAAGCTTGCTTACTTTGCTAATGCCCAGTGTAATGTAAAGTATTTTTTAATCAATAACATCAGATACCTTTGCTTGTGTCTCCTAAACACAGCATTAAAATGTAGCTTTTTAATACTGTATATTCATCTAGTTCCATTAGCCCTTTTCTTATTAGGGAGCTAGCTAGCTATACCACTCTCCACGAAACACTCTTTTTCACTAACACCAGACACTCATCTTCTAAAAGGTATTTTTTTTCTATTCCAAAATTGGATGGATCTAGCTGAGTAGATTTTATCCAACTTAAAAGCTAGCTAACTTAGCTAGCTCCCTATTCAAAATTCAAGCTAGTTAGCCATATGAATGTACAATGAAGACAGCCTTTCTTCCCCTTAAGTTCCCTTAAGGAAGGTTTTTGTTAATATTAAACAAATAGGAAAGTACACATTTTTATAATTTTATCATCTGTTTAAAATAGTTAACTAGCCAGCATAGCTAACTGACAACTCCCATTCTGTAAAGGATAATTTTTCTTCAATAACACCATAAAGCAGTGGTTGTGATGGTTTAGCACAGCATTCAAGTTCTTTTTTTTTTAATCACTAAGCACTGATAATGGATTTATCAGGTGATAATGGATTTTATCCTGTTAGGAAGTTAGCTAGCTAGCTACACTTATGTGCATAAAACACTTGCTTTATGAGTAACACCAGAAAAGTAGCTTTTGTATTTAGACTTAATTTCTTTCGACAATTGGGTGAATCTTGTAGATTTCATCCTGTTTCCAAGCTAGTTAGCTCAACCAACTGACAGCTTCTTTTTGAGATTTAGGCTAGCTAGTGGCATGTATCGACATTAAAGACAACTTTTTCTAATATGTTTTCTTTGTTTTTATCCTTTAATCATTTTTTTGTGGGCAAGGTAACTTGGCTAACAAGCTAGCCTTCATTTTAGAGTGGGGACACCCTGCCAGCACTAGCACACAGCTTAGGTGTAGTGCTTTCTAGACAATAAGTCATTAATAAAAGCTTTAAAGAGGGATACAATTATATTCTTACAACAGCAAAAATTACTTGTAATTTCACATAATAATCTGTGGAGCTTTAATGATGAGCTGGTCTCTGGGAAAATCAATCTGTCAGGGGTTCGTCCTTAATTATACCCAGGTTGTGTTCATGTGTGTTCAGCTGTGTGGGCCGGCTGAGGTGAGAGACCCTCTCTGCTCCACCCTGGGGTCTCCTCCTCAAAACAAAAAAGAAGCACAGCAGATAGAGCACCAGCCTCGCATTATCAGCTTACACACGCTGAGGTCCAAGGTTAAGGGCCACATTACGCCCTGGACCTCCACTTTGATCCGGGCCATCTGATGAGGAACATCTCTTGGGAGCTGGTGAGGGATAAGGAGACGCTGATTAAGTTCAAGGAGGACATAGATATGTCGCATTCCAGACGATGATTCATCATAAATGCTGGGAAAAGGAGTGTCTTAAATCATGATTGTCCTAATGACCTTCTATTGTTTGGTAATGCCGCTGAGAGTGACATTGAATGTTGGAATCTGTTGCTACATCTTCTGTATCTTGTAAAAATGTATAAATACCTTTGGGTGCTATTAGTATTCCATTACCTCAATGCATGTTTTCCCACCCTCTCTGCTCTCTTGTTTCATTTGTGTAGGTTTACTGTAACATGGAAACAGCCGGCGGTGGATGGACGGTCATCCAGCGCAGGGAAGACGGCAGTGTGGACTTTCAGAGGACATGGAAAGAGTACAAGATGGTGAGACATGAATATGTGCAGATACTTGCCCTACATGCAGACACTCATTTATCACCATTAAAAGCAATATGATAAAGGTGGACTACATGCAGACAGATATGGAGGGAATACACTCATTTGTATCCATTAGGCATATAAAATATGAGGCAATGCGATGAGCAAAACATGCTGTTTCAAAACACATCTCCACAGGGGTTAAGACAAATTGCTTGCACTTTCTGGCCTTGATGAGCATCCTGAAAACTAAGAGAATCCACTGATCCCAGAAACATTTGGAATCCGTCAGCCAGATATTCCTTCTGAGAGAGAAAAAAAACCTCCTCTGTCATTTTTTGTATAAGCAATATTGTCAAGAGTGTCCGAAATCTTTTCCGCTCCTCAGCTGAAGCTTTGTGACATAGTTACTCTCCCTCCTTTCCAGCAGGAAATTATTACCTCCAAGTAATGCAACACATTTGTTTAGTCTCTTTAACCAAGTGCCAGGTGTTGCATCTGTTTGTCATCAAGGAGAGGTTGTTGCATGTTTGTAGTGGTAGTGTTAACATTTTCAGTCTAAATTGTGTTTGGATGGGAAATGAAATTATTATTTCTGGCCGGTGCATTGCTTGTGTTTGCTTTGAGAGTCACCTGTGTATACCTATCACAGCGTGTCAGTTTATTATCAAAAGACCAATGTTCATGCTGTCCCCTGTAATCTGCTCTCTGTTTCCCGTTTCTGTTTCCACCTCTCATGATGTACAATATACAAGTCAGCGGGAAGGGTTTCAAAGACTCTCAAGTTGGATAAATAAAAGTGCTTAACTGAAAACAGAAGGAACAGTGAGCGATAGCATGAAAAAGGACGAAAAGGAGGAAGTAAAATAAAATTCAGGGTATTCAAAATACAGCTCTAAGGAGACCGATATGGAAGCCTTCAGCTTTGAACAGGTGTTACAGAAAGCATGTGGATATAATTAGCCTTAGGTTACCATTCTCCTTGAAAAAACTGAAAGTAGTCAATGTAGTTTTATTGTGTTATCAATTTTTTCATACTTGGTCTCTTGAGGCTTGTGTTCACAGACTTAATGTTCTTACAGGATGTATAAATCTTTCAGGGAAAGCTAAAAAGATACTGTGTCTTTGTGGGAATGTTGAGAATCTTGCAACTGAGATAATAAGCACACAGTAAAATGTGACCTTAAGATTACTTTTCGTACAAAAACCATATTAAGTTTACAACAACCTGACAGGGAGACCACACATCACAGCAGACCTTACAATAGATGCTCCAGAGGGACTCTTTTATCCAACTGGCATGGATTTCTATTGTTTTACCCGAAGAGGCAGTTACAGGATACAGTAGCCGAGGGGTTTATTTGAAAACCCCATGAATTATGTAAGATCGTCCATAAATCTGAGTTTAATCTTTGCTGTTCATAACACACTCTCCCCACCCCTTCAAGTTTATGGGAAAATGCATGGAAGTAAAAAAGAGAAAATGAGACAAAAGAGAGCAGTTAGACAAAAGTGATTACGATGAACGGGTAACACAAGTAGCTGTAATCATTAAAAGTATTGAACTGCTATAATAGTTCAAGGTTATCGATAAATAATTAACATATCTGTCCATCTTGTTATGTAGTAACTAACTCAAAAGTGAGTTTATGTTAAAAATAGCTCAATCAGGTGAAATAGTTGTAGGTAGACCGTAAAAAAGGAAGTACAATGCAGTCAAGATAAGGAAAACATGCTTGAAAATAGACAAACTGTTTAGACTGGTAGATAAAGAGTCAACATACTTTTCATACAAAGTACTTTTAAAATAGTTTTCGTCAAGCTGTGTAAAACAGTCACAAAGATACCCTAAAAAGCAATTAAAATAGTCAAAATATACGTCTTAAAGCTGTGGAGAAAAAAATAAAATGGCTTTCTTACATTAACAAGAAAACAGTTAAGTTAGCTAGCTTGAAGCTATGAAAAACAGTCACAGAAAAAGGCTAAAAGAAGAGTTAGTAGTCAACATATTAAGCTATAGGCCGTGCAAGTACATAGAATTTCGCTTTTATCGTGAAGAAGCCTTGAAACAGCTAGCTAACAGCCATGAAAACAGTCAAATAATTGTAAACCTTAAGCCAGCCAAAATCCTGGTATAGTTGAAAATAGCTAGCTTAAAGCGGTGGAAAACAGTCACAAAGATAAGATAAAAGTGGTGAAAATAACTTGAATACTAAAAGTGGTGGGAAGTGAGTGAAATTGTCTGCTATATTTAAAAAGAAACATTTAAAACAGCTAGCTATAAAGTTAGGGGGGAAAAGGAAAAAGCTAGCAAAAACTCATGGATAATAATTGAAATACTTACCTTAAAGCAGTAGAAAAAAATCACAAAGATGAGCTCAAAAGCAGTGAAAATATTTGAGATATCTAGCCTAAAAATGTGGAATTAAGACAGAGAGTCACTTTATACTAACAATAACATTTGAAATAGCTAGCCTGCATCAGTGAAAAACTGTTTTGACTAGCTAGCTAGCCAAAATCTGTGGAAAACAGCAACAAAGATTAGCTCAAAGCTGTGGGGGGGAAAAGGTGAAATAGCTCACTTAACGCTGCAGAAAACAGTCACAAAGATGAACTAGAGTAGTAAAGTCAGAAAGGCCTTAACAACAACAAAAAAAGTTGAAATGCTATGTACCTAGCATACAGCTGTGAACAGTGAAGAGTGACTGGCATGTTGCAGATTTTAGTGACATTCAGCAAAACAGAGCTGAAAGAAATTAAATATGATGTTCCTTAAGTTGGTGTATAACCACATGGATTTAAAAATTTAGAATATTTTAATACATATGTATAAGACTGAAAATTTAAGAAGATTTGAAGAAAAGATTTTAGTGACGTTTGTATAATTTAGTGCAGATGAAAACCCCTGTTATGGTACGCCTTTTTGTACAGCAGTTTTTGATTTACAGTGCTCCAGGTTTACAAGTGTTCTTATTTTTTTCTGTCTCATACAAAGTGATTGTAGCAAGTGTAACTGAAAGGCAAACCAAGCGCTCTATCCAACTATATGACTAACCATCTCCTCATCTTTTCGGAGCTGATAGATGTAGATCAGGTTTGCGTGTGAACGATTGCGAAGCACCGGAACTATACGAAAGAAACCTGTCAACAGATTCTTACTCCGAGCTTTCTAATCCAGCCAGGGTGCTTGAGATAAACTGCGGTCACATCAGGAGGCTTTGGCTCCAACTGAAAGTCTGTAAGAGGGGAAGATCTCATCAGGAGTGAGATCGATTGTAGAGAAAACGAGAAATAAGGAGAGAAAGCGGTAATGGGCCCCAGTCACTTTCTCTTCCACCCACTGGACAGGACATGCCTAAGGCCCGAGGAATGCCCCATATTTACTTTCCCTCCTTCCCATTTCTCATCACCACACACACTCAGCACAAACACAGACTTCTCCCTGACTTTGCCTCCCTTAGCCCCCTCCCCCCTCCTCTTTCCTGATCTCAAATGAAGCGGTTCAGACTCCTCTGTCAGAGCTGTAATGTCATCCCACTTTGCGATATTCCCCTCTGCAATCTGCTGCTCTCGCTGCTGTCAGAAGTACTTTGCCTGTGACCAGGAGCCACTCTGATCAAGTGCATACATTTGCAGTTGTTTGAAGGAGTGTCTGTGCATGTAGTACATATTTTAGGAAAGAAGTCTGTAGGTTAAAACGAGTTTAACATGTGTGACTTGAGCCGAGGACAGGAAAGGAAAAAGGTGGTAACACTTAAAGAAATGCAAGTCAATCCATGGGTAGGATCAAGCCAAAAGCATGCTGCTTGACATGCATACATACTGTATTTTGAAATAACCCCCTTTTTTTAACCAAGATTTAAAGAAAATCAGAATATTTTGCAAATCACTTTGAGCAAAAAGCAATCTGTTGCTTTAGTTGGACAAAAATAAAATATAAAAAGTCCAAGATTATCTGATCTGATTTCTGAATGAAAAAAATAAAAAGACATAAAAGAGAAATTCTGTCTCACCCATTTCCTAATTCTCCGGTTGGTGAGATTTCTGGAAATGAAAGGAGGTCATTGAGACTATCTGTAATTAATGATCATTCAAAGGGTCTGGGTGTTATTTCCACATGTTTATTGGTTTCTCTCTTCTCCACAGGGTTTCGGGACACTTGCTGCGGAGCACTGGCTGGGGAATGAATATGTTTACCAATTAACCAGCAACAGGCAGTACGCTCTTCGCGTGGTGCTCACTGACTGGGACGGACACCAGGCTTTCTCTTTGTATGATCGATTCCAGATTGGCAGTGAGAAACAGAACTACAGGTAAATCCAGTCATATTGGTCATATAACTGTCTTTTCATGCCAAAAATCATGCTGACAGCTGTTAATATTGGCTGGTGGATGTCCTCAGGAGTAGGTCTTTCTGCAGAACTCATGCTGTGTTTGAGCGACACTCCCATATTTCCAAGAAAAAATGTCATAACAACACAATTCAAACAAAGGCGATTCAGACACAAAGAGCAACAAAGAAAAACAAAAACTTAATAGAAAATTGAGGACAGGATGATATCAGTTCAAAAAAGTGGTAATAGTTGAACAGTCACCTACTTTTGTGCTAGGTAGCTAATGCTAGTATGCATCAAAGTTATGTTGCTGAATCTCATCATGCCAATAATGACATTGCAACCAGGATAGCATGACTTAATTATGGTTTCACTTAAACATGGATGACACAGCTTTGTGAAGAAGTGAAGCCAAAATACTGCCTCACAGGGTGCTGACATATTGTGCTAGTCTCAATTTTTTGGAGCCGAGGCACACTCCAAAGCAAGCTGGCTGGTGGAGCCAAAAGTGTTACACCTCTTTAGGTGACCAAAGCACACATTAGCTTACAAATAAACTGGCTAGCCTAATTGCTAACATCTTTCTGCTACTCATGTGTTCTACTGATCCAGGACAAAGACTGTAAAAAAAAATGGACGTCATCTTGCTTAGCTCGAAGTGAGATCCCCAGGAAAACTGCTCCCCCTGGTGGCTGGTTGCAGTATAAATCCAAAAATGCAGCTCTCCAGACATTCCAGATGGGCTGTGGTCAAACTTAAAAAAACGAGTTCACCTCGTAGAACTGTTTCTCACGTTCGATTGTTGTGGTGATTTGGAGATATTATTTGGCTGCCTTGTTTGTATTCAAGTCCTCTTTTTTGGAAAAGTTTTGTTTTCAGTAGCTATAAGAGGTTAAAAACTAGGTTTTACGTCACGTTTAACGATGATTAGCAGCTGCTGTTCTTGTGTATTTTTTTCGGGGACTGTAAAATATGTCAGGACATAGAGGCAGGAAGCGATTAGACTCTTGAAAGAAAAAAAGTATGTATTATTTTTGTCACCTGGCTCCACTCAGATTCTCCCAGAATCCCTCATCTCTACTGTGCAGACTCTGGCTGCACAACTGCTACAATGGCTGCACCTGTGACAGGGGTATTTTGGCTTCAAATCCGTTCAATGGTAAATGGTGGAGCCACGCTGTCCACTCTATATACAGTTTATGATCCAGAAGGGATGCAAGTAATTGCAATTGAATTTACAAATGACCATCCTTTTTTTTTTTTTGCATTAGCGAATCCTTCTATGTGCATCCGTGGATTTGTGCATGCATTTTTAAATATTTTACGCATTTGCCAATCTGTTACATTTGTGTATTGACTGACACATTTCTAGGGGAATTTACACAGACGCAATTTCGCATTTGTACATTTTGAGACTGCTGTGAGTCCATAATATCTTGCCTTTGTTTTTACTATGGGGGTTTGCACAATCTCACTTGGTTTGTGTTTATTTGTAGCGTTTTAGCGATTGCAGTGATTGTTCTGTAACTGCATATATGTTGCTGTATCTATAGTGGTGTAATGTCTTTCTGTTACATGGCCCTTTGGTTGTGAATCAGCAGCTAGCGAATCAAAAAGAAGCAATGCCCTAAAGCTGACCCTTCTTGAGTGTCTGCTTAAATTTTAACAAGACCAAATTTCACAAAATGAACTTCATGCTGACTTGAGAATACAGATTAGTAACCGAAACCCCAAAGAATTTTTTTTAATGACACAATAGATGAAGTGAAAAGATAGACTGGAGTCGAACCCTGTTAACTTTTGGAAAGGCAGCAGATTTTAAGACAAATCCAAATTGGCTCTGCCCTTTGAAACCAAAAGGCTACGTCATCATATTATTCGCAGTCTGTGGTGTAACACGATGTCTACACAGCCTGTGTAAGGAAAGCATCAGACGCTGCATCAGCCCTCTTGCGTCTACACAGGATGTTTCCTGAAACAGTATCAGGCGTGGGTCACGTTTTGGCTGCGGTTGGAACACAAGACACATTTAGTGTATGAGTGAAACAGAAGGAAGCTGAGCATGCTTCAGGTTGTGGTTTTAGATGTAAAGATTACAATCTAACATTAACCGTAATTCATTGCAACAATTTGTTCCGGTGGATTTGCTTGAGATGTAACAAATTTAGCAGCGACACTTTCAGAGTGCACATGCTTTTAGTCACTCGATCAGTTCTCCAGCGTTTATCATCACTGAAGAAAGGAAAGAAAACCAATGATACCTCAGTCGAAAAACAAGATGTTTTAGGTGTGAGTCACAAATGTAGCCAAAACTGCAAACCTTCCAGACGCATCAATCATATTTATACAGTTATGTAAGCCTGCAGTGAGGCTTTTCTCATCCCCTCTAAACTTAAACATATCACTCGTCATCATCTCCTCATTGCAAACTTGACCTTGATTGACGTTTTGTCCTTGTGTCCTGCGGGGGCGAAGGTTTCTATTTTCCTTTGAGGGGGTTAATGATAACAGGCCTCAAACTATGGCAGATGCTTGGCCCCTCTCAGATGTGGAAACTACTGCAAATTTCACCGACTTCCAAGCAATTGCTGGCTTCAGAGAAGAAGGTCTGACATCTCCAATTCGGCAGTTTTCACTGGATGGCTGGTTCCTTCTGATAAGAAGTCCCTTCAGTTGCGAAATTGCTCGCGTTCGGCTTTGAATAACGAAATGAGGGAAGAGAATCTGATGCCTAAAAGCCTTTGCCTCAACCTTTCCGTGCCTTGCACCAAACCACAGAAACAAATAAGTGTCAAGTGTTTCCCTGCGGCTGGGGGCAGTTTGGCTTGTTGCCATGTCTAATTCTCAAATTGTCTTGCGATGACAGGGGGTTTCACTTTGCAAGGTCTCCATCGTTGGGAGCTTGTACCTTGAGTGAGCGTTGTGGTTTCCTCTGAGGATTTGAGAAAAGGAGCAGAACTGTTTGGTTGAAGATGGAGCAAAAATCTGCCTTTTGTTCCCTATGGTCTTTATTCCTGTCAAATAAAATGATATGCTAATTTTGACTAACTACGTCTGCAACTGTCTTTTTCCTTGCATTTCTAGAGCCGCTTAAAAGCATTATCCTTGGAACATCAGGCTTTTAGCGTCTCATGCTGACCTTTTGTTCCTCAGTACTGAGCGGACAATAACTGTTTCTGTCCCACTGAGGCAGGCGAAAGGGCATCCCCAGCCATTCCAGATGCAGGCTCTCGCTGTGTGTACAACATGCCGGTCTCTATAAATAGATTTGTTCTCCATAAAATAGTTGTGGTATGATAATGACACATTGCTCTTCTGAATCTTGAGCCAAAACAAACCAGATGGTCAAGCCTCGGACAGACCAACACCGCTATGGTCTCTGCTCTGTCTGCTTTGCTAGATCCCTGCTTCGAACAATCTGTGGTACATTCTTAAATCACATGTATCTCCGTGAGATAAGAAAGAGTTGGAAATATGGCTTGTCTTGTGGTTGTTTTGTTTTTGTCACTCATTCTCGGAATTGGTCTGCGTCAGCGTGAGTCAGTCTAATATTTCTCTGTAAGCCTTCATAAAGTCTAGAGTCCATCTGCCTGCTGCATTCTGTCCTAAACACACTGTAAAACCAAAAGTGTACAAATAAGGCCACAGACAAAGAAAAGAACCTCTTGGGAACCAGGTACAACAACTGCGTAGTCTAAATCACACAACACACACAACTCGCCATTCATCAAATACAACACTGAGCATTTTAAGCCAGTTTGTCCTGCTTCCAACTTCTTGCTTTCATATACACGCTGAAAAGGAAATTACTCAACTTGCAGAGAGGGAGGGAGGTGTGCAATTATTCCTTTGTGAAATATAGAGTCCTAATCCTAAAGTAATGAAATCATATAGACACAAAACACATTTATTACCAGTGCTCTGAAAGTTTGGACCCGCTGTTCCCCTTTATTCCGCCGTCCAATTCTTGTTGGCTTTGTCCAATATAATGAAAAATTGTATCAGGGCATTAATCAAATTATTGACGAAAGCAGAATCCTGTTTTCAAAGTAAGATATCATGTCAGTGCTCAGGTGGAATTCAAGAATAATCGAAACCCTTTAAGATCATTTTTTATTTCCAAAGATTCAGTTTTATGTTGTCGAATCTTATAGTCTCCATCTCCAAGAAAACCCAATTTGAACAGGAATAAAAGCTCACATTTACTGAAAGCAGTAATGTTAGGAGAAAGCTTAATCCATCAAAGATATTAGCTCATTGAACTAGAGTTTAAAGTCCTGTTAAATACCATTCTTATGATGGAAACTCTGCTCTCTGGACATCGCCTTAGTGAATCAAAAATATCTGAGAGAGCTTGTTTGTAATTCGAGTTGTGTCAGTCATTAAGTGCATCATGGACACCGAAGTTATGTCTTGTGTTAAAAACAAATTAAATGATTGTTTAAGAAATTAGTTTTTGTCTGACCAGTAAAAAAAAATAGAAAAAAACATTTAACTTTCATTCCCCCTTAGTTTTTATTTCTTTAAAAGCAAGGGATGTGAACTCTATTTAATTTTTAACAGGTTTATGGGGGAAAACAGCTTCAGTTAGCTGTGATTTGACATGCCACGACAAAGGATTAGAGGTGTTTTTTGGATGGAGATTTTGGGAATTAAAATAATTCCGGAGAAAAAGCCAAAAATAAACAGGAATACAGTTGAAATTATACAAAAAGAAATTATAAATTAAGGCTGTACATTTACAAGGACAAAGCAATACTTTCAATAAAGTAACTTTTCAACTTTCAATCATCTTGAGCAGTATTTAATTAGCTGTTTTAGGCTGCTCATGGCACTTAACTGTATGTAATGTGGTTGCAGATAGTTGAATCTTAATTTGGATGCAGTTGTTAGACATTTTAAACACTGGTGTAAATGGCACTTCCTTCGCTTTAGAAGCCAGCCTAAAGTGGACACTCGAGGAACTGTCAATTTTTGCACTTCCACTTTGGCATCACTTATTTTGCAAACTGCGTTTGTATGAGCCTTGATTAGATTTAACTGTGCAGTCATTACAACCATTCATCTTTCGCGCATAAGTTTCCAATTTCTACTATGCAAGATAAGGCTCCACAAGTATGAGCGAAACAGAAGGCGTACAGTGCAACATAGCTAAATCCAGAGCTCCATCTGCACAGTGTAGGCTGACATAAGAAGTATTGTTTTAATGTTGAACCATCAAATCCTGTGAACACTATGAGGAATAAATTTGAACTGACCAGAGCTGCAAAGTTCCCACTGAACCACAACCTCATAATATTGTGAAATATGCTGCTTTTATTTTATTTTTTTTCCTTCATTGTGAGTGAGGTCACTATAATTGCAGAGGTTACTGTCTTTATAAACAGTAGAAAAAAGTCCCCTTCTCTCATAGCTAAATTAACTGCACTGGTTTCAGAAAAGAAAATACTCAAGTCAAATATAATTTGATGACCTGCACAAATAGTTGTAATGATAGCATCAGATCAAAACACCCAGTTAATCACCACCATTCATCAAAATTTATTTGCTATAAAAATGGCTTAAGTGTTATGTATCACCGAGAACAGATTGGCTGAAGCAGAAGTTGACCTTTGTAGCACAGAGAGTGCAATAAAAAGAGGCCACAGAAAAGCAAAGAGGTGGTTCGATGAACAGATGGAATAAAAGAAAAAAAATAATGCTGAGTCTGAGGGAAAGTTATGACTCAGATTAAAGCAAATTGCTCAAAACTAGATTATGTAACTTGTGAGACGGCCACAAAGTGAAATGAATGACACACAATGCCAGGGTAGGTAAATAGTGTCAGATAGATAAACACTGAAGAGTGATTGTACTTTTGAAACAGCAGAGCGTGCTTTTTTTCACTTTACACTGTAGGTGGCTTTGTTCAATTTTCCTAAACACAGCATGTTTGACAGTTTGATGAAGGGTCTGCACCAAATAAATACTAAGAACTATTTTGTTTTCCAACCAAAAAACAAAACACCAGAACCTGTAGAATTTGGAGGTGCAGAGTGCCATTTCATACATTTCATGTGTCATAGTATAGAAGGACGCCATCATGACAGTTGCAATGTAACAATGGCTAAGTGAACAGAACTATGATTGTAAGTATCATCTGCATAGAGAGATAGCTGACAGTTACAGGTAAGAAAAAAAAATGTCTTAAAAAGCAGTTCAGAACATTAACACACTTTTTTTTTTTTGTTGTTGTTGTTGTTTTTGTATGTCTTCGTGGTGTGTGTTTGTGTATCATTGTGTTACTATATGAAAATGCAAAAAAAATATTAGTTAAGAAGGAGTTCAAACAGCTGATAAAGGAGAGTTGAGAAAGAGTTGTAATCCCTCAATGTGAACTGAATGGAAATATAAAATATAATACAGTATCATCCGTGTAAAGACATAGCTGATAGTTACTTTTCGCCTGGAAAGAAAATAAATAAATAAGTTAATAAATAAAAACCTAGAAACATAGAAAATAATTTAGCCGTCTAATGACAAAGTTTGCAGCAATGCTGACATCTATCTTTTTATTTTAAAAAATCTTTAGATTTATAAGACTGGCTGATGCGCATACTACATTTGTATACTTAAGTCATACACTGAAATAAAATAGTTAAACAGCTTAGTTACTCATAGTTTTTAAAGTAGAGAGTGAAGTTAAAGAAGATAAATGGTGACAATTTGTAATAATGCACATCCTGGTCACCCCTGGTATGTCACTGCCGTTATTGTTTATTTGTTTATTTGAAAGGATCCCCATTACCTGACGCCAAGACGACAGCTGGGGCCTGTACTACGAAGCTGGATTAGCTCTTAGAGAGATAACTTCCAGGATAAGTTTCGGGTTTTCCGTACTACAAATGTGGATCTCTTTTTATCCAGACACGTTGCCCCGGTAACTGATGCTGAACGCCAAACCTGGTGCGGAGCAGGTTAAGTTCCAGGATAAGAGCTCACGGGGTGTGACAGACCGCCTGCTGACCAGTCAGTTCTCTCGGGCGGTCATGAAAGACCGCACAGTCACCAATTTGCTCAGCTGGAGTGAAGTCCTCCGGCGCAGGACCACCCCCTGTCTTTTGGCCCAACATTTTTTCTTATGTGCTGTGAACAAACAATATCTTACTGATCATCATAACTGAGACATTGTCAGGGAAAAGTAGAAATGTGTGCAAATGGAATCTTTCATACTGACCACTTTGAAGGATGTTTTTATATTTATTTTTAATTTGCTCCCACGTCCTTTTTTCCCCACTGCTATTGCATCTGCAATACAAATTGCCTATGATGTGCGTTTTCCTTGGGATTTGTAGGAAAGTTGACTCTTTTTTAATTATGAGGTCGGATATGATGCTGATCACACACACACTGACTGACAACATGAATGAATAAGGACCTAACTGCCCATGTCGTCACATGATGAGATAGGTATATTAATATCAGCATTTTGGAAATTTACGCATTCACAGAGTCAGCGATTTTTTGCCAGCAATCCCTCCGGCTTCTCACAGCCGCAGTCGTACTCCTTGTAGTTTTGCAGGATTATTTGCTGCTCCTCCCCCGTAAAGTAGCCTGCTCTCTTCTCCATTGTGGGAAATGCTTCGGGGCCGCTAACCACGCCCATTTTATGTGTGTGCGCACAGATCCCAGCCGGATTCACTTATCGAGTTGATAACGAGCTTTGTAGTACAGCAGATCTGGATGATGGAGATCCGGTGAAGTTCAGCGAGTTATCGCAGAGTTATCCTGGATGACTTAATCCAGCTTCGTAGTACAGGCCCCTGGTCGTCCTGGGGTCCAGACCAAACATACAACATACAACATTCACAATGTTGTATGTTGTATGTTGTATGTTACACCCCATTCTGATAGTCTGGACACACCCTTGCACAGAGGCACACAGTAACAGTTGTAACAGTGGTATGAAAGCTGGCAGGCTTTCAAGTTTGTTCAACAAAACTGGAGGAAGAGGAAAGACAGACAATCTGCAACTCCTGTCCCAGAGAGAGCAGAAAGGTGACTCCTATAGGAACATGTTTGCCTGTAGCTGGTACGTAATATGCGCCACTGGATTCGCAGCGCTGATCATCATGACAGTCCCTACAAAGTGATAAGGATGAAGTTAATAGTGAATATAAACCACACAGAGTGACAAGGGGATCTTCTGCTTGTGCTGACTTTATATAACGATATAAACACTGCGATGCAGTGCAGAAACAAAAGTTTACTCCACAACTGATGAGATAGTTATGATGTGATTTGCATCATTCAAGCATCATCAGCTAAAAAAGCATAGAGCTAGATGATAACATGTATCTTTAAACACTGATTCATGGCAAAAGTAAGCACAGAATTGATTTTCACCAGTAACTGCATGTCTTATGTGCTCTGTCTGCGATGCAGAGAGCTGAGAATTGTAAACTGTAAAAAGACCCGCCCGAGCTCTGTCTCTTATTGGTTTTGACCATCATATTATCCTTCCACAAGTGTGAGTTTAAGTCTAGGCAGTTTTGGCTGCATGTAAAAGAGCCCGGTACAGTATAATTCACCTTTGAAACATTTTTTGGGGAAAAAAAAGGTCATAGTCCTGCAGGCTTGGTGGCTTTTATTTTGCCGTGGCGGTGCATCACAGTTATTTAGATGAAGCAGAAACCCTGTTTAATCATTGTAACCAAGAAAATATATGTACAGGACTATTTAACCACAAGAAATGTGTAAAGAACAAATATTCAAGTACAAAGTGGGTTCAAACTAACATACTGGTAAAAGGTCCTCTAAAAGTATAGTATCCATGTATAATTGAACAGAGTTAGAAAGTATAGCAGAGTGTTGTCTGCACAGAGGCAAACATTGACAACAATGAACATATCTAATGAAACTGCACATAGACAGTTGACAACCACAGTACTCAAAGAAATTCTAACTCAAGATTAGTAAACTCACTGTGGATTACCAACTGCTTCCTATCTCGCAAAAGGGCTGTTCAGTGTGTGTGTGTAATCATCTTTTAATGGACTGAGTCATAGGGGGACATTTTGTGGCATTTAATAAATTTCTTGGTAATAACACAGTAGTTAGTATTTTTGCAGACGTTGGACCCTAACAGGGGTTGTTGAGTCTCATGACAGAAAGTAAGAAAGAGAACACGACCGTGGTGACGACATAACACGTGAATAATAGTGTGATATCTTCTTTAGACTGTAGGAATTCCATTTTGGGACAATTATCCAGTCGTCAGTGAATTACGGAAAAGAGCTGCAAGCTGGTACAGTTAGAACTTTTTCCCTCACCAATTTGACATTTGGATTATGACCCTAAGTCTCTGCTGTCATTTTGGGAATCAGGAAACAGTGCATCATTTAAGTTTTCTGAACGGCAAGTTCATCTTTAAATCCCTTTAAATTGATACTCCGGGATGGAACTAGTTGGGTCCTATCACAAGGTTTAGGGCAGAAATTACCCCTACAGCAGTGTTTTTGTGCAGCAGAAGCCCAGAGCGCACGCACCAAACACCCCCTCCCTGCTCCTCTGCCGGTTTCCTCTGCACTCAGATGGGGCCATATTTTACTTGACCAAAAACACAAATAAACGGGCTCCCACCAAAAAAATCTGATATCAGTCTGCATTCACGCTTTATTTAGAGTACGCCAGTCTTCATCGCCAAAGGCAGGCAACATCATGTACTATGGAGATGCCTGGAAAACTCTATGTGTTACTCAAAATCTGACAGCAATGGTTTAATGTGTGGCTACGCAACTTGAAATTCTATGCATGACATCCATAAACACACATTTATTTTGCCTTTCAGAGCCACCACTGCAACTGAGATACACAACTTGTTTACAGATGAGAAAACTCAAGAGGTTTAAAATGTGCTTATTTTTGTATGGTTAAGCTAAGAGTTTCATGCTGTAGCTAAATATGTTTGGTGAATATCTGTATGCTTTGAGTGTACTCTGAAATGCTAACATACGCACAAGAATGCTCTGAAGTAACCCAAGATAACCAGCATATCCAGTGTTTTCTAGGGTTACAGCAGTTAATCACATGCACAGACACATGCTGAGGCTTATGAGGAAAAGTGTTTTCTTACTTTCAAAGCTTTTGAGCTGGAGAAAATGTTTCTTTAGAACAAGCCATCACATCTCTGTTCAATACTCCTTTATCAAACAGCCTTGTTCTTAAAACGAGTGATTTCTCTTTATGGTAATGGACCAATTTCCCCCTGGACAGATCTTTTTTAAGATGTTCTTCATGAGAAGCTTTGGTGAAGGTTCGGCCTTTAAAACATTGTGACCTTCTGTTTCCAAGAACGATCTCGGAAATCTTGAGTTATATCTTAAATCTCATTCCCGGAAGCCAAGTGTTCAACAATTTCAAGTGATACAGACTTGAAAGAGATCAAAGCTGAGGTCTAAAGCATTCACATTCAACTCCACAACAGGATTTGTTGGAAATAAGCAACCTGTTGGGGATTTAAACTTTATCTGGAACCATGCTGTGAAAGGGGAATATTTCATTGTGCTTGTGCTGCTTACCATGAATGTCTCAAATTAAACAGCAGGAAACCTAAAAGATTGGAACAACTACAAAATAACTAACTCATAACTCATGAACAATTCCAACCAAAAGTCCAACCACCAGCTGTTTCCAAAGCTTTTTAGTAGATTATATGGTATTATTCACCAGCGGACGAGGTCTTCTCAGTAGGCATGGCTATATTTCATATTAAACTCAGATGTCAACAGATTCATCCATGGTTACCAAAGAAAGAAAAATATTGCAAAATGGTTAAAAGCTGGAGGGTAAGATGGAAAACAGTTGTACTTGATATCCAAGTCAAGGATGAATTTCAAGGTTTTCAAAGGAAAGTGGACCAAAAACAAAATCCCCACTGATCCTATCATCAAATCTTAAACCAACCATTTAAAGTACTTTGGAAATCTAAATGCTGATTGGCATGTGCGATACAGTACAATGCAGATTTGAGTATGTTTAAAATTTTTACCACACTGACAAAAACTTCAAATCTTATTAATTTTTTTTGTCTTATTTTCAGTAGAACATGCCTTTTTGGACTCAATATGAGCCAAATTCACCTGACTAGTCCAGAAAAAAAATGTCTTGTTTCATTAATAAAAGAAAAAAATGAGGTCTGTACTGCTTCAACAAGGGGAAAAAAATCAGCCAGTGTCACAAGAGAAGAGTTACTTGTATTAAGACATTATTCTAGTTTTAAGCAAATTTTCAAGCAAATTTTTTCCGTGTTCCACAGGCAGTTTTTTTTTGTTTGATTTTTGTTTTTGCTTCTTGCAAGAAATTTAGCCCTCATTTTTGTATTTTAACAACTTAAAACAAGACATTTTTCTGACTTCATAAGTTGAATGTGGCTCATATCAAGTATTATAAGACATTTTTTACTTTAATTAAGACAAAAACACTTGATTTGTTTTCAGTTTTTTGCAGTGCAAGAATTGACGTCGGCTGCACTTGTGTTCCCCTTAGATTGCCACCTATAGGAGTGCAGATGCCATTGCAACTGTGTTTGTGTTCTGATTGTTTTTACTCTCTATGGATTGAAAATTCTGAAAACTTTCAGTGCAGAAAATCCAGATTCTAGATTATTCACTTTTGTGTAAAATTTGAGAAAACAGAGATTATTAAGATGACTTACCAACATTCTGGTAATTCTACTTCGTAGGACATTAAAAAAAATCCAAAGGCACTACAGCTTACCCATATCTATCTGCACATAATGTTCCCATCAGTGTACTTGGGTCTCTATGGGGCCATATGACACCAGTGGCAAGACAGAGCAGCCAAGTAGGTCTTAGTTAACCAGACACCTCTGCAAACCGTGCAGTAGGAAGCGAACCATTGGTCAAGGTGATTAACCTCTGCAATGGGCCAATCAGACTGCAGTTCAGGAAGCTAATGACTGCCAGGTGTGTCAGAACACGCGCTGGTCCCTCTGCTGGATAGGCCGTCGCCTTTCATGGAGAAGATGAAAGAAAACAAGCAGCCCTGGCTTTGCTGTGTCAGTGAAGCAATAGAAAGTGACTTTTATTTTCAAAAAGTACTGCAACCTCTTTCAGTATGGCCTGAAGAAACATTTTGTGAACATTATGGCAGCCATTTACACTACTTCAGCGTTTTATTGCCGTTGTATTCTTCAAAGAATCTCTTGAACTTTGCTCACAGTCACATACATTCCACCAGACACTTTGCTCTAGTGCTTTTCTCCAAACTCCTTCAGGGAGTTTTCTTTCATAAAGTTGTTGTATGACAGCAATATCCTCTGTTTAATGTTACACAGTGTGATGTGAAATGGGAAGTGTCAGCTTTAAGTAAGACTACAAACAGGCGACATTATTAACAGATCTGGGACCTGGAGCCAGTCCTGGACTGCTGATCCAACAGATGTCTGCTGTGTAGGGACACAAAAGGACACATTGATCATCTTGATGATAATAATGAAATATGTGCACATATTTAGAGAAAATAGACAAATATTTATCATTTTTACGTTTTATTCTATGTGTTTTAATTTAGGAATCTAAACCTCTATCCAGCTGAGCTTCTGCCTGTTTTGGCTCTGACACTCCTGGACAGAAAATGTCATATTTCTCCTGGTTTAAGATGAATTAGCTCCATAAATTATGAAAAAACATGTGTTTTTTATGTCTACAGCAAAAGCCTAAGAATCTCCAAATCAGGTCACCTTAACAAAACCATGTGTGTGTGTGTGTGTGTGTTTGGGGTGGGGACTACGAGTCATGTAACATTTGCATAGTTAGGGGTATAGCTAAAGCTGGGTTTACAATTCTGTGTCGAGCCAATGCTGTAGGTCTTTGTAGCCTTTTGTTAGTGTAAATATGTAGACCCTAACCTTACCTGCATAGCCCGATGTCACATGCACCTCTTCCAAAATGTAACTTACCTGTTGAGATTAGTCCCATGACTGGTCCGCGAGGTGGTGTCGTATTTACTGGATCTGTAAGTATTTCCAGAATTACCTGATATCGGCCATACATTTCATCTCCTCCAACATCTTCACTCTAATTTTTTCCTGTAACAGCTCAAACTTAGCATAACATTTTTAAAATTGCTATGAGAAAGTAAACAAAAATACAGTGGGATCAGAAACACACGATCCACCTATTTTACAGACCACACTGCCCCCATGTGTGCTGGGGGAGTATCACATAGTGGCACGGACACACTGCCTGGCCAAAAAAAAGTCAGCACCAAAAAAAGGTCACGCTCTCTAATATTTTGTTGGACCACCTTTAGCTTTGATTAAGGCCCGCATTCACTGTGGCATTGTTTTGATAAGCTTCTGCAATGTCACAAGATTTATTAACATCCTGTGTTGCATTAATTTTCACCAAGGTCTTGATGGTAGAGTCTGACTGCTGAGCAAAGCCTCCTCCAACACATCCCAAAGATTCTCAATGCAGTTAAGGTCTGGACTCTGTGGTGGCCAATCCATGTGTGAAAATGATGTCTCATGCTCCCTGAACCACTCTTTTACAGTTTTAGCCCGATGAATCCTGGCATTGTCATCTTTGAATATGGCCGTGCCATCAGGGAAGAAAAAGACCATTGATGTAATAACCTGGTCATTCGGTATATTTAGTAGTCAGCTGACCTCATTCTTTGAGCACAGACTGTTGCTGAACCTAGACCTGACCAACTGCTGCAACTCCACAGGCTTGGACAGTAGGCTCTAGGCATGATGGGAGCATCACTTCATCTGCCTCTCTTCTTACCCTGATGGCCCATCACTCTGGAACAGGGTCAATCTGGACTCATCAGACCACATGACCTTCCTCCATTGCTCCAGAGTCCAATTCTTATGCTCCTTAGCAAATTGAAGCCTTTTTTTTTGTTAGCCTCACTGATTAGTGGTTTTCTTAAAGCTGCACAGCTGTTTAGTCTCAATTTCACTAAACATTTGAGTGATCACCAATCATGACCACTGAGGATTTTTTTACGGCCACATTTCAATAATGCATTGGACAGTTCTCAACCCAATTTTAGTAGTTTCACCTATCTCTTTAGATGTTTTTTTTGCTTGATGCATGCCAATGATTTGACCCTTCTCAAACAGAATAACATCTTTTCCACAACCACGGGATGTGTCTTTCCACATGGTTGTTTAAGAAATGAGAAGCACCTCCTGATTGGCAAAGTACACCTGCCCTCTTTGTGGTGAAAAACACGTTTTCTTTTTAACTTTTTGTTCCTGCCCTTCCAAAAGTGTGTAACAACAGAAAGAAGACATGTTCCCCCTTTCCCTCTGTGGCGTTTGGTCACAGGATACTGTTGGTTTTCAGCCAATACTTTGATCTTTCTCCATTAGAGACATTTGTTGCTCTCTATAACTAATGTGTATGTGGATGGTTATGGACATTGGGTAATTTCTATCTGAAATTAAACAGGACTGTGTCCAAACAGAAAACTCCTGAAAGGACTGTGACCCTGAGGACAAGCACAACACCTCAATGTGAGCAGCTTGGAATGGGTGTGACCGTCTTCTGAGGAGAATTCTGTGTTTTATCCTAATTGAAGTCGGAACTGCTGATTTGTGAAAAGGCCCTTTATATTTTTCGAACTCAAAGTGAATTTCAATTTTCCTCACTTTCAGTGTAACCAAATACTCTGTGGCTTATCTGATACCATAGCTGGCAAATGGAGAAGCTCTTTTTCTGCTTTGACTTTCCAAATGTGTTGAAGATGAAAAACAAGCCTCTACTCCCAGTGGATATTAGATGAATTGGAAAGCTAGATAACAAAATCCCCTCTCCAGAGGTGTCATTGAGTACAATGATTCCTCTCACAGCTCAGTACTGTGTTTACTAATGAACCTTGACCAATCACATTACTAGGTTTCTCTTACGGGAACAATCAGATTAGCACGCATTACAAGTTAAATCCCCAACCTGGCTGATGGGCAGATGTCTGTCCCCTGATACATTTCATTAACATCAATTACTAGACGCCATCTCTGTGTGCATCTCAGTTAATTTTGCTTAAATACTTAGAAACAAGCCTCAAGAAAAACATGTCCTCCTCTTAAGCCTGTGACTTAAACTATTAGTGGGTTACCTCACTTAGCATTTGGAAGCAAGATGGCTCCTAACAGGGGGAGTGAAGATGTCAGTCAAGTTTGGAATTGTGTGGCTGACATGGTAAACACAACGGTGTTTTTTAAAGCTGCCTGTCAAAGTGTCATCTAGAAAATCCCCCTTGTTGATGTGCTTTGGATGGTTCTTCAATGCAGCTGCTAGCAGACCTGGTAAGAGCTTTGGAAAGTGGAGAGTGACTGTGCAGCAAAGTCTGTTCTTCATCAGGGCAGTAGCAGACCTCTTCCTTGACACCGCATGTTTTATTCCCCAAATCAGGAACTATCTGATAGAAGTCATGCTACCCGTAAGTGAAGCAGGATGTGAGTTACTTTAACGAAAAAATGCCTCAAATACATCTGTTCTCTTTTAGGCAACGGTTCATAAAACAGCTTCTGACACAGAGAAGACAATCTTTTTTTATACAGCTTACAGTATGTTTTAATCAGTAAGCGTTGCACTTAAAAAAAAAAAAAAAAAAAAGACACAATATTGCTATTAAAACCGTCAAAGCTAGGATAAGGATGACATTAAGCATGACACCACATGTGGTACATTTTGTCAAATATTAAAGAGGAGGTATTGTGTTTTTTTAGCCTTTAGTTTCCCTTTGGCACCAACCAAGTAGCTTCACATGATTTACAGTCCTCAAATCCTTATTGTTCGCACACTGGTGTTTTAGAAAACCCTTATTTTGCCCTCAGTCTGAGACACTTTGTTTTGTTACTGTCTCTTTAAGGCTCCCTACTCCATGAACCCCCTTCCTTCTGTTTGGCTAGCCCTCAGAGGACCTGTCAGGCCAGAGCAATTGGCAAACCTTGGTGTTTGAGGCCCACCCAGCCAATGTGATCTGAGCATTAGTTAGGAAATCCTTATGTGATGACCTCATTGTTACAGCAAGTCATGGAAAGAGTTCATGAAGTTCTCACAAAGAGGAGATCCTGGGCCCTGTTTCTCGACATTTCATCTAAAAACACTATAACACAGTGAAATTGCAAAATTGTGTTCACATGGAAACACTGAGGAACTGAAAACACTGTAGGAAGCATGCTAGGCCTGTAGTTGGTGCAACAACTGTCTTGTCCAGAAGCGGCATTTGGTAGATCTCCACCAAAGTAGAGTTGGGCCGATCATCTGGTGTACTGGCGAATGCCAAGTGCAGAAGTGGAGCAACAGATGCACTTCTTTTTGAAAGACAGTCTGCAGATTCAGCAGATTGAGCAACACAAGCACAACACGATCATAAAAAGTCATCGTGATGATGTACTGTACTGTTGTATACGCTTGTGCGAAGTGGAGTGTGACGTCAGTGTTTCCACTGAAACGCCAGATTGCTGTTCACACAGCAACAATGTCGGTACTGTAGCTGAAAAATTCCACTCTGAAGTCCGTTTTCAAAACCTTGCATTTTGCAGATTGGTTAAAAAGCTATGTGAACCCAAGGTGGAAACACAACAGTACTTTTGCATTTCACCCTAAAACCATTGTCGTGACCAGAGGCTATTAAGATCCCGAGCTCGCTCAATCGGAGGCACAGCTTAGGGTCATGTGACCAACAGGTGCCCTATAGCTGTACGCAAAGTCCTTGCCACTACCAACATGGCATCATTTTCTGTTTCAGAAACAGAGGGGTGACGTCGGGGAGACTACGTCCATGTTTTATATAGTCTATGATAATACCCTCTCTTTAGAGCTGTAGCCACCCACAGGTTTCCCATGCTCATTACAGCACCCACTGTGACACCTATTCTGTTTTTGCTTGAATGGAAGCGGAAGTTGTCAAACAGGTCTTGGAAATTAGGATTAATCTCCCTGCCAAATAGAAATCCACATTGAAGTCCACCACAGTTGGTGTTCGCTGGTCTTAAACACCTCACAAGAACTTAGTCATGTATACACACATGCAAGAGCTCATGATATACTCAGAGGCTCTTATCCAAACTTGCCTTGTCCACTGGACATTCAGTACCTCTGATTCGACACATGACTCACCTTTGCATTGCACGATTACACATATTGGTTTAGTGGCACCGTTAATTCCCCACTGCGACCTGCTCTCCATGTACACAGCTGTCCAAATACAGAAGTCTGTCACGTTACATGACTTTCTTTCCTGGGGAGTCCTTGTCTCTTGTTTGAGATGTTCAACCTGATGCCTCCCAGCTTGAGCTGTGCAAGGCTGAAGGTGCGTAACATCTCGTGGAAAGCTTAAGTATAGTTTTTGCATTTGTTACTTTCTCATCGGAAAACTCAATCTGGGTGCAGGGTTCACTCCACGCCCTTGGTCCCCTGTTGTAGAGAAATACAGTCAGGAAATTGCTTCCGCAGAGAGATCCATATTTAACAAAAGAGACCTAATTGGCTCCGCAGCGCAGTCCCGCTATCAGTACATGCAATCTCTTCTGTGGGGAGGAAGTGAAAATGAGGGCGTGTGTGAGAGTGAAAACATTAAAAGAATCAGAGACAATAACAGGCAAGTGATGCGGCAGATCAAGGGAAGGTGGGGTCAGTTTTATTGTTGCAGAAGTGTCAGACGAATGAAGGAACTGTCAGAGAAATCCCTGATCACACCACAAATATGCTCAGCACAGGACTCTCCCAGGAGACAATCTGCTTCCAAGAAACTTATTAGTTTTTCAATTGTATGTTAAGTGTGGGAAGGAATTCAGCCTGGGAGTGACAGTTTATCAGCCCCATAGATGAACTTAGTGAAAAATAGGGCAAGAAAGCAGAATACTAACTCACATTTGTATGTTTCACAGTTTAAAAAAGTGGTTCTCTGACTTGGTTTAGCTGATAATACTTTCTCTGAATGTATGCATCCTGCGCATTTTTTGATTATATGGTCACGATTAAGTCCATGTTTCAAAAGTAAGGGTACTTTCTTGAAGCAAATTTGATCTCCGGACTTAGAAATTGTAAAATCTGTACAGCATGCTGTCATTATTACTCACCTACAGCTTCCTGACTCTGAAACTGAAAACTGGACCAGAAGAAAGAACAGAAAGCAGTGACGTGCATGGTTTTATTAAAGGAATGTTACATCAGGAAGAGAGACAAAACAGCAGGAAGCCTGCCTTAAACAGACGAAGATATGAGCAGTGTTACATGCTGTGCTTGAGTACCATACTTCAGATTTTCTCTTCCTCTCCGCCTCTGAGTGGATGATAGTTTAAACAGGTTGCTGTTCTACTGTATATAACTGTAGCAGGGCGTGTATGTAATGATTTAGTCTGTTGATGTTGTGTAAAATATTGCGCTTGCCTCTGCAGATGGAAATGTGATTCACTGACATTCCTTGCACTACATGCTTCCTCCTCAAGATCTGTAACACTCTCATTTGCCTTCTCTTCCTCTCTTTCTTTCTGTCTTTCTGTCTTTCTTTAGTGTTTTTTATACCCTGCGCATGTTATTCCAGGTGTTCTTCATGTACTCAATCACAACAAAAATAAATATCTCCCTTGAGACATTTCGTGCGGCGTGTTATGTCTCCTTGCCGTCTTTATTGCTTACACCGCTCACTCCACCGCACTCCTCTCCCGGTTTCCTCCTCCTGAAGTGTTTCCATGTCCTGACTCCCCCTCCTTCTGATGTCTTTCAGGCTGTTTCTGAAAAGCCACAGTGGGACTGCAGGCAGACAGAGCAGTCTGGTAATCCACGGGGCAGATTTCAGCACCAAGGACATGGACAATGACAACTGCATGTGCAAATGTGCTCTCATGCTAACGGGCGGTAAGTGAAGCCACACAGTGACTCACAGTGAGGACAAATAGTTTACCTCCTTGCTGAGGAATTATTCTCATTTTTATGAGCTTAGGAATTCTTTTTTTTCCACAAATCTCACCATAATCAAAAAAAAACTCAAGAATGCTACACTGAAGCCAAACAGGCTGAGATACATGAACAGTTAAACCAGTGGTAAACAAGCTAGATGCTACGTTTTATCTTAACAGTATCAGTCCAGCGGAAAATCCCACAGTAGTCAGGACTTGCGCTGAAAAAAACAAGCAATAATCAAATCAAGACACTGATCAATGAACAGTTATAGCTTTTAGGTCCGTCAAAACAGCTTTTATGTTTTCTTGCCACTAGGGGGCAGTGTAACAAACTGTGAATGCACAACAGGTAAATTTAACACCTTTGAAGTGGGAAATCAAAAATGCAAGACACAACAAACAGTCACACACATGCATAACTTTTGTTAAGAGTTGAGTTTCTGGCCAGCTGGTGAACCTCAGGGCTCTGTTTTGGTCTCCTCCTCTTTGGATTATCATTACACATATACAAATTGACAAAATACAGTTTGGCATCTCACCGGAAGTGCCATCAGCAGAAGTGCAACTTACGTGTTTTTAGTTACTAAATACTCCACTGCTTTTTTTCCCCAACTTGCTGTATGCATGTATATGGTTTTAATCTTTTAAATGCAGTTGTTAGTTTCAGTTCAGTGTTTTGTTTTGTTTTTTAAGTATGGAAAAGGTTTCAGTTCTGATTAAAGACTGTAAGTCAAAAAATGGAACCGTCTGAAAGGTCCAGACAACAGACGTGTCTTCACATGGGAGGATATTGTAAGAGGTCTCTTGGCTGTAAAACACTGTTTTCATGTCCACTGTTAAGCTCCTGTGAGGTGTTTCTAACTGGTAATGAAACATAAATACTGGTGTCAAAAATCATTCCAGCAGCCCATTATTGCTCAGATTAACTTTAGGGAGTACAATGCTAATATGTTTAGTTGAAATCATCTGTAAAAGACCCAGTATCTAATAAACAGAACAAGTCTTTTAGCAATTGTGTCTGTGTGGCAACGCTGAACAACAAAATAAAGTGCAATAAAAACTTTTAAGAGAACACGTTCACATGATGTAACCACTCTAACATGAGTTTTCTCTGATTGGCTTAATGTCCAACCTCTCCATGTTCGTTGCCCAGTCATTAGTTCAAGTCATTATGACCTTGTGAGACGTACAATGGGCTAACACAGCCACTTTAACATCTATCTTCACCTATTAGGCCATATTCAGTATCCTCTCCCAGTTGCACTGTGGTGGGGAATGAGTGCATTGTAAAAATCCCTGGGCGCAGCACCAAGTGTCAGAGATATTTAACATGACTCCACTTCTCCTGCTGTGTAAGTGGAGCTCGGTGACCCTCAGTGTCACCTCATGGCAGCTCGATTGCTGACCTGGTACTAATCAAGCATTTCTAAGCGCAGATTTAAAATCAGAATTGCCTCTTATGTCACTGTGGATGCATTTGGGCTGAAGGGAACTGGCATCGGATCACTGGTCAACACCCCCTACTCTGCTTGATTCATGTCCTGCCTGCGGCCAGCCGCTAAAAGAAGGCATGACAACATGTAGCCTGAGTCAAGCTGGTCCTAACCCAGCTCTGTGATAGTGTATACAGTATATCATTTGATTTATGCCTCGAATTTACAAGAGCATGGCTGAAATCAAATGATGTAAGTGTCTGAAATATACAAAAGTGGAATACTTCTCTGCTGCATTTATGAGGAAAACTTCATCATGCTGTGCTAAGGATAAAGAGGAGGAACCGCACGTTCTGTAATGTATATATTTACCCAGCAACGGAACATACAGCAAGGATGAGACACTGACTGTAGGAGAAAGGGGTGATTCCTTAATCACCAGAACAAACTGCACTCTCTGGGGCGCTCTCAAAAGGAAGACATCTCCGCTGTTTTTACAAGTCGAGTAAAACCTCTGGCCTGGAAATAAAGAGTATACTGATCGTAAATCCAGAAAGATAGCTGCTGTGAGTGCTGTATGTTTATGTGGTTGTGTGGTCTGTGGTGCATCAAGGGAGGGTTAGTGAGTTAGGAGGAAAGACTGCCATAGGAAAGTGAAGCAGCAAGTCGTGTTGGGTAATTAGCATGAACTGTCCCACAACGCTATCAACAACAGGATTTTACCAGAGACTGTAAATAGAGTGGACAGCATGGCTCAGCCATTTACCATTTACCATTTGCCACGGTTTTGAAGCCAAAATTCCCCCATCACAGGCACAGCCATTGGTAGTTATTGTGCAGCCAGAGTCTGCGCAGTAGAGACAATAAGAGATTCTGAGAGGAGCTGGGTAATGAAAATAATGATTTTTTTTTTTCTTTCAAGAGTCTAATCACTTCTGGACTCCACCTCCCGACATATTTTACAATCCCTGAAAAAAATACACGAGAACAGCAGCTGTCAATCATCGTTAACTGTTATGTAAAGCCTCGTTTTTAACCTCGTATAACTACTGAAAACGTAACTTATAAGAAAAAAAACGACTTGAATACAAGACAGCCAAATTATATCTTCAAATCACAGTAAAAATTGGACTTGAGAAACATTTCTACAAGGTGTATTAATTTTTTAAAGTTTAACCAGTGTCCATCTGGAAAGGCTGGAAAGCCAGATTTTTTAACCCATACTGCAGCCAGCCACCAAGGGGAGCAGTTGTTGTGGAGACCTCACTTCGAGCCGAGCAAGCGGGCGTCCATTATTTTCACGGTCTATGGATTTTACAACCAGCTAGTAGTGTGAACTATTTTTTTAGATGGAAGATCACCATAGATTATGAATGAGAGATGTGAGATGACAAAGATAACAGCCAAACAGAGTGTGTAAAGATCGTGAGAAAAGAAAATGGAGATTATGGAAGGGATCAAAGAATGGAGCTTTGGAGACAGGCAAAAAATAAAAAATCAAAGCTATAAAATGGAAAGAAGAAAAAATAGGATAACAGTGAAATTACAAGGATAACATCAACCTAAAAAACAAAAAAATCCCAGTTCAAAACAGGAAATAAAAAATATGGCAGACTAAAAATGGTTACAGCTCTGTTTTGCTTTATTGGTCTGATATTAGCAAAAAAATGGGTATCAGGTTATATCTTCCTGCATCCAAAGTTTCTCCTCACTCTCGCACTCCAGTCTATTTCTTGTGGTGGTAGCGAATTGAGGAATTTTGATACGACCAACCTCATCATTGATTTTGAGTAGAAAGACTTTATTGAGTCTTTCTTAACATCCTGCAGGCAAGGCAAGATTATTTGTAGAGCACAATTCATACATAGGCAAGGCAATTCAAAGTGCTTTAAACCTAAAATAAAATAAACCCACAATAGGCAAAATAAAGTACAAAATCAGAGCCAAACAGAACTGTTTTCAGCTGTGATTTAAAAATTGAATATACAACAACATAAGTAATAAAAGTATGAATCATCAGTGATGATACATTGTAGCGGATTTATATCTGACAGCCAAGGCAGGGAGAGCAGCAGCAAAGACCCCCAGGACAGAGCGAGCATCAGTGACAATGCATGTGACACTGATAAAATCAGGCGTTGCATACAAGGAAGAGCTGGGGTGGAGGTGGGTTGCAAAGATGTTTGTAAGCAAAGCAGCCAGAGCCGGCATGTTACAGTAATTTAGGTAGTAAATCTAATCAGCTGAGTCTTCAGCTGATACGGGTTAGTGTTAAGAACAGCTCATGTTCTATTGCCAGAGCTGAACAACCACTATACTCAATGTCTGTCTTTGTTGAGTTGACATTTAAATATTTGATACTGGCCAGCATCCAAGAAAAGAGAACAGAATCAGTATTTTGTGAGTAAATTTGGATTGAGATCATCGTTATTTAAAACTACCTTGCCTGAAAAAAATAGCTACACGTGTTGACTGAAAACACGTGACAGCAGGATGTGGACAGTGATCTGAGCCAAAAGATTATAAAAGTTTTCAGTAGAGCTTTCGGAAACTATGCAATGGATTTCGCATTTCTTGGCGTTTGGAAAGACTGTTTACTTCCTTTTTGAACGGTGCAACAAGGACCATGCATTTGTGGGATGAGCAGCAGAGCCTATTAGATATTTACCAAATCCTCTCTGCAAAATAGATTATTCTGCTGTCAACTCTTTTGCTGTTTTTATTGTTGTTTAGTGGATTGATAGGCTTTTCAAAGGTATTCCCATTCTAACAACAATGAAATGATCTACTTAACATGAGTTACCTCACTTTTTGCGCTAAATTTAGTTGATCTCACACCCCCCAAAAAGTAAACCAAATAAAATTGCAAATTGGATTCCCACTGGCATCATCAGCTTGAAATGTTATTATGCAGTTGGGGAAACGCAAAGATCAGTTTCCATGCTATGTTGTGTATGAGTTTCAAGGCGATGCAGCAATCAATATGAAATTCATATGTGTGGTCCATGCCAGCAAAAGGGGCAGAACATCGCTCCTGATTACAGGTCCCGTGAAATGTCAGCCAGGGAGGACGAGGCCATGTGTTGCTGGGAAATTGACACATGCCATGCCGTGCATATGTACTATAACGGAGTGTATCAGTGGGAGTATGTTGATACATAAATAGGATGTGGCTGATGTCATGTTCAGGAAATCTCAGTGATCTGAAGTGTATTGGCACAAATATAGTGAAACAAGCTAAACATAGAGACACTAAAGCTTTTCATCTCTTGATACCAAGCCATGAAATTTTTAAATCATCTATGAAAGGAATGTAAATGTTTGCTTTGAATTACGATATATGATTTCCCCAAGTTCAAACATTTCTACCTTTTCCCTAAATACCAGATCCAACTCAGAGGAATCATGCAATGTGTCACCTTGGAGTAGAAAAGAGTTTCCCATGCCGCTCACTGAGCTGCTTTAGTACTCTTTGCACGCTTTGCTTTAAATAGAATGAGGTATCGAAAGTGTACAGCAACAGGTACAGGCATGCTGATGAACCCTCTGACAGTGACACATTGAGGAGATAGCAGTGAAACGGTGTCTGAACCAGTGCCATGGCCCTGTTGGAGAGGCCATGGGAAACTTTTAGCCTTTACCAAGGACAGAATATGTATGCTGTATGTCTTCTTTCTTATTACAATACATCACACACGATAAAGTTCAGTTTATGTCTTAATCACAGTGTCTTAATCTGGATGTTTTTCTGCCCTTACTTCTTCCTCAGGTTGGTGGTTTGATGCCTGTGGTCCGTCCAACCTCAACGGCATGTACTTCACCCAAGGACAACACGTAGGGAAGTTGAACGGTATCAAGTGGCACTACTTCAAGGGTCCCAGCTACTCGCTACGAGCCACCGTCATGATGATCCGCCCCTTGGACTTCTCCTAGTGCTTTGAACTTGTGAACCTTTCAGCATCTAAACTGCTATGTATGTAGCACATTAGAGGGACGCTTCCCATTTTATCCTCGTGTTTCATCTCAGCTCGCTGGCCATGGGAGTCGACCTGCAAATCATTTTGTCCAACGTGCTTTTTCCCGAGCAACTGCTGCTGCTGCTGCCGCCACTGCTGCATTATAACCTTTCCCCTCCATAGACTGAGAAGCACTCATGCAAAATGGGGGGAGGGAGACAGAGCAATGACATGATTCACATGAACCGATTTCTGTCCCCAAGCAGATTCACAAACTTGAACTTGTTGGTGCATTTTCGCACGCCTGGATTTTTAATCTCGCTGTATGCTGCCTCAAAACCCCAGTGTCCGGGTTTTCCGGGGTTGTGAAAATATGGCGACATTGAGCTCTCAGCAGCTGTCAGAGAGTAGCACTGACTCTTTAACTGCAGGACAGAACTTCTCTAAAACCGGAGATTCAGCTTTTTTTACTGAAATGTTGCTCCCAGAACGCTGCCTTTAAATATTCTGAAATAAATGTTGTGTTTCTACTATCGTTCCTTTGATGCTAACTGTATATCCACAACTGTTGTTTTTTTTGTACTGTACAGCGTGTACTGAATTTGTCTGTTTCAAACCCACTCTGTTCAAAAGTGACCTTGTATCTGTAGAGATTCCTAATAGTCCAAGGGTCACCTGCAGTATTTGCTGGCAACTACATACAAGCTGTCATTACAGTATGTGATTATTTTTAGAGCTCAAGATTTGAGGTTGTTATTGGATTAGATTCTGGACTGTAGCCTTTTTTACTTTCGTGTTGGCTGAGAAGCAGCAAATACCTGCCAAGGTTTAAACTTTGAGTGATTGCTTTACTTCTGCTGAATATGAAAAAAACAAATATGTTCATGCAGCCGCAATTAGTGATACCAAACAGTTACAGTGCTTTGGAAAAATCTACTTACAATAAGTAGAGCTTGATTAGAAACAGACTCAGCTTAATTCTGACTGTAGCATCAGTGAACTGCATCATTTTCCTTCTACTTTCATTAAGATGTAGACACTTCTATTAAACTGGTGCCCAACTTCTACCAAACTGCATGAGCCATGAAACAAGATGCAAGTTAAAGATGTTTGCAAATTCAAAAATGCATAACCTACACCCCCTAAAGGCCTGGAGGACTCCTTGCAGCGGTTTTCTGGGTTGCAAAATATATCATTTTTTCACATTGCGTTTTCATTCCATGAATATTTTCCTTGTCCACCAAATTTTATCATTTGATGCATGGTTGGGTTTTATACTTTCTGACAGGATTTTGTATGCATTTTTGAATTTTCATTGTTTCTGTACTGCAGCTCATTTTCTTTCCAGCTGTTGAATCAGTTTTGCCCTTGTGTGCAAATGTACAAACCTGCAAAAAAATGTTGTGTTAACTGCCTTTACGGATATACCTTTATCATCCTCCTGCCTAACAAAAACCCCTGCTATCTAGTCCACTTTCAACTCATAGCTAGAAAAATATAGCTTTAAATGTGATTTAAAATGATTCATGTGATGATGTAACAACAGGAGTCGTTTGCATAGGCATGCATGGAAAACCACTCCCATTCCTCCACTACTCCTACGCTGTTGTGGCTCTTGGCTGATATGGCTGACCAAAGACTAAATATATAATGGAGAGGTTGTCTCTGGCTTTTACCATTGCATGGTTTTATAACTAAAATACTCCCGTCTGAGGTGCAAAATCTGCACAGTAGAGAATCTGTGTGGAACTGGGTGGCAAATCAAGCTGCTTTTTTTTCCTTTTGAAAGCCTACTCTCTATTGGCTCTTCATCGTGACATATTTTACCATTTCAAAAAAAAAAAAAAAAAAAGTTTTGTTTTGTTTTGTTTATGTTTTTTTTCACAAGAGCAGCAGTAAATTATCGTGAAACATGACCTAAAACCCCATTTAATTTTTTAACCTCAAATAAAAGGAAAGAAACTCTTTTGGAGAAAAGAAGACTAGAATACAATGCAGCCAAATAATAACAGCAAATGAATGTGAGAACATTTCTATGAGGTGTTTTTTTTCCAAGTTTGACCACAACTCCATTAGACTGAACTGGAGAGACAGAGTTTTTTGACCTATACTGCAGCCAGTCACCAGGGGGAGCAGTTTCTGTGGCGACCTTACTCCGAACCAGCAAGTGGGATGACGTCCACTCTTTTTTTGTACAGTCTATGTGGCTGACTGCATAAATTTACACTCAAAAGACAAGAGAGTAGAAGTTACTACTTGCTCAGGCTCGCCATCTTTGTTTTGGTGTTTTTCCACCTCTGCATTTGTCTCCACTGGCTTTCGGCTACCAACCTTAAGCTTGATTTATACTGGACGCGTCTGTAGTCCGCGTGGTTTTGTGCAGACAAATGATGTCATTTTAGCAGCCTTCTCTGTCTGCGCTGTCCTTTAAGCAGAAAATTTTAATGCTGTTTGCATCCAAAATTTTTTTAACTTCCACACAGAGACACTCAGACGAACAGGAGCCCCACGTGCCTGAAGTACAAAAATAGTGACATTTATATCACTCATCACACAGAGATTTGCGTGATTACTGTGTGATGAATAATTCCTTTCATGAAATTGTGGCCACACTCTGAAGAACAGTTATTGTTGAAAAAAAATGTTGTAAACAACTTCTTCTGTCATGCTGATTCCCCTTTAAATAGCTTTTAGCCAGCCAATCAGCACTAAGCCTTATCATCAGACCATAGAAAGTAGAAATTATTGCTTAAAAAACAACTAGAACATGTTGTAAACCGCTACATAGAACACTAAATAGATCCGTGCTAACTCTGACTTCTACCTATCAAGGATTTTATTAACCATTTTTCTCTGTTTCATCACATCCTGACCTCTTGCCTTCACATTAAGAGCAGACCATTAACACAAATAACATCCAAACTATTTTTCCACACACATCAACATTACACAGCTTTAACATTAAGCCAGTTTCTGTTTCCCATCAATGCAGCTTTGAGGAGGAAAAAAAAAGAGAAAGAGCTGGGATTTGATGTGAAGCATGAAATTAATGATTCCACCAAGTGATCCGTGTGAACACATATTTCATAACTTCCAGCTTACAACAACAGACTCTACAGAGGAGTATTTACTGAAGGTACATGTGGTGGGAAGATAAAGTATATCTGGAACCTGTAAAACTCCAATTGACATGTTTATTCGCATAGTAAAAATGTATAATTTAAAGTGTGTGTATGCAGAGCAGCTTTCCTGAGGAAAGCTCCTCTCTTTTCTGTAATTTACTCTGCCAGGAGTACAATGGTGTTCTGAAGTTGAGCATAAAACATGCAAGTTAAGATAATAACCCTGGAGAAATGTGCCTTTGATAACTGTGCTTTTACCTCATTAAATTCCAGATTTGCAGATTTATTTAAACATCTTTTTGTAACATGTGGTAAGTGTTGTGTTGCTAGATTAAATAAAGGAGCATGTGATGCACTAATGTTTTCAACCTGCATTCAGGCTGTACCTTTTTTGTGCCAAATTGATGCAATGGAAGATGCAGGTTTTAAGGTCAGGCTCCCAAAGGTTGGCCTTTGATACATATTCCTATGATGCAACATGCTTTTACGACTAAAAGCTTCCTTTTGTGATATTATCTGAAACATTTTATGTGCTGTATGTCATGCACAAAAAAATGAGATAAATCTTACAGATAAAAAAGCATTCTTTCTTTTTCCTGCAAGTGTAAAAAACTTCCTCTCTGCTCTCGGGCAGTGTGTAAGGTTTGTCTCGAGTGGGGATCACTTGCTTGGCAATGACAGATTGCCAAAGTGTCAAACGATGCTGTTGGGACCCGTAGTGTCTCTCCATAGTTGACATTCCTGGGTCTAATCAGAGGTTAAACAAATTACTGCAGCCAGCAAACTGCTGCGCGTCCTTCAGCGCCCGCACTGACCCGACACCCCGTCTGGAATGTGTTCTTTAGAGAGTCTGGACTGTGAAGAGAGTCCGCACAAGCTGGTGAACACCTATGAGGGTCTTGAGAGCTGTCCTTTGTTGGTGTGAGGACAGGACGTGCCAGAAACCACTTCAAAAACTTGGGGTAAAAGTTTCCTCTCTGCGAGCAAACCAACATTTCACTTGTCTCCTCCACACTTGCCACCAAAAACCTCACTCCTACAGCCAAGTTGCTCAGCTGAAAACAGATCCTTTCCTGTTCACTAAGGAAGAGCTGGGGGGAAAGAGGACGATGACACCCACAGGGGGAGGTTGAGGTCTTAGCTGCACACAGACGGACGGTGTTGGACCCCGACCAGATCAGATATTAGAGGACAGAGCCTGCAGTATGAATGCTCAGGGCTTTTGAAACCTCTGAAGAGGCCACTTGCTCATGTTTAATGAATAAAACCACAGAAAGAGGAAGTGAAGGTAAATAAAGAACAGCTTCATCTTGACGAGTTTGCTCTTTGTATCTGTAAAACCTTTTTTCTTTTTTTATTATGTTTACTGAAGCACACAAGGAAAACGTTTACTGTTATGGTTTCAAAAGTGAATGAAGAGGGAGAAAAAAGGAAATAATGAAGCAAAGCTAAAAATCTAAACGCTTAACCTTAATATAGAAACTCCTTAGTTTAAATTTTTTTTAAAAAATGGAAATATTAACAACTAACATCAACTAAGAAATGTTAACCTCTTCTTTTTCGCATATCTGTGCTACTTTTTTCAGTGTTGCTTTGCTAGCTTGATTTGCTAGCTTACTTGATGTCACACAGTCATGGTACTGCCCCCTTTGTGGGTAGGCTTCATACAACTACACGCTACAGCAAAGTTACAGGGCTCTGATGCCAACTGTGTGTCTAAAAAAAAAATTAAAAAAAAAAGAAAAAAGATAAAGGATGTGTCAGACAGCCAGAGAAAGAAAATCCTGTGAGGAGGAAGTCGTGGTTTAATGCCATGAGATGCTCTCTGATGAAGGGACAAACAGCAGCATTTCCAGGGCTGACCAAAATACATTTTCTAGGTATGTCAGGTGACTGTGGCTCATGTTTAGCCGAGGAAGATTCATTTTGCTGTTGTTCTTTAACCACAAAAATAAGACATAAACACTTTACTAGATTTCGGGTGTTTTTAAACCTACTTTAACTTCAGAATTGATTTTAACTGGTCACGCTAAAATTTGCTAGTTATAGCAAGTTTTCACTTCAGTGTGCAAGATTTCATCGGCTCACAGAAAAAACATTTCCTTGTTTCAGGATAAGCTTTAAATACTGAATTTTACTCTGCCAAGAGTCAAGCTAACTAAGCTAGCTTTGCATCTAGCTTTTTTTTTTCAGGCAAATGTGTTGTTAGCACTACATCCAAAGCAGCTTATTTTTCTATTAACTGTGTTTTAATCTCTTTCATTTACTCTTGTGGACTCATGATGCAAAAAATGTTGACCGTCACTAATGACCTACTTAATTTTCTTTAGCATTAGCTAACCACTTCTGTTACTTGAAGTACACAAAGTTGTGAATAATCGTGTCTTCAAGCTAACGTGAATGTCCAGATAAAATGCTCGAAGTAACACAATTTTTATATTCTGTTTCTGCTAACATTTCTGATATTGCGCCAACAGTTAGATCAGATTAGCTTAGAATTAGCTTTTTTGATTCACTTCCTTTCGTTAATGTTGGTTTAGATTTATTTTATAAACTGGACCCTCTACTGTTGACTATGTTACTTTCTAGGACACAGTTATGCTGGCCATCCTACCAAGCATGCTTCCACCCTAAGGTCCAGTTCATTCGGACAGTGTGACCGCTCCTGTACCATGCTCAACAAGGACATAACGTGTAATCCCTGACGTACATTTTATCACAGTGGCTGCTTATAGATATCTAATGAGTGCAGAACACTAGCTTGAAAATCGCCACCTTTCATGATCAATTCAGGGGTGTTAGAGGGCTGTGTCTGACCAAAGTGACTTAACGTAAGCCAAAAAGAAGCCGAAGTCGTGGCTAAGTTCTCTGTGTTCTTCACTGTGCTGACTCTGATGAGACTGCGCTTCTTGAAAACAGTCGCTTCATGATGACGTAGGTGGGCCATACATGTCATATTAGGATGTGATTATGTATGTACAAGAGGAGCTAAAGCTAAAGTCTGGTTTATATTGCAGGGGTATTACTCTGCTGGGGGCCAATTGTGCCTAAATACGGCACAGTATGGATGGCCAGTGTGACCGTGTCCTCACTGACTCTGTTTCCAGCAGTTGACCCCAGTTCATATGTCAAAGAGCATCTGGTGCTTTAACCTAGCTGCCAGCATTGTAAGGAAGACACAAACAGACTTTTGGCCTTCTGTTACAGTGATATCATTTTGCTGTTGTTGAAATTAATGACTCTGTCTGAAAAATTTTCAAACCACAGGGAAGACTTACCAAAATTTGGTTCTTGAGAAATCAACACTGGCACAGAATCGAGAGCCGATAAAGCAAACATTTTCTAAAAGCCACAGGAACAGCAAAAAGGTGCTAAAAAGGCACTGGGGAAGTAACTCATAAATTTTTGGGATGTAACTTTAACTGAAACCATGACAGACAGTCCTGACATCAGTGAATGCAAAAACTCCAGGTCATTATTTTATGCTGTTTTATAATCCCAAACCAACTGTGTGGTCCCTGCAGAATCGCTGATGCATCATTCATCATTTCCCCAGAATTTTTTTTTTATTTTTTTTTTGAAAGCTAACCCGGACAATATCCATATCTATTTCACATTCAGATCTTTAAATCTAGGGCAAAGATGGATAAGGTCACTCGTTTCTTAAGACGACTGAAGTATGTCTTTTTTCCATTTTTGACTTTTTAAATAAAAATGTTTTTGTTGATTTTTTGTTGTGTCAGTTATCAAAGCAACTAATACTAGATCTATGTGTTGAAAGAAAACCCTTTCGATTACTTGGTCTGCAATTAAAAAGCAATTCTGGATCGTGTCATGCTGGTTTGAACAGGAAGGCGTGTGGTTTAGAAAAATAAATGAAGTCGTATGAGAATGTAAACGTGACTTAAGGTGGGGGAATCCCTCACGTCCAAAAGAAATTGAAGGGGAGCTGGATGTGATTGATGGTCTGTGGGAGTTAAAATGACACTTGGTGTACACACAGGGTGTGAAGCAAAGAACGACTACAGGCCCCGGCAGGAGGAACCTGATAATAACACGAAGGCTTCTTATTTGGATGAAGAGGTTTTTAAAGTGTCGGCTGTAAATCTCCTTTGGATGTCCGAAATTTGCTAATACGGATCCCAGGGAGACTTTAAATTATGCTCAGACATCCTGGGAAGTAAAAGCAAGTGGGCCTTTATTTCCCTCAAACATTCAATGGAGTGTTATTTCCTTTGTCCATTCCAGTGACTATTTTTGTATCAAAAAACCAGCAAAAACACATGGAAAATCAGTATGAATGTCAGGATTGGCTGATGAAAAGAAGGAATCGAAGAACGAGTGTCCAGGTCCTTTTCAGGCTGTTTTGTTTCATAGCTTTGTGTCTCTTATAGCATAAGAGTTGATGTAACAAGTGAGAAGTGTGTGGCCAATTATTGCTCCAGAGGCTGCACGGCGGTCAGGAGTAATGAAGTGTGATTTCTGACTGACGCGATACAGGCCAAAAGCAACATGTTTTCATAAGATCTCTGGTAACAAGATCGTGTTTTAAAACAAACAGTGCATGTGTCTCACTAACACATTCAATATCAGTACGGCTCAGAGGATCAAGCTTTTCAATCCTGATGGATGCACTTAAAATCGGCCTCATTTGCCTTTGTCTGTAAAAGTAAAAGTCTTTAGTCAAAAAACTGGAACATCCATCCTGTCCTCTGTTCTTTTTCTCTCATACTGCTTTATTTAACGCAATACATTCTGGATTTAAAGGAAACAGTGTCAAATCTAGTTTTTAGTTTGCCCCGTCAGCTTACAGGAAGGTGCTCCTCAGTCTGAACATGGTGGTCAGGTGGGGCCTCTCTGCAATGAGAGAATCCCTTCCTCTTTGAGTGAGGACTCCATACTAACTCTGAATAGCAGCTTGAATGTGATTGTGAATGGTTGTCACTCTCAGATGTGATTTTCTTAACACTGACTGGCATCTTCTCCAGGGTGTACCCCACTATTCAACTCCAGCCTCCTTGACTGTTTAAAGATGTGCGGCACCTGAAACCGGTGAATTCGATTAAGCCCCGTGTCTGTTACATCAGTTCTTTGGTAACACTCCCTCAGAGAAGTTTTAAAAATGAACAAGAAGGTTCTTATTGACTAATTGCTCAATCTATTCATGTTTTTGAAGTGATCCACCAAGTAAACCAGACAAGTGGGCGCCAGTGGTTAAAAAGGTACCCAGCGTACAGAGGCGATTACACCAACCAGGATCATCTCCAACCTGGGGCCTCTTTCTACCATGTCGTTTGCTGCTTCATGAGGAGATCCATTATTCAAGCCAGTTGTAAATCATAAAGCTTTCCAAAGATAGTCTTGCAATACCCAACGCAAGCAGCGCAGTGTTCCTTGCATGACCAAAGCTTAGAAACCTCAGTTGATTTTTAATTTAAGTGTCAGAATAAATTATTTGGCAGCCAAATCTAATTAGCAGACATTTTAGATAAAATTAGTCATGCTAGGTTTTGCTAAGCTAGCAACAGACAAAGCACAGTTACAAAAAAAGAAAAGAAAGAAAGAAAAGAAAAATACAGACGAGCTGCCAATGTTTAGCAAAAGCTTTTCTCAATAGTGATGTACATCTGAAAGTAAATGCTTAACAATATTTAGAAATTACACTTTAAGTCCAATTGTAAACAACTACTGTAATAATGTTCTCCAAAAAAGTTTTTTTGTTTATTTCAAATTCAAATCAAAGTCATTATTCAACAATAAAACCAGTTATTATTAATGTTATCATTATTCATTTTTCATCATCAATTTTACCATTAAAACTATTGTGTTTCTTTTACTATCATTATTATCATCATTTTGATTGTTGTCATCATCGTAATATCATAATTGTTATCACCATCATTATCATCCTCAGTATCATCATCATTAACATCATTACCCACATCATCAGTCTCATTGTCATAATTATCATCACAAATATCACCTCTATTATAATTATCATTATTATCATTATCATCATCATCATCATCATTATCATTTTTAACATTCTCATCTATAGAATGATTATTAGCATCACGGTCATTCTAGAAAATGATGATCAACATCATCTTTAGTCAGTATTTTCAGCATCACCTAAGTGATCCTCATTATCATCATTACCACCACTATCATCATCATCATCATCATCATCATCATCATCATCATCATCATCATCATTACTGCCTATACTTGACTAATTTTAACCAGCATTAACAGCCTGAGCAGGTCTTTGGGTAAACATTTTTATACTAAAAGACACCACTTTGATAAACTGTGACTGACTTGATCAGTTTTTATATTCAGTTTTGTATTTTTTGTGTTATCTATCTCTGGTTTCCTGTTTTAGTTTGTAGATTTGGGGTTGAATGGACAGCTCTGTGATGGGTTTTGAAATTTTTGGCTTTTACAGAGTGGGTTTGTTTAATACGTTTGTTAGCGTTTTAGCATTGTGTATTTGCACATAGCTCATAGGACGGCTGTTTCTGAGTTAAGCTTTATCTTTGGACACTTAAGGTCGTTCAAAGCCATTACCAGCTATCAGTGACAGACACAAAACATCTTTAACATGAAACAGCCGAACTTCTCCAGCACTCCTCACCCCAAAGACCTCCTGCTTCCACTGTTATCATATTCTTCCTCCTCTGCTTCCATCCTCTTCATCATGTAAAACACTGTCATGAAGCCTGTCACATAAATCCAAAGCAGGGACCTTCAGTTCTCCTTTTAGCCTGTAATGAGTTCGTCTGGGCCCCTGCAGCGCTCTCTGTCATCCTGTCGGTTCCTCAGCAAGGGATGAGGCTTCCTCCCTGGCCTTCCCTGACCCCTGTATTGAGCTGTAGCTTTAATTTACTTTCTTTCCCATCTTTATTTATCAGGGCCAAGTGGCACAGCCAAACAATAACATACAGTGTCCTCGGAAGGAAGTATTAGTGGATTACACCGGGTTTGTTCTTTCAGCGCTGAGACAAATTTGTACGGCTGGCTTTTTTTCTTTTTTTTTTTTTTTTTTTTTTGCTGAGGTCAGCACTGTACAAAAAAAAAGAAACATGATCAAACCTCTGATTTATTGTGGTTATTTTAGATGATTTGTTCAGAGCCATATGTTTGGCGGATACTGATGTTTTTGTAAATTAGTGTGGAAATGAAAGGACACGAAATCCATCAAACTCAAGAGACAAGAAGTGAAAAACATCCTCCGAAAGCCGACAACAGATGTTTCATTTAATCTGTTTTCTATTGTCCCGCAAATAAACTTTGACCGAATTAAAGCCACCGCTGCAGTCAAGATGTCAGATCTTGAACATCTCTCACATGCTGGGGTCTTGATCTGATTATTCCAACTACAGAATCCCAATTATGTGCAAACTCACCCCCGGGTGTAAAACAGAGTCAGCGTGGCATATATAGAGGTCAGAGAAACAGCTGGAGAGATGCATTCCTGGACAATTAATGTGCAATAACACAAGCAGCCAAATAAAACAGTCACAGAGCAAGCAGTGGAAGGTAAACAAAGCAGCAGGAACTGTGCAGATGTTGATAAGGAGCAGGACACACAGGTGCATTCTGTCCAGATCTGGACCTCCCCTGCTATAAGTGGGGTGGACTGCCCACTCTATAAGGCCCGGATCACCTCAGTAACCTTACATTCAGGGAATGCACTGAGTCTCACCTGCAGTGTGTGCCTTCTTATAGACTGGGACAGAATGAAAGGAGAGACCTGCAGAAACTGTGCTGTTGAAGTAATGACTGCTTTGAAAATAGAAATCAGCAGATGGTAAACTGGGATTTTATGGACTCATTTATCGCTTTATTGCTTATTTCTCACAAGTGTATGTGGTTTTGTGTCATATTTCTTAATCTTTGTGGAAAAAAATGCCTCTTTGAGCTCATAAATCCCTCATTTATTACACTTCCTAATGAAAAATTCAAGATTTAATATGTGTATTTATTGATAAATATCTGTAATATAATACTAGAAAAGCACTCACAGACCTCCACCAAGCATATTGTGGTTGTCACGCAACACTTCGGTCCGACTTTAATGTTATACTCCCTTTCAGCAAACTGTCTGCTACAATTTGGTGTTAGTTGCAGGTTTGTACGATAATTTGTTACCTGACAGTGTTGAAAATTATGATGACCCAGTACATATTTCATATTCAGGATCTTAGTATCCAGAATCTTGCCAGGATCTGGATTGTACTTTTATGCCCGTCAGAAATAATGGTGACCTTGTCTTGTATTGTTTTGCAAAGCAGTCTGACCATTCATAGTGAAGTTATATACACATATGGTGAAAACAGCCCTATCTCACAATGATAAAGAATTCTTAAAGGAATTTAATCACTTCTTCCTTATATCATTTTGAACATTTCCTAAACATTTTATCAAGAGCTGTTTGTTACTTTTTGAGTTATGTTCTTCACAAACTCTCCCAAAAACATAACCTCCTTTGTGGAGGTAATAATAAGAATAGTATCATACTAACCCTAAACAGGAGAATTATTACTGCTCCTGTAAAGCATTTAAAGACTCCAATAATGAAATTAGAGCACCCTCTAGTGGTCGAGTGCCAAGCTTACACTTACCCTGCATGGTTTTGAAAACTTTCCCAGCAATTTAGGAATATATGTTTGGTTTCAGAGTCTTATCAGAAATATGAAATGATTAGATTGTGGAATCCAGACAGGAAGCAACTTTTAGAAAAAGACAATCAAGCTGTTATTGTCTTTCCTAAAGACTGGCTTTGGCCAGTTCAGTGGTGGAGTTGGTGGAGTTGGTTATGTCTCAAGCAGAAGGTCAGAGGTTGGTCCCTTGAAGTGTCTTTTGGGTAAGTCACTTGTGTGAATGGAATTAGTTAAAACTGATGATGCTTTGCGTAGCAGCCTTTGCCATCAATGTATAAATCTGGTGTGAATGGGTGAATGTGACATGTCCTGTAAAAGCATCTCAAGGAGTCACTGAAGTTTCATCTGTAAAAGAAATGAGATGTACTTCTTATAAATGTTTAAATCACTGGTGATGAGAAGTTTCAGAGAAATTCACTGCTGGACTAGCAGTGAGTGGCATCCCATACAGGTGTGTGTCCATCAGTTAAAAGACTCTGCAAAGGCTGCTCCTGCCTCCTCTCTCATCACTCATCCAATTTTCTCCTCTCTCCACTGTCCTGAGACTTGGAAGAAGAGTGAAGGAGCTGCATCATTTTTGGTGCATGCTGGGACTTAAACCTGCAACCCTAGCCAAGTCAATATGGACTGAGCCGTTGCCCCCAAAACTGCTGACGTCAAACATTTTTACCTCCGCCAAGGAGGTTATGTTTTTGGTACAGTTTGTCTGTTTGTTTTTCTGTGAACAATATAACTCAAAAAGTAACAAACGGATCAGGGTGAAATTTACAGGAAATATTCAAAATGGGATAAAGAAGAAGTGATTACATTTTGGAGGTGATCTGGATCACCGTCTGGATCCAGGGATTTTTTTAAAGGACTCTCTATCATTGTGAGATAGGGCCGTTTTCACCATATGTGTATATAACTCCACCATAAATGGATGGATTGCCTTGAGAAGAAATGCAAGACAAGGTCACAATAATTTCTGACGGATGTGAAAGTATGATCCAGATCCTGCCAAAAGATCCTGGGGCTCATGATCCGGAAAATGATAAATGATATTGGTCTAACCTGCAACTAACTCTAAATTGTAGCAGACAGTCTGCTGAAAGGGAGTATAACATTAAAGTCGGACTAAAGTGTTGTGTTGCAAACACAATATGCTGAGTACTTTTCTAGGTTTTTTTTTATTTCTTTTTTGGCTCACTCAACTGAGCAAGAATAGATATTCAAATCCAACAATCAAATTTAGTGGATAAAATGTTTTTTCAACTTTTTAATATCTGACTGCACGGAGATAGGGTAGAGATGAATGAGAAGACATATTACAAAATATACTCAAGATACTCAGATGCTGTATGAAGAGCCTTGTAGTGATCCCGTTTGTCCTTGTGGTGGCGCCCTTTTCACAGGCCAGCGTGTGAATCTGAATCAGCCGCATTTGAAAAGGCGTCCTGAACTGATGCCTGATGAGTCACTTCCTCCCTCCCTGACTGGCAGCCAACAGCTGCAACTTCGTGTGTGTGCGCCAAATTCTATTTATAAACAACGCTCCTCTGCGAACACACACACACACACATTGAAAATCAACACACATAAAACTGAATGATGTGGATTCACCTATAAACAGCTGCTAAATAGCAGTAAACACCCCTGTCTGAGGTCAGAGGTCTTGATGTTATCAGCTGGGTATATGGTGCTGAGAGAGTGTGACTGTGATCTCACTACACTGCAAGATTAAACCTCTTCATGCGTAAGCAGGAGAGCTACGTCTCCTCCAGGTATCACATTCCTTCCTGGTCAGGAGCTTGCTGCGTCTCTTTTCACCTCAGATTGAGTGTCTCCTTCTATCTGCGACTCTCTATTCAAGCTGTCCACAATCATTTCGACTGAGGAAATCTGTCACATATAAGAAGTCTACTTCTAGCTTGAGTGTAGAGTGTGCAGTTTCTGTGTAGTTAGTGTTAAAAGCCTCTGGAAAAGATTTATGGGGGAGAAAGAAAGTTCTATTGCTGCAAGTGTCAGAGAAATCTTCCTTTGATTTTTCAGCACATCTCAGTTTGCCTCTCAGTGGCACACTTGTCATCATTTAACTTTCTACTCCCAGTAAAAACTTTCCTCTTAACAGTTGTTTTTATATCTATAAAGAAGATTATAAATCCCAAAATATGAACTTTTAAAATGTGATGCATAGATATAGATGGCACTGACAAAACCAGAGATTGTAGCTCACATATCCACAGATTTTATCACATCTGCATTGGCTTTATGTTCAAAAATGGAGGCTGCTGATTGATTCACAATAGCCAATTAACAACACAAAGCATTATGGGATATACGGCAATATATTCCTCCTACACATTTGGTCACAACCATGTAGTTAAAGAAAATGTTGGTTTATTGTTAATAACTAAATAAACCCTGTGGAGAGCTACTTTGACAGAAAAGACTCCTTAATTTAAGGTAACCTACGAGCAGAGGTGGTGGGTAGATGGTAGATTGGTTCTGGTTAGGCCTCCCAGCTTTCAGTATTACAGTTGCATGAGCTCAACTTCAATATGGGTAGCTTACAGGTTTGTGCACTCCACTTGGCAAAGACGGATAGTACTTGACAGAGCTACACAGCCGCATATAAACTGCACATTGCAATGAGAATTGTCATAAACAAAGACAGTTTTAACTTTTTTCCTGAGATTTCCCCAGAAACAGATTCTATCCTGAAGAATAGTGAGGTTTAAGTTTCAGTTTTATGTTAGGTTGATATGTACGTTGTTATATTTCCTAGATTACCCTTACTGAATTCATTCATTCGTCTATTTTTCAAACCGCTTATCCTGTTCAGGGTCGAGGGTGGCCAAAGCCTATCCCAGCTGTCATTGGGCGAGAGGCGGGGTACACCCTGGACTGGTCTCCAGTCAATCACAGGGCTGACATAGACAGACAGACAACCATTCACTCACACACTCACACCTACGGACAATTTAGAGCAGGGATCTCATGCTTGTGCCATGGAGGGCCAAGAGGCTGCAGGTTTTCTTTCCGATCAAACACTCCACCAGCTAATTTCTACTGATTAATTCCTGCTCTCTTTTTGAAGATGAGGTAATCAGTGAAATCAGCTGGTGGTTTTGGGTTGGAAAGAAAACCTGCGGCGTCTTGGCCCTCCATGGCACGAGTTTGAGATGCCTGATTTAGAATGTTCAATTAATCTGATGAGCACGTTTGTGGACTGTGGGAATACCTGAAGAGAACCCACGCATGCACATGGAGGACATGAAAACTTCACACAGAGTTTGCAAGCTGGGGATCGAACCAGTGACCTTCTTGCTGTGAGGCTGCGGCACTAACTGTTGCACCACCATGCAGCCCACCTTTCTGAATCATTGTATTCCATATATTCTTACTGTAATGTATTTCACTTCATACTTTGTTTGCTACTGTAACTCCATAAATTTCCCCATTGTTGGAAGAATAAAGGAATATATGCTCTTCTCTTCTCTTCTCTTCTCTTCTCTTCTCTTCTCTTCTCTTCTCTTCTCTTCTCTTCTCTTCTCTTCTCTTAACTTTATGGTACCTAAAAATTAACATCTATAGCAGCTACTTTTGACTGCGATAGCAATAAAGTAAAGCATTTTATATGTTCTTTCTCTGTGCTTCCATAGGATACCTTAACTTCAATGGGACATACTGCCAAGTAAATGGTGCAAGCATTTTATTTGTTGTTGTTGTTGTATTTTGTTTGTTTGTTACACTAGTAAGCTCCATTGAAAGTCAGTGATTTAACATGATATGTAATGTGACCAAACAGAGCAACACAAAATGATATTGGCTTGATTTTGTGTTCATTGGGTCTTTGCGCAAGTTTAGAGTATGTAATCTGAAAAAGAAAATGCTTGATGTTCTAGCGCTGATGCCAAACAGCATTGGCAGAAAAGGATGACAGTTTGTCCAAAAGGATGACAAGGTTTACTTAGCAAAGAAGGGATGTTTTACTATCTAAGTTAATGATTTGGACAGTTACACGACACAAAAATTGGTTGTACTCAAAAAAAAGCTTTTGGACTCGAGATAAGTGAGTAATCTCCATCTGTTCATGGTTAAGGCAATTTGTGTTTGATCATTTCTTTGTGACATTTCCTCTTGACAATAAATCTAATACTGTAGAAAATCCTGCTTATTGGTATTTTAAACGGTCCCACAGTTGTTGCGAACATCTATGTCTGGAATGAGCAACAGAGCTGAAAATGCAAGTTGCACCCATGAAAAACATGCTGAATCTTCTCCACCAATGCCAAACAGCTGATTCTCTTGTTTCCTCTTGTTTGGGTTGTTCGGTGCATTTGATGATTGACAGTTTAGAAATGTATTTCCTTAACAAACCGGAGCTTATGCAGCGTGTGGAAGAACCATCAATAGCCATAACAGCCTGGCACCTCCTCCACAGCCTTGTCACACCATTCTTCAAGCATCTATCACAAGTCAACCAAAGTGGTTTTTAATATGCAAAGTTTATACGTTTTTGAGGGGTTTTTTTTCCCATTACCTTTTGGTAAAACAATTGAAGGAATCAAAAGTCTGTTTTGTTTTTGACACATGCTTGTATGGTTTGTTGATGCTTTAAAATTAGTAAGGGATATTGTGCATCAGCTGGTATGCCTTTGAAGCTCTTTATATCTCCACACTCTCTAATTAAGCTTATCACCGGCTGCTCCACTGCCCTGTTTACCTCCAGTTACAAGCTCTGTGATGAAACATGAGTCCAGAAGGGTGACCAGTGTCAGGGAAAGACGATCAGGCTGGTAGCCTGGGATGACTCAAATACTTTCCACGGTCATGTTGGGGTTCACTCTCCCTAATTTAGAGCTGCAGGCGCTAAGGCAGGACGCAGCCGAGAGAGCAAAACCTACTGGAAATACATATTTGAGTTGGGAGAGGCTCAATATGTTGAAGCTAATCTGACAGCTGTCAAGGGAGATCACTTAGTGGGATTGATTGAGACTACACTGAGACATTAATAGTCGCGACTATGTCTGGCCAAGCCTCCCAAAGGAAACCATCCACCAACAAGAATATCAAGAAGCTGCGCACCATTAGCATGGTGTGTGGCCTGGCGAGCAGCTGGCAGCAGTGGGTGAATGAGAATGAGACAAAGCAGGCCAGTGAGCCAAGCGGCTGGTCTCCGTCTTCACTGGGAGGACCGACAGAGGTACCCAGAAAGAAATGGGTCCCGAAGAAACCCCCCTCAACTCAGACCAAGCCAACAGAAACACCTCAAAACAGCGTCGTCACATCTGGAGAGACTCAAAAGGCACTTATTCCTGAGACCCAAGAGGCACAAAAGACCAAGGAAATCAAGGATACAACCGAGCTAGCTGTCGCACCTCGCATCAAAGTGAAGCAAGTGGTGAAAACTGTGACCAGTGGGGTTCAGGAGAAAGGTGCAGGCATCGAGCTGCTCACTGAGAAGATCACAAAGGAGTCCCTGCCCACAAACGAGGAGATAGACAGGCTTTTGAAGAAGAAGAGTTCCCCCACACGTCGCAGGAAATGCTCCAACATGGTGTCATCTCTGACCAAAAGCTGGAAGCAGGTAGAGAAAGGGCAGGAAGCTGGTGTTACAGATGAAAGTGAGCACACTGTAACAGATAAGGAGACAGAAGACATAGAGGAAGCTAAAACACATGGGACCAGCAATTTAAAAGATGATACGGAAGAAGAGTCGGATGTTGCTGTTAAAATTAAAAGACCTTCAGTTCCAGTGTAAGTATAACCATTGCAAAAATCTTGTGTTAAAAGATTCTCACATAGGCTGATTTCAAGGATGTGGAAACACAATGTCTGTAAACTATTATCTTAAATATCAAATATAACACTTTTTTTAATATCAGAAACAAAATGAAACAAAAAAATGGCAGAAATCTGTGCCCGTTAAATACGGGTTCTGACCCTTAACAAAGTCAGATTAAGACTCCTTCATAGTAGGAAGTATTTTAACAATATTGCCAAACATTCGTCATGTTTGCTAGCATTACAAGCTAACTGCAAATGTGCATTAAGACCTGACTAACAGCAAATGGATCCAATGGGTTTCATTCAAGTCAATTCGTCAACTTACAGTGGATCTGTTCTGTTGAAGTACGTCTGCATGACGCGTCCATTGTGTTGCAAGTAATAAGCAGCCGTCCTATTTTTGACGGACGCGGAGCTGTGACCCATAAGTCAAACACAGGGAAGATCGAGCGGGACAGGAAGATGTGACCGGAAACACAGGGAACACAAACCATGTCAAAAACAGTTTGTATGTAGCTTGACTACGATGATAAACGGACATAACGAGTGGAGCCAGACCAGGAGTCAACAGGTTTGAGGTTTTACAGCCCAATACAAATTCAGAATGACTTATCAATGGAGTGGGAAGCGTGGGAAATCCTCTGTCTCGTGACACCAGCTATCTGTCAGTCATGCAGCTTTTCGGAGTTAACACGTAGCCGGTGTAAGTTGACAAACACAGTCAAGATGCAGCACAATGGAGTCACACTGCAGACGTATGTAGTGTATTTCAAGCGTAAGGTACCAGTGTGTGATAACAATTATCATGTAAGGTCTTCAAAATTCAACATTGCTTCTGACGTACACTGTAAAACAGTAAATCTTACATTTACCCATTACTGTTGCAAAACAATAACTTTTTCCTAAACTAAGTAAAATACCTCAACTTTCCATCCAAGTTCAAAGGATATGGTAAGGGTATATTTTTCTAACAGTCTGGGATATTATTTGTGTCTTCTCCAGGTATAAGAAAGAAGCTGAGGACGCCAACAAGATCAACGCCCTCTCCAAGAAACACAGCGCTGTAGGGAGCCTCAAGAGCCGCTGGCAGACCTGGGCCTCAGAGCACACAGTCAACCAGAAACTCAACCCTTTTAGTGAATACTTTGATTATGACTACTCCATGTCGCTCCGCCTCCAGAAGGGCCAAGAGGGATACGGACGCCCCAAAGAGGGAACCCAGACGGCGGAGAGAGCCAAACGGGCTGAACAGCACATTCATCGTGAGATAGACGACATGTGTTACGTGATTAGGACTATGGAAGATCCAGACCCAGACGGGAAGACCCGCGTCACGTTCGGGCAACTGTTTGACAGATACGTGCGGATCTCTGATAAGGTGGTAGGGATCCTGATGAGAGCAAGGAAACATGGGAAGGTAGCTTTTGAAGGAGAGATGCTATGGCAGGGGCAGGATGACGGAGTGATCATTACTTTGCTGGTTTGATCTGAACATCTGGGTCAAAGGTGCACTGGAAATCCTCTTAAAGAGATGGTACAATGGAACTTGAGATATAACCTCAGCCGTTACAAAGCCGGGCTAAGATGGGGATTTAAAACTGAATTTGGCCCAGCCCTGTTAAGAAGACGGTTCACAAGCAATACCAAAGGAATGAGGATATAAAAAAACTAACACTGAAACCCCTATGCCTGCTCCCCAAAATAATTCATTCAAGCTGTTTCATGGCTATAATGGCTGCCTGATGAAGCGCTCCGTTGGCACAAATCAAACCCAAAAAAAAAGGAAGAACATGGTGAACACTGTAGGAGAGTCTGATCATTCACACACTTTATACAGATTAATTTGGAAAACTTTGTCCACCCAAAAGGACAATTTTTGTTTTTCTGCCTGCCTTAACCATACCTACATTCTCAGACTGGAAGCAAAAAGCACTAGGAAAATGTCTGAAGCTATGGCAAAATTAGAAAACAGAGATGCTAACTGGCCTCAGTATGTGGCCCTAATAGGGATGGGTTCCGAATTAGGTACTTTTTTAGGTACCGACCAAATTATGTCAAAAGTACCGGGTACCGATTCATGTAAAATCAAAAGGTACCATGTTTAGGTACCTAAACGCATCCTTGTGACTTTGAGGGAGTGGAAGAGTAGGCAATTTTCCATGCTGGACATGAACACAGCATTTCAAGGTTATATATTAAAGAATAAATATGTTAAATTGTAAAAAATATATATTTTATTATTGAACAAATTGATATTTTTTACCACTTAAACACAAAAAAGTACCGAAAATTGGTACCGTTGAGTACCGGTACCGATTGCCAGGTACTGTGCATCAGTACCATATTGTTTCAAATGTGAAAGGTACCCATCCCTAGGCCCTAAGAATAATGCCAAACACAAAGGCCAAGAAACACATGGTCTGAGGGCGTGTGCTTCTTTGTGTGGTGTAAATATTCAAATTGTTTCTCAATGTACTTTTTGTTCCGACAAGTTGGGATTTTTTCCTTCCCAGGTAGATAAATGAATGAAAAAAATCCCCATCAAATCAGGAAGTTAAAAAAAAAAAGAAAACTAGGGGTGTTCCAAGTTGTTTCCCACCTGTTTATGCAGAACTATAAAATCTTAGAGTAAACATTGTCAAATTGGTGTGCGAAGCGTCAGTAGCAGAGCTAGCAACACCATTCCTGGGTCCTCAACTGTTTTTAAGCCAATTCATCAAGACCACAAGTTTATCTGCGTTTGTTCAAAATACTGCCAAAAACCACACTGGCATAACAAGATACCATCTTTCTTGGTGCGTGTTTTTCAAGGTGGTAGGGCAGCATAGTTTTATTGCACTATCCGGTAACTGGTGCTGCGGCTTGCAGTGGGTGGTTTCGCCAAAGCCTAGAGCATGTTCAATGGTACAATGGCAAGTCACATGTAGCACAATGAGTGACGGGTCATTTCAGGCTTCAGGAAACAAAGCAGTAACAATTTGTTTTAAACAAAGTGTTTGATAGGGCAATCTCTTTTGTTGTGTTACTAATATCTGCATAAAATGTGTCACTTAGATTTTGATGTAGTTTTGTGGGTATATGATGTATCTATTGTAGGTTTCGGAGATGAAATGGTTGTATAAGTGACATACATGTTACAAAACTGTGCCACAGTTTTAATTCATTTTGTATTTCATTTAATAGAAATCTCAATGTCTTGTTGCACTTTCTTTGTGGTTTATGTCAATGTCACTCTTGCTGTTAATGCTTTTCAGAGCTAAAGCTTTGCACTAAAGTGAAGCACAGCAACTGAAACAGGGACTGGGTTTCATCGCCTGAATACCTGCAGCTCAGCACTCATCATACTGTTCCCAGCACAATGCAGAGGAGCAGAGCAGACCGCAGCACTTTCAGTGCACTTGGCCTGTTAGACGGAGCCTTTTATGATTAATGTAAAGAGTTCAAATGACTGTCTGGGGGGGGTATTCCCACGTTGTTTTTCATTTTAATCATACAGCACAAATTCAGCAGCTATTTTTAGACTTTGCAAGTCGACAAATAAAAAATGACAGACACTGCTCCTTTATCCAGTCTCATCTACCAAGAGGATAAAAGGTAGCATAGCATGACCAGCTTACCAAAGTTGTTCGCTGCCAAACAATGTTTTTCTTGCTTTCTAATTTTTGGAGTCTCGCTGGAATTATAAAAAGCATGAACTAACTTCTGATTAGAGAAAAGAGTTGGATAAAAAAAAAGTTTTGTAAAAAAAAAAAAAAAAACATGTAACACAACACATTAAAAGTCATAATAAATTGTAGCAAGAAGAACAGAGCTTCATGGTGTTTGATCTTTGTGCTTTATTATTGCAACTATTTTTTTCAAACTGCTTCAGACACCAAGGAATTTTCATAACTAACTCACACTGAAAGCTCATAAATTAAATAAAGCACTCTGCATGCTAGATAAATGTTTAAAGTCCCAGAAATTATAAATCAAGTTTAAAAAGCAAAGAGTTTGTTTCATCAGTGCTGTCAAAATCGCTCCCTGTAGCATCAGAAAGTATTCCACCTCCTCAGGCAACACATAGCTGGACTTTTTTTCTCGGCAGCAGTCAAACTGGTGAAACTGAACAGCCGAGCTTTTCCCAACAGTCAGTCAAGTTGTCGTGACGTTAAGTGTTCATTTACCGTATCTCTATTTGACTTGCCGAGCAACCTTTTATTCCTCTCAGACTTCCTGGTGCTTAGCAAGTTCCTCCTAACTGGAAGATTGAACTTGAGATACTTGAGATTTTTCTGCATGAAGTAACCTACTGTTTCTTTACAGCATCAGAGAAGTTCTTTTGATGATAAAGTGAAACAGGTTTTGAAAAGGTTTTGATGAGTTCCAGGAAGAGTTATTTCAAGAGCATCCATGTGTTAAGTAAGCAAAATAACAAAACTGGTGTTATAGTATACCCAGTAGCACCAAGGACATTGTGATTAGGGGGGAATTCTGCAAACAAAAAATAAAAATAAATTAAAATAAAGATTAATCCATTAACATTAGTGAAATACATGTTGCTAATCATTTAATGCAGGCGCTGTTGCTTTTGTGCCCTAATGCTTAATTTAACAATCTGAAACAACTAGATTTAAACAATAATCCATAATAATCTCAATCTAATTCTAGTTCCAACCAGTTTTGCAGCACAAAAATTCAGCACTCTGTACGTGACTTGATTTTTAAGACTATTAATCACTTCCTACATTTGAACTGGAGTGAGTAGAGAAGTTGAATCAGACGTAATTATTGACAATTTATTTAATTGGTTTTGTCTGTTGTTATTATGAGGCCCCAATAACATATTAAGTAATCCTCGTTCACGTTCACAAATTATCTTGTATAGCAACAGTTCATGCTAGCTCACAGAGAAGGATAGAATGGGAGTTTTGTTTTCAAAGATTTTAATAGCAAATTGAAGTCAAGGTGAAAAAAGACAGAGACTCATATTTCACAGACAACTACCACGGATACACTAAGAGAAGTAAGTGAGATGCTAAAGCTAACTTACATTGTGGGTTTGTTTACACTTCTAGCAACTAAATTGACTCATCCTCTGATCAACATGTTTGGTTAGTTGACATTCTGAGTAATGTCAAGTTGGCTGAAGGCACTTTTTTAGCAATTGAGACAACTAAAAGCACAGTGCTGTAACTTTGTTAATAATTTAAACCTTCAGGCTGCTCATAACTAAAAGCTTCTTTGGATTTACAACACATGACAGCATGTAGAAGCACTAGTGAGAATAAACATATAAAAGCAGGTTTGTTATAAGCTATCACTGAACAACTTTAGACAACTTCAGTTAGCTAGCAGCTGCTTGCTAGCTATAGCTACTGCTAGCTCAAATCCTACATGACAAAAAATACTAGCTAATGATGCTTATGTACAGTATAGCAAGTCCTTCTTTTCACTTTTAGTTGTTGTCATTGGCTAGCATGTTCTGTTTCAAAATTCCAACACCAAATTAGCGTTATCAATGCTAGTTAGCACACTCTCAATTAAGTTGTTCACAGGAAAACAGTCAGTAGCTCACTCATTGTGTCTTTTTCAGATCATCACTCCAGCAAAGTGTCCAGTTATTACAATCTTCTACACATCTGGCTAGCTTGCAAATACTTTGCTAATGGATTCAGGATTCATCAGTCACATCACTGTACTCGTAAATTGGTCTGGCCGAACTTTTAAAAGTCTTCTTCGCTTTTGATGCCTGGCATTGATCAGCTTATCTATAACCCAAGATCTTTGAATTCACAAAGCTCTTCCAGTTCAGTACCTCATGTCGTCTTTGGAAACTGTAATGCAAAATTGCATGAATTACATTTTTCTTCAGCTGGTTGTATGGTCTACTCTCTACTGCTGTTTTGTTGTTTTTCTCTCCCTCTCTGTCTACGCTCTTTCCTTCTGTTACTGTCTCTTTTCTGGTCTGATCAAGCTGTAATCTTTATAATATAACAAAACACTAATAAAGAGTTTCATTATAAAACTCAGTGGAGCCTTATACACAAACGGCTCCTCTTGGAAAAGTAAATGTGTTCTGCACAATATGGCAGCCAGACCATAATTCTGTTGTTGAGATGCTGGATGGGACAATTAAAAAAAAAAAAAAAAGCACTTTCTTGTGTTTCTTATGTTTTTGGTTTGCACTTCACTTTTCTATTGGTTTGCATGCACATGTGTTTGTGATAGGAGGTTTGAAGCTTAATTTATATCTTTAGTAATAAACTAACTTCAATCTATAGATGACATTCATTCTAACTTTTTTCTATAAAACAGCTTTTTTTTCATCAGAGAGAAACACTTGAAAGTAAATAGAAGAGCATACTTCTTTTGTCTCCTCCCTGTGATTGACAGGTAAATACTCACCTTCCATAAACTGTGACATGCCGGAAAAGCCCCTTTCGCATGACACTATTTCCCGACTCCATGTCAACAAACAGGTATTCTACATGTCTGTATGTAAAGTTTCACCCAGGAATGTGCTATGATGGTATATAAGACCTTATGCTACACAAAGAGAGGAAGAGATTCAAGCTGCTTACAGGGAAACTGAAGCTTGGAGGACTTCACTGCACTCTTTAAACCTTGGTCGGTGAGTATTCAGGCTTATATTCAGAGATGATTCAGTTGTTTGGCAAATAATCTGAGATAACTGATTAATTTAAGTGTTTAAGTATGTAACAACAGAAATGATGTAAGCCGTACATTTTTTTTTTTAATGTAGCTTTCATGATAGACCAAATTTTATGGTGTATTTTGGACAGTACAGACAACAAACAACAATAGCATGAGGAACAAAATGATCTGCATTATTATATGATTTGACATAATAATCATTTATGTATTTATTTAAAGGTTTTTCTTGGAAATCGTGCAAGAAATTTACAAAAAGCACCAGGTGAGATTCTATCTTTTTGATGTATCGTGTTTATAATTAAATGCTCTGTAAGAAATAAATTAATCAATGTGCCTTTTTATCATCTGTTTTCCAGAATGCATTACATCATCCTTGCTGCTCTGCTCTCTGCCTGTGTGCTGGCTGATGGTAAGATTTGAGTTTGAAGCTGATGAGTTTTTTTTTTTCTTTTTCTTAAAGATTTTGTGAATTTTACAAGAATATGCGAACATGTGAATGTTTGGAGACGGATCGATTAAGGGGTGCTAATTCGACAATTCAACACTCTAGATGAGTGTTGCTTTAGATAAATATCAGTTTCATGATATTCTGTATCAGATGAAAAGCCAATCCAAAAATTTATACTTTTATTGTTTTCTGTGTGAATGGTAACGACTCATCTCTTGTGTTCACAGTCCAGACACAGTACTACTCCTTCTCTCCGGGTGTGGGTTCAGGATCTGGTCAGCCATACAGTCTGAGTGGAACCGGCAGAATCACAGCTGTCAGAGTGTGGGAGGCAAACAATAACTACATCTACGGGTACGTGTCAAACAGATTTTAACTGTTCTCACCAGGCCCAGAGTGGCTAATCAGGAAGATCTGTGCAATTCCTTGGTAGCCGCTCTAGTTTGGGGCCACAAAGTCTGGTGTCCAGTCATAACATGACCAGACTTAACATAAACGGTTGTTATTACATTATTTTCATGTATCACGTCATGATCTATGGTAGGCCGGTCTAAGGCATAAAACTCCAAGGCTTAAAATGAGTCCCTAGTACTCACTGTTTCCGTCACACAGACTTTGATAATCAAATCATGTTCACTTAAAATAAGTAAATATTTAAAAAAATGTGTTTTGAGATTGCAATTGTGATTTCAAATTTTTTTATCTTTAAAAAAATGATTATTTAATCACTCTCCCTCATCAGTTTCCAATTCCGCTACGGCTTAATCTGGTCTCCAATTGCTGGGTACAAAAAGAGCTACATCCAGGAGATTGAGCTGCAGGCTGATGAAGCCATCATCCAGATCTCTGGGAAGTATGCCCACTACTTGCAGTCAGTGGTGTTCACCACCAGCAAGGGGCGCACTCTGCGAGCAGGCCAGCCTTCAGGGAGATCCTTCAACATGTACCCTGAACACCCAATGGCTGAGCTGCGCTTCATCAGCGGACGCTATAGCGGAGGCATCACCTCCCTCCAAGCTCACTGGGGCATCTCTTACTCTAACAGCACTGCCTTACAGTGAGGAGAAGGGGAGCGGTATGCCTGAGGCGTTGCAGTCAGCACTTTGATGTCGCAAAACTTTACTGTCTGTAAAATGAAAATGAATGTTGCTGAAACTATCGTCTTTTGATTATTTTTTTTTCCAAGTATTGTTGAGTTGGAAGGACTTTCCTTTCCTGTACCAAAACAATTCAAAACTTTGTATTTGTGAAACAATGTGAAGTAGTACAGGTCATTGTTTAGTGACTTACACTGTAGCAAAGCATTAATAAACCTAGACTTTGTTGCCCTCTTAATGTTATGAAGGAACTTCCAAATCCCAAAGAAATGCTATCACATAGAAATGATCAACATATTAGCATTTTTAGACATGTAACTTGCATGCTCATTCTTCTTCTTTGGATGCTATTTTCCCAAATGATTGTTCTATACTGGTTAGAAAAGTGTAATAGCTCAGATAAGAAATAAAAATTATTGATTTGCTCATTAAAACTGCTTGAGCTGCATTTCTGTGTGAGAGATAAATCTTTTCCTTTACATGAATAGTTTCAGAAAATGAAACATTATGCTACTTGCATCAGACTGGAACACTGGACTTAAAACAGTGACTGAAAGTTTACTAACAGGTCCTGGCCTGGCGTTGCAAGGCATGCTGGAGTTCACTCATTTATCAGAGAAGTAAGTGAGATGCTAAGTTTACTTTCACTGTTGGCTATCAACAGTACTGTCGGCAATTAAAATGACTCATCCATTGATCAAGATGTTGGGTTAGGTAACATTTACAGCATTAAAAAGCATATTTACTTTGAAATCTTTGTGTAAGACTTAAAAAAAAAATGGATGTCCACTTGCATGGCTCGAAGTGAGGTCGCCACAAAATCTGCTCCACCTGGTGACCGGCTGCAGTATGCGTTCGAAAATTTGGCTTTCCAGTCATTCCAGATGGGCTGTGGTCAAACTTTAAAAAATGAATACACCTCGTAGAAATGTTTCTCACGTCTGACTGTTGTGGTGATTTGAAGATATCATTTGGCTGTCTTGTATCCAAGTCTTCTTTTTTCTGAAAAGCTTCATTTTCATTAGTTATACGAGGTCAAAAAACGAGGCTTTTTGTCACATTTAACAACGATTGACAGATGCCGTTCTCGTGTATTTTTTTCAGGGATTGTAAAATATGTTGGGAGGTAGAGTCAAGAAGTGATTAGACTCTCGAAAGAGAAAAAAAAATATCATTTTTGTCACCCGGCTCCACTCAGATTCTCCCAGAATCCCTCATCGTCTCTACTGCGCAGAAACTAGCTCCAAACTGTTACAATGGTGGCGCCTGTGACGGGAATATTTTGGCTTCAAAACCGTACAATGATAAATGACGGAGCCACACTGTTCACTCTATATACAGTCTATTGTAATAACACATGCAATACTTTCTGTACATTTTAAGAAATGCCTGTATTGATTGGTTATTCCTGTTTTTGGGGTTTTGCAGTCACATTTCTGTTGTGTTGCATGCACATGTAAGTTATAACAGGTTTGAGCTTCAAGTTTAAAACCGATTTAATTCAATCTGTAAATTATATTTTGATTCAACCTTGTTCAATGAAACAAGCAAATTAAAAAATCAATTAAAAAAAAAAAACACTTAAAAAAAAAAGGAAGAAGAAGGAAATTCTTCACCTCTTTTGTCTCCTCATTGTGACTGACCGATAATGACGTAACTTCTGATTTATCACACTGTGATGAGCCAGGATAACCCCTTTGTTTGTGCCTTTTACTGTTTCCTGAACCCATTACCAACAGGTACTCTTCATGGTTGATACTTCAGAAATGTGCACAGGAATGTGTTGTGATGGTATAAAGACCTGATGCTGCACACAGAGAAAGAGATTCAAGCCACTTACAAGGAAACTGAAGGACTTCACTGCACTCTTTGAACCCTGATCTGTAAGTACTTGGGCTTAATGGTTTACACTTAGAGATAATTGAGTTGTTTGGCAAATAACCAGAGATAATTGATGAATATAAGTCCTTAAATAAATATTTTTTTTTTAAAAAGCTACGATGTAAGTCATAAGAATATTTTTTTAATGTAGCTTTTATGATAGATCAAATATTATCAAATATAGACAATGTGGATAACAAAGAACAATAGCATTAGCAAGAAATGATCTGCATTTTAATATAATTTGACATAATAATCATTTACTTTATTGTTTAAGGTTTTCTCTTGGACATTGTGCAAGAAAAAAAAGGCACCAGGTGAGATTCTATCCTTTTTTTATCGTATTTCTGATTAAATGCTCTGTTAGAAAAAAATCGCCAATGTGTGTTTTCATTATCTGTTTCACAGAATGCATTACATCCACCTTGCTGCTCTGCTCTCTGCCTGTGCACTGGCTGATGGTAAGACTTCATTGAGAGTTTTACAATAATACACAAACTTATGAATGTTTAGAGACAGTTTAAGAAAAAGATGAGTATTAGTTAAATATCAGTTTTATTGATGATAATCTGTATCAGATGAAAAGTAAATCTTAACATTTTTTTTTCTTTGTTTTCTGTCTGAATGATAAAAACTCATCTCTTGTGTTCACAGTCCAGACACAGTTCTACTCATTCTCCCCAGCCGTGGGTTCAGGATCTGGTCAGCCATACAGTCTGACTGGAACCGGCAGAATCACAGCTGTCAGAGTGTGGGAGCGCTACAGCTACGTTATCTACGGGTAAGTGTCAAACAGATTTCAACTTCTATCACACTGTTTTCATCACACAGACTTTGATCATCAGATCATCAAATGGTAACAATTGTTTTAGTTTAGTGGGGGGGTTTAGGGTCTCCTTTGGATATAAAACAAAATATATAAACAAAACAATATATGTTACATGTTTGGATTCCTTAAAAGATTACGTTTTTAAATTAACACACAGATCTTTCCACAGCTTTTCATAGTTTTCAGCAAATTAAACTCATTGGGAGTGAACAAAGGACTACTTTCAGCTGCAGATTGATTCATTTTAGTCAGTTTCTCATCTGTATGGTCTGGGAAGATGGTTTTCCTGTGGACTCTGTTTTGAAGGTTTCACTTTCATCTAGTCTGTATAACCAACAATAATAAAAGGCCATGAGCAGAGCGGACCGTAAACACAGAGGAAGTACTGATCACTTGTTGAAACGCTCAAGTAGTCACTCATGTTTTGTTGGATTGTGTTTTCACTGATTCTTTCCTTTAAAAAAAGTCAATTATTTATTTCTCTTCCTCCTCAGTTTCCAAGTCCGCTATGGCCTAGTCTGGTCTCCAATTGCTGGATACAGAACTGGTGACCTACAGGAGATTGAGCTGCATGACGATGAATTCATTTGGCAGATCTCTGGGAAGTACGCCCGCTACTTGCAGTCAGTGGTGTTCACCACCAACAAGGGGCGCACTCTGCGAGCAGGCCAGCCATCAGGGAGATCCTTCAACATGTACCCCCAACACCCAATGGCTGAGCTGCGCTTCATCAGTGGACGCTTCCATGGAGCCATCACCTCCCTCCAAGCTCACTGGGGCATCTCTTACCCTAACAACACTGCCTTGCACTGAGGAGAAGAAGAGCGAAAATTAAACCCCTTGTAAAATGAAAATGAATGTTGCTGAAACTGTCATCTCTTGATTAATTTATTTTTATTTGGTACTCTGGAGTTGAGAGGACTTTCCTTTTTTACCAGAGCACTTTAAACTCTGTATTTATGAAACAATGTGAAGTAGCACAGGTCAATATTTAGTGACTTACACTGTAGCAAAGCATTAACAAACCTAGCGCTTGTTGCCCTCTTAACATCATGAAGGAACTTAAAGCATCCAACAGAAATGTTATCACATGTAAATGATTAATATATTTGCTTTAATTGCATGGAACTTGCTTGCTCCTTCTTCTCATGTTGTTATATCTCAAATGATAAGTACAAGCTCAGATAAGAAATAAAAATCATTGATTTGCTCAATGAAACTTCTCCAGCTGTTTTTCTGTGTGTTTTTGATAAATCCTTTGACTTAACAAAAATATTTTCAGCGTAAGATGCTGTAGCTTACTTTCACTGCTGACTGTCAACAGTACTGCTATCAACTAAAACAAATTGACCACTGGTCCCAGGTGTTTGTTTGGGGTATCATTTGGAGTTATTAAAGTCTAGCTTTTTTTATTTTTATTTTTTCCCCAGTTAGAGACACCTGGAGAGATCCCATCACATCAGATACAGAAGTGCTGCACTGTAATTTTACTGATAATTTAAAGCTCCACAAAAAGCTTCTGTAGACTTTCCTGTTTATGTGGGTTGATATTAACAGATTAGTACCTCAATAAAGGAGATGAAGGCTGGTCGCTTCAAAGGTACAAAATTAGTTCATAAAAAATACAGAAATCCACCAAACAAGATGTAATGGGCTTTAGCATCACAGTAACCACCATAGTGATGGGTTGTACAATTCACACTGTAGGGATGGATGATGGTCCCTATCTAACAGCTAACGGTCACTCAGCATAAATAACAGATTACACGGAGACACAACAACTACAACAACCTTTCAAAGCTCACACACTTTGCACTGAACACTTTATTTATTTTAGAAAAGAGTACAGATTTAATTTTAAACCATATGTAAAACTGCATTATTTATATCAGGCACACTGCAACCTTATTTCTAAATTATCCGTTCGATGAATGACACTTCAAAAAAAAAAAAGATTACCATCATATCACTGGCAGCTGTAAGTGGGTAAATGAACGCTATCATAATACAAAACTCACAACAATGAATGCTCACTAATATTACCACCTTCTGATGGTGAGGTTATATTAACGTGCCTCACATCATCCAGTCGTCTCTCTGCTTGAGCGTTTCTGAAAACTTCCTGGACGAAGGAACTTTGTTTTGATCATTCTGAAATGTGTTATCAGTTTTACATGACAGGGATCAGGTTTGATGATGTACCGTCAGCACCGTTTGGTCAGGATGGTGGAGTACAGATTTGCTTTATAAAATAAATAAAGTGTTCAGTGCAAAGTGTGTGAGCTTTGAAAGGTTGTTGTAGTTGTTGTGTCCAAGGTTATAATAGTTTTGGATTTGTCATTATAGTTTAGCTTTAGTTAGTTTTGACATTTTATTTTCCATTACAGTTTAGTTTTAATTAGTTTTAGAGCAGGCATTCTAGTTTTTATTTAGTTTTGATTTTTGCAACAAGGCTTAGTTTTAGTTTAGTTTAGTTTTTCATACTTTATTAACCAGGTGCAGGATTCAAAAAGGTCAGAGTAAATGTTTTGTAATACAGTTTATTTTCAAGTCCAACATAGTGCTCACTGCTCAGTCAATGCTGATACCGAACTGTTGGCTGCTGCCTTAAACACATGAAAATAATATAAACTTAGTATAAAAAATATAAGCATAAATTATATAAAATAATGTTGACATAAATTACATAAAATAATATTAACATAAATTATAAAAAAACAATATAATATGAGCTTCAATAAATAAAAATGTGGACTATGTAACAATAAAGGCAGACTCAAATACAATAAAAACTTGGACTCTGTAACAATTAAACTATTACAGATGCTCTGATTCATTGCTCCACTACGTTTCATCACAGCACAGAGCACAGCCAGTCAGTGCAGTAAACAAGTACGTCCCTATACGTCGCTATGATGGTGCTGTGCGGCACTGACAACTGCCTAAAACTGTTTAAAATTGGTTGGGAAAATGTGTCGTATTAATAAAAATCCTAAAGGCTATTAATATTGTCAAAAACTATAACTAAGGGAATTTTGTCTATCATTTTAGTTAGTTTCAGTTAGTTTTGTGAACACAAGATACAGTTTTAGTTTACTTATCGTTTTTGTTTTCTTTTCTAGTTTTTATTAGTTTGAGTTAACTGCAATGTATTTTAAATTTTAGTTTTCCTTTTTAGTTTTGTTTTAGTTAACTATTGTAACCTTGGTTGTGTCTCCGTGTAATCTGTTATTTATGCTGAGTGACTGTTAGCTGTTAGATAGAGACTATTATCCATCCCTACAGTGTGAATTGTACAACCCATCACTATGGTGGTTACTGTGATGCTAAAGCCCATTACATTTTGTTTGGTGCATTTCAGTATTTTTTATATTTTTTATGAACTAGTTTTGTACCTTTAAATTATCAGCAAAGTTACAGTGCAGCACTTCTGTATCTGATGTGATGGGATCTCTCCAGGTGTCTCTAACTGGGGAAAAAAATAAAAATAAAAAAGCTAGACTGTAATAACTCCAAATGATACCCCAACAAACACCTGGGACCATTGGTTAATTTGTTTTAGTTGATAGCAGTACTGTTGACAGTCATCAGTGAAAGTAAGCTACAGCATCTTACGCTGAAAATTTTTTTTGTAAAGTCAAAGAATTTAACAAAAAAAAAAAACAGACAGAGGAACAGCTGGAGAAGTTTCATTGAGCAAATCAATGATTTTTATTTCTTATCTGAGCTTTTACATATTTCAACAATAAGTATAAAACAATCATTTGAGATAAAACAACACGAGAAGAAGGAGCAAGCAAGTTCCATGTCATATAAGCAAATATATTAATAATTTGCTTGTGATAACACTTCTGTTGGATGCTTTAAGTTCCTTCATAATGTTCAGAGGGCAACAAAGTCTAGGTTTGTTAATGCTTTGCTACAGTGTAAGTCACTAAATATTGACCTGTGCTACTTCACATTGTTTCATAAACACAGAGTTTAAAGTGCTCTGGTAAAAAAGGAAAGTCCTCTCAACTCCACAGTACTTGGACCAAATAAAAATAATTTAATCAAGAGATGACAGTTTCGGCAATGTTCATTTTCATTTTACAAGGGGTTAAATTTTCGCCCTCCTTCTCCTCAGTGCAAGGCAGTGCTGTTAGAGTAAGAGATGCCCCAGTGAGCTTGGAGGGAGGTGATGGCTCCATGAAAGCGTCCACTGATGAAGCGCAGCTCAGCCATTGGGTGTTGGGGGTACATGTTGAAGGATCTCCCTGAAGGCTGGCCTGCTCGCAGAGTGCGCCCCTTGCTAGTGGTGAACACCACTGACTGCAAGTAGTGGGAGTACTTCCCAGAGATCTGCCAAATGAATTCATCGTCATGCAGCTCAATCTCTTGTAGATCACCACTGCTGTATCCAGCAATTGGAGACCAGACTAGGCCATAGCGGAATTGAAAACTGAGAAGGAAGAGAAATAAATAATTGACTTTTTTTTAAAGGAAAGAATCAGTGAAAACACAATCCAACAATAATGAGTGACTTCTTGCGCATTTTGACAAATGGTCAGTACTTCCTCTGTGTTTACGGTCTGCTCTGCTAATGGCTTTTTATTATTGTTGGTTATACAGACTAGAAGAAAGTGAAACCTTCAAAACAGAGTCCACAGGAAAACCATCTTCTCAGACCATACAAATGAGAAACTGATTAAAATGAATCAATCCACAGCTGAAAGTAGTCCCTTATTCACTCCCAATGAGTTTAATTTTTTGAAAACTATGAAAAGCTGTGGAAAGATCTGTGTGTTAATTCAAAAACGTAATCTTTAAAGGAATCCAAACATGTAGCATATATTATTTTGTTTATATATTTTGTTTTGCATTCAAAGGATATAACCCCCTGCTAACTTAAACTAATTGTTACCATTTGATGATCTGATGATCAAAGTCTGTGTGATGAAAACAGTGAGAACAGTTCAGATCTGTTTGACACTTACCCGGTGATATAGTTGCTGTAGCGCTCCCACACTCTGACAGCTGTGATTCTGCCGGTTCCAGTCAGACTGTATGGCTGACCAGATCCTGAACCCACGGCTGGGGAGAAGGAGTAGTACTGTGTCTGGACTGTGAACACAAGAGATGAGTTTTTATCATTCAGACAGAAAACAAAAGAAAAAAAAGTACAAATTTTTAGATTTACTTTTAATCTGATACAGATTATCATCAATGAAACTGATATTTAACTAATACTCATCTTTTTCTTAAACTGTCTCTCAACATTCATGAATTTGTATATTATTGTAAAACTCACAATGAAATCTTACCATCAGCCAGTGCACAGGCAGAGAGCAGAGCAGCAAGGAGGATGTAATGCATTCTGTGAAACAGATAATAAAAAGACACATTGGCGATTTTTTTCTAACAAAGCATTTAATCATAAATAAGATTAAAAAAAGGATAGAATCTCACCTGGTGCCTTTTTTTTTCTTGCACAATGTCCAAGAGAAAACCTTAAACAATAAAGTAAATGATTATTATGTCAAATTATATTAAAATGCAGATCATTTCTTGCTAATGCTATTGTTGTTTGTTATCCACATTGTCTATATTTGATAATATTTGATCTATCATAAAAGCTACATTAAAAAAAATATTCTTATGACTTACATCGTAGCTTTTTAAAAAAAAAAAAAATATTTGTTTAAGGACTTATATTCATCAATTATCTCAGGTTATTTGCCAAACAACTCAATTATCTCTAAGTGTAAACCATTAAGCCAAAGTACTTACAGATCAGGGTTCAAAGAGTGCAGTGAAGTCCTTCAGTTTCCTTGTAAGTGGCTTGAATCTTTTTCTCTGTGTGCAGCATCAGGTCTTTATACCATCACAACACATTCCTGTGCACATTCCTGAAGTACCAACCATGAAGAGTACCTGTTGGTCGAGATGGGTTCAGGAAACAGTGCAAGGCACGAAAAAAGGGGTTTTCCTGGGTCATCACAGTGTGATGAATCAGAAGTTATGTCATTATCGGTCAGTCACAATGAGGAGACAAAAGAAGTGAAGAATTTCCCTCTGGTTTTTTTTGTGTTGTTTTTTATTTATTTATTTTTTTTGTAAATTGATTTTTTAATTTACTTGTTTCATTGAACAAGGTTAGATCAAAATATCATTTACAGATTGAATTTGATTGGTTTTAAACTTGAAGCTCAAACCTGTTATAACTTACATGTGCATGCAACACAACAGAAATGTGACTGCAAAACCCAAAAAACAGGAATAACCAATCAATACAGGCATTTCTTAAAATGTACAGAAAGTATTGCATGTGTTATTACCATAGACTGTATATAGAGTGAACAGTGTGGCTCCGCCATTTATCATTGTACGGTTTTGAAGCCAAAATTACCCCCGTCACAGGCGCCATCATTGTAGCAGATTCTGCGCAGTAGAGACGCCATGCCAGGACCTGTTAGTCAACTTTCAGTCACTGTTTTAAGTCCGTTGTTCCAGTCTGATGCAAGTAGCATATTGTTTCATTTGCTGAAAATATTTATGTTGAATAAAAGATTTATCTCTCACACAGAAATGCAGCTCAAGCAGATTAAATTAGCAAATCAAAGAGAATCTTACTTTAAAGAGAAAGAGAATATTACTTTAAAACTTCAAGTGTCTGAGTGAGCAGACATGAACTCTATTGCACATAGCCCACTGAACCAAACATTAATACAAAGTGGGGGGAAACTGTGACAATCAATCCTGCTCTTCACAGCCCTGTAAAAGTAAATATAACATTGAAAATAAATAGGATGTAAAAAATAAAATAGAATTTATGTAAAACTGCATTATTTATATAAGACACACTGCAACCTTATTTCTAAATTATCCGTTTGATGAATGACACTTCAAAAAAAAAAAAAAAAAAGATTACCATCATATCACTGTTTAAGCCCTGGCAGCTGTAGATGGGTAAATGAAAGCTATTATAAATTAAAACTCATAATAATGAAGGCTCACTAATATAAAAATATATATAAATACCACCTTCTGATGGTGAGGTTATATTAACGTGCCTCACATCATCCAGTTGTCTCTCTGCTTGAGCGTTTCTGAAAACTTCCTGGAAAAATGAACTTCGTTTTGATAATTCTGAAATGTGTTATCAGTTTTACATGACAGGGATCACGTTTAATGATGTACCGTGAGCACGATTTGGTCAGGGTGGTGGAGTGTCTCTCCCAAGGGGCAACATTTGTTTTTAAAAAATGAAGCCTGTGGGGAAGTGCCAAAAGTTAAAGTTCATCAAATGTGTGCTTTAGGCTGGCAGCAGAAAGACCAGCGATCAAGTACACACCAGGCCAAAAAAAACAGACTTACACTGCTTCAAAAAATAGCTCAGATAAGTCTCAGCTTAATATGAGAGTGTCAGTTATTTGTGCAAGATCCCATGGTCCCTATAATCCATACATAATGGGGCACATATTTACATTTTATTTTGTAGTGAGTAACAACAGTGACAGTGTAAATGTAGAGGAGTAAAAGTATGTGATTTTTTATGTATTGAAGTAAAAGTGAAAGATGCAATGAATACAGAGACTGAGGTAAAGTATAAATACGCACTGTTACTAAGTACTTTACTTAAATCCTTTACACCACTGTCGACACCTCTATGTAGCCTCCCACTCTAAGCAACCTTAATTATTTTTTTTCCTCACTAAGTTATTAGTTTGTAAAGACTTTTCTTTGGGTTTCTTTATGCTAATGGAAGCACCCATTCAAATTTTGTTTTCTATTAAATAGCTGAGTCTTGTTGTTCTTGGCAAAGACGAGGACCAGGATTAAAATGATAGACCTCTGACGCATCACTTTGAACTGAACAGGAGTTTATGTAATCACTGGTTATGAAATATACCTTCAATCATGTCAGAAAACAAGCCCAGCAAACTGTTGTACTGAATGAAACAGAAAGGGTTTTGTTTTCGTGAAAACAAATCAGACATATTTTGGATAAACCTGACTTTGGACCAAGCCGCAACCTCCAATGTAAAAAATATGAGACAATGCAGAAGTGTTAAGTTCTGCTGTTTCTTGAGTGTCCGTCTGAGACTGGCTCCGGAAGTCACAGCCACACCAAGCCAAAAAAAGCAGTAGTTTCCCATCTAGTTTACAAATTTCACTATCAGCACACACTGTACCGAGGGGTGAATTTTGTTCTTACTCGGCTGTTTAGAGAATATGACCAGGATTAGCTTCTAAACCAGGTGTGGCCAACCAGTCAGAGACCAAGAGCCACAAATACTGTGGTACTACAGCCACATCACATACATGGTCTGGCAAACAAACTTCCTCTCACACATAAACAAAATGATATAAAATGAAAAGCAATACATTTCTATCTATCTATCTATCTATCTATCTATCTATCTATCTATCTATCTATCTATCTATCTATCTATCTATCTATCTATCTATCTATCTATCTATCTATCTATCTATGAGCACATGAGCGATTGAGAAGAGCACATGTAGAGAAGAGAAACTAAAACTAAAGTATCAATCTCATCACCTGAGTATTGATCAATACCGATCCCAACGTTGGCATCAGTATATCAATATTTTAGATTGATCAGCACCACACTACTCATAACTAAATATATATTTATATATATATATTTTAGGAATGGATCGAAGAGCCGAAAGGCAAAGAGCCACATGCGGCTCACGAGCCGCATGTTGGCTCCCTCTGCTCTAAACTATGGTGTCACAAATCATGCTCATCGGCCCAACTCTTGATCAGCCTTTTTCATAGCACTATTTTTTAATGGTACATCAGGCAACATTTTTTTCTCACTGTACGGGTGTTGTGTCAGTGTGAGTGAAACACCCAGGGACTACAGATGAAAATAACCAAGCTTCTCTAGCCAATGGGTGATGCTCCTGTGACTGTGTGGGACCCTCGCCATTGTCCATTTTGTGAAGTTGCTCAAGCATTCGTGGGCGGAGTGGCAGACCTGCTCTGACACACACACACCACGCAGTGTTTCCTCCTGCGTCTGTCAAAACCCAAAACAGTTAATGTGCATTGGTGTCATGGTGCGAAAATATAACTGAGTAAAAGTAAAAAGTCCCCAGGGATAAATAAACACTTCTACCTGAAGAATCTACTTAAGTACAGTAACAGAGTATTTCTACATCATTTATTGCCATCTCTGTCTTACAGGTGGTTTCTGTAGCTGCTGTCATGTTGATGCAAAGCCATCTCAAGAAAATAATGTCACCCTTACAATCTTGTGCATTGATGTAACATTTTCTGACCTACCTGCTTGTAATCACAGGTCAAACGATGTACAAAAACATTCTATATTTATTCCTGTATTATTTGTACTACTTACAGCTTTTAAATCTTTATAAATGGTAAAAAACAAAAAAAGGGAGGGCTAATGTTGTGTGATGCTGACGTCTTGGCCAGGTAGCCCTTGTAAAAGTCTCATTGGGTCTTTTATCTGGGTAAATATTAAAAGGTTTAATTAAAATAAAATAAAATAAATAATACATTATGTGATTTGTTAAATGTCTGTTTAAATTAGATTTTCCTTTTTTTGGTTTGCAAATTGCAATTTTGTTTTGTTGCATGCTCATGTGCTAGCAATAACAGGTCAGAACTTCATTTGGACCTCAAGTTTAAGACTGATCAATTTCAATCAGGAAATGATATTTTATTCTAGCCTTTCCAATAAAACAGCTGGTTTTCCTTCTTATAAAAGCACTTAAGGACGGATAGATGGAAATTCTTTCCTCCTTTTGTCACCTTAGTGTGATTGATATGTAATGACAGGTTAATGACGCACCTTCTAATAAAACACACCTGGACGTGCCAGAAAAAACACCTTTGCGTTTAACACTGTTTCCTGAATCGATCTCAACCAACTGGTATTCTGCATGTGTGGCACTTAAATATCCACCCAGGATGCAATGCACTGGTATAAAAGACCTGATGCTGCACACACAGGAAGAGATTCAAGCTGCTTACTGAGGGAACTAAAGCGTGGAGGATCTTACTGCACTCTTTGAACCCTGATCTGTGAGTGTTCAGGCTTAATGGTTTACACTTAAAGTCAATTGGGTTGTTTGGCAAATGATGTAAGAAAATTGATGAATGCAATGTTATTATTACTCAAGGGCTTTAAGTTTATATATATATATATATATATATATATATATATATATATATATATATATATATATATATATATATATATATATATATATATATATATTTATTTATTTATTTATTTATTTATATATATCGTGTTAACTGTAAGAATAGATTGTTAACATTGTTTCTATTGTGAATATGACATCTGTACAAATTATACTTAGACATTACAAACATGGACAATGAAGAGCAATAGCTTTAACGATACAAATTTTATTGTAAAAAAAATATATATATATATATATATAAAATATTCTGATATAATACTCATCTGTTCTGCTTTTTAAAGGTATTTCTTGGTCATCTTAAATTAAATAAAATAGCACAAGGTGAGACTTCAATTTTCTTCCTGTGCAATTCATTAATAATTCTCGGTGAGAAATAAATTCATCAATGTGTGTTTTTATTTTTTATTATCTGTCCCACAGAATGCATTACATCATCCTTGCTGCTCTGCTCTCTGCCTGTGTGCTGGCTGATGGTAAGATTTAAGTTTGAAGCTAAACATTATTTTTATTCTTACTATTTAACTGTGATTTTTACATAAAACAGAAACACATGTATGTTAAATTAAAATTTGAGTTACATTGGTGATATTCTGTATCAGATGAAAAGTAAAGCTAAAAGATGATACTTTTATTGTTTTCTGTCTGAATGATACGACTCATCTCTTGCGTTCACAGTCCAGGACCAGTACTACTCCTTCTCCCAGAGCATTGGTTCAGGATCTGGTAATCCATACAGACTGATTGGAGAAGGCAGAATCACAGCTGTCAGAGTATGGGAGGGGTACAACAGCTACATCTACGGGTAAGAGTCAAACAGATCTCAACTGTTCTCACCACCAAAGACTTTGATAATCAAATCATGAGTATGTAAGTAAGCTAAAATATTGTGTTTTGTTACTTTGTTATTCTTTTCGTTCCCCAAGCTGGTCAAGGCAGGAACTTTAATTTTAACTTTAATTTTCAAGTCCATAAAATCAACAATTTTTCAGCATCATTAGCAGAGCAGACTGTGAACACAGAGGAAATACTGACCACTTGTTGAATCACTCACGTTTTGTTGGATTGTGTTTTCTTCTCCTTTATAAAGTCCATTCTTTATTACTCTCCCTCTTCAGCTTCCAAATCAAATATGGCTTCGTCTGGTCCCCAGTTGTTGGGTACACCCATGGTGACCAACAGGAGATTGAGCTGCAGGCTGATGAAGCCATCATCCAGATCTCTGGGAAGTACGCCCACTACTTGCAGTCAGTGGTGTTCACCACTAGCAAGGGGCGCACTCTGCAAGCAGGCCAGCCTTCAGGGATATCCTTCAACATGTACCCCGAACACCCAATGGCTGAGCTGCGCTTCATCAGCGGACGGTATAGCGGAGGCATCACCTCCCTCCAAGCTCACTGGGGCATCACTTATCCTGACAGAATTGCCTTGCATTGAGGAGGAGAGTGGTATGCCTCGGGCACTGCAGTCAGCACTTTTTTGTCGCAAAACTTAAATGTTTGTAAAATGAAAATGAATGTCACTGAAAATTCTGACTCTTGATTGTTTTTTTTCTTTTGATTTGCTCCAAGGATAGTTGAGTTGAGAGGACTTAACCTATATCTGTACCAGAGCACTTTAAACTCTGTATTTGTGAAACAATGTGAAGTAGCACAGGTCATTATTTAGTGACTTACACTGTAGCAAAGCATTAACAAACCTCAACGTTGTTGCCCTCTGAACCTTATGAAGGAACTTAAAGCACCCAACAGAAATGCTATCACATAGAAATGATCAACATATTAGCTTTTTAAGACAGGTGTCTTGCTTGCTCATTCTTCTTTTGTTGATTTTTTCTCAGATGATTGTTTATACTTGTAAGAAATGTGTAAAAGCTCAGATAAGAAATAATCAAACTTTATTTTCTCTTTTAAACTGTTTGAGTCTTTTGACTTTATAAAAATATTTTCAGTGAAGGAAGCATGTGCTACTTGCGTCAGACTGGGGCACTGAAAATAAGGAGAAGAAGGTGACTAACAGAGCTTGGTCGGCGTTTCGGACCTATACTTTGTTTTTATTTGCTGGCAGCACCCATGGCCTAAATAATAGAGTGCTTTCCACAACTGTGAAACAGTTTCTAGGTCAGTGTCCTGCAGCATCCCCACCCTTCTTATTGTGACCTTCAGGTGTGTTGATGTTGGAAGTCTTCTTGATGTTTTATTGGTCAGTTGGTGATTGACAAGTGACTGTGAAGAATTGTACTCTTCTTAAGGCTGATGACAAGGGCGTTTTCTTGAGCTTCAAGAATTGCATAACCATTCCACTAAATTCTCAAACAACTTGCTTCAATAAGGTTTCTATTGCATTGAATGCAGGTTACCTCTAATTTACCCACACAGCTACAGGTGCTATCTAAAGTGTGACGCAGCCTTAAGAAGCAGATGTTGGACCAAATGACTATACCAGCTGTCATCAGTTCAGTTTGATAGCATGTAAGTGATTAATCAGTAATAATTTAGCAACATCTTGTAAAAATTAGCCATTTTGAATAATCATATTTATCCAATAATCTGCACTCAATACACTTTACTGACGGGTTTTTCAGTTCCTTTCATCAAGCCACTTAAGAGTGGGATGCTTCAGTTATTTGAAGTTTGGAAACAAATTCTGAAATTCTGATATTTGTTTTTACACTCTGCTCACCCTAAACCCTTCACACATTGCACATCTCTCCATCAGTGTTCAAGATTAATCACTGAGGTCCTTGAATTAGTCCATTTTAAATCTCCATTGTGTGACTCCAACATTAGTCCCAGCTAGCGATCTTTTTGTTTTGAAGCCCCAAAACTGTGTAGCAATGAAAGTAGAAACCTAAAATTTGTTATTTATGTACAAGTTCACAAGATACTTGATGCTCTTATTTGTTCCTTCAAAAAGTTCACAGACAAACCAAAGCATGAGAATGGGTTTTATATCAATCAATCTATCTATCAATATATATATATATATATATATATATATATATATATATATATATATATATATATATATATATATATATATATATATATATATATATATATATATATATATGACTTTATTTATATATATGACTTTATTTAGTAACTCAATGACATAATAGATTAAATACTTATGCATTATTCTTGCCCCACTACCACTTTCTACTACAACATTACGACCTTCTTCTTGTAACATTACAACTTTCCTCTGGTTACTTTACGAGTTAATTTTTATGACGTTTTGAATTAACTCTCGAAACGTTGCAACTTAATTAATTTGACATAAAGCCTTTACTTCTTATAACCTTACAACTTTATTCTCATGACTTTGGTGTAAATCTGGTAATATTTTCACTTTATTTCCATTTGTTAAAATTTTGATTTTTTAAAAAATATTTTTCACTTAACATCTTCATCTTAGCTTTCCTTTTGTTAAATTATGACTGTTCCTGTAAGATTGTGACCCTATCCTTGCAACATTTCAACTCAAATCTCATAATAATCTTGTAGTATATGAAGTTAAAAATTAATTTAAAAAAAAAAAAGAAAAAAAAAAAGGCAAAAACCTTTGCAATGAAGGCACAACCCTCTACAAACACTAGCCCTGATAGGATTTTACTAGTGGTTATGAGCTGAGTTGAACTACGTTTGTTACTGTATTTAGTCATAAGTTATTTCAAATGAGCTTCCTCCGCATCATTAATTATATAGATACCAGGAAATCTGTCAAAGTTGCTTTAATACATTTCAGAGATTGTTTATGAGGTTCAGGTACAGATGAATACAATTAAAGTTATCAGTCTTAACTTTTATGATGAACTTGTTGCATAATTTACGGGATCTACTTGCTCATAAAATCCACACGTCATTTCTTCTCAACCTCTTGAGTTCTTGAGTGTGGAAAAACTTTTGACCTCAATCATTTCCTTCTTCAAAAACGTTCAACCGCTAACCACAAGACCATGCACACAATGCTTACGGTGCTCTCTTACAAGTTTACAGGAATCAAAGCCTGAAAACAAAACAAAACAAACATGTTCAACAAGGAACAAGGCAGAGAAAACCCTGAAAGGTCCGTGTCAACAGCCATGCCTGGGTGACCTGGTGGTTGTTGCTCATGCATCGCAAGTATTTCAAAAACAACAAAGGAGTTTCCTCGTACCGTTTCAGTCATCAGGTAATTACAAAGCCACAATTAAATTCCTTTCACATTAATTTATCTTTTGCTGCCGACAGATGTTACTGTTACCTAACTTGTAGATGCTTTATATTAGCATGTTTCCCACTGTTTACTTTAATTTTGATGCAATGAAGCAAGGATAAAAGATCCCTTGGTTTTGTGTTTGGTATGCAGGATCAGCGTGTCCACTTACATCCCTCACACACAGGAAGAAAAGTTGGGTGCTTAATAACACACTGAGTGAATATTAAAACAGTGTAATCACAGTGTTTCTACTTTTAACAGTTAGCAGGGGGTGACAAGTTGACAGTATTCTATTAGCATACCAAAGAGGATTTCCAAGCCTTTACTGTGACTGTCAGTTTGAGGGGGTGATAATTATGGTACGCACATCTAGACACACTTTAAAAATGAGCATGTGTTTTGTGCTAGCACCAATAGAGAGCAGAGAAATTTAACATGCACAAAGCTGACAGCCGAGGAGCAGACAGGCTTTACTGCTTTACCTTCCTGCCCTGTGGTCATAAGCAAAGCAGCAGCAAGCAGTTTTCACCCTATTAGTAACCCAGTGACGAGTGAAGAGCTTGTTTTAACATTTACTATGTGCTAACTCACAGAACATCAAAGCTTAGCCACGTTGCTAGCAGTCTACTCTACATTTACTTCAGTAAAATGGGTTGTTTATCTTCAACTTCAACCCAAAATGTCTCCACTGGATTCCTATAAAGAATTCAGACAATTAGAATGTGAAGTTTATTAAATATGTGCTGCATTGGTTTCTTGAAAACAATAAGCTATTTGTTTTTTTGTTTTGTTTTGTTTTTTGCTGTCCGTGATAGCTTTGATGCTAACAGAACTAGCTTACATGGTGCTGCCGTAGACCAAATTTCCTTAACCTCTTAAAAAAACACGTTGGAATTTGTACATTTAGCTCAGATTTTCATAAAAATCAATAGATAGATAGATAGATAGATAGATAGATAGATAGATAGATAGATAGATAGATACCTTAGAGTGCATAACATTAAGAGTTAAGCCCCCTTCACATCGCCGCGCAGTAACTGTCCCGAAAACCGCTTCTCTGCTGTAGGAGGCCCATGAATGGCAGAGCGTTTTTCCAAGCGGAAAACAACCTCCCCCCTCAAAAACACGTACCCCCGAGTAGTACCTTATAATCTTGGTTTACTGTACAATGTGCATATGAAAGATTTTATTATTATTGTAGAGCTCTGGATATTCAGATACCAGCAGTATTAGCTCCTCCATTGCTTGTTTTACCCCGCGAAGCCTGTTATTTCCAGGTTTTCTTCTTCCCTCGATGTGATTGGCTGTTCCCAGGCGACTGCCGCCAGAAAGTTCAACACGCTGGACTCCGACAGCAGGGGAAAATCTGTGCGCATTCACGTGGGCAGCAACCGCTTCTGGGTCCTACCACCGCAGCCAAAACCGCCTGCCGTCTGCCGCCCGCCCCTCATGAGAATGACTGGAGGCGGCGCGGTGCCACGTGGCGATGTGAAGCCCCCTTTAGGGTCATGAAAGTGTCAACAAATAGAGCTACTGACATTAAGCCTGTCATTACAAGCTGTTATGAGGTACAAGTTAAAGCCAAGGCAGAAGTATAAGCTCAAGTTGATTGTACCCATAGACTGTATATAGAGTAGACAGCGTGGCTCCGCCATTTACCATTGTACGGTTTTGAAGCCAATTGCAGCCATTGGCAGTGGTTGTGCAGCCAGAGTCTGCACAGTAAAGACTGTGAGGGATTCTGGGAGCATCTGAGTGGGGCCGGGTGACAAAAATATTAATTATGTTTTTTTCTTTTGAGAGTCTGATCACTTCTAGACTTCAGCTCCTGACATATTTTACAATCCCTGAAAAAAAATACTCAAGAATGGCAGCTGTCAATCATCGTTAAACGTGACGTAAAACCTCGTTTTCTTATAACTAATGAAAACAAAACTTTTCAGAAAAAAAGAGGACTTTAATACAAGGCGGGCAAATGATAATTTCAAATCATCACAACAATTGGACGTGAGAAACATTTCTATGAGGTGCATTTGTTTTTTTAAGTTTGACCACAGCCCATTTGAATGACTGAAGAGCCAGATTTTGTTTACCTATACTGCAGCCAGTCACCAGAGGGAGCAGTTCTTGTAGCAACCTCACTTCAAGCCGAGCAAGATGACTTCCATTTTTTTTATACAGTCTATGATCATACCAACAAATATTCGGGGGGATGGGGGGTGGGGTAACAAAGAAAAGTCGCAGATAAACACTGACAACCTACCACCCCTTATGTTTTGGTGCTCATGGTACAATCCTTGGCTAGGGTCAAGCTGAAGCTACCTTTGCTATGCTGCCTCTTCCTGGATCACAGTAAAGTTAGGTTTAGTCCAAGCTACAATCTCTAGTCTTGAAATAACAAATACTTTCGAAGACATCAAACCAACCAGTTTTACCTAATTACGGTCATGGATGATTCTAGTCATGGGCAGGCACAGCCATAAGAAAAGAGACCAAAGGCCCTCCGCCACCTCTTAGCCATTTTACTCAACCAAAGTTAGATCAAGTCCAGTTTTCCAATGACAACTGCCAGCAATAGGATTCAAAACTCCCCTACAGAAAGAAATGTGCCAAAGGATCCAAAGGGTCCAAAGGATTACGTTGTTTTGGTTTTGACTGCAAATGCTGTTTAAAAAAAAGTAAAAAAGTATAATATTTTTTGGCAGTGAGATGTACAAAAACTCTTCTCTCAGTGTATCCTCGAATGTGGCAAAATATTGCTGCAATGTGATGTTATACACAAACATAATGCTGCACTTTTCAATCCATTTCCCCTCAGGTTTATTATTTGAGATAATAACACTGACCCCTGCGTTCTGTATTGGTTGGACTTCTCAGTTGGACAGGCATTATAGCCATTGGTACTTATATATTTACAGCACTCTCATTGGGAAATTGCCTTCCTCTAGCTCATCTTTGCTGCTCTGGCACTACAGCCCATAATAAACACGCTCCAGTGACTGGTTGATGCCCTGTAAACCCGAGCCAGGACTGATTCAGGAAAAACTGCCTTTGCTGTGAGCGCAGCAATCACAGAGAAAAGTCTGTAATGTCACATAAAACCCCTAATTTTCCTCCATGACTTATAGAGGTTCTCATTTCCATTTATGCCCCTGCTAGCCACGTCTTTCACTCTGTCTGAACACTGCTTGAAGTGTGATCCAGTTTTGTTTTACCCCGTCTGTCAACAGGTAGAGAGAAAAACATTTCCCTGGTCAGATTTCATTCAAAGGTGCTATAACAAAATGTAGGCTACATGGGAGGGCCTTTTTTCTGTCTTCTTTTATTAATCTTTTATTAAATTATGTATGAGTCTTCAGTGCAATTTTGTCACTGAAGGTATTTTAAAGCTAATTTCCTGTGCATGTCCCACCTTTATTAAAAGATGAGACAGTGGAAAAAGTGGGAAACATGGGAGAAAGATATGGGAATGATGTGGGCTGTGGGTAGGAAGCCTCTGCTCTGAGGACTATAACCTCTGTACATGGGCAATCAACCACTGAGGTAAACCAGTGGCCCTGCTCTAAGTATTTTACAGCGAAGTGGTGCTGAGTTCTCATCAAAGAAAGTCTCTTACAAAGTTAATTGTCCTGTATACTTACTGTCATGTACAAACAGAATGGAGACAAAAGGTGAGAAAAGGAAATATATATGGATAAAGGTTATAGTAAAAAGATCTGCTCCAACACTTAGAGATTAGAGAGTGTACAGTAGATTGGGCTTTAGTCATTGTTGAAATGAAATTACACTGTCTTTGTTGTTATTGAACCCAATTTTTCAATATGATACAAAAACAGTAACTTTGAACAATTTTTAAACTTGAAGAATTTTAAATGATTTTTTTTCCCACTTTTTAACAAAACCCTGTACAGAAGTACTTCTCTACAAAACATTTTTTGTAATTCGTGTTTTCCTGTAAAAGGGAGGTTTGGTTGAAACAAAGGGAGAGTGGCAGGAACCAGGAGGGAAAATACTGTTTTGAAAAAAATACAAAAAAAAACTTACACACACACACACACACACACACACACACACACACACACACACACACACACATATATATATATATATATATATATATATATATATATATATATATATATATATATATATATATATATATATATATATATACTGTTTTTGACAAAGCGCAGTGGTTGTCTGCAGTTTGTGACATCCCAACAAATAAAACCTTTATTGCTGCCAGCCAGCAGAGGGAGCACTAAGTAGTATGGCTACATTGCAGAGGAGCTCATTTGGGGTCATTCTATGGTTAGAAGTTAGCCTGTAAGTGAATCAGCTGGACAAGAAAGGAACACTTAACTACTATGAAACACATAAGGTCTTCAGTATTTTTCAAAGAGGTTTGAATTTGTTCACTTTGTAGTCTAAACTGGTGATGTCTTTCTCTTCTTGTGTTTATACTCCGGAGTTCTCTGAGCTGTCCACATAAGGACAAAGAGGGGTAGATTTTGTGAGATAGATGAGGCTGCTCCTCCGTTTCTGCTTATTAATGAAACTTGCCGTCCGCCTTCATTTACCAGAAAGCGCTGAGCCTACACTTCCCAGGATCCTTTGAGGCGAGGCAGCAGCTGTGCGCTCCGGCTTGCCCGCAGCAAAGTGATGATAACACGCTAAACAAGGTACAATGAGAGCGCGTTGAGTTTTTTCTACATTTCCCTTGCTCTCTCATGCGAGTGATGCCCGAATCTGCGGAGTAGCACGATGGCTGTCGAAGGTGAGCCGCTTCTCTTTTCTCTTCTCTAACCTGTTCGCGGTGGCGTTTCCGTGCATGTCTCGTGGCATAGGTAACAGAGCATGTAGTTGCATGATGTAAGGAGGTGTTTGTTGTTTCATGGCTCAACCCAGACACAGCCGGGTCAGCTGAGTGAGCCCGTGATTGGGTGATGTTCCAGCCCTGTCCGCATCACGTACACTGTCCCGGTCATCTCCTGTTCTGACTCTTGACAATTGAAATGACACCGCTGCCTTGGTAGCCTACATGCTCATAAACCATAAAGATTCGTGTTAACGCGCAAGCCTCTTTCTGTGTTTTTGTTGTTGGGGTGCGCGCGCTTGGTCGTGAGTTTGCGCGTGTCGACGAGACTGGTTAACAGGTCTGCGACTTCTTTTGCATAATCATCCCCGGTGTACTGTGCACTTTGTTTTCTCTGGATTCTAAGCTCATAGGTGCTGAGATTTCCATCAGGGGCTATTTGATGTGAAATAAACGCAGTCGTTTGCAGATATTTCACCGGATTGTTCAGTTTTGTGGCGCAACAGTGCATCGTTTGTGCGCTCATCCTGTTCCACAAGCCCGGTCAGGTTAAGGCTGCTCATCTGGCAGCAGGTGGAGTGGCATGTGGACCGAGAAGACTCCGCGTGATTGTCAATAAAACACTCAGTGAAGCGGCTCCCTCCGGACGTGACAGTGGCAGGCAGTGACTCGGGATGCTCGGCCAGTCTCCTCACCTTATCGGAGGCATACTGTGGATCCAGAATCCAATGAGAGGTATGTCAAAGGAGGCAAAAGGGGTGTCACATCACTAGCTTTTTCACTCCCACAGCTCAGTCCAGTTCTGTGTGTGTTTATCCCTGCAAGTATGACGAGTATGAGGATGTGCCACTCCTGCATACCTACCTGAGATCAGGTTTTGCATCTCTGGCAGCCTTAACAGGACAGCTGATCTGCATGATCCTGCTCTGTGACACCTCCTGCTCCTTTTCTGAGATTCATTAAAGTGGACTCTTATTGCTGGGGGGAACATGTTGTATTTGCAAGTCAATATTTGGCTGTTGTGGAATTGATGGCATAAAAAAGAGCTGCATGTCAAGCAGTGTTCGTGGTTTTTGCTGCATGACTTCTCATGTTCTCCCGTATTAACCCAAAAACAGACTTGTGTGAAACAGCAGTCTTGTGTTTTGCAAATATTAATTCCTCCCGTACTGATTTCAGTGCAGGATTTGTATGGAGAAGAGGGGCTTGGACACTTTAAATGCAGCACTCATTCTTCTCGCACCAGGCTATAAATCACAGCAGAGAAAGATAAGAAAAATTGGAAGTCTTGCGAGCTTCCCTGGAGCTCTCAAGCCCTCAGTCTGACAAAAAAAACAGCTCTGTTTGTGCTCTTTCTGAGCTCAAAAACTGTCTTGTACAAGTTGTTCTCTTGGGTTGCCGTCTCTTTATGTTGCTGTCAGCTGACCTACAGGTGTACACGTGCTATGACGGCTGTCTGGAAGCTTTGAAATATGTCTCAAATGAAACAGCTTTACAGCAGCTCTTACGCTGCCAGCCTCCCATCATATCTGCCTGTTAACTTTCATTCATGCATCTCTTGAGATTTTCTTCACAAAGGGAGTGAATTTAGAGGCGAGTGTGAGATGCTCACTTAGTTCCAGAGCTGGGCAGATTATCCGTTATGCAGTTTAATTTTTTTTTTTTCATTTCATTTATTGTCTTTTTCAGCAGTAGATCAAAAACACAACAGGTGGATGGTGAAAGTGTGTCATCTTGCTAGATGAAATGGTTACAGAATCTGTTTTTATCTTCTTGGAACCCGTTAAAATCCACAATAATGAGACTTCATCATTTTAACTGTGTGACTATCTTACAGCATTATCATCTCCCAGAACTATATCAGGATCACATCAAAGAAAATGGGATGAACCTACTATTAAACTTATAAAAATCACATTAGTTTGTTTATTTGACAACAATAGAGCAGGTCATTAGCATTAGAATGGAAAAATAACAGGATGTAAATGATGCAAGAGTTAGCATCAATGCTAACAGGCTTACTTAGTCATAGTACAGCTGACAACAGAATTCTCAATGAAGTGACAGAAATATTAAAGATTTAAATTCAAGAATCTTTTATTTTCTTACTAGCACATGTTTACTCATAGGCAGCATGAAATTTTATCATCAGGGTCATGTTTTTAAGTCTGATTTACACCTAAGAAAAATGGTGTATTGTTACAGGACAAACAGAAGAGATGTTATTTGAAAGTAGTAATTATTAACATTTGACTAAACATAAAAATATACATATAAAACTATGAAAAACGAGTATAAGTAAGTTGAAAATGAAGGCTAAAAGTTGCAGTTCATTGACTGTCTGCTTGAGTCTTTCTACGGAAAGATTGAAAGACCATATATACACCAAGCCCAAAGATAAACAAAAACAACAAATGATCAAACAAACAAAAAAAACAGGTTTTAACAGTTTTTAAAAACATATTAACAGCCTGGTTAAAAAAAACAAAACAGGTATAGTAGTTAATAAGATGAGAAGTTTGTCCAATCAGTGGTGCCGATCACATGAGTGAGTCAGAATTTGTAAGGCCCTGACAAATGTCGTAGTGGAGTCTATATGTCTATATGTTCTAGGGATGGGTAAAAATATTGATGAATAGATGCATCAAAATATTGACTCGCCCACTTCAATATTGATTCAGCAAATCCTCTGAATCCATTCATCTTCCTGACAAATGGGGAGAGTGTGCGTGTTATTCGCATTGTGTGAATGAGAGACCAAACAACAAAAAAAATGGCAGCCAAAGCAGCAGCAGCAGCATAAAGCTAGGTCCTTCAGCTTTAAAGTCTGATGTTTGGGTTGTTTTATTGCTCCAAAAGGTGAGGTAACATACCACATATGTTCACATGGGTCATAAAAATCGATAATCGAAGCATTTAAATCAATATCGAATCAAATCAACATTGAACGAACCGCAACCTAAAGAATCAAAATCGAATTGAATCGTGAGGTTCTTAGCAATACCCAGCCCTAATATGTTCTATCTATATGTTTGAAAGTCTATAGTCAGATAAAGAAACAAATAAATCTGTTCGGCCTTCATAAGCTAAGGAACGTTGGAAATCAAAGTTAGCAAAGTTTTGTTTTTGTTACGTTACAGTTTAAAATTCCACGTAGCAACACATCAAAACCTCATCACTCTGCATTATGCAAAAACTTAACTTCAAATAAAAAAGAACTGTAGTCTATTCATTTAATTCAACGACTAATGCATGCTTTATCTGAGCCACATCTTCAATGGGTGATAGTGCTCATGGGAAATGCAGTCATCATCCCCTTTAACACTGGATTTCATTAAAAGAAGCTAAAGAATAAACATCACATCAAAACTACCTGCACTTTACTAAAAACAATAATATAATTTAAAACAGAAAAGGCAAACTCTGTTTCACAAAATTTTGTGTGTAATTTAGTTGTTTTCTTATCTTTTCACTGCAGTTTGAGCTTAAGACTCCTGTAAGTGACTTCCAGTTTGTGTTGATTTTGGCGCACCCACTGGACAAGTGTCCTTTGAATTTTGTATATGTTGATGATGTTTATCTTAACAATATTTGTTAAGGCACTTCAATGTGTAACCCAATTTTCAACACTAAATTAATATAAAAATGCTGTTTTGGTCGTGTTTAGTGGATCAGTTTGACTTACATCAACCTCAGCCAAGGGTTTTAGAAATTATAAATAACTTAACAGAACATTCAGTCTTTATGTTTATGATCTTTATTGTAGCTCATAAAAAGGCATCATTTATAACTCCAGTCTGTTTCATAACCAGCCAAAAACTGCTTACAGAGGCCTTGAAATCTTTTTCTTTTCATCTCTGCTGCAAAAGAAACTCAGCATTGATATATAACTTGTGATTTGAGCAGCTCAGGCAGCTATAAGACGACTCGGTGCATTCGCTCGTGATTCACTGACTTGTGTCACTGCGAGACATGAGTTATGAGTCACGTCCTCGTCCGCTGAAGCTGCTATAAGTAATGTGTCTGCCAGAATTAAAGAGAGAAACTACAAAAAAACACCCTGCTCCTCTCAACATTCAAGGTCAGATTGGATTTTGCAGAAGCAGGAAAAAAGCATCCAGTGGAGTCTGAGACTGAAACACAATATACTTTGAAATAGTTTCTCCATGAAGACTGGGATAATGCTCAGCCCCAGAGAGGAGAGTGAGCTGATATAAAGTGAAAAAGACAAAATTCATTTGAATGTCGTGAACTGTCACAAGCTGTTTATGTTACATCCACATGTAAGCCTTTAAGTATCATCCTCCTTTGTTGCTTTTTTATCACCTCCCCTCTCAGATTATGCCAAATAATGGGTTTTCATGCTACACATTATCACTGTTCTAAATTTGCCTCTGTAAGCTAAAAAGTCCTGAATCCAATTAAAACTGCTTTTGTTTATTTTCCCCGTGCGAGAGGCAAAGCTGTCCCTGCGGGTCGGACAGAGCTCACTGCAGCTCCATCGCTCCTTGTTTCAGATGTGACTCTTGAGAGAAATCACAACAAACCCTGCAGAGTCACTGTTTTCTCTGTTCCGCTGCTCCACCAACTGCTCCGAGACACAGAATATAGGTCAAGTATTTAAGAATTTATGACACATGAGAAGACAATAAGCCCTGAGAAAGTAGCACTTTGGAGTGTGCCGCACTGCCTTTGAGCTTTATTTTGGAAGGCACTTTCACTCAGAAGGGCTTGAAAAATTCAAGATGCAAAGCTCAAGTTCTTCAAAGCTTTACTTCAATCCTGATGGTTTAATTTCAAGAAAATCTCTTTAAGCTGCATCATGGTTTTTTCTTTGTATCTTAATGCAGGTCCTGGCTTTTGAGCCTTGGCTGTAAATGAAAGGCTCATAAATACTTATTTCACCTAGTAAAGATGAGACTTTCTTGGCACAGTTGTCTTTCAAGATAAGATTTTAGGAGTTAGGTACATCATGAGCATCTTGGACCAATAGTTGGAGGTGTTTTTTTTGTTCGTTTTGTAGTCCTAATGTTATCATTTGGTAGAATAATAATCCGCTGTTGTACAATCCTGGAACAAAAAATGTGAGTTCATCCAACAATGATTTGTCTTTTAAACAAAAAGAAGAGACTCCAAGACACTCTTCAAGAAGTATAAAAATGCCTTTTTTTAACAGCATGGTCATGTACATCTTAAAAACAAACTTTGACGTGTCTCAGCATCAAGCCTTCATCAGGAAGTCATGCAAACAGATGAAGGCTTGATGCCGAAACGTGTTAATGTTTGTTTTTAAGGTCTACATGACAATGCTGATAAAATAAAGGCATTTTAATAGTATTTAAGGAGTGCCGTGGAGTCTCTTCTTTTTCTTTCAAGGACTTTTTGAATCCCTTTCTAAAGAGCATCTCAGACAAACTGTCAAGTCCAGGTATCACTCATTTTCTTTTGTCTAATGATTTGTCTTTATTTGATCTTTTTAAAAATATGTCTGTAGTTTAAGACCTGCTCAAGATACTGTTCAACAAAATCTATTTCTATGTCAAAAGTTTCTAGTCAGACTCTAAAGAGGGGCGATACATGGGAAAAGAAGTCTTGACCAGTAGCCAGTTATTGTTGATCGCAACAGTGGAAGCTCCCAAAAGTCTGCTCGTGCTCCCAGAGACTTTATCTTCAGGCAGTAGTCAAGTGGTTTCAGTATTGGTGTGTGGTGTGCTTTTTTATCTACCTCTTTTTCAAGTGACTGATGTCTGCATTTGATCAGACAGGGGTAGGATGTGCACAAAACCGCAACAGGACCAGGGATTGAGCCAGTAACCAATGTAACAAGGACTGTAGCCACTGTACATTGTAGAGATGGGTCATGATTTTCAGATACTTGAATAGTCATCAATTCATAAAAAAGAACTGAGGAGACACTGTGAATATTTACTTATTTTATAAGTACTGTCTTTTACCATTTTTCATCAGGTGCCTGGTTTTCATAAGATGTTCCAGACAGATAGTTGTAATTGCGCGTCTGAAAGCTGGTTGCTAACTGTGTTAAGAAACAGCAGGAGAAGAATGAACAAGTATTAACAAAAGAAGGAAGAGTGTAAATTCAGAAACAGAAACAGAGAAACTAAAGAGATTGATCATGGCTGCGTCACACTTAAGGTATTAAGAATACTTCCTGAGTTGGTGCCCATGACTGTCCAATACCTTAGCCAGGAAGGCTCATCCCAGTACATCCGGCTAACAAAACTAAATCCACACCCACTTCCACAATATTTAGCCAAATTAAGCTGGGCTCAAGCTGAGAAATCACACATTAAAAACCAAACAGATTCATCTCACAGTAGTAGTTCTAATTAGAAACAGCGGTGGTCTTTTGTGCACTTGGTGAAGTCTCCTGATGACAAATCTTTAGATCATTCTGCCTCAAGTCCTCAGCACAGCTTCAACATGTGTCTCACTGCTGCTTCCTCATAACAGCAAAGAAATGAAGTTATGACTGATCTTGTATTTAGCCCTAACCATCATGACTAAAGGTCAGGCGACACTAGAGGAGAACTGGTTTGTGGTAGAAAATAAAATGAGGTTGAAAAAGTAATAAAAAAGGTTGCTAAATCGTGAGGTAACAAACTCCAGGCCTAAGGGGGCAGTGTAGAGCAATTTGAGTAGCAGTAGTAACTGAGCATAATGTCAGAAGTGAAATGGGTGAAAGTTAGAAAGTGATGTTTTGTCTGTGGATAAGATTGGTCAGCTATGGCTGGTTTACACATTGTCTTCAGACATTAAAATGTTCCCACAGAAACTCCTTGGGGGTTTTGGGAAAGGGGATTTCAGAAGTATTTGACCAGCTCTGACGGGTGCCAACAAAAGCACAGGATGAAAGTAATGAGTTAGAAAAGTAGCTCCATCAATTTCAATGAGAAACACCTCATTTGCACAGCGGGGTCATAGGAAAAGTTGAGCCCGGCTTAATTTCTTTCACAGCAAAATCCAAAGTCATCTGTCAAAGCACTCGGCGGGAACGCAATGCAAGCAGATTACCTGACTGCATGAATAGTGTAGCATTATGGTAATTCTTCTGTTTACTTTGAAAATGCCAGGACAGGAGGGTGCATATTATTCCTGCTGTGATAACTTTCCAGAGTTGCTTCAAAGGCGTATTAGGTATTGTGCTGCTTTTGTGTCTGATGAACTTTCAAACCCGGCCTGGCAGATGTATTTCACCATGCAGATGGCACCTGTCGCAGCAAACCTTTACTAATAGGGCTATAATTTATCACAGTGTGTCTTATGATGTTGAGCCTTCACTACCCTTGGGTAGACCACATGTAAGAGCAGAAAAAACTGAAAGCTCTAGTTGATCTGGGCTGTACAAGGATTTTTCCACACCCACCAACAGTCCAAAGTCCATGTGAAGTCTAGTTGAGCTGATGTGTGCACTCAAAGAGTAATAATCCAGAACATGTGGGGTGAGCAAGTGACAGGGTGATTCTTTTACAACAAACTACGGATGAGCCATGACAGTTGAACATTTGATTAATCATTCAAGGAACAATGGAATAGTTGATATGATTCCAAACTTATATTTTAAATGTGTTTTTCTAATTTTTTAAGAAGCCTCTGGTTGTAATGTGATATAAACTCCAGATAGTAGATGCAGGGCATCTGAAAGCTGATTGCCAATCTGTAACAAAAAAATTACGTAATAACATGAAAAGACTCCAAATAGCACAAGAAAGCATGAGTGCCAGTTGTCATTAAAATTAGCTAACTAGCATATCTACAAATTTGCAGTCATGCAACAGATCGCTGTCTTTTTATATCTTCAGGGGGCGCTATTTGACATAGTTGCCAAATGGTTTGTCATGACTATTGGTTAGTGTTTTTGGTTGAAATACCTGTCCCGGATACTACCTTGAAAATAGTCACTATAATGACAAATTCACGCAATCCTTCAGGCTCTACCCAGGAAACCTCTGTTTGTCTTGAAATTGCTCAGAGTTCATTAATAAAATGGGCTTTGGATGGACAGTTGATCCCATAGAGACAGAGAGACAAGCCACCAAGAAGTCATCCCTGGAAAATCCGACAAGACAGTTGTGTATATATGGTGTCTATACCACTGGGTCATCGGCTCACAGTTATTGTCATTCTGAATGAAATGAAACACCACTTTTATGACATATTAGGCCAGCTATAAAAAGGGTACAGGACCCCAGGACAGAAATGAAGAACTAGATTTTGTCTAAGTGCACATACATGTGACAGAATATTGCCAAGAACTGGACCCTACATCCGAACACGGCAGTGTTTACCCCCGTGGCAGAGGCTGCTCATTTCACTCCCCTTTTCTTTTCCACCGTGCGTCAAGCCTCCTTGATGTGTCCTGCCCTACTCGGCCTGCCTGTGCACCCATTCAGAAAACCCTCCATTCAAATCCCTCCCTGGGATCCAGCCCGAGAATAGAATTAGTAGAATAAGCTTGTTTATGTGAGTAGGTGGAACAGGATTACATCTTTTGTCGAGATGATCAGGAGTTACAAAGGTGAGGGAGCATCTTCTTTCCAATCTCACTCAGCGGGATGTGGGATTAAGATGGCGGGAGGTGAGGCAACTGTCAAAGGAGAGTGGTGTTGTGTAATCGTCCCTTGGATGGACCTATAGCTGTCTTTGATGTATATCGGTAAAGTGCTGCCGCCTGGAAAGTGGAGTGAGAGCTAAGCAGAAAATAAAAATAGAAAAGTGGGAGACCAAGCACAGGGATGTCAGCATCCAGTATAGAAGACTCAGTCAAAAGACTACAGCAGTTTCATTTTCTACCTTATTCCAGGTGAAAACCTTGCTATCAAATGTCAGGAGTTTATTCATTACAACTATTGGATCTGTCTCTGGCCTGAGATCTTTGGCTGACTTGGCCTGGCTTGCATCATCAAGTCTGACTGTCAGCCTGAGAGAAAAGAGTCCAAACGAAAGGTAGAGCCGATGGATTTGTGGCGCTCGGCTGGATAAAGCTAACAGACACTTTGCTCTCAAGCAGCTGCCGTAGACTCACTTAGTTTAAACAGATTATGTGGGAGTGGACTCTCACTTTCAGCCCAGCACAAGTGAAATGACAGAGGAGTATAAACTGAGGCAACAAATCAAGACCATGGTGTATGTAATGTTAAGCAAGTGTCAGTCCTTGTCACTTTGAATCTTAAATTACAAGCTTATACAGCAGTATTTAAAAACACTGTATATGTCTTTTGACTATTAGTGTTATCAACTCAATATTTCTTTTACTTTTAATTACCAGATGAACCAATCAAGACAACTAAAGGCTTTCAATGAGGCTGAATAGATTTTTTTTTTCACTTCAAACCGGTAACCAGAGATCGATAACCTTTTAGCTTTTTTTCTTTTCTTTTCTTTTTTTTTTTTGCTGAGTCATAGCAGCTAACGCTAGCAATCAACCAACCACAAGCCAATATAACTGCAAGCTTCATTTTTTATCTTAAATAACTAGCTTATACAGCAGTTAGCAAGCTAACGCTTTGAGTTCTTCAAATCAAACATGTTCAAACATTTGAACAGCTGTGCTAGCTTGGAAGTGATTCATCAAAAAGGAATCTGTTGATACTTGTGGAATTGTAGTTTTTTACCATTATCATCAGATCATGATAAGATCATACAACATTCATACCTGTGAGCTGGTAATGAAGCAGCCAGTTGCTAATTAGCCTAGCATAGCTCAGAATGTAGAATTGAGTTGTCAGGGTGTTTAAACGTCCACGTTCTTCTTTTCTAATATGCTAGCTGTTTCTCCAGGTTCCTGTTTCAAAGCAAACAAACTGCTAGCATTAGCTTACTAATTAGCACAGTGATGTGAGATTGGTGTATAATTCTGTTGCCTTCCTCACAAATATCAAACTTTCATACTTCTAATTTTCCTCCACTGTTTGACGTGGTGGTTGGGGCAGCTGTTTGGGGCATACGCTAAAATAACTATTTTCCTTTTTGTTAACACAGAGAGTCAACTTCTGATTATGTCCAAACGTGAGAAAAAACTCAAAATTTAGCACAAGTCAGTCAACAAGCAATATGTTTATTGACGCTAGCATTAACATCGCTAGCACCACCAGGCATTGGTCCTCCTTGAGTGTTAATATCAACATGTGTGTTCGCATATCTACTATTGAGTGGTTATAAGGCAGTGTGACACAGCTGATCTACAGAATTATCTCACTTTTCTAGAATTAAATACTACAAAACTTGCCACACTATGAGGTGCTAGCTGTCATATGTGCCTGTTTACATTATGGTAGTAGAGCTTTGTGGGATTGGAGCAGTTACTGTTAGCTGTAGCTACAGCCTTGGCTTGTAAAGGATGGCTGTAATATTGCTTAGATACAATGTATGACCAACATTTCTTACTTTAATTAATAACTAGTTTATTAATTCTGGCCAACTAGCAAGGGAGACAATATGCAATCATTCAGTTAGGTAAATGCACCTAAATGAAATAAATTTGTTTGAGGTTATTTTTACTTATTCATCTTCTTGGGACTCACTGCAGAACTTCATTCTCGATTGGTATAACTGGGATCTTACATAACCACAGCCCAATGGAGGAGGTGTTGGGAATTATATTTGTTTCAATATTCATGTAACACCTGCTCTGACTGTATGAAAGTGTCACCTGTAGCCTCAGGATGCAAATGCAACATCTCAATCCACTTGAACCATAAACTGAGTGCTAACAGTGAAAGGATGAGATGAATATGCCATTGAATGAAGGCTTTATGGTGTGAGAGGTGCAGATTTAGGTTGTCTTTGTTTTATGCAAATAACCTGCCGTACCTGACCTCTATTTCAGACTTTTTTAAAGCACTGCAACATTAATACAGTTGACAGGGTCCTTGCTTGTGTCATCAAACAAGGTGGTACACAGTTGCTTCATCAACCTTCCTCAAAAGTACGAGTATCAGGCAGATAAAACTGAAAGGATGAGATAAATTCAGCTGAATGTTCCCGTCATCTATCGACCGCTTCTGCATAGTACACCACTTCCCACCTCTTGTGCAGCTCTCATTTTCTTGCTAACAACGACCTTTGTGCTTTTTGTGAATATTCTGCAGCATTTGGCACCCTGTTGTGTGCAGGAACTTGGCAGTGTGTCAGCTCCAGCTCCCTGATGACCATGGAGCTCTCTGGGCTCTGTTCTGCTGACTGATTGAAGCTGCAGATCTGAGGCAGGTTGTGTGTCACTGAGTGGGCACAGATGGAGGCAGTCAGTGTCGGGTGGAGACGGTCATTATGAGGCATGGTGAAGCAGGGCGGCTGAGCCGAGTTTTTATGATATCTTTTCAGGTGCAAAACAACCAAGGTCTATTTTTAGCCTGCAATTTATCTGCCTTGTTCTTTTTTATATTACTCCCTTGAGGAAATGTTGAAAATGTATGCTGGTTTAGCATTTGTAAAGGAGTGAAACAAAGCCTCTCAGGAAGATGATTTTCCAATAGACTTACTTCAGGAAGTGTTTAAGCGAGACGGCATGTAATAAAAGCAGTTTAGAGCTGTTCATTGTGGACTGGAAGTCTTCAATTAGTCTAACTGTGAGGCTCCTGATAACAAAGCCTCTTATTTGGAAAACAATATAAAGAGGTTTTATGTGCTCAGAGCAGCCCTGATGAAATCTGTGTTAAGGCTGCAAACATCAAAGCTCCTGTTAAAGCTCCTGTCATTGCTGTGGTTGGGTACCCTGTTACATTTTTGTTATGAACCAAGCATCAACATTCACTGTTGGCACCAGCGGTCCATTTATTTTGGTGGTAAAAGAAAAAAAAAGGTCTCTTGTGCCTTTCCTGTAGTAGTAAGTTCCAGCATTTAACAATAATGTAAATCCAGCTTTATCCACAAAGATAATTTTGACTCATAGTTTATGACTGTGTAAGTGTATCAATGTTTCTTCATATTATAGCTGACTGAGAATCTTCAAGTCATCCTAACACTGAGATACTGAGTTATTTAAAAGGACTCTGAAGGCCCTGAACTGCATGACTCATTCACTGAAAGTTTACTGAAAAGCAGCGTTTACTGCATCAGTGAGCTAAACAGTCATGTACAGGTAGTCAGCAGAGGCAGCACAGAAAGGGCAAGAAGGTCCACAGAGAGCTGCAAAAGGTCACAGTCGAGCAGGAACGAGACAGCGGGGCTTTAAGCAGCATAATGGATGATATGGATGAAAAGGTGGAGTTATACTGGTGCAGATTTTTGAAAGAGAAAAAGAAACTATTTTTGAAACTATAAGTGAATTGTTATTTTACTCTCTTATTGAACATGCTACACAAACATATGTTGGAAATTCATCTATAAGCATGAACTGGGACCTATTGACCACCAGCAATGGAGAGATTTTTTAACCGCTACATATTCACGTGTTGTAGAAATCCCTGAATCTACTTGTAACTGCTGTTGATTGTTGCGAGACTTGCTGAAATATGGTTCATGATACATTGGAGGGGTGGGCCTCAAACACTCTTAGCTCTGGTCACAATAGGCCTCCAGAAGACTGGCCAATCAAAGAGATGTAGAGCTGAAAGCCAAGTCAAAGTCCGTTTGTAACTAGTTTAGTAGCTGTCTTTATTCAGCGCACCTGGCAGCCTGGTACTGTGAGACGTGTTGGTACTGTGTAATGTTAGTGAATCCTGGTTAGCTATGTCCTGCCAGTCATCTACTAAGCAGGGCTAACGTAACCTCACTCTTCATTTATTGATAGACTCTCAAGTTTGACCACTGCAGAATAACTGCTGCACGTAGGTTGGAATGGACATTATCACAAACAGCTTTGCCCCTGTGTTAGCCTTTAGCTTGTGCGCTATCACTCTCCCGCTTAGCTTTCTTCTGCTCCTCTGTTCTTTTTCTGTCTGACAGTTAAGCCCTGTTTCCACCAAGTGGTTCAGTTCGGCACGCATTTTCCACTGACTGATCCCGCGACAGATCCCCAAATAACGAAGAAGAGCGGTCTCACTTTTTGGCACCCTTCCATAGGGGTGCCAGACTAAACCGATCCGATCTCTGAAGGTGGTGCTAGAACACTGTGGACTGTTGATTGGTCGAAAGAATCGTCACTTACCATGCGACAGCGGCAGTATTTCTCCTGGCCACATACAGTCTCCTCTTAAAGCTTGATTGTGCTTTGTAACAAAGAGCCTTATGCCAATCACAAAGAGGATGAAATGCTGGATGTCCATCGTTGTTCTTTGTTTACTGTGTCGCATGTTTCTTCTTTATTGGATTTATTAGTGGGATTCACTGTGTCGCGCTGCTATGGCATCAAGCTATTATTTAACAGATGCGGCTTTTGGCATTCGGCTTATGTGCCACCTACCACATGGGGGCACAGTTCGCTGTGGAAACACAAACGGGATCAGGCTCAATCGTACCAAACCGTACTGAACCAAACTGGACTGCTTGGTGGAAGTGTGGATTTAGGCTCCTGTGTCCACCATCACTCCGAAATGAATTATAGAGTTACTGATTAGATTCATCTTGTCTTCTTTAAGGTTAAGGTTATGAATTATAGAAACCATTTTCAGCAGAGAAAAACACAGATCTCCTTTCTCACTACTAAACTTTGTCAATGGGTGTTGTCTGAGAGACCTAAAGGTGCCGTGAATCAATCAGGTCCTGCTCAACCCAAGATAAGAAGTGGCATTTTAAAATAATCTTTAAGCTGTAATATTGGCGTTGATAATTTAAGTGTAGGTTAAAATCAGGCGTAATCTCAAAGGGAGACATTGTAAAGCCTGAAAAAAGCACAATACTCCCTCTTTGAGGACTCTAGCAACTTAGAGTAACATGAATCATATGACTTTTATGCAAATGCACATTTTTTTTGATAAAATGTGATGGAGTAATTCAACTTTACATGATCTTAAAAGACTGAAAAACAAACTGTCTCACTGCGTGGATCCAGTGAAATCCCAAACTGTTCAGTTCAGCTGCATTAGCTCCTCCAGTGGTCGCCACATTGAGGAAGTTGGTGCCTCTTATCAAATATTAATAGAAACTACTCAGCTCCAAATTAAGACAGGCTATTTTTGTCATCCCTTTCTACTGTCTGCCTTTGAAGCAGGGAGCGTTCACAGGTTTGTGCCTGAGATGCATGCTTCACTACGAGCCAAAGTGAACAGCAGTTATATTTAGCTCATGTTTGTGCCCTAAAGTGGGTCATTTCACCCTTTTTTCCCTCTCCCTGGCTCTGCCTCTCTGACTTATTTTGTCTTCCTTTTTCATTCTGACTTTCTTTCCTTTTCTACAACTTTTTTTTCTGTTCATCCACTCTCCCTTCATCTCTCGTACTTTTTTAAGCCTCCCTTTCTCCCCACAGCTGAGAAATGTTCAAAGCGGAGCCCATCTGTGCCTGCTTGACACCGGACTAACCAATCACAGCTGATGTAGCCCTGGGGTTGGAGAGGACAGGCTGTGAAGTTTGAGCACTGTTAACTTCTGATAGGATGTCAGGGTAGATTAAGAGCCTTATAGGGAGTGTTGCTGGCCAAGTTACTTGTTCTATGACTTAAATTTGATATCCAAACATTACTGTCTCAGTTAGAGAGATAGGAGAAAACCTAAGACGTAAATGAATAGTGTTCAGTAGTTTCTTATGTATAACTGTATTAAAAATGCCTCCAATGTGAGCTAATGTGGTCAGATAGCAGCAAGTACATCAGACAGTTGTCAGTCAGATGACTTAATTTACCAACTTCTTACAACAGGAATTATTTATCCTCCTTTACAATAAACTCAACGGCAACAACATATGTTATGGCTGCCAATAGTAACTGCAGATAGCAAGTTTGTAGTTAGCAAAGAAGAGCAGAACTCAGGTTAAGGATGATGTAAAAGTGATGTGAAGCTAGCAAAATGCTAGGTCTGAGTGTTGGGAAATAAAACTCTAAGTATTAAAAAAAAGTAGCTTTACTGTTGAAAAAACATTTCTGTAACTCTTTTTTAGCAGAAACAGTCGATAAGAGAGCTGTTAGCTAAACTGAGATTAGCATAGCTTGTAGCCTAGCTAAAAAAAGAGAAATCCTTGGCTTATCTGAGACTGTTTTTTAAATAAATAAATAAAACAAAAACCTAAATTTTGCCTCAGCTTGAAATGCTTCATTAACATTACTGCTTCTTTGTCACCATAAGTGGTCGAGTTTTAACAAGGTTATCAACACATTTATTGCTGACATAGCATGAGCATCCAACTCACCACCATCTAAAACCTGCAGCGTCTCCAAGCCCTGAGTAACCATCTTCTTTCTCATTGGTTCCATTTCAGAAATTTTATTTAAGCTTTCCCCCCAAATCTTTGCAGTTCACAGTTTTCCTCTCAGTATGATCTCTTGTGACAAAAAAAAGCAGATTGAATGACCAGCCACTGCCCCATGTCTCTGGAACCCCTCAATGACACCCAAAGAGCCACAAATTCCACTGACTGTTTTAAAAAGGGGCTAAAAACATTTCTTTTTAGGAAAGCTTTTAGCCAATTCTGATGCTTTTTAGATTGCCTGATCTAAAATGTTTTTAATTTTTTTTTAATTGCTCTTCTCTTTTAAACTATCTTATTGCCCCCTTTTATCTTTTTATCTTTTCTAATTTCTTATTCTCTGCTTTTATGATGTTGTAATTTATTATTATTATTATTATTATTATTATTATTATTATTATTATTATTATTATTATTATTATTATTATTATTATTATTATATTTTATAATTTTTATTATATTATTTTATTATTTTTTGGTATATTTTTTATTATTATAATTATTAGATTTTATTTTAAGGTGTGTTCTATATAAAAATCAATTTAATTTTAGATTTTATTTTACATATATATATATATATATATATATATATATATATATATATATATATATATATATATATATATATATATATATATATATATATATAGTTGTTTTATTTTGTTTTGTTTTATTCTATTTGCATTGTATCAAAACACATTTATATTGACACAGATAAATCGCTGATAGGCCTCTAACAGTCTGAATATATCAACCTCAAACAGTGGATATTATCTGAAGCTCCAATGATAAGCCTTTTTTTACCTGGGGTTGTTGAACTTTAAGCTCATTTCAGATTGTTTGTTCAGCAAACCATTTATTATAACTTCACTTTTAGAGAACAGTGTTGCTGAGTGTTTTCTGGCCCATGTTTCCTGGGATCAACTGTAGAGCGGCCTCACACAGGAAATGCCTTAAACTGCACTTTTACCAATGACTCACGGGTCCTTCAGGGTAACAGGCCAGTGCCCCACTTACTTCACGTTTTGAAACACAAACTCTTAAAGCATGAGCAGCTTGAAGTGGAATACCTGCTTAGCTTACATAACTGTGCGCTCTCTTTCCTCTTAAAGCAGCAACACCCTCCATCTGACACTTCAGATTAGCTCTTGAGTAAGGCAAAGACATTGCATGTATGTCTGAAAGAAGTTGTAACAAAGCAGGGAGCACTTATTCTCCACAGCTGTTCCCTCTGAATCAGGATAGAATATTAAGTTGTTTACTTCTATGCTTTGTTTTCAGCTTCAATGCAACTCTCCAGCTGCTGTTAAGTGTTGCAATTAACTCATGATTTCTCCTCTAAAGCTGCTGAAACGCCGATTGAAGAAAGTGGTAAATAGTGGCTTGAGGTGGGAAAATAGAGAACAATAATCCAGACAGTAGAAAATTCTGGGTATTCTCTGCAAATCATGTTTTAGTTGTGATGCTAGAGTTTTATTTCTGTGCCCTTAAAGATCATTAAAAGAAATTGGTTTGATTTTTTTTAAACTTGTGAAGTCCGTGAAATTTGGACCCAGTTATCTGAAAGTGAAGCAATTAGATCGCAATTAGATCTCATGATAGTTTATCAAAATTGCTGCCAGTCTGACTCACTGACAACTAAAGTTTTTTGTTTCATGCACATACGCTTATGATTTCGACAAACAGCTACTATTTTCATGCTGCAACCACAGCCTTATCTTTTCACTTTTGAGCAAGGGTCGATAAGTTCGTTGGTTTTCAGTACACATAAACACATCGTTCACATTTAATTGGTATTACCCCTAAGTAAGGCTGCAACTAACAATTATTTTAGTCATTAAAATTTACAAAACCAAACATGTGTTGTTGTTTTAGTTGATGACTTTTGTTTGCTTAAAGATATAGTCAAAGGAACAACATAATGAACATAGTTTAAGCTGGCGAGATGCTAAATTTATAACAAATGACATGAATGTATTGTCACTCAAAGAATCAACAGTATGGGCAAAATAATAGAAAATATATTGTTAGGTCATCAGATAAAGAACTTAGTGGGCCAAATAAGCAAATAAATAAAAATGTGTCCTCAATCTTTTCACCTGCAGGTCAAACAGTTCACCACCTCTGCCCTACCACTATCTGTAGCAGCTAACGCTAATGCTAATGTTGGTTCAATGAACGCCTCGTGGTTTTTAAACAGTGTGACAATTTAATAAAAGGACTAAACGTGTCCTTAAAGACATACCATGCATTTCACAACATATAAAAGGAGTGTATGTGGGATTTTGAAGCTACTCGCCTCGCTGTTGAGCTCGCCGGCTCATCATTGATGAGCCCAACATGTTTGCGTTTAAGGTGCTGGCTCATTGCAGTTGTACTGACGTGCCATGCGAGGTCATTTTTGCGAATGTTGCAATTAACACGCTGTGTGCTTTTAGTCAGCGTGAAATACTCCCAAACTTTGGAATTTTTGGGGCAAACTGCTTCTCCGGCCCTGCCATTACTCACGTGTTTACTCTTTTCTCTCTGTTTACATGTGATGTATACAGCCCCACAGCCCAGGTAATCTACACTCCAGACAAGTAGGTGGCAGTAATGCACCTTCAGCTAGTTTCCAATCGCTAAATAATCCAACGAAAAGGAAGAAGACAAATAAACTGAAAGCAAACAAATACAGTAATGGCACAGCACAGTGAATCAATTATGGAAAACTTTGCCGACACTTCTACAAATTGGTTTTTATCGGTTTTATTGGTTCGTCGTTGCAGCCCTACCCATAAGGAAGTATAAATGACCTTTTTCCACTTTCTTGTTTAATCTTGAGCAATTTTCATTCATATTTGAAGTGATTTTTTTTTAGCAAACAATCAAAACAAGATTACAAATCTTAGCAGCTATTTGGTGCCAGCATTTCTCACTTGTGGCTCACAGTTTTGTTCACAAATATCTGCTCACAGCTGAAACATTGTGAGAACCATATTGAGGTGAAAAACCCAGTCAAGCTTTGATTGCATCTCCTCTAATAGAAAAGTAGTTGAGTCTGCCTTAGGCAACTTTAATTCTGAGCTCAAAAAAGGAAAGAGGAAGGAAAAGATTGTCTCTCCACATCACCTCTTCCTCTTGAATTTAATCTGACTGAGCAGCGAGCTCTTCCTACGGGCTCCTGTCCAAAAAGTCTTCTACCACAGGCTCTTCTCCGCGCTCTGTCTCTTTCTGCCCTTCAAAGATATTCTAATTAGTACTTTTGTAAGCGTTTAACAGTGATCTGACTGTGTCCTCTGTGTCCTGCTGATGGAGACAGCCTCTCCAGGGTCCTCAGGGTAGACAGTTGACCAGACACACTCCTCCTCACACTTTCACACACTCCTGTCACATTGTCTAATTTGGGGTGCAGTGGAACGACTCAATCAACACCCCCATAGATTTGGACTGATTGGTGACTTTCTCAGGGATGCATGTAGCACGCAGATAATTTTTCTTGCAGTTTTTTTGTGTGCAGCGTTCTGTGAATAATCGTGGACGCGTGCAGAAGCGTAACAAATGCTCTGACCTGAGTGGAGAGGGGAGACAGATGGAGGAAGCTGACCAGCTCTGTGAGAAATATGTGTGCTGTTTGGTTATTTTCAGTGTTGGGACTGATTTGTGATTTGGCTCGGAGCCACTGTTAGCATATAAAAAGAGAAGCAGCTGCGTGCATGACTGAAATGTCATTTTTGCTGAGATCCTCCCAGTCTCGGTGCCAGACCACCTCTTCAAATTCCTGAGAGCGTCTTTTGGCACGCTTGGTTTGGCTTTTTTGGAAAATGAATGCACCCACGTCCTTCCTGTCTTGTGTACACGCCTATTAGTGGATTGTGATTAGCTCCATTCTGCTAAACTCCCTGGAAGCTAAATGTAAAAAGGAGAGAAAAAAAAGAGCAGAGGTCTCGTAGCTGTGTGCGGAGTTGCTCTAATCTCCCTAGTCATCTGGCCCAGCTTACCCCCGCCTCTGTCCTCAGGCTTTGTTTCTGGGTCATACAGTTGATTCTGTTCACAAACAATTCATTCTGCTCCACTTTGAGAGTCAGCCAAAGAGAAAGAGATCACTACAAGCCTGAGCGCCCACACAGAGCAAACTTCACTTTTGATTATGGACCCACTGCTGGTTTCACTTTGAACCAGCTCGGCCTGTGAAACTCTGGCCCTGCAGAGTTAGCAGAGAGAAAACAGTGCTTAGCTTCACACATTAGCTTAACTTGAACCATGCACTGACTGGGTCTTGGCCATGGGTGTAAATTTGTGGGAAAATAGGATAATATGTCAGCCAAGATACTATTGCATTAAAAGTTCATCCCCTCATGTCTCAAAGGATAGAATCACACTGCAACAACTGAAAGCTAAGCAAGTGTTTGTCTCGTTTATCATAAAAATGATCTTTTTAGACTTAACATGAACCACATTCACATGACAAGTTCAGGAAAATGCCCTGTTTCAAGATACTGAAAGAAATAAAAGACACCTGGAGTGAATTAAGACAACATTCTTAAATCAAGAAAGTTGAAATAAAAAATGTTGTTACCCAATGTGAGATTGTTTTTTCTCCTTTTGCAACCAATTCAGGCTTCATTTTTATTATAAAACCATGGATAAAACATTTCCTGGATGTCTCAGGCGAATTTTGCTCATGTTACGCTTATGTGTCCAATTTGTCTTTAACCCAATCAAAATCATGGCGAGTACAATTTTCAGCTTCACCGTTTATGTGAAGGCTAATTAAAGTACTGTTGAGTTTGCATCACAGATTTAATCCATTCAGTTGCATTCGTAACTATTAATCCCTTGAAAATGAAGTTTATTAGTAAAATTTACAAACTTCCAAGTGTTTGAAATAAACAGTCAAATAAAAACTTGGTTTGACTTCCTCTGAGACTGAATCTTGGTGGACTTTGAGGTAAAAATTTGAACATTTTCCTGACAGAGGGTCCAACAACACTCAAGCTTCAGTTTCCTTGTTACTACAATTTTCTATTTACCATTTGTCAAGTGGTATGTGGTAGTTGTGCTTATAGTTTGCATTTGATTCACATTTGTTTAAGCTAAATTGATGTGAAAATAGATATAAGAAATAAGTATAAGATATAAGTTAACTTTAATCTGGTGTCTTAGTTGACATGCGTCAGTTGTGTGTGATGATGTAATTTTCTTTGACTGAATGAGACGCTGTAATGTTTTCACTTTCTTTCTTCTGTTTGTTAAAGGACGGAGGCGACACACAGTTTCTACTGTTGTTAAACCATAAACACACGTCGTCTCGTTTTTTTCTGTCCAGAAGTGTTTTTTAGTAACATGACAACTGCGTAAAATTCCTTACAGATGTTATTACAATGTTTCCTAAGATTTCCTAACCTTGCAGAGCAGATGGACCTGCCTGATTCAGTTTCTGAAATCCTGCAGATCCATCTTGCCGGGCTCCATCGACCATTGACCATTCACACTGCTAAATTCTGACCGGCCCAATCAGGGAAGAGAAGTGGGAGCAGCGGAAGTGACGAGCAGACATGTCATCAGCAGACTTTTGTACTTGCCTTTGATTCTTAAGTTAACTTAACAAAAACAGCAGCAGTCGTCTAATGCCATTATCACAGCTGTTTCTCGTGTTCCTGTAGTTGTTTGTCTATTGTTCCTCAGCTACATCATACCGTGGCTTGATGTGGATTGGTCTGTGGTGAGTGTGTCAATCAGAACGGTCGTCCAATCACCAGCTGCTGATTTTCTTGAGGGTCCCTCCTCTGCAAACAAATCCGAAGAGCTGCTACCCAGATGGACTAGTGGAATATTTCTGTGGCGGAAATATGAAACTGTTCGTCTAATGTGTCAGATTAAAGATTTCCTGGCACTAAATTCAATCCATCTTGTACTTAACATGTTTAAGGTGTCAAGTGCTTGAAGAAGCAAAACAGCCCCAGAGCACTACAGGGGCACCACCATGCTTCATTGTATGCATGTCGTTCTTTTCAACATGTGCCTCATTTTCCACTGGGCAAAATTAAAAAACTTCTCTGACTTATTTTTATGGGATACAGCACAATGGAGCCGACTTTTCTTGTGCTTGTGGATCAGTAAGCGTGTGCATGTTAGAATTTGGCCATGGACACATTCAGGTTTCAGAGTGCATCTTACTGTGCAAACAGGAACTGTGGTGTCTATTGCTGCAGATCTTTTGCAGTTGCTCAGGGTTTTTCACCACCTTTCTGTCTCAGGTATTATGCATTCTATGTGGTCCAGGAGCCAGTCTTTGAAAGAGTAGGATTATGCACTATACAGAAAGACAGTCTTTGTATCACATGCTCCTGCACACACGGATGTACTGAACACAATGTTCTCATCAGCTGGTAATTTTTTAATTTGCCTAGTTGGTAATGGCTCCATGTTCAAAACCATGTACAGTCATTAAGAGAGTTATGTAAGCATATTCCCATTCTTCATTTATCTCTGCCTCTAGTAGAACAGCATTTGGCTGTGCAGGCAGGCATGGCGCTCTCCTCTGTCATTTCAATGGTGCCCCATTCATTTTTTTCTCCCCTCACTCTCTCCTCCTGTTTCACTGGAGCTCATTGAGAGAAAAAACTGAGAGAAGGAGAGAGGAGGCGGACGTCCTCCCTCATCCCTCTCTCCTCCCTCTCACGGCGCATGTCAGAGATGAGAGAGGGTAGAATGTAATGCTGCTATTTATAGTAACTGTTGCCATAAAAAAGAGCACTTCTGTATCTCCTAGCCCTCTTTTTGAAGGATGGAAACAGTCCTTCCTGTGTGTTCTGCTCCTCCACTTTCCTAACCCCTCTTATCATCTTGTCACACATCTTTCCTCTTATCCCTTAAGCCTGCTTGTACCATTGTTTAGATGCTTTTAGCAGGGGATGTATTATTTATTGCTCATCCAGTGGTTGTTGCACAGCAGACGTGAATTGAGTCAGGGCAGGGAAGAGGAGGAGAAGGGGGGAGCTAGGAGGAGAGAAGGGAGAAATAAAGAGGCAGTGAGAGGGAGTGAAGCTTCGTGCCATGCATCTCAAGTCAGCTTTGTTTTAAACACAGCCTACTCATGTATATTCTGTTTGTGCTTAAATCTGGTATCTCAGTATCTCTGTCACTGGAGATCAAATCAGGGCTGCTCTGTAGCTGTGCCATGTTTGTGATGTCCATTAATACTGTGCTCTGATCCGTCCATCCACTATTAAATGCATTAAAATCAGCTTGATCTAATTCTGCTAACTTCTTTCTCCACCCCAGAAAACAAACTTCCCCTTTCATTTTTAATGCTCTCTACATCCCTCAGAGGAAAGTGCATCAGTAAGAACGTTTTGTACAGGAGCGATAGGAGTATTCACATCTTTTATTTAAGTAAAAGAGCCTGTTAGACACTCGATTACATGCTAAATCCTGCACTTGAGTGGAAGTGCAGAAGTATTTTCAGCAAAAGGCAGCACATTTACCCAAATAAATGTGCTGCCTTTGCAGCGAAATAGTTCTTTCTGACTGAAATTCTTGTTTTTTAAGTGTTATGCGGTTCCTTTATTAGACTGCATCAGTGCTGAGGAGGCATTTTATACTTGTAGGGGGTCAAAATGGAGCTATTCTATTGCAGCAGCACGACTTTCCATCTTTCAGTGCAGCAGTTTCTCTCCTAACCTGACCCAAGAGAGAGGATAAATTAGGTATGAAGAATTAAAGTTTTACGATACAGAATTCATTCTTTTATTCCATTTCTGATTTTTCGTGAATTATTGGTGGACATTTTCTTCTTTCAGGCTCAAACAGAATTCAAATGAAACTGACTCAGGAGTTCAGAGAGAGGTATTGCACTTGAGGATGGAGCTGTGAGCATCTTATGGGCAGCTAATGTGTGGCTCAATGAAATGATGCCTTTCATTTTAACAACTTTCAACTGAAAACCACTGAATCTTTGATTATTTATTATCTCTTTTATCTCTTTTCTTTATCTGGGAGAAAAATTCCAGTGCTTGGTTTGAAAACACTTTTTTTGATATGAGAATAAATCACGTCAGGATTTTGCTACCTCATTCAGGCTCCTGTGATCTGATTACAACTCAAACGTAAGTAAAAAAAAAAAAAAAAAAAGTTGTCTTTTCAAAACATACAAAACAATAAACATACAGATTTGATACTATTAAAAGAAGTGTTTTTAGTGTCAGACCAAGTTGCAACTTAAGGTATAGAATGATGAAGCTAATGCACACACTTTAATAACTGCAGTTCATTGAGCATCCACTAGAGGATGGCTATAGAAGTACCAGAAACCACATACACACCCATTCAAAAAGCCAATCTCGACAGCAAAATTACTGTGTTTAAAGTCTTTTTACACTTTACTGGGCTGAATTTCTTTAAAACTTGTTAGGTTTGAAGTTTTCAAACTTAGGAGTTTCACATGTTTATAGTCTTGGACTGACATGCAGGCACACTGTAGCTGTTAGCGAAGGGGCTAAAAGCCTGTTTCAACTCCACATTTTTATCTCATACTGGGTTATTCAAAAGTTAGACTGAGTCAGCATTTCACATATGGCAATCACTCTACAATAGGCTTCAAGTCTTCAAAGCAAAGTAGTTTTTAATATAATCTTTTCTGCTTTATTTTTTTTTAAAGTTATATTAAAGCAGTGTAGATTTCACATTTACTGGACTTGATCAAAAAAGAGATGTGAGGAACCACTTTTTCATCAACATAAACTTAAAGCTCCTCCCTGGAGCTTTAGAGTAGGGCTGAACAATTTTGGAAAAAAATCTAATTGCCATTTTTGGACCAATATTGCGATTTACCATGCAATTTTATTTATTTATTTATTTATTTTTATTTTATTTTATTTTATTTTATTTATTTATTTATTTATTTATTTATTTATTTATTTATTTATTTATTTATTTATTTTTGGGGGGGGGTATCCTCTACAATATTCATTAAACACAGGCAATAAACCATTCTATAGTTTGACAAATATGACAAAGGATACTGTCAACATATAAACAATTCTTTCCTGTAGACCAGGTCTACATGTTACGATGTAATGAGTTGAATTGATGCATGAATTGATACAAATCTATTGCTATTGACTTTTGCTGGTTTAAAGGAAGAACGAGTACCAGGTCCTTTCTTCCCTTCAGGTCTGTGTACATCAACCCTTTTTTTTTTTAATTGCAGCCTTTGCAATTTGAAAATTGCATTCTTTTACACAGCGGTGTCTGTTTCAATTTGATTAATTGTTCAGTCCAATTTAAAATGATTCAGACATATTTTCTTCTTTTTTTAGATCTCTAAATAGTGAAGTTTAATAATTTTAGGAGTCATCTCTGACAGTTACAGCATGAAAAAATGATTTTAAAAGTCAGCCCAGCAGTTTCAGTACACTTCAGAGCAGGAGCAGGAGAAGGGCTCGAGGGAAGTCGTTGGCTGTAAGTGTTGTTTTTCTCCTACTAGTGTTCTGAAAAGATACAGCGTGTCATCAAACCAGACCACCTACAGTAACTTTCACTCCTGATTCTGTCACTCTGAGTGACAGCTCAGACGCTCTCATTGTCTTCTTGCGATCACCCTGAACTGTATCAGAGTTGTTGTAATTGCTCGGTGACATAAGCCTCACACAATTGGCTGCTTTCCTGGGCTTGCTTGGCCTGCCAGCGATGAATCCAAAATCTGGTTTGGCAGATGACATCTTTTAGTCACACCCAGCACCAATTTGTCCATCAGGGGAATCTGAGACAAACAAATATTTATTTATCAAAAATATGTGAGGCTTTATGTGCCAAACATGTGTCTATAAAGAAGTTGTGATACCAGTTCCTAGACTCCAGTAGCAGTGTGATTGAAGGTGACAGCTCAACAGCTGTATTTCAACGTCATGTATTGTTGCAATGCTACTGCTCATTGCATAATGTGCTTAAGGAGTCCAGATCTCAAAGAAAGGTAGCATGTTAGCTACATACTACGTCAGTGGCTTAATCACAAATGTTTTTGATGCAACTTTTTAATTTAGGGTAAATTTAAGGTTAAATTTTTAATACCAAATCTGGAATAAAATGTATGTGGAATGCTAACATTGTGCTAGCTTTGACAAACCATTAGTTGAGAGCAACACAGGAATTTGCTAGGTATTGGTTTTTTTTTTAATTTTATTTTTAAAGTTAGGTTTTGTAGATGTGCTAGTTATATCTTGGTAGTTAGTTTGTCATGCTTGGTATGCTAGTTATAACTTAGAATACCAAAGCACACTAGAAATATGAGATGGGCAAACAGGGAATGCTAACATTTCTCTTGCTGTAACTGTTTGCTAGCAACACACAGTTTCTCACTTTTTATTAACTTCTTAAACTGAACTCCCCCTTTTTTAATATTTTATGGTTGAAACAAAAAAAAAAAAACAGGTTACAATAGCTTGTGATTCAGAAACACTTAGTGCTAACATTCTTTGCTAGCTTAAGCTAACTATGGATTCTTTGACACCTTTATGCACTTGTTTGTTAGGTTCCCTTGTTGATTTGCTTGAAATTAGCTGATGACAAGCATGATTCACATTGTTTTGTTGAGGCTCTTCTGTTTTCGAGCAACAGGAAGAAACTAGTAAAATTTTGCACCCAAAAAATTACACTATTGGTTTAGCTCTTTAGAAACTTGCTGGTTTTCAACAACATTTGAGGCACTATTAGGGAACAATTCCACCTCTCACGTATTTCACCTCACTTTTAAGTGTTTTTCAGAGGTCATTAACATCTGTCAGCGTGTCTTATGCCAAGTATGTTTTCCTGCAGACCTCCTCCTCTGTTGTCAAGTTCTTTCTCACTCTCTTTCGACCATTACGCAAAGCTTTGTTTGACCTTTTAAGCTGCAGCTGCAGCAGATGCCAAAGCCGTCTCAGGTGTGATGAAAAGAGACTTTTGCTCCCATTCACCACACATGATCCATGTGTTTCCAGAACAAGTCGGCAGATTGCATGATGACAAATGGCCTATTTCAGTGACACCTCACAACTCACTGCTGGCTGTCGCTTCTGTGCCGCATCACTGCCTGATGAGACTAAAATAGTGCCTTAGCCCGACACTTCCCTTGAAAAACAAACTGAATATATTCACTTGGCTGTGGAATTAGGGAGGTAGTACCATACACATCTTTATAAGAAGGATTTAGAGCCTTTTGCTGATATGAGACTTTTGTCCTTCATCTGCTGAAGGCTGCAGACGGTCTCAGCTGAAACATAATAGCCGCACTTCAATTGGAATTGATTACACGCATTTAAGGTCTAACTTGATATTCAAGTCACCTGCCTGCGCTCTGGACGTGACTGCCAGTTTTTTGCGTCATGTCAGAGTTTTAAATGAGCCTAAAGCTGTTAAATGTCACTCTCTCTCATTAGTTTTATTCTTTCCTAGTATGGCAGAATTGTACTGAAAACACCAGCAGTTGCTTCGTTGAACAGATGCTTCACTCTGGCTGTGATTGAAACCCGCTGTTGTTGTGCGCAGCTATTAATCTTGGGTTGCAATATCCCAAGGTCACAAACCCAATTATAGAATTCAAACATTCGCAAAATTTAAGTAAGCGCACTGTGCTTAATTTGTATTTGTGTTGTCTGCATTTGGTAGTTGTGCATGTTTGATGTCGGGGTAAACAGCTTCCTTCCCCAAAACTGCAAGCTCATTCTGGGTTTCTAGTACATTTGAAATGCTAAAAAATGAAAAATGCACAAAATGTACTTCATTTGTTGATGTGATGATGCTGGACATTTTGTCTCACTTGTAATTGAAATTGGCAGAATTCTTAACACGTCTTGGACTGCAGTGGGGGGGGGGGGAAAACTAAACACAGTGCTGTGTTTGTCAGTATTACTTTTGCCTAAGCCAGATTGGTCACATTAACAGTTTTTATGAGTCACATGGCAAAAAAATGCTATCAATTTTCTCTGTCAAAAGTTTTTGCTAACAAAATCTACTAGTCATATTGGAGGCAGTTGACCAATCAGCTGCCAGTTTGTATCTCTATCATAATTTGCTGGCACAATCTGACAATTTAATTTTAATAGTGTGATATATATTATGTACAAGAGCATAAAACTATATTTAAGACTATATAATACGGGTATTGTGTGTCGGAAATGTTACTGTGCTTCAGTGGTGGCCCAAAAATATCTAAACACTGCCATCTAGTGGACACATGCTTGGTATAGCACTTTGTTCAGGAAGAGTCTGGATGATTCCACATTGCATTTTCTCAAACCAGGGATCTCATACTTGTGCCATGGAGGGCCAAGAGGCTGCATGTTATCTTTCAAACCAAAAACTCCACCAGCTGATTTCACTGATAAGTCCCTGCTCTCTGCTTGAAGGTGAGGTAATCAGTGAAATCAGCTGGTGGAGTTTTTGGTTGGAAAGAAAACCTGCAGCCTCTTGGCCCTCCATGGTACAAGTTTGAGATCCATGTCTTAAACAGTAGCGATTAAAATCAAAAAGAAAGTCTTTTGAATGCATGTGTTGATAGTAATCATCACATCACTACCACCGCTTTCACGGTTAAGAGCTGTTTTTACATTAAAAGTAAAAATAAAGAGAGAAAGATTAGAAATGGTTGTTACATTTAAGGTAATTCCCATTTCCTGTCTAACCATGTATTTTGCCTTTTTGTCCACCCAGCTGTTCACTGCAACCTGAGCCAAAATGGCATCGACCACCAGCTGTGCCCGGAGGACCTGACGTCACAGCTGGAGGAGGAGGAGGAGTCAGTTGACGCGGGGGCTGTCCTGCTGGATGATGACAGCCCAACCTACCAGGACATCAGCCCCCCGATGTACCAGCGCCGGTCACCTCCACACCGCTCTGTCTCAGAGTCTGAGCTGTCACGGGTAAGAAAAAGATCCTTTTATCAGACTAAGAAATAAAGTAAACTGGACAACAGCACCGATGAAGGTATTAAGAATCTGACAATCCTTTTAACCTAAACTGTATTAAAATGACTGTGGTAACCATGCCCTGAATCTTAGTCCTGTCTTTTTACTGAAAATAAAATCATAACTTACAAAACATTCATTATGCTGTTCAGAGGAAGACATGAAACCACTAATTTAGATCATAAACCTGTTAGAAAGTATGTTTACCAGGTTAAAGACGCAAAAAAGTTTAAAGTCCTCTATTTATCTATGTTCTTTTCTCAAACAGTTGCCCCCTGCTGGCAATCACAGGAAATGTTTCTGTAAGGCCTGACTTTTCACAACAGGTGGTTAACATCATTACCCCTAAAAGTAACAAGGCAAATTATTTCTTTTCATTGTTTAAATCAATGTTAGCATTTTTTTGATTAGCATGCTAGCTTTTAAATCAAAATACTGCTCTAATATCATCAAAACAGAAGAGCTAGACTGGCTTTAGGCACTTCATTATGGTTCAATAGTAATCACACTTATAATTGAAATTCACACTGAGCACCTGTGGTTGTTTCATTGATCTTGAAGACTATAACATCTTACTAAATGAATAGGTACTGATATTACATATGGCTGAAACACAGTCTGTGTGGAAAAATGTCCTGTAATGTGTCAAAAATCGAGTAGGCCTGCTTGTGTGAGAAAAAAAAAAAAAAAGCCACCCACTTCTCGTCTATAAACTAATCGCCCATGTTTCAGATATCTGCTTTCAGAACAACAAAAAAAAAAAAACTTAACAGAGAATAAACAAGAAGAGACAGACTGTTGTTTCAGGCTGTTTCCACTCTTCCCCAGTCTTTCTGGTAAAAGATGAAAGAGCCCATCATCAGCGATGCAGAATAGACTCTTTACTTCCTCTCCAGAAATAGACTGGGGTTTGGAAAGTGGGAGGAATGATCTCAGCTGACACACACACACACACACACACACACACACACACACACACACACACACACACACACACACACACACACACACACACTCATATTCTCTTTCTCCGTGTAAAATCTGTGGTAATCAGCTGTCAATCAAAGCAAGTGGAAGCACTTAAAATCAGACAGAGTCCTCTGTGTAAACCCTGGATGAGCCTTAGAAGAATCAGACTGACAGGCTGGGGTTCAATTAGAGCAAATACACGTATCGTAAACATGCACACACACTCACACATGCACAGTTATGGGAATGTGATATTCTCTGTTCTATCTGTATTTTTCACATCTATAGTTTCTGTCAATGAGTCCATGGTTTCAACATCTGCAATATGCAGTCTGTAACAACATGTTATGCTTCATGTTGCACCACATCACAGTTCAGTTTGAAAGAGAAGTTAGGTTTGATCAGTTCCAGCTTAAACAATTTAAACTACAAAGCTTTTAAGCTCCGTGTTTATCCCTGGATTGCAGTTAAGAAACAGTTTGTTTTCTGGGATAGAACTCAAAAGAACTGGTCCACAAAGTCATGAGTTATATATCATGACATCAGTCAAAATATATACCACTAGAAATGCAACAAGAACTCGTGCATTTCATCTGTAATACCAGCCCAATGTTATTCTGTAAAAAAAAAACTCAACTTACTACTCTCAGAAAGAAAAAAATAGAATAGAATAGAATAGAATAGAATAGAATAGAATTAAGATGACAACAATAGCTAGAAGAGAAGGGAAGAGTAAAGAATTAAAAATAATGACTAAAAAAGACAGGAATATTAGAAAAGATCAGAATACAATAGAATGACCTGAAAAAAAAGACCAAAGCAGAATGAACTAAATTTGTGTTACAGAATAGATGAGAATAGACCACATTCACCATAATCACCTGGAATGGAATGACTGGAGTAGAATAGATTGACCTAAATGGTATTAACTTTTTAAAAAGGATAAAATCAAATAGAATGAAATTACCCCCAAAACAATAGCATGGAAAAGTTTACAACAAAATTGGATAGACTTGAGTAGAATGACATGGAAGAGGATAACTAGAAGAAAATATTAATGAATGGAAATGATGACAAAAGAATTACATGAAAAGAAGGACTAGACTAGACTCAACTAGACTGGACTAGACTTGAACAGGAATTAATAGAATAGAATAAAATAGAATGATTTTCCTGGAATAACTGAAACAGAAATAAAGGCAATGGAAAATATTTCAATACAATGAACAAAAAGACATATATCAATTTCTAATAGAATAGTATAGAATAGTACGCTCTATTGAGGGTAGAAAAGAAGAGTAGAAATGGTAGAACTTTCTAAATGTTCTTTTTACACATCAACACACTTTGACCTCCTGGCAGCAGAAATTCTATAATCTCTTCTATAATTTCTTGTCTTTAATTCTATATTTTAGATTTCCTCTCACATAAAGTCAAGGTGAACTCTTAACAAGACCAACAGTTTTGGGACTGACTCAAGAAAAACATACTAATAATCTAATTTTAGGGGATCAAATTACCAGTGTGAACGAATCACGTAAACTTTAATTCCAGCTGATTGGATTCATCGTTGTGCCAAAGCGTGGGCTACAGCTCACATTAAACAGCTTATTGCCCCCAGAGGATTTCTTATAACAGCCATGTCAAATCATCTCATTTCAGCTGTAATCAATACGAAGCCCAAGGTGCACATGTCTTGTTTGGTGTTAATGCTCTCCTGCAGTGCATTATGGGCCCTGATGAATCCCAAGGTCAGGCTGTGTTCAGGAGTCTAATGTACTTTCTTTGATGAGCCGGAGTAAAGTTAACAGAGGCAGCTTAATATGAAGGCTTATTAAATCATCAGCATAGCGTGATATTCTGTGTCAGAAGATACACACACACACACACACACACACACACACACACACACACACACACACACACACACACACACACACACACACACACACACACATACACACACACACACAAGCACAAACACGTGCACACGTATCCTGGTTTCATCCCTATTCCTGAACGTAACAGATTAATTAATGCTGGGAATTTTCATCTCCTGCCAGCTCAGGCAGAGAGGGACTGAAGAGAAGAGCATGTGAAAAAAAATAGAGAGGTAAGGAGAAAGAGAGCAGAGAGAAACAAGAGGGAAATAAAGAGGAAGGATTTGAACTGAGGGAAAGAGATGGAAAAAAAAAAGAGAGGAAAGAAGAAAAAGTATGGTTGGGAGAAAGCAACATGGGAGAAGACAAGAGGAAGAGAAAATCACGATGAGTGACTAAAGAGAAAGGGGATAAAAAGAGGGGAACACTGGGAAAGAAAGAAAGAGAAAGGGGATAAAAAGAGGGGAACACTGGGAAAGAAAGAAAGAGAAAGGGGATAAAAAGAGGGGGACACTGGGAAAGAAATAAAGAAAGAAAGAAAGAAAGAAAGAAAGAAAGAAAGAAAGAAAGAAAGAAAGAAAGAAAGAAAGAAAGAAAGAAAAAGAGGGGCAGCAGGGGGAAAGAGGGATGTGGGAAGGAAGAACAGAGGCAGACAGGGTGAAAGAAATTGAGATAGGGAAAGTGAATAAGTGAAAAAGAGAGGAGAAGGAATGAAGGCAGGATGGTGAGAAAGTGAAGGAGGGGAAATGGAAAAGAAGAGAAAAGAGCAAGGAAGGAAGAAAAGAGAGGACACTAAGAGGTATGAAGCAAGGACAGAGTGCAGTGAGAGAAGAAAGAAGGAGGAAAAGAATGAGGAAAGGGAGAAATAAAGGAAGAAAAGAAAGACTGGAAGGAAGAAGAGAGAGTATTACGAGAGAAAGGAAGGAAAGGGTAAGGATGGAGAGAAACAGGAAGGAAAGAAGGACAGAGGATAAGACAGGAAGGAAGGAGAGAAAAAAGACAGAGGTGGAAGGATTGAGAGATCGTAAGGGTGAGGCAGGGAGAAAGGAATGAGAGAGGGATGAAAGAAGAGATGGGAGACTGAGTGAGACGCTTTTAAAGCGTAGGGAAAGAGAGAGGGAAGCAGAGAAAGAAAAAGAGTGGTGCTGATTGGCTAATTAGCCGTGCGGTGCAGATAGAATGGACGACCGTTTCTCAAACAGGCCTTCTCTCCATCAACACGACATTAATGACGACCCTCCTCCCCCTCCTCCCTCTCCTCCTCTCAGCGTTTTTTCTGTCCAGTCACACTTTAAAAGAAAAAACGTCTGCAGTGTTTAGATTGGACTCTAGAGGTCAGTGTGTAACAGAGGATTTCACTGATGTAATGCCAGCAAACTGTAAAGCAACCTGTAGTTTATCTAGTTCATGTAAATAAAAGCTAATATAAAGGGACAAAAACAGGCATGTTGAAGATCACAGTTTCCACATCGGTTAGACTTGATGAATTTAAGGGCCTGTAACTGACAGTTCCCCCAAAAAATAGTGAAAACTTGCATTAGTTTGGTAGTGGAGTCAGTTGATACTTTTTTATAGGGTCCAAAATCCCAAGCACCACAAGTAATTACTCAGATACTGTGTGGAAATGCTATTATTGCACCCTGTCCTTTTAAATAAATACATTTAAATCCTGATTTCCAGAGTTATTTACACTCAAAGAAAAAACTTCAAATGTTTTTAATGATTACTGAGTGATATCTGTTGACTTTCCAAGCTGACCTCTTTCTTTTTAAACAATTATTAAACTCTGGACCTTATCAAGACTAGGGATGCACCGACACCGATCCTGATTTTGGGTGTCGGTGCCCCTCATAGCTGGATCGGTATCAGTGGGTGATCCAGGCAACCAGCTCTAGGCCTTTTTTTTCTATTTTCTTCTTTTTTTCCAAGGGTTCTTTGCTATTTCATTTGAAATGTTTCTTCTGATGCACTTTTTTTGTTTTTTGCTGCACAGGGTAAAAAAGTTTACATTTGAATATAAACTTCTGTACATGCTAAAGCTTTGTTTTGCTGGTAAACTTTTTATAGTTCAGATAAATATCAACTTCAGTAATTTCATCCATTCATTTTTTGCCTTTTACCCAAACATTACCAGTCCTACGCCACAGTAGGGCATGTGGGGGATAATTTAAAACTGGTAGCCAATCAGTATCGGTCGATACCTAAAGCCCAGGTATCAGTATCGATATTTGTAAGAGTATTGGTGTTGGAACCCGAAAAGTTGGATTGGTACATTACTAACTATGACTACAGAAATGTTCAAAATAAGGAAACATTGCCCCCTCAAAACAGAAATCCCACCTCTAGTCTCTGAAATTCTCCTGATTAAATGTCATGTATATAACAACAGAGCCTATTTGCTCTCTCTCAGACTCACTTTGCTCTCAAACATGATTGCACAAAGAACCAGAATTGTTTTGAACGCGACCGTGTTTCATCCAGCAAACAATACGGCTGCTAATGAAGGCTGCCCGACAGCTGTAATGACTCTGAACAAAAGCTCCGTCTCTTTTTCTGTCAAAGACCTATTGAATATTTGTTCAACCCTTGTTCATATTTTTGCACCACAAATGAACCCTGCGTACGTCTCTTTGTCTGGGAGAAATATCTAAAGGTTAAGGTTCAACTCTGAGCTATTCCTGTGAAATAAACAAGGCTCTGCCAGATCTGCTTCACATCATACGGTCTTTGTAGCTTGTTCAGAATTAAATATGGGAAATGATTGGAAAAAACAATGTCATTATATGTGCTAATTGCCGCTGCAGTTAACATTTTTAATTGAGTGTGAAGCTGTTTGACCCCGCAATCAGCCTAGCAATCTTGATCCAAAATGGAAATCGCGACACTTCTCTCCTCGGAAACAAGTCCTCGCTGCCAAATCTGCTCCCTCCGTCACATGGTGTTTGCTCTCGAACGCCTCGCAGTGCTTTCGATTCCCAGTTCTTTTTTGTATTCCAATATTGTCTCCACAAAGGGGCCATGTGATTGCCTCTTGATTAATTTAGCCGAGTGCATTCACATTGGATCTTTAAATGCTTATCAGCGTTGGCGCGATTACATGCTTCATTATGTAAGTAATAGTTTTCCACTGTGAGCTGTTAATGCTTGTGTGGATGTTTATTCCCCACTATGGTTCATACTCGGGTTGTGTGTGTGTGTGTGTGTGTGTTCTTCTTCCTCCCCTACGGGTTTTTATTCCTCATCTTTTTAATTTTTGAGGTTGTCCTTGCTCTGTTGCTAAGGTAACATGGAGAATACTGGGCTTTCAGTTATCAATTAAAGCCAAGGACAACGGTGCTACACTGAATTGGCACACATGATGATTACATTGTGAAACATGTTTTCATTTTTGTGTGTTTTGGTATATGTTCGAGTACACGTGCCTGCTTCCTGACGTATTCCTTCGAAATAAACTGGGCTCCTCTCACCCCCTCTGCTGTCACTCAAATCTCTAATTGGCCCAGAGTCTCTTGAACGCAGCTCTTTGAGCGTGATTCCACTCCTGTTTTCTTCCCTCTGCTGTTTTCTTCTCCTCCGCCCTTTGCCTCTATTTGGCAGGAAGGCACCAGCTCACCTATTGTTCCGGATCCGG